>NC_092038.1:73936404-75424562 GCF_003086295.3 Arachis hypogaea | reverse complement strand
TTTTTGCCAAATTCCTGAGCCTTATCATTGTCTCCTGGTAGCCTTCTGTTGATTGAATCTCACCCTTGCCTAGTTCTTGCTGTTCAAATATCTCCCGAGCCTCATTAAAACATTTGATTTGTGGGTTGATCAATGGGGGTGTGGAACAGAGGTAACTAAGCTTTTCTTGGGTGCATATGTCATAGTCAAGTCTGTCCTTGTGCCTGGCTTCCTTGAACATTCTGTTTTCATTGAAATCTCTGTAGAGTGTTTCATGTCTAGCATCCAACCTATGGAGAAGTTCTCTTTGCTGAGCTTGCTCTATCCTTAGTTGAGCTTGTTCTTGTATCACTTTCTCCATGGCTTTTTCATGTTCCATAGTTGAATTGTTGATGGCTTCCTGCATCTTGGCATATTGTTCTTGTTGTAGTTCCATCATGTGTGCTTGGTACTCATTTTGTTGGTTCATCCATTGAACTTGAACCCCTCTTTGTTGGTCCATCAATTGCCAAAGGTCCCTTTGTTGTTGTGCTTGTTCCTCTTGGCTTCTTTGAATTTGTGAATATTGCCCAGAAATTCCTTCCAAGGCGGCTTGGAGTTGGTTCATGTTCAAGGTGTGAGATTCATCCATTTCTTGAGGCTCCTCCTCTTGTCGTACTTCCTTCCTTTTCTTCCTTCTTGCTAAAGGTTGCCTTTCCAATTGGGTTGTGGTGATGAAGTCCAACCTTTCTTTGGTGAGAGGCTTTCCAATGGAGACCAAATCAGTTTCTCCAAATTCTTCAAGAGGCACTCCAGCTTCTTCACATAGGCGCAGAATAGTACTAGGATATCCTAGCCAGCTGTCCTGTTTGACCTTTTGAGCTATTTCAATGATGTTCTTGGCTATAATGTCTCCAACATTGATTTCCCCTCCTTTCATTATGCAATGGATCATTATAGCTCTATTCACCGTTACCTCAGAGTTATTTGAAGTAGAGATCAATGACCTCCTCACTATGTCATGCCATCCTTTTGCTTGAGGTATGAGATCACCTCTCCGAAGTTTGAGTGGTCGGCCATGTGAATCCAATACCCAATCCGTGCCTACTCTGCATAAGTCACTCACCACATCCACATATCTTGGGTCATTTTCAACCCTTTCTTCATAGCTAGGTCGTTTGAACTGTTTGTGCTTGACCCTTAGCACCCTATTGATGGTGTCCGGGCTAAAATCAACATCCACACCTCTTACATAGCTCATGTATGGTTCTTCATCATCATATTCTCTTATCACATTAGTGAAGAACTCATGGATGAGAAGCATGCTCACTTCTTGAGGTTGGTCACAGAGAAGCTCCCATCCCCTTTCTCTGATTATTTTTTGTATCTCAGGATATTCATCTTTTTTAAGCTTGAATGGTAGCTCTGGAACAACATCTTTGCTTGACATCCAACTAAAGATCCGCTCATTGTGTTTGGATTTGAATCTTCTTTCATCAAATTCATCTTCTCTCCTATCCCTTGATGATGAGGCCATTGAGATTCACTTGCAAGATTGAATCTCCCCAACACCAAACTTAGATGAATGCTTGTCCTCAAGCACAAGGAAAATGATTGTGAATGAGAGATGTGAGGTAAGCACGGTGACTTAGAAAATGATGGTGAAGGAGATTGAGTGTTTCGGTTATGTGAGAGATGTGATGCTTCAAGAGGAGTTTTGTTGGGTAAAGATGAGGTTCAAGGTTAGAATTTGTGAAACATGGAGTAGGTTGGAGGTTGAGTATGAGTTCGGTTAGTGAAGTGAAAGTTGGTGGGTAGAAGAATGAATGATGAATGAATATGGTTGAAGTATTTAAAGTGAAAGTTGGTGGGAAAGCATTTAAGGCTCGGTCATGGCATGCTTCCTTGTGCATAATGCATGTTGATTTCTTTTTCCCCATGTACAAAGTTCAAAATTCATGTGACTTCCCTTCCTTGTGTATCCGTGACCTCCATCCAAGATTCCCCATCATTTCTTTCTTTCTTTCATTATATGCTTCCAAGATTCCCCATCACCTCTTTCTTTCTTTCCTGCAACAAAATGCCAAAAGCTTAAGATTCTTAAAGTGACATTAATAGCTAGAAGCTTATGATGATATTCCTATGCAAAATTAACTAAGCTAAAATTAAAAATTTATGAATTGATTCCCTAATCTAATTTTTCTAGCATTAATAATGTAAGTAAAGACACCAAACTTAGTTTATGACTAAGTGTTATATGGAATTAATTTCAAAGGTAGCCACATCAAACTTAGTATTTTACCTACATTATATGCTATTTTCACGTATGCATGGACACCAAACTTAGTTTGTGGCTAAGTGTTGTAGAACACACATTTTCCATTACTTCAAGATTGGCCACACCAAACTTAGTGCCTTGCATACACCATGTACTAGTCTACTTGATCATTATTGGTTACTAAAACATGAAATTAAAAGACTCCCTGTGCATGGGTTGCCTCCCATGAAGCGCTTTGTTTATTGTCCTTAGCTCGACATTGCAGCTTCTTTGCTCATGTTAAGAGTTGCACACTCTCTTCCTTGCTCCAAGGGCCACCAAAATAGTGCTTTACCCTATGTCCATTGACTGTGAAGGTTTGTTTTGAGGCTTCATCAAGCAATTCAACATAGCCATGAGGTGATACTTTGGTGATGGTGTATGGACCAGTCCATCTAGACCTCAGCTTCCCAGGGAAGATCTTCAATCTTGAATTGAATAATAACACCTTTTGGCCTGGTTCAAATGTTCTTTGAGAGATCCTCTTATCATTCCATCTCTTTGCTCTCTCCTTGTATATTTTGGCATTGTCATATGCCTCCAATCTGAACTCCTCAAGCTCATTGAGTTGTAGCAACCTCTTCTCTCCTGCTGCTTGAGCATCTAGATTTAGAAGTTTGGTGGCCCAGAAAGCCTTATGTTCAAGCTCTACAGGGAGGTGGCATGCCTTTCCATACACCAACTGAAATGGAGATTTTCCTATGGGTGTTTTGAAGGCTGTCCTATATGCCCAAAGTGCATCATCCAGCTTCCTAACCCAATCCTTTCTTGTTGTTCCCACAGTTTTCTCCAAGATCCTTTTTAGCTCTCTGTTGGCAAGTTCAGCTTGTCCATTGGTTTGTGGGTGATATGGGGTAGCTACTTTCTGTGTAACACCATACTTGTGGAGTAAGGAATTGAGTTGCTTGTTGCAAAAGTGGCTTCCCCCATCACTTATAAGTCCTTTGGGTACTCCAAATCTTGTGAAGATGTTCTTCTTGAGGAATTGCAAGACCACGTTGGTATCACATGTGGTGGTGGCTATTGCTTCTACCCATTTGGAGACATACTCTACTGCTACCAGGATGTATTTGAACGTGTAGGATGGAGGAAAAGGTCCCATGAAATCTATTCCCCACAAATCAAAGAGTTCCACTTCCAAAATGAACTTTTGGGGCATCTCATTTTTCTTTGACAAACCCCCTGTTCTTTGGCATTCATTGCATTGGCTCACAAACTCCCTAGCATCCTTGAAGATTGAAGGCCAATAGAAACCACTTTGAAGGACCTTTGCAGCAGTTCTTTCAGCCCCAAAATGACCACCATAGCTAGAGTTGTGACAATGCCATAGTATGTCCTTCATCTCACCTTCTGGCACACATCTTCTTATCATTCCATCTGGGCATCTTTTGAACAAGAATGGTTCGTCCCAAAAGAAGAACCTAGCCTCATGCAACAGCTTCTTAACTTGTTGTCTTGTGTACTCTTGTGGAATGATTCTTCCTGCCTTGTAGTTGGCCATGTCTGCAAACCAAGGGACATGTTGAATCTGCAAGAGATGTTCATCTGGAAACTCTTCATTTATTGATGGAAAGTTGTCTTGGCATTCATCTTGTGGTACCCTTGATAAGTGATCAGCAACTTGATTTTCACTGCCCTTTCTATCTTTGATCTCAATGTCAAACTCTTGTAGGAGTAGCACCCATCTAATTAGCCTTGGTTTGGCATCCTGTTTTGACATAAGATACTTAATGGCAGCATGGTCAGTATACACTAAGACTTTAGATCCAATCAAATATTGTCTAAACTTATCAAAGGCATACACCACGGCTAGTAACTCTTTCTCTGTTGTGGTGTAGTTTCTTTGAGTTTCATTCAATACCTTACTTGCATAGTAAATAACATGAAGCCTCTTTTCCTTCCTCTGCCCCAACACAACACCAATTGCAAGGTTGCTTGCATCACACATGAGTTCAAAGGGTAGTCCCCAAGTTGGGGGTGTGATGATTGGTGCTGTGGTGAGCTTAGCCTTTAGAGTTTCAAAAGCATGTTTACATTCATCATCAAAGATAAAAGGATTGTCTACCACCAGCAAATTACTTAGTGGCTTTGCTATTTTTGAAAAATCTTTGATAAATCTCCTATAAAATCCAGCATGCCCCAAGAAACTCCTAACGGCTTTCACACTAGTTGGCAAAGGAAGTTTTTCTATAATTTCTACTTTTGCCTTGTCAACCTCTATACCTTTTCTTGAAATTTTATGACCAAGAACAATGCCTTCGGGTACCATGAAATGGCATTTCTCCCAATTCAAAACTAAGTTTGTTTCTTGGCATCTTTTCAAGACTAAGGTAAGATGGTGCAAGCAAGTATTGAAGGAATCACCAAAAACAGAGAAATCATCCATAAAGACCTCAATGAATTTTTCTACCATGTCTGAGAAGATTGATAGCATGCATCTTTGAAAGGTAGCTGGGGCATTGCAAAGTCCAAATGGCATTCTCCTATATGCAAAAACTCCAAAGGGACAAGTGAAGGATGTCTTCTCTTGATCCATGGGGTCAACCACAATCTGGTTATACCCAGAATATCCATCAAGAAAACAATAATAAGCATGGCCAGCCAACCTTTCAAGCATCTGATCAATGAAAGGTAGAGGGAAGTGATCCTTCCGTGTGGCATCATTCAGCCTCCTATAGTCGATGCACATCCTCCATCCTGTCACTGTTCGTGTTGGAATAAGCTCATTCTTCTCATTAACAATGACAGTCATGCCTCCTTTCTTAGGTACTACTTGCACTGGACTAACCCATGGGCTGTCAGATATAGGGTAGATGATCCCAGCCTTGCACAACTTCAGAACTTCCTTTTGAACAACCTCCTTCATTGTGGGATTCAATCTTCTTTGAGGTTGTACCACCGGTTTGGAACCCTCCTCTAAGAGTATCTTGTGCATGCATACAGCAGGACTTATGCCTTTCAAGTCATCAATGGTCCAACCCAATGCTTCTTTGTGAGCTCTCAAAACCACAAGGAGCTTTTCTTCTTCCTCTTCATTCAATGTGGAGTTGATGATCACTGGGAAGCTATCCTTCTCACCAAGAAATGCATATTTAAGATGAGGGGGTAGTGGTTTCAACTCTTGTTGTGGTGCCTCTTCTTTGGTAGCTTCACTTGGTTCCTTTGATGCTTTCAACGTGTTTTCTTCTTGTCCCTTGATGCTATGGACTTCCTCTTGTTTCATTTGATGGTTTGTGTCAAGCACTTCTTCAACCAAAGAATCTACTACATCAACCCTCATGCAACTTTCTTTCTCTTCGACAGGGTGTTGCATTGCTTTGAAGACATTTATGGTCATTTGCTCATCATGCACTCTAAAGATCATCTCTCCCTTTTCCACATCAATGATTGTTCTAGCTGTAGCCAAAAAGGGTCTACCAAGAATGACTGAATTATTTCCCTCTTCATCCATGTCTAGGACCACAAAATCAGCTGGGAATATGAAGTTTCCCACCTTCACCAAGAGGTTCTCAACTACTCCATTTGGTACTTTGATGGATCTGTCAGCAAGTTGAAGTGACATCCTTGTGGGTTTGAGCTCTTCAATCATCATTTTCTTCATCATGGTAAGTGGCATTAAGTTAATGCTTGCTCCCAGGTCACAAAGTGATTTGTCAACAGCCATGCTCCCAATCGTGCAAGGTATGAGAAAGCTGCCAGGGTCTTTGAGTTTTGGAGGTAACCCTTGTTGAATGATGGCACTACACTCTTGATTGAGAATCACGGTTTCTTTTTCTTGCCAACTTCTCTTCTTGGTGATCAATTCCTTAAGAAACTTTGCATATAATGGCATTTGTTCTAGAGCCTCTGCCAATGGGATGTTGATTTCAAGTTTCTTGAAGATCTCTAAGAACCTTGGGAATTGTTGGTCTTTTGCTCCTTTGTGTATCCTAGTTGGGTATGGAAGCTTGGGTACATAAGCTTTCACTCCTTCATTTTTGTTTTCTTTTTGTGAATTCATACCCTCCTTGCCATCACGGTTGCCTCCCTGACTTGTTAAATTGCCTTGTGGCTTGACAACCTCCTTGCTTTTGTTAGATGTTGAAGCCTTTTCTTCATCTTGCCTCTCCACTGTGTCTTGCTCTTTGGGTTTTGTTGCTTCTTTATTTGAACTTTCACCAACTACCTTGCCACTCCTCAACTGCAGAGCCTTACATTCTTCTCTTGGGTTGGGTATTGTGTCACTTGGAAGGACATTGGTTGGTCTCTCGGCTTGTTTGGCTAGCTGTCCCACTTGTCTCTCAATGTTCTTCATGATGACCTCATGTTCCTTATGTCCCTTAGCTAAGGCTTGAGTGGTTTGAGCAAGTGCTTGTAAGGTTGCTTCAAGACTTGAGATTCTAGTTTCATGATGGTCAATTGGGGGTATGATGGGGGGTGATTGTTGTTGGAAGTTGTTTGGTAGATTAGTGTGGTAATTCTGTGTGTTGGATGTTGGTGTAGGGAAGTTATTTTGGTGAGTTTGTGAGTTATTGTGAGGGTGTTGATATGTGTTTTGTGTTTTTCTATATTGGTTAGTATTGGTGGCATGGTGATTTTGGTTGCTTGTGTGACGGTTTTGGTTGCTATTCTTTTGCCAATGGTTCTCACCCCACTTTAGGTTGGGATGATTTTTCCAAGATGGATTGTATGTATCTCCATGAAATTCATCATGAGAATTTGAAGTGTTCTGCATGTATTGAACTTGTTCTTGTGGTTGTTCAACATTGGTCCCTTCACCTTGGTTCCATTCAAGCACTGGTTGATTTGTTGTGTTCACTGCTGCAAGTTGCAAACCATCCATTCTCTTTGTTATCATCTCCATTTGTTGTTGGATTTGTTGGTGCATTAACTTGTTTTGTGCCAAGATAGCATCAACACCTTCAAGCTCCATTACACCTTTCTTTGGGGGCGGATTGTTTTGCCTCTCTGATGAGTAATAGTATTGGTTGTTTGCCACAATCTCAATGAGGTCTTGGGCCTCCTCGGCAGTTTTCATCATGTTGAGTGATCCTCCTGATGAGTAATCTAGTCCCTTCCTTGCTTCAAAGCTTAAGCCTTCATAGAAGTTTTGGAGCTTAACCCAATCACTAAACATGTCAGGGGGGCATCTTCTCATTAGTGATTTATACCTTTCCCAGGCTTCATACAATGACTCCCCTTCCATTTGCCTGAAAGTCTGGACCTCTGTCTTCAACTTGATGATCTTTTGAGGTGGGTAGAACTTTGCTAGAAACTTGCCCATCACTTCATTCCAATCATTGAGGCTTTCCTTGGGGAATGATTCTAGCCATTGAGTGGCTTTATCCCTCAAAGAGAACGGAAATAACAACAACAACTTGTAAACATCTGGATGCACTCCATTTGTCTTCACTGTGTTGCATATCCTCAGAAAAACAGAGAGATGTTGATTTGGGTCTTCAAGAGGTCCCCCTCCATAAGAGCAATTGTTCTGTACCAAAGTGATGAGTTGAGGTTTTAGCTCAAAGTTATTGGCCTGAACATTTGGTGTAGCAATACTGCTCCCACAATGTCTTGGATCAGGGATAGTAAATGATGATAACACCCTTCTAGCTTGTCCACCATTATTGTTGGCCCCTCCAGGAGGGTTTTGCATCTCATCATCCATGACTTGATCTTCTCCCTCTGATTCCTCTGACCCTTCTTCACCAACTATGAACTTTCCTCTTTCTGCTCTCCTTAACCTTCGGCGGGTTCTCTCGTCCTCAATATCACGTCTACTTGTTCCTGACATACACAAACAGAACCAAAATCACAAGTGCAACACGCTAAAATTAGAGTGAAATTAGAGTTAGTGAAACAAAGTATCAAACAGTTAGTGGGCTTAATGAAAACACAAAAGAAAATGCTTAATCTAAACCACCTTTCACTTAATCATTGTCAATCTTTCCAATCCCCGGCAACGGCGCCAAAAACTTGATACGTAAAAATTAAGATTTCACGTAATTACCGGCAAGTATACCGGATCGTATCAAGTAGTAAGACTCACTAAGAGTGAGGTCGATCCCACGAGGATTGGTAGATTAAGCAACTTTAGTTAAATGGTAAGTTTAGTCAAGCGAACATGATTTTGATTTTATGAGCAATGTGACTTTTGAACATAATTACAGGAATTTAAATGGCAATTAAGAACAAGAATGTAGAAATAAAATGGAAGTAAATAACTGAAACTTAAATTGCAAGAAACTTAAATAACATCAAAGATAAATGGCAAGGAATTAAAGGGTGCAGAAATTTAAAGAACATAAAAGTAAATGGCAAGAAGTAGATGAACAGAATGTAAATAACAAGAGTAGTAAATAGACAGAATGTAGAAAGGGATTGGGAAATGGGTAATCAAATAACTAGAGCAAGAGAAATGAGAATTAATGATAGAGAGGATCATTAGGGATTAGAGATGTTAGTTTTCATGAATTGATGTTAGTCAGATCTTTCTCAATCATGGGTATAGATCCATGGCAAATGGGTGATTGAATCCCAATCTCTTGGTGATTCAATCTCTCTCAACATAACCAATTGCCACTCTCGTGATCTAATTGTTCATGAGAAGAGATGAAGCTCAATTTTAATCCAGCCACACAATGTCCAAAATCTCAACCAAGGAGAGTTACATCTCACATACTAACCAAGGTATATTGATTGAGGAAATCATGAGAGGATGAACTCTAAACTGAATTATGTGGCTCATTCATCAAATTCACCACATAATTCATATAGATTAACCCCTCTCTCGATGGCGGTTGAATCTTTGAAGAACAAGAGTTCCCTCTTTAGATCAACCACTAAAATTGAGAAAGAGAAGATGGGTTCACCTATTCATTCCAACCAATAGAGCTCCTCCCCCTAATGAAAGGGGTTTAGTGAATCATAGCTCCAATTTCAACAACAATTACCATCAATCAGAGTTAAACTAAATTGCAAAGAAAGATGAAGAAGAAGAGGTAAATGCTTGAAGATTAAGAAAAATGAAGAAGATAAGTTCCAAGATGAACTAAGAGTAGCTCTCTGGGTCTTCTCTCGGAAGTACCAAAAGAGTTTTCAAAATACAAGTGCTAAAAAGTGTCAAAATGTTTAAGTGTCAAAAATAAAAAAAGTGTAAAAGTCCCTCCAAAGTACAAACTCAATCTCTATTTATACTAGTCCTAAAGCTCTTCAGAGATCTCCAATTTGGGTTATCAATGTGGGCTTTCTCATTGTTGAATTCTTGGCTCAATTGGAAGTGTTGCTAGACTTGGAAGGGAAGAGTTCATTCATCATGTTTCTGGCCCATTGGCTTGGCGTTATTGGCACTAAATCCAGGCCAAATGCACGTTGGCAACGTGCTTGACATTTTCCTGGAAGTGAAGTATGAGACTTGGGCGTTGCTAGCCCAAGTTGTTGCAAACAACTTGCTTTTCCTCTTCTTGGCTCTACTTTCATGCTAAATGTAGCCCAGAATTTGAGTGTCAACCTTCAGCCTCCATATGGACTATTATACATCATTGGAAAGCTCTTGATGTCTATTTTCTAATGCCACTGGAATCACCTCAATTGGACTTTCCTAGCTCAAGTTATGGTTCCTCAAAGAAGGTAAGGTCAAGCTGCCAAGTTGTTGCCAAGTTGTTGCCAAAAACGCACCTTAAACCCCAAGTTGGCAACGTGCTCGTGCCTTACTCTCCCAAGGCAAGGGCTTGGGGCTGGCGTTGTTGCAAAACACGCCCCCTATCTAGCACGTTGGCAACGTGCTCGAGCCACACTCCTAGGCTAATCTCTAGCCTTCTTGAATTTCACTTCATGTTCTTGTTTTTAGGGCCTAAAGATGACTCTGGTTTGGCTTCAATTTTGTGCTTCACCATAGACTATTATATATGGTTGGAAAGCTCTGATTGTCAGCTTTCCAATGCAACTGGAAGCACTCAATTTGGATCTCTGTAGCTCAAGATATCTTCCATTGAAGAGGACATGGTCAGGCTGCCTTGTTGGAGTTGTTGTGAATAACGCCCATACATTTCAAGTTAGCAACGTGCACCACAATTTCCTGGCGTTGTTGTGAATAACTCCTTCTCTTTAGCACGTTGGCAACGTGCTCGAGCCTTTCTCAAGGCTCCATGCTTGCTTCCTGGCGTTGGCAACGTGCATGGCAAGGCCAATGGGCGTTGGCAACGTGCATGGCATGCTTGTGGGCGTTGGCAACTTGAATGGTGCCTCTCCCTGGCGTTAGCAACTTGAATGGTGCCTCTCCCTGGCGTTAGCAACGTGAATGGTGAGGCTTGGCGTTGGCAACGCCCATCCAGCGTTGGCAACGTGAGTGGTGTGCCAATGGGCGTTTAGAATGCTGGTTGGTGCGCCATTGAGCGTTTGGCAGCCTGGTTGGTGCGCCAATGGGCGTTTGGCAGCCTGGTTGGCACCAAAACTTGGTGCCTAGCCAAACTTTCTTGTGTGGCGTTGGCAACGCCATTCTTGAGTTGGCAACGCCAGCTCCTTTTCTTCCATGGCTCCATTTGTTGCTTGGTTGTGTGGCGTTGGCAACGCCCATCTTGAGTTGGCAACGCCAGCTCCTTTTCTTCCAGGGCCAAGCTTGATTGTTTGGCGTTGTTAGCCTGCGTTGTCCTCAAAAACGCCCCTCATCTCTAGGCTGGCAACGTGCTCGAGGCTCCAAATTAGCTCTCTAAGATTGCTTGGGTGGGCGTTGGCAACTTGGTTCTAGAGTTGGCAACGCCAACCTTGCTTCCAGGGCCAAGTTTGCTTGCTTGTGGCTTGTGTGTGGCGTTGGCAACTTGGTTCTAGAGTTGGCAACGCCAACCTTGCTTCCAGGGCCAAGTTTGCTTGCTTGTGGCTTGTGTGTGGCGTTGGCAACTTGGTTCTAGAGTTGGCAACGCCAACCTTGCTTCCAGGGTTGCCAAGCTTGCTTGGTATGATTGTGTGTGGCGTTGGCAACGCCAATCCCAAGTTGGCAACGCCAACTTCTTGCCTTGGTTGCCTCCAGGGCTAAGCTTGCCTTGTGTTGTGGAGTTGGCAACGCCAATCCCAAGTTGGCAACGCCAACTTCTTGCCTTGGTTGCCTCCAGGGCCAAGCTTGCCTTGTGTTGTGGAGTTGGCAACTCCAATCCCAAGTTGGCAACGCCAACTTCTTGCCCAGCTTGCATCATTCTTGCTTCCATGCTTCCTTGTTTCATCACCTATCATCAACAAGGGAAATAGCTTCAAAGTCTTACCAATTCAAGCAATAAATTTCATGAGATTCATTCATACTCATTCATATATGCATTCCTTAAATCATTTGCATGAATTTGGCTAGAATTAACATGTTCCTTGATATCATCATGCATGGAAACAAAACTCATAAAAGGACTTGTTTATTAAGAGAAAATGAGTGAATTTAAGCTAAAACTAACTAAACTAACTAACTAATAAAGCAAATATGCACTTGCATCACTAGTGATGCCATGACACGAGGGATGCACGCCTTGGAGCAGGGAACGTAGCATTCACTTAAGTGAACTGAGCGCTTCCCTAGGAGCTGACCAAATGCACCCTGACCCATGCCACTTGAACCAAGCCATTTGGACCCATTTCTTCACCAATTTGAAAAGCCCACTCCAAGTTTTGAAGACAAGAATAGAAAGTGTATAAATAGGATTTAGTTTGATTTGTAAAAGACCTTTTAGCTCATTTTTAGTTTTTCTCTTTTAAAATTTTCCTTTTAGAATTCTGAGTAATTGAGATCGGATCTGAGCTTGTTTTCTGTTTTCATTTTCTTTCTTTTGCATCTATTTTCTGATTCTGGGTTTTTGAACTCTGATTGAAGAATTCTTTGAAGTTCTTCCTCTTGGAGTTCCATTCCTTTTTTTGTTTTCTGAATTTAAGAATTGAATATCGGATCTCGATTGTTTCTTCTGATTTTACTTCTTCTGCAATTTTTAAATTTTGTTTTAGTTCTTCTGCAATTCTCTTCATCTCATAGTTCTTTCATTCATTTCAATTTACATTTTCTAGTTCAATTCTAAATCCCAGTACCCAAATCCTTTTAATTCTTCAAGCAATTTACATTTTCCAGTAATTTAGATTTAGCAATTTAAGTTTCTTGCACTTTAAGTTTCAGTCATTTACTTTTCTTGCAATTTAAGTTTCAGTTCATTTACTTTCTTGCACTCTAAGTTTCATGCAATTTACTCTTCCTGCACTTTAATATTCTGTCAATTTCCCCTCTCCCTTTCATTTACTTGCAATTTATCTTCTGTTAATCAAAATTCACTCAAATCATCAAATATTTGCATAACTAAATTCATCACCTAACTAAAATTGCTCAATCCATCAATCCTTGTGGGATCGACCTCACTCTTTTGAGTAATTACTACTTGATGCGACCCGGTACACTTGCCGGTGAGTTTGTGTGGAATCATTTTTCCCTCATCAATGCCCCTTTATCGTCAGATTTATCGTCAAAATTTCCGACGATAATGCATTGCGGGACATCTAAAATGTAGCGTTTCACTAATTGGAGTTACCATCGAAAAAATCCGACAGTAAACCCACCGATCAAGAACTCGCCAAATTAATTTATTTTTCCTTTAGATATCACCGTCAAATTTACTATTAGAAAACAGAATCTACCGGTAATTACTTAACCTTACGAATTCAACATCCTTACCGCCGGTAAATCCAACGGTAAATTCGCTACTAATCTGCAACGCTAAATCCGTTGGTACTTAGTACTTTTCTTGTAGTGAAGGCCTCTGGCTCGGCGATGGTGCGACATCACTTCATAGGCTTTGAAATGGGCAGGGAAGCAGTGCGCAAAAGATGGGGAGAAGATGCGACTGCACGACAGTGACACAACGACAGTGGTGCGGTGTCCAAGCAACGAGAGAATTGCTATTCTCCTTGGCGGGCGAGGGCGGCACTAGGAAACTTCGTTTTCGGCGATAGGGAAGGTTGCGATAAAAAAACAGGGTTGATGTTAGGAGTAGGTGAAAACAGGATTTAGGATAAGAAAGTGAAATTGGAAACATAGTGGAGTAATTACATTCGATGTTATTTTTATGTTGGTTTAATCACTCTGTTGGTCCCTATAGTTTCGCAAAATTTTCAATTAGGTTTCTATACTTTTTTTCCTTTTAATTGGGTCCCTGCACCATTTTTTTTTCAATTAGATTCCTACCGTGACCAAACAGTTAGATTTAACGGAATATTCCATTCCTAAATTAAAGATTCTCTAACTTTTTCCTAAATCCCAATTCTCTTTCACTCTTATTTTTTGAAATACCAAAATAACCCTCCCACACTTAGAAGAAACATGTATTTTTCTAAAATACTAAGAGAGCCCCTTACATCTTATCTCAAAGAAAAAAAAAACCTAGCTAGCTCTCAGTTGCTCTGCGGAGATTGCGTTCCCTGTCAACTCCTGCGTCGGTCCGTCATCTTCATCCATCTGTGGCATTGTCTGCAGTGGACGCTTGGTGGTCAACTGTCCGTCGCCTCCTTCTCTCTGCGTTGGTTCTTTCTGCGTTATTCTATTCGAAGGTCTTTTGCGCTATTTTCCCCATTCAAGCCGTCGCCGTCCCTCCCGGTGCTTCACCTCGCCTGACGTCGCTGCACCGCACCATACTGTGCCGAGCCTCGCCGTGCCTGACCTCCCGTCTGGCCTCTCGTCCCCGCACTGCGTCTTTCCTCGATCTCCCTGTACTCGATCTGTCTCAAAATAGGTAACATATAACAATTAATTTTTTCAGTTTTTAAAACTTGATGTAACATGTTTATGCTAATTTTAATTTTCAAAAAAATATGGTATTGGTTGAATACCTAATTTTTGAATTGATTTTTGAATTGTTTTGATATAGTAATTTAGAATTTATAATATGAATATTTATGTATAGAAATTTTGTTAATTGGTGAATTGACATATAAATTGATTTTTTGCTGATGATGAATTTTGTTTATTGTTGATTGTTGATTGTTGTTGCTGTGATGATGCTGCTTTATGAGGACTCTGTTTCTCTTTTTTTAATGTAGTGATGGGGGAGGGAAGGGGATTTTATCATCATGGTGACAAGTTTCAGGTATTTCTACTGAATTTGGATTTAGTTGGTGATGCGAAAACTGTTGTGGATACTCTGAATAAGGAGATTAAGGATGATTCTTTTTATTTGGCCAGAAACCACATTGGGTGGAAGCTGTATGAAAGAAGTCTAAGAATAATGTGACAAAGATAGATGGAGGCTCAGATTGCTAAAGATCCATTCAAAGTTACTGCTAATTGAAGTGCTGTATTGATTATTGTTCATAGTAAACTTTTTCAAGTTGAGAATGAGGATAATGTGTTGTGTCTGCATGAATAGTAACTGGCATTTCAGTTGCTGGGATATTTGGAATTAGAACAAATATCTGATATTTGAAGAAAGTGAAAATTAAAGCATCAATAATATATGGAATCCAAAGCAATGAGAACGGACTCTTTTATCTGATATATAATTCTTTCTTTAAAAAAAATTACGTTAATAAATTCTTTATTATCTTATTGTATGATATAAAATTTGATTTGTTATATTTTTGAGAATAATTTTGACAATTCATATTTCAGTACTATAGACAACATCATATATTATATGTTTATGTATTTGTTTACGCTTTAATTTTCCAATACTACTCATCAGTTAGTATATTCATTGGGTGTTGGATTTCATGGTAATGCTTAATTCATTTGCTACCTATGTTTCGCGTTATCGTTATTTGGTGCTATATAAACATTCCCTTTGCTTAAAAAGGTTGGATTAGAACTCCCTCCTATAGCATACGTTTTCCACTCATCATATTGGTTGTTGACCACATAGGCGTAACCAAATATTTATAGTTTTATTGAATTTTAATTAAATTTTTATATATTTTTTTTAATTAGGTCTCTAAAAATATACAAGTAATTTCATAATTTTTTAACATTTTTTTGACATTTAACATTAATAAAGACTAAATTAAAAAAAAATAATGTATAGAGACTCAATTAAAAAGAAAAAATGTATAAAGACCTAATTAAAAATTTAGTAAAATTATAGGAACCTACAAAATAATTAAACCTTTCATTTTTTAGTAGGTTTAAGGATGTAGCCAATTGTTTACGTTGTTTAGGAGTGGAAATAGGCTAGGCGGCCTGCTTTTGAAATAGCCTGCTAGTAAAAATACTATTAGAAAGATTTGAATTTGGATCTTTTATCTTATAATAATACCTTTATCCACTCCACCATTTGCCTCTTTAATTATATATATGTATTTTGTATCAATATTATTCATAAATTTATTATTTTATATTTTATAATTTTAAAAATTAAATTATATATGTTAAATTTAATTATTATTAAAAAAATAGGTCTATTGACAGGTTTCAGGCCAGGCCAGATTTAACAACAAGCCAGACTCAGTACTCATTAAAAAGCCTATACCAGGCTACAGGCCAGGTTAAAGCCAATATACTTTATTATAGGCCTGGCCTATTAAGAGTAAAGCCTGGCCTGACCTGACCTGTTTTCCAATTCTCGTTGTCTACCTAGCAAAACTCTAAAAATAATACTGGTATTCTATGAAAAATTAAAAAAAAACCTCTTATTCTGCAAGTGATACATGCACAATTAGGATAAAAGATATTTTAATCATACTGACATTTAATATTTATTTTAATTTTTGTTAAATTTTAAATATAAATTATAATAAGATAATATTTTTATTTAAATTTAAATAAAATAGTAAAAATAACTAATAAAAGTAAATTCAAAATTTTGTGTTTCAGATTAAATTAAGAAAAATACATTTTTACAAACTTAAAAGTTAAAAATGAAACTATTAATAATTATTTTAAATTAATCAAAATTTATCTTTCAATTCATTAATATCTAAAAAATTGTTATCCAGAATTTTAATTTTGAAAAATGCACATAACATATACGTTTTCAAAATTTTTATACGGACTCAAATTTAAGAGTTTTTAGATTTTGAATTAACAGTGTTAAGTTCCGTAGCACTTTTCAGGGTACATGCACAATTCTCAACCTCCTTCACATGCAAGATATATCCCACCATAACCATTTTCAATTCATGTCATATTTTTCCCCCTAAAAATAATAAGTAATATAGTGACAAGCATTGTATTGCAGGTATGTCATTAGGATAATAATTTAAGAATAAATTTTAAATATTTAATATTTTGTGAATCAATAGCTCAAAAAAAAACTAAACTAAGCTGTTTTTTATTCAACATAATTATAATATCTATTAACAAATAATTCATGTTCCTAACAAATTTTATATCTTATATTATGCTATAAAATTTAATACGGTATTTTAATGCAGAGCATCTTTTTACCCTCTAATTGTGTGCATTTCCTAGTCATAGTAAAAATAGAAATTGATGCTTCTGAACCACTCCAGGCTCCAGATACCACATGGCTATGATGCAGATTCTTTACAAAAAAAGGTCTATGGTCACGGTATTTTTACCGTGATCATAACTAGTAAAAAGGGTGATTATAAATCTATGGTCATGGTTTTAGACTTATGATCACGATTTTTTACCGTAATCTATTCTCTCGTGGTTATAGGTCTATGATCACATTTTTTTTATTTATGGTCACGATTTTTATAGTCACAGTTTCAATTTTCAAAATCTGACACTTTAGTCACTAACCACTCCCATGGAAATTGCAACAATAAACCTGTGATTTCTTGTTTCCTCTTTTATGCCTTTCTTAATCCCTATGCCGCAAATCACTCACGTTTCTACCAGACTTAACAATTAACCTCTTTTTTAAAAAAACAGGTTAACTGATATATTAAAATTACGAATGTCCATTATCACACTAGGGGTGTTCAAATACAAACCGATCCAAATTAAACCGCTCGTTCAATTTAATCTAAATTGAAAACCGATTAAAATCGCACTAATTCAGATTTGATTGGATTTTATTTTTTGCAAACCGCTGGGTTGGATCAGATTTCGGACTATTTTTCATAACCGATCCAATCCAATCCAAACCGCACAATGTGCTATATTATTATATTTACAATTATACTTATAACATGTTCAATTTGTTATACATTTTTCTATTATTCATGTATTATTATTTAATAAATATTTTATGTTCAAAATATTATTTATTTATTTATTTTAACTAACCTATAATTTTATTTCTATTGTTATGTTATCGTTGACTTTTTAAGATATTGTTAAGATTTGTTATGTCATTGATGGTTATTTAAAATTTGATATTAAGACTTGTTATATGTATTTAATTTTTTTTACTTAAAAAACTGCAAATCCAAACCGATCCAAACCGCTTGTAATCTGATCGGATTGGATCAGATTTTCAAAAAAAGTTCATCCAATCTAAACCGCACCACACATAAATTAAGCGTTCAGATCGGATGATTTTTTTCCTTAAAACCAAACCAAACCGTACTGCGAACACCCCTAATCCAGAGGAACTAAATTTCAAACCAGTAAATAAGATATAATAGAAATAGAAATTTCACACAAATACTAAAAATTAATTTTATGGTGCTTATGAATTTTTGCTTAAATTTAACCTAATTTATTTTTTATAATAAATTTTAAATTTTTAAAAATAATTTATTTTTATATCTTTTAAATTAAATAATAATTTTTAATTCTTTTTAATAAATAGACACTACTCTTTAGTTACTATAGCATTTACCGGTAGGGGTGTTCGCGGTGTGGTTTGGTTCGATTTTTGAGAGAAAAGTCATCCGATCTAATCGTTTAATTAAACTGCGGTTCGGTATGGTTCGGTTTTTTTATCGAAATCATCCGAACCAAAGCAAACCAATTAAAATCGGTTTGGTTTGGTTCGGTTTGTTCGATTTTTTCAGTCAATTCAAAAAAAAATACTACCATACTATTTCACAAAGTCATAACATTGAAATCGCAAAAAAAAATACACAATAGCTAACAAAGTCTTGATCCAATGAAATTTAACGACAAGAAATCCAAATACGACAATTAAAGAAAATGGGAGACAAATTGTAGAGACCTTGCTAAATTCTATGGTGACTTGTGAAAAGATGATGCAATAGACCTACTTTTTGCAATTAAAAGGAAGGGAAAATTTTGCTAAACGCTGCTTCTTGGTGGTTGTGGTGGTGTTTACACTGCCGGTGGTTGGGCTGTTGTCCATCTGAAAGAATGAAGTCCATCAGATACCAAAAACTCGTAAGAAAATCTCTATAGAAAAGTAACCAACATCTAGTCATCTACAACTACTCAGATAAAAGTTACTTATGTAAAAGCATATAACTACAATCCAAAAATTAAATGAATAGATTAAAAAATAAATCACATAACGAAACATCATAACTAAGATCAATCTTACCTTGAAAGAGACTACATAGGATTTCAACTTTTAGAATGAACTACAGGAGCAGCAAAACACAGAAATATTAAATCAAAATCAATATCTCATAATATTAACTGACTTGTGCTATACCAGATAAAAGAACTTGTAATCACTAAACCATCAATAAACATAACTTCAGCTAAACATGACTGTGAAGTATGATACTTAAAGGAAGCTAAATAAAACTCAAACTAGGAAAACATCATCATTATTAATTATATATGTAAATATACAATTTGCCAACTTTGGCAAAAAAAGAAAAGGCTCCTGCCCTTTACTATCTACAAGGAACTAAATCATGAAAAAAGGGGTCAAGAATAGTCAAATACATTGAACAACAAATTAAATTTACAACCAATTTATAAAATCAAGAGCAGAAACACAACAACAAAAAAAATTAAAAACAGAACAATACCAAGTCAGTAATAACCAACAACAATACCAAGTCAGTAAACCAAACAATAACCAGCAAGGCAGCAACAATTACTTAATTAATCAAATAAACAACATTATAGCAACAATAAATCAATAACCAGCAACATTACCAAGTCAGTAATAAATCAATAAACAGCAACAACGAATCCAATTCCCAACAACAATACTGTTACGGCATGGCCCAAGCCATTTGCGGGTCAACCCGACCCAGAGATGACCCGACCCGAACGGTTAGGCACATACGGTTCACTGCGCGATCCGGACACGCGTCCCTGACAGCTCTCCACTACAGCTGTGAGGAAGCTTCGAGGAAGGTGGGCCTGTCCTTGAAGGGCCCACCTCTGACACGGTATAAATGGGGAAGGACGTGCCCTTCCCCCAAGGTACGTCACCTTCTCCACCCATCATTTTCCCCACCTGCACACTAACTGACTAGGGTGTCGGAGTGTCTTTGCAGGTGGCACCCCCTCTTTCCCGTCACAACGAGAGCTCGGTTACACGGCAAATCCGAACCCAGCACGACCGCGATTGAGGCGTTCTCACCCCCTCGAATAACCACCCGACCTGTCCGGCAACCGACAGCTGAACAAATACCAAGTCAATAATACATCAATAAACAGTAATAAGCAATAAACTGAAAAATAAATCTATAACCTCAACACTATATTGCTTCTGTGTAGCACCCTGCGAGATCAATTTCCTCGGTAATGCTGGTCCACCTTTATACCTAGACCATGGTAGATAGAAATCTGTTACATATTCTACAAATCAAACAGTAGTGACCATCAGATGACACAATTGAAATATAACCTTAACCGCCCAAGTTCCAAGACTTCTCCATTTATATGTTACCTTCAATCTAACATTATCAAGATCCAGAACCTCCAACACTAGATAAATCATACTAAATCACTTTAAAACTCAAAACAAAACAGCAAAACAAAACAAGACTCAAACTTTCATCAATTCAACAGAACAACACAAACCAGAAGTAGTTTCAGTAATTCAACAAAACAAACAAAACAGCAATTTCAGAAAAATTACATACCTGACTCGGTGACTCGGGCTCCATATCTGACTTGATACGGTGCTCTGTGTCCACTGGGTGGTCCTGGGTGAGTGGATGGTCTTGGCCTGCTGGGTGCGATTTGCGAGTTGCGAGGGACTAAGGGTGGTTGTGGGCGCGACTTGTAAGGGTGGTGCCGACCTGCTGGGCACTGGCTGTGTGCTGCAGTGCTGGGCTGCTCTGTCCGCGAGGTGGTCCTGGGTGGGAGCAGTGGAAGGGCTGCGCTGGGAGGAAGGTGGCGGTGGCTGCAAGGTGGTGGGAGGAGGTCTCTCTCACCAGCGATGGGAGTTACAGAGAGCGAGGCTGTGAGACCTAGGGAGTAGGGAGAAAGGGACTAGGGTTCGTTTGGGAGTGGGGTTTGGGGGAATGGCCGAATGGGGGTTACTGGGTTAGGTTTAAGTTTCGTTCATTTTGGGGGGAGGGGGTTGTTTTTTTTTGTTTTTAAACTTGATCGGTTCGGTTTGGTTCGGTTGAAATTTTCATTATTAAAACTAAAAACCGAACCGAACTAAAAACAGCAAAACATATTTTTTTCGATTTTTTCGATCATCGGTTTATTCAATTTTCGATTTTTTTGATTCGGCCGATAAGTTTAGTTCAATCCGAATCGGTTTTGACTTTTGAACACCTCTATTTACCGGTACTAAAATGAGGAATGAATCAAAACTCACTCTAGTCGTTTTCCTTTGAAAAAGAAGAGCAAAAGCTGCCATGTCATGAAGACAAGGACAAGGTAGTGTTTCTTTTTTTTCCTTTTTAAATAGGAGTGTGAGGGGGTACCGGGGTAAGATGCAGAAGACACAGGTTTTAGTGTCCACTAAAATATGGTTCCCCCAGCTGCTAACAAGTACGGATTCGTCCTGCTCAGCGGATCAACCGCGTCGCTCTATCACTCTCAGCGATATGTCGGGGCAAGTGTTATATACGGGCGAACGAGCAGTACAGCGTTTCATTCACGCGTATCTCTGCGCGTGATGCTTTCTTGCGCTATGTAGCTCTACCAGCGTCTGTTGCCTAGACCAGCGCCACGTAAGTCGCGTAACGTTGGCCGTTTTTACCGTTTGGCGTGGCAAACGAGGGAAGCTTGACTACGACCACCATCCTACGGCTCACAATGATTTAGGTTGTTTCATTCGGTTTCTTAGAAATTATATTTGTCCGCACAGAGTAATTAAGAAAAGGTAATGGTCCAAAATACAAGGTGTTACGGATCGGTTACAGGCCCGCCTCACAATGGGCTATTGTGGTATCTTTGTCTACTGGTATTTGACTTGTGGAATATTTATTTTAGAATTTTATTCAAGATACTGGTTAAACAGGTTCAAAGCTCCTTAATAAGAGTATTGTATTTTGGAAAATGCTATGATGCTTACTAAAGAAACTAACATGATAGACTGACCTTTAAGAAAGTCTCAAATCTCAAAATATGTCGGGGAACGAAATTAACTATCTCGTCCATACGTAGGATTTTTCAGTGAAAAAATAATTATTTATTAAATTATTTTAATAATTTTATCATATTCACATAATTTTTAATTTTTTCAATTAAAAAATAGTATATCATAATAATACAATAATAATACTCTATATCCAAGTGATTTCACTAATCAAGTCCAACTAAGTTATTATTCTACATCCACACCCTACGTAATTGACTTTGAAGCGTAAACAACTTCCCACTTTTAACGTAAATGGCAAATCTTCTACTTCTTATTCTTATTCTTTTTCTTTTTCATTATCGTCATCACCAATAACACCAATATTTTGCAAACATCTTTATTGGTTCTGATTTCTCTGATGTCATCATTAAATAATTTCAATTCATTTCTTAAATTATTTCGGTTCATTTATGTGTTAATTGAGGTTTACTTGATGCTACTGATCACTATTGACCAAATTTTTTATTCTCTAAGTAATTTCAATTCTTTTCTTAGTTTAATTGAGGTTAATTTGCATCTAGAAATGAATTCGATGTGTTTTTGTTAATGATTGAGTCTTTTTGACTGTTTGTTCATCTCTGAACTAATTTCGGTTCATTTGTGTGCTAATTGAGGTTCACTTGATACTATGACGTTAGGGTTTTTGCTAGTAAAGAATTTTGTAAAAATATAGTCGCGTTGTGAGTATAGATTCTAAACCAACAGAAAATCCCTTCGTACAAACGTTTGGTTGTCACAAGTAACAAACCCCTTTGAAATTGATAACCGAAGTATTTAAACCTCGGGTCATCTTCTCAAGGAATTGCAGGGAGGTGTTCTTATTATTGGTTATGCAAAGGTATATTTTGGGGTTTTCAAAAGAGTTGAACAAGTAATGTAAAATAACAAGTCGTCAAAATAATAACTAATAAAGCTCCTGGCAAGGTATGAGAACTGGAAGTCCTATCCCAGTTATCCTTATCAATTGTGATGAGAATTGGATTTTTCTCCCACTAAGTCAACCTCTAACTATGAAGGTAAGTCAAGTGGATGAATTAATTTTGATTCCTCAGGTCCTAGTCTTTCCTTGGGAAAGGCTAGAGTTATTGAAACTCGAATCAATTCTTGAAGAATTCCAATTTTTAGTCAACAATGAGTTTGATAACTCAAGAGTCACCAATTAATCAACCAGAGCAAAAAGGTAGAAAATCTAAATTATCTATATAAATAAAGGAAAGCAATCATAAATCTGAAATATCTCGAATTATATTAAATAGAAAGTTAGATTGAACATAGAAATTCATAAGCCAAATTGGCAACATCAAGTAATCAACTAAAGTAATAAATAAAAGTAGAAAATAAATTAAATGAACATTGAACCTGTGATGAAGAAGTTGAAACCCTAATCCTAATCCTAATCCTAAATCCTAAGAGAGAGGAGATAACCTCTCTCTCTAAAAACTACATCTAAATTATGAAAAGTGAATTATGATCTGATTTGAATTCCTCTTTTGAGTCTCTGCATGTTCCCTGACTTTAATCTGTGTTTTTGGGCCGAAAACTGGATTGAAATGCGGCCCAGAATCTCTGCCAGCCACTCCTGTAATTTTGCAGATCGCGCACGTCACGCGTCCGCGTCGTCTACTCGTTCGCGTCACTCAGCATTTCTCATACCACGCTGCGCGTTGTCCACGCTTTCGCGTCGTTCGTGCAGCTTCCAATCCGCACGGTCGCGTCAGGCACGTGAGCGCGTCCCGGTAATTCCTTCTATTTCGCGCGGTCGCCTGAGCCATGCGACCGCGTGACTTCTCGCTGGTCATTTCCTCAATTCCTTGTGTTCCTTCCATTTTTGCATGCTTCCTCTTCATTCCTTACGCCATTCTTGCTCTGTGAAGCCTGAAACACTTAACATATAGATAACGGCATCGAATGGTACGAAGGAAGATAAAAATATACAACTAAAAGGTCCTTAGGAAGCAAGTTATTAATCATAGGATATTTTTAGGAAGGAATTGTAAATACATGCAAATCATATGAATAAGTGGGTGAAAAGCTTGATAAAACCACTCAATAAAACACAATATAAACCATGAAATAGTGGTTTATCATACTACTGATAAGTATTGACCACATTTTTTAGCAAAGAAGAATGAAATTATTCATGATCACTTTATTCAATTGCATTAGATTCCACTTCATTCCATTCAATTAGTTTAGTATTAAACAAGTGGTAAAAAAAATCAATCATCAATAAAAACACACTGAATTCATTTCTGGATCCAAATGAACCTCAAATAAACTAAGAAATGCACCAAACTTACTTAAGAAATAAAAATTTTGGTCAATACTTATTAGTAGCATCAGATTAACCTCAATTAACACACAAATAAACCGAAATTAGTTTAGTTTTGAATAAGCAGTCAAAAAGACTTAATCATCTAACAAACACGTACAATTTATTTTTGGATCCAAATGAACCTCAATTAAACTAAAAAATGAACCGAAATTACTTAAAGAGTAAAAAATTTGGTCAATACTTATCAGCAGCATCAAGTGAACCTCAATTAATTCACAAATAAACCGAAATTAGTTCAATTTTGAACAAGTAGTAAAAAAGACTCAATCATCAACAAAAATACATCAAATTCATTTCTGGATCTAAATAAACCTCAATTAAGAGAAGGAAAAGAAAAAATGTAATAACAACAGTACTAAAAGAATGATGAGTGAGAAAATACGCGAAGAAAAAGAAGGAGGAATGTAAAAAAGAAGAAGAAAGAACGCAAAGAAGAAGAAGGAGGAAAGTGAAGAAGAAGAAGGAAGAACGCGAAAAAGAAAGAACGTGAAAACGAAGACGAAGAAGAATATATGTTACGTTATTGAAACGTCGTGTAATAAAAGTGATTTTTGTTGAGTTTAATTTGGGCCAATTTTGTTGGATTTGATTATAAAAAATATTTAGATGTGTAATTTGACTGATAATACAAATTTTGGGAATAATTTTTTAAATAAATAAATTAAATATTTTGTATATTAAAATATATTATTTAGGAAAAATTTATTAATTTCTATGATATTTTAATTATTTTTTAATAGCGAAAATAAGATAGATTGACACATATATTACATATACTACATATAAGATGAACAAAATTTTTTATGTGTCTTTGTTACAAATGAGATGCTCGTTAAATTTTATTTTAGTTATATCTCGTTTATATTATAAATGAATCTAAACGAGATATGTTTTTTTTTTCATAGAAGTTTATTAATGTTTAAAAATAATAACAATAATAATAAATAATATAAAATTAATTAAAATAATTTAAGATTTAATAATTTTTTATTATAAAATTGTTAAAACTTAAAATTTAGGCGAACTATGTAAATCAATTTTACTTTGATAAATTGATCCAAAGTATTTTACATACAATAAATTTTGAATTGTCTAATAATCTATTATAAAAATAAGATAAATTTATAAGTATTTTATTTACACTGTAAATAAAATTGACTAAAAAAATATTAATATAACAAAAAATATAACTCGCTGAAAAATTAATACATGACTCTAAATTGGTAAATTGGTGATCTTGCATAAGTTTTTCAACGTTATCATTTGCACAAATGTCATATGAATCCTTCTTTTTATATAATGAAAAATAATTAAGATTAAATAATTTGATTAATCACTACAATGTTTTATATAAAAATTTGATTAATTCATGAAAACATATAAAGTAGTTTTATTTATTAAAAGTTAGATTTGATAAAATTATTGATATGATTAAATAAATTTTTTAATAATTTTACTAAATTAATATAATTTTAATAAAATTTAATTATTTTATTAGTATTTATAATTTTATTAAATTTGTCATTAGGTCTTTATATATATTTTTTCAATTGGGTTTATACATTAATTTTAGTTTTATAATTAAGTTTTTTTGTATAAAAAATATTAAAATTAACAGAATATTTTTGTCAAAAAATATGTATTAAAAAATTTAATTAGGTTCTAAATTGTGGGTACGTTTAATTTGCAAAAAAATAATCCACTAACTTTAATATTTTTTAACACTAGTAATAACCTAATTACAAAATTAAAAGTAATGTAAGAACTTAATTGAAAAAAAAAATCTAAAAATTTAACTATAAACTTGATAAAACTATAAAGATTAATAAAATAATTAAAATTTTTAATAAACTGTGAGTAAAATTATTTTAATTTTAGTTTATATTTAAATATAACTAATAATTTAGGCTTTCTATTATAAAATAAAAAATTCTTTATTTTCCAAAAAAAAAATTATTGAAACTTTAATTTTCGAGAACCATATTTTTTGGTATTTAGATCAACTTCCCCGCATCCCGGGCGAACCTTGTTATTTTCATAAGATTCGTCGCACTTTCTATAAGAGTTATATAAAGTTCGCTGCCCCCTCGACGAACTTCACATTGGGTTTGTCCAAGTACAAAAATCGGTGGGGACCATTTTATTTTTCACATTTTACTTTCACCTTTTCATTCTCTTCACTATCATCTTCTCTTCTCTTCTCTTGTGAAGTTTATTTCTTTGGAAATTGTTAAAGTTTTTAATATCTTCATTTCGTCAATTTCACGTAATTCTGTTGTTTTGTTATTTTTTCTATTTAATTTGTTGTTTATTATTTTAATATGTTTCTTTAGTTAGTTAGATTAGGTTGTTAGTTAAATATTAATTAGTTTGATAATTAGATGATACATTTAATTTACATAACCATGTATGTATTGTTAGTTTAGAATATGTGAAACAATCATGTGGTAATGAATAGATGTTAGTTAAGAATTAAACATATTATTTTGATTATTGTTTTGTTTAAGCTAATTATGGTTAATTTCTGTAATTTCATTCTTCTGTTTTTCTTTTCATTTGATTATTGTCAAATGTGGTTGGTAATAGTTTAATTAATTTTAAATTAAGTTATTTTATTTAGATTATTATTTAAGTCCAACTGATTATGTTATTTAGATTTAGTTTGAATATATCTAATAAAAATTTAGTTAATTTAAAATTATTTTATTCTAATTAAATTATGTTAGAATGTATTTTCTTGGAACAAGAATTGTTGGGATACGAGGATATCTTGTATAGATTGGATCAGATTGGCCATATAGCAAGCAAACTTGGCTGAGTGATACACTTTATAACTTATATCTTTTATATATTTAAAATTTGAATTTGTGTTATTACTTGTTGACCTTTTTTTTATTGATTTATTTTGTTTTGTAGGTGCCTCAGATCTTGCATACTAGAAGGAATTTAATGGGACGTTTGTCCGAGCAGATTAGGTCACATCTTAGATGAACAGGATTTAAGCATGTTGTATATATGGTAGAGAGGAAGCAAGATTGGCCCTCATTTGCTATTGTGTCCACTGTGAACGAAGCATTTCTTCAAGTCAGTTTATGATTGCGACATTCTCGCCTCTCAGATGACCAAGATAATGAGAAAACTCTCGTGACTTTGAATATGCTGCGTTAACAAAAAACTTTTTCAAGTGCTTGTTCTTGAAGCGAGTCATGAAGTTGGCAGCAATATGTCTTGTATAAAATGTCTGGAAGGCATGTGACGATTTCCATCCACTTTCATCGGCGTTCAACGCAGTATCAGTCGATTTGTGTATAAGAACCGCAATTAATTAAATTCTTAATTAATATAATTTAATTGTCTGAAATAGGTTCAAAAATTTATAATGTTAATTAGAAAATTCAAATATAATATTTAGACACAATAGATTTTCTGAGTTGGAAAATGTAATTTTCTGCGAAAAATTGCGTAAAAACACGTACCGGTAAATTAGCCGGAAGTACCAGCTTAAGTCTGTCCAGTACTGTGTGAGAATAATAAAATTTGTAGAAAAACTTAGGAAATATTTAGAATTGAAAACCGGACGCTAATTCTAAAGGTTTGTCCAAAAATTGTGCCAAATAGGCCAAAAATGCTAACGGATTGGACCGGGTGACGGCCCGATTTCTATCGGAAAAGAATTTCACAAAAATATAATCGCATTATAAGTATAGTTTCTAAACCAACAGAGAATCCTTTCGTACAAAAGTTTGGTTGTCACAAGTAACAAAACCCAATAAAATTTATAACCGAAGTATTTAAACCTCGGGTCGTCTTCTCAAGGAATTACAGGAAAGTATGATTTATTATTGGTTATGAAAAAAGATATATTTTATTTTGGGTTTTTGAAATAAGGAACAAGTAATTTAAATGAGAAGAAAAATAAATTAATAATTAAGAAAACTCTTGGCAAAGTATGAGAACTGGAATTCCTATCCTAGTTATCCTTATCAGGTGTGATGAAATTGGATTTTAATCCCGCTTAGTTATCCCTTATTAAATAAAGAAAAGTCAAGTGGACTAATTAAATTGATCCTCAAGTCCTAGTCAACTCCTGTGGATAGACTAGCTTTAGAGCGATCCAAATCAATCAACAATTGTCAATTTCAACCACTGCTGAGTTTGACAACTCAAGTGTTACCAATTAATTAACCAAAGTCAAAAGGAAAAATAAATCATAAATAGAGTAAAACAATCATGAGTCTGAAATACCTCAAATTATATTAATTAAGAAAATCCTAACATGAAAAGTTCATAAGCCAATTTGGCAACATAAATCAAATACGAATAAAAGCATTAGAATAAATAAAAGCAAAAAAAGGAATTAAAGTAAAGGAACATTAAACCTGATATAAAGAAGATGAGATAATCCTAAATTAAGAGAAATTCTAAATCCTAAATCCTAAGAGAGAGGAGAGAACCTCTCTCTCTAAAAACTACATCTAAATTATAAAAAGTGAATTATGAGTCATCCCCCTTTATTCCTCCACTTTGCAGCCTTTAGTCTGTATTTTCTGGGCTTGAAACTGGGCCGAAAATAGCCCAGAAATACTGGGGACGAAATCTGCCACGCTGATTTTCTTCACTGCGATGCGTTCGCATGAAGCACGCGTTCGCGTCGCCTAGATGTATGGCCACTATGACAAATTATATATCAAATTGAAGCCCCGGACGTTAGCTTTTCAACGCAACTCAAACCGCATCATTTGAGTGCGAAGATGTCAGGCTGGACAACTTAGCAATTTCTTCAAGTTCTTGTATTCTTTTCACTTTTGCATGCTTCCTTTCTATCCTCTGAGCCATTTCTGCCTATAAACTCTGAAATCACTTAACACACATATCAAGGCATCGAATGGTAATAAGAGATGATTAAAATATACAAGATAAAGACTCTAGGAAGCAAGTTTTCAATCATAGAACAAATTTTGGGAAGGAATTGTAAAACCATGCAAATAGTATGAATAAGTGGGTAAAGTGTTGATAAAAACCACTCAATTGAGCACAAGATAAACCATGAAATAGTGGTTTATCAACCTCTCCTTACTTAAACATTATCATGTCCTCATGCTAAGCTCAAGAGAACTAAAAGAGTGAAGAGGAATGGTAGGATGTATGAAATGCAACCTGTTTATATGAATGCAACTACATGCAAAAAAATGATTCTACCTACTTGGTGAAAAATAAATAAATCTTTCAAGAACAAATATGAACTGGATTTCACTAATTCAAATCACAAAATAAAGTACAAGTAAACTTGCAGAAGAAAATAGCTCATGAAAGCCGGGAACAAATAATCGAGCATCGAACCCTCACTGGAAGTTTATGCACTCTACTCGCTCAGGTGTTTAAGGTTCGATCTCTCAATTCTCTACTAATCTTGCCTTCTAAGGCTTGCTTTTCTTCTACCAATCAACAAAGAATTAATGCACAGATACACATATCAAGAGGTCTTTTAAGGGTTGTAATGGCGTTAGGGTCAAGGTAGGATTGTATTTGGTCAAGTAGACTAAAATCTGAATCCTTAATTAACTTAAACTTTTCCCACCTAACTTAAGACAATCCATGTAATCATAATACAAAACCTAACTGCCCATTAACTATGTTTTCCATATATTCATGCATCCCAACTTTAGTACAACTCATATGCATTGCTACCAACATTTACTTTGGGGATTTTGTCCCCTTTTTGTTATTTGCTCTTTTTCTTTTCTTTTCTCTCCCTTTTTTTATATTTCTTTTTATTTTTCTTTTCTTTTGTTTTCTCAATGCATACGATTAAGATATTGAATGCAAAAATATATGCTCAATTGTTGTTTTGCACATTTTCACAAGAATACACAACACCCAATTCTCAAACCAAATATTTTCAATCCCAATTTTCCCACACTTAAATCATGAACACTTTCACTAGTCTAAGCTAACCAAGGATTCAAATTAGGGACATTATTATTTTTCACTTAGAGTTAATGATGTGCTAAAATAAAGAAAAGTGGAGGGTAAAATAGGCTCAAATTGATCTGCAAAGTATAATGAAAGGGTAAGGCCATATGGGTATGTAAGCTTAATGAAACAAGGCCTCAATCACATAAGTGCATGCATACATTAAACAATGGAAATATAGAATTAAGCAAGACAAAGATCACAATTTTAGAGAGACCAAAACACACCAAAAAATAAAATATTGGTTGATAAGATGCAACCAATCAAGTAGGCTCAAAATCTCACTGGTTTTGTGTGTTCGAGCTCTAAAACCATGTTCCAAAATAAATTTTCTTCAAACAAGTTTTTCAAAGAGTTTAATTCAAATTAGTGAAATGCTATAAAAAGTTTCTTGAAAAAGAAAATATTACTTCAATGAAGTGGTGAAATATGCACAAAAATCAAACAGACATGCAAATACAACAACTCATTTAACAAAGAAAATTTAAACATTGGTGTTGAGAAGAAGGTAACTAACCCATGGAAATCGGTATCGACCTCCCCACACTTAAAGATTGCACCATTCTCAGTGCATGCTAAGATGTACAAGTGGATGGGTGGCTCCAACTGACGCTTTCCTCCGAGAATTGTGCAGATGGACTTGTCTGTTGCCCCATATAGAAGTTTTTCCCTTTTTTCTTCTTTGGTGGCCAGCCTGAAAGAAGAGAAAAAAGAAGAAAAGTAACCCAGAAATAAAGATAAGAAAATGAATAAAGTATGGTTGGGTTAATGGCAAATAATGAGGGTCTCAATTACATGATAGCTACAACATGTATGTGAGAAAGTAGTAGAAGCACATGGCAAATCAAGAGTGCAAAAATTTGTAACAATGGGGGAAGAGTGTGGGCAATGAAAGACAGTGTAAATGCATAGCAATGTAAATGGAATGCAAGTATCATAAAAGATTAGCATTGACTTATGAATAATAATACCCAATCAGAATAAAACAAGTCATGAAGCACCAAAAGAATACCAGAAAAGATACAACAGTTGAAAAAGAAAATTTAACACTAATCGAAAAATAATAAATTTAGAAAAGAAAATAAAAATATGCACGAAATTAAAATGCAATGAATGAAAGTATGCAAATTAAGGAAAAATAGAATGAAAGTGAAGAAGGATGAGAAGTTAAAGGGATGAAGAAGAAGTAAGTAAGAAAGAAGAAAGAAGAAAAGATAGAAGAAATTAGTATTAGAAAAGAAAAGATAAGATAATTGGCGTTGATCTGGATAAGTTGTGCGGCGCAGGCAACGCGGACATGTGAGTGACGCGGTCGCGTGGTGTGCGATAAGGTCAGGTGACGCGGACGCGTGGGTCACGCGATCGCGTGGCCTGATTTGTGCGATTGGCGCGAGTGCTGCCTCACGTTCGCTTAACTCTCTATTTCAAACTCATTTTGCCAAAAATTTGGGTGACGCGTTCGCGTGGGTGACGCGATCGCATGAATGGCCATTTTTGAAAAATGATGCAGACGCGTGAGGCACGCGTTCGCATGGTAGGGCTTGTGCTTCTAGCACGAGTCCAGCCCTACTCCATCATAACTCTCTGCCATACACCCATTGACGTCGATTTTACAGGGCCACGCATTTGCGTGGGTGACGCGAACGCGTGGGAGTCTCTTTTCCAGAATGACGCAGACGCGTTATTGACGCGGTCGTGTGGGCATGGTTGTTCCTAAGGCACGCCTCCAGCCACGCTCTCGCGTGACTTTCTGTTCAATTTTCTTTTCTTCCCAATACACTTGTGACGCGGACGCGTTAGCGACGCTTAGGCGTCGTGTGCGTGTTTTTTTATGCAAAATGCAGAATACAGCATGCAGATGCTGATGCAGATGTTATGAATATTTCCAGGTTCAATAAAATAAAATAAAACTCAAAAACAAACAAAACTAAATAAAATTACAATTGAAAAAGGAACGATCATACCATGGTGGGTTGTCTCCTACCTAGCACTTTTAGTTAAAGTCCTTAAGTTGGATATTTGGTGAGCTCCTTGTCATGGCGGCTTGTGCTTGAACTCATCCTGAAACTGCCACCAATGCTTGGATTTCCAATCATCTTCATCATTCTCAAGCGAATATGCCAAGCCTGGTGGGGGTTCTCCACAAACTTTGAGCTCCCAAAGTTGATCCGCATGTATGCCCGGATCCAAAATCTTGTTTCTGCACCCGTCTTCAAGTGGAACATGATGATTCTATCCGGGTGGTAAGCAATCTGAATTCTCACTAAGGCATCCAAACAGCTTCCTAGACCCATTCAGTTGAGCTTTACACCAACCTTTGCATTTAAACTTTGAGCACACAACCATGTTGATGCTTGCTTGACAACTCCAACCACTAACCATCTTTCTCTTACTCTTAATGCCACAAAGAGCTCTAAGTTGACCATCCGTCTCCAGTAGCCCATATTCAAGTGGGAAGGTAAAGGTCAAGAATAAGAATTTTATCCACTTGAATGTTGTGTTGGATGGTAATGGCCTTGGGAGAGGTGTCTCTAATGAACTTGCAAGCTCCACTCCCTTGTGCTCTTCTTTGACAACTTCCACATTTTTGTAAGCTTCTTCAATATCAACCTCTTCCTCTTGGTAGCTTTCTTCCAACTCAATCTCTTCTTCATTGCTCACCAAGGGCATGGGAGGTTGTGCCTCTTCTTCTTGAATCTCGATCTCTTGATCAACCTCTTCCAAGTCTTCAACTATGATATGCCTTGGAGGTTGTACACCTTCCTCAACATCAATTTCAAACGTCTTGGAAGGAGGCTCTATGACTTGACCTTCCCATGGAGGTTCAACATCTCCTAAGTCTGCAACCACTTTTTCCTTTTCAATAATTGCTGCTTTGTCCAGTTGTTTAAGTATAAAATCGTACTCCTGCTTGATTATTTCTTTTCTATGACAACTCCCTTCAACTACTCCTTCATCTGCAAAGGTCTCTTCTACCTTCACCTTTAGTGCCTCCTCTAGCTCCTTATGAAGTATGAATTCGTGAAGATGATCCCTTCTCTCTTGTTCCATGTCAATAGCATCATTAGGATAATGTTACTCTTGGATTAATAGATGTGGGTGTTCTTCCATGGATGGTGGTGATGGGATGGAGATATCATTCTGTGGTTGAAAAGGAAGTGCAATAGAGCTTGAGGGTTGATTGTTGAAGATATTCGGTGGTCCAATTTGGGCGACGAGAGCTTGTATAGCAGAGTTTAGATCGGTAAGTGCTTTCTCCATGGAGGTTTGAGGTGGATAGGAGGGTTCATTTTTTTGGAGAAAGGGTTCATGGTAGGAAGGTGGTTCATCTTGATAATGATAAGGAGATGGTGTATATTGAGATGGTGGTTCATGAGAGTAATTGTGTTGGAATCGAGGTGATTCTATGTGTGGTTCATTTGGCTCATAAGGTGGTTGGTATGGTGGATATGGGGTCATATGAAGGTGAATGGTGAAAAGGGGCTTGTGAGTATAGTGGTCCAAAGCTATGTTGAGGAGGGGGTTCATAGGCGTATGGTTGTGGTTGTTGATAATCAAAAGCGTGTTCACCATAGCCATCATCTTGGTATGCATCACAGAATGGTTGTTGATAGTCCATTGGAGGTGGTTGTTTCCATGAGGGTTGATCAAATCCTTGTGGCTCTTCCCATCTTTGATTGTCCCAACCTTGATGCATGTTCTCATTGTAATCTCCTCTTCCTGCAACATAATTGTAACCAGACTCATAGCCAAAGGTGTGAGAGTTCATGGTAGCTAAAGGAAATAAAAACTAATAAAAATTAATGAAAATAAACTCCTAAAACTAGAAATACTAACAACAATATAAGATAAAAATTTGAAAAAGGTTTAAATTTTAAAAAGGTTTGATTTTTTTAAAATTTTAAATTTAAATTTTGAAATTTGAATTTTGAATTTTGGGATTTAAATATTGAAATTTGAAATTTGATTTTGAAATAAGATAAGATAAGATTTTGAAAAAGATATGATATTTGAAAAAGATTTGAATTTTAAAATTTAAAACTAAGATATATTTGAAATTAAAATTAAAATCTGAAAATTTTTTTAAATTTTCGAAAAAAATCAATTAAAATAAAAAAGATATATTTGAAATTAATGAGGAAAGAGAAAAACAATAAAATGACACTAAACTTAGAATTTTTAGATCAAAGCAAAGAAAACAAACAAGACAAATATTTACAATAACCAATAATAAGGCACACGTTTGCAATTCCCCGACAACGGCGCCATTTTGACGACCGAATTTCTATTGGTAAAGAATTTCACAAAAATATAATCGCGTTGTAAGTATAGTTTCTAAACCAACAGAGAATCCTTTCGTACAAAAGTTTGGTTGTCACAAGTAAAAAAACCCAATAAAATTTATAACCGAAGTATTTAAACCTCGGGTCGTCTTCTCAAGGAATTGCAGGGAAGTATGATTTATTATTGGTTATGGAAAAAGATATATTTTATTTTGGGTTTTTGAAATAAGGAACAAGTAATTTAAATGACAAGAAAAATAAATTAATAATTAAGAAAACTCTTGGCAAGATATGAGAACTGGAATTCCTATCCTAGTTATCCTTATCAGGTGTGATGAAATTGGATTTTAGTCCCGCTTAGTTATCCCTTATTGAATAAAAGGAAGTCAAGTAGACTAATTAAATTGATCCTCAAGTCCTAGTCAACTCCTGTGGATAGACTAGCTTTAGAGCGATCCAAATCAATAAGCAATTGCCAATTTCAACCACTGCTGAGTTTGATAACTCAAGTGTTACCAATTAATTAACCAAAGCCAAAAGGAAAAATAAATCATAAATAGAGTAAAACAATCATGAGTCTGAAATACCTCAAATTATATTAATTAAGAAAATTCTAACATGAAAAGTTCATAAGCTAATTTGGCAACATAAATCAAATACAAATAAAAGCATTAGAATAAATAAAAGCAAAAAAAGGAATTAAAGTAAAGGAACATTGAACCTGATATGAAGAAGATGAGATAATCCTAAAATTAAGAGAAATTCTAAATCCTAAATCCTAAGAAAGAGGAGAGAACCTCTCTTTCTCTCTTTCTAAAAACTACATCTAAATTATGAAAAGTAAATTATGAGTTGTCCCCTTCATTCCTCCACTTTGCAGCCTTTAGTCTGTGCTTTTTGGGCTTGAAACTGGGCTGGAAATAGCCCAGAAATTGCTGGGGGTGAAATCTGCCACGCTGATTTTCGTCACTGCGATGCGTCCGCGTGGAGCACGCATTAGTGTCACCTAGCTGTATGGCCACTATGATAAATTATATATCAAATCGAAGTCCCGGGTGTTAGCTTTCCAACGCAACTAGAACCACATCATTTGGATCTCTGTAGCTTAAGTTATGACCGTTTGAGTGTGAAGAGGTCAGGCTGGACAACTTAGCAATTTCTTCAAGTTCTTGTATTCTTTCCACTTTTGCATGCTTCCTTTCCATCCTCTGAGCCATTCCTGCCCTATAAACTCTAAAATCACTTAACACACATATCAAGGCATCGAATGGTAATAAGAGATGATTAAAATCACAAATTAAAGACTCTAGGAAGTAAGTTTTCAATCATAGAACAAATTATGGGAAGGAATTGTAAAACCATGCAAATAGTATAAATAAGTGGGTAAAGAGTTGATAAAAAATCACTCAATTGAGCACAAGATAAACCATGAAATAGTGGTTTATCACCGGGCCCAAGTTGAGCCCAAGTCTAACATATATAAGTTCACAAATAGACCCAATTCAATCTCATAATACACTTGAACATTGGTAAGATTTGGAAACTCACTCCCCATTTTGCAGCTCTATGAATTTCGAAATTTAAGGTTTTGGTTTTGAGTAGATTTTGTATTTTCAATTGATTAGGTGGTATCAAAGACTAGGCTATTGGTGGTTTATTTCCCAAACACCATCGGAAAAGGTAAGAAAACTCTTTACCCTTATAAAATTGTGTATTTAGAAATCCTAGAAATTGATTTTTATGAGTTGATTGTGTATAGCTTGATAATTTTGACAATGAGAGCAAGTGGAGTTGAGTTGTTGGATTGTTGATGACTTGAGGCTTGATTTGGACTCAAATTTGGTGTGTGGTGTATATTGGAAATCGGCCAAGATATGGTTTTGGTTTTCTTTGTGTAATATATAATTTTTATGGATACTTAGGCTAGTGGACCATAGGATAGGTTTGTATTGTTGATCATGTATAATGATTTTGGGTGATTGTGATGAAATTGATGAATTATGGTATTGAGTGTTATTGTTTGATGATAGATATTTATGATGATATTGAGTTTTTCATATTGTGATTGGTGTTAATATTGAACGGTGGTGAATAATGTATATGAAAAGTTGAAATTGTGTAAAAATTGTTGAGGTTGAGATATTGATTGTAAAGTGCGGATTTTGTTGAATTGTGATAGAAAGAGGTGGAAGAGAATGAGTGAAATAGGTGTATATTTGTGAAAAAAGGTATGAAATGGTAAATTGATGTAGAAGGTCGTGTTTTATGATGTTTGGGTATGTTTTGAGTTGTTTTGTGATGACTTGCATCATCTACCATTTTTTCTTGCATAAAAAGGACCATAAAAGAGCATAATCTCATTTGATCACTGCAATTTATGCATTATTTGATGAATATTATAGTACATTGCTTTGAAATGAGTTTGTGCTGAATTTCAGGTGAAAAAGACATCAAAAAGGGGAAGAAAACAACAAAACAAGCTGGGCGTGCCACTTGGTATCGAAGGCGTGGCACGCCAGCTTCAAAAGTCACTTGGGCGTGCCACTTGAGGAGCCAGGCGTGGCACGCCAAGCTTAAGAAACCCACAAATGAATGGGCGTGCCACTTGAGCAGCATGGCGTGCCACGCTAGTACAAGATTCCAGAGAAGTGGTTGAAGGCTAAAAAGGTCAAGGTGTGTCACTTGAGGTTGAAGGCGTGGCACGCCAAGCTCTCACCCTCACTTAGGAGTGCCACTTGAGCATCCAGGCGTGGCACGCCAACGTACAAGAAGGCATGGCACGCTAGCTCAAGAGTCTCACCAGGGCGTGCCACTTGAATGTTAGGCATGACACGCCAGCTATTAGAACCAAGGAAAAATGATGGGCGTGGCACGCTAGTTATATTTTCCAGAGAGGGAGATATGAGGCCAACCATAAGGACGTGCCACTTGGTATTGAAAGTGTAGCACGCTAGCTACCATTCTCCACCCATGCGTGCCACTTGAGTCTCAGGCGTGGCACGCCATCATCACCAATCAACCAAGATAGGAACTGGGCGTGCCACTTGAATGCTGGGCGTGGCACGCAAGCGAAGGAGCCAAGCACACAAATGGTATAAAATGCCGGACCCTGGGCGTGTCACGTTAGTTCAACTTTCCAGAGAGATGGATCAAGCACACAGCGTGGGCGTGGCACGCCAGACCCTGGGCGTGCCACACTTGTTCAACATTCCAGAAGCAAGAAGAAGAGGGAGAAGGCCTGGGCGTGCCACTTGGGCTCGAACGCGTGGCAAGCCAGGCTATCCATGGTTTTAAAAAGGCCTGGGCATGCCACTTGGGCTCGAAGGCATGGCGCGCCAGGGATGCTAATGAAGGAGGGTGTGGCACGCCACTGAAGCGCTAGCCACACACCAACTGGGAGATCATGTTTATTGGGCTTCTTTTCCCACCAAATTATATTTTTCTTTTCACTTTTGTATTTCCTTTATTTTTAGAGCTAAGAATAGTATAAATAACCGCAAAAAGTATTGAGAAGGGGGTTAAGCAGTTAGAAAGCTAAGTTTTAGAATAGAGCTTTTAGATTTACTTTTCACTTCATCATCTTCTCTATCTTGAGTACTTTTCTTTGAGATATGAGTAGCTAAATTCTCTCTCATTGAGAGAGGGAGCTCTGTTGTACTTGATGGATTAATGATAGTGAATTTCTTCTTCTCTTCATCTTCTTTTTGATTTGCTAGAAGGAATTTCGTTCTTCATGTTTAGTGTTCAATTGTCTTGGAAAAGAGATTGAATGCAAAATGGGTTTCATGGGAACCTTGGAAAAGGAAACATGAAACCATGCTAGAAATCTCTTCTCACACTTGAGTAGGATCTGGGTTTTGGTGTTTGGATATGGTGACATATAATCCTCCCTCTACTTGGACCTATGATGATGTGTGGTATAATCAAGGACCAAGCATATCTCTCTTCATGAGCAATTAGACCAAGGAATTGCCTATTGATCAAGATCTGAGAGATTGAGTCACCAAGGGATTGGGACTCAATCAATCATGATTGCCAAGAGGTCAATGAGTTGCATGATTGAAGAGGATATAAGCTGGATCTAATCCAAAGAGGCAACATCTCCTGATCTTAATGAATCTCCCTATCCTTATCTTCCCCATTATTTATAGCTTTCTTCTATATTCTTCAAATCCCTATTCCCGTTTATAATTAAGTCATTTAATTTTCTGCCCTTTATATTTTTGCCATTTCTATTTCTGCACTTTACTGCTTTTCTTTACCTTTAAGCCATTTATATTTCTGCCCATTTATAATTCTGTAATTACAATCTATTCTGTTTAGCTGACTAATTCACCAATTGATTAAAATTGCTCAAAATTTACCAGTCTATGTGGATACGATCCCACTCCACTGTGTGTTATTACTTGACGATAATTTTGGTGCGCTTGCCAAAAAAACGGATTCATCATTTTCGTGTGGGTAGTGAATTTCGGTCATCAAGTTTTTTGGCGTCGTTACTGTGGAATTGGTTTGAATTTGACAATGATTAAATTGATTGGAGAGCTAGATTAAGCATTTTAATTACCTTGTTATTTTTCTTTTTTTTTATTATTGTTCTTTAATTTCTTTTTCCATTCTAATTTCTATCTTTTTTGCTGGGATCATTTTAGTTATTTATTGTCCATATTTCCATTCTTCTAACTGTTTGATTAATTGCATCAACTAAGTTAACCACTAATCTTAACTAGGGTGATTCTTTCGCTTGTCTTCTACTTGCTGTTTGTTGAATGTATGACAGGTAGAAGGGGAGAAACTTCATCCTCCTTCGATAGTGAACCTGAAAGGACCTTCCTTAAACTAAGAAGGGAGGCTAGAGGCAAAGGCATAGTTGGAGAGGAACTAGTAGAGGAAGATCTGAGAACCACCATGGATGACGAAGTACAAGACAATGTTGGAGGAGATGCTGGCAATCATGTTGGGCAAGAGAGAAGAGTCTTAGGCTCCTACATCAACCCAAATACAGGAAACTGTGGTAGCAACATTCTGAAGCCAACAATCCATGCCAACAACTTTGAGTTGAAATCTCAACTCATCACACTTGTCCAGAATAACTGTTCATACGGAAGAGGTGCCCAGGAGGATCCAAACCAATATCTTACTACATTCTTGAGGATTTGTGATACTGTAAAGTCCAATGGTGTACACGCTAACACATACAAGCTACTTTTGTTTCCTTTCACACTCAGAGATAAGGCAGCAAAGTGGTTGGAAGCATTTCCCAAGGAGAGCTTAACCACATGGGATGATGTTGTAAACAAATTTCTAGCAAGATTCTACCCCCCACAGAGAGTCAACAGGCTAAAAGCTGAGGTGCAAACTTTCAGACAGCAAGATGGTGAAACACTCTACGAGGCTTGGGAGAGGTTCAAAGATTTGACAAGGAAATGCCCACCGGATATGTTTAATGAGTGGGTGCTACTACACATCTTCTATGAAGGGCTGTCATATGAGTCAAAGCAAGCAATAGATCATTGGTGCACGAAATTGTGATCAATACTTTTCACAACTCAAATAATCCCCGGTGATGAATCCAAAAACTTGGTGTTCAATACCATGGCATAAACACAACTTCGCACAACTAACCAGCAAGTGTACTGGGTCGTCCAAGTAATAAACCTTACGCGAGTAAGGGTCGATCCCACAGAGATTGTTGGTATGAAGCAAGCTATGGTCACCTTGTAAATCTTAGTCAGGCAAACTCAAATGGTTATGAATGATGAATAAAACATAAAGATAAAGATAGAGATACTTATGCAATTTATTAGTGGGAATTTCAGATAAGCGTATGGAGATGCTGTGTTCCTTCCGTCTCTCTGCTTTCCTACTGTCTTCATCCAATCCTTCTTACTCCTTTCCATGGCAAGCTGTATGTAGGGTTTCACCGTTGTCAGTGGCTACCTCCCATCCTCTCAGTGAAAATGTTCAACGCACCCTTTCACGGCACGGCTATTCAGCTGTCGGTTCACGATCATGTCGGAATAGAATCCAATGATTCTTTTGCGTCTGTCACTAACGCCCCACAATCGCGAGTTTGAAGCTCGTCACAGTCATTCAATCATTGAATCCTACTCAGAATACCACAGACAAGGTTTAGACCTTCCGGATTCTCTTGAATGCCGCCATCAATTCTAGCTTATACCACGAAGATTCTGGTTAAAGAATCCAAGAGATATCCACCCAATCTAAGGTAGAACGGAGGTGGTTGTCAGGCACACGTTCATAGGTGAGAATGATGATGAGTGTCACGGATCATCACATTCATCAAGTTGAAGAACAAGTGATATCTTAGAACAAGAAGAAGCGGAATTGAATAGAAGAACAATAGTAATTGCATTAATACTCGAGGTACAGCAGAGCTCCACACCTTAATCTATGGTGTGTAGAAACTCCACCATTGAAAATACATAAGAACAAGGTCTAGGCATGGCCGTGAGGCCAGCCTCCCAATGATCTAAGATAGCATAAGGATAAAGATAACTACCAATATAAAAATACAATAGTAAAAGGTCCTATATATAGAGAACTAGTAGCCTAGGGTTTACAGAGATGAGTAAAAGACATAAAAATCCACTTCCGGGCCCACTTGGTGTGTGCTTGGGCTGAGCATTGAAGCATTTTTCGTGTAGAGACTCTTCTTGGAGTTAAACGCCAGCTTTTATGCCAGTTTGGGTGTTTAACTCCCATTCTTGTGCCAGTTCCGGCGTTTAACGCTGGGAATTCTATTAGTTACTTTGAACGCCGATTTGGGCCATCAAATCTTGGTTAAAGTATGGACTATCATATATTGCTGGAAAGCCCAGGATGTCTACTTTCCAACTACGTTGAGAGCGCGCCAATTGGGCTTCAGTAGCTCCAGAAAATCCACTTCGAGTGCAGGGAGGTCAGAATCCAACAGCATCTGTAGTCCTTTTTAGTCTCTGAATCAGATTTTTGCTCAGGTCCCTCAATTTCAGCCAGAAAATACCTGAAATCACAGAAAAACACACAAACTCATAGTAAAGTCCAGAAGAGTGAATTTTAACTAAAAACTAATAAAAATATACTAAAAACTAACTAGATCATACTAAAAACATACTAAAAACAATGCCAAAAAGCGTACAAATTATCCGCTCATCACAACACCAAACTTAAATTGTTGCTTGTCCCCAAGCAACTGAAAATCAAATAAGATAAAAAGAAGAGAATATGCAATGAATTCCAAAAACATCTATGAAGATCAGTATTAATTAGATGAGCGGGGCTTTTAGCTTTTTGCCTCTGAACAGTTTTGGCATCTCACTCTATCCTTTGAAATTCAGAATGATTGGCTTCTTTAGGAACTCAGAATCCAGATAGTGTCATTGATTCTCCTAGTTAAGTATGATGATTCTTGAACACAGCTACTTATTGTGACTCAGATTTGCTAGAGTCCCCAATTAGAGGTGTCCAGGGTTCTTAAGCACACTCTTTTTGCCTTGGATCACAACTTTATTTCTTTCTTTTTCTTTTTCTCTTTCTCTCTTCTTTTTTTTTCGTTTTTCTCTTTCTTTTTTTTTTCGTTTTTCTCTTTTTTTTTTTCGTATTCACTGCTTTTTCTTGCTTCAAGAATCATTTTTATGATTTTTCAGATCCTCAGTAACATTTCTCCTTTTTCATCATTCTTTCAAGAGCCAACATTCATGAACCACAAATTCAAAAGACATATGCACTGTTTAAGCATACATTCAGAAAACAAAAGTATTGCCACCACATCAAAATAATTAATCTGTTATAAAATTTAAAATTCATACAATTCTTCTCTTTTTCAATTAAGGACATTTTTCATTTAAGAAAGGTGATGAATTCATAGGACATTCATAACTTTAAGGCATAGACACTAAGACACTAATGATCACAAGACACAAACATAGCTAAACATAAGCATAATTTTCGGAAAACAGAAAAATAAGGAACAAGGAAATTAAAGAACGGGTCCACCTTAGTGATGGCGGCTTGTTCTTCCTCTTGAAGATCCTATGGAGTGCTTGAGCTCCTCAATGTCTCTTCCTTGTCTTTGTTGCTCCTCTGTCATGATTCTTTGATCTTCTCTAATTTCATGGAGGAGAATGGAATGTTCTTGGTGCTCCACCCTTAGTTGTCCCATGTTGGAACTCAATTCTCCTAGGGATGTGTTTAGTTGCTCCCAATAGTTTTGTGGAGGAAAGTGCATCCCTTGAGGCATCTCAGGGATTTGATGATGAGAGGGGTCTCTTGTTTGCTCTATCCTCTTCTTAGTGATGGGCTTGTCCTCATCAATGGGGATGTCTCCCTCTATGTCAACTCCAACTGAATAACAGAGGTGACAAATGAGATGAGGAAAGGCTAACCTTGCCAAGGTAGAGGACTTGTCCGCCACCTTATAAAGTTCTTGGGATATAACCTCATGAACTTCTATTTCTTCTCCAATCATGATGCTATGAATCATGATGGCTCGGTCTATAGTAACTTCGGACCGGTTGCTAGTGGGAATGATTGAGCATTGGATAAACTCCAACCATCCCCTAGCCACAGGCTTGAGGTCATGCCTTCTCAGTTGAACCGGCTTCCCTCTTGAATCTCTCTTCCATTGGGCGCCCTCTTCACAAATGACTGTGAGGACTTGGTCTAACATTTGATCAAAGTTGACCCTTCTAGTGTAAGGATGTTCATCTCCTTGCATCATGGGCAAGTTGAATGCCAACCTTACATTTTTCGGACTAAAATCCAAGTATTTCCCCCGAACCATAGTAAGCCAATTCTTTGGGTCTGGGTTCACACTTTGGTCATGGTTCTTGGTGATCCATGCATTGGCATAGAACTCTTGAACCATTAAGATTCCGACTTGTTGAATGGGGTTGGTAAGAACTTCCCAACCTCTTCTTCGGATCTCATGTCGGATCTCCGGATATTCACTCTTTTTGAGTTTAAAAGGGACCTCGGGGATCACTTTCTTCAAGGCCACAATTTCATAGAAGTGGTTTTGATGCACCCTTGAGATGAATCTCTCCATCTCCCATTACTCGGAGGTGGAAGCTTTTGCCTTCCCTTTCCTCTTTCTAGAGGTTTCTCCGGCCTTGGATGCCATAAATGGTTATGGAAAAACAAAAAGCAATGCTTTTACCACACCAAACTTAAAAGGTCTACTCGTCCTCGAGCAAAAGAGAAAAGAAGAGAGTAGAAGAAGAAGAAATGAAGGAGATGGAAATGGCTTTGTGGTTTGGCCAAAGGGGGAGAAGTAGTGTTTAGGTTGTGTGAAAATGAAGGAATGAAGATGGGTTTATATAGGGGTGGGGGGAGGGTTAGGTTTCGGTTATGGGAGGGTGGGTTTGGGAGGGAAAGTGTTTTGAATTTGAATGGTGAGGTAGGTGGGGTTTTATGAAGGATGGATGTGAGTGGTGAAGAGAAAGATGGGATTTGATAGGTGAAGGGTTTTTGGGGAAGAGGTGTTCAGGTGATTGGTGAATGGGTGAAGAAGAGAGAGAGTGGTGGGGTAGGTGGGGATCCTGTGGGGTCCACAGATCCTGAGGTGTCAAGGAAAAGTCATCCCTGCACCAAGTGGCGAGCAAAATTGCTCTTCATGCCAATTCTGGCGTTAAACGCTGGGCTGGTGCCCATTTCTGGCGTTTAACGCCAACTTCTTGCCCTTTTCTGGTGTTTAACGCCAGTCTGGTGCCCCTTTCTGGCGTTAAATGCCCAGAATGGTGCCAGACTGGGCGTTAAACGCCCATCTGCTAGCTTTACTGGCGTTTAAACGCCAGCAGGATCTTCCTCCAGGGTGTGCTATTTTTCTTTCTGTTTTTGCTTTTTCAATTGATTTTGTAACTTCTCATGATCATCAACCTACAGAAAACATAAAATAACAAAGAAAAATAGATAAAATATTGGGTTGCCTCCCAACAAGCACTTCTTTAATGTCAGTAGCTTGACAGAGGGCTCTCATGGAGCCTCACAGATGCTCAGAGCAATGTTGGAACTTCCCAACACCAAACTTAGAGTTTGAATGTGGGGGTTCAACACCAAACTTAGAGGTTGGTTGTGGCCTCCCAACACCAAACTTAGAGTTTGACTGTGGGGGCTCTGTTTGGCTCTGTTTTGAGAGAAGCTCTTCATGCTTCCTATCCATGGTGACAGAGGGATATCCTTGAGCCTTAAACACAAAGGATTCTTCATTCACTTGAATGATCAATTATCCTCTATCAACATCAATCACAGCCTTTGCTGTGGCTAGGAAGGGTCTGCCAAGGATGATGGATTCATCCATGCACTTTCCAGCCTCTAGGACTATGAAATCAGCAGGGATGTAATGGTCTTTAACTTTTACCAGAACATCCTCTACAAGTCCATAAGCTTATTTTCTTGAGTTGTCTGCCATCTCTAGTGAGATTTTTGCAGCTTGCACCTCAAAGATCCCTAGCTTCTCCATTACAGAGAGAGGCATGAGGTTTACACTTGACCCTAGGTCACACAAGACCTTCTTGAAGGTCATGGTGCCTATGGTACAAGGTATTGAAAACTTCCTAGGATCCTGTCTCTTTTGAGGTAGTTTCTGCCTAGACAAGTCATCCAATTCTTTGGTGAGCAAAGGGGATTCATCCTCCCAAGTCTCATTTCCAAATAACTTGTCATTTAGCTTCATGATTGCTCCAAGGTATTTAGCAACTTGCTCTTCAGTGACATACTCATCCTCTTCAGAGGAAGAATACTCATCAGAGCTCATGAATGGCAGAAGTAAATCCAATGGGATCTCTGTGGCTTCAGTGTGAGTCTCAAATTCCCAAGGTTCCTCATTGGGGAACTCATTGGAGGCCAGTGGACGTCCATGGAGGTCTTTCTCAGTGGCGTTCACTGCCTCTCCCTCCTCTCCAAATTCGGCCATGTTGATGGCCTTGCACTCTCCTTTTGGATTTTCTTCTGTATTGCTTGGAAGAGTACTAGGAGGGAGTTCAGTAATTTTCTTACTCAGCTGACCCACTTGTGCCTCCAAATTTCTAATGGAGGACCTTGTTTCAGTCATGAAACTTTGAGTGGTTTTGATTAGATCAGAGACCATGGTTGCTAAGTCAGAGTGGTTCTGCTTAGAACTCTCTGTCTGTTGCTGGGAAGATGATGGAAAAGGCTTGCCATTGCTAAACCTGTTTCTTCCACCATTATTATTGTTGAAACCTTGTTGAGGTCTCTGTTGATCCTTCCATGAGAGATTTGGATGATTTCTCTATGAAGGATTATAGGTGTTTCCATAGGGTTCTCCCATGTAATTCACCTCTTCCATTGAAGGGTTCTCAGGATCATAAGCTTCTTCTTCAGATGAAGCTTCCTTAGTACTGTCTGGTGCATTTTGCATTCCAGATAGACTTTGAGAAATCATATTGACTTGCTGAGTCAATATTTTGTTCTGAGCCAGTATGGCATTCAGAGTATCAATCTCAAGAACTCCTTTCTTCTGATTTGTCCCATTGTTCACAGGATTCCTTTCAGAAGTGTACATGAATTGGTTATTTGCAACCATTTCAATTAGTTCTTGAGCTTCTGTAGGCGTCTTCTTCAAAGAAATTTAAAAGAATGCTTGCTTATACAAGACTAGTCGGTTAAGGGTTACAAGACTTTAGAAGTAAAAGCACAAATAACCTTGACAACAAAGAAAATAAAGAACAAAGAATGAAAGGCTAGGCATCAATGACAAAATTTGGATATGTGTCTGTGGTGATTGGTGTTAAGAGACATACTTGGGCTAGTAAATCCGAGGGGTGCTTCATCACCCGATAACTTGAGTTAACTAACTCGGGATTATCGATTGAAAACTCACAATCAAGAGTAGCTCTATAACAGAACATTTAGCAACCCAAAGAGGTGCTGGACACCACTATCCAAATAAAATTTCAATGTTATATGCCTGTGATTGAATGTGTTAAGGAGAGAGGCTTGAGTTAGTAAATCTTTAAGAGTGTCTCAACACTTAACAACTTGAACCAACTGGTTTGGGATTGTTGATTGAAAGCTTCTGCTAAAGAGCCGCCTTAAGACAAGATTTTGAGCTCAATTTAAGTAAGAAGAAATATACAAAAAAAAAGAAGCAAAGAAAAGAATGATTCAAGGATCATGTGCTACAGTATAGAAAAAGAAGTCTAGTGAAGTTAACCAATTTAGTATTGAAGCAAGCATTTTAATTGAAAAAGTTGATTAGCCGTGTTCATTTACAATAAATTAATGACCACACAAATGAGGATGACATGTTCAATAAAAAAAATTCCTCTCTGGTAAAACATTCAAGTCTTGCATCTTAGATTCTTGTGACAAAGTCTTTTATCTTTTGCTTGAGGACAAGCAACACTTTAAGTTTGGTGTTGTGATGCATTTGCATACTTGCTATATTAGCTAGTTAGTTTGGTTGGTTTTAGCTTAGTTTCACTCATTTTTCTCTAAATAAACAAGTATTTTTATGAGTTTTGTCTTCATGCATGAGAATATCAAGGAACATGTTGATTGTAGCCAAATTCATGCAAATGATTTAAGGAATACATAAATGAATGAGTATGAATGAATCTCATGAAATTGATTGCATGGAATGGCAATACTTTGAGACAATTTCTTGGGTTAATGATAGGTAATGAAGTAAGAAGGCTATGGAGCAAGAACTTGAGCAAGAAAGATTGGTGACATAGCAAGTTTGGCGAGGAGAAAGAGACTTGGGCGTTGCCAACGTGCATTATCACTTGAGTGCTTGGCAATAACGCCAAGTAGCCCTGGAAGGTGAATTTGAAGCTTCAAAGCAAGTTGCCAACTTGAATGTACAATGGAGTGTTTGAGGGCAACGCCAACAATCCATGGCAAGCCAAGAAGAGTGGGTTGGCACGTTGCCAACTCCCCAAACTAATAGCGTGTTCCATAGTAACGCAGGGAGCAAAAACCTGGAAGGAAGCAGCTCCCTAGCACGTTGCCAACGCCACCAACAAGGGCGTGTTTGGTGACAACACTAGCAGCAAGAAGGCTTGGGTAGGAAAGGGAGATGCACGTTGCCAACGCCAAAGTCTGAAGGCGTGTTCCTTGGCAACGTAGCAAGCAAAGCTTGGTGCTTGGTGCCATAGGAAAGCTCGAGCACGTTGTTGAGCTGGGAGAGCATGGGCGTGTTCCTTGGCAACGCATGCAAGCAAGGATTTTGGGCCAACCAAGAGCTCGAGAGCGTTGCTAACTTGGGAATGAACTGGCGTGTTCATCAATAACGCCAGGGATAGGATTTTGGGCCAACCAAGAGCTCGAGAGCGTTGCTAACTTGGGAATGAACTGGCGTGTTCATCAATAACGCCAGGGACAAGACTCTGGGCCAACAAATAAGAGCACGTTGCCAACTTGGGGAAAAGGGTGAGTGTTTGAAGGCAACGTCAAGCAACATTGGAGTGCATATGTGGGCGTTGCCAACTTGGGCCAGGAAGGAGCTTCGAGGACGTTGCCAACGCCACTTTCATTGGCGTGTTCCAAGGCAACGCCAGGAAGTAATGCTTGGAAGGCACCAAGCCTTGCATCTCCACCCACGTTGCCAACGCCAGGAAACATAGGCGTGCCCAAGGACAACGCCAAGCAACAAGCATGGAGCCTGGAGGAAGGCTCGAGCACGTTGCCAACGCTAGCTTCTAAAGGCGTGTTCCAAGGCAACGTGACAAGCAAAGTTGAAGGCTAGAGAGCAGCCCTGGAGGGGAGCACGAGCACGTTGCCAACGTGCCAACAAGGGGGCGTGTTTGAGGACAACGCCAGCTCCATGTTCTAGCCTTGGGAGGCTTGGCACGTCGCCAAGTTGGGAGGAAAGGGGCGTTTTCAGCAACAACTTGGCAGCTTGACCTTACCTTCTTTGAGGAAGCATAACTTGAGCTAGAAAAATCCAATTGAGATGATTCCAAGTGCATTAGAAAGAAGACACTCTGAGCTTTCCAATGATGTATGATAGTCCATATTGAAGTAGAGGATTGACACTCAAATTCTGGGCAACATTAGGCATGAGAGAAGAGTCAAGAAGAAGAAAAGCAAGTTGTTGGCAATAACTTGGGCCAGCAACGCCCAAGTCTCAAAGCTCACTCCCAGGAAAACACCATGCACGTTGCCAACGTGCATTAAGCCTAGAGTTATTGCCAATGACGCCCCTCAATGGGCCAGAATTGTTGCCAACTTGCTCTGCTTCCTCTGTTCCTCACAAAGGCCAGCAACTTCTTCAATTGAACCAGAAATTCAACAAAGAGAAAGCCCACATTGCTAGCCCAATTGAAGATCTTTGAAGAAGTTTTAGGACTAATATAAATAGAGAAGGAATTTGTACTTTAGGGAGGACTTTTTGACACTTAGATTTTTAGACTTTTAGCACTTACTAGCACTTTTACTCAGAGAACTCTCTAGCACTTCCGGAAGAATACCAGGAGCTATTTTGGTTCTTCTTGGAATTTTTCTTCTTCATTTTTGAGCTTTTTAGCATTTTCTTCTTCTTCTTCATCTTTCTTCACACTTAGTTTAATTTTCATTTATGGCAATTGTTGTTGAAATTGGAGCTATGATTCACTAAACCCCACTTTCATTAGGGGGAAGAGCTCTGCTTGTTTGAATGCATTGATAAATCATCTTCTCCTTCTCAATTCAAGTGGTTAATCCAAGAGGAAACTCTTGTTCTTTAAAGATTCAATCACCATCGAGAGAGGGGTTAATCTATATGAATTGTGTGGTGAATTTGAGAAATGAACCACATAGTTCAGTTTAGAGTTCATCCTTTCATAATCTCCTTAATCAATACACTTTGGTTGGTATGTGAGATGTAACCTCCCTAAGTTGAGATTCTGGAAATTGTGTGGCTTGGATTAGAAATTGAGCTTCATCTCTTCTCATGAACAATTAGATCACGAGAGTGGCAATTGGTTATGTTGAGAGAAATTGGATCACCAAGAGATTGGGATTCAATTACCCACTTGCCATGGATCTATACCCATGATTGAGAAGGAATTGATCAACATCAATTCATGAGAATTTGCATCTCTGATCCCTAATGATTCTTTCCATTATTAATTCTTATTTCTCTTGCTCTTAGTTGTTTGAACACCCATTACCCCATTTCCCTTCTACATTCTTGCAATTTATTATTCTTGTCATTTACATTCTGTCTCTTTATTTCTTGCTCTTTGCTCTTATGCTCTTTAAATTTTTGCAACCTTTAATTCCTTGCAATTTATCTTTGATGTCATTTAAGTTTCTTGCATTTTAAGTTTCAGTTATTTACTTTCATTTTATTTCTATATTCCAGTTCTTTAAATTCCTTGCCATTTAAATTCCTGCAATTATGTTCAAAAATCACAATGCTCATAAAATCAAAACCATGTTTGCTTGACTAAATCCATCATTAAACTAAAGTTGCTTAATCTACCAATCTCCGTGGGATCGACCTCACTCTTAGTGAGTTTTATTACTTGATACGACCCGGTATACTTGCCGGTTATACGTGAATTTAAATTTTTACGTATCAAGTTTTTGGCGCCGTTGCCGGGGATTGGAAAAGATTGACAATGATTAAGTGAATGGTGGTTTAGATTAAGCATTTTTTTAGTGTTTTTGTTAAGCCCACTAACTGTTTGATACTTTGTTTCACTAACTCCAATTCCACTCTAGTTCTAGAGTATTTCACTTGTGATTTTGGTTTTGTTTGTGTATGTCAGGAGCTAATAGACCTAATACTGAGGATGAGAGAACCCTCCGAATGATAAGGAGAGCAGAAAGAGGAAAGGGGATAGTTGGTGAAGAAGAATCAGAGGGAGAAGACCAAGTCATGGAGGACGAGATGCACAATCCTCTTGGAGGGTTAACAACAATGATGGACCACCTAGAAGGGTGTTATCTTCTTATACCATCCCTGATCCAAGACATTGTGGGAGCAGTATTGCCACTCCAAATGTTCATGCCCATAATTTTGAGTTGAAACCTCAGCTCATCACTTTGGTACAAAACAACTGCTCCTATGGAGGGGGACCTCTTGAAGACCCAAATCAACATCTGTCTGTTTTTCTGAGGATATGCAATACAGTGAAGACAAATGGAGTGCATCCAGATGTTTACAAACTGCTGCTATTCCCATTCTCTTTGAGGGACAAGGCCACTCAATGGCTAGAGTCATTCCCCAAGGAAAGCCTCAACAATTGGAATGACGTGATGGGCAGATTTCTAGCAAAGTTATACCCTCCTCAAAGAATCATCAAGTTAAAGACAGAGGTTCAAACTTTCAGGCAAATGGAAGGGGAATCATTGTATGAAGCTTGGGAAAGATATAAGGCACTAATGAGAAGATGTCCACCTGACATGTTTAGTGATTGGGTCAAACTCCAAAACTTCTATGAAGGCTTAAGCTTAGAAGCAAGGAAGGGACTAGACTACTCATCAGGAGGATCACTCAACATGATGAAAACTGCTGAGGAGGCTCAAGACCTCATTGAGATTGTGGCAAACAATCAGTATTATTACTCATCAGAGAGGCAACATAACCCGGCCCCAAAGAAAGGCGTAATGGAGCTTGAAGGTGTTGATGCTATCTTGGCACAAAATAAGTTAATGCACCAACAAATCCAACAACAAATGGAAATGATAACAAAGAGAATGGATGGTCTCCAACTAGCATCAGTGAACACAACAAATCAATCATCACTTGAATGGGGCCAAGGTGAAGGGACCACTGTTGAACAGCCACAAGAACAAGTTCAGTACATGCAGAATACTTCAAATTCTCAGGATGAATTTCATGGTGATACATACAACCCATCCTGGAAAAACCATCCCAATCTAAAGTGGGGTGAGAACCATTGGCAAAAGAACAACAACCACAACCACACCCGTAACACAAATAACTACAATCACCATGCCAACAACACTAATCAATATAGAAAAACACAAAACACATATCAACCACCTCATATTAATTCACAAACTCACCAAATAACTTTCCTGCACCAACATCCAACTCACAGAATTACTCACAAAATTACCACACTAATCCGCCCAACAACTTCCAACAATAATCAACCCCCATCATACCCCCAATTGACCATCATGAGACCAGAATCTCAAATCTTGAAGCAACCTTGCAAGCACTAGCTCAAACCACTCAAGCCTTAGCTAAGGGACAAAAGGAACATGAGGCCACCATGAAGAATATTGAGCGACAAGTGGGACAATTAGCCAAACAAGCTGAGCGACCAACCAATGTTCTCCCAAGTGATACAATACCCAACCCAAGAGAGGAATGTAAAGCTCTGCAGTTAAGGAGTGGCAAAGTAGTTGGAGAAAGTTTGAATAAAGAAGCAATAAAACCCAAAGAGCAAGACACAGTGGAAATACAAGTGGAAAGGCAGGATGAAGAAAAGGCTTCAACATCTAACAAAGGCAAAGAGGCTGTCAAGCCACAAGGCAAACCACCCGGTCAAGGAAGCAACCATGATAGCAAGGAGAATGTGAATCTACAACAAGAAAACAAAAATGAAGGAGTAAAAGCTTATGTACCCAAGCTTCCGTACCCAACTAGGATACATAAAGGAGCAAAGGACCAACAATTCCCAAGGTTCTTAGAAATCTTCAAGAAACTTGAAATCAACATCCCATTGGCAGAAGCTCTGGAACAGATGCCATTATATGCAAAGTTTCTTAAGGAATTGATCACCAAGAAGAGAAGTTGGCAAGAAAAAGAAACGGCGATTCTCACTCAAGAGTGCAGTGCCATCATTCAAAAAGGGCTACCCCCAAAACTCAAAGATCCTGGCAGCTTCCTCATACCTTGCACGATTGGGAGCATGGCCATTGACAAATCACTTTGTGACCTGGGAGCAAGCATTAACTTAATGCCCCTTACCATGATGAAGAAAATGATGATTGAAGAGCTTAAACCCACAAGGATGTCACTCCAACTTGCTGACAGATGCATCAAAATACCAAATGGAGTAGTTGAGAACCTCTTGGTGAAAGTGGGAAACTTTATATTCCCAGCTGATTTTGTGGTCTTAGATATGGATGAAGAGGGAAACAACTCAGTCATTCTTGGTAGACCCTTTTTGGCTACAGCTAGAACAATCATTGATGTAGAAAAGGGAGAAATGATTTTCAGAGTGCATGATGAGCAAATGACCATAAATGTTTTCAAAGCAATGCAACACCCCGTTGAGAAAGAAAGTTGCATGAGGATTGATGTAGTGGATTCTTTGGTTGAAGAAGTACTTGACACAAACCATCAAGTGAAACTGGAGGAAATCCAGAACATTAAAGGACAAGAAGAGAACAAATTGGAAGCATCAGAGGAACCAAGTGAAGCTACGAAAGAAGAGGCACCACAATAAGAGTTGAAACCACTACCCCCTCATCTTAAATATGCATTTCTTGGTGAAAAGGACAGCTTCCCAGTGATCATCAATTCTACATTGAGTGCAGAGGAAGAAGAAAAGCTCCTTGTAGTATTGAAAGCTCACAAAGAGGCGTTGGGATGGACCATTGATGACTTGAAAGGCATAAGCCCTGCCATATGCATGCACAAGATACTCTTAGAGGAGAATTCCAAACCAGTGGTACAACCTCAAAGAAGATTGAATCCCACAATGAAGGAGGTTGTTCAAAAGGAAGTCCTGAAGTTGTGTAAAGCTGGGATCATCTACCCTATATCTGACAGCCCATGGGTCAGTCCAGTGCAAGTAGTACCTAAGAAAGGGGGAATGACTGTCATTGTTAATGAGAAAAATGAGCTTATTCCAACACGAACCGTGACAGGGTGGAGGATGTGCATAGATTATAGGAGGTTGAATGATGCCACACGAAAAGATCACTTTCCTCTCCCTTTCATTGACCAAATGCTTGAAAGGTTGGCTGGCCATGCTTATTACTGTTTTCTTGATGGATATTCTGGGTATAACCAGATAGTGGTTGACCCCATGGATCAAGAGAAGACCTCCTTTACTTGTCCCTTTGGAGTCTTTGCATACAAGAGAATGCCATTTGGACTGTGTAATGCCCCAGCTACCTTTCAAAGATGCATGCTATCAATCTTCTCAGACATGGTAGAAAAATTTATTGAAGTCTTTATGGATGATTTCTCTGTCTTTGGTGATTCTTTCAATGCTTGCTTGCATCATCTTACCCTAGTCTTGAAAAGGTGCCAAGAAACCAATTTGGTTTTAAATTGGGAGAAATGCCATTTCATGGTACCCGAAGGCATTGTTCTTGGTCACAAAATTTCAAGAAAGGGTATAGAAGTTGACAAGGCAAAAGTAGAAATTATAGAAAAACTTCCTTTGCCAACTAGTGTGAAAGCCGTTAGAAGTTTCTTAGGGCATGCTGGATTCTATAGGAGATTCATCAAAGATTTTTCCAAAATAGCAAAGCCACTAAGCAATTTGCTGGTGGTAGACAATCCTTTTCTCTTTGATGATGAATGTAAACATGCTTTTGAAACTCTAAAAGCTAAGCTCACCACAGCACCAATCATCACACCCCCAAGTTGGGGACTACCTTTTGAACTCATGTGTGATGCAAGTAACCTTGCAATTGGTGCTGTGTTGGGGCAGAGGAAGAAAAAGAAGCTTCATGTTATCTACTATGCAAGTAAGGTATTGAATGAAGCTCAAAAAAACTACACCACAACAGAGAAAGAGCTACTAGCTGTGGTATATGCTTTTGATAAGTTTAGACAATATTTGATTGGATCTAAAGTCTTAGTGTATACTGACCATGCTGCTCTTAAGTATCTTATGTCAAAACAGGATGCCAAACCAAGGCTAATCAGATGGGTGCTACTCCTACAAGAGTTTGACATTGAGATAAAAGATAGAAAGGGCAATGAAAATCAAGTCGCTGACCACTTATCAAGGCTACCACAAGATGCATGCCAAGACAATCTTCCATCAATAAATGAAGAATTTCCAGATGAGCACCTCTTGCAAATTCAACATGTCCCTTGGTTTGCAGACATGGCCAACTACAAGGCGGGAAGAATCATTCCACAAGAATACACAAAACAACAAGTTAAGAAGCTGCTGCATGAGGCTAAGTTCTTCTTCTGGGATGAGCCATTTTTGTTCAAAAGATGCCCAGATGGAATGATAAGAAGATGTGTGTCAGAGGGTGAGATGAAGAACATACTATGGCATTGTCACAACTCTAGTTATGGTGGTCATTTTGGGGCTGAAAGAACGGCTGCAAAGGTCCTTCAAAGTGGCTTCTACTAGCCTTCAATCTTCAAGGATGCTAGAGAGTTTGTGAGCCATTGCAATGAATGTCAAAGAACAGGGGGTTTGTCAAAGAAAAATGAAATGCCTCAGAAGTTCATCTTGGAAGTGGAACTCTTTGATCTGTGGGGAATAGACTTCATGGGACCTTTTCCTCCATCCTACACATTCAAATACATTTTGGTAGCAGTGGAGTATGTCTCAAAATGGGTAGAAGCAATAGCCACCACCACATGTGATACAAACGTGGTCTTGCAATTCCTAAAGAAGAACATCTTCACTAGATTTGGAGTACCCAAAGGACTTATAAGTGATGGGGGAAGCCACTTCTGCAACAAGCAACTAAATTCTTTACTCCACAAATATGGTGTTACTCACAAAGTGGCCACACCGTATCATCCACAAACCAATGGGCAAGCTGAACTTGCCAACAGAGAGCTAAAGAGGATCTTGGAGAAAACTGTGGGAGCAACAAGAAAGGATTGGGTTAGAAAGTTGGATGATGCACTTTGGGCATACAGGACAGCCTTCAAGACACCCGTAGGAAAATCTCCATTTCAGTTGGTGTATGGAAAAGCATGCCACCTCCCTGTGGAGCTTGAACACAAGGCCTTTTGGGCCACCAAACTCTTGAATTTAGATGCTCAAGCAGCAGGAGAGAAGAGGTTGCTACAACTCAATGAATTGGAGGAGTTCAGATTGGAGGCATATGAAAATGCCAGAATATACAAAGAGAGAGCAAAGAGATGGCATGACAAGAGGATCTCCCAAAGAACATTCGAACCAGGCCAAAGGGTGTTGTTATTCAACTCGAGATTGAAGATTTTCCCTGGGAAGCTGAGGTCTAGATGGACTGGTCCATACACCATCACCAAAGTATCCCCTCATGGCTATGTAGAATTACTTGATGAAGCCTCAAATCAAACCTTCACAGCTAATGGACATAGGGTGAAGCATTATTTTGGTGGCCCCTGGAGCAAGGAAGAAAGTGTGCAAATGCTAACATGAGCAAGGAAGTTGCATTGTCGAGCTAAGGACAATAAACAAGCGCTTCATGGGAGGCAACCCATGCACAGGAGTTCTCTTTTATTTTTATGCTTTAGTAGTCAATAATAAGAGATTTCATTTTATACAAAAAAAAAAACTGAGAAAAAGAGATTGAAATAGCATACAATGTAGGTAAGATACTAAGTTTGGCGTGGCCATCTTTGGAGTTAACTCCATAGAACACTTAGTCACAAACTAAGTTTGGTGTCTTTACATACATAAATAATGCTAGAAAAAGTAGAGTAGGGAATCAATTCATAAATTTTAATTTTTGCTTAGTCAACTTTACATAGGAATATCATCATAAGTTGCTAGCTAGTAATGTCACTTTAAGAATCTCAAGATTTTGGAATTTTGTTGCAGGAAAGAAAGAAAGAAGTGATGGGGAATCTTGGAAGGGAAGTCACGGATACTCAAGGAAGAGAAAGTCACATGAGTCTTGAACTTTGTGCATTGAAAAAAAAAAACAACTCAACATGCATTGGGCATAAGGAAGAATGCTCCCCATGCTATGACCGAAACCACTAAAACCATGCATCCCACCACGGAAATCACTAAAACCATGCCCCCCACCACAAACATCATTTTAAATACTTCAACCATATTCATCAAACCTCACTTTATCCTCACCCATTCCTACATCTCTCCATCACCCCACTTCATCAGCCGAATTCACACTCAACTTCCAACTCATTCGTGCTTCACAAATGTTAGCTTTGGACCTAATCTTTACCCAACAAAACTCATGATGCATGACCTCTCTCAACATAACCGAAACACCCCCTTTCCTCTCACCATCATTTTCTAGCTTGTCTAGTCTACCTTGTCAGCATATATCTCTCTACACACCCTTCATAAACATTTTCTTTATGCTTGAGGACAAGCATTCAACTAAGTTTGGTGTGGGAGATTCAACCCTTGCAAGTGAATCTCAATGGCCTCATCATCAAGAGATAGGAGGGACAAGCAACACATAGAAGATGAAGAAAACACCTTTGATCGAAGAAGATTCAAATCCAAACACAATGAGCGCATCTTTAGTTGGATGTCAAGCAAAGATGTTGTTCCAGAGTTACCTTTCAAGCTAAGGAAGGAGGAATACTCTGAGATACAAAAAATAATCAGGAAGAGGGGATGGGAGCTTCTCTGTAACCAACCTCAAGAAGTGAGCATGCTTCTCATCCATGAGTTCTACACTAATGTGATAAGAGAATTTGATGATGAAGAACCATACATGAGTTATGTAAGAGGGGTGATTGTTGATTTTAGTCCGGACGCCATCAACAGGGTGCTAAAGGTCAAACCAAAACGGTTCAAACAAGCTAGCTATGAAGAAATGGTTGAAAATGACCCAAGATATATGGATGTGTTAAGTGACTTATGCAGAGTAGGCACGGATTGGGTGTTGGATTCACATGGACAACCATTCAAACTTCGGAGAGGTGATCTCATACCTCAAGCAAAAGGATGGCATGACATAGTGAGGAGATCATTGCTCTCTACTTCAAATAATTCCGAAGTAACAGTGAATAGAGCAATAATGATCCACTGCATAATGAAAGGAGGGGAGATCAATGTTGGAGAAATTATAGCCAAGAACATCATTGACATAGCTCAAAAGGTCAAACAGGACAGCTGGCTAGGATATCCTAGTACTATTCTGCGCTTATGTGAAGAAGCTAGAGTACCTCTGGAAGAATTTGAAGAAACTGATGTGGTCTCTATTGGAAAACCTCTCACCCGAGAAAGATTGGAATTTGTCACTACAACCCAATTGGAAAGGCAACCTTTAGCAAGAAGAAAAAAAAGGAAAGAAGCAAGACAAGAGGAGGAGCCTCAAGAAATGGAAGAATCCCATACTTTAAACATGAATCAACTCCAAGCCGCTTTGGAAGGAATATCTGGGCAATATTCACAAATTCAAAGAAGCCAAGAGGAACAAGCTCAACAACAAAGGGACCTTTGGTAGTTGATGGACCAATAAAAAGGGGTGCAAGTTCAATGGATGAACCAACAAAATGAATACCAAACACACATGATGGAACTACAACAAGAACAATATGCCAAGATGCATGAAGCCATCAACAATTCAACTGCTGAATATGAAAAAGCCATGGAGAAAGTAATACAAGAACAAGCTCAACTAAGGAAAGAGCAAGCTCAGCAAAGGGAGCCTGATGACAAGTCATCATATACCCATTTTTCAAGCTAATTTCACTTGTTTTATTAGTCTTTATGCACTTTCTTGCATCCTAAGTAAGTGATTTGGAGTGAAAATGCATAACTTCTTTAAATCAAACAACCACCATGAAATTAATGATAACTCATGAGGTTTAAGCTAATTTTGATTGAATTTTAATTGATTTATAAGCCTTGTGAATTTAGTGATACATGGAGTGGTTGTTTTGGTTTATTATAGGTGAAGAAAAGAATAAAAGAGAAAAGCGTGGCCTAAGAAAGCATGACCCAAGGAGAAGAAAACGTGGTCAAAGGAAGGAGAAGTGTGCCGCATGTAAAGAAGGGAGCAAGCATTGCCCTTCACAAGGGCACACTGCCCTCTAGGAGGGCAACATAAGGGAACAAAGCATGAAAGGCAACTCTGCCCTGCCCACTACAAGGGCAGAGCACAAATCTGTGCCTTGGAATCAAGAAGAACAAAACCTTGCCCTGCCCTCCACAAGGGCAGTATCGGGCTCACCAAGGGAAGAAAATCAAAGGAAAATGCCTACAATGCTTGCCACAAGAGTTGAACACGGGACCATAAGGAAGCAAGGAATTAAGCCTCACTTTGGTACCAAGAAAGCCAAGGAAAATGGGTAGCGTGTGTAGCATCCAAGTTTCGAACTCGGGACGTCAAAGTGGAAACACTGCCCTGCCCTCCGCGAGGGCAGGGCAGCATTTTGTTGTGGCACAATTCTGGCGCACCAAGGCACCATTCTGGCACACCACAGCATCATCTGGCAGCACCAGCAGCGCACCACAGCATCAATCTGGTGCACCAAATTTTTCTGCCCTGCCCTCCGCGAGGGCAGGGCAGCATCCTGCGCACCAAGCCTGCACCACGCCCGCACCACGCACGCACCAAGCACCAAATCCTGCCCTGCCCTCCACAAGGGCAGGGCAGCCTCCTGGAAGCTATTGTTTTTGGGCCAAAAATTGAATTAAAAATCCAATTTAATTCATTTCTTCACCAAATCAAAAGCCCATCCAAATCCCAAAATCCAAGAATAGAAAGTGTATAAATAGGAGCTAGTTTGATGTAATTAGGACCTTTTACTTGACTTTTGAATTTTGCACTTTCTTTTAAGCTTTGAATTTTTGCAACTTTTCTTGAGAGACTGAACCGAGATTTCAGAGAATTGGGGAGGAGAATTGATCTCTCTTCTTCCTCGTTCTTGCTTGGGCATTTTTAATTTCCTTGTTTTGAGTTTTGGGTGTTAAGAATTGAGGAAATTCTGTCTCAATCTCCACTCAAGAGCTCTTTAATTTCTTTTCTGCACAATTGAATTCATTTACATTCTCTTTACTGCTTCTTCTTCAATTTCTTGTCAATTGCTTTGAGAACTTGGATCTAAGAAGGCAATTGAGATCTAGGCTCTGCTACCTAGTCTCTGGAGTCCTGAGATCCCAATTTCCTTTTGGTTCTTCTGAGAACCCTTGCTGCACTTAATTTCTTAACTGTTTGAGTCCTAATTGCTTCTAATTCAATTTCTGCTCTATTAACTGTGGCAATTCAATTTCTCTCTGTTTAGATTCTGCAATCCCAGTCCTCAAATCCCTTTTACATTCAAGCAATTTACATTTCTTGCCATTTAAGTTACTGCAATTTACATTTCTTGCACTTTAAGTTTTAGTCATTTAATTTCTTGTCCTTTAAGATTCAGTCTATTTTACTTTCCTGTCCTTTAATTTACTGCAATTCTCCCCTCTCCCTTTACATTCCAAGCAATTTAGCTTCTGTTAAATACAACCCACTCAACCAAAACTTAATTCGCTTGACTAAATCAACCACTAAACTAAAATTGCTCAATCCTTCAATCCCTGTGGGATCGACCTCACTCATGTGAGTTATTATTACTTGATGCGACCCGGTACACTTGCCGGTGAGTTTTGTGTTGGATCGTTTTCCACACATCAAGTTTTTGGCGCCATTGCCGGGGATTGAAATAGATTGACAATGATTAAGTGAAGTGGAGATCTAGATTAAGCACTCTTTCTTTATTTTTAACTAACACACCAACTGTTTGAGAAATTGCCTCTATCAATTCACTAACAGTTTATTTTAACTAACTTCACTTAATTCTCAAGCGTGCTGCCGTTTGTTCCTCCTGTTTGTTCACATACCACAGGAAATCAAGTTTCTATAAACAAGGAGTATCATGACATGAAGCCACCACTCATTACACTCATCAAGAACAATTGTTCTTATGACGGAAATCCATTGGAAGATCCTCAACAGCACATATCTACTTTTCTGAGAACTTGTAATGCGGTCAAAATCGATGGTCCAGATCATGACACTTACAAGATCCTGTTATTCCCTTTCTCATTAAAGGGTGAAGCTGCACAATGGTTTGAAACTTTTCCCCAAGGAAGTATCACTAGTTGGGATGATTTGGTCACCAAATTTCTGGCCAAATTCACCTCATCCAGACAGATCATCCAGCTGAAAGAGGAGGAACATTTATTCACACAAGGGGACGAAGAACCACTCTTCAAGGCCTGGGAAAGATACAAGAAAGCGACTGATAAAGTGGGCTTCCGAGCTTTCTATGAAGGATTGACCCCAGAAACAAGAAAAGCAGTGGACTACTTCTCAGATGGCCTACTCAAAGCAACAACAACTGCCCAAGGAATTGCAGACTTCAATGACAAAGGAGTCAACAACCAACATTCATTTGGGAAACCACAGAATGCAATCTCAGAAAAAGAAGTAATGAATATTGAAGGGGTGAATGCGTTCAAGGACCTAAACAGACAAATGCACCATCAACCACAGCAAAACATGGAGCTATCTGCTGCAGTGAATGCCAAATTTCCACCATGGAGACCCCATTCTTATCTGAGAATGAGGGAATCTCAACATCAAGAACAAGGAAGTTTCCACCAGGGCAACTCCATGACCACAAACAATCAACATCACCCACCCACTAATACCACTCAAAGCCAATACTCACAACACAGACACTCCCAGACTCATCTCAACTGGAGAAGGAACGAGTACCAAAATCACAAACCAAGGGACTTCAATTATAACAACCCCAACTTCACAAACCAACAAAAACACCATTACAGCAATAACAACCACTACATGCCATCATCACACCCACTCTTCCAACATTTAACATCTCATAACCAACCAATCTCACAAGACTCTCAGAGAATCACAGACTTGGAGATCCTAATAGAGAGAATGATGAAACACCAAGAGGAAACAACAAGGAACCAAAAGATGTTAATCAAAGGAATTGAGGAGCAGATAGCTCAACTGGCGAAGTACTTTCCAGAAATGGGTGAGAAGAAACCAAATACTTTCCTCAAAACCATTGAAGACAAACCAACCAACAACGAATATGCTACAAAGAAGGAAGGATGGAAAAGGATCATAGAGGACAATGAGAAAATACTGGACAAAGGAAGTACCAGCCAAGAAAAACACAACAAGGAATTCTTTCAAGGAGAGACAGAGGATAGAACTAAAGAAAAGCAGAAAATCCCCACTGGAAAATTTTCACTAGGGGATCGAGTGATGATCAATATTCAAACCATGAAGGTATCCCCACAGTTGTTTGATCACTACGTTGTGACTAAGATCCTTCCACAAGAATTTATAGAGGTCATCAAAGAGGAAACCGGAAGGAAGTTCACAGTGAAGAAAGACAAGCTAAGGCACTGTGATTTTCAACCTCCATGATCAGCAAAAATAGAAGATGTCAAGCTAGTGACAATAAAAGAGCGCTTGTTGGGAGGCAACCCAACCTGAGGTAGTTTTCTTTTTTATAGTTTTTTTTCAATAAAAATGTTGAATAGTTGGTATGCATTGCAAGGAGCTAAGTTTGGTGTCGCACACCAAAACAATTTAAGGGAGAATGAAGGATTCTAAGTTTGGTGTTCCACCAAAAAAATATCATTTAAAAACACATTCTCACCTCTTGCATGATGCTAGCTCCAAGCAACCAAACACATTATTCGACTGTTTAATTGCTTTCTAGCTTTAATTTCATTAACCTTTAGCAAGGACACAAGGTTTCACATATGGTTAACATTGTTGCATAAGAGGCAGTGGCAAACAATTAAGTTTGGTGTTCCCACACCAAAATCAATCCAGGAACCACACTTAGTTTATGCATACTAACCATATAATTAAGGGCTTGAGAAGCAAGCAACTTTGAGAATTATGCAGGACATGAGTCAACAATTGAAGATATTATGCATCTTAACTCAAAGAGAACTCAACAGAAGGAAGAATCAAAGGGCTGCAACTTCAAAGGTTGTATCTAAACTTAATCCTTGCTGCTGTGAAATGTTTTGAATCTGGAAACCATTGTATGTCTTGCTAAAGTGTTTATCTAGTTGCAAGTGAAATTGTTTGTTAAAAATGCTAAATCTGCATAATGCTTGTTATCCATCACTTAGCTTGAAATTCTGTTTTGTTTCCCACATGCTTAAATAAAAGAGATTTGTTTGAATTGAAAAGTGAAATATCCAATGTTGCATAAGTAAGAATGGAAGTTAATGGTGGTATATGTGTTTGATTAAATGCATAACTCATGAAATAATTGTTGCATAATATCATTCTCATTCAAATGTGAGTTAGCTTGCTGTTACAAAGACTCTTATCAATAATGAAAAAGCCGTTGAGAACAAAAACAGAAAGAAAAGGAAGAAGAAAAAGCCAAAATGGCAAGAAAAACAAAGAATAAAGGTTGGACACCAATAGCTTGGACCCTAGGACATATGCCTGTGGTGTTCTTGTACTAAGATATGTTTGGATGAGTAAATTCTAAGGGGTATTTTAAAACCCGGTCACTTAGATCAACTGATTTGGGATGGCCAATTGAAAGTCCACAATAAAGAGCAACTTAGATACAGAACATTTAGTTATCCAAAGAGATGCTGGGCATCAATGATCCTAGGAAGAAATAGTGAGCCATGTGTCTGTGGTGGAAAGATGTTGAGTAAAAGAAAAAAATAAAGCCAAAGGCTACTACTGCAACATTAGACACCAAACCTCCAAAAGAATAATAAGCTTGTTAAGCATTATAAGAAAAGAAAAGTTAGCAAGGGAGTAATTAAAAAGTAAGTCTTATAACAGCAAGGTTAGCAAGCCTTTGAGGAAAGATGTATATTATGTAACAGCAACAATAATTGAGTTATCATTGTCTGCATAAAGACTCCATAAATCAAGTTCTGCTATATGCCTAATAAGGATATGTGTTCTTTTTTTGTTCATATCATTTACTCTTAGTTTTGATGCTTGCTTGGGGACAAGCAAGATTTAAGTTTGGTGTTGTGATGACAAGTCATCATATACCCATTTTCAAGCTAATTTCACTTGTTTTATTAGTCTTTATGCACTTTCTTGCATCCTAAGTAAGTGATTTGGAGTGAAAATGCATAACTTCTTTAAATCAAACAACCACCATGAAATTAATGATAACTCATGAGGTTTAAGCTAATTTTAATTGAATTTTAATTGATTTATAAGCCTTGTGAATTTAGTGATACTTGGAGTGGTTGTTTTGGTTAATTGTAGGTGAAGAAAAGAATAAAAGAGAAAAGCGTGGCCTAAGAAAGCGTGACCCAAGGAGAAGAAAACGTGGTCAAAGGAAGGAGAAGTGTGCCGCATGTAAAGAAGGGAGCAAGCATTGCCCTTCACAAGGGCACACTGCCCTCTAGGAGGGCAACATAAGGGAACAAAGCCTGAAAGGCAACTCTGCCCTGCCCACTACAAGGGCAGAGCACAAATCTGTGCCTTAGAATCAAGAAGAACGAAACCTTGCCCTGCCCTCCACAAGGGCAGTATCGGGCTCACCAAGGGAAGAAAATCAAAGGAAAATGCCTACAATGCTTTCCACAAGAGTTGAACACGGGACCATAAGGAAGCAAGGAATTAAGCCTCACTTTGGTACCAAGAAAGCCAAGGAAAATGGGTAGCGTGTGTAGCATCCAAGTTTCGAACTCGGGACGTCAAAGTGGAAACACTGCCCTGCCCTCCGCGAGGGCAGGGCAGCATTTTGTTGTGGCACAATTCTGGCGCACCAAGGCACCATTCTGGCGCACCACAGCATCATCTGGTAGCACCAGCAGCGCACCACAGCACCAATCTGGCGCACCAAATTTTTCTGCCCTGCCCTCCGCGAGGGCAGGGCAGCATCCTGCGCACCAAGCCTGCACCACGCCCGCACCACGCATGCACCAAGCACCAAATCCTGCCCTGCCCTCCACAAGGGCAGGGCAGCCTCCTGGAAGCTATTGTTTTTGGGCCAAAAATTGAATTAAAAATCCAATTTAATTCATTTCTTCACCAAATCAAAAGCCCATCCATATCCCAAAATCCTAGAATAGAAAGTGTATAAATAGGAGCTAGTTTGATGTAATTAGGACCTTTTACTTGACTTTTGAATTTTGCACTTTCTTTTAAGCTTTGAATTTTTGCAACTTTTCTTGAGAGACTGAACCGAGATTTCAGAGAATTGGGGAGGAGAATTGATCTCTCTTCTTCCTCGTTCTTGCTTGGGCATTTTTAATTTCCTTGTTTTGAGTTTTGGGTGTTAAGAATTGAGGAAATTCTGTCTCAATCTCCACTCAAGAGCTCTTTAATTTCTTTTCTGCACAATTGAATTCATTTACATTCTCTTTACTGCTTCTTCTTCAATTTCTTGTCAATTGCTTTGAGAACTTGGATCTAGGAAGGCAATTGAGATCTAGGCTCTGCTACCTAGTCTCTGGAGTCCTGAGATCCCAATTTCCTTTTGGTTCTTCTGAGAACCCTTGCTGCACTTAATTTCTTAACTGTTTGAGTCCTAATTGCTTCTAATTCAATTTCTGCTCTATTAACTGTGGCAATTCAATTTCTCTCTGTTTAGATTCTGCAATCCCAGTCCTCAAATCCCTTTTACATTCAAGCAATTTACATTTCTTGCCATTTAAGTTACTGCAATTTACATTTCTTGCACTTTAAGTTTCAGTCATTTAATTTCTTGTCCTTTAAGATTCAGTCTATTTTACTTTCCTGTCCTTTAATTTACTGTAATTCTCCCCTCTCCCTTTACATTCCAAGCAATTTAGCTTCTGTTAAATACAACCCACTCAACCAAAACTTAATTCGCTTGACTAAATCAACCACTAAACTAAAATTGCTCAATCGTTCAATCCCTGTGGGATCGACTTCACTCATGTGAGTTATTATTACTTGATGCGACCCGGTACACTTGCCGGTGAGTTTTGTGTTGGATCGTTTTCCACACATCAGAGCCTCTCCATAGGTTGGATGCTAGACATGATACATTTCACAAAGAGTTCAATGAAAGCAGAATGTCCAGGGAAGCCAGGCATAAAGACAGACTTGACTATGATATATGCACCCAAGAAAAGCTCAGTTACCTTTGTGGAGCACCCCCATTACTCAACCCACAAATCAAAAGTTTTAATGAAGCTCGCAAGATATTTGAAGAGTAGGAACTTGCAAGGGTGAGATTTAATGCTCAGAGGCTAAAGGAAACAATGATAAGATCAGGAGTATGGCAAAGAGAAGAGGGGGACTCAACAACAAAACAACAAGGAGAACTAAGAAGGAAAAAGAAAGAAGATCCAAAGGGGGACTCAATAACGAAACAACAAGGAGAGCTGAGAAAGAAAAAGAAAGAAGATCCAAAGGGCAAAGGAAAGCAAGGAGAATCGAGCAAAGAAAAAGGGACATGAAGACTAAAGGTGGTGAAGTTCCTTCGTTTTACTTTATGCTTTATTCAATAAAGAAGATGTATGTCTGAAATATGGTATACCTTCTAGGTCGCTTTCTTGTATGCATTTTCTTTTATGTTTCCCATTCCATGCATCACTACTCACAGGTTTGGAATGGCTGCTTGTCTTAAGTACTTTTACTTGTCAATAGAATAAAAGATGTAGTTTGAGAAAGAACAGAGAGAAATCTAGCTTAAAAAGAATCATGTTGTCCCATAGAAAAGTGCCAGTATATATACATTTATTGTGAAAGAATCAAGGCTCAAGAAATTTAAAAGAATGCTTGCTTATACAAGACTAATCGGTTAAGGGTTACAAGTTTTTAGAAGTAAAAGCACAAATAACCTTGACAACAAAGAAAATAAAGAACAAAGAATGAAAGGCTAGGCATCAATGACAAAATTTGGATATGTGTCTGTGGTGATTGGTGTTAAGAGACATACTTGGGCTAGTAAATCCGAGGGGTGCTTCATCACCCGATAACTTGAGTTAACTAACTCGGGATTATCGATTGAAAACTCACAATCAAGAGTAGCTCTATAACAGAACATTTAGCAACCCAAAGAGGTGCTGGACACCACTATCCAAATAAAATTTCAATGTTATATGCCTGTGATTGAATGTGTTAAGGAGAGAGGCTTGAGTTAGTAAATCTTTAAGAGTGTCTCAACACTTAACAACTTGAACCAACTGGTTTGGAATTGTTGATTGAAAGCTTATGCTAAAGAGCCGCCTTAAGACAAGATTTCGAGCTCAATTTAAATAAGAAGAAATATACAAAAAAAAAGAAGCAAAGAAAAGAATGATTCAAGGATCATGTGCTACAGTATAGAAAAAGAAGTCTAGTGAAGTTAACCAATTTAGTATTGAAGCAAGCATTTTAATTGAAAAAGTTGATTAGCCGTGTTCATTTACAATAAATTAATGACCACACAAATGAGGATGACATGTTCAATAAAAAAAAATTCCTCTCTGGTAAAACATTCAAGTCTTGCATCTTAGATTCTTGTGACAAAGTCTTTTATCTTTTGCTTGAGGACAAGCAACACTTTAAGTTTGGTGTTGTGATGCATTTGCATACTTGCTATATTAGCTAGTTAGTTTGGTTGGTTTTAGCTTAGTTTCACTCATTTTTCTCTAAATAAACAAGTATTTTTATGAGTTTTGTCTTCATGCATGAGAATATCAAGGAACATGTTGATTGTAGCCAAATTCATGCAAATGATTTAAAGAATACATAAATGAATGAGTATGAATGAATCTCATGAAATTGATTGCATGGAATGGCAATACTTTGAGACAATTTCTTGGGTTAATGATAGGTAATGAAGTAAGAAGGCTATGGAGCAAGAACTTGAGCAAGAAAGATTGGTGACATAGCAAGTTTGGCGAGGAGAAAGAGACTTGGGCATTGCCAACGTGCATTATCACTTGAGTGCTTGGCAATAACGCCAAGTAGCCCTGGAAGGTGAATTTGAAGCTTCAAAGCAAGTTGCCAACTTGAATGTACAATGGCGTGTTTGAGGGCAACGCCAACAATCCATGGCAAGCCAAGAAGAGTGGGTTGGCACGTTGCCAACTCCCCAAACTAATAGCGTGTTCCATAGTAACGCAGGGAGCAAAAACCTGGAAGGAAGCAGCTCCCTAGCACGTTGCCAACGCCACCAACAAGGGCGTGTTTGGTGACAACGCCAGCAGCAAGAAGGCTTGGGTAGGAAAGGGAGATGCACGTTGCCAACGCCAAAGTCTGAAGGCGTGTTCCTTGGCAACGTAGCAAGCAAAGCTTGGTGCTTGGTGCCATAGGAAAGCTCGAGCACGTTGTTGAGCTGGGAGAGCATGGGCGTGTTCCTTGGCAACGCATGCAAGCAAGGATTTTGGGCCAACCAAGAGCTCGAGAGCGTTGCTAACTTGGGAATGAACTGGCGTGTTCATCAATAATGCCAGGGACAGGATTTTGGGCCAACCAAGAGCTCGAGAGCGTTGCTAACTTGGGAATGAACTGGCGTGTTCATCAATAACGCCAGGGACAAGACTCTGGGCCAACAAATAAGAGCACGTTGCCAACTTGGGGAAAAGGGTGAGTGTTTGAAGGCAACGTCAAGCAACATTGGAGTGCATATGTGGGCGTTGCCAACTTGGGCCAGGAAGGAGCTTCGAGGACGTTGCCAATGCCACTTTCATTGGCGTGTTCTAAGGCAACGCCAGGAAGGACTGCTTGGTAGGCACCAAGCCTTGGATCTTACCCATCGAGCACGTTGCCAACGCCACTTTCATTGGCGTGTTCCAAGGCAACGCCAGGAAGTAATGCTTGGAAGGCACCAAGCCTTAGATCTCCACCCACGTTGCCAACGCCAGGAAACATAGGCGTGCCCAAGGAGAACGCCAAGCAACAAGCATGGAGCCTGGAGGAAGGCTCGAGCACGTTGCCAACGCCAGCTTCTAAAGGCGTGTTCCAAGGCAACGTGACAAGCAAAGTTGAAGGCTAGAGAGCAGCCCTGGAGGGGAGCACGAGCACGTTGCCAACGTGCCAACAAGGGGGCGTGTTTGAGGACAACGCCAGCTCCATGTTCTAGCCTTGGGAGGCTTGGAACGTTGCCAACTTGGGAGGAAAGGGGCGTTTTCAGCAACAACTTGGCAGCTTGACCTTACCTTCTTTGAGGAAGCATAACTTGAGCTAGAAAAATCCAATTGAGATGATTCCAAGTGCATTAGAAAGAAGACACTCTGAGCTTTCCAATGATGTATGATAGTCCATATTGAAGCAGAGGATTGACACTCAAATTCTGGGCAACATTAGGCATGAGAGAAGAGTCAAGAAGAAGAAAAGCAAGTTGTTGGCAATAACTTGGGCCAGCAACGCCCAAGTCTCAAAGCTCACTCCCAGGAAAACACCATGCACGTTGCCAACGTGCATTAAGCCTAGAGTTATTGCCAATGACGCCCCTCAATGGGCCAGAATTGCTGCCAACTTGCTCTGCTTCCTCTGTTCCTCACAAAGGCCAGCAACTTCTTCAATTGAACCAGAAATTCAACAAAGAGAAAGCCCACATTGCTAGCCCAATTGAAGATCTTTGAAGGAGTTTTAGGACTAATATAAATAGAGAAGGAGTTTGTACTTTAGGGAGGACTTTTTGACACTTAGATTTTTAGACTTTTAGCACTTACTAGCACTTTTACTCGGAGAACTCTCTAGCACTTCCGGAAGAATACCAGGAGCTATTTTGGTTCTTCTTGGAATTTTTCTTCTTCATTTTTGAGCTTTTTAGCATTTTCTTCTTCTTCTTCATCTTTCTTCACACTTAGTTTAATTTTCATTTATGGCAATTATTGTTGAAATTGGAGCTATGATTCACTAAACCCCACTTTCATTAGGGGGAAGAGCTCTGCTTGTTTGAATGCATTGATAAATCATCTTCTCCTTCTCAATTCAAGTGGTTAATCCAAGAGGAAACTCTTGTTCTTTAAAGATTCAATCACCATCGAGAGAGGGGTTAATCTATATGAATTGTGTGGTGAATTTGAGAAATGAACCACATAGTTCAGTTTAGAGTTCATGCTTTCATAATCTCCTTAATCAATACACTTTGGTTGGTATGTGAGATGTAACCTCCCTAAGTTGAGATTCTGGAAATTGTGTGGCTTGGATTAGAAATTGAGCTTCATCTCTTCTCATGAACAATTAGATCACGAGAGTGGCAATTGGTTATGTTGAGAGAAATTGGATCACCAAGAGATTGGGATTCAATTACCCACTTGCCATGGATCTATACCCATGATTGAGAAGGAATTGATCAACATCAATTCATGAGAATTTGCATCTTTGATCCCTAATGATTCTTTCCATTATTAATTCTTATTTCTCTTGCTCTTAGTTGTTTGAACACCCATTACCCCATTTCCCTTCTACATTCTTGCAATTTATTATTCTTGTCATCTACATTCTGTCTCTTTATTTCTTGCTCTTTGCTCTTATGCTCTTTAAATTTCTGCAACCTTTAATTCCTTGCAATTTATCTTTGATGTCATTTAAGTTTCTTGCATTTTAAGTTTCAGTTATTTACTTTCATTTTATTTCTATATTCCAGTTCTTTAAATTCCTTGCCATTTAAATTCCTGCAATTATGTTCAAAAATCACAATGCTCATAAAATCAAAACCATGTTTGCTTGACTAAATCCATCATTAAACTAAAGTTGCTTAATCTACCAATCTCCGTGGGATCGACCTCACTCTTAGTGAGTTTTATTACTTGATACGACCCAGTATACTTGCCGGTTATACGTGAATTTAAATTTTTACGTATCACCATTCCATGCAGCAAACACACAACAGCCACCATCAAGACATATTAACCTCAACCATTCAACCATGTGATATCAAGAGCAACTTTGAGAGAGTAGAGGCTGCAATAGCACAACTATCATCACAGCTTATAGGAGCCATTTCCACCCTCTTGGAGAGATAAACACAGGCTGAAAGAAAGATAGACGCCAATAAAGAAGAATACAGATCAAATATGAAGAATCAAGGCGCAGCAATCTCAAAACTGGAAGCACAAGTAGGGATTTTATCCAAGCAAATCCCAATGCCCACACATACATTTTCCAGTGATACCATGGCCAACCCAAGAGGGGAATGCAAGGGCATCACACTTAGAAGCGGGAAAGTTATTGAAGAAGCAACCCCAAGCCAAGACAACTATGAAGAAGAAGCTACAGAAAAGCAGGGAAACAAGAATGAAGAAGAGACCGCTGCCCCATCCTCACCAAAGCTAGTCTTAAAGCCTTATGTGCCAAAGGCACCATATCCACAAAGGCTGAGGAAGGATGGGAAGGATGGCCAATTCTCCAGATTCTTAGAGATCTTCAAAAAGCTCCAAATCAACATATAATTTGTTGAAGCATTGGAGCAAATGCCACTTTATGCCAAATTTTTGAAGGAGCTCATGACAAGAAAAAGGAACTGGGGAGAAAAGAGACCATAGTGCTAACTGAGGAATGTAGTGCCATCATACAAAGGAAACTCCCTCAGAAAATGAAAGACCCAGGGAGTTTCCAAATCCCCTGCATCATAGGAAATATCAATATTAAGAAAGCCTTGTGTGACCTGGGGGCTAGAATCAATCTCATGTCCCTAACCATGATGAGGAAGATGAAGATTGAGGAAGCCAACCCAACAAGAATGGCACTCAAATTGGCTGACAGAACATTCAAGTTTCCACATGGGGTAGTGGAAGACTTGTTGGTGAAAGTGGGAGAATTCATTTTCCCAGCTGACTTTGTTGTGCTGGATATGGAAGAAGAGGCTAACACATCAATCATCCTAGGAAGGCCATTCTTAGCTACTGCTGGAGCCATCATTAATGTGCAAAAAGGGGAACTATTCTTGAGATTGCATGAAGAAAAGATGGTCCTCAACGTCTTTGAGGCAATGAGTTACCCCAAGGAATCCATAGGAGAACGCATGATGGTAGACACCATAGAACAGATAGTTCAAGGGGTCTTGGAAGAAGAACAACATAAAAGAACTATAGAGTTAGAGCAACAAGCATCAAGTGGAGAACTACCATAAGGAACCATGGAATTCAATCATGCTGAACCACAAAGACAACAAGGAAGTAGAGGCACTAAAACTAGAGCTGAAGACCTTACCACCAAGTTTGAAATATGCATATCTGGGTTACAACAACACTTACCCAGTGATATCAATTCAAGCTTGAGTAAGGAGCAAGAAGAGGAGCTTATCCAAGTGCTGAAATAACATAAGGATGCTATAGGCTGGACACTTGCAGACTTAAAAGGAATCACTCATTCAATGTGTATGCACAAAATCCTACTTGAAGAAGGTGCTAAGCCCTCAAGACAACAACAAAGAAGGCTGAATCCAACCATAAATGAAGTGGTCCAAAAAGAAGTGTTGAAGTTGTGGCAAGCAGGGGTGATTTACCCCATCTCAGACAGCCTTTGGGTAAGCCCTATGCAAGTAGTTCCTAAGAAAGGAGGGGTCACTGTTGTACCAAATGAGAAGAATGAGCTGATACCAACAAAAATAGTGACTGGCTGGCGCATGTGTATTGATTACAGGAAGCTTAATGAGGCCACCAGGAAGGATCACTTCCCCTTACCGTTCATGGATCAGATGCTTGAAAGATTGGCCGGACATGACTACTATTACTTTCTGAACGGTTATTTGGGTTACAACCAAATAGTTGTAGACCCCAAGGACCAGGAGAAAACTTCATTTACTTGTCCATATGGTGTCTTTGCTTATAAGAGAATGCCCTTTGGATTTGCAATGTGGTGGACGAAATTGTGATCACTTGTTATGTATTTATAAAAGATGTATACTCTGAGGGCATTGTTTATTTTCTTCACAATCTCGTTCAACTAACCAGCAAGTGTACTGGGTCGTCCAAGTAATAACCTTACGTGAGTAAGGGTCGAATCCACAGAGATTGTTGGTATGAAGCAAGCTATGGTCACCTTGTAAATCTCAGTCAGGCAGAAGAAAGAGGAATTGTAATTATAATAAATAAAAAGGAATAATAAAAGGGATAGAACACTTATGCAGATTCATTGGTGGGAATTTCAGATAAGCGGATGGAGATGCTGTAGAGCCCAAGGACGCCTGCTCTCCTACTCCTTCTACTCAATCCTTCTTACTCCTTTCCATGGCAAGCTTTGTATAGGGGTTCACCATCAACTGTGGCTACTTTCATTCCTCACGGGGAAATAACCTGTGCGGCTGTCACTCGCACAGCTAACCAGTCTGGAGGCATCACCCATGGCTGATGGCTACATCCCATCCTCGCAGTGAAAACTATGCAACGCACTCTGTCACAGTACGGCTAATCACCGGTTGGTTCCCGCTCCTACTGGAATAGAATCCCTCTTTTGCGTCTGTCACCAACGCCCAGCAGGTTAAAGTTTGAAGCACGTCACGGTCATTCATGATCGGAATCCTACTCGGAACACCACAGACAAGGTTGGACTTTCCGGACTCCCAGGATCCTACTCGGAACACCACAGACAAGGTTGGACTTTCCGGATCCAGATGAATGCCGCCAACTATCTAACTTATACCACGAAGATTCTGTTGGGGAATCTAAGAGATACGCATTCAAGCTCTGTTGCATGTAGAACGGACATGGTTGTCAATCACACGCATTCATAAGTGAGAATGATAATGAGGGTAATCTGACTCATCACATTCATCATGTTCTTGGGTACGAATGAATATCTTGGAATAAGAATAAGAGAGAATTGAATAAAAGAAGATAGAATTGCATTAATACTTGAGGTACAGCAGAGCTCCACACCCTTAATCTATGGTGTGCAGAAACTCCACCGTTGAAAATACATAAGCAAAGAGTTCAGGCATGGCCGAATGGCCAGCCCTCTCTAACATGATCACAGGATCAAAATACAATCCAGGATGTCTAATACAATAGATAAATGTCCTATATATACTAGACTAGCTACTAGGGTTTACATGAGTAAGTAATTGATGCATAAATCCACTTCCGGGGCCCACTTGGTGTGTGCTTGGGCTGAGCTTGATGAATTCACGTGCTAAGGCATATCTTGGCGTTGAACTCTGAGTTATGACGTGTTTTGGGCGTTCAACTCCGGATCATGACGTTTTTCTGGCGTTTAACTCCAGACAGCAGCATGAACTTGGCGTTCAACGCCAAGTTACATCATCATTCTTCGAATAAAGTATGGACTATTATATATTGCTGGAAATCCCTGGATGTCTACTTTCCAACGCCGTTGAGAGCGCGCCAATTGGAGTTCTGTAGCTCCAGAAAATCCATTTCGAGTGCAGGGAGGTCAGATTCCAACAGCATCAGCAGTCCTTTTGTCAGCCTTCTTCAGAGTTTTGCTCAAATCCCTCAATTTCAGTCAGAATTTACCTGAAATCACAGAAAAGCACACAAACTCATAGTAAAGTCCAGAAATGTGAATTTAACATAAAAACTAATGAAAACATCCCTAAAAGTAGCTCAAACTTACTAAAAACTATATGAAAACAATGCCAAAAAGCGTATAAATTATCCGCTCATCACAACACCAAACTTAAATTGTTGCTTGTCCCCAAGCAACTGAAAATCAAATAGGATAGAAAGAAGAGAGTATACTATAAAGTCCAAAATATCAATGAATATTAATTTAATTAGATGAGCGGGACTTGTAGCTTTTTGCTTCTGAACAGTTTTGGCATCTCACTTTTTCCCTTGAAGTTTAGAGTGATTGGCTTCTCTAGGAACTTAGAATTTCAGATAGTGTTATTGACTTTCCTAGTTAGGCATGTTGATTCTTAAACACAGCTACTTTATGAGTCTTGGCTGTGGCCCTAAGCACTTTGTCTTCCAGTATTACCACCGGATACACAAATGCCACAGACACATAACTGGGTGAACCTTTTCAGATTGTGACTCAGCTTTGCTAAAGTCCCCAGTTAGTGGTGTCCAGAGCTCTTAAGCACACTCTTTTGCTTTGGATCACGACTTTAACCACTCAGTCTCAAGCTTTTCACTTGGACCTTCATGACACAAGCACATGGTTAGGGACAGCTTGATTTAGCCGCTTAGGCCTGGATTTTATTTCCTTGGGCCCTCCTATCCATTGATGCTCAAAGCCTTGGATCCTTGCTACCCTTGCCTTTTGGTTTTAAGGGCTATTGGCTTTTTCTGCTTGCTTTTTCTTTCTATTTTATATTTTTTTTTTTCGCCATTTTTTTTTCTTTTCTTTTTTTTCACTGCTTTTTCTTGCTTCAAGAATCAATTCATGAATTTTTCAGTTCATCAATAACATTTCTCTTTGTTCATCATTCTTTCAAGAGCCAACAATTTTAACACTCATAAACAACAAGATCAAAAATATGCACTGTTCAAGCATTCATTCAGAAAACAAAAATTATTGCCACCACATCAATATAATTAAATTAAATTCACTAATAATTTCGAAAATTATGTACTTCTTGTTCTTTTGAATTAAAACATTTTTCTTTTAAGAGAGGTGAAAGACTAATGGATTTTATTCATAGCTTTAAGGCATGGTTTACACACTAATGATCATGAAGTAGAAACACAAAAACATAGATAAACATAACACTTAAAAACCGAAAACAGAAAGAAAATAAAGAACAAGGAATGAATCCACCTCTTAGTGGCGTCTTCTTCTTGAAGGACCAATGATGTTCTTTAACTCTTCTATGTCCCTTCCTTGCCTTTGTTGCTCCTCTCTCATAGCTCTTTGATCTTCTCTTATTTCTTGGAGAGTGAGGGCGTGTTCATGGTGTTCCACCCTTAGTTGTTCCACGTTTTGGCTCAAGTCTTCTAAGGAGGTACTGAGTTGCTCCCAATAGTTGTTGGGAGGAAAGTGCATTCCATGAGGCATTTGTTGATGAACTTCCTCATGTTCTCCTTGGGGGCCGTGAGGGACTTCCCTTGTTTGCTCCATCCTTTTCTTGGTGATGGGCTTGTCTTCTTCAATGGAGACATCTCCATCTATGATAACTCCAGCTGAATAACATAGATGGCATATGAGGTGGGGGAAGGCTAGCCGTGCCATGTATGAAGGCTTGTCAGCTATTTTGTAGAGTTCATTGGCTATGACTTCATGAACCTCTACTTCCTCTCCAATCATGATGCTATGAATCATGATTGCCCGATCCACAGTAACTTCAGATCGGTTGCTTGTAGGGATGATGGATCTTTGGATGAACTCCAGCCATCCTCTAGCTACAGGCTTGAGGTCCAGTCTTCTTAGTTGGACTGGTTTGCCTTTGGAGTCTACTCTCCATTGGGCGCCTTCCACACAAATGTCCATTAGGACTTGGTCCAACCTTTGGTTGAAGTTGACCCTCCTTGTGTAGGGGCGTTCATCACCTTGCATCATGGGTAGATGAAACGCCAACCTCACATTTTCCGGACTGAAATCTAAGTATTTCCCCTGAACCATTGTGAGATAGTTCTTTGGATTCGGGTTCATACTTTGATCATGGTTCCTAGTGATCCATGCATTAGCATAGAACTCTTGAACCATCAATAATCCAACTTGTTGCATGGGGTTGGTTATGACTTCCCACCCTCTTCTTTGGATCTCATGTCGGATTTCCGGATACTCATTCTTTTTGAGCTTGAAGGGGACCTCAGGGATCACCTTCTTCTTTGCCACAACATCATAGAAGTGGTCTTGGTGGCTCTTGGAGATGAATCTCTCCTTTTCCCATGATTCGGAAGTGGAAGCTTTTGCCTTCCCTTTTCCTTTTCTTGAGGAAACTCCGGTCTTGGGTGCCATTGATGGTGAATGAAAAATAAAAAGCTAGGCTTTTTACCACACCAAACTTAAAATTTGCTCGTCCTCGAGCAAAAAAGAAAAGAAGAGTAGAAGAAGAAGAAGAGAATTTGGGTAGAGAAGGAGAAGAGGGGTTCGGCTATATGAGAGAAGAAGGGGTTATGTTGTGTGAAAATGAAGAAGAAAAGGGAGGTATTTATAGGGAGGGGGGAAGGGTTAGGTTTCGGCCATTTTGGGTGGGAATGGGTGGGAAATTGAATTTGAATGTAATGGGGGTAGGTGGGGTTTATGGGGAAGAGGAGGTTGATGTGAATGGTGCATGGGGTAATTGGGAAGAGAAATTGATGTGATTGGTGAAGGTTTTTGGGAAGGGTGACATTGAGAATGAGATTTGGATTAGGAGAGTGTGAATAGGATTAAAAGAAAAGGTAGGTGGGGATCCTGTGGGGTCCACAGGTCCTGAGGTGGGGATCCTGTGGGGTCCACAGGTCCTGAGGTGAAAAGAAATACCATTCCTTCACCCTATAGGCGTGTAAATTGCCTTCATGCACCATTCTGGCGTTCAAACGCCCATTGGTGCATGTTCTGGGCGTTAAACGCCCATGTGATGCTTGATTCTGGCGTTGAACGCCAGTTTCAAGCTTGTTTCTGGCGTTCAGCGCCAGATTGTCCTCTGCGTGCGCATCCTGGCGTTAAACGCCAGGATGTAGCTTGTTTTGGGCGTTCAGCGCCAGGAAGATGCTCTGTTCTGGCGTTGAACGCCCGCCAGATGCATCTTCTGGGCGCTGAACGCTGGCCCGTGCGTCCTCCAGGGTGAAAAATTTTTTTCTTCTGTTTTTGACTCTGTTTTTAATTTTTTTGATTTTTTTTGTGACTCCTCATGATCATGTACCTAATTAAACACAAAAATAACAAAGAAACAAAATAAAATAAAATTAGATAAATAAAATTGGGTTGCCTCCCAACAAGCGCTTCTTTAATGTCAATAGCTTGACAGTGGCTCTCATGGAGCCACAGAGCAATCAAGTCAATGTTGTCTAGTCCCAACACCAAACTTAGAGTTTGGATATGGGGTTTGAACACCAAACTTAGAGTTTGGTTGTGGCTTCACAACACCAAACTTAGAGTTTGACTGTGTGAGCTCTTCTTGACCTTGAACTGAGAGAAGCTCTTCATGCTTACTCTCTTTTGTCACAGAGGGATTGCCATGTGCTTGAAACACAAGGTATTCTCCATTTAATTGAAGGACTAACTCTCCTCTGTTGACATCTATCACAGCTTCTGCTGTGGCTAGGAAAGGTCTTCCTAGGATGATGCATTCATCATCTTCCTTCCTAGTATCTAGGATTAGGAAATCAGCAGGGATGTAAAAGTCTTCAACTTTTACTAGCACGTCCTCTACTATCCCATGAGCTTCTCTCATGGATTTATCTGCCAATTGTAATGAGAACAAGGCAGGTTGTACCTCAATGATTCTTAGCTTCTCCATTACAGAGAGTGGCATAAGGTTTATCCCTGACCCAAGATCACATAGAGCTTTCTCAAAGCTCATGGTGCCAATGGTGCAAGGTATTAAGAACTTGCCAGGATCTTGTTTCTTTTGAGGTAGAGTTTCCTGAATCCAAGTTTCTAATTCATTAATGAGCAAGGGAGGTTTACTTTCCAAAGTCTCATTACCAAACAGCTTGGCATTCAGTTTCATGATAGCTCCTAGATATTGAGCAACTTGCTCACTAGTCACATCTTCATCCTCTTCAGAGGATGAATAATTGTCAGAGCTCATGAATGGCAGAAGGAGATTGAATGGAATCTCTATGGTCTCTGCATGAGCCTCAGATTCCTCAGGATCCTTATTAGGAAGCTCCTTCTTGCTTGGAGGACGTCCCAGGAGTTCTTTCTCACTAGGATTTTCGTCCTCCTCCTCCTTTGTGCTTTCGGCCATGTTGACTAAGTCAATGGCTTTGCACTCTCCTTTTGGATTCTCTTCTGTATTACTTGGGAGAATACTGGGAGGAGTTTCAATAACTTTCTTACTCAGCTGGCCTACTTGTGCCTCCAAATTTCTAATGGAGGATCTTGTTTCATTCATGAAACTGAAGGTGGCCTTTGACAGATCAGAGACTATATTAGCTAAATTAGAATTATTTTGTTCAGAATTCTCTGTCTGTTGCTGAGAAGATGATGGATATGGCTTACTATTATTCAGCCTATTGCGTCCACCATTGTTAAAACCTTGTTGAGGTTTTTGTTGATCCTTCCAGGAGAAATTTGGATGATTTCTCCATGATGGGTTATAGGTATTTCCATATGGTTCACCCAGATAATTAACCTCTGCCATGGCAGGGTTCTCAGGATCATAAGCTTCTTCAGAAGCTACCTCTCTAGTACTGTTGGATGCATGTTGCAATCCATTCAGATTTTGAGAGATCATGTTGACCTGTTGAGTCAACACTTTGTTCTGAGCCAGTATGGCATTCAGAGCATCAATTTCAAGAACTCCCTTCTTCTGAGGGACCCCATTATTCACGGAATTCCTCTCAGAGGTATACATGAACTGGTTGTTTGCAACCATGTCAATGAGTTCTTGAGCCTCTTCAGGCGTTTTCTTCAGGTGAATAGATCCACCTGCAGAATGGTCCAGTGACATTTTCGAAAATTCAGAGAGACCATAATAGAATATATCTAATAGGGTCCATTCTGAAAACATGTCAGATGGACATCTCTTGGTCAGCTGCTTGTATCTTTCCCAAGCTTCATAGAGGGATTCACCATCTTTTTGCTTGAAGGTTTGAACATCCACTCTTAGCTTGCTCAGCTTTTGAGGAGGAAAGAATTTATCCAAGAAGGCAGTGACCAGCTTATCCCAGGAGTCCAGGCTATCCTTAGGTTGTGAATCCAACCATATTCTAGCTCTGTCTCTTACAGCAAAAGGGAAAAGCATGAGTCTGTAGACTTCAGGATTAACTCCATTCGTCTTTACAGTATCACAGACTTGCAAGAATTCAGTTAAGAACTGATAAGGATCTTCAGATGGAAGTCCATAAAACTTGCAGTTTTGTTGCATTAAAGCAACTAGTTGAGGCTTAAGCTCAAAGTTATTGGCTCCAATGGCAGGAATGGAGATGCTTCTTCCATCAAACTTGGATGTTGGCTTTGTGAAGTCACCAAGCATTCTCCTTGCATTATTATCATTATTATTTGCGTCTGCCATGTTCTTCTCCTATTTGAAAATTTCTGAAAGGTTATTTCTGGATTGTTGTAATTTAGCTTCTCTTAATTTTCTCTTCAGAGTCCTTTCAGGTTCTGGATCAGCTTCAACAAGAGTGCCTTTGTCCTTGTTCCTGCTCATAAGAAAGAGAAGAAAACAAGAAAAGAAAAAGGAATCCTCTATGTCACAGTATAGAGATTCCCTTATGTTAGTAGAAGAAGAAAGGGGTAGAAGAAAGAAGAAGAGGATTCGGATTTTTTTGGATGAAGAGAGGTGAAGAGAAGTGTTAGTAATTAAATAATTAAATAGAAGAAGATAAGAGAAGAGAGAGAAGAATTCGAAAATAATTTTTGAAAAAGAAGTTAGTAATTTCGAAAATTAAAGATGAGATGAGATTAAAATTAAAATTTAAAAAAAAAAAGAATTTTTTGAAAAAGAGAGGGAGAATTTTCGAAAATTAGAGAAGGATAGGTAGTTAGGTGGTTTTGAAAAAGATAAGAAACAAACAAAAAGTTAGTTAATTGATTGAAAAAAGATTTGAAATCAAATTTTGAAAAAGATAAGAAGATAAGAAGTTAGATAAGATATTTTGAAATCAAATTTTGAAAAAGATAAGACAAAAGATAAAAAGATATATTTGAAAAAGATATTTGAAAAGAAAAAGATTTAATTTTAAAAATTACTTAACTAACAAGAAACTACAAGATAAGATTCTAGAATTTAAAGATTGAACCTTTCTTAACAAGAAAGTAACAAACTTCAAATTTTTGAACCAATCACATTAATTGTTAGCTAATTTTCGAAAATTTGATAAAAAGATAAGAAAAAGATTTTGAAAATATTTTGAAAAATATTTTTGAAATTTTCGAAAATGCTAAAAAAAATGAAAAAGATATGATTTTTGAAAAAGATTTTGAAAAGATAAGATTTTTAAAATTGAAATTTTGACTTGACTTGTAAGAAACAACTAATTTTTAAAAATTTTTGACCAAGTCAACCCAAAATTTCGAAATTTTAGAGGAAAATAAGGAAAAGATATTTTTGATTTTTAAATATTGAATGAAAAACACAAAAATGACCCAAAACATGAAAATTTTGGATCAAGACACAAGATGCATGCAAGAATGCTATGAATGTCAAGATGAACACCAAGAACACTATGAAGATCATGATGAACATCAAGAACATAATTTTGAAAAATTTTTGATGCAAAGAAAACATGCAAGACACCAAACTTAGAAATCTTTAATGCATGAAAATTATGAATGCAAAAATGCACATGAAAAACAACAAAAGACACAAAACAAGAAATCATCAAGATCAAACAAGAGGACTTGTCAAGAACAACTTGAAGATCATGAAGAACACTATGAATGCATGAATTTTCGAAAACAATGCAAGAAAAATTTTAAAAGCATGCAATTGACACCAAACTTAAAAATTAACACAAGACTCAAACAAGAAACACAAAATATTTTTGATTTTTATGATTTTCTAATTTTTTTGTATTTTTATTGATTTTTTTCGAAAAACATTTTTGGAAAAACGAAAAATAAAAGAAAAATTTTGAAAAAGATTTTTGAAAAGAAAATTACCTAATCTGAGCAACAAGATGAACCGTCAGTTGTCCATACTCGAACAATCCCCGGCAACGGCGCCAAAAACTTGGTGGACGAAATTGTGATCACTTGTTATGTATTTATAAAAGATGTATACTCTGAGGGCATTGTTTATTTTCTTCACAATCTCGTTCAACTAACCAGCAAGTGTACTGGGTCGTCCAAGTAATAACCTTACGTGAGTAAGGGTCGAATCCACAGAGATTGTTGGTATGAAGCAAGCTATGGTCACCTTGTAAATCTCAGTCAGGCAGAAGAAAGAGGAATTGTAATTATAATAAATAAAAAGGAATAATAAAAGGGATAGAACACTTATGCAGATTCATTGGTGGGAATTTCAGATAAGCGGATGGAGATGCTGTAGAGCCCAAGGACGCCTGCTCTCCTACTCCTTCTACTCAATCCTTCTTACTCCTTTCCATGGCAAGCTTTGTATAGGGGTTCACCATCAACTGTGGCTACTTTCATTCCTCACGGGGAAATAACCTGTGCGGCTGTCACTCGCACAGCTAACCAGTCTGGAGGCATCACCCATGGCTGATGGCTACATCCCATCCTCGCAGTGAAAACTATGCAACGCACTCTGTCACAGTACGGCTAATCACCGGTTGGTTCCCGCTCCTACTGGAATAGAATCCCTCTTTTGCGTCTGTCACCAACGCCCAGCAGGTTAAAGTTTGAAGCACGTCACGGTCATTCATGATCGGAATCCTACTCGGAACACCACAGACAAGGTTGGACTTTCCGGACTCCCAGGATCCTACTCGGAACACCACAGACAAGGTTGGACTTTCCGGATCCAGATGAATGCCGCCAACTATCTAACTTATACCACGAAGATTCTGTTGGGGAATCTAAGAGATACGCATTCAAGCTCTGTTGCATGTAGAACGGACATGGTTGTCAATCACGCGCATTCATAAGTGAGAATGATAATGAGGGTAATCTGACTCATCACATTCATCATGTTCTTGGGTACGAATGAATATCTTGGAATAAGAATAAGAGAGAATTGAATAAAAGAAGATAGAATTGCATTAATACTTGAGGTACAGCAGAGCTCCACACCCTTAATCTATGGTGTGCAGAAACTCCACCGTTGAAAATACATAAGAAAAGAGTTCAGGCATGGCCGAATGGCCAGCCCTCTCTAACGTGATCACAGGATCAAAATACAATCCAGGATGTCTAATACAATAGATAAATGTCCTATATATACTAGACTAGCTACTAGGGTTTACATGAGTAAGTAATTGATGCATAAATCCACTTCCGGGGCCCACTTGGTGTGTGCTTGGGCTGAGCTTGATGAATTCACGTGCTAAGGCATATCTTGGCGTTGAACTCTGAGTTATGACGTGTTTTGGGCGTTCAACTCCGGATCATGACGTTTTTCTGGCGTTTAACTCCAGACAGCAGCATGAACTTGGCGTTCAACGCCAAGTTACGTCGTCATTCTTCGAATAAAGTATGGACTATTATATATTGCTGGAAAGCCCTGGATGTCTACTTTCCAACGCCGTTGAGAGCGCGCCAATTGGAGTTCTGTAGCTCCAGAAAATCCATTTCGAGTGCAGGGAGGTCAGATTCCAACAGCATCAGCAGTCCTTTTGTCAGCCTTCTTCAGAGTTTTGCTCAAATCCCTCAATTTCAGTCAGAATTTACCTGAAATCACAGAAAAGCACACAAACTCATAGTAAAGTCCAGAAATGTGAATTTAACATAAAAACTAATGAAAACATCCCTAAAAGTAGCTCAAACTTACTAAAAACTATATGAAAACAATGCCAAAAAGCGTATAAATTATCCGCTCATCACAATGCACCTGCAACATTCCAAAGGTGCATGCTCTCCATATTTTCAGACATGATTGAAAGATTCATTGAAGTGTTTATAGATGACTTCTCTGTATTTGGTAACTCATATTCTAACTGCTTGCACCACTTAGCCTTGGTGCTAAATAGATGCCAAGAAACCAACCTTGTTTTGAATTGGGAGAAATGCCATTTCATGGTCATAGAGGGGGTGGTTCTTGGTCATAAGATCTCAAAAAGAGGCATAGAGGTAGACAAGGCTAAGGTGGAGGTGATTGAAAAGTTACCCCCACCTTGTAATGTCAAAGCAATTAGAAGTTTTCTAGGACATGCTTGCTTCTATAGGAGGTTCATTAGAGACTTCTCCAAGGTCGCCAAACCTTTGAGCAACCTACTGGTCCCTAATGTACCTTTTGTTTTTTATAATGAATGCATGCTAGCCTCTGAAGAACTTAAGAACAAACTCTCCTCTGCGCCTATCATAGCACCACCATGCTGGGATTTATCTTTTGAGTTGATGTGTAATGCATCAGACTTTGCTGTAGGGGCTGTTTTAGGATAGAGAAAGGACAAATTGGTGCATGTCATTTACTATGCTAGCAAGGTCCTTAATGAGAATCAAAGGAACTATACCACCATAGAGAAGGAATTACTTGCCATTGTCTTTGCTTTTGATAAATTTAGATAATATCTTATTGGCTCTAAAGTAATTGTATTCACTGATCATCCAGCACTCAAATACTTACTTACCAAACAAGAGTCCAAGCCCAGGCTAATAAGATGGATCCTGCTACTTTAAGAGTTTGACATTGAAATTAAAGATAGCAGTAGAGCAGAGAACAAAGTGGCTAACAACCTTTCAAGGATCCCACAAGAAGAAGATGGGGCACACCAATTTGTAGTGAATGAGAGCTTCCCTGATGAGCAGTTGATGATGATCCAAGAGGCCACTTGGTTTGCAGACATAGCTAACTTCAAGGCTATTGGGAAACTACCAACCAACATCAACAAACACATGAGGAGAAAGCTAATCAAAGATGCTAAACACTACATCTGGGATGAGCCCTATTTGTTCAAAAAGTATGATGATGAAATCCTGAGAAGGAGTGTTTCCCATGAGGAAGGACAAGAAGTGCTTTGGCAATGTAATGGATTTGTATATGGAGGCCATTTTAGTGGGGAAAGAACTACAGCCAGGGTGCTACAATGTGGGTTCTACTGGCCAACCATTTTCAAGGATGCAAAAGACTTGGTGTCAAGGTGCGATGAATGCCAAAGGGCTGACAATCTACCTAAGAGAAATGAGATGCCATAGAGGTTTATAATAGAGTTAGAATTGTTTGATGTGTGGGAAATTAATTTTATGGGACCTTTCGTATCCCCCTACTCAAACAGTTATATATTGGTAGATGTAGATTATGTGTCAAAGTGGGTAGAAGCCATAGCCACTACAACAAATGACAACAAAGTTGTAATAAGCTTCTTGAGAAGGAACATCTTCAGCAGATTTGGAGTTCCTAGAGCCCTCATTAGTGATGGAGGGACACACTTCTGCAACAAACAACTTGAGACACTCCTTCTCAGATATGGAGTCAAGCACAAAGTGGCAACTCCATACCACCCGCAGACCAACGGGCAAGCAGAGATCTCAAACAGAGAGCTCAAAAGAGTTCTTGAAAAAACTGTTGAAAACTCAAGAAAGGATTGGTCTGAGAAGCTGGATGATGCATTATGGGCCTACAGGACAGCCTTTAAAACCCCCATTGGGATGTCTCCATACTAATTGATATTTGGCAAGGCTTGCCACTTACCAGTTGAGCTTGAACATAGAGCATTCTGGGTTCTAAAAATGTTAAACTTTGATGATCAGGCTGCTGGAGAAAGGAGACTAATGCAACTCAATGAGCTGGAGGAGTTTAGGAATCAAGCATATGAGAATACAAAGATCTACAAAGAAAACACAAAAAGGTGGCATGATCAGAAGATAGCAATGAGGGAGTTTACTGAAGGACAAAAGGTGCTGCTGTACAATTCAAGACTCAAGTTCTTCCCTTGAAAGCTTAAGTCTCGATGGTCAGGACCCTTCACCATCCTCAAGGTGTTTCCCTATGGACATGTAGAGCTTATGAAGGACAAAACACAAAGAACCTTCATTGTGAATGGCCATAGACTCAAGCATTACCTAGGGGACTCACTGGATGAGAGGAGAGTGAGCTACAACCTCAGCTAAAAAAAGGAAGAACGTCAAGCTAGTAATGATAAAGAAGCGCTAGTTGGGAGGTACCCCAACACCTTATATCCTTTTGATTTACTGCTTTCTTAGAAGTAGCTTGAATTTGTCAATTTAGGTAGTTTAAGTTTCAGTTTAATATTTGTGTTTCATTGCCTTCTAGAGGTAGATTGTAGGTGGTAGATTAGAAAGTTTAATGTCACTTTTGGTAGTTAAGAGACCTTTACATTCTGTTTTCTTTTATTCTGAAATTGCAGTCTGATGAATATATGTACTAAGGATGAGTAATTGGACTGAGAACTAGCTAAAAAGCTAAGTTTGGTGTAGGCCACTTACCCACTTAATCTAGGCTTACAACCATTTGGATAAACTAATTTTGAAGAGTAAGCCCAAAGATTAAGTTTGGTGTGGCTACCACCATACAAGGATCACCTAGCAAGCCCAATACTACTCAATTTGAAAGCATTTAATATATTGGTGAGAACATGAACATGGTTTAATTGTGTTTAGAAGAGGTTAGAAGCAAAAGGATATGAAAGGATTGGAATTATTTTACCTTTATGAACACATTAAAAACCCAATGATGAACCCAATTTATTATGATGCAATGGGATTAAGTTTGGTGTCCCAAGGGACACTCATCAGTTGCAAATTCATTCACTCATATTAAAAAAGAATGTGGAGGATTCTTTTATCATTACTGATGGGGTTTCAATTTTATTTTTAGGAGAGAGAATGGGGGCCACATGATTGATAGCTCATAAAGCAAAGAAGTCAAAGTGTACTTGCACTTTGGAACTCAACACATGCAGGAAGTAAAGTGGGATAAGGATTGGCACCTCTTCCCATGCTAGGCGCCACTATCCAAGTTCAAGTTTCAATGAGTACAAGTTCCTCTCCTCATTCAATCAAAACCAGTTTTATGGTTGAGTGAGTGAGAGGCAAATCATCCCGTAGGTGGGTTTCCAGCTGGGGAGAAACAAGCACCCTGAGATCAACAGGGAGATAAACAAAAGAGGCTGGGCACTCTTGTGCAACCCACCAAGAAAGATGGTAGAAAGCTTGGTGAGAGAGTTCTATGCCAATGCCGTGCCTCAGCTAGGACAACCTTATGGCTACCTTAGCTATGTGAGGGGGAAGTCCATTGATTATAGCCCCACCAACATAGAGAGGATTGACGTTAGGATTTTTGCTAGTAAAGAATTTTATAAAAATAGTCGCGTTGTAGATATAGATTCTAAACCAACAGAAATCCCTTCGTGCAAACGTTTTGGTTGTCACAAGTAACAAACCCTTTTAAAATTGATAACCGAGTATTTAAACCTCGGGTCGTCTTCTCAAGGAACTACAGGGAAGTGTCTTCTTATTATTGGTTATGGAGGTTGTAAATTGGGGTTTGAGAATGAAGAATGAATATGGCAAATAATTTAAATGGCAATTAAAATAAATAAATACTGTAAAGCAAACCCTTTGGCAAGGTATGAGAAATTGGAAGTCCAGACTTAGTTATTCTTATCAATAATAATGAAAGTTGAATCTTACTTCCACTTAGTTAACCTTTGTTAAAGCAAAGGAAAGTCAAGGGACTAATTAGTTTGACCTTCGAATCCTATTTATTTCCTAAGAAAAGGTTGGGATTATTGAAGTTCAGTTCAATTAGCAAAGATAACAGTTATCAATTATGTTGAGCTAAGATAACTTCTGAGTTACTGATTTCTTAACCAAGACCAAAAATGTGGAAAGCTGAATTGAAATCACAAATCTAAAAACATCTCAATAATGTATAATCCTAACATGAAAAGTTCATAAGCCAATTGAGCAACATAAATCAAATACCAATAAAAGCATTAAAGTATCTAAAATAAGAGATAAATATAAAGTAAAGGAAATATTGAACCTGATGAAGAGTCAAATTAAATCCTAATTTCTAAAAATCCTACCTAAATTCTAAGAGAGAGGAGAGAACTTCTCTCTCTAAAAACTACATCTAAAACTAAAATTATGAATTATCAAAGCATGATCATGAATGGATGCATTCCCCCACTTTATAGCCTCTAATCTGTATTCTCTGGGCCGAAAACTAGGTCAGAAACAGCCTAGAAGTCACTTTCAGTGCTTTCTGGTCCGTACAGGTCGTGGCCAAGTGACGCGGAGGCGTCATCCACGTGTCCGCGTGGATTGCAGTTCGCAGATGCGACGCGGGCGCGTCATTCACGCGTTTGCATCATCTAACATCGGGGCAGCTTTGGCAAATTATATATCAAATCGAAGCCCCGGCCGTTAGCTTTTCAACGTAACTAAAACCGCATCGTTTGGACCTTTGTAGCTAAAGTTATAGTCGTTTGAGTGCGAAGAGGTCAGGCTGGATAGCTTAACAACTTCATCAACTTCTTGTATTTCTTCCACTTTTTCATGCTTCCTTTCCATCCTTCAAGCCATTCCTGCCTTAAAATATCTGAAAACACTTAACACACATATCAAGGCATCTAATGGTAATAAGAGAGGATTAATAATAAGCAAATATAAAATCAAAGAAGCATGTTTTCAATCATAGCACAAAATCAGGAAGGAAAATGTAAAAAATGCGAATTATATGAATAAGTGAGTAAAGAGTTGATAAAAACCACTCAATTGAGCATAAGATAAACCATAAAATAGTGGTTTATCAACCTCCCCACACATAAACAATAGCATGTCCTCATGCTAAGCTCATGAGAAACTATAAAGAGATGAAGAGGAATAATAGAATGTATGAGATGCAACCAATGAGTGAAACTAAATGCAAAATGTTTCTACCTACTTGGTTAAAAATAAATAAGTTCTCCAAGACAAACATAAATCAGATTTCACTAATTCAAATTATATAGTGAAAACAAGTAAACTTGTAAGAAGATAGCTCATGAAAGTAGGGAACATAGAATCAAGCATTGAACCCTCACTGGTAGTGTATATCACTCTAATCTCTCTAGTGTATAGGGTAATCAGTCTACACTTCTCTAGTCATGCTCTCTAAACCTTTGTTCTTCATCTAATCAATCAACAAATATTTAGCATACCAACGCAAACATCATGAAGTCTTTTCAGGGTTGTAATGGGGCTGAGGTAAAGGTAAGGATATATATATATAAGGCTAAGTGAGCTAGTAAATTGAATCCTTGAGTAGTCTAAGATCTAACCTAACATATACATACTTGGTGCACGAAATTGTGATCAATACTTTTCACAACTCAAATAATCCCCGGTGATGAATCCAAAAACTTGGTGTTCAATACCATGGCATAAACACAACGTCGCACAACTAACCAGCAAGTGTACTGGGTCGTCCAAGTAATAAACCATACGCGAGTAAGGGTCGATCCCACAGAGATTGTTGGTATGAAGAAAGCTATGGTCACCTTGTAAATCTTAGTTAGGCAAACTCAAATGGTTATGAATGATGAATAAAACATAAAGATAAAGATAGAGATACTTATGCAATTCATTAGTGGGAATTTCAGATAAGCGTATGGAGATGCTGTGTTCCTTCCGTCTCTCTGCTTTCCTACTATCTTCATCCAATCCTTCTTACTCCTTTCCATGGCAAGCTGTATGTAGGGTTTCACCGTTGTCAGTGGCTACCTCCCATCCTCTCAGTGAAAATGTTCAACGCACCCTGTCACGGCACGGCTATTCAGCTGTCGGTTCTCGATCATGTCGGAATAGAATCCAGTGATTCTTTTGCGTCTGTCACTAACGCCCCACAATCGTGAGTTCGAAGCTCGTCATAGTCATTCAATCATTGAATCCTACTCAGAATACCATAGACAAGGTTTAGACCTTCCGGATTCTCTTGAATGCCCCCATCAATTCTAGCTTATACCACGAAGATTCCGGTTAAAGAATCCAAGAGATATCCACCCAATCTAAGGTAGAACGGAGGTGGTTGTCAGGCACACGTTTATAGGTGAGAATGATGATGAGTGTCACGGATCATCACATTCATCAAGTTGAAGAACAAGTGATATCTTAGAACAAGAACAAGCGGAATTGAATAGAAGAACAATAGTAATTGCATTAATACTCGAGGTACAGCAGAGCTCCACACCTTAATCTATGGTGTGTAGAAACTCCACCGTTGAAAATACATAAGAACAAGGTATAGGCATGGCCGTGAGGCCAGCCTCCCAATGATCTAAGATAGCATAAGGATAAAGATAGCTACCAAGATAAAAATACAATAGTAAAAGGTCCTATATATAGAGAACTAGTAGCCTAGGGTTTACAGAGATGAGTAAAAGACATAAAAATCCACTTCCAGGCCCACTTGGTGTGTGCTTGGGCTGAGCATTGAAGCATTTTTCGTGTAGAGACTCTTTTTGGAGTTAAACGCCAGTTTTTATGCCAGTTTGGGCGTTTAACTCCCATTCTTGTGCCAGTTCCGGCGTTTAACGCTGGGAATTCTGATGGTGACTTTGAACGCCGGTTTGGGCCATCAAATCTTGGTTAAAGTATAGACTATCATATATTGCTGGAAAGCCCAGGATGTCTACTTTCCAACGCCGTTGAGAGCGCGCCAATTGGGCTTTTTTAGCTCCAGAAAATCCACTTTGAGTGCAGGGAGGTCAGAATCCAACAGCATCTGCAGTCCTTTTTAGTCTCTGAATCAGATTTTTGCTCAGGTCCCTCAATTTCAGCCAGAAAATACCTGAAATCACAGAAAAACACACAAACTCATAGTAAAGTCCAGAAAAGTGAATTTTAACTAAAAACTAATAAAAATATACTAAAAACTAACTAGATCATACTAAAAACATACTAAAAACAATGCCAAAAAGCGTACAAATTATCCGCTCATCACAACACCAAACTTAAATTGTTGCTTGTCCCCAAGCAACTGAAAATCAAATAAGATAAAAAGAAGAGAATATGCAATGAATTCCAAAAACATCTATGAAGATCAGTATTAATTAGATGAGCGGGGCTTTTAGTTTTTTGCCTCTGAACAGTTTTGGCATCTCACTCTATCCTTTGAAATTCAGAATGATTGGCTTCTTTAGGAACTCAGAATCCAGATAGTGTCATTGATTCTCCTAGTTAAGTATGATGATTCTTGAACACAGCTACTTATTGAGTCTTGGCCGTGGCCCAAAGCACTCTGTCTTCCAGTATTACCACCGGATACATACATGCCACAGACACATAATTGGGTGAACCTTTTCAGATTGTGACTCAGCTTTGCTAGAGTCCCCAATTAGAGGTGTCCAGGGTTCTTAAGCACACTCTTTTTGCCTTGGATCACAACTTTATTTCTTTCTTTTTTTTCTCTCTCTTTTTTTTGTTTTTCTCCTCCTCTCTTTTTTTATTTTTTTATATTCACTGCTTTTTCTTGCTTCAAGAATCATTTTTATGATTTTTCAGATCCTCAGTAACATGTCTCCTTTTTCATCATTATTTCAAGAGCCAACATTCATGAACCACAAATTCAAAAGACATATGCACTGTTTAAGCATACATTCAGAAAACAAAAGTATTGCTACCACATCAAAATAATTAATCTGTTATAAAATTCAAAATTCATGCAATTCTTCTCTTTTTCCATTAAGGACATTTTTCATTTAAGAAAGGTGATGGATTCATAGGACATTCATAACTTTAAGGCATAGACACTAAGACACTAATGATCACAAGACACAAACATAGCTAAACATAAGCATAATTTTCGAAAAACAGAAAAATAAAGAACAAGGAAATTAAAGAACGGGTCCACCTTAGTGATGGCGGCTTGTTCTTCCTCTTGAAGATCCTATGGAGTGCTTGAGCTCCTCAATGACTCTTCCTTGTCTTTGTTGCTCCTCTCTCATGATTCTTTGATCTTCTCTAATTTTATGGAGGAGAATGGAATGTTCTTGGTGCTCCACCCTTAGTTGTCCCATGTTGGAACTCAATTCTCCTAGGGAGGTGTTTAGTTGCTCCCAATAGTTTTGTGGAGGAAAGTGCATCCCTTGAGGCATCTCAGGGATTTGATGATGAGAGGGGTCTCTTGTTTGCTCCATCCTCTTCTTAGTGATGGGCTTGTCCTCATCAATGGAGATGTCTCCCTCTATGTCAACTCCAACTGAATAACAGAGGTAACAAATGAGATGAGGAAAGGCTAACCTTGCCAAGGTAGAGGACTTGTCCGCCACCTTATAAAGTTCTTGGGATATAACCTCATGAACTTCTATTTCTTCTCCAATCATGATGCTATGAATCATGATGGCTCCGTCTATAGTAACTTCGGACCGGTTGCTAGTGGGAATGATTGAGCGTTGGATAAACTCCAACCATCCCCTAGCCACAGGCTTGAGGTCATGCCTTCTCAGTTGAACCGGCTTCCCTCTTGAATCTCTCTTCCATTGGGTGCCCTCTTCACAAATGACTGTGAGGACTTGGTCCAACCTTTGATCAAAGTTGACCCTTCTAGTGTAAGGATGTTCATCTCCTTGCATCATGGGCAAGTTGAATGCCAACCTTACATTTTCCGGACTAAAATCCAAGTATTTCCCCCGAACCATAGTAAGCCAATTCATTGGGTCTGGGTTCACACTTTGGTCATGGTTCTTGGTGATCCATGCATTGGCATAGAACTCTTGAACCATTAAGATTCTGACTTGTTGAATGGGGTTGGTAAGAACTTCCCAACCTCTTCTTCAGATCTCATGTCGGATCTCCGGATATTCACTCTTTTTGAGTTTAAAAGGGACCTCGGGGATCACTTTCTTCAAGGCCACAACTTCATAGAAGTTGTCTTGATGCACCCTTGAGATGAATCTCTCCATCTCCCATGACTCGGAGGTGGAAGCTTTTGCCTTCCCTTTCCTCTTTCAAGAGGTTTCTCCGGCCTTGGATGCCATAAATGGTGATGTAAAAACAAAAAGCAATGCTTTTACCATACCAAACTTAAAAGGTTGCTCGTCCTCTAGCAAAAGAAGAAAGAAGAGAGTAGAAGAAGAAGAAATGAAGGAGATGGAAATGGCATTGTGGTTCGGCCAAAGGGGGAGAAGTAGTGTTTAGGTTGTGTGAAAATGAAGGAGTGAAGATGGGTTTATATAGCGGTGGGGGGAGGGTTAGGTTTCGGTTATGGGAGGGTGGGTTTGGGAGGGAAAGTGTTTTGAATTTGAATGGTGAGGTAGGTGGGGTTTTATGAAGGATGGATGTGAGTGGTGAAGAGAAAGATGGGATTTGATAGGTGAAGGGTTTTTGGGGAAGAGGTGTTGAGGTGATTGGTGAATGGGTGAAGAAGAGAGAGAGTGGTGGGGTAGGTGGGGATCCTGTGGGGTCCACAGATCCTGAGGTGTCAAGGAAAAGTCATCCCTGCACCAAGTGGCGAGCAAAATTGCTCTTCATGCCAATTCTGGCGTTAAACGATGGGCTGGTGCCCATTTCTGGCGTTTAACGCCAACTTCTTGCCCTTTTCTGGCGTTTAACGCCAGTCTGGTGCCCCTTTCTGGCGTTAAACGCCCAGAATGGTGCCAGACTGGGCGTTAAACGCCCATCTGCTAGCCTTACTGGCGTTTAAACGCCAGTAGGATCTTCCTCCAGGGTGTGCTTTTTTTCTTTCTATTTTTCTTTCTGTTTTTGCTTTTTTAATTGATTTTGTAACTTCTCATGATCATCAACCTACAGAAAATATAAAATAATAAAGAAAAATAGATAAAATATTGGGTTGCCTCCCAACAAGCGCTTCTTTAATGTCAGTAGCTTGACAGAGGGTTCTCATGGAGCCTCACAGATGCTTAGAGTAATGTTGGAACCTCCCAACACCAAACTTAGAGTTTGAATGTGGGGGTTCAACACCAAACTTAGAGGTTGGTTGTGGCCTCCCAACACCAAACTTAGAGTTTGACTGTGGGGGCTCTGTTTGGCTCTGTTTTGAGAGAAGCTCTTCATGCTTCCTATCCATGGTGACAGAGGGATATCCTTGAGCCTTAAACACAAAGGATTCTTCATTCACTTGAATGATCAATTCTCCTCTATCAACATCAATCACAGCCTTTGCTGTGGCTAGGAAGGGTCTGCCAAGGATGATGGATTCATCCATGCACTTCCCAGTCTCTAGGACTATGAAATCAGCAGGGATGTAATGGTCTTCAACTTTTACCAGAACATCCTCTACAAGTCCATAAGCTTGTTTTCTTGAGTTGTCTGCCATCTCTAGTGAGATTTTTGCAGCTTGCACCTCAAAGATCCCTAGCTTCTCCATTACAGAGAGAGGCATGAGGTTTACACTTGACCCTAGGTCACACAAGGCCTTCTTGAAGGTCATGGTGCCTATGGTACAAGGTATTGAAAACTTCCCAGGATCCTGTCTCTTTTGAGGTAGTTTCTGCCTAGACAAGTCATCCAATTCTTTGGTGAGCAAAGGGGATTCATCCTCCCAAGTCTCATTTCAAAATAACTTGTCATTTAGCTTCATGATTGCTCCAAGGTATTTAGCAACTTGCTCTTCAGTGACATACTCATCCTCTTCAGAGGAAGAATACTCATCAGAGCTCATGAATGGCAGAAGTAAATCCAATGGGATCTCTATGGCCTCAGTGTGAGCCTTAGATTCCCATGGTTCCTCATTGGGGAACTCATTGGAGGCCAGTGGACGTCTATGGAGGTCTTCCTCAGTGGCGTTCACTGCCTCTCCCTCCTCTCCAAATTCGGCCATGTTGATGGCCTTGCACTCTCCTTTTGGATTTTCTTCTGTATTGCTTGGAAGAGTACTAGGAGGGAGTTCAGTAATTTTCTTACTCAGCTGACCCTCTTGTGCCTCCAAATTTCTAATGGAGGACCTTGTTTCAGTCATGAAACTTTGAGTGGTTTTGATTAGATCAGAGACCATGGTTGCTAAGTCAGAGTGGTTTTGCTTAGAACTCTCTGTCTGTTGCTGAGAAGATGATGGAAAAGGCTTGCCATTGCTAAACCTGTTTCTTCCACCATTATTATTGTTGAAACCTTGTTGAGGTCTTTGTTGATCCTTCCATGAGAGATTTGGATGATTTCTCCATGAAGGATTATAGGTGTTTCCATAGGGTTCTCCCATGTAATTCATCTCTTCCATTGAAGGGTTCTCAGGATCATAAGCTTCTTCTTCAGATGAAGCTTCCTTAGTACTGTCTGGTGCATTTTGCATTCCAGACAGACTTTGAGAAATCATATTGACTTGCTGAGTCAATATTTTGTTCTGAGCCAGTATGGCATTCAGAGTATCAATCTCAAGAACTCCTTTCTTCTGATTTGTCCCATTGTTCACAGGATTCCTTTCAGAAATGTACATGAATTGGTTATTTGCAACCATTTCAATTAGTTCTTGAGCTTCTGTAGGCATCTTCTTCAGATGAAGAGATCCTCCAGCAGAGCTATCCAAAGACATCTTGGACAGTTCAGACAGACCATCATAGAAAATACCTATGATGCTCCATTCAGAAAGCATGTCAGAGGGACACTTTCTGATTAATTATTTGTATCTTTCCCAAGCTTCATAGAGGGATTCTCCTTCCTTCTGTCTGAAGGTCTGGACTTCCACTCTAAGCTTACTCAATTTTTGAGGTGGAAAGAACTTTGCCAAGAAGGCATTGACTAGCTTTTCCCAAGAGTTCAGGCTTTCTTTAGGTTGTGAATCCAACCATATCCTAGCTCTGTCTCTTTACAGCAAAAGGGAATAGCATAAGTTTGTAGACCTCAGGGTCAACCCCATTAGTCTTGACAGTGTCACAGATTTGCAAGAATTCAGCTAAAAACTGATGAGGATCTTCCGATGGAAGTCCATGGAACTTGCAATTCTGTTGCATTAGAGAAACTAATTGAGGCTTAAGCTCAAAGTTGTTTGCTCCAATGGCAGGGATAGAGATGCTTCTCCCATATAAGTCGGGAGTAGGTGCAGTAAAGTCACCCAGCACCTTCCTTGCATTGTTAGCATTGTTGTTGTTTTCGGCTGCCATGGATTCTTCTTCTTTGAAGATTTCTGTTAGATCCTCTACAGAGAGTTGTGCTTTAGCTTCTCTTAGCTTTCACTTCAAGGTTCTTTCAGGTTCAGGGTCAGCCTCAACAAGAATGCTTTTGTCTTTGCTCCTGCTCATATGAAAGAGAGGAGAACAAGAAAATGTGGAATCCTCTATGTCACAGTATAGAGATTCCTTGAGGTGTCAGAGGAAAAGAAAAATAGAAGGAAGAAGTAGAGAATTCGAACTTATCAAGAAAGATGGAGTTCGAATTGTGCATTAAGGAATAGTGTTAGTCCATAAATAGAAGGATGTGAGGAGAGGGGAAGAAATTTTTGAAAATATTAAAAAGGTTTTAAAAACATTTTGAAAAACTTTAATTGATTTTCGAAAATAAGAGTGGGAAAGAAATCAAGTGATTTTTGAAAAAGATTTTGATTGAAAAAAACTATTTTGAAAAAGATGTGATTAAAAAGATATGATTGAAAAGTTATGGTTTTAAAAAGATGTGATTGAGAAAATATGATTTGAAAAAACAATTTAAAAAGATTTGATTTTGAAAATTAATGACTTGGCTAACAAGAAAAGATATGATTCAAACATTAAACCTTTCTCAACAGAAAAGGCAACATACTTGAATTGTTGAATCAAATCATTAATTGATAGCAAGTATTTTTGAAAATGGAAAGAAATTGATTTTGAAAAAGATTTGATTGAAAATATTTGATTTTAAAAAAAATTTGATTTTGAAAAGATTTTGAAAACTAAAAAAAAATTTGATTTGAAAACAAAATCTTCCCTCTTGTGCCATCCTAGCGTTAAACGCCCAGAATGGTGCACATTCTGGCGTTTAACGCCCAAAGCACTACCCTTTTGGGCGTTAAACGCCCAGCCAGGCACCCTGGCTGGCGTTTAAACGCCAGTTTGCCCTTCTTCACTGGGCATTTTGAACGCCCAGCTTTTTCTGTGTAGTTCCTCTGCTGTATGTTCTGAATCTTCAATTCTCTGTATTATTGACTTGAAAAGACACAAATTAAAAATATTTTTTTGATTTTTGATAATGAGTAATAATCAAAATGCAACTAAAATCAAATAAACAATGCATGCAAGACACCAAACTTAGTAGTTTGTATACTACTGACACTAACAAAATGAGAATACACATGAGAAACAACAAAACACTCAAGTCAAGAGAATTCAAGGATCAGAGCAAGGAAATCATCAAGAACAACTTGAAGATTAATGAAGACACATGCATGAGTTCGAAAAATGCAAGAAGAATAGAAACATGCAATTGACACCAAACTTAAAATGAAACTCTAGACTTAAACAAGAAATTTTTGGATTTTATGATTTTGTAATTTTTTTTGTGCTTTTTCGAAAATTAAGTGGAAAAGAAAATAAAGATATCAAAATTCTTAATGAGAATTCCAGGAATCATGCAATTTTAGTCTAAAGCTTCAGTCTAAAGAAATTAGACATGGCTAGCCAAGCTTCAGCAGAACATTGCATTCAAGAGCAAAATTGATGAAGATCAATCAGCTTTGGTGATGATAAGAACATCACCTTGAAACACTAGAATTCATTCTTAAGAACTCTGAAGAAAAATACCTAATCTAAGCAACAAGATGAACCTTCAGTTGTCCAAACTCAACAATCCCCGGCAACGGCGCCAAAAACTTGGTGCACGAAATTGTGATCAATACTTTTCACAACTCAAATAATCCCCGGTGATGAATCCAAAAACTTGGTGTTTAATACCATGGCATAAACACAACTTTGCACAACTAACCAGCAAGTGTACTGGGTCGTCCAAGTAATAAACCTTACGCGAGTAAGGGTCGATCCCACAGAGATTGTTGGTATGAAGCAAGCTATGGTCACCTTGTAAATCTTAGTCAGGCAAACTCAAATGGTTATGAATGATGAATAAAACATAAAGATAAAGATAGAGATACTTATGCAATTCATTAGTGGGAATTTCAGATAAGCGTATAGAGATGCTGTGTTCCTTCCGTCTCTCTGCTTTCCTACTATCTTCATCCAATCCTTCTTACTCCTTTCCATGGCAAGCTGTATGTAGGGTTTCACCGTTGTCAGTGGCTACCTCCCATCCTCTCAGTGAAAATGTTCAACGCACCCTGTCACGGCACGGCTATTCAGCTGTCGGTTCTCGATCATGTCGGAATAGAATCCAGTGATTCTTTTGCGTCTGTCACTAACGCCCCACAATCGTGAGTTCGAAGCTCGTCATAGTCATTCAATCATTGAATCCTACTCAGAATACCATAGACAAGGTTTAGACCTTCCGGATTCTCTTGAATGCCGCCATCAATTCTAGCTTATACCACGAAGATTCCGGTTAAAGATCCACCCAATCTAAGGTAGAATGGAGGTGGTTGTCAGGCACACGTTCATAGGTGAGAATGATGATGAGTGTCACGGATCATCACATTCATCAAGTTGAAGAACAAGTGATATCTTAGAACAAGAACAAGCGGAATTGAATAGAAGAACAATAGTAATTGCATTAATACTCGAGGTACAGCAGAGCTCCACACCTTAATCTATGGTGTGTAGAAACTCCACCGTTGAAAATACATAAGAACAAGGTCTAGGCATGGCCGTGAGGCCAGCCTCCCAATGATCTAAGATAGCATAAGGATAAAGATAGCTACCAAGATAAAAATACAATTGTAAAAGGTCCTATATATAGAGAACTAGTAGCCTAGGGTTTACAGAGATGAGTAAAAGACATAAAAATCCACTTCCGGGCCCACTTGGTGTGTGTTTGGGCTGAGCATTGAAGCATTTTTCGTGTGGAGATTCTTCTTGGAGTTAAACGCCAGCTTTTATGCCAGTTTGGGCGTTTAACTCCCATTCTTGTGCCAGTTCCGGCGTTTAACGCTGGGAATTCTGATGGTGACTTTGAACGCCGCTTTGGGCCATCAAATCTTGGTTAAAGTATGGACTATCATATATTGCTGGAAAGCCCAGGATGTCTACTTTCCAACGCCGTTGAGAGTGCGCCAATTGGGCTTCTGTAGCTCCAGAAAATCCACTTTGAGTGCAGGGAGGTCAGAATCCAACAACATTTGCAGTCCTTTTTAGTCTCTGAATCAGATTTTTGCTCAGGTCCCTCAATTTCAGCCAGAAAATACCTGAAATCACAAAAAAACACACAAACTCATAGTAAAGTCCAGAAAAGTGAATTTTAACTAAAAACTAATAAAAATATACTAAAAACTAACTAGATCATACTAAAAACATACTAAAAACAATGCCAAAAAGCGTACAAATTATCCGCTCATCAATACTCTATAAAAATTTTAAAATTATACTTAGCTTCCTATAATTTTCCCACTTTTTATCACATACTCATGTACCAATTTTATTTTGATTTTACTTCCATGTGCATTGATTTCTCTACTAAACTTATTATTGGGGTAATTTTGTCCCCTTATTCATAAATTTTTTTTGAATCATAAAAGCAAACATAACTTATCAATGCACATGGATTTTCCATTATTTTTTTCTATTTTGTTTTTTTTCATGAGTTGGTTCCCAAATTCCCAATATTCAAATAAATTTGAAACATGATACATTCCCTTATTAACCCATGTTCCCACAGTTTCCCTACACTAATTATACACAATATCTATCTTAAGCTAACCAATGATTCAACTTGGGATTTTTATTTTATTTTTCTGCTTAAGGCTAGTAATGTGGTTATGAAATAGAAGGGGGTTAAAAAGTTTAAAGTGGCTAACAAGGGTGATGTAAAAGGTAGGCTTATTTGGGATAAGTGAGCTAATAACAAATAATGGCCTCAATCATATGCAAGCATGTAAATATATTAAATATTGGACATATAGAATGGAACAAAGCAAAGATTACAATTATAAAGAAGAAAACACACAAGAATAAAAATTTATGGTTAAATAATGTAACCATGTAAATAAGCTCAAAATCGCACAGGTTGTGTGTTCTTTGGCTCAAAAATCATGTTCCAAATACAACTTCAAACAAATTTAACACAAAAATTCTCAATTTAAATTAGTGAAATTTTCAAAAATAGGATCTTAAAAAGAAACTTATTATTTTAACCAAGCAGTAGCTAAATGCATAAAATCAAACAAACATGCAATTAAACATGCAAATGCAATAATGAACAAACAAAGAAAATAAAACAATGGTGTTGAAAAGAAGAAAATAGCTAACCCATGGAGATCGGTATCGACCTCCCCACACTTAAAGATTGCACCGTCCTCGGTGCATGCTAAGATATACAAGTGGACGGGTTGCTTCAACTGGGGCTCTTTTTGTTCCTTTCCTTACCAGTGATTTGGGAGTACCTTTCTCTTTACCCTTCTTGGTGGCCATCCTGAAAAGGAAAAAAATAAAGTAACTTTTAGAGCTAAGGGTTAGAGCAAGGAAGAGAGCGGGAAAGGTGGTAATCAATGCACAATAAAGAAGAATGATGTTAACACATGCTCATGAGTACATGTAAAAAGTCATCAATGGAAAATAGCTAGTGCATATGTTAACAAGTGAATGCAAGGTGTTTATGGGCATGCTGGCAAAGGCATGAGTAGCATAGATCAAGTATTCAATGTCCAAGTTAGATTACCAAGTCTTTCAAACTAACAACATGTTTGTAATAACAATTATATTTAATTAATAAAATATAAAAAGGGTTTTGTGAAAAGCAAGCATTTATAGTAGTAGATTAAAAGAAATCTTAAAAATAGTGCACAATGCCATAGGGCGTTTTCACAAACACATAGCATGCATGGTAAATAAGCTATATGAAAGTATTAAATTGAACATGCAAGCAACCTTTAAAAAGTAATATATAATTGTCAAATAATCCACAAAAATATAGAAAAAACAATGACCCAAATAAAATTCCAACACCAATGAAAATAATGCAATGAATGAGAGGATGCAATTAAGTAAAAGAAAATGAAAGATAAGAAGAATGAGAAGGGAAAGAAGGGAAGAAGAAGTAAGTAAGAAAGGAGGGTGGAAAAATTAGGATTGGGGAAGAAAAGATAAAATATTTTGGCATATTAGGTTAAGGTGTGCGACGTTGGCGACGTGGTCGCGTGGGTGACGCGGCCGCGTGGTGCGCAATAAGGTCAGGCGACGCGGACGCGTGGGTCACGCGATCGCGTCACTTGATTTGTGCTAGTGGCGCGAGTGCAGCCTCGCATTCGCACAACTCTCTGTTTGAATTGCATTTTGCCAAAAATCTGGGTGACGCAATCGCGTGGATGGCCATTTTTGAAAGACGACGTGGTCGCGTGGGTAACGCGTTCACCTGGCAGGGCTTGGGCTTCTAGCATGAGTCCAGCCAAATTCCAGCACAACTTTCGGCCATGCACCTTTTTGACGTTGATTTTCATGGCACGCGGCCGCGTGGGTGACGTGGTCGCGTGGGAGGCCAAAGTTCCACATGACGCGGTCGCATGGGGTGAAATTATGCTAATGGCGCGCCTCCAGCCACGCTCTCGCGTGACTCTCTGTTCAATTCTTTTCTTCCGCGTCACGTGCGTGTTTTCCCTTTCTTTTTTTATGCAATTATGCAGTATGCAATATGCAGTGTTAATGTAGATGCTATGAAAACTTCTAGGTTCAATGAAAATAAAATAAAATAAAAAATAAACAACACGAAATAAAATTGAAAAAGAATGATCATACCATGGTGGGTTGTCTCCCACCTAGCACTTTTAGTTAAAGTCCTTAAGTTGGACCTTTGGTGAGCTCCCTGTTATGGTGGTTTATGCTTGTATTGATCCAGGAATCCCCACCAATGTTTGTACTTCCAGTAGCCTCTGGGGTCCCAAACTAAGCATGTAAAGCCCTTAAGAAGCTTTAAATAGATTGTTAGGCTCCCGGGGTGATGAATATCAGAATATATTCCAGGATCCTAAACTTTGGTTCCAAATCCGCTTTCATTTTGATCTATACTTTTCCATACAAGCGGTTTGGAAATTAGATTCTCACCAAGATGACCAAACTTTTTCCGAGATCCATTCGATTGAACATGATACTAATCCGTGCACTTCGAGTTGAAGCGTGGAACCTTATTGAACCTTGTATACCAGCTCTGAGTGCGAGCCATTTCCCTTTTACTCTTAAAGCCGCAGAGAACTTTAAGCTGGCCATCAGTTTCAAGTAAACCATATTCAAGTCGAAAAATAAAGATAAGAGTCAAGGATTTTACCCACTTGAAGTCTGTGTTGGTTGGTAGTGGCCTTGGGATCAGTGTTTTTAGTGGTTCTACAAGCTCTACTCCCTTGTGGTCTTTGATAAACCCTAATTTTGTGGTTTATCTTGTGCTTATTTTGAGGGATTTTATCACCTTTTCTCACATTTATTCAATGAAATAGCATGGTTTTGCAATTCTCCCTTGATTTGTGCTTAAATGTGAAAACATGCTTTTTAGGCCCTAAAATAGCTAAATTTAATTCACTTTAATTCCATTCGATACCTTGATATGTTTGTTGAGTAATTTCAGGTTCATAAGGCAATTATTGGATGGAAGAAGTGAGAAGAAAAGCATGCAAGTGGGAGAACTCATGAAGAAATGAGGGAACCGTAAAGCTGTCAAGCCTGACCTCCTGGCACTCAAACAACCATAACTTGAGCTACAAAGGTCAAAATGAGGTGGTTTTAGTTGCGTTGGAAAGCTAACATCCGGGGCTTCGAAATGATAGAAATTTTGCCATGTGTTGCTTTGCGTTCAGAGGCGCGCACGCGCACTTTGCGCGCGCGCACCGATGCTGTCCGTGGCCCACTTTAATGAAATCGCCTCCAGCGATTTTGCAACTCATTTTAGGCCCAATCCAACCCATTTCTGATGCTATTGAACCCAAGTATTAAGAGGGGAATGAAGCAAGGAGTCATAGTTTAGTTTTCATCATGTTTTAGGGTAGAATTCTAGAGAGAGAAGCTCTCTCTTCTCTCTAGAATTTAGGGTAGTTTAGGTTTAATTTTCTTAAATCCAACTTTTAATTCTTGTTTTGATTTAGTTTTTCCTTTTAATTTCTTGTTGTTACATCTCTACTCTTCTAGTTTTTACTTGTTCATTTCTTTTATTTTGTTGCTTTTATGTTCATGAACCTTGTTGGATCTTAATTTTCCTTTAATGCAATTTTATGTTTGATGTTATTTTTATTGTTGATTTGAGTTATTGATTTTACTTTTCTTGCTATTGGTAGTTGGTAGATTTTATTATTTTTGCATATTTACTATGCTTTCCTTTTGTGCCCACCAAGTGTTTGACAAAATGCTTGGTTGGATGTTAGAGTAGATTTTGAGCATTCTTGGCTTGGAAAGAGTAATTAGGCAATCTTGAGTCATGAAAACCCAACTTATGTTGGTGATCTAGAGTTGTTAGCTAATATTGTTTCCATTGACGCTAATCTTTTGCTAATTTAATTAGTGAGTTGATTAGGACTTATGGAATATTGTTTCCATTGACGCTAATCTTTTGCTAGTTTAATTAGTAAGTCGGTTAGGACTTTTGGATTGAGATTAGCTAGTCTCGTTAGACTTTCTCCCTATTTGTTGGAGTTGACGTAATGAGATAAATTCTTGTTTATCATTGTGATATGATTGATTATCTTGTTTGACTTTCTCCCTATTTGTTGGAGTTGACTAAATAAGATGAATTAATCATGCATGACTAGGATAGAAAGCCTATGATCTCAATTTATTGCCGTGAATGTCTCTCTTTCTTTAATTGCTTCCTTTAATTGCTTGTTTGATTTACTTTTCGTATCATTTACTTTCTTGCTTTTACATTTCTTTTCCCAATATCAAATCGAACCCCCCTTGATCCCCATAGCCAATAATTAAGCACTTCATTGCAATTCCTTGTGAGACGACCCGGAGTCTTAATACTTCGGTTAATTTTCATTGGGGTTTATACATGTGACAACCAAAATTTTTGCATGAAAGGATTCTTGATTGGTTTGGAAACTATACTTCATAACGAGACTTCATTAAATAAATTCTAAACCGTCAAGAAATCCGATCATCAAAATGGCGCCGTTGCCGGGGAATTGCAATGGTGTTACATTATTGGCTATTGTGAATATTGTGAATATATTTGCCTTTTGCTTATTTGTTAGTTTTTGTTAGCTTTAGGACTTTGTTGCTTATTTTTGTTAGTTTTTGTTTTTTATTTGCTATCATGAATTCTCACCCCTTTGGCTATGAGTTTGGTTCAAACTATGTTGTAGGAAATGAAAGCTTCAATGATGATGTGCGTCAAGGATGGAACAATCAAAGATGGGAGGAGCCTCAAGGGATTGATCAACCTTATTGGCAACAACCGCCTCCGGTTTCTTATGGGTATAATTCTCATCCTAATGCATATCAATCTAATGGATGTGGTGACCCTTATTGTGATTGTCAACAACCACCACCACATGCCTATGAACCACCCCCTCAACATGATTTTGAACCACCTTACTCACAAGCCCCCTACCACCAAACACCTCATTATGACCCTAATCCCTATCCACCATACCAACCACCTTATGAACCATATGAACCACACATGGAACCACCACCATTCCAACACTATTACTCTCAAGAACCACCTCAATATACACCACCCCTATGGCCTTACCAAGATGAACCAACTTCCGATTATGAACCTTTCCTCCCAAACAATGAACATTCTCTTCCATCATCACCTCCCGATGAAGCCCCCACGCAAGAACTAAGAGATCTTGAATCTCATATCTTAAGGCGACAAGAGGAGGATGAAAAGAAGTTTAAAGAGCTAGGAGCCAAGATGGCTATCCTAGTGGAAGCCGTTAGCAATATGGCCTTTTCCCAACTAAGCAATCAAGGAACTCCCATTGACGAATGTGGAGAAGCAACCAAAGAGCATAGTGAGAGAGTGAGTTTAGAGCTTCAAGGTGAAGAAGAGAAGTTGAAGAAAGAATTACCACAAGGGGAGGAAGTTAAAATAATTGAGCCGGAAGAAGTGGTTGAAGCCTTTGAAGAGGTTGACCAAGAGACGGATTCAATCATTGAAGAATTCTTATGTACATTTGAATCCTCTCCAATTGGGTTTGACATAGAGGGTAATGAAGAAGATACCTCACCTCCCATACCCTTGGTAAGCAATAAAGAAGGGATTGAATTGGAAGGAAGCCACCAAGAGGAGGAGGTTGAGCAAGAAGCAAGCTCCACCATTGAAGATGATTCCACACCAACTAATGAGTCTTTTGGAATTGATGAATCTCCCTCATTGTGTTATGAAATTAATGACAAGGAGGACCGTGCACAACCTTCGACACATGGTTTGAGCAATGAAGGGTGTATAGAAGAAGTTGGTGAGCAAGGAATTGAAGTTGAAAAAGCTTGCAAAGAGGTGGAGGTAGTCAAGAAAGAGCACAAGGGAGTAGACCTCGCACTGTCTAAGTGTAGGGAGGTCCCCCTTCCTAAGTCACCATCCTACACAACATTCAAGTGGGTAAAATTCTTATCTCTAATCATTACTTTCCCACTTGAATATGGTTTGATTGAAAATGATGGTCAACTTAGAGCTCTTTGTGGAGTTAAGAGTAGGAGAGAGTTGTGTAGTGGTTGAAACATCATTCTAAGTTCTTCATGGTTGCATGTTCAAAGTTTGATTGCAAGGTTTGCTGTGGAGCTAAATTGTATGGGTCTAGGAAGTTGTTTGGAGGCTTCTTTGAGAATTCCAAGGCTAAACCACCCAATTGGAGCTATGATGATCAACTTGAAGATGGGTGCAAAAACAAGATTTGGGATCCGAGAATATATGAGGATCAATTTTGGGAGCTCATATCTTGGGAAGAACCTCACCCAAGCTTGGTGAAGATGGTTGGAAATTCTGACAACCAATGGAAGAGCAAGCATTCTTGGAGGTTCAAGGATGAACATAAGCATAAGCCACCATGACAAGGAGCCTCCAAATGTCCAACTTAAGGACTTAAACTAAAAGTGCTAGGTGAGAGACACCCCACCATGGTAAACTCTTTCCACTCTCTTTTAGATTTGGTTAATAAGTGATTGGAGTTGCCATTGTAGGTAGTTTTTGTCATTTTCTATACTCTTATGCATTTTGATTTTATTGATAGGTTGTTTGTTGCATTCATGCTTTGATTAGAATAGTTGTTGTTAGATTACATTTTGTTTGTAGTATAAGTTTTGTTTTTAGTATGTTTGAAAATTTTTCAAAAACTTAAAGATTTTTGTTAAATTTGAATTTTGGTTGCTTTAGAATGTTTATAGGTTAGGAGAGTGTTAAATTCTATTTTTATGCTTCTTAAAAAAAATTTAAAAAAATTAAAAAAAAGGGCATCGGCGCCCAAGCGCGCAGTGCGCGCGCGCGCCGATGTGGTTTCACAACTCCTAGTACTAAAACCCGAGAGTTGTGCCCACTTTATGCCTACTTTGTGCCAGGCGATCCGCGCGTAAGCACACATGGCGCGCGCGCGCCGATTGTCCATGTCGCATCCGCGCCCAAGCGCGCATGGCGCGCGCCCAGATTGTACTTGTTGTATCCATGCCTAAGCACGCATGGCGCATATGCACAAATTTGTACCCTGTTTTTCCCCCTTTCTCCTTCTTTCTTCTTTTCTTCTTCTTTCTTTTTACTTTTTTTCTTCTTCCTCTCTTGAAAAAAAAAAAGAAAAAAATTTTTCTTTTAAAAAAAAAATTAATATAATAAAATAAAATAAAAAATTTTTTTTCTTCCATTCTCTTTCTTTCTTCTTCTTTCTTCCTTTCTTACTTTCTTTTCAAATTTTTCACTTTTTATCTTTCTTATTTTCATCTTCTTTTATATGTTGCATTTGCATATTATCATTCATTTCATTTCAATTTTGTTTTTATAGCTTGCTCATGTTTTCTTTTCAATGTTCTTGTTTTAATAATGGTGTTGGGTTCTTATATTCAATTGTTGAGAATTTTTTGGTTAATCTTGGTGCTTTGTGACTTGTTTGACATTAATTGTAATATTTGCTATACACAAAGATTAGTGCCTTAGTCCTTCCTCACTCATGACCCCTTGTTTTTATACCTCATCATCATTGAGTTAGGATGGGACCAAATACTCTTATGCCTATCCCTAATCTTGTTTGTGTTTATTCTTGTTTGAACTTGATGCTCAACATGCTCTTCATGTCATTTGACTTTATTATTGCATCAAGTATTAATTGACATGCCCTTTCCCTATATTGCTCTCTCACTTACATGCGTAGCTAACATGTAGTGAGAACCTTACTCTTATTTGGCATTAGCCCCCGCCTATGTTCTATTTGCTTTAGTATCTTTGTTGTAGGCTTAATTTTCTTTTTTTTTCTTTTCTTTGAGGATGGCCACCAAGAAGGAAAGGAAAAGCTTCAAATGGGGCAACAAACAAGTTCACCCGCACAACCTTTTGAAGGAGCTCATCAATTGTAGCAACCCGTCCACCTTTACTCTTCTTTGCATGCACCGAGGACGGTGCAAATTTCTAAGTGTGGGGAGGTCATCCGACCGATCTCCATGGGTAACAATTTCTTTCTTTCAACACCAATTTCTTTGTTAGTTAGTTGTTGCATTGCATGATAGGTTGCATGTTAGTTATACTTTGTATATATTCTATCATTTCTTTTTATGTTAGGACTACTTGGTTAGGGTGATGATTTCTTTTCCAAGAAAAATTATTTTTAGGGTACCCTACCAATTTGGAAAAAATTTTTGTGACAAACTTGCTTGAAGAATGTATTTTGAAACATGGTTTTTGAGCTAAGAACACAAGCATGTGAGTTTTGAGCCAAATTGTGTGGTACCACTTATTTACATTCTTGTGTGCATTGTTCTCTTTCTATGATTGTAATCTTTGATTTGTTTGATTCTTTATGTCCATTATTCCATGTATACATGCATTTATATGATTGAGGCCATCATTTCATTTAGCTCACTTACCCAAATAGCCTACCTTTCATCAACCATTATTAGCCTTATTTTGAGCCTATTTAATCCCTTTTGTTCTTAATGTTAGCACATTACTACCCCTAAGTGAAAAATAATAAATGTCCTTAATTTGGATCTTTGATTAGCTTAGGCTAGTGAGGGTGTGTATCATTTGGGTGTGGGAAACTTGGGACATTGGTTGAGAGGAAAGTGTGTTTTTGTATTTTTGTTGAAGATTTTTGAGAATTGGGTACATGCTTATGCATTAAATATGAAAAACCATATGCATTGATACGTTTGTATATACTTTAGAAAAAAAATGATAAAGAAAAAAAAAATATATATATATATAAAAGAAAAAATATAGAAAAAGAAAAGAAAAGAGAAAAAGATATAAAAAGGGGACAAAAATGCCGCAAAGTAAAGTTCAATAAAAATCAATGCATATGGAACGTGAATAAAAAAAGAATGCATGAGTATGTGAAAAAGTGGGAATCATGGGTAGCTAGGTTGTGTATTAAAATTGTATAGGTTGTTATATGTGTTTGATTAGAGCTTAGGTTAATCAAAGATTCAAATTTCAAGCTCACTTGACCATATGCATCCTACCTTTACCCTAGCCCCATTACAACCTATGAATAAGTCCTCATGATGAATGTATGCATGCATTGAATAATTGTTGATTGTTAGATGAAAAACAAATCTTGGAAAGCATGATTAGAGGAGAATTAAGTGATCAATCCTATACACTTGAGCGACTAGAGCAGATACACGTCCGGCGAGGGTTTGATGCTCAATTCCTTGTTCCCGGCTTTCATGAGCTTTTCTTCTTGCAAGTCTATTTGTGCTCTATTTTGATATTTGAATTGGTAGGATTCATGAATCATCATATAATTTTAGCCCAACGTGTTCATACAGGCTCTTGGGGATTGATTTACTTTTGACCAAGTAGGTAGAAGCATTTTGCATTTAGTCACATACATGTAGATAGGTTTATGTAGTTTATTTGCATTGAATAAATGTTCATACCCTTTTCTTGTCCTTCTTTATTCTTAGCATGAGGACATGCTTGGTTTAAGTGTGGGGAGATTTGATAAACCCCAATTTTGTGGTTTATCTTGTGCTTATTTTGAGGGATTTTATCACCTTTCCTCACATTTATTCAATGAAATAGCATGGTTTTGCAATTCTCCCTTGATTTGTGCTTAAATGTGAAAACATGCTTTTTAGGCCCTAAAATAGCTAAATCTAATTCACTTTAATTCCATTCGATGCCTTGATATGTTTGTTGAGTAATTTCAGGTTCATAAGGCAAGTATTGGATGGAAGAAGTGAGAAGAAAAGCATGCAAGTGGGAGAACTCATGAAGAAATGAGGGAACCGTAAAGCTGTCAAGCCTGACCTCCTGGCACTCAAACGACCATAACTTCAGCTACAGAGGTCCAAATGAGGCGGTTTCAGTTGCGTTGGAAAGCTAACATCCGGGGCTTCGAAATGATAGAAATTTTGCCATATGTTGCTTCGCGTTCAGAGGCGCGCACATGCACTTTGCGCGCGCGCACCGATGCTGTCCGTGGCCTACTTTAATGAAATCGCCCCCAGCGATTTTGCAGCTCATTTTGGGCCCAATCCAACCCATTTCTGATGCTATTGAACCCAAGGATTGAAGGGGGAATGAAGCAAGGAGTCATAGTTTAGTTTTCATCATGTTTTAGGGTAGAATTCTAGAGAGAGAAGGTCTCTCTTCTCTCTAGAATTTAGGGTAGTTTAAGTTTAATTTTCTTAAATCCAACTTTTAATTCTTGTTTTGATTTAGTTTCTCCTTTTAATTTCTTGTTGTTACATCTCTACTCTTCTAGTTTTTACTTGTGCATTTCTTTTATTTTGTTGCTTTTATGTTCATGAACCTTGTTGGATCTTAATTTTCCTTTAATGCAATTTTATGTTTGATGTTATTTTTATTGTTGATTTGAGTTATTGATTTTACTTTTCTTGCTATTGGTAGTTGGTAGATTTTATTATTTTTGCATATTTACTATGCTTTCCTTTTGTGCCCACCAAGTGTTTGACAAAATGCTTGGTTGGATGTTAGAGTAGATTTTGAGCATTCTTGGCTTGGAAAGAGTAATTAGGCAATCTTGAGTCATGAAAACCCAACTTATGTTGGTGATCTAGAGTTGTTAGCTAATATTGTTTCCATTGACGCTAATCTTTTGCTAATTTAATTAGTGAGTTGATTAGGACTTATGGAATATTGTTTCCATTGACGCTAATCTTTTGCTAGTTTAATTAGTAAGTCGGTTAGGACTTTAGATTGAGATTAGCTAGTCTCGTTAGACTTTCTCCCTATTTGTTGGAGTTGATGTAATGAGATAAATTCTTGTTTATCATTGTGATATGATTGATTATCTTGTTTGACTTTCTCCCTATTTGTTGGAGTTGACTAAATAAGATGAATTAATCATGCATGACTAGGATAGAAAGCCTATGATCTCAATTCATTGCCATGAATGTCTCTCTTTCTTTAATTGCTTCCTTTAATTGCTTGTTTGATTTACTTTTCCTATCATTTACTTTCTTGCTTTTACATTTCCTTGCCCAATATCAAATCAAACCCCCTTGATCCCCATAGCCAATAATTAAGCACTTCATTGCAATTCCTTGTGAGACGACCCAGAGTCTTAATACTTCGGTTAATTTTCATTGGGGTTTGTACATGTGACAACCAATATTTTTGATTGGGGGGATTGTTTGTTGGTGTAGAACTATACTTGCAACGAGAATTCATTCAATTGAGGAAATTCTATACCACGACAATTTTCTTAAATAAGTTTTCAGTGAATCCTTCTACTTCTTTGCAAATCTTTTCCATTCCAGCCATATCCTGGTCAAAGTCTTCGATATCTTCCTCATCACTCGAGTCATAATTAGGAGGTTGAGAAAAGTCAACCTCTGCATCATCTTCGTATTCACTTGGGGAAGATTATTCTGTCTCAAAGAATTCATTTGCGAGGCAGGTTCATCACTAGGAGGACTTGACAGGTGACTATCATCATCAAGGAAACATGCGTCTTGAGTTACTCCGTCCAGTTCTTCATAAGATATCTGCATTGGAGACTATGCAAGATCCTCTTGAGCATCAATTGTAACATTCTTGACGGAATTCTCCACAACTTTGGATTCAGGTGGCGGTTCGGCATCTCCTAAATCTTCAACCAACTCTTCTTCTACAATGACAGCTTCCTCTATTTGTTCCAGTACGAAGTTATGCTCTATGCTGTCCACTGGAGTTTTTTGTGTCTTCTTCACAATACATTCTTCATTAGATTCTCCACATGAAGCCATGTGAGTCTGTTGAGTGTCTGAACGTCTGGAAGATAATTGATTTATTGCTTGCTCCTATTGATGAAGGGTTGCTGTGAACTGGTTAACTGATTCTTCGAAGCGAACCTGTGATTCTTGGCTTGATGAATGTGAACATGGTGTATAAGGGAGTGGTGGTTCTTGGGAGTAATTGGATTGGTGTTGAGGTAGATAAGGTCATATGGTGGTGAATGGTGAAAAGAAGCTTGTGAGTATGGTGGATTAGGGCTGTGTTGAAGGGATGGTCTCTGAGCATAGGGTGGGGCTTGTTGGTAGCTACAAGGCGGTCCACCAAATCTATCAGTTGGGCATACATTGTAAAATGGTCTTTGTCCATGATATCTAGGAGGATGTTGTTGCCTAAAAGGGTGATTAGATCCTTGTGGCTCTATCCATCTTTGATTGCTTAGACCTTGATGCATAGTCCTGTTATAGCTTCCATTCCTTGCAACAAAATTAGAACCAAACTCAAAGCAAGAGGGGTGAGAATTCATAATAGTTATCAGAAATAAGGGGGAAAAAGAAGCTAATAAACAAGTAAAAGAAAAATATATATATATTTTTTTTTGAAAAATATTTACAATAACCAATAATAAGGCACACGTTTGCAATTCCCCGGCAACGGCGCCATTTTGACGTTAAAATTTTTGCTAGTAAAGAATTTTATAAAAATAGTCGCGTTGTAGATATAGATTCTAAACCAACAGAAATCCCTTCGTGCAAACGTTTTGGTTGTCACAAGTAACAAACCCTTTTAAAATTGATAACCGAGAATTTAAACCTCGGGTCGTCTTCTCAAAGAACTGCAGGAAAGTGTGTTCTCATTATTGGTTATGGAGGTTGTAAATTGGGGTTTGAGAATGAGGAATGAATATGGCAAATAATTTAAATGGCAATTAAAATAAATAAATACTGTAAAGCAAACCCTTTGGCAAGGTATGAGAAATTGGAAGTCCAGACTTAGTTATTCTTATCAATAATAATGAAAGTTAAATCTTACTTCCACTTAGTTAACCTTTGCTAAAGCAAAGGAAAGTCAAGGGACTAATTAGTTTGACCTTCGAATCCTATTTATATCCTAAGAAAAGGTTGGGATTATTGAAGTTCAGTTCAATTAGCAAAGATAACAGTTATCAATTATGTTGAGCTAAGATAACTCCTGAGTTACTGATTTCTTAACCAAGACAAAAATGTGGAAAGCTGAATTGAAATCACAAATCTAAAAACATCTCAATAATGTATAATCCTAACATGAAAAGTTCATAAGCCAATTGGGCAACATAAATCAAATACCAATAAAAGCATTAAAGTATCTAAAATAAGAGATAAATATAAAGTAAAGGAAATATTGAACCTGATGAAGGGTCAAATTAAATCCTAATTTCTAAAAATCCTACCTAAATCCTATGAGAGAGGAGAGAACATCTCTCTCTAAAAACTACATCTAAAACTAAAATTATGAATTATCAAAGCATGATCATGAATGAATGCATTCTCCCACTTTATAGCCTCTAATCTGTATTCTCTGGGCCGAAAACTGGGTCAGAAACAGCCCAGAAGTCACTTCCAGCGCTTTCTGGTCCGTACAGGTCGCGGCCAAGTGACGCGGAGGCGTCTTCCACGCGTCCGCGCAGATTGCAGTTCGCAAATGCGATGCGGGCACGTCATTCACGCGTTCGCGTCGCCTAACTTCGAGGAAGCTATGGCAAATTATATATCAAATCGAAGCCCCGAACGTTATCTTTTCAACGCAACTAGAACCGCATCGTTTGGACCTTTAGAGCTAAAGTTATAGCCGTTTGAGTGCGAAGAGGTCAGGCTGGACAGCTTAACAACTTCTTCAACTTCTTGTATTCCTTCTGCTTTTGCATGCTTCCTTTCCATCCTCCAAGTCATTCCTACCCTATAATATCTGAAAACACTTAACACACATATCAAGGCATCTAATGGTAATAAGAGAGGATTAATAATAAGCAAATATAAGATCAAAGAAGCATGTTTTCAATCATAGCACAAAATCAGGAAGGAAAATGTAAAACATGCGAATTGTATGAATAAGTGAGTAAAGAGTTGATAAAAACCACTCAATTGAGCATAAGATAAACCATAAAATAGTGGTTTATCAAGGATGCTAATGGTAAAGCAGACAAACTCCACCCGGAGCTATGTGGAAAGAATGAAGCAACAAGACCCAGGATTTGATGAAATCCTCAATGAAATCTATGTGTTGAATGTACAATGGATAAACGACAAGGATGAGAGGCCCAACCAGTTGAGAAGAAGAGATTTGAGCCCCCAAGCTAGAGGGTAGTTGGATTTTGTGAGAAGGTCCCTAATCCTCACATTCAACACTTCAGAGGTGACCAAAGAGAGAGCTGTACTCATGTACAACATCATGAAAGGTGAGAATGTCAATGTTGGAGAGCTGATTGCCAACAATATCAATAAAGTGCTGAAAAGCACCAAAGATGGCTCAAGGTTGGCATTGCCCACCGTCATACAAAGGCTGTGTGATGAAGCTGGAGTTGAGAAGATTATTGATGAAGTGCTAGTGGAGCAAGACAAGCCTATAACTGCCAAGAAGATGGCCAAAGTGGTGGCTGTCAACCCACTTCAGAGAGCCAGGGAGCATAGAGCTCATGCTCATGAGCCACAACAACAAGAAGAAGAAGAGGTAGAGGAGCAACCATATTTTCTAGCACTCTAACCACCACCATATCAACAATACCAATAATTTTCTGAAGGATTCAATTGGAAACAACTACAAGGAGATGTACACCAAATGAAAGGAGACCTACTGATGCATGAAAACTTGTCTCTCAACAAATTTTCCTTCGGCAAGTATACTGAATTGTCGTCAAGTAAAAACTCACAATAGAGTGAGGTCGAATCCCACAAGGATTGATTGGTCAAGCAATTTTAATTGAAAGATTATGCTAGTTGAGCTAAACAGGATGTAGTTGAGAATTGCAGAAAATTAAATGGCAGGAAAGTAAATAACAGAAAATAAAGTGCAGAATCTTAAATGGGGATTTGGGGCAATGAGCATGAAAATAAATGACAGAAAGTAAAGAGAATGGGTAAGATCAGAAATAGGGAAATCATTGGGTTCAGGAGATGTTGCATTCTCCGGATCAAGTTCATTTTCATCTCTTCCTCAATCAAAGCATCTATTGATCTTCTTGGAAATCATAAGTGATTGAGTTCCAATTCCTTGGCAACCCAATCTCTCTAAGCTTGAACAATTGCCCAATTCTTTGATTTAATTGCTCATGGGAAGAGATGAAGTATGGTCACTGATTATACCACATGTATTTCCAAATCAAAGTGTTGGGAGGATTACATGTCACTATATCCGCCTAGACCCCAATTTGGTCCAACATGAGAAAGCATTTCTAGCATGATCTCCTCATCCCATTTCCAAGGCTCAGAGGAGATCCAATTATGGAGAGTTTCTTTTCCAAGACAACTAACCAGTTGAATTAAGATCGAAAGCTTTCTAGTAAATCAAAAGAGAAGAAAGAAGAAGAGGAATGAAAACTATAATTGATCCATCAAATTACAACAGAGCTCCCTAACCTAATGAAAGGGGTTTAGTTGTTCATAGCTCTAGAAATCAAAAATTGCAGAAAAGAAGAATCCATGCTAAAAGTGCAGAAAAGTAAATATACAGAGGTAGTTCTCCAAAGTGCCAAGCTTCTTTATAGTTCAAAACTACTCCTATATATACTACTCCTCTTGATCTTCTAGTGAGTTCTTCAAGTCTTGGATGTGGGCACTAGATTTTGAGTTGAAGCAGTTCTAATCTTTAATGGGCCCAGCTTGCAGAGAAGTATGAATTAGGCATGGGCGTTAGTGAGATTAACGTTAAGTGACATTGTGGGTTCGAGAATGTTAGTGGCAATCACTTTTTCCACTAACGTTCCACCCTCAAATACCTCACGTTAACTCCAACGTTAGTGGCACTAACGTGACCGCTAACGTGGCCTTCTAAATCTTTGCTAACGTTATTGGGACTCACTTTTTCCAATAACGTTGGCTTATAACCCTTTCGCAAGCGTTATTGGGACTCACCTTTCCCAATAATGTTGCTATGTGCCTTTTGTCCCTATGTTAGAGCTCACGTTAGTGTAACTAACGTGGCTCTTAACGTGGGTATGCTTCGCTTCACCTTCGAGAGCGTTAGTGACACTTACCTTTGTCAGTAATGCTCCAAATGCCCCTACTCTCCACGTTAGAGCTCACATTAACTAAGTTAACATGACTCTTAACGTAGTAGAGAATGTGATGAGCGGATAATTTGTACGCTTTTTGGCATTGTTTTTAGTATGTTTTTAGTATGATCTAGTTAGTTTTTAGTATATTTTTATTAGTTTTTAGTTAAAATTCACTTTTCTGGACTTTACTATGAGTTTGTGTGTTTTTCTGTGATTTCAGGTATTTTCTGGCTGAAATTGAGGGACCTGAGCAAAAATCTGATTCAGAGACTAAAAAGGACTGCAGATGCTGTTGGATTCTGACCTCCCTGCACTTGAAGTGGATTTTCTGGAGCTACAGAAGCCCAATTGGCGCGTCTCAACGGCGTTGGAAAGTAGACATCCTGGGCTTTCCAGCAATATATGATAGTCCATACTTTGCCCAAGATTTGATGGCCCAAACCGGCGTTCAAAGTCACCTTCAGATTTCCCAGCGTTAAACGCCGGAACTGGCACAAGAATGGGAGTTAAACGCCCAAACTGGCACCAAAGCTGGCGTTTAACTCCAAGAAGAGTCTCTACACGAAAATGCTTCAATGCTCAGTCCAAGCACACACCAAGTGGGCCCGGGAGTGGATTTTTATGTCATTTACTCATCTCTGTAAACCCTAGGCTACTAGTTCTCTATATATAGGACCTTTTACTATTGTATTTTCATCTTCTGATCTTTGGAATCTTTTGATCTTTAGATCTTTTGATCATTGGGAGGCTGGCCATTCGGCCATGCCTAGACCTTGTTCTTATGTATTTTCAACGGTGGAGTTTCTACACACCATAGATTAAGGTGTGGAGCTCTGCTGTACCTCGAGTATTAATGCAATTACTATTGTTCTTCTATTCAATTCCGCTTGTTCTTGTTCTAAGATATCACTTGTTCTTCAACTTGATGAATGTGATGATCCGTGACACTCATCATCATTCTCACCTATGAACGTATGCCTGACAACCACCTCCGTTCTACCTTAGATTGGGTGAATATCTCTTGGATTCCTGATACACAATGCATGGTTGATCGCCTGACAACCGAGCGCTCGCCTGACAACCGAGCCAGCCATTCCGTGGGATCAGAGTCTTCGTGGTATAGGCTAGAACTGATGGCGGCATTCAAGAGAATCCGGAAGGTCTAAACCTTGTCTGTGGTATTCTGAGTAGGATTCAATGATTGAATGACTGTGACGAGCTTCAAACTCCTGAGGGCGGGGCGTTAGTGATAGACGCAAAAGAATCACTGGATTCTATTCCGGCCTGATTGAGAACCGACAGATGGATAGCCGTGCCGTGACAGGGTGCGTTGAACATTTCTACTGAGAGGATGGGAGGTAGCCACTGACAACGGTGAAACCCTTGCATAAGCTTGCCATGGAAAGGAGTAAGGAGGATTGGATGAAGACAGTAGGAAAGCAGAGAGACGGAAGGGACCAAGCATCTCCATACGCTTATCTGAAATTCCCACCAATGAATTACATAAGTACCTCTATCTTTATCCTTATGTTTTATTCGTATATCACCTATACCCATTTGAGTTTGCCTGACTAAGATTTACAAGGTGACCATAGCTTGCTTCATACCAACAATCTCTGTGGGATTGACCCTTACTCGCGTAAGGTTTATTACTTGGACGACCCAGTACACTTGCTGGTTAGTTATGCAAAGTTGTGATAAAGAAGTGAAATTGCAATTGAGTGTACCATGTTGATGGCACCATTGATGATCACAATTTCGCCCATCAAGTTTTTGGCGCCGTTGCCGGGGATTGTTCGAGTATGGACAACTGACGGTTCATCTTGTTGCTTAGATTATGTATTTTTTCTTCAGAGTTCTTAAGAATGAATTCTAGAGTTTCATGATGATCTGTTGAAGTCTGGCTGGCTGTGAAGCCATGTCTAATTTTGTTGGACCGAGATTTCAACTTATCATCACAAGAGCATGTTGATTTCTATCAATCTTGCTGTTGGAGCAGTGATCTGCTAAGGCTTGGCTGGCCTTTAGCCATGTCTAGTGTTTTGGACCGAAGCTTTCTTTGAAAGCTTGGCTGGCTATGAAGCCATGTCTAATTCCTGGACCGGAGTCTTAGACTAAACATTGCATGATTCCTGGAATTCTCATTAAGAATTTTGATACCTTTATTTTCTTTTCCACTTAATTTTTGAAAAAACCAAAAAACTTTTACAAAATCATAAAATCCAAAAATTTCTTGTTTAAGTCTAGAGTCTCATTTTAAGTTTGGTGTCAATTGCATGTTTTTGTTCTTCTTTCATTCATGCATGTGTCTTCATTAATCTTCAAGTTGTTCTTGATGATTTCATTGCTCTGATTTTTAAATTCTCTTGACTTGAGTGTTTATGTGTCTCATATGCATTCTCATTAGTGTCAGTAGTATACAAACTGCTAAGTTTGATGTCTTGCATGCATTGTTATTTGATTTTAGTTGCACTTTGATTATTTCTCATTATTAAAAATCCAAAAATATTTTTAATTTGTGTCTTTTCAAGTCAATAATACAAAGAATTGAAGATTCAGAACATACTGCAGAGGAATTACACAGAAAAAGCTGGGCGTTCAAAATGCCCAGTAAAGAAGACAGACTGGCGTTTAAACGCCAGCCAGGGTACCTGGCTGGGCGTTTAACGCCCAAAAGGGTAGAGTTTTGGGCGTTAAACGCCAGAATGTGCACCATTCTGGGCGTTTAACGCCAGGATGGCACAAGAGGGAAGATTTTGTTTTCAAATCAAAATTTTTTTTAAGTTTTCAAAATCTTTTCAAAACCAAATCTTTTTCAAATCAAATCTTTTCAATCAAATCTTTTTCAAAATCAATTTCTTTCTATTTTTAAAAAAATACTTGCTATCAATTAATGATTTAATTCAACATTTCAAGTATGTTGCCTTTTCTGTTGAGAAAGGTTTAATGTTTGAATCATATCTTTTCTTGATAGCCAAGTCATTAATTTTCAAAATCAAATCTTTTTAAAATGTTTTTCAAATCATATCTTCTCAATCATGGTTTTCGAAAATTCTTAAAGTCTTTTTTAAAATGTTTTCAAAATCTTTTACTTAATTTTCGAAAATTTCCTCCCCTCTTCTCACGTCCTTCTATTTATGGACTAACACTATTCCTCAATGAACAATTCGAACTCCATCTCTCTTGATAAGTTCGAATTCTTTCACTTCTGCCTTCTATTTTTCTTTTCCTCTGACACCTCAAGGAATCTCTATACTGTGACATAGAGGATTCCATATTTTCTTGTTCTCTTCTCTTTCATATGAGCAGGAGCAAAGACAAAAGCATTCTTGTTGAGGCTGATCCTGAACCTGAAAGGACCTTGAAGAGAAAGCTAAGAGAAGCTAAGGTACAATTCTCTGTAGAGGACCTAACAGAAATCTTCAAAGAAGAAGAACCCATGGCAGCCGAAAACAACAACAATGCCAACAATGCAAGGAAGGTGCTGGGTGACTTTACTGCACCTACTCCCGACTTCTATGGCAGAAGCATCTCTATCCCTGCCATTGGAGCAAACAACTTTGAGCTTAAGCCTCAATTAGTTTCTCTAATGCAACAGAATTGCAAGTTCCATGGACTTCCATTGGAAGATCCTCATCAGTTCTTAGCTGAGTTCTTGCAAATCTGTGACACTGTCAAGACTAATGGGGTTGACCCTGAGGTCTACAGACTTATGCTATTCCCTTTTGCTGTAAGAGACAGAGCTAGGATATGGTTGGACTCATAACCTAAAGAAAGCCTGAACTCTTGGAAAAAGCTAGTCAATGCCTTCTTCGCAAAGTTCTTTCCACCTCAAAAATTGAGTAAGCTTAGAGTGGAAGTCCAAACCTTCAGACAGAAGGAAAGAGAATCCCTCTATGAAGCTTGGGAAAGATACAAACAATTAATCAGAAAGTGTCCCTCTGATATGCTTTCTGAATGGAGCATCATAGGTATTTTCTATGATGGTCTGTCTGAACTGTCCAAGATTTTTTTGGATAGCTCTGCTGGAGGATCTCTTCATCTGAAGAAGACGCCTACAGAAGCTCAAGAACTTATTGAAATGGTTGCAAATAACCAATTCATGTACACTTCTGAAAGGAATCCTGTGAATATTGGGACTAATCAGAAGAAAGGAGTTCTTGAGATTGACACTCTGAAAGCCATATTGGCTCAGAACAAGATATTGACTCAGCAAGTCAATATGATTTCTCAAAGTCTGTCTGGAATGCAAAATGCACCAAGCAGTACTAAGGAAGCTTCATCTGAAGAAGAAGCTTATGATCATGAGAACCCTTCAATGGAAGAGGTGAATTACATGGGAGAACCCTATGGAAACACCTATAATCCTTCATGGAGAAATCATCCAAATCTCTCATGGAAGGATCAACAGAGACCTCAACAAGGTTTCAACAACAATAATGGTGGAAGAAGCAGGTTTAGCAATGGCAAGCCTTTTCCATCATCTTCTCAGCAACAGACAGAGAGTTCTAAGCAGAACACCTCTGACTTAGCAACCATGGTCTCTGATCTAATCAAAACCACTCAAAGTTTCATGACTGAAACAAGGTCCTCCATTAGAAACTTGGAGGGACAAGTGGGTCAGCTGAGCAAGAAAATTACTAAACTCCCTCCTAGTACTCTTCCAAGCAATACAGAAGAAAATCTAAAAGGAGAGTGCAAGGCCATCAACATGGCTGAATTTGGAGAGGAGGGAGAGGCAGTGAACGCCACTGAGGAAGACCTCAATGGACGTCCACTGACCTCCAATGAGTTCCCCAATGAGGAACCATGGGAATCTGAGGCTCAAAATGAGACCATAGAGATTCCATTGGACTTACTTCTGCCATTCATGAGCTCTGATGAGTATTCTTCCTCTGAAGAGGATGAGTACGTCACTGAAGAGCAAGTTGCTAAATACCTTGGAGCAATCATGAAGCTAAATGACAAGTTATTTGGAAATGAGACTTGGGATGATGAACCCCCTTTGCTCACCAAAGAACTGGATGAGTTGTCTAGGCAGAAACTGCCCCAAAAGAGACAGGATCCTGGAAAGTTTTCAATACCTTGTACCATAGGCACCATGACCTTCAAGAAGGCCTTGTGTGACCTAGGGTCAAGTGTAAACCTCATGCCTCTCTCTGTAATGGAGAAGCTAGGGATCTTTGAGGTACAAGCTGCAAAAATCTCACTAGAGATGGCAGACAACTCAAGAAAACAAGCCTATGGACTTGTAGAGGATGTTCTGGTAAAGGTTGAAGATCATTACATCCCTGCTGATTTTATAGTCCTAGAGACTGGGAAGTGCATGGATGAATCCATCATCCTTGGCAGACCCTTCCTAGCCACAGCAAAGGCTGTGATTGATGTTGATAGAGGAGAATTGATCATTCAAGTAAATGAAGAATCCTTTGTGTTTAAGGCTCAAGGATATCCCTCTGTCATCATGGAGAGGAAGCATGAAGAGCTTCTCTCAAAACAGAGCCAAACAGAGCCCCCACAGTCAAACTCTATGTTTGGTGTTGGGAGGCCACAACCAACTTCTAAGTTTGGTGTTGAACCCCCACATTCAAACTCTAAGTTTGGTGTTGGGAGGTTCCAACATTGCTCTGAGCATCTCTGAGGCTCCATGAGAGCCCTCTGTCAAGCTACTGACATTAAAGAAGCGCTTGTTGGGAGGCAACCCAATATTATATTTTATCTATTTTTCCTTTGTTATTTTATGTTTTCTGTAGGTTGATGATCATGAGAAGTTACAAAATCAATTGAAAAAGCAAAAATAGAATGAAAAACAGAAAGAAAAATAGCACACCCTGGAGGAAGATCCTGCTGGCGTTTAAACGCCAGTAAGGCCAGCAGATGGGTGTTTAACGCCCAGTCTGGCACCATTCTGGGCGTTTAACGCCAGAAAGGGGCACCAGACTGGCGTTAAACGCCAGTAAAGGGCAAGAACTTGGCGTTAAACGCCAGAAAGGGGCACCAGCCCGGCGTTTAACGCCAGAATTGGCACAAAGAGCAATTTTGCTCGCCACTTGGTGCAGGGATGACTTTTTCTTGACACCTCAGGATCTGTGGACCCCACATGATCCCCACCTACCCCACCACTCTCTCTTCTTCACCCATTCACCAATCACCTCAACACCTCTTCCCCAAAAACCCTTCACCTATCAAATCCCATCTTTCTCTTCACCACTCACATCCATCCTTCATAAAAACCCCACCTACCTCACCATTCAAATTCAAACCACTTTCCCACCCAAACCCTCCCATACATGACCGAACCATCACCCTCCCCCCACTCCTATATAAACCCATCTTCACTCCTTCATTTTTACACAACATAAACACTCTTTCTCCTCCTTTGGCCGAACCACAAAGCCTCCCCCATCTCCTTCATTTCTTCGTCTTCTACTCTCTTCTTTCTTCTTTTGCTCGAGGACGAGCAAACCTTTTAAGTTTGGTGTGGTAAAAGCATTGCTTTTTGTTTTTCCATAACCATTTATGGCATCCAAGGCCGGAGAAACCTCTAGAAAGAGGAAAGGGAAGGCAAAAGCTTCCACCTCTGAGCCATGAGAGATGGAGAGATTCATCTCAAGGGTGCATCAAGACCACTTCTATGAAGTTGTGGCCTTGAAGAAGGTGATCCTCGAGGTCCCTTTTTCACTCAAAAAGAGTGAATATCCGGAGATCCGACATGAGATCCGAAGAAGAGGTTGGGAAGTTCTTACCAACCCCATTCAACAAGTCAGAATCTTAATGGTTCAAGAGTTCTATGCCAATGCATGGATCACCAAGAACCATGATCAAAGTGTGAACCTGGATCCAAAGAATTGGCTTACTATGGTTCGGGGGAAATACTTGGATTTTAGTCCGGAAAATGTAAGGTTGGCATTCAACTTGCCCATGATGCAAGGAGATGAACATCCTTAAACTAGAAGGGTCAACTTTGATCAAAGGTTGGACTAAGTCCTCATAGATATTTGTGAAGAGGGCGCCCAATGGAAGAGAGATTCAATAGGAAAGCCGGTTCAATTGAGAAGGCATGACCTCAAGCCCGTGGCTGGAGGATGGTTGGAATTTATCCAACGCTCAATCATTCCCACTAGCAACCGGTCCGAAGTTACTATAGACCGGGCTATCATGATTCATAGCATCATGATTGGAGAAGAAATAGAAGTTCATGAGGTTATATCCCAAGAACTCTATAAGGTGGCGGACAAGTCCTCTACCTTGGCAAGGTTAGCATTTCCTCATATCATTTGTCACCTCTGTTATTCAGTTGGAGTTGACATAGAGGGAGACACCCCCATTGATGAGGACAAGGCCATCACTAAGAAGAGGATGGAGCAAACAAGAGACCCCTCTAATCATCAAATCCCTGAGATGCCTCAAGGGATGCACTTTCCTCCACAAAACTATTGGGAGCAACTAAACACCTCCCTAGGAGAATTAAGTTCCAACATGGGACAACTAAGGGTGGAGCACCAAGAACATTCCATCCTCCTCCATGAAATTAGAGAAGATCAAAGAATCATGAGAGAGGAGCAACAAAGACAAGGAAGAGACATTGAGGAGCTCAAGCACTCCATAGGATCTTCAAGATGAAGAACAAGCCGCCATCACTAAGGTGGACCCGTTCTTTAATTTCCTTGTTCTTTATTTTTCTGTTTTTCGAATTTTAGTGCTTATGTTTATCTATGTTTGTGTCTTGTGATCATTAGTGTCTTAATGTCTATGCCTTAAAGTTATGAATGTCCTATGAATCCATCACCTTTCTTAAATGAAAAATGTTCTTAATTGAAAAAGAAAAGAATTGCATGAATTTTGAATTTTATAACAGTTTAATTATTTTGATGTGGTGGCAATACTTTTGTTTCTGATTGTATGCTTAAACAGTGCATATGTCTTTTGAATTTGTGGTTTATGAATGTTGGCTCTTGAAAGAATGATGAAAAAGGAGACATGTTACTAAGGATCTGAAAAATCATAAAAATGATTCTTGAAGCAAGAAAAAGCAGTGAATACAAAAAAAAATTTCGAAAAAAAAGAAAGGAAGAAAAAGAAAGAAATAAAGTTGTGATCCAAGGCAAAAAGAGTGTGCTTAAGAACCCTGGACACCTCTAATTGGGGACTCTAGCAAAGCTGAGTCACAATCTGAAAAGGTTCACCCAATTATGTGTCTGTGGCATGTATGTATCCGGTGGTAATACTGGAAGACAGAGTGCTTTGGGCCACGGCCAAGACTCAATAAGTAGCTGTGTTCAAGAATCATCATACTTAACTAGGAGAATCAATAACACTATCTGGATTTTGAGTTCCTAAAGAAGCCAATCATTCTGAATTTCAAAGGATAGAGTGAGATGCCAAAACTATTCAGAGGCAAAAAGCTAAAAGCCCCGCTCATCTAATTAATACTGATCTTCATAGATGTTTTTGGAATTCATTGCATATTCTCTTCTTTTTATCTTATTTGATTTTCAGTTGCTTGAGGACAAGCAACAATTTAAGTTTGGTGTTGTGATGAGCGGATAATTTGTATGCTTTTTGGCATTGTTTTTAGTATGTTTTTAGTATGATCTAGTTAGTTTTTAGTATATTTTTATTAGTTTTTAGTTAAAATTCACTTTTCTGGACTTTACTATGAGTTTGTGTGTTTTTCTGTGATTTCAGGTATTTTCTGGCTGAAATTGAGGGACCTGAGCAAAAATCTGATTCAGAGACTAAAAAGGACTGCAGATGTTGTTGGATTCTGACCTCCCTGCACACGAAGTGAATTTTCTGGAGTTACAGAAGCCCAATTGGCGCGCTCTCAACGGCGTTGGAAAGTAGACATCCTTCGCTTTCCAGCAATATATGATAGTCCATACTTTGCCCAAGATTTGATGGCCCAAACCGGCGTTCAATGTCACCTTCAGATTTCCCAGCGTTAAACGCCGGAACTGGCACAAGAATGGGAGTTAAACGCCCAAACTGGCACCAAAGCTGGCGTTTAACTCCAAGAAGAGTCTGTACACGAAAATGCTTCAATGCTCAGCCCAAGCACACACCAAGTGGGCCCGGGAGTGGATTTTTATGTCATTTACTCATCTCTGTAAACCCTAGGCTACTAGTTCTCTATATATAGGACCTTTTACTATTGTATTTTCATCTTCTGATCTTTGGAATCTTTTGATCTTTAGATCTTTTGATCATTGGGAGGCTGGCCATTCGGCCATGCCTAGACCTTGTTCTTATGTATTTTCAACGGTGGAGTTTCTACACACCATAGATTAAGGTGTGGAGCTCTGCTGTACCTCGAGTATTAATGCAATTACTATTGTTCTTCTATTCAATTCCGCTTGTTCTTGTTCTAAGATATCACTTGTTCTTCAACTTGATGAATGTGATGATCCGTGACACTCATCATCATTCTCACCTATGAACGTGTGCCTGACAACCACCTCCGTTCTACCTTAGATTGGGTGAATATCTCTTGGATTCCTGATACACGATGCATGGTTGATCGCCTGACAACCGAGCGCTCGCCTGACAACCGAGCCAGCCATTCCGTGGGATCAGAGTCTTCGTGGTATAGGCTAGAACTGATGGCGGCATTCAAGAGAATCCGGAAGGTCTAAACCTTGTCTGTGGTATTCTGAGTAGGATTCAATGATTGAATGACTGTGACGAGCTTCAAACTCCTGAGGGCGGGGCGTTAGTGACAGACGCAAAAGAATCACGGGATTCTATTCCGGCCTGATTGAGAACCGACAGATGGATAGCCGTGCCGTGACAGGGTGCGTTGAACATTTCTACTGAGAGGATGGGAGGTAGCCACTAACAACGGTGAAACCCTTGCATAAGCTTGCCATGGAAAGGAGTAAGAAGGATTGGATGAAGACAGTAGGAAAGCAAAGAGACGGAAGGGACCAAGCATCTCCATACGCTTATCTGAAATTCCCACCAATGAATTACATAAGTACCTCTATCTTTATCCTTATGTTTTATTCGTATATCACCTATACCCGTTTGAGTTTGCCTGACTAAGATTTACAAGGTGACCATAGCTTGCTTCATACCAACAATCTCTGTGGGATCGACCCTTACTCGCGTAAGGTTTATTACTTGGACGACCCAGTACACTTGCTGGTTAGTTGTGCGAAGTTGTGATAAAGAAGTGAAATTGCAATTGAGCGTACCATGTTGATGGCGCCATTGATGATCACAATTTCGTGCACCAGAATGCCATCTTCCAACGTTAGTGACAAAAGTGAGTGTCACTAACGTTGGCTCATTAATCCTCAACTCCACGTTAACTCTCACATTAGTGGTCTTAACGTGACCACTAACGTAGGCAATGCTAATTGATCCAACGTTAGTGACAAAGGTGAGTGTCACTAACGTTGGCATTGTTCTTATCTTCCACGTTAGAGTTCACGTTAACTAAGTTAACGTGACTCTTAACGTGGCTCATTGCCAGGTTTTGGAACGTTAGTGGTGTTCACTTTTACCACTAACGTTGGAGTTCTCTTTTGTCTCCACGTTAACTTAGTTAACGTGGCAAGTAACGTGAGCTATTGATGGCTTCGTAGGCGTTATTGGTGATCACTTTTCTCATTAACGTTGCAAGCTATTTACCATTCCACGTTAGTGTTCACGTTAACTAGATTAACGTGAGTATTAACGTGGTTCTTCCTTGCTTCCTTTGCCCTGAAATCAAGCAAATAAAGTGCATCAAAGCTCTAGCTAAAGTCATGAGATTATGCATCATCAATTTATCATGCAATTCTAGCAAAATCCTCATGAAATCATATGAAATTCACAATAGTTGCTTGAATCAAGGTGTAAGTGTATTTTCATCCAAAACTTGCCTTATTCACTAAGAAAATGCATGAAACTACCCTAAAACAGTAAAGAAAAGGTCAGTGAAACTGGCCTAGATGCCCTGGCATCACAACACCAAACTTAAAGCTTGCTTGTCCCTAAGCAAGTACTGAAACATAGGAAGAATGAAATGAAAGAACAAGAAGATAAAATAGAAGTAGAATTCCTAGTTTAGGGGGTTTCATGCACAGCAACTTAGGTTCTTTTCCTTTAGGTTTCAAGCCTTTATCAATTCCTTGGTTCATTTTCTTGATTGCATCCTTTGAGACTCCTTTCTTGTTGATCCTTCCTTCTTTTTCAAAGTTTATTACCTTCTTCTTTTGGCTAAGCGCTCTGTAAGAGGGCGACTCTTTATGATAAGCTTTCAACCAACACTCCCGAACCAGTTGGTTCAAGGTGCTTTCCATCAATTGTTTTTGCCATTCCCCTTGCTGATTCATCCATCTAGAGAGTGATTCTTCTTGGCGGTCCATTAATTGCATTTGAAACTCCCTTTGTGCCCCTTGATTTTCCATGCATTGCCTAAATAAGGTATCAATAGACTCTTGTAATTGGTGCATGCTTAAGGTGGCTGGGGTTTGCTCCTGTGAATGTTGTTCTTCTTCCGCTTGATGAGCTGGCCTCTTTCTTACCCTTCGTGGAGTAGTGGAGTTGCAGCAGCATGCATTCGACGATAAGTGAGGGGAATGCCAACCTTTATCCACTCGGGGTTTTCATCCTCAAATATCACCCTAGCCTGGTTGCAAAGATGGAGAATAGTGATGGGATAACCCAATCTTCCTCCAGAATCACTCTTCTCAGCAAGCTTCCAAATGCCTTGGGCTTTGAGTTCATGAACCTTGATCTCTCCTCCCTTCATTAGGCATTGCACCATCGTTGCTCTCTTAAGGTTTACCTCTGAGTTATTTCCGGTTGGGAGGATGGATCTCATTACAATTTCGAATCAACCTTTAGCCTCAGGGAGGAGATCTCCTCTTTTTATAAATTTGGGCTTCCTCTTGGGGCCTCTTTCCCAGTCTGCTCCTTGCACACATATATCCTGTATAATCTAGTCATAATTGGGTTTGTTGTGCATTCTCGAGTGATAGCTCTCCTCTGCAAAGGGTATGCTTCGCAATTTCAGCACTTTCATGATGGTCATGGGACTAAAATCCACCATGACTCCTCTCACGAAACTTGTATAGGATTCATCCGCCTTATCTTGTCTAACTGCATTTGCATAGAACTCTCTCACTAGAGTTGCATTCACCCTTGTGATCAGATCAGTGAGGAGCTCCTATCGACGTTGCTCCACCTTCTCTGTGATTTCTGGACACTCAGTTCATGTGACTTGAAAGCCTAGTTCATAAATGATTTCTTTGTCAGCCATCCACCCAAACTGGAGTGCATGATAAAAGGTTCTAAATCGCTTTTCATCAAAAGGAGGATGTTCTATGGGTTCCTTCCCCTTTCGTCTCTTGGAGCTTGATGATGCCATAAGTGAAAATTGGTTTGCGAAGGTGGTGAAGGATATGAGTTTGAAGATAGTGTTCGGTTGGTTTGAGGCAAGATGTGTCTTAAAGGAATGTGTTTTGAGAGAAGGAAACTGAGGTGAGTTAGATGAATAGTTGAGAAGAGTTAGAGTGGTGAAGGTTCCTTATATAGGCCGGTGGTGAGAATTGAAGGGTGTAGATTGTTAGGGAAATTCAATGGTGGACGGTTGGGGTTTTGGGATTGAATGAGCACAAAGATCACCTCCTTTATGAGGGTCTTGGTTCGGTCTCCAAAACTATCCATTCCCAATGTTGCATGGCAACACTTCTAAGGACATTCCCCATGAAGACAAGTGTGAGATTCCCTTGGTATAGTGGCCGAATCTCCCTTCCTCAATTGTCCTATCAAGTACCATCAATGTTCTTTTTGATTCCCTATACACGAAGAGAAAGTGCAATCAGTTATTTGAAATTTTTGGTGTGAAATTTTAAAGTGTGAACTAGCTAAAAAAAATTTCTTTTTCTTTTGTTTTTTAAATGACTAAATGCTTTCCATGAATGCAAATCAATCAATCATTAAGCTTCCCATGCATGCAACGTTGGTAAACCAAACTTGTTTGTGATCACATGGTGCAACAAGTTTGGGGAATGAATTTTTCCTCATAAAGTGTGTTCAAACCCCATTTGGTGTGCTTTGAACACCAAACTTATCATGTACTATACGCTGCATGTAAAGGGGTCTTATATTGGTTGTCAAAATTGATTTAAAATTACATGAAATTCACCTTATTACTATTATTAGAGATTTAAGAGAGAGGGTATAGAACATGGGTTGCCTCCCATGGAGTGCTTCTTTAGTGTCATTAGCTTGATGTTTGGTCCTTGTCAAGGTGGTTGATAGTGCTTGAAGTCTTCTCCCCTTGCAGTGAACCTATATCCATTGGCTTTGTTGATAAGCTCCATATGCTCTAAGGACAAGATTTTGTTGATGGTGTACACTGGAGGCAGTTGAGATGGAATGGTGGGGAGGTGAGGTGGTATAGATGGGAAGTATGTAGAAATCACTTCATCTCCTGGCGAGAAATCTTCTGTAGGAATTTTCTTCTTTTTCCATCCCTTTGAGACTTCTTTTCTTGTGTCCGTTGATGCCAACTTGTTCTTTGTGGTTTCCATTTAGATTACACTTGGCTGTTTCTCCTTCTGATTACATTGGTTGTTGACCATAGGAGTCCTTATGTGTGGTGCTTGTGCTTCCTTGTTTGGCTCATCCATCAGCTCTTTGTCATCATGATCTGCTTCTTGTGAGAAGTTGAAAACATTGAAAGTGAGCTGCTCGTCATGTATTCTCAGCACTAACTCTCCTCGCTCTACATCTATGAGTGCTCTAGCTGTGGCTAGGAATGGCCTTCCCAGAATGATGGGGTAAATAGGATTCTCATCTATTTCCAGGACAACAAAATCTGTGGGAAGATAGTAGCTCCCAACCTTCACCAGCACATTTTCAACTACTCCTATTGCCTATTTTTGAGTTTTGTCAGCCAACTTAATGATTACATCTGTGGGAGTTAACTCATTGATTTGAAGCTTCTTCATGAGGGAGAGGGGCATTAAGTTGATGCTTGCTCCCAAGTCACAAAGTCGCTTATCAATCATTGTTTCTCCTATGGCACAGGGAATGTGAAAACTCCCTAGATCCTTCTTCTTTGTGGGTGGCCCTAGTTGAATGAGAGCACTGCAATCCCTGTTCATCTTTATTGTCTGTCCACCCTTCAATGGACTTTTTCTGGCTAGTAGCTTCTTTATATACTTGATATAGAAGGGCATTTGCTGGAGGGCCTTAATGAATGGTATATTTACATCAAGAGATGCAAACATATCGAAGAACCTTGAATACATTCTCCCTGCTACACCACCTTTAAGCCTTTGGGGAAAAGGTGCATATGGGTTCAATACCTCCTTCTTCTTCAGCTTTTCCTTGAGTGTGGGTTGAAGTGCATGGCTTATTTCTTCCTAGTTTTCCTTTTGATCATCCTGGAGGTGTTCTACTCCATTCATACTCCTCTCATTACTTGTGGTTATCATTTTACATTTCACCCACCTTACTTTCTTTGTTTCTTCCCTTGGATTCTTTTCTATGTCACTGGAAAATCCATCAGTGGATTTGGGAATTTGTTGAGATAGATACCCTATTTGAGACTCCAATCTCTTGATGTTTTCTCTTTGGTTTTTGATATTGGCTCGCACTTCTTCCTTAAACACCTTGTTGTCTTGGACTTCTCTACATAAATTTTCAAGTAGAGCCTCAATCTTTGAGAGCCTATCATCTGTTAGAGATGGTGGGTTGAGATTAGGTGGTTGAGAAGGTTGGTTAGGTGGGTGTTGATAGGATCTTTGTGAGGTGTGTTGGTGAGTTGCATTGTTGTTGGAATTGAGGTTGTGGCGTCTCTGATCTTGACCTTGGTCTTGTTGATTTCCCCACCCAAAGTTGGGGTGATTTCTCCATTCAGAGTTGTAAGTTTTGGAGTATGGATCATGGATTTGTCTAGGTGAGTTTCCAATATATTTGGCTTGCTCCCAGTCACCTTCTTCTCCTATATTCACTCCTTCTTGAGCTGGTGATGAAGTGATGGCTGCTGCAACTTGGTTTTCCTCCACCTTCTTAGTAAGATCTGCTAGCTGCTTGGTGATCATCTTATTTTGAGCTAGCAATGCATCCATGTGGTTCAGCTCCATTACTCCTCTGGTGTTACTTCTTTCGGAGGCATAGAAGTAGTCATTTTCAGCAACTGTTTCAATGACATCTATGGCTTCTTCAATGGTTTTCTTCTTGTTTAGAGAGCCTCCTGATGAATGATTTACGGCCTTCTTTGACTCATAGGAAAGACCTTCATAGAAAATGTGAAGTTGAACCCATTAATTGAACATATCTGGTGGGCATCTTCTTGTTAAGTCCTTGAACCTTTCCCATGATTCATAGAGAGTCTCACCATCTTGTTGCCTGAAAGTCTGCATCTCAGCTCTCAGCCTGTTGATTCTTTGAGGAGGGTAGAATCTTGCCAAAAATTTGTTCACCATATCTTCCTAATTTGTTAAGCTCTCTTTTGGGAAGGATTCAAGCCATTTGGATGCCCTGTCCTTGAGTGAAAAAGGGAACAAGAGCAGCCTATAGACATCCGGGTGGACTCTATTAGACTTTACAGTGTCACAAATTCTCAGGAAGGTGGTTAGGTGTTGATTGGGGTCTTCTTGAGCACTTCCTCCAAATGAACAATTGTTCTGAACAAGGGTGATAAGCTGGGGTTTTAGTTCAAAGTTGTTGGCATGTATGGTGGGCTTCTGGATGCTACTTCCACAGTTTCCTGGATTAGGATTAATGTAGGAGCCTAGAACTCTCCTTTCTTGCCCAGCACGGTTTGCAGGGCCTTCTCAAGCATGGTTGTGAGCTTCTTCTTCATGATTATTATCCAAATTTTCTTCCATTTTGGGTTCAAAGTACTCTTCCTCTTCCTCAGTACCAACAATTCCTTTCCCTCTTGCTTCCCTCCTTAGTCTCCAGAGGGTCCTTTCAGGTTTTGAATCAAAGGAAGTTGAAGCTCCCTCTCTTCTCCCTGTCATACAACTAACAAAACACACAGCAAGAGATAAAATGAAGAGATTATTCTTGTTAGAGTAATTGTTAGTGTGAGTGATGCAAATTATCAAATAGTTAGTGGGTTAGTGAGCAGAACTGTAATTAACAAAGAACAAAAGAAAACAGAGAGGGTGAAGGGGATGAGGAAGAAACTAAACAAACTGAAGGTAATCGACCAAATCAAATAACAAATAAAGAAAAAGAAAAATGCTCAATCTAGTGATCTTCCAACTTAATCATTGTTGATTCAAAATCAATCCCCGGCAATGGCGCCATAAACTTGATGCATAAAAACTTGTCTCTCAACAAATTTTCCTTCGGCAAGTATACCGAATTGTCGTCAAGTAAAAACTCACAATAGAGTGAGGTCGAATCCCACAAGGATTGATTGGTCAAGCAATTTTAATTTGAAAGATTATGCTAGTTGAGCAAAATAGGATGTAGTTGAGAATTGCAGAAAATTAAATGGTAGGAAAGTAAATAACAGAAAATAAAGTACAGAATCTTAAATGGAGATTTGGGGCAATGAGCATGAAAATAAATGACAGAAAGTAAAGAGAATGGGTAAGATCAGAAATGGAGAAATCATTGGGTTCAAGAGATGTTGCATTCTCCGGATCAAGTTCATTTTCATCTCTTCCTCAATCAAAGCATCTATTGATCTCCTTGGCAATCTTAAGTGATTGAGTTCCAATTCCTTGGCAACCCAATCTCTCTAAGCTTGAACAATTACCCAATTCCTTGATTTAATTGCTCATGGGAAGAGATGAAGTATGGTCACTGATTATACCACATGTGTTTCCAAATCAAAGTGTTGGGAGGATTACATGTCACTATATCCGCCCAGACCCCAATTTGGTCCAACATGAGAAAGCATTTCTAGCATGATCTCCTCATCCCTTTTCCAAGGCTCAGAGGAGATCCAATTATGGAGAGTTTCTTTTCCAAGACAACTAACCAGTTGAATTAAGATCGAAAGCTTTCTAGTAAATCAAAAGAGAAGAAAGAAGAAGAGGAATGAAAACTATAATTGATCCATCAAATTACAACAGAGCTCCCTAACCCAATTAAAGGGGTTTAGTTGTTCATATCTCTAGAAATAAAAAATGGCAGAAAAGAAGAATTCATGCTAAAGTAAATATACAGAGGTAGTTCTCCAAAGTGCCAAGCTTCTCTTTAGCTCAAAACTACAACTATATATACTACTCCTCTTGATCTTCTAGTGAGTTCTTCAAGTCTTGGATGTGGGCTCTGGATCTTGAGTTGAAACGGTTCTAATCTTTAATGGGCCCAGCTTTCAGAGAAGTATGAATTAGGCATGGGCGTTAGTGAGGTTAACGTTAAGTGACATTGTGGGTTCGAGAACGTTAGTGGCAATCACTTTTTCCACTAACATTCCACCCTCAAATACCTCACGTTAACTCCAACGTTAGTGGCACTAACGTGACCACTAACGTGGCCTTCTAAATCTTTGCTAACGTTATTGGGACTCACTTTTCCCAATAACGTTGGCTTATACCCCTTTCGCAAGCATTATTGGGACTCACCTTTCCCAATAATGTTACTATGTGCCTTTTGTCCCTATGTTAGAGCTCACGTTAGTGTAACTAACGTGGCTCTTAACGTGGGTATGCTTCACCTTTGAGAGCGTTAGTGACACTTACCTTTGTCACTAATGCTCCAAATGCCCCTACTCTCCACGTTAGAGCTCACGTTAACTAAGTTAACATGACTCTTAACGTAGTAGAGAATGCCATCTTCCAACGTTAGTGACAAAAGTGAGTGTCACTAACGTTGGCTCATTAATCCTCAACTCCACGTTAACTCTCACGTTAGTGGTCTTAACGTGACCACTAACGTAGGCAATGCTAATTGATCCAACGTTAGTGACAAAGGTGAGTGTCACTAACGTTGGCATTGTTCTTCTCTTTCACGTTAGAGTTCACGTTAACTAAGTTAATGTGACTCTTAACGTGGCTCATTGCCAGGTTTTGGAACGTTAGTGGTGTTCACTTTTATCACTAACGTTGGAGTTCTCTTTTGTCTCCACGTTAACTACCACGTTAACTTAGTTAACGTGGCAAGTAACGTGAGCTATTGATGGCTTCGCAGGCGTTATTGGTGATCACTTTTCTCATAACGTTGCAAGCTATTTACCATTCCACGTTAGTGTTCACGTTAACTAGATTAACGTGAGTACTAACGTGGTTCTTCCTTGCTTCCTTTGCCCTGAAATCAAGCAAATAAAGTGCATCAAAGCTCTAGCCAAAGTCATGAGATTATGCATCATCAATTTATCATGCAATTCTAGCAAAATCCTCATGAAATCATATGAAATTCACAATAGTTGCTTGAATCAAGGTGTAAGTGTATTTTCATCCAAAACTTGCCTTATTCACTAAGAAAATGCATGAAACTACCCTAAAACAGTAAAGAAAAGGTCAGTAAAACTGGCCTAGATGCCCTGGCATCACCTACATTACCTGAGAGAAGATGTCAACCAACTTAAGGATAATTAGCAACGACAATGGAACCAAGTGAATGAGAACATACAACAACTCCAAGGAAGTGTGGAACACTTGAAGGAGCAGCAAGATCAGTTTGACTGGGGAGAAATGCAAAGTGCACTCAACAAAAAAGTGGAGCAAAACAAATGGCAGCAGAGGAGTCTGGTCGAGTTCAGGAACCTCTATGACGCTAGGACTATCTCAAGGAGGCAATATGACATCAACACACAAGCGAAACTGAATCACTTGTGTAATGTTGTGGCCGCTCTAAACCCAGGATACCCAACATTCATGCAAGGAATGGAGGAGTTGAGTGCAAGACAAGAAGAAATTCTGGCCAAACACAAGGAGGATGAAAGGAATTACATGAGAAGGCTAGGATTTTGGAAGCCCAAAGACACTAAGGCACAAGAAGGATCCTCCAAGAAAGATGACTCCTCCCCTTCCAAGAACAAAGACAAAGAAAAAGGGCCAATGAACTGAAGTTGAAGCTGCTCAAGGTTGTTAAGTTCTATGGTTGACACTCTCTAATTTCTGAATTTTGCTTAGTTTTCTTTATGTTTTAATTTCTGTCTAAGAATAAATTGCAACATTAGGATAGTTTATGTTTAATGCTTATTTTTTTATGCCTGAAGTCTTTTGTGAGTCCTTTGAACTACAAGAAAGAAAATGCAATGTTAATTTTAAGTCTTTTTCAACATCAATAAAGAATAGTTGTCTCCATAAGAGTTGTTGTGAGTTGTGCAAAAACAAGAGTAAAAGAGACTAAGACCAAGAGAAATCATTCAAAAACTAAAGGACAAGGAACTAAGTGTAGAACCTTGAATGAACTGAAAAGAAAATGATTCATGAAAGGTAACTAGTCTTAGAAGGTATGACAAGTGATGGCTAACGGGTGTTCCTTGAATATCTATAGAACTAAGAAGTAGTAAGCAATAAAGACCCAAGGCTCTGAGCATCAACTACTAGGATGGAAAGAAACATCAAAAAGCTCAAAAGAGTTAGAGAACCTAGTAGATGCTTGTGGTGAAGATGTGTTAAGAAGAGACCTGGGCAAGTAAACTCTTAGGGGTGTTTCAAAAACTAGTACCCTAAAGCCAACTGGTTTGGTAGTGCTAATTGAAAGCACAATAAACAGAAGAGAAAGAACAACCAAAAAGAAAATGAAATAACTCTTACTCTTTCAAGGTGACAATCAATAAAAAGGACCCCTAAAGCTTATACTTGAAAGAACCCTCAAGGATCTAGGAGCTCTCTGTGGCATTGAAACAAAAATATGCATGAACTGTTAATCACTTAGTCCTATCCTTAGTCATGTTTGCATCCATTCAAGGTCAAAGTCTCAATTCATATATGGACTACTCCCATTAATTTTCTTGGGACAAGCAAAGTTTAAGTTTGGTGTTGTGATGACTTGCACCATCTACCCTTTTTTCTTGCATAAAAAGGACCATAAAAGAGAATAATCTCATTTGATCATTGCAATTCATGCATTATTTGATGAATATTATAGTATATTACTTTGAAATGAGTTTGTGCTGAATTTCAGGTGAAAAAGACAACAAAAAGGGGAAGAAAACAACAAAACAAGCTGGGTGTGCCACTTGGTATCGAAGGCTGATAAAATATTATTTTATGATTTATATTGTGTTTAATTGAGTGGTTTTATCAAGTCTTTCACCCACTTATTCATATGATTAGCATGATATTACAAGTCCTTCCCAAAATTGTCCATGGTTGAAAACTTGCTTCCTAGAGATCTTTTAATTATGTATTTTTATTCTCCTTTGTACCATTCGATGCTGTGATCCGTGTGTTAAGTGTTTTAGGCCTCATAGGGCAGGAATGGCTTAGAGAATTGAGAGGAAGCTTGCAAAAATGGAAGGAGCACAAGAAAACAAGAAGATGACCAGCGAACACTGACGCGAGCGCATGGCCCACGCGAGCGCGTGAAATGGAGAATTCGCAAGCGACGCGAACGCATACTTGACGCAATCGCGAAGATCGAAGTCTGCACGAATGACACGAACACATGGACGGCGTGAACGCTTGACAAGGAAAACCGCTGAATGACGCAAATGCGTGGACGATGCGTACGCGTGACCTGCGCGATCTACAGAAATTACAAAATACGCTGGAGACAATTACGGGCCGCGTTTTAACCTAATTTTCGGCCCAGAAACACAGAATAAAGCAAGGGAACATGCAGAAACTCAAATCATCATCGACACACATACATTTACATTGATATTAGAATAGTTTTAGTTTTAGATTTGAATCTTACTACTCCTTTAGGTTTTCTCTACGTTGATAGAATTTTAGTTTGTTGCTTTTGCTTTGGATATTGAAGAGCCATTACCTCCGTGGAAGTACTATTCTAGTTTGTTTCCCTATTCTCCTACTCTTTTGATTATTTATTATTCCTGTTTAGATACTTATGTTATGTTTGGATTTATCAATACAGTTCACTACCTTTTCCTTTAATCAATTTCCAATCCTTATTTTATTTATCATGTTTTCTTCTACTATTTCTGTAAGTGTTTTATTCTTGTCAATGGAGTAGAAATTCCACTTGACATGGGGGTTAATCAAGAAAAGACACTTGAGTTGGAATGCTCAAGTACTTAGTTAAATTGGACGCTGTTAGCTAATTCTATACCTACTAACGCTAGATCTCCCCAAGGGAGAAGACTAGGAATTGTAGGTGAGAGTTAGTTTAATCAACATACTTTCTCTTACTTAGTAAGGGTTAACCGAGTGAGAACAACAACCTCTCTACACTACACTTGAGAAGATCCCAACAAGGATAGAAATTCCACTTAATTATTCCCCCAGTCAAGGTTTTCATTTAAAGTATCAATAATTATTCTTAGTTTATTTTTATTACTTCAATCTTTAATCATTTTAATTACTCATTATCAAAACTCAATTTTTCTGAAAATTCCTAGTTAATAAAATAGCACTCTTTCCTGCAGCTCGTTGGGAGACGACCTGTGACTTATACTCCCAGTATTTTTATTTCTAAAAATTGTGACAATCCCTTTTAAATTGGTGAGGTGGATTTTAGCTGGTTAAGAGCTATACGTGCAATGCTGTTCTCTTAATTGAAATCTCTTAACTGGTTAACTTCTGCCACACATCAATTTTTGGCGCCGTTGTCAGGGAGTTGCAATAGAGTGCTAATTTATTGATTGAAATTTATTTAATTATATTTTATTTTATTTTGTTTTTGTCACCATGAGCTATGTGCTTCTTCCATTGAATGACGCGTTCATTGCCTGATCCAAGCTTAGCCGCTTTTGATCCTGAAATTGAAAGAACTATTTCACGTATTAGGCGAGCTTGACGTCGGTTAGTCTCTGAGGGTGGTAAAGTGATTGTCATCGATTCACCAGTCTCATCTGAGGGCGAATCTAAACCGCCATTTGAGGAAGAAACAAGCTCCTCTACTACTGATTCGGTTGACTCACGTGCAGGTAACATGACAGCACCTACGAGAGTTACTATCCAAGAAGCTAGAGCCCCAGATTTTACACTACAACCGTATCAAGCTCATCACCCAGCAATGGCTGTAGATTTCGAACTAAAGACTGCGCTACTCAATTTGATGCCCAAGTTTCATGGCTTACCTACTCAAGAGCTTATCAGCACCTTAGGGATTTCCAGACAGCTTGTTCTATTATTAAGCATGATGGTACAGATGAAACTTCTATTCTGTTATAAGCCTTCCCATTCTCTCTTGAGGGAAAGGCGAGAGAGTGGTACTACACTCAACCTGGAGCGACTGTTGCTAACTGGGATACGCTTAGAAGAGATTTTTTGGAAAAATACTTTCCAGCTGAAGTTACTGATAGATTGAGGAAAGAAATTTCCATGATTATTCAAGGCGAATTCGAGACTCTCTACGAATATTGGGAGCGCTTCAACAATCTTCTGGAAGCATGTCCCCACCACATGATTGACAAGTTGGTGTTGCTCGGCTACTTCACACAAGTCATGAAGCCTCAAGATAAGACCACATTGGAAGGTGCTAGCAATGGGTCTATGAAAAAGTACAAGACTACCGATGAAGCATGGCAATTGATCAACGACTTAGCTGGATCCACTTGGAATCACAGGCAGAGGCAAAGCCACTCAAAAGCTGTTGCAGAGGTATCCTCTAGCAGAGAGACTATTGCTCTAATTCAGAATATATGTGGAATGACCAACTTACTAAAGCAGATGCAGTTGAGTCAACAACAAGCTCAGCAAGCTCAGCCTTCCCCACCACAACAAAGCCAATAGTTGGTTCCACAAAGAGTATGCGGGATCTGTGCTGACTATAGTGATTATACTGATGAATGTCCACAGCTCCAATAGAAAGACAACACTGTGGCAGCCACTCATAACTTCTATGACCGCCCAAATCAAGGATACAATCAAGGTGGCAGCTACAACCATGGATGGCAGGACAATTCCAACCAAGGTTGGAGAGATAATTCTAACAATGGTTGGAGGGACAATCATAGCAGAGGAGACAGAGATAACAATGGAAACCAGAGGTGGAATAACAATAACAACATCAGACAGCAGAATCAGAATCAGGCCTACAGAGCACCTCATCTAAGGCAACCCCAAGCATCTCAGCAGACCCCTCAGATCACTTATCCCTCTTCATCTTCTAATGATGAGTGATAAACCACTATTTTATGGTTTATCTTGTGCTTAATTGAGTGGATTTTATCAATCTTTCATACACTTATTCATACTATTTTCATGGTTTTACAATTCCTTCCCAAAATTTGTTCTATGATTGAAAACTTGCTTTCTCGATTCTTTATTTTGTGTATTTTAATCATCTCTTATTACCATTCAATGCCATGATATGTGTGTTAAGTGTTTTCAGAGATTACAGGGCAGGAATAGCTTGGAGGATGGAAAGGAAGCATACAAAAGTGGAAGGAATACAAGAACTTGAAGAAATTGCTAAGCTGTCCAGCCTGACCTCTTCGCACTCAAACGGTAATAACTTGAGCTACAAAGGACTAAACGATGAGGTTCAAGTTGTGTTGGAAAGCTAACGTTCGGGGCTTCGGTTTGATATATAATTTGCAGTAGTGGCCATACAGCTAGGTGACGCAAACGCGTGCTCTACGTGGACGCATCGCAGTGACAAAAATCAGCATGGCAGATTTTGTCCCCAGCGGTTTCTGGGGTGTTTCTAACCCAGTTTTTGGCCCAGAAGACATAGATTAGAGGCTATAAAGTGGGGGAGTCCATCCAGACACAAGGGAGATGACTCATAATTCACTTTTCATAATTTAGATGTAGTTTTTAGAGAGAGAAATTCTCTCCTCTCTGTTAGGATTTAGGATTAGGATTCCTCTTAAAGGATTTAGGATTTCTTCTTCTCAATTTCCAAGTTTAATGTTTCTTTTATTTATTTTCCCAATTTAATCTATGAACTTTTCCATGTTACATTTGATATCTTTATTAATTCAATTTGAGGTATTTCAGACTTATGATTGCTTTCTTTTATTTATTATATAAATAATTTGGATTTTTCCCTTTTGGCTTTGGTTGAGTAATTGGTGACACTTGAGTTATCAAACTCAGCAGTTGATTAATATTTGAAGTTGCTGGTTGATTTGGATCCCTCTAAAGCTAGTCTTTCCTTAGGAGTTGACTAGGACTTGACGAATCAAATTAATTGGTCCACTTGACTTTCCTTTATTTAGTAAGGGTTAACTAAGTGGGAGCAACAGACAATACTCATCACACCTGATAAGGATAACTAGGATGTGATTTCCAATTCATACCTTGCCAAGAGATTTCCTAATTATTAATTTATTTTTCTTGTCATTTAAATTACTTGTTCCTTTATTTAAAAAACCCCAAAAACATACCTTTTTTCATAACCAATAATAAATCATACCTCCCTGCAATTCCTTAAGAAGACAACGCGAGGTTTAAATACTTCGGTTATTAATTTCAAAGGGGTTTGTTACTTGTGACAACCAAAACTTTTGTACGAAAGAATTTTCTGTTGGTTTAGAAACTATACTTACAACGCGATTATATTTGTGAATTTCTTTACCGATAGGAAATCCGATCGTCAATGAGTTACTACAATCTATTGATCGGAGACAGCAGGCCATGGAAAATAACCTTGCTTCTACTCTAAATGGTCTGAACTCTACCTTGCAAGCTCTTGTCTCACAGATTGGATCACTGAATAACTCCAACAACCGGCCTTTGAGCTCCAGTGGAATCCCCTCTCAACCATTACCCACCCCCAAGTGTGGCATAAATGCCATCACCTTGAGGTCTGGAACCACACTACAAAGGAGGCACCTTGAGGAGCCAAGCCCGCTAGAACACGCCCCAGCTGAGGACATGGTTGAGGTAGAGGATGTTGAAGAAGAAGATGAAGCACAAGGCATGGCTGAAGAAGAAGAAGCAGCCCAACCAAGGAATGCAGAACCCCAGCAAGCTGAAGCTGTAAGAGATGCCACTCCTATCCCATTTCCACACCTTGCTAAGAAATCCAGAAAGCAGATGGAACTTGATCCTAAAATGGTAGAAATCTTCAAAAAGATTGAGGTAACCATTCCTCTTTTTGATGTTATTGAGCAAGTACCTAAATACGCAAAGTTTCTAAAAGATTTGTGCATACATAAAGATAAAATTAATGAATTAGAAACTATTCCTTTAGGTAGTTCTATATCTGCTTTAATGGGAGGTATACCTGAAAAATATAGTGATCCAGGTCCATATATGGTTAACTGTACCATTGGAGGTGTGATATTTTTTGACTGTATGTGTGATTTAGGAGCGTGTGTTAGTATAATGCCCTTGTATATATATGATACTTTGAGGCTCCCTCACTTGAAAAGGTCGGCAGCTCATTTTGTGTTAGCAGATAAAAGCATTATTACAGTAGTTGGAATTGCTGAAGATGTATTAGTGAGCATTAATGGGCTCACATTTCCCATTGACTTCTATATCTTGAAAATGCCCCCTAATGACTCAGGAAGGCCATCATTAATCCTACTTGGAAGACCATTCCTGAAGACTTCAAAGTTCAAGCTGGATGCATTCACAGGAACTTACTCCTTTGAGATAAATGGTAGAGCAGTGAAGTTCAGCTTACATGAAGCTATAAAGCATCCTCCGAAAGATTATTCTATCTTCAAGTGTGATATTATTGATGAAACTGTAGCTGAAGTTCACCAGGAATAATTAGAAGAAAAGTACATGGGCAAGGTCCAAGTGTGGGGACACTTTCTGAAAATAATGAGAAGACTTTACCATTATCACCAGCCCAGGATGATCCAGAGCCTAGCTGTGAGCAGAAATTAGAATTAAAACCCCTTCCTCCACACCTCAAGTATGCTTACCTTGAGGACAAGCAGAAGTTTTCAGTTATCATTGCAAGGGAACTCACTTCCCAACAAGAAGAATAGCTACTCAATGTGCTGAGAGAACACAAGAAAGCAATTGGATGGAGCTTGGCGGATATAGTAGGCATCAGCCCTCAAGTTTGTGAGCACAGAATATTCTTAGAAGAGGGAGCAAAGCCTGTCCATCAACCTCAAAGAAGATTGAATCCCACCATCTTAGAAGTTGTCAAGAAAGGAGTAACCAGGCTACTTGAAGCAGATATCATCTACCTCATCTCAGACAGCGAATGGGTCAGTCCAGTACAAGTGGTGCCCAAGAAGTTTGGAGTCACAACAATAAGAAATGAGCATGGAGAGCTCTTGACAACTAAAGTGCAGAATTCATGGAGAGTTTGCATTGACTATAGGCATCTCAACCAAGCCACTCGCAAGGATCATTACCCCTTGCCATTCATTGATCAGATGCTTGATCGCCTATCAGGTAAATCCCATTATTGCTTTCTAGATGGTTATACAGGCTACTTTCAAATTCATATAGCTCCTGAAGATCAGGAAAATAGTACTTTTACATGTCCTTTTGAGACTTATGCTTATAAGAGAATGCCCTTTGGCTTATGCAATGCACCAGCTACCTTTCAAAGATGTATCATGAGTCTTTTCTCTGACCTTATTGAGAACTGTATGGATATTTTTATGGATGATTTTAGCATATATGGTGATTCATTTAGCCTTTGCTTGGATAGTTTATCTGGAGTGTTAGATAGATGTGTTAGTACAAACCTTGTATTAAATTTTGAAAAATGTCACTTTATGGTAAAACAAGGAATTGTACTAGGACATGTTGTGTCTAATACTGGCATTTCTGTAGATCCAGCAAAGGTGGATGTTATTTCTAGTTTACCTTACCCCTCCTCTATGAGGGAAGTCCGTTCGTTTCTTGGCCATGCAGGTTTTTACAGGAGATTTATTAAGGACTTCAATAAGGTAGCATTGCCTTTATCCAGATTGCTGCAGAAAGATATTGAGTTCGAGTTTAGTGAAGATTGCATGCAAGCATTTGATAAGCTGAAGATCGCCTGACTCAAGCTCCAATTGTGAGAGGACCATACTGGAGCCAGCCTTTTGAGATTATGTGTGACGCCTCCAATCATGCAGTAGGAGCAGCACTAGCTCAGCATGAAGGTAACGACGCTTTTGTAATTGCTTATGCATCTAAGACTTTAGATGCTACCCAATCTAATTACACAACTACTGAAAAAGAGCTTCTAGCTATTATTTTTGCTCTGGATAAATTCTGAGCCTATTTACTTGGCACTAAGGTAATAGTGTACTTAGACCATGCAGCTCTAAAATATTTATTAGCTAAAAAGGAGTCTAAACCAAGGCTAATAAGTTGGATGTTGTTGCTGCAAGAATTTGATTTAGAAATTAAGGATAGGAGTGGTAATCAAAATTTAGTGGCAGACCACTTGAGTTGCCTTCAGCATATTAAAGATGACTCCAGTCCTATAAATGATAATTTCCCATTTGATAGCTTACAAGCAGTATTTGAAGTAGTTCATTGGTATGCACCTGTAGCTAATTATCTAGTTAGCCACACCTTTCCTCCACATTTTACTAAGCATCAGAGAGAGAAGCTAAAAAGCGAGTCCAAATATTATATATGGGATGACCTATATTTATGGAGGTGTGGTGCTAACCAGGTAATTAGATGGTGTGTACCTTAATCAAAATTCTAGTCTATTTTAGAGGCCTACCACTCATCTGAGAGTGAAGGACATTTTGGCCCTCAAAGGACAACTAGGAAAATCTTAGACTGTAGATTCTGGTGGCCTACACTTTTTAAAGATGCTGCTGAATTTTGTAAATCTTGTTCCCCATGCCAAAGGTTTGGTAATATATCCAAGAGGGATGAGATGCCTCAATAGATTATGCTTTTCTGTGAAATTTTTTATGTTTGGGGCATTGACTTCATGGGTCCATTTCTAAATTCTAATGGTTACTTTTATATACTGTTAGCTGTAGATTATGTTTCTAAATGGGTGGAAGCAATTCCTACCCGTACTGATGATGCTAACACTGTTGTTTCCTTTGTTAGAAACCATATTATATGTCACTTTGGATCACCACGAGCAATCGTGAGCGATCAAGGCACACACTTTTGTAACAGGAGACTAACAGGATTACTGAAGAAGCATGGGATAATTCACAAAGTAGTAACAGCTGACCATCCCGAGACCAATGGGTAGGCAGAAGTCTCTAACGGAGAAATTAAACATATTCTGGAAAAGATAGTAAAACCTCATAGGAAGGACTGGAGTTCCAGGCTACAAGATGCACTTTGGGCATATAGAATAGCGTACAAGACACCCATTGGGATGAGTCCCTTCCACTTGGTATACAGAAAGGCCTGCCACCTCCCCGTAGAGGTGGAACACAAGGCTTTCTGGGCGGTAAGGGAGTGCAACATGAATCTTACGAAAGCTGGTGCCGAAAGAAAGTTACAACTAGTAGAACTAGAGAACCTTCGCCTAGAAGAATATGACAACTCCAAGCATTACAAGGAGAAAATGAAGGTTGTCCATTCCAAGCACATTAAAAGCAGAGAGTTCATACCAGGGGAGTTAGGTCTTCTATATAACTCCAGACTGAGGCTCATGCCAAGCAAACTGAGATCCAGATGGGAAGGTCCGTACAGAGTAGAGAAGGTAGAGCCATACGGAGTTTTCCACCTGCGTCATCCTACTAGCTCAAAATTTCTAAAGGTCAATGGACATCGCCTAAAGCTTTATAATGGGGAGAAAATGAAGAATCGGAAAGAATTAGAGATTTTCCTCTTGGAAGACCCACCAAGAGAAGCAGAATGAGCTTAAAGAGCGTCCAACTTAAGGACGTAAAAGCAAAGTGCTAGGTGGGAGACAACCCACCCTAGTATGATCATTTTGTTTCAGTCTTAGTTTTATTTTACTTTATTTATTTTTATGGTGTTAATGACTCTTCTCATCATCCCTGTATATAGCTGCATATAATTGCATTAGCATTTTGCATATTTATTATTAAAAAAAATGCACGCGACGCGTAGGCGTCGCTGACGCGCCCGCGTCACAAGTGCATTGGGAAGAAAACAAATTGAACAGAGAGTCACGCAAAAGTGTGGCTGGAGGCGTGCCTTAGGCACAAATGTGCCACGTGACTGCGTCACTCACGCAGCCGCGTCATTTGGAAAATAAGCCTCCCACGCGTTCGCGTCACCCACGCGAACACGTGCCTTTAAAAATCGACGTAAAAAGGGTGTATTGCAGTAAGTTATGAAGGAGTGGGGCTGGAATGATGCTTGAAGCACCAGCCCTATCACGCAACCGCGTGCCCCACGCGTCCGTGTCAATTTTCCAAGTATAGCCATTCACGCGATCACGTCAACTACGCGACCGCGTCACCCTAACTTTTGGTAAATATACGATTAAACAGAGAGATATGCGTACGCGAGGCTGCTCTCGCGCCAATAGCTCAAATCAACTCACGCGACCGCGTGACCCACGCATTCGCGTCACTTGTAAACAGTGCACACCACACGATCGCGTCACCCACGCGTCCGCATCACATGCGGCGCACAGCTTATCCAGATCAGCCAAATATCTTATCTTTTCTTCCTCAAATTCTAATTTTTCTTATCCCTTCTTATTTCTTTCTTCTCCCTTCTTCCTCCTTCCTTCTTTCTCACTTTCTACTTCCTCTTTTTCACCACCATTATCAAGGTTTTTCTTTTCTTATTCCCTCTTTACTTTTCTATTCTTATTCTTATTTTTATGTTTTCATCTTCTTTTTTTTTTTTACTTTCCTTATCTATGTTTTTTTTCCTTTTCGTTTTTAAACCCTTTTTTATTGGTGTTAGAAATTTATTTGGGTCTTTATTTTCTATATTTTACTTGTGGATTTTCATGGAATTGTTCGACAATTTTATATTACTTTTTATAGGGTTGCTTGCATGTTCAATTTAATACTTTTAATACCTTATTTACCATGCATGCTAAGTGTTTGTGAAAAAGCCCATATGGCGTCATGCACTACTTTTATGTTATCCCACTTTAATGCCTGTTTTTCACAAAACCCTTTTTATATTTTATTAATTAAATATAATTGTCCATACAAACAGATTGTTAGTTTGACAGACTTGGTAATCTAACTTGGACATTGAATGCTTGATCTATGCTACTCATGCCTTTTCCAGCATGCCAATAAACACCTTGCATTCCATTGTCATCACATGCACTTGCTATAATTCTATTGATGGACTTTTCACATGTAGTCTAGACCATGTGTTAACAACATCCTTCTTTCCCATGCATTGATTATCACCTATACCGTCTCTTTCCTTGCTCTAACCCTTAAATTTAAAAAAGTTACATTCTCTTTCCCTTTTTTAGGATAGCCACCAAGAAAGGCAAGGAGAAAGCTACTCCCAAACCACCAGCAATGAGAGGAACAAAAAGAGCATCAGTGGCAGATCCATCTTCAACAGCAGTAATGCCGTCAACAAAAAGAATTAAGAGGATTATAAAGGTCGATGAAAAAGAGAAAGCCTTCCCAGCAAAGGACATTGTGCGATTTCCTAACCGCTACTGTGAGCAGATGTTCTTCATCCTGGCAGAAAGGAATTACAACAACGAATACCTTCTTATCCTCCCGACCCGTATTGCTGAATTTGTTGAGCCACGAATTGAACTAAGACAATGGGGATTCCTACGGAGACAGTCACGGCAGGTTAACCTTTCGTGGGTAGTAGCATTCTACTCTAACTTTCATATGCCAACTATACAATCTGTCTACGTCCGTCAGAAACAAGTCTCCATAACTGAAGAGGCCATTCAGCGAGCTCTAGATCTTTCCCCTACTCCAAAAGGATTGAACGCATTTCAAGAAGTCTCACTCAAGCGCCAGACATACCAATTTGACTGGGACGCCATTCTCAGAGTTATCGCGTAACTTGGCAGCAGATGGATCTACGGATACCATCGATCTCGACCTAAGGGGATCTCGCCTTCCGCACTTACCTTGGAGGCTCGCGTATGGGCACATATTATGTCCCATTACGTCTTTCCGAGCACTCATGAGTCCTTATTCACTGCAGACATGGCCGTTCTACTATGGTGCATCCTTACAAACCAGCTGGTGCACGAAATTGCAATCACACTTTCGCAATTCCGCACAACTAACCAGCAAGTGCACTGGGTCGTCCAAGTAATACCTTACGTGAGTAAGGGTCGATTCCACAGAGATTGTTGGCTTGAAACAAGCTATGGTTATCTTGTAACTCTTAGTCAGGATATCAATAATTCTCAGGTTTAATTGTGAAAAGTAAAAGAACATGAAATAAATACTTGTTTTGCAGTAATGGAGAACAGGTTGAGGTTTTAGAGATGCTCTATCTTCTGAATCTCTGCTTTCCTACTGTCTTCTTCTTCATGCACGCAAGGCTCCTTCCATGGCAAGCTGTATGTAGGGTTTCACCGTTGTCAATGGCTACCTCCCATCCTCTCAGTGAAAATGTTCAACGCGCTCTGTCATAGCACGACTAATCATCTGTCGGTTCTCAATCAAGTTGGAATAGAATCCAGTGATTCTTTTGCGTCTGTCACTAACGCCCAGCCCTCAGGAGTTTGAAGCTCGTCACAGTCATTCAATGCTTGAATCCTACTCAGAATACCACAGACAAGGTTTAGACCTTCTGGATTCTCTTGAATGCCGCCATCAATTCTAGCTTATACCACGAAGATTCTGATTAAGGAATCCAAGAGATATTCACTCAATCTCAAGTAGAACAGAGGTGGTTGCCAGGCACACGTTCATAGGTGAGAATGATGATGAGTGTCACGGATCATCATATTCATCAAGTTGAGGAACAAGTGATATCTTAGAATAGAAGCAAGCGTGATTGAATGAAAAACAGTAGTAATTGCATTAATCCATCAAGACACAGCAGAGCTCCTCACCCCCAACCATGGGGTTTAGAGACTCATGCCGTAGAAGATACAATAAGAAATGTGTAATGTGTCATGACGTACAGATACAATGTCAAAATGTCCTATTTATAGTGAACTAGTAACCTAGGATATACAGAAATGAGTAAATGACGTAAAAATCCACTTCCGGGGTCCACTTGGTGTGTGCTTGGGCTGAGCATTGAAGTTTTCATTTGTAGAGAATTTTTCTTGAGTTAACCGCCAGCTTTTGTGCCAGTTTGGGCGTTTAACTCCAATTTTTGTGCCAGTTCCAGCGTTAAACGCCGGGAATTCTGAAGCTGATTTGCAACGCCGGTTTGGACCATCAAATCTCGGGCAAAGTATGAACTATTATACATTGCTGGAAAGCCCAGGATGTCTACTTTCCAACGCAGTTAAGAGCGCGCTAATTGGGCTTCTGTACCTCCAGAAAATCCACTTTGAGTGCAGGGAGGTCAGAATCCAACAGCATCTGCAGTCCTTTTTCAGCCTCTGAATCAGATTTTTGATCAGGTCCCTCAATTTCAACCAGAAATTACCTGAAATCACAGAAAAACACACAAACTCATAGTAAAGCCCAAAAAAGTTAATTTTAAATAAAAACTAATAAAAACATACTAAAAACTAACTAAAATGTACTAAAAACATACTAAAAACAGTGCCAAAAAGCGTATAAATTATCCGCTCATTACAACACCAAACTTAAATTGTTGCTTGTCCCCAAGCAACTGAAAATCAAATAGGATAAAAAGAAGAGAACATACTATAGACTCCAAAATATCAATGAAACTTAGCTCCAATTAGATGAGCGGGACTAGTAGCTTTTTGCTTCTGAACAGTTTTGGCATCTCACTTTATCCCTTGAAGATTAGAATGATTGGCATCTATAGGAACTCAGAATTCAGATAGTGTTATTGATTCTCCTAGTTAAGTGTGATGATTCTTGAACATAGCTACTTTATGAGTCTTGGCTGTGGCCCAAAGCACTCTGTCTTCCAGTATTACCACTGGATACATACATGCCACAGACACATAACTGGGTGAACCTTTTTAGATTGTGACTCAGCTTTGCTAGAGTCCCCAATTAGAGATGTCCAGGGTTCTTAAGCACACTCTTTTTGCCTTGGATCACTTTTTATCTCTCTCTCTTTTTTTTTCTTTTTCGTTTTTTATTTTGAATTCACTGCTTTTTTTTTTTTTTGCTTCAAGAATCAATTTGATGATTTTTCAGATCTTCAATAACATTTCTCCTTTTCCATCATTCTTTCAAGAGCCAACAAGTTTAACATTCTTCAATCAACAAATTCAAAAGACATATGCACTTGTCAAGCATTCATTCAGAAAACAAAAAGTATTGTCACCACATCAATCTAATTCAACTAGTTTCAAAGATGAATTCGAAATCCTGTACTTCTTGTTCTTTTGTGATTAAAAACATTTTTCATCTAAGAAAGGTGATGGATTCATAGGACATTTATAACTTTAAGGCATAGACACTAAGACACTAATGATCATGTAATAAAGACACAAACATAGATAAACATAAAGCATAAAAATTTGAAAAACCGAAAATAAAGAACAAGGAAATTAAAGAACGGGTCCACCTTAGTGATGGCGGCTTGTTCTTCCTCTTGAAGATCATATGGAGTGCTTTTGAGCTCGTCTAGGTCTCTTCCCTGTCTTTGTTGCTCTTCCCTCATAGCTTTTTGATCTTTTCTAATCTCATGGTGGATGATGGAATGCTCTTGGTGCTCCATCCTTAGTTGTCCCATGTTAGAGCTTAATTTTCCTAGGGAGGTATTGATTTGCTCCCAATAGTTTTGTGGAGGGAAGTGCATCCCTTAAGGCATCTCAGGGATTTCATGATGAGGAATTTGCTCAAGCTCTTGTTTGCTCCATCCTTTTCTTAGTGATGAGCTTTTGAGATGAATCTCTCTATCTCCCAGACTCAGAGGTGGAAGCTTTTGCCTTCTCTTTCCTCTTTATAGAGGTTTCTCTGGCCTTAAGTGTCATACATGGTTATGAAAAAATAAAAAGCAACTCTTTTACCACACCAAACTTAGAAGGGTTACTCGTCCTCGAGTAAAAGAAGAGAAGAGGGAGTAGAAGAAGAAAATAGATGAGTTGGAGAGGTGTGAGTGGTTCAGCCAAGGGGTACTGGGGGTGATTGGGTGTGGTTATTTTGGGGAAGAGTGTTATAGAAGGGTGTGAAGAGGAGAGAAGAAGAGGTGAGGTAGGTGGGATCCTGTGGGGTCCACAGATCCAGAGGTGTCAAGGAAAATTCATCCCTGCACTAAGTGGCGAGCAAAAATGCTCTTTATGCCAATTCTGGCGTTAAACACCGGGCTGGTGCCCATTTCTGGCGTTTAACGCCAGCTTCTTGCCCCTTCCTGGCCTTTAACACCAGTCTGGTGCCCCTTTCTGGCGTTAAACGCCCAGAATGGTGCCAGACTGGGCGTTAAACGCCCATTTGCTACCCTTACTGGCGTTTAAACGCCAGCAGGTTTTTCCTCCAGGGTGTGCTGTTTTTTTTTTCTGTTTTTCATTATGTTTTTGCTTTTTCAATTGATTTTGTGACTTCACATAATCATCAACCTGCAGAAAACATAAAATAACAATGGAAAATAGAGCTTCTTTAATGTTAGTAGCTTGACAGTAGGCTCTCTTGGAGCCTCACGGATACTCAGAGCAATGTTGGAACCTCCCAACACCAAACTTAGAGTTTGACTGTGGGGGTTCAACACCAAACTTAGAATTTGGTTGTGGCCTCCCAACACCAAACTTAGAGATTGACTGTGGGGACTCTGTTTGACTCTGTTTTGAGAGAAGCTTTTCATGCTTCTTCCCTTTCCTGTCTGCAAACCATGGTACTTCCTGAATGGCGAAGAGTTGCTCATCAGAAAAGGTTTCAGAGATCTCAGTAGGAGGGAGGGATGCTCCTGCTACTGGTTCTATCCGGGACAGGTGATCAGCTACTTGATTCTCTGTCCCTTTTCTGTCTCTTATTTCTATATCAAACTCTTGCAGAAGCAACACCCATCTTATGAGCCTGGGTTTTGAATCCTGCTTTGTGATTAGATATTTAAGAGCAGCATGGTCAGTGTACACAATCACTTTTGATCCTACTAAATAAGATCTGAACTTGTCAATGGCATAAACCACTGCAAGTAACTCCTTTTCTATGGTTGTGTATTTCTTCTGTGCATCATTTAGAATACGGCTGCCATAATAAATGACGTGCAGAAGCTTATCATGCCTTTGTCCCAATACTTCACCAATGGCATGGTCACTGGCATCACACATTAGTTCAAATAGTAATGTCCAGTCTGGTGCAGAGATGACTGGTGCTGTGACCAGCTTAGCTTTCAAAGTCTCAAACGCCTGCAGACACTCCTTATCAAAGATAAATAGCGTGTCAGCAGCTAGCAGTTTACTCAGAGGTTTTGCAATTTTTGAAAAATCCTTTATAAACCTTCTGTAGAATCCTGCATGCCCCAGAAAGCTTCTGATTGCCTTAATATTGGCAGGTGGTGGTAATTTTCCAATTACCTCAACTTTAGCTTGATCCACCTCTATTCCTTTGTTTGAAATTTTATGCCGAAGAACAATCCCTTCAGTCACCATAAAGTGACATTTTTCCCAGTTTAGAACTAGGTTGGTCTCTTGGCATCTTTTCAGGACAAGTGCTAGATGGTGAAGGCAGGAGCTGAATGAGTCTCCAAATACTGAAAAATCATCCATGAAGACTTCCAGAAATTTCTCTACCATATCTGAGAAAATAGAGAGCATGCACCTTTGAAAGGTTGTAGGTGCATTACACAGACCAAAAGGCATCCTTCTGTAGGCAAACACTCTAGAAGGACATGTGAATGCTGTTTTCTCTTGGTCTTGAGGATCTACTGCAATTTGGTTGTAACCTGAATAGCCATCCAAAAAGCAGTAGTATTCATGACCTGCTAGTCTCTCTAACATCTGGTCTATAAATGGTAAAGGAAAATGATCCTTTCTGGTGGCTGTATTGAGCCTTCTGTAGTCAATACACATACACCACCCTGTAACTGTTCTTGTAGGAACCAGTTCATTCTTTACATTATGAACCACTGTCATGCCTCCCTTTTTGGGGACAACGTGGACAGGGCTCACCCAGGGGCTATCAGAAATAGGATAAATAATCCCAGCCTCTAGTAACTTAGCGACCTCTTTCTGCACCACCTCCTTCATGGCTGGATTTAGCCGCCTCTGTGGTTGAACCACTGGCTTAGCATCATCCTCCAATAGGATCTTGTGCATGCATCTTACTGGGCTAATGCCCTTAAGATCACTTATGGACCACCCAAGAGCTGTCTTGTGTGTCCTTAGCACTTGAATTAGTGCTTCCTCTTCCTGTGGATTTAAAGTAGAGCTTATGATCAGTGAAAAAGTGTCACCTTCTCCCAGAAATGCATATTTCAGGGATGGTGGTAGTGGCTTGAGCTCGGGTTTAGGAGGCTTATCCTCTTCCTAAGGAATTTTCAGAATTTCTTCTATTTCCTTTAGTTCCTCCAGATCAGGCTGAACATCTTTAAAGATGTCCTCTAGCTCTAATTCGAGACTTTCAGTCGTATTAACCTCCTCTACCAAAGAGTCAATAATATCAGTGCTCATGCAGTCATTTGATGTGTCTGGATGCTGCATATCTTTGACAACATTCAACTTGAACTCATCCTCATTGACTCTCAGGGTTAATTCCCCTTTTTGGACGTCAATGAGAGTTCGTCTAGTTGCTAGGAAGGGTCTTCCTAGGATGAGAGTTGCACTCTTGTGCTCCTCCATTTCCAGCACTACAAAGTCAGTTGGAAAGGCGAATGGCCCAACCTTGACAATCATGTCCTCAATTATGCCTGATGGGTATTTAATGGAGCCATCAGCAAGTTGGAGGCATATCCGGGTTGGTTTGACTTCTTCAGTCAACCCAAGCTTTCTTATAGTGGATGCAGGTATTAGATTGATACTTGCTCCAAGGTCACATAGGGCTGTCTTGGTACAAGCACCTTCTAATGTGCATGGTATCATAAAGCTTCCTAGATCTTGAAGCTTCTCTGGTAAGCTCTTCAGAATGACTGCACTGCATTCTTCAGTGAGAAACACTTTTTTAGTTTCTCTCCAATCCTTCTTATGACTTAAGATCTCTTTCATGAACTTAGCATAAGAGGGTATTTACTCAAGTGCTTTTGCAAACGGAATCTTTATTTCAAGAGTTCTAAGATAGTCTGCAAAGTGGGCAAATTGCTTATCCTGTTCCGCTTGGCGGAGTTTCTGAGGATAAGGCATCTTGGCTTTATACTCTTCAACCTTAGTTGCTGCAGTTTTATTTCCTACAGAAGTGGTTGGAGAAGCCTTCTTAGAGGGGTTACTATCAGCACTCTTAGGTGTCTGATTCCTCATTGGCGTTTGAACGCCAGGATTGGGTGAGGAATGGGCATTTAACGCCAACTTTTCCTCCCTTTTTGGCATTTGAACGCCAGAACTGGGGAGGGAATGGGTGTTTAATGTCAACTTTTCCCCCCTTTCTGGCGTCTGAATGCCAGAAGTATTCCTCTCTGGGCTCTTACTGTCCTTAGAGGGATTTTGGACAGTGGTTTGGTTATCCTCTGTCAGTTGTTCCTTTCTTAGCTTTCTGCTGCTTTGAGTTGACACATTCAATATTTTCCCACTCCTTAATTTAATAGCTTGGCATTCTTCTGTTATCTATTTAGATAGTTGCTGTCTTGTCTGATTTAATTGTGCTTTCATATTCTTGTTAGCAATTTTAGTTTCTTGGAGCATCTCTTTAAAATCTGCTAACTGTTTTGTCATCATGAGTAATTGCTGATTAAGCTCAACCATCTGTTCTTGAGGGTTAGGATCAGTAGTTACTGTCATAGCTTCTTCTTTTATAGAGGACTCACTACTTGAGTATAAATGTTGATTTCTAGCAACTGTATCTATGAGCTCTTGAGCCTCTTCAGTCGTCTTCCGCATGTGTATAGATCCACCAGCTGAGTGGTCTAAAGACATCTGAACTTTTTCTATGAGCCCATAATAGAAGATGTCTAACTGTACCCACTCTGAAAACATTTCAGAGGGGCATTTTCTTAGCATACCTCTGTACCTCTCCCAGGCATTATAAAGGGATTCATCATCCTTTTTGGAGGGTAAAATTGATTCAGGAATTTGTCTGATAACTGTCTCCATGTTTTTATGCTTGCTGTGGGTTGGTTATTCAACCACCTCTTAGCTTGATCTTTTACAGCAAATGGAAACAGTAATAATCTGTAGACATCCTGATCCACCTCTTTATCACGTACTGTGTCAGCAATTTGTAAGAACTGTGCCAGAAACTTAGTGGGTTCTTCCTGTGGAAAATCGGAATACTGGCAATTTTGCTGCACCATGATAATGAGTTGAGGATTTAGCTCAAAGCTGCTTGCTTTAATGGGAGGTATACAGATACTACTCCTATATGCAGCTGTAATGGGGTTAGCATATGACCCCAGAGTCCTTCTGGACTGCTCAATTCCACTTAAGTCCATGATGGAGAAAGGGAGATGATGTGGATATTATTATATTTATTTTTTTTATTTTTTTATTTTATTTAATTAAAAGTGACCGAAAATAATAAAATAAAATAAATAGTAAATAAAATAAAATTTCGAAAACTAAAAGAAAATAAAATCAAAGCAAATTGAAAACTAAATTAATTAATTAATTAAAAAGATTTTGAAATTAGCAATTAAAAAGATATGATTGAAAATTATTTTGAAAAAGATTTGATTGAGAAGATATGATTGCAAAAAAAATGATTGAAAAGATATGATTGAAGAAATTAAAAAAGATTTGATTTTCGAAAAAGATTTGAAAAGATCAATTTTTGAAATTAGAATTTTGACTTGACTAAAAAAACGATATGATTTTGAAAATCTTTGACTAATTTAATGCAAAATTTTGAAAATTATGAATAAAATAAGGAAAGGATTTTTTTTTATTTTTGAATTTTAGTGAGGAAAGAGAAAAACAACAAAATGACACTAAACTTAGAAATTTTAGATCAAAACAAAGGGAACATGCAAATTCGAAAAATTAAAAGAAAATAAAAGCATGCAATTGACACCAAACTTAAAATATGAAACTAAATTCAAATAAAAGACTCTAAACCAACAAAAATAAAATATTCCTAATCTAAGCAACAAGATAGACCGTCAGTTGTCCAAACTGGAACAATCCCCGGCAACGGCGCCAAAAACTTGGTGCACGAAATTGCAATCACACTTTTGCAATTCCGCACAACTAACCAGCAAGTGCACTGGGTCGTCCAAGTAATACCTTACGTGAGTAAGGGTCGATCCCAAGGAGATTGTTGGCTTGAAGCAAGCTATGGTTATCTTGTAACTCTTAGTCAGGATATCAATAATTCTCAGGTTTAATTGTGAAAAGTAAAAGAACATGAAATAAATACTTGTTTTGCAGTAATGGAGAACAGGTTGAGGTTTTAGAGATGCTCTATCTTCTGAATCTCTGCTTTCCTACTGTCTTCTTCTTCATGCACGCAAGGCTCCTTCCATGGCAAGCTGTATGTAGGGTTTCACTGTTGTCAATGGCTACCTCCCATCCTCTCAGTGAAAATGTTCAACGCGCTCTGTCACAGCACGGCTAATCATCTGTCGGTTCTCAATCAGGTTGGAATAGAATCCAGTGATTCTTTTGCGTCTGTCACTAACGCCCAGCCCTCAGGAGTTTGAAGCTCGTCACAGTCATTCAATCCTTGAATCCTACTCAGAATACCACAGACAAGGTTTAGACCTTTCGGATTCTCTTGAATGCCGCCATCAATTCTAGCTTATACCATGATGATTCTGATTAAGGAATCCAAGGGATATTCACTCAATCTCAAGTAGAACGGAGGTGGTTGTTAGGCACATGTTCATAGGTGAGAATGATGATGAGTGTCACGGATCATCACATTCATCAAGTTGAGGAACAAGTGATATCTTAGAATAAAAGCAAGCGTGATTGAATGAAAAACAGTAGTAATTGCATTAATCCATCAAGACACAGCAGAGCTCCTCACCCCCAACCATGGGGTTTAGAGACTCATGGCGTAGAAGATACAATAAGAAACGTGTAATGTGTCATGATGTACAGATACAATGTCAAAATGTCCTATTTATAGTGAACTAGTAACCTAGGATATACAGAAATGAGTAAATAACATAAAAATCCACTTCCGGAGTCCACTTAGTGTGTGCTTGGGCTGAGCATTGAAGCTTTCATGTGTAGAGACTTTTTCTTGAGTTAAACGCCAGCTTTTGTGCCAGTTTGGGCGTTTAACTCCAATTTTTGTGCCAGTTCCGGCGTTAAACGCCGGGAATTCTGAAGCTGATTTGCAACACCGGTTGGGGCCATCAAATCTCGGGAAAAGTATGGACTATTATACATTGCTGGAAGCCCAGGATGTCTACTTTCCAACTCAATTAAGAGCGCGCTAATTGGGCTTCTATAGCTCCAGAAAATCCACTTCGAGTGCAGGAAGGTCAGAATCCAACAGCATCTGCAGTCCTTTTTCAGCCTCTGAACAGATTTTTGCTCAGGTCCCTCAATTTCAGCCAGAAGTTACCTGAAATCACAGAAAAACACACAAACTCATAGTAAAGCCCAAAAAAGTTAATTTTAAATAAAAACTAATAAAAACATACTAAAAACTAACTAAAATGTACTAAAAACATACTAAAAATAGTGCCAAAAAGCGTATAAATTATCCGCTCATCACCAGCCTTTAAACTTACCAAGACACATCCAGAGTGCTATCGGACATGTACAAATTGCGGGAAACTTTCCTTTTCCTGCCTTGGTTTTGGATCTTGTCTCAGCAGCCGGAGTCTCCTACAGAGCTGGGGACACCAAAGCCATGCTTCCACGGGATGATCAATACGTCCATAACAGGAAATATATCAGACCGCCAACAGCCACTACTAGCCAGCCTGCAGAACAAGCTGCAAACATTCCTCCTTCCACACCACAAGAAACTTCAACAAGTTAGCTGCTCCATCAGATACTGGAGAGTTTGGACCGGCAAGAACAGAAAGTGAAGCTACGAGAGCGCCGCAACCAGCGTCATTTCAAATACCTCAAGGAGCTACTCACAGGAAACCACAAACCTGTCAAAGACCCAGACACTCTGGACTCCACTTCATATACTAGCACAGGGAGCCATGACGGTCCCGACTGTGGAGATACTGCTACCAGCCCACCTTTATTCCTGACAGATAGCACCGAGGACGGTGCAAAGCCTTAAGTGTGGGGAGGTCGGTCAGTACCTGACTTCTGGAGGTAATTTCTCTTCCCTAACATCAATAAAGTAGGATATTTAGTCAGTTTTTCTTTAGGATATATTGTTTAGAAATATGATTATTTGCATGCATGTTCTATTTAGTTGAGATATAATAAGTTTCTTTTAAGATCCTATTTTTGAAAATTTTCACTAATTTAAACCAAAATTTAAATGTTAAACTTGTTTGAAGATTGTAAATTGGAACATGGTTTTTGAGCTAAAGAACACACAACCTGTTAGACTTTGAGCCTAAATACATGGCTACATTATTTAACCATAAATATTTTATTCTTGTGTGTTTACTTCTCTATGATTGTAATTTGTATTTTGTTTTATCCTATATGTCCAATGTTTAATGTGTTATTTTCATGCATATGATTGAGGCCATTACTTGTTTAGCTCACTTATCTCAAATAAGCATACCCTTTAAATCACCCTTGTTTACCACTTTGAGCCTTTTTATCCCCCTTGTTCTATGTTTTACCACATCACTAGCCTCAAGCAAAAAAAAAAAAAACAATTAAACACCCCAAATTGAATCTTTGGTTAGCTTAAGATAGAGATTGTGTGTTGATTAAGTGTGGAAAAACTGTGGAAACATAGGTTAATAAGGGAATGTATCATGTTTCTAAATTTGAATATTGGAAAATTTGGGTACCTACTCATGTAAAACAGAAAATAAAAAATTTCATATGCATTGATATGTTATTTTAGTTTTTATGTCTCTTTAAAAAAATAAATAAATAAATAAGGGGACAAAATTACCCCAATGCCATGTCAATAAAAGATCAATGCATATGTGATACAAGTAAAAGAAAGGTTGGAGCATGAGTATGTAATGCAAAGTGGGAAATTTTGGGTAGCTAGGTATGAAATTAGGAGATATATAGAGTATATGTATGTTAGGTGAAAGCTTATGTTAATTAAAGATTCAATTTATAAGCTCACTTAGCCATATGTATATCCTTACCTTTACCTTAGCCCCATACAACATTGAAAAAGACTTCATGATGTTTGTATTGGTATATTAAGGCCCAGTTTGGGTAAATAACTTAAATAATTTTTTTTGGAAAATGAGCTTAAAACATAAGGACTTTTATTAAAAGCAGCTTATAAATAAGTTATTTTGTGTTTGGATTTTTAGTTATAAAAGTACTTATTTTAAAGTTGTAGCGTTTGGATAAATAACTCAAAAAATAATTTTTTTTATAAAAAAGAATGAATATTAAAATAACCATGATAACAAATACTTTCCAATATTGAATGTTGATTTTACATAACCTAATTACTAATATTGTGTATGATATGATAGGTGAAAATAAAAAATAAATATAAAATGTGTGTCAATGTATATTTTATTGCTGTTTTTTATTTTTTATTTTTACTCCTATTAGAACTCTCTTCTCCTTTATTGAGGTCAATAACTTGTTATAATTAACTATGAAAATAATAATAAGCTATAAAATTACATATGAAAAAAATAAAATTAAAACTGAAATTTCATACCACACTTGAATACAAATTTAATAATAAAAAATAGTGATAAAATGATAAAAAAATATTTAGAAGGAATATATGCAGTAAGTTATTCAGATGTAATATTGTCTGAAAATGTGGAGTATCAATACTTCCATCAGATGTTACGTAAAAATGGTGAGACTTGGAACATTGCGTGAGAATGATGGTGGAAGGCCAATACTTCTAGTAGACCTTGTGTGAAAATGGTGATGAATGGTCAGCATTTTTCATAGAATCAAGAAGGAAAGTATATTTTTTTGTTTTAAAATTTCTTTTTTAAGTAAGTGGTAGAATGACTTCTCGAGAAGTAAGAAGTCATATATTTATACTTCTTCAAAAAGCTACAAATTAACTTTTTGGGAAGTTAAAAGCTTTTTTTAAAATAGTGCCAAACACATAGATTGTGACTTTTCATAATCCAAAAGTTAAAAAAAAGTAGCTTCTGCTACTTCCCAAACGGGCTCTAAATATTGTTGATTGGTTAGGTGTAGAACAAAATTTAGAAAGTATGATTAGAAAAGAATAGAGTAATTACCCTATACACTTGAGAGACTAGAGTGCACATACACCATCAGTGAGGGTTCAATGCTTAAAATCTATGTTCCTTGCTTTCATGAGCTATCTTCTTGCATTTTTATCTGTTCTTACTGTATGAATTGAATTAGTGGAATTTGAATTATGCTTGTCTTGAAGAGCTTATTTACTTTTAACCAAATAGACAAGAAACATACAGTTGCATTCATATATAGACAAGTTGCATTGCATTTCATGAGTTTTGCATTTCCCTACTCATTTACTTTATCTCCTTTAACTAATCATGAGGACATGTTAATGTTTAACTAAGAAAATGAAATAACTCTTACTCTTTCAAGGTGACAATCAATAAAAAGGACCCCTGAAGCTTATACTTGAAAGAACCCTCAAGGATCTAGGAGCTCTCTGTGGCATTGAAACAAAAATATGCATGAACTGTTAATCACTTAGTCATATCCTTAGTCATGTTTGCATCCATTCAAGGTCAAAGTCTCAATTCATATATGGACTACTCCCATTAATTTTCTTGGGACAAGCAAAGTTTAAGTTTGGTGTTGTGATGACTTGCACCATCTACCCTTTTTTCTTGCATAAAAAGGACCATAAAAGAGCATAATCTCAATTGATTATTGCAATTCATACATTATTTGATGAATATTATAGTATATTACTTTGAAATGAGTTTGTGCTGAATTTCAGGTGAAAAAGACAACAAAAAAGGGAAGAAAACAACAAAATAAGCTGGGTGTGCCACTTGGTATCGAAGGCTGATAAACCATTATTTTATGATTTATATTGTGTTTAATTGAGTGGTTTTATCAAGTCTTTCACCCACTTATTCATATGATTAGCATGATATTACAAGTTCTTCCCAAAATTGTCCATGGTTGAAAACTTGCTTCCTAGAGATCTTTTAATTATGTATTTTTATTCTCCTTTGTACCATTCGATGTCGTAATCTGTGTGTTAAGTGTTCAGGCCACATAGGGCAGAAATGGCTTAGAGAATTGAGAGGAAGCTTGCAAAAATGGAAGGAGCACAAGAAAATAAAGAGATGATCAGCGAACACTGACGTGAGCACATGGCCCATGCGACGCACGAAATGAAGAATTCGCAAGCGATGCGAATGCATGCCTGACGCAATCGTGAAGATCAAAGTCTGCACGAATGACGCGAACGCGTGGACAACGCGAACGCGTGACAAGGAAAACCGCTGAATGACACGAACGCGTGGATGACGCGTACGCGTGACCTGCATGATCTGCAGAAATTACAGAATACGCTGGAGACAATTGCGGGCTGCATTTTAACCTAATTTTTGGCCCAGAAACACAAAATAAAGCAAGGGAACATGCAGAAACTCAAATCATTATCGACACACATACATTTACATTGATATTAGAATAGTTTTAGTTTTAGATCTAAATCTTACTACTCCTTTAGGTTTTCTCTACGTTGATAGGATTTTTGTTTGTTGCTTTTGCTTTGGATATTGAAGAGCCATTACCTCTGTAGAAGTACTATTCTAGTTTGTTTCCCTATTCTCCTACTCTTTTGATTATTTATTATTCTTATTTAGATACTTATGTTACGTTTGGATTTATCAATACAGTTCACTACCTTTTACATTAATCAATTTCCAATCCTTATTTTATTTATCATGTTTTCTTCTACTATTTCTGTAAGCATTTTATTCTTGTCAATGGAGTAGAAATTCCACTTGACATGGGGGTTAATCAAGAGAAGACACTTGAGTTGGAATGCTCAAGTGCTTAGTTAAATTGGACGCTGTTAGCTAATTCTATACCTACTAACGCTAGATCTCCCCAAGGGAGAGGACTAGGAATTGTAGGTGAGAGTTAGTTTAATCACCATACTTTCTCTTATTTAGTAAGGGTTAACCGAGTGAGAACAGCAACCTCTCTACACTACACTTGAGAAGATCCCAACAAGGATAGGAATTCCACTTAATTATTCCCCCAGTCAAGGCTTTTCATTTAAAGTATCAATAATTATTCTTAGTTTTTTTATTACTTCAATCTTTAATCATTTTAATTGCTCGTTATCAAAACTCAATTTTTCTGAAAACCCCTAGTTAATAAAATAGCACTCTTTCCTGCAACTCGTTCGGAGACGACCTGGGACTCATACTCCCAGTATTTTTATTTCTAAAAATTGTGACAACCTCTTTTAAATTGGGGACGCGGATTTTAGCTGGTTAAGAGCTATACGTGCAACGCTATTCTCTTAATTGAAATCTCTTAATTGGTTAACTTCTGCCATGCATCAAAGGCGTGGCACGCCAGCTTCAAAAGTCACTTGGGCGTGCCGCTTGAGGAGCCAGGCGTGGCACGCCAAGCTTAAGAAACCCACAAATAAATGGGTGTGCCACGTTAGTACAAGATTCCAGAGAAGAGGTTGAAGGCTAAAAAGGTCTGGGTGTGCTACTTGAGGTCGAAGGCGTGGCACGCCAAGCTCTCACCCTCACCTAGGCGTGCCACTTGAGCATCCAGGCGTGGCACGCCAACGTTCAAGAAGGCGTGGCACGCCAGCTCAAGAGTCTCACCTGGGCATGCCACTTGAATGCTGGGCGTGGCACGCCAACTACTAGAACCAAGGCAAAATGATGGGCGTGGCATGCTAGTTATACTTTCCAGAGAGCGAATTAGGAGGCCAACCATAAGGGCGTGCCACTTGGTATCAAAGGCGTGGCACGCCATCTACCATTCTCCACCCAGGCGTGCCACTTGAGTCTCAGGCGTGGCACGCTATCATCACCAATCAACCAAGCTACGAACTGGGTGTGCCACTTGAATGCTGGGCGTGGCACGCCAGTGAAGGAGCCAAGCACACAAATGGGCGTGCCACGCCGGACCCTGGGCGTGCCATGCTAGTTCAACTTTCCAGAGAGATGGATCAAGCACACAGTATGGGCGTGGAACGCCAGACCCTGGGCGTGCCACACTTGTTCAACTTTCCAGAAGCAAGAAGAAGAGGGAGAAAGCCTGGGTGTGCCACTTAGGCTCGAAGGCGTGGCACGCTAGGCTATCCAAGATTTTAAAAAGGCCTGGGCGTGCCACTTGGGCTCGAAGGTGGGGCACGCCAGGCTACACGAGTGATTAAAAGACCCTGGGCGTGCCACTTGTGCTCGAAGGCGTGGCATGCCAGGGATGCTAATAAAGGAGGGCGTGGCACGCCACTGAAGCGCCAGCCATACGCCTGCTGGGAGTTCAAATTTATTGGGCTTCTTTTCCCTCCAAATTGTATTTTTCTTTTCACTTTTGTATTTCCTTTATTTTTAGAGCTAAGAATAGTATAAATAACTGCAAAAAGTACTGAGAATGGGGTTAAGTAGTTAGGAAGCTAGGTTGTAGAATAGAGCTTTTAGATTTACTTTTCACTTCATCATCTTCTCTATCTTGAGTACTTTTCTTTGAGCTATGAGTAGCTAAATTCCCTCTCATTGAGAGAGGGAGCTCTGTTGTACTTGATGGATTAATGATAGTGAATTTCTTTTTCTCCTCATCTTCTCTTTGATTTGCTAGAAGGAATTTCGTTCTTCATGCTTAGTGTTCAATTATCTTGGAAAAGAGATTGAATGCAAAATGGGTTTCATGGGAACCTTGGAAAAGGAAACATGAAACCATGCTAGAAATACCTTCTCACACTTAAGTAAGATTTGGGTTTTGGTGTTTAGATATGGTGACATATAATCCTCCCTCTACTTGGACCTATGATGATGTGTGGTATAATTAGGGACCAAGCATATCTCTCTTCATGAGCAATTAGACCAAGGAATTGGCTATTGATCAAGATCTGAGAAATTGAGTCACCAAGGGATTGGGACTCAATCAATCATGCTTGCCAAGAGGTCAATGAGTTGCATGATTGAAGAGGATATAAGCTGGATCTAATCCAAAGAGGCAACATCTCCTAATTTTAATGAATCTCCCTATCCTTATCTTCCCCATTCTTTATAGCTTTCTTCTATATTCTGCAAATCCCCATTTCCGTTTATAATTAAGTCATTTAATCTTCTACCATTTACATTCTTGCCATTTCTATTTCTGCACTTTACTACTTTTCTTTACCTTTTAGCCATTTATATTTTTGCCCATTTATAATTCTGTAATTATAATCTATTCTGTTTAGCTTGAATAATTCACCAATTGATTAAAATTTCTCAAATCTACCAGTCTCTGTGGATACGATCCCACTCCACTATGGGTTATTACTTGACGATAATTTTGGTGCACTTGCCAAAATAACGGATTCATCATTTTTGTGTGGGTAGTGAATTCCGGTCATCATTTTGGTTTTGGAAGTTAAGGAAAACTAAAGAATTGTCAATTTTGGTAAAAATTCATTTTTGGTAAACTTTGACGGATTGATGAGCGGATAATTTATACGCTTTTTGGCATTGTTTTTAGGTAGTTTTTAGTAAGTTCAAGCTACTTTTAGGGATGTTTTCATTAGTCTTTATGTTAAATTCACATTTCTGGACTTTACTATGAGTTTGTGTGTTTTTCTGTGATTTCAGGTAATTTCTGGCTGAAATTGAGGGACTTGAGCAAAACTTTGAAAAAGGCTGACAAAAGGACTGCTGATGCTGTTGGAATCTGACCTTCCTACACTCGAAATGGCTTTTCTGGAGCTACAGAACTCCAAATGGCGCGCTCTCAACGGCGTTAAAAAGTAGACATCCAGAGCTCTCCAGCAATATATAATAGTCCATACTTTATTTGGAAATTGACAACGTAACTTGGCGTTGAACGCCAAGTACATGCTGCTGTCTGGAGTTAAACGCCAGAAACACGTCATGATCCGGAGTTGAACGCCCAAAACACGTTATAACTTGGCGTTCAACTCCAAGAAAAGCCTCAGCTCGTGGATAGATCAAGCTCAGCCCAAACATACACCAAGTGGGCCCCGGAAGTGGATTTATGCATCAATTACTTACTCATGTAAACCCTAGTAGCTAGTTTAGTATAAATAAGACTTTTTACTAGTGTGTTAGTCATCTTTTGACCATTCGGCCTTTTGATCACTTTCATGGGGGCTGGCCATTCGGCCATGCCTGAACCTTTCACTTATGTATTTTCAACGGTGGAGTTTCTGCACACCATAGATTAAGGGTGTGGAGCTCTACTGTACCTCAAGTTTCAATACAATTATTATTACTTTCTATTCAATTCTCTTTTATTCTTATTCCAAGATATACGTTGCACAACACTTTGATAAATGTGATGATCCGTGACACTCATCATCATTCTCACCTATGAACGCGCGTGATTGACAACCACTTCCGTTCTACTCTAGGCAGGGCGCATATCTCTTAGATTCCCCAACAGAATCTTCGTGGTATAAGCTAGATAGATGGCGGCATTCATGGGGATCCAGAAAGTCTAACCTTGTCTGTCGTATTCCGAGTAGGATCCCGGGAATCCGGAAAGTCTAACCTTGTTTGTGGTATTCCGAGTAGGATTCCGGTATTGAATGACTGTGACGAGCTTCAAACTCCTGAAGGCTGGGCGTGATGACAAACGCAAAAGAATCAATGGATTCTACTCCAACCTGATTGAGAACCGACAGATGATTAGCCGTGCTGTGACAGAGCATTTGGACCATTTTCACTGAGAGGATGGGATGTAGCTATCAACAAGGGTGATGCCTCCAGACGATTAGCCGTGCAGTGACAGCGCATAGGACCATTTTCCCGAGAGGATTAAAAGTAGCCATTGATGATGGTGATGCCCTACATACAACATGTCATGGAAAGGAGTAAGAAGGATTGGATGAGAGCAATAAGAAAGTAGAGATTCGAAAGGATTCTAGCATCTCCACACGCCTATCTGAAATTCCCACTATTGATTTACATAAGTATTTCTATCCCTTTTTATTTTATTTATCTTTATTTTCTATTTATTCCATTAATCAAATTTAAACCAATAATCCAATTACTTGAATCTGCCTTACTGAGATTTACAAGGTGACCATAGCTTGCTTCATACCAACAATCTCTGTGGGATCGACCCTTACTCACGTAAGGTATTACTTGGATGACCCAGTACACTTGCTGGTTAAGTTGAACGGAGCTGTGAGCTTCTCTAACAGTGCCTGGAACTCTTTTATCACAATTTCGTCCACCATGGATCATAACTTGAGCCTCTATTTTAAAATTGGTTGGAAATTACTTCAAATTAAAGATGATTCAAAGATCTTTAAAGTTTGAAGCAAATGGAATTTTGTAGAGGAAGTTATGAACGTCGAAAGTTCGGTATAAAAATCTAATTTCTACAACTTCACAAAATTTTACAAGTCTGGGAGTGCATGCATACACGAACACCTTCGTACGCGGACATGCGTCTTTGCCAAACCTTCTCACGTACGTGGCACATGCATGCGGATGCGGAATGGGAAAAAACTCAAGGATGCGTACGCAGCCCCATGGCATGATACGTAGGCGATCGTTTCTAACTTGCCTCCTCGCGTACGCCACATGCGTGCATACACGACATGGGAAATTTTAACATCCGCGTGTAGGCGGTACCATGTATGTGTACGCGGATGCCCTGTTTTACTAAACAATTATTTTTCTTCACTTTTGATGGATTCTGTAGTCTTCCAAACTCCTTTAACTACTGTTTAAGATTGATAACTAGTAATTGACACTTGAGACATAAGCTACGTTTGGCTTTATTTCCTTTGGTTTTCTTATGGCATTTAGCCAAGAGAAGGAATCAAGGTGAATATATTAAATAATGATGCTAATTGAAAGATATTTGATGAGGTAAATAATATATATAAGGTTGAATAATATAAAATAATAGTAATATATATAAGACTAAATATATATGAATTACTAATATAAATCACGCTAGTAACTTAAGGATAAAAGATATTTGATGAAATATTAGCGAAACTAAACTCATTAAAGAATACCGATATTTACTCATATTGGTAAATTTGGAACTTAATATTAATAATATTAACTAACCTCTATTTTTAAATTAAAATTATCAACTACTTAAATTAAAATATATATAATTTTTATTACTTATGAATTACTAGAATTAAAGTTTTATTTATGTAAAATATATCATCATAATATATATATATATAAAAGAATATGAATTTGATTAAATTCAAATAGTTATAAAATTAATTTAATTACTTATAATAAAGTAATTTTTAAAAATAAGGAACTCCAATTTATGAAAATAAATTTTAACTTATTTATATTTATATTTTTAAAAATGTGGGTCGTTACATTCTATCCACCTTACAAAACTTTTCGCCCTCGAAAATTGATATAATAAAACAAGTTCGAACTCTACAAAAAAACCAGATTCATGAAAAAAACACAAGCAGCGTTAAGGATTGACACTTAAAAAGTTTCAAGTGAATAGATAGGATCACAATAAGGCAAAGATATATATAAATGATAAGGTGTGGTTGAAAGAAGTAATCAAATCACATTTTAAAGAGGGATCCCGGAACAAAGAATTTTAATGAAAACAATAAAAGAAGAGATGACACCAAGTCACATTAGTACGAATAGAGAGTATACGTCGAATCGTATCCAACCCATAAAACATAACTTCTAACGGAACCAGACTCCATGATTCGCATAACCTATTATTTATATTTCGTCCATCACAACCCATTAGTGTTCCCATCTACATATGTCATTAGTATTAAGTTGGCCAGACTTAATACCATGAGAAATGCAACGGTCGACTAACAACATTAATCAATAGACAGTCATGCATCTAAAACTCAAATTTCTGCCAGTAGGATAAGTCCTATTGCATGATAGACACTCAGAGTATGCAATGAAGCATAGTCAGTTCATTCCCAAGGCTCTAACAAGAACGAACTGCTCTGATACCATAATGTAACACCCTAACTTTCAGTACGTCATGATCGTACCAAAATTGAGGCATTACTGACCTGTTTTCGGTATTTACTGTTTAATATTGATCCTTTAATTCAATTTCACATTTTAATTTAAAAAAAAAAGCCAAAAAGTTTTGTTTATATTAATTAAAATCATATATCAAAGATTTTCAAGCAATACTAGTCACATAGTTAGTAAGAATAATAAATATCATACAAAAGAATTCAAATGAAACTCATATACAATTCCTATCCCTCTGTATAAAATAAAATCTTAACTAACAAAGGAGAGAAAATTCTAGGAAAGCGACTCATCACATAAACTTAACTCAAATAAGGCTAATAACCGCCCGCAACTTCAAACTGAGTCTTCGAACCTGTGTCACTGAAAGGGTGAAAAATTTTGGGGTGAGAACCAACCACGCGTTCTCAGTAGAGAATGTGAATGCCGTAAGAGTAACGAAATAAAATGCAAATAATTAACTTTATTCCATAAAACTATATTTTTATCAAACCTTTTGAAAATAATTATTAAGATTACTTTATGTAATTAATTACCTTCTTTAAATTTCAAACTTAAGACAAATCTCATTCACAACCTCAGTTCTTAGTCACCTCAATACACAAACTAATAGCACAAGAAACAGATCAACACACAAACAAATAGCAATAAGACAAATAGCACAATCACAGAGAGACAAGATAAGCAAACACAATTAAATGCAAATGTGCAAACAATGATAATGCATGTCTAGTCCTATCTCAGGTAATGAGCTCATTTGTCAGTTTCGACCCGCACCCGACGCAATCTGACTCGCAAGTCAGATAAGGCATTCCAGCGGCATAACCTCTGCAAGTTTCTACTTCTTGCAGGCGCTGATTCTCTAGCTGAAGTATCCCGAACATGACCTCTGCAAGTACTTGTAGGCGCTGATTCTCCAGCTGAAACATGTGCCACTTTCTCCTAGAAGCCATTCTATACACACGGGCATCCCCGCACAATCATTCACACATAAAGCCCATGGCTTAACATTTTCACATCCACACCTTAACCACTTACTTTCCGTTACCCTCTCGTGACCTTTTAATCATTTCATAAATCACACGTGTCGTGTTCTCTTTTTCCTTTCTTTCTTCTTCTTAACAAACCGAACTCAAATCTTTTTTATTTAAAACCAACAACTCTTCCAAAATCATTTCATATTTAAACCTCTTTCAAAAGACTAAAAAGAATCATTTATTAAGTAAATCTCACGGCAGAGTTCTGACACTTTAGGGAGGACGACAATCAAACTCGTTCTTTAAAATTAATAAACTCCTTTGAATCATAATTCCTTAAAATGTAGTTCTTTAATCAAACTCAAAACATAAAGTCTTCTTTAATGAGTAAAAAGTCAATATATAATCTTTTGTTAACAAATAACATTCAAAACATAAAGTTTTTCTTTAATAAATCAAACCCAAACATAAATCTTTTCTTAATAAATCAAAAGCAAACAATACGATTTCTCAAAACATAGATTCTTTCTTAAATAATTTAATTGTGAAACATAAAATTTTTCTTGGTAAATCGAATTTAAAATAGAATAATTCTTTTCTTAACTAAATAAAACTTAAAAAATATCATTTTTCAAATCCAAATCTTCTAAAATAACTTTTCAAATAAAACCTTAGATTTTATAAAAGTTTGACAACATCTCCCTTAAAACTCGGACTTTGCCACCCTTTTCGGGTCCTAACCGAACCATTCTCCACCTCTTTTCAAACATTTCCAAAATCAGAAATTATTTTCAAATCTCAATTCAATACCAACAAATCAAACTGAAATCAATCTCACCAGTTAACCATCATTCACAGCCACAATTCAACCAATTTCATCACATTCAACTATATTCACAATCACCAACAATCCCAATCTCATCAATTTTCATCAGTTAATCAAACGAGACATTTATGAATTATTTGCAGTTACTCACTAAACTTCAATGGCATTCGTAAATTAGAACAGTTAATTTTAAAATAAATTTTCTACCTCTGTACGAAATTAAAGTCAATAAAGATCCTGAAAAAGTATTTTGACTGAGCTGCTGAAGAAGAAAACGTCGGAAATCGCCTATGTTTTCTAGAATTCCAATTGACCGAACTCAAGGAGAAGAGGAGCTACGTCATCATCAATTTCTACTGGACAAAAGTAACGCCAACATGTAGAGAGAAAAGATACGAATACTTTTCTTGAATTAGATTTTTTATTGGAGTTACGGATTAGAAGAAATCGAGAAAGGAAGCTTCACGGTCCCATGGCCTCACGTTTCACTCTCTCTTGGCTTTTCTTTTTCTTGTTTTTCTTTCTTCTGGTTTGGTAGTTCCAGGAAGCAAATGAAGGATGATAATATGCTTAATGAAACAAAGGGATAGGTGTCACGTTTTTATATATATATGTATATGTGCATAAGCCACGTTTTGCTTTATTTCCTTTGGTTTCCTTATGGCATTTAGCCAAGAGAAGGAATCAAGGTGAATATATTAAATAATGATGCTAATTGAAAGATATTTGATGAGGTAAATAATATATATAAGGTTGAATAATATAAAATAATAGTAATATATATAAAATTAAATATATATGAATTACTAATATAAATCACGCTAGTAACTTAAGGATAAAAGATACTTGATGAAACATTAGCGAAGTTAAGCTCATCGAAAAATACCGATATTTACTCATATCGACGAATTTAGAACTTAATAATAATAATAATATTAACTAAACTCTATTTTTAAATTAAAATTATCAATTACTTAAATTAAAATATACATATAATTTTTATTACTTATGAATTACTAGAATTAAAGTTTTATTTATGTAAAATATATCATCATAAAATATATATATATATATATATAAAAGAATATGAATTTGATTAAATTCAAATAGTTATAAAATTAATTTAATTACTTATAATAAAGTAATTTCTAAAAATAAGGAACTTCAATTTATAAAAATAAATTTTAACTTATTTATATTTAATATTTTTAAAAATGTGGGTCGTTACATGTATCGAACGGGAAAATCAAGTTATAAACCTATAAAGGAATGAATTCACTTTTCTAAAATAATTACTAGAAGTTTTAATAAGGTATTGCGTGAAAACAATCCAATTTAAAATAAATTATTTGAGGTTTGTCAATTAGAGATTAACTAGAATAGAAGCAAAAATGTTTTATTAAGAATCTTAGAGCACATAATCAAGTAAAGACATATATAAAAATTTGAGTAGATATTGAAGGAGATCAAATTATGTTCAAAGAAAGAAATCTAATGTAAAGTGTTCCTATATAGTTAATAAGAGTATAGATAGTACTTTTAAAAACAAGTATATTTTTAGCTACATAAAGAATTTATTTATTTCTTGTAGGAAAGTACATGTAAGATCATAGATAGTTATATCCAAAATTCAAAGAATGGTTACAGACAATATCAGATAAAATAAAAAGATCAAAACTATTCTCAACGAAGGTTCTGAAACAAAAACTTCGAAAGAATATTACTAGAATTGTTATCTCATACCAAGACAAACTCGAAATTTTTACCAAGGGGAGTACTTTATTCATTTAGAGGAAAATAGGATCAAAAATTATAACCTGGGCAAAATGCGCATAAGTTGTAGAAGGCAAAGTAGAAGAACCAAATCACACAATTAGCTTGCTACGAGTCGTAACTCTCACAGTTTCAAATCACTCAAGTATTAAGAATTATGTGTTATGCTAGAACAGATTTAAGATCAAATAAAAGGATACAGAATTTATGAAGAAATGCATAAATAATAACAATGTTGGATAATCAAATCTGGTTCCAAAAAGAATTGAAACAAGGAGTGAAATAGATGATAAATCGAAGATTAAGCAACAAGCGCATCATGTGGCATGATTTAAGTACCTAGCTTTGGTGTAAACTAATCAACGAATAACATCTGACGTTTTTCAAAGAATTAAGGACCATTGTCATGCGAAACAAGTTCAAAACCATCTCAAAGAAAAACTCATGATTTGTAAAGAGAAATATGAGCAACATCAAGGATAAAGGTTCCAAATGATTTCAAGTGAATAATCAGGATTATAATCAAGCAGAAATATATATAGGAATGAATAAGTATCGCTAGGAACAGAGTCGAATCATATCTTAATCAAAGCTCCAATCTCTTATGTTTTCCATCTTTACTTTCTGTGATTTACTTTCTTGCAATTTATTTCCTTGTACTTTTATTTCTTGCACTTTACTTTCCCGTACCTTACTTTCTTGTTCCTTAATTTTCCAGCATTTTACTTTTCTGCACTTTACTTTTACGTCATTTACATTCCCTGTATTTTATTGCTTTCTTTTAATTCCTAGCCATTTAATTTCTTGTTTGCTTATCACTCTAATATGAACTGTCTAACTAGAATAATCAACTAACTATTGATTGCTTAATCCTTTAATTCTCGTGGGATAAACCTCACTCTAAGTGAGTTTTATTACTTAATGCGACTCGGTATACTTGCCGGTAGTAATTACGTGAAAAATTTAATTTTTTACGTATCAAGTTTTTGGCGCCGTTGCTGGGAATTAATTGTGATTAACAATCTACTGGTTGTTAATTACCAAGATTAGACATTTTTTTCTCTCTGTTTTAGTCATTTCTTTGATTTTAGTACTTTCTTTTATTGTCCCCAACTGTTTGTTTGTGGTTGAATTGTTTTAGTCATTTCTTCTGAACTCTTCATTCCTATTTGGGTTCATGACGAAGAAAGGTAGAAGAAGAAGAAGAAGTATTAAGGAATAATATGTTAATTGTAATTAAAATATTTTTATTTTTGTTTTATTTATTTAATTAATTCGAAAATAAAGGTTAATTAATTAAAAAAATTTGAAAATTAATTGATGATTTTTTGAAAATAGAAGAGAGAGAGAGAGAAGGGAATTTTCGAAAATATGAGAGAGAAGAATTAGTTAGGAAGTTTCGAAAAAGAAGAGAGAGAAACACAACTAGAAAATGGATTAATACAGACAGATTTACAGACAGATTTACTCTTTATTACAGACGAATTTTTGGTTACCGATGAAATTACCGACGGATTTCATCTCTCTGTAAAAGCCTCGTCGGAAATTATTTACCAACGGATTTTTTTCCGTCGGAAAATTACCGACAGATTTTTACCAGTTACCGACGGATTTTTCCTCTGTAAATTCTCCATCCATTTCCCTAAGGCGACGAACTTTCCAACGGATTTTTCGTCTGTAATTATAGACAGATTTTTCGATGGATTTTCCGTCTGTAATTACAGACAGATTTTCTGACGAATTTTCCATCTGTAATTACAGACGGATTTTCCGACAGATTTTTTGTCTGTAATTAAAACCTTAGAAAACCATCCCAAACTCTAAATACAAACAGAAAATTCATCTGTAAATCCGTCAGTAAAATAAAATAATTTTTTTTAAAATTTTTTCATTACAAAATAAACTTGTTTTTCAATATTAAAAACATAAAATAAAATAAAAATATGAAACATTTTTTATATAACCAAATATGCCATCATAAGGAATCAAAGTCTTATTATATAAATAACAATAGTATTAGAAACACAATCATATGATGCTGATCTAAATATCCAGCAGACATTATAGAATAGGTTATACTTATATATACAATGTTTACATATCCACTGACATCCTTCGCAACCTTTATGAGCTCCTCTTGAGCCTTGTACAGCGCCTAAGCCGCAGAAAGACGACCCGCATCTTTTCCTGAGTCTGATTATCCTATCATAACTTCTTGCTTTCCATTGATTCAATTTCTGTACCAATCAATAGAGAAAAGCCGCACCACTGCAGCAGGAGCAGACTCAAGATCAGCAAGCTTTTCAAACAATGGTACGACCCTTAGCGGTTGCTTCACGTGGAATTCTCGTTGTATGAGCTCAACAACAAGCATATCAGACGATGCTGTTGCCATTGAGATTATGTAGGCACCAAAGTTGTCTGAGGGAAGTTCTACAATGACATGGAAGGTTTCCAGAACATGAGTGATCTCTTCTGTTTTGGGAAGATCAGGGCCGAACAGATGGCACTTTCCACTGAGCTCTGAAAGGAGCCATTCCTGCCTGTGTTCCTCAAACCACTCTTGGTATAAAACAGATAACTCTCCACAACAGATAAATGGAAGCTTAGGCAAAACTCGACCAAAAAAAAAGATAGATTACCTAGCTGGGATAGATAAATAAATAAAAACCTATGAACATCTCCTAGCATCTAGTTGCGGGTCATTAAAAACCCTGGCCTCCTGAAGAACAACCCCTTTTTCAGTTCCCAAGAAGGGAGAATACTCAGCTGTTAAACAAACCAGAGAATCCAAGTAAGTATTTTTCATATTCCCAAAGAAACCAAAACAAAAAGTATAAGGAATCTCTGATCAAAAAATAAAAATAATAAGTGGTCAGCAATACCTCTACTCCTTCCTCTTCCCCTCTCCCTTCCACCATGTCCTCTTCCTCGCACCCTTGGTGAGCCTTCTGTATCAATCGAATCGAGTCAGAATAAAACCATATTAATCTGTCAAAATAATTGCCAGAAGAATTATAGTTTACCTCCTTCCTCATCATATTCATTTAAAGATTTTACTTGATCAGGTGGAAGAGGAGGCTGGTATTTACATAAGAAAAAAGACTTGAAACTTTAGCAAGCAGTGGAAAAAATAATAAAGCATGTAACCAGTATAACAACTCAGACAAAGAATATTGCCTAAATTTTTATATCAGGTATAACAGATTATGAATACAAAAGTAAATGAAATATAGAAACTTCATATCCCTGTCAGTCTTAACATGAGATGATTTTTTATGCTGTCAAGAATCTTGATTCTTAATTGACAAAAGTGGCAAAAATAGATAAATAAATAAATAAAATAAAGAATCCTGCTTTCATTACATTTTAGAGTGAGAAGAACGCACGGTTTCAAGATGTTACTTGAAAAGCAATTAAATCAATTTTAATTATTACAAGTTTTGAGAGTAGAGAGTAGTGTACCTGCTCCTTTAGCAGCAGCAGTTTGAATAAGGGTGAGTCCTACCATAAGAGTGTAGGCACCCTTTCCCTGTAACTTTCCCAGTGATATTACTGCTATAAAGTTCCCTGTGATTGAAAAGAAAATTATGTTAGAGTTCCCAAAGTAAAATTATTCCTTGAATAATTCAAAGATGGCAATACACATGTATGAAAACTGAATAGCACAAAATTTTTTCCAAGATTATCATTTATGATTCATAACTTATAAGTATTGTAAATTTGGGAGTTCAACCAAGTTTCGGAACTAGTTGACCGGAAAGGTTTACATTGTTAATTTGTTAATTTTTATGTTTGGTGAAATGAGTATTCCAATAACTTAATAAAGAAATATTCTATCCACACTCAGCTTCTTTATATATGAACATTAACTTTTTTTCTTTATCCTTCATGATTTAATGAGTGAATATTACACAAAAATTCTTGCTGTTTCATACAAGTCAGTATAGCAGATGAGAAATGAGAGAAATCATAGCTTGTATTAAATTAATGCAGAAGTTGACATGTATAAATGCATTAATAGTGGGAAAGTTGGTTAATGGAAAGTAAAGACTAACTTATCCCGTACTAATTCTGAACTAATCATCTCTAACAATTCGAATAGAATTCTAACTTACTAAATTGTGACTATTTGCATAAAAATGGATTTCCTTTTGAGAGATAGATGACTCATTAATGTTCAATGGCAAATGAAATATACTTGCTAGATCCTGAAAATGTTTCCATGCCTTGGATGAAGGTTTGTGCTTACTCATCAACATTATGATGATTGTTACTCATTAATTTTGAGTGCATTAAATTGAAAATGAGAGTGCAGCTAGCTAGCAAAAAGATATAAATGGTTGCTGCAAGGACTATGGTTTGAATTGGAGAATAAAGCCAAAAAGGGCACTATTCAATGGAATATTGGGATGGGAATTGAGTTTCTATGGTTTAATATTGATAGATTGTGACCCATTGGAATATTCTCTCCTTCAAAAAATTCCCTGCTTCCTTTTTTCATGATTTTAATAATTGAACTCTACACAATTGTAACAACGACTTTATAAAAAATTGAATGCCAGCTCCATTAATATTAGGTCATTATTAATATTTAGCTCCATTATAATTCAGCATGCCTTTCAACTAGTTGAACAGGCACACTCAAATCCAATATCATCAGACTATGCATATCAAAGAATAGATGTTATAAATTATTCCTCAAGATAGAATAACATACCTGGATTAGCCATACAACATTCTTGCTATAAATAGCATTATTAACAAACCAACTTGCCAGCTGGTCCCATCCACTCTGTTTTCTTCCATAAAGAGAGATCCTGTACTTAGCCATCTGAAATTTGATTTATAAATAGAAATGAATTAATATATAAGACATAAAAACATTAACAGAAAAAAGTCTATACCATGTGAATAAGTTACCTGATATTTGCTAGCTTCAAGATCAGTTAAAACTTGCTTTGTTACTTCAGCCAGAAACCTTCCTGTGAATGTGGGTACGTTTAAGCTATTATGAAACAATAAAGCATCAAAACTTTTAATACATTTGGAGTTCCTACAGCTTAAAAAAGGCATCTTTCATAATATTAAACAAACCCTGGTTTCATCTTTCATAATCTTTCAGAAAGAAGTGTACCTTATCTGCCTCAGTTTTCTTTTACACCCTTCATTATCACAATTAGGAAACATAAATACGTATATATCTACTAATAGGAGTGAATCACAAAAATTCTCTTAAAACTGAAACTGAAGGGATCCAGTAAAAATAAGGACAACAGACCTGTATCTTAATTCCAGACTCTACTGTCTTTTGAAATAGCATATCTAGTCTGACTAGATTATTAGGCAATTCCTCCTACACAATATTTATCACAAGTTTCAAAGAGGCATTTAGCCAAGCATGGAAACATTTTAGGCAAAACAAGTCCACCTTGCTGTCAAACTTAACTATATAGCAATCAATGGTGTACTTCAAGACAATGTAAGCTTTGATAAATTTATTGTAGTACTAGTATATTTTAACTCATATCCAAATCACTATCAAAGAAAAATTCATCTCTTAAATTCAACTTACTACAAAGACTTAAGTGCACAAAGATAAATATGACTATAACAACATAATGACTAGACAATTAGAATCTGACTATAACAACAAATATGACAAAAAGAACCACCAGTTAATAGAACCTAAAAGGAGAAATAGCTTACCAGTGAGATGGAGAGTGTCTCCAAACGACTGGCTGAAGATCAATATTGATGTAACATTCTCAGCAAACACAAAATCAAGAGCAATAGCTGGTGTAATAAGAGACATCTTGGGCAACCTGAAAGGATGATTTGCAAAAAAAAATCAAGTCCAACTCAGCATTGGAAGCCGAAGCATATGCAATGACAGAAGTATTGGTTCTTATCCATAATCTAGAGATAGGAAAAATCATAGTAGAAGCCAATTGTCTTCAATTAGGTCAAGTAGTAAAGGAAAAGACTCGAATCTGGGAAATTGAACCCATTCTTCAGGACATACAACATCTCAGAGCACAGCTTTGTAATTGTAGCATCACCTCGATGCCACAACAGAAAATTTTTTTGGAATATTATTATATAATTTGATGATAATTTAAAATAGAACTGATTTTTATGTAAAAAACAAAAGATAAAAAAGGAACAAGAAGAACAGCAACATGCAAATAAGACCTTGAGAAAAAAGTTAATTACCTCAACTTCCTTCATGAAAGAAGTAGCCTTCTGAACCTGCTCACTCTCCCAGCCTTCGATGACAGCATTTTCTCTCTTAAATCTATTGTTAATCTTTGCAATCTTGTTGTTCTGCCATGTTTATATCTTTGCATTAACCTCCTCCTTCTTCACCCTTTGTACTGAAACCTCTTCAACTACTTGATGATGATGATGTTGATGTTGATGTTGATGTTGATGTTGATGATGACCACTATTAGAAGCTGCACCACCACTACTAGAATATAAACTCATAAACTTGTACCACCACTACTAGAACCTGCACCACTGATGTTAGGCTCTGATTCCACTTTCTACGGGTTAATTCTAGTTCAGATTTTGGTAGGGTTTCTATGATTTAGGAAAATTTGAAGTGGTTTATAAGTTGGAATAAGAAAAGATTATGTCAACAAAAAAAAAAGGAAATTCATAGATCAGATCAAGCTATCACAGATTGGAAAACCAAGCTAGGAATATATGTCACAGAAAACATGGATACTTGAATACTTGGATATAATAGTTGTTGAAAAGATAACCTATGTGGCGGAGAGAGCACTGTGACGATTGCGATGAAGGGAGCAGACGCACGATGAGAGTGACGGAGAGGGCTCTGCGATGATGGTGACGAAGGGAGCAACGCGATGCGAGTGGCGCCGGAGGGGCTCGTGCAACGCGAGCGGCACCGGAGGGGCTCGTGTGATGCAAGCATCGCCGAAGGAGCTCGTGCGATGCGAGCGGCGGCGGCAGCGGCGGAGAGAATAAGTAGCTTGTTGACGCGAGAGAGGAGAAGCTCGTTTGATAATGTGTGGTGTGAATGGATCGATAAGGTAAGGACATTTAACTCAATATTTCCGATGGAAAATTTTAAATTACAGACGGATTTTCCGTTTGTAATAATTTAATAAATGCAGCTTTTTTGTCCAATTAATTATAGATGGATTTTTCGTCTGTAACTATTTTTCATAAAAAAAATTAATTTTTCCGACAGAATTACCGACGGATTCTCTTTTCCGTCTGTAATTTATACTAATTTATTTTTTTGGTTTCCGACAAAAAATCCCTCTGAAATTTCGTCTGTATTTCCGTGGGATAAAATCTGTCGGAAATATCCGCCTGTAATAACTAGTTTTCTAGTAGTGAAAACAAGTAACTAGAAAGATTTGAAAACAAGATAAAACAGAAGATTAGAGAAGATTTGAATTTAAAATTTGAAATTTAATTTTTGAAATTGAAATTTAAATTTTGAATTTTAAATTTTGAAATTTTAAATTTTGAATTTTGAATTTGAAACAAGATAAAGATTTGAAAAAGATTTGATTTTTGAAAAGCTTTGATTTTGAAATTTGAGATTTTGAAATTTAAATTTTGAATTTTGAAATTGAATTTTAAAATTTGAATTTGAAATAAGATAAGATAAGATTTTTTAATTTTAAAGAAAGATAAAAAGATAAGATAAGATTTTGAAAAAGATAAGATTTTTGAAAAGATTTGAATTTTGAAATTTAAAACCAAGATAAGATAAGATAATAATTTTGAAATTAAAATTTGAAAAACTTGTTGATATTTTCGAAAATCAATGCGAAGATAAGAAAAGATATTTTATTTTTTTGATTTTTGAATTTAATGAAGAAAGCAAAAGACAACAAAAAGACACCAAACTTAAAATATATAGATCTAAAACACCTACTATGCAAAAATTGGAAGGAAAAACACAAAGGAAAACCAAACTAAAAATTTTAAGATGAAAACAATAAGAAAAACAAGAACACTTTGAATATCAAGAAGAACACCAAGAACAAAACTCAAAGGATTCAAACAAAACATGAACATGCAAAAGACACCAAACTTAAAAATTTTAAAAACCAAAGACACAATTTTCGAAAATTATAAAGAAAAGACACAAGAAGACACCAAACTTAAAGATTGACACAAGACTCAAATCAAAAGAAACTATTTTTGAAAATTTTTAAAAAGAAAAACTCAAAGAAATTGAAAATTCAACAAGAACAGAAACAAAAGACTCAAACCAAAAATAAAGATTAAACAAAGAAAACAAGAGAATTTTTTTTTGAAAAAGTTTTTCATTTTTTGAAAAAAGAAAAATAAAATAAAAGACTCTCACAAAATTAAAGACAAAACCTAATCTAAGCAACAAGATAATCCGTCAGTTGTCCAAACTCAAACAATCCCCGACAACAGCGCCAAAAACTTGGTAGCTGTACAAATTCCCACACTTCGTACAACCGAACCATCAAGTGCACTGGTTCGTCCAAGTAATACCTGAGCGAGTCAGGGTCGATCCCACGAGGATTGTGGTTTGAAGCAAGCTATGGTTATATTGTAGATCTTAGTCAGATGAGTAGGAGATGTAGGTATGTTGTTTAATTGCATAAAAGAAAATAAAGATATCTTAACTTGGTTGACCTGTTTGCAATGATAAGAAGATGGTTAAGGCTTGGAGATGCTTTCTCCTTCTGGATTAACTCTGGTTTTACTATCTTCTTCAACTGTAAATGATTTCTTCTATGGCAGGCTATATGTGATCAACGCCTTTCTTGAGAGGTTGTCAATGCTCCTTCGGATCTGAACCTCAGGGTTAGTGTGGATCCATTCTGATTGAGGGTGAAGCCCCTGCAGTCCATTCTCCTTAATGATCCTACTCAAAACGCCACAGACAAGGTTAAATCTTTCGGATCAGAGAATGCTGCGCCTTTGGATTCTAGCTTCTACCACAGAGACCCTAATCTCTCCATACCTCAGCTGAACTGATGTCTTGAGAAGTCTCCAACGAAGTCATGGATTAGCCGTCTAAGAGATGTATAATCAAGCTAGTGGTTCGATGCTTTCCAGTTACGTATTCACACGAACCTAAGAAGAACACGGATGGTTGTTAGGCACACGGTCTTAGATTAAAGAACAAAGATGATTATCACGGGTCTTCTCATTCATCAGGTTGAAGAACAAAGATACATCTTAGAATTGAATCAAACACAGACCGAAGAGAAACAGTAATACTTTTATTAATCCATAAAACTCAGCATGGCTCCTCCCCTTAACCTAGGAGGTTTAAAAACTCATATTGATAGAAAATACAATGTTAAAAACAAAATATAGCTGATCTTCCCTAGAAGATCGTGTAAAAGTTCTTTAAATACTAAGCTAATGACTAAGTATTACATCAAAAAGGATAAAATAGTCTTTTAGTGCTAAAATTCACTTCTGAGGCCCACTTGGTGAGTGTTTGGGCTGAGCATTGATGAGATTTACGTTCTTGGAGGCCTCTAGGGAATTGAACACTGGCTAGGGGGTTCTCTTTGGGTGTTGGAACACTGGTCTCTTCTCCTTGGGCGTTGGACGCCAGAATAGGGCAGGAGGCTGGCGTTGGACACCAATTTTGGGCCTTCAATTCTTAAGCAAAGTATCCACTATTATACATTGCTGGAAAGCTCTAGAAGTTACTTTCCATAGCCATTGAGAACACTGCATATAGACTTTTGTAGCTCCAGAAAAGCTCTTTTGAGTGCAAGGAGGTCAGATCCGGACAGCATCTGTAGTGCTTTCTCTGCCTCTGAATCAGTCTTTTGCTCCAACTCCTCAATTTCAGCCAGAAAATATCTAAAATTGCATAAAAAACACAAACTCAAAGTAGAATCCAAAAATGTGAATTTTTCACTAAAACCTATGAAAACTTAATAAAACTTAAATAAAACAGACTAAAAATTATATGAAAATGATGGCAAAAAGCGTATAAAATATCTGCTCATCAAAAGACAATGAGGATAGAATTTTCAATTCTCACCTCTAACCAAGGCTTTTTATATTGATTATTTTACTACTCTTGCTAATTACTTATTGCTATAATTTCTAGTTAATCAATTCTCTTGTTCTCAACTTCAAAAATATCCACGGAATTCTAACCAATAATTTGCATCTTGTGTCAACTCCTAGGGAAACGACTCGGGATTTTACTCCTCATTATTTATTTCATTTGTGGCATATTTTAAATTTGATAGCAAAAATCTTGTCGGTTAAGACTGTACTTACAATGTTGATTTGGAAAAATACTTTTGGTAATTCTTGACCGGCATTTATCTGCTTATCAGGATGTTAATGCAATAAAACTTGCATGAAATTTCAAGGTTTATGTGACCATCTATGAAAAGTTCTAAGCAAGTTTAATATCAATAAGATCAATGGAATATAGATGGTTCTTCAAGATAATAAGGCAAGTTCTATAGTTACATATGCTATTTTTTCTTTTTCTGTAGTTTTTTTTGTTTTAAACCTGTATTCTCGTGTCTTTTTTTCATGCTTTGTAGGATGGCAGGATCCAAGCTTCAATCCTTAAACCATTGTTAAGGGCATGGAGAGGTAATATTATGGAGCTCAAGATGTACATTATGACAAACTTTATAGTGGTTGATCGAGGGAGAAAACAAGGACGACCACAAATAGGTGGTCCATAAGTTTTTTACATATGATCACTCTTGTTCTAATAGCTCAACCAAGTTTTTCTCTTCAAGCTTTTTACTTTAAGCCTATTTCGGAATTGCTAGCTGCTGAGAAGATCAATGACTTTGTATTAATATGTGATGCTATTAATCATTTTTCTTGAACTTAATAGATGTTAATTACAACTGTAATTATAAACGTCTTTTCTAGTGCAAATTTGATAGAGGAGGTGGTGGGCAAGGAGGATCCGAGAGAACTCACAACTAGCAAAGAAAGGGGGACTAAAAAGATTGTTTGGTATGGTTGAGGAACTTAAGTAAGTTAACAGGAATTTATTTCTCATGTTTTATTTGTTGAATAACTTTCAACTTGATTACCAACATAGATTGAGTGAATATTTTTTAGAAAAGAACTCTATTGGTTGTGTTTTTTGGAGATATGGTTGACCAAATCTTACTATATCTCGAATAAGAAAGAGCTAAGCCACTAATAGTTATAGCACAGTTTTTTAAGCCCAGCAGGTGGAATGGTAAGAAAAAAAATACTGTGTAGTATATATATATATATATATATATATATATATATATATATATATATATATATATATATATATATATATATAGGTACACATGAATTAGCTATTACTCACCATAATATTTGTCATTACAGGAAAAAATTCTATCCAAAGTCATTTTGATTTTTCGAAGTTACGTATTAATCTTGATATTGAAGAAGTTAAAGATTTTTGTAGTAGGTTTAATGTCAATGCAAGAACTGTGAATATGCAAATAAAAAATATAAAATGTTATATACCAATTTTATTTATGAATCTTGCTAATTTGCAGGAGGCTTTCTGCAAAGCCTTCAAATATATCTAGGATTACTCAAATTTTTTTGCATGGTCCTAGGTTTGGTGTGGATGAAATAGAAAGGGGAGATGTTGTTGTCAAAATAATAGAAGAAGTGTTAAACTCAACACAGGTCAGAATAGCTCTCTATTACATTCTATTTAATAGATACTAAGAATAAAGTAGGAGTTTTTTATTATTTCGTGTATTTTCAAGAAGGTCCTTTTTGGATTGCTGGGATAATTGTAGTAATAAATGCTGAAAAGTATGATTGGAAGATCCTTTTTGGATTGTTGGGACAATTGTAACAATAAATGCTGGAAAGGATGATTATAAGGCGTGTCGCATGTGTCCAAAGAAAGTGGAACCCTTGTTGGCAATAGATATTAGTGCGGTAAATGTAGCCACACTCACAGAAGTACATCACTTAGGCGTCTTACTTAAACTAAAAATTGTTCATGCTTATTTCTCGATTGACCTTGGCCTGATACCATACTTCATTTTTTACAGGTACAAGGTCGAGGTAATGACTTACGATGGAACAGAAAGCATTGCATTGCTTATGTGGGATCGCGAATCAGTTTAGCTTTGGGGACAACACCTAACCAGATAAAGGATGAGGTACTATTAAGATTAAGAGTTTTAATTTTTGGATTTCATGAGTTTTTGTATAAACAAGAACACTTAGGTTGAGGTTTATTAAAAATTAATTATTGAGGTGGTATCACTTATATAACTTGATAGTATTTCTTTTGGATTTACAGTGTAGTTGTATATTAATGCTTCAAATATAGTACCGAAGGGTATCTTTAAAATAGGTTTATATGAAGATTCTAAAAATCTGAAGAAAAGGTAGCATAATACAAGTAGATGTTGTTTGAATTATGTAAGATTAATAAACATGACTAACTATAACACCATGTATGTCATACATGGAGGAAGATTTAGATAATTATGAATTGAATTATGTAGGATTAATATCGCAGACTAACTATATCAGCATGGTTGCCATACATGGAGCAAGACTTATATAATTATGTACCCTTTAGTTTAGAATGTTATATTGAGGCATAAGGAACCCTTTTAGATACGTGCTGTGTGTCAATCGACGCACTTCAATTATATGTATTTCATCTATGGGTATACTATGAATTAAAGAGTACATTTGTGTTTGAAAAATAAACTTAGAAATGAATTAAAGGAATTAAGGGAGTATTTTCCAACGGTATGAAGTAGGATTTATAACAATGGTACTGATGAGCAGATAATTTACATGCTTTTTGGCATTGTTTTTAAGTAGTTTTTAGTATGATTTAGTTAGTTTTAAGTATATAATTACTAGTTTTTATGCAAAAATCACATTTATGGACTTTACTATGAGTTTGTGTGTTTTTCTGTGATTTCAAGTATTTTCTGCCTGAAATTAAGGGACCTGAGTAAAAATCTGATTCAGAGGCTGAAAAAGGACTGCATATGTTGTTGGATTCTGACCTCCTTACATTCAAAATGGATTTTTCTGGAGCTATAGAAACCCAATTGGCGCGCTCTCAATTGCATTGGAAAGTAGACATCTTGCGCTTTCTAGCAATATATAATAGTTCATACTTTGCCCGAGTTTTGATAACGCAAATTGGCGTTTTAATGCCAACTTTCTACCCTTTTCTGGCGTTAAACGCCAGAACTGGCATAAAAGCTGGAGTTAATCACCCAAACTGGCACTAGAGCTGGCGTTTAACTCCAAGAAAAGCATATGCACGTGAAAGCTTTAATGCTCAGCCTAAGCACACACCAAGTGGGCCCCTGAAGTGGATTTCTGCATCATTTACTTATCTCTGTAAACCCTAGGTTACTAGTCATTATAAATAGAACCTTTTACTATTGTATTTTCATATCGAGATATCGGGAGATCATTTTCGAGACTATCTTTGTATCACTGTTGATCTCTTGTTCACACTTAGGGGGCTGGCCATTCGGCCATGCCTGGACCTTCATCACTTATGTATTTTCAACGGTTGAGTTTCTACACCTCATAGATTAAGGTGTGGAGCTCTGCTATTCCTCATGAATTAATGCAATTACTACTGTTTTCTATTCAATTCAAGCTTATTCTTGTTCTAAGATATTCATTCGTACTTCAACATGATGAATGTGATGATCAAGTGACACTCATCACCATTCTCACTTATGAACACGTGCCTGACAACCACTTCTGTTCTACCTGAAAACAAGCTTGAATGTATATCTCTTGGGCCTCTTGGTCCACGACGCATGGTTGCCTCTCCTGACAATAGAGCCTTCCATTCCATGAGATCAGAGTCTTTGTCGTATAAGCTAGAATCAATTGGCAGCATTCTTGAGATCTGGAAAGTCTAAACCTTGTCTGTGGTATTCCGAGTAGGATCTGGGATGGGATGACTGTGACGAGCTTCAAACTTACGAGTGCTGGACGCAGTGACAGTGCGCAAAAGGATCATTGGATCTTATTCCCACACAAGTGAGAACCGACAGATGATTAGCCCTACGTAACCCGTAGCCGGACCATTTTCACTGAGAGGACGGATGGTAGCCATTGACAACAGTGATCCCCCAACATACAACTTGTCATGGAAAGGAGTACGTATGACTGGATGAAAGCAGTAGGAAAGCAGGGATCCAAAAGGAACAAAGCATCTCCATATGCTTATCTGGAATCCTACCAATGAATTACATAAGTATCTCTATCCTATTTTATGTTTTATCTGTCTTTTAATTATCAACACCCCATAACCATTTGAATCTGCCTGACTGAGATTTACAAGATGACCATAGCTTGCTTCAAGTCGACAATCTCCGTGGGATCAACCCTTACTCACGTAAGGTATTACTTGGATGACCCAGTGCACTTGCTGGTCAGCTACGCGGAGTTGTGAAGAAAGTGTGTGAGATCATGATTTCGCGTAAGAAGTTTTTAGTGCCGTTGCCAGGGATTGTTTGAGTTTGGACAACTGACGATTCATCTTGTTGCTTAGATTGGGTAATTTTATTTTATGTTTAAGCTTTCTTTTATTCTCTTATTTTCGAAAAATAAAAAAAATTTATAAAATCATAAAATCCAAAAATTTTATGTTTCTTGTTTGAGTCTAGTGTCACATTCTAAGTTTGGTGTCAATTGTATTTTTTTAATAATCATTGCATTTTTCAAAAACTCATGCATTGTGTTCTTCATGATCTTCAAAGTTGTTTTTGATGATCTTCTTTGTTTGATCTTGTGATTTTCTTGTTTTGCATTATATGTTGTTTTTCATATGCATTTTTAAATGGTTAGTGTCTCTAGTATAAAAATCTTTAAGTTTGGTGTCTTGCATGTCTTTCTTTTCTTGAGAAATTTCCAAAAATAAGTTCTTAATGTTCATCATGATCTTCAAGATGTTCTTGCATGCATTATCTGTTCTGATCTTGATTTTTCATGTTCTATCTTCTTTTGTTATTTTTCTCTCACCTCATTAAAAATTAAAAAAAAATTCAAAAATATATCTTTTCAAGTCAATAAAACAGAAAATAAAGATTCATAACATACAGCAGAGGAATCACAGAGAAAAAGCTGGCGTTCATAAAAACGCCCAGTAAGGAAGGATTTCTGGCGTTTAACGCCAGTCAAGGTACCTGGTTGGGTGTTAAACGCCCATAGAGGTAGCATTTTGGGCGTTAAACGCCAGAATGGCTAGCATCCTGGGTGTTTAACGCCAGGATGACACAAGGGAGGTGTGTTAGTTTTCAATTCAAATCCTTTTCAGTTTTTCATGTTTTAATTCTTATTTTTGAAATCATATCTTTCAAAATCAAATCTTTTCAATCATATCTCTTTCAAAAATTAAATCTTTTTCATCTTTCTTTCACTATTTTCAAAAATCTTGCTAACAATTAATGTTTTGATTCAAAAATTTCAAGTTTGTTACTTTCTTGTTAAGAAAGGTTCAATATTTGAATTTTAGAATCATATCTTTTAAATTTCTTGTTAGTCAAGTCATCAACTTTAATTTCAAAAATCAAATCTTTTTAATTCCTTTTTCAATCATATCTTCTCAATCATATCTTCTCAAGCACATCTTTTTCAAAATAATTTTCAATCATATCTTTTTATTGCTAATTTCAAAATCTTTTTCAAAACCACCTAACCACTTTCTTGCTTTTAAATTTCAAAAAACCATCAACCACTTTTTCAAAATTCTTTTTAATTATTTTAAAAATTTTTTAGTTTTATTTAAAAATTTGTTTTCGAAAATTTTCCTCCCCCTCTCACCTCATTCTATTTAAGGACTAACACTTCTCCTCAATTAGCAATTCGGACTCTATCCTTCTTTATATGTTCAAAATCTTCTCTATCTACCTCATCCCTCTATTCCTATTTTCCTCTGACACCTCAAGGAATCTCTATACTGTGACATAGAGGATTCCATACTTTCTTGTTCTCTTCTCTTTCATATGAGCAACAACAAGGACAAAGGCATTCTTGTTGAAGCTAATCCTAAACCTGAAAGGACCTTGAAGAGGAAGCTAAGAGCAGCTAAAGCACAACATTCTGAAGAGGACCTAACAGAAAATTTTGAAAAGGAAGCAGACAAAACAGCCATGGCCGAACCCAACAACAACAATGCAAGGAAGGTGCTTGGTGACTTTACTGCACCAACTCCCGACTTCTATGGGAGAAGAATCTCTATTCCTGCGATTGGAGCAAACAACTTTGAGCTTAAGCCTCAATTAGTTTCTCTGATGCAACAAAATTGCAAGTTTCATGGACTTCCATTGGAAGGTCCTCATCAGTTCTTGGCTGAATTTTTACAAATCTGTAACACTGTTAAGACCAATGGAGTTGATTCCGTAGTCTACAGACTTATGCTTTTCCCTTTTGCTGTAAGAGACAGAGCTAGTATATGGTTGAACTCACAACCTAGAGACAGCCTGAACTCTTGGAAAAAGCTGGTCAATGCCTTCTTAGCTAAATTCTTTCCACCTTAAAAGATAAGTAAGCTTAGAGTGGAAGTTCAAACCTTCAAACAGAAGGAAGGTGAATCCCTCTATGAAGCTTGGGAAAGATACAAGCAATTGATCAAAAGGTGTCCTTTTGACATGCTTTCAGAATGGAACATCATAGGTATCTTCTATGATGGTTTGTCTGAGCTATCCAGGATGTCATTGGACCATTCTGCAGGCGGATCTATTCATCTGAAGAAAACGCCTGTAGAAGCCCAGGAACGCATTGAAATGGTTGCAAATAACCAGTTCATGTACACTTCTGAAAGAAATCCTGTGAACAATGGGACAACTCAAAAGAAAGGAGTTCTTGAGATTGATACTGTGAATGCCATATTGGCTCAGAACAAATTATTGACTCAGCAAGTCAATATGATTTCTCATAATCTGACTGGATTGCAAGCTGCATCCAACAGTAATAAAGAAGCATCTTCTGAAGAAGAAGCTTATGATCCTGAGAACCCTGCAATGGAAGAAGTGAATTATATAGGAGAACCCTATGGAAACACCTATAATCCTTCATGGAGAAATCATCCAAATCTCTCATGGAAGGATCAACAGAAGCCTCAACAAGGCTTCAACAACAATAATGGTGGAAGAAATAGGTTTAGCAATAGCAAGCCTTTTCCATCATCTTCTCAGCAACTGACAGAGAACTCTGAGCAGAGTCGTTCTAGCTTAGCAACCATAGTCTCTAATCTATCTAAGACAACACTAAGTTTCATAAATAAAACAAGATCCTCCATTAGAAATTTGGAGGCACAAGTCGGTCAGTTGAGTAAAAAGGTTACTGAAACTCCTCCAAGCACTCTCCCAAGTAATACAGAAGAAAATCCCAAGATAGAGTGCAAAGCCATAACCATGACCAACATGGCCAAACCTGGAGAGAGTGAGGAGGACGTGATTCCCAGTAAGAAAAACCTCATGGGATGTCCTCTGAACGAAAATGAGTTTCCCTTTGAGAAACCAAGGGAATCTGAAGCTCATTGATAAACCACTATTTTATGGTTTGTCTTGTGCTAAATTGAGTGGTTTTTATCAGCTTTTCACACACTTATTCATATGATTAGCATGATATTACAAGTCCTTCCCAAAATTGTTCTATGATTGAAAACTTGCTTCCTAAAGATCTTTTAATTGTATATTTTTATTCTCCTTTATACCATTCGATGCTGTGATCTGTGTATTAAGTGTTTCAAGCTTCATAGGGCAGGAATGGCTTAGAGAATAGAGATGAAGCTTGCAAAAAGGGAAGGAGCACAAGAAATAAAGGAGACAACCAGTGAACAGCGACGCACACGCATGGCTGACGCGTGCGCGCGATTTAGACAAAATCACAGCGACACATACGCGTGGATTGGAGATCGCGCAAACAATGCAAGCGCGTGCCTGACACGCATGCGTGGAGAGGAATATCGCTGAATGACGCGTACGCGTGACTGACGCGTACGCGTGATATGCGCGATCTGTAAAAATTATAGAATACACTAAAGACGATTTTGGGCCGCATTTTGACCTAGATCTCGGCCCAGAAACACAGATTAAAGTCAGGGAACATGCAAAGACTCATGATATGAGATCATACACACAATTTTAGGATTAGATGTAGCTTTTAGAGAGAGAGAGGTTCTTTCCTCTCTCTTAGAATTTAGGATTAGGATTCCTCTTAAAGGATTTAGGATTTCTTCTTCTCAATTTTCAGGTTCAATGTTCCTTTTATTTTCCCAATTTGACTTATGAACTTTTCCATGTTGGATTTGATTTCTTTTATTAATATTTGAGGTATTTCAGACATATGACTTTTATTTAGTTTCTTATATTCTTGGTTCTAGTTGATTAATTGGTGACTCTTGAGTTATCAAACTCATCGTGATTGATAATTGTTATCTTTGCTGATTGATTTAGATTCCTATAACTCTAGTCTTTCCTTAGGAGTTGACTAGGACTTTAGGTGTTAAATTGATTTATCCACTTGACGTACCTTCATAGTTAGAGGTTGACTTAGTGGGAGCAAAATATAATTCTCATCACCATTGATAAGGATAACTAGGATAGGACTTTCAGTTTTCAAATTTTGCCAGGAGTTTTTCTTTGCTATTGATTTAATTCCTTGCAATTTATTTCTCTTGTTCAAACCTTTTCAAAACCCAAAAATACTATTTTCCATAACCAATAATAAATCATACTTCCCTGTAATTTCTTAAGAAGATGACCCGAGGTTTGAATACTTCGGTTAATTATTTTTATTGGGTGTTGTTACTTGTGACAACTAAACATTTGTACGAAAGGATTTTCTGTTGATTTAGAAGCTATACTTACAACGCGATTATCTTTGTGATTTTCTTTACCGATAGAAAATCCTAAAGTCAAAATGGCGCCGTTGCTTGGAAATTGCAAACGTGTGCCTTATTATTGGTTATTGTAAATATTTTTCCTTTACTTGTTTGTTTGTTTTTGTTTTCCCTTCTTATTTCTAATAGCTAGGATGAGTTCTCACCCCTCTCGCTTTGAGTTTGGTTCTAATTTTGTTGAATGGAATGGAAGCTATAACAGGAATTTGCATCAAGGTCTAAGCAATCAAAGATGGATGGAGCCACGAGGATCTGATCAACCATTTAGGCAGCAACACCTTCCAAGATATCATGGACAAAGACCATTTTACAATGCATACCAAGCTGATAGATATGGTGGACCCCCTTGTAGTTATTAACAAGTCCCACCCTGTGCTTATAGACCATCCTCTCAACATAGCTTCGAACCACCACACTCACAAGCTCCTTTTCACCATTCACCACCGTATGATCCTTATCCACCCCAATTCCAATCCAATCACTCCCAAGAACCACCACTTCCCTATGCACCATGTCCATATCCATCACCTCAAGAATCACAGGCTCGCCTCAAGGAAACAGTAGATCAATTTCATGCAACCCTACATCAATTGGAGCAAGCAATAAATCAATTATCTTCCAGACGTTCGGACACTCAAGTAACTCCCATGGCCCCATGTGGACAATCTAATGAAGAAGGTAGCATGAAGGAGATACTAGAAACTCCAGTAGACAGTACAGAGCATGACTTCGTACTGGAACAAGTAGAGGAAGCTGTCATTATAGAAGAAGAAGAGTTGATTGAAGACTTAGGAGACGCTGAACCTCCAAGGGAATCCAGAGTTATGGAGAATTCCGTCAAGGACGTTACAATTGATGCTAAGGAGGATAGTGCACAACCCCCAAAGCAGGTATCTTATGAAGAACTGGACGGAATAACCCAAGACGCATGTTTCCTTGATGATGATAATCACAAGTCAGGTTCTCCTAGTAATGAACTTACATCCGCAAGTGATTTCTTTAAGACAGAAGAATCTTCCCCGAGTGAATACGAAGATGATGCTGAGGTAGATTTTTCTCAACCTCCAACTTATGACTTGAGTGATGATGAGGAAGATATCGAGGACTTTGATCAAGACAAGGTTGAAATGGAAGAATTTTGCAAAGAAGTAGAGGAATTCACAGAAGACCACAAGGGAGTAGAGCTTGCAAAACCATTGGAAACACCTATCCCAAGGCCACTACCACCCAACTCCAACTTCAAGTGGATAAAATCCTTAGCTTTTATCTTTACTTTTCCACTTGAATATGGTTTACTTGAAACAGATGGCCAGCTTAGAGCTCTTTGCGGCTTTAAGAGTAAAAGGGAATTGACTCGCACTTAGAGCTGGTATGCAAGATTCAAAAAGTTTCCATGCTTCAATTTGAGGTGCAAGGATTGGTGTCAAGCTAAATTGAATGGATCCCAGAAGCTGTTTAGTTACTACAGTGAGAATTCAGATTACTTATCACCCGGCTGGAAAAATGCAGATCAAGACAAAAACGGGTGTAAAAGTAAAGTTTGGGATCCTGGAATCTATTTTGACATTCAACACCCCAGGAATCTTGAAACCTGTTTGAAACTACACAAGGGCTTTACGTGCCTTGTTTGGGACCCCAGAGGCTGTTGGCATTCCAAACACTAGTGGAGATTTTTAGATGAATACAAGCACAAGCCACCATAACAGGAAGCTCATCAAGTGTCCAACTTAAGGACTTTAACTAAAAGTGCTAGGCGGGAGACAACCCACCATGGTATGATCGTTCCTTTTTTAGTTTTAATTCTAGTATGTTTTGTTTGTTTTTGAGTTTTGATTGAACCTGAAATCATGCATAACATTCATATTAGCATAGCATTCTGCATTCTGCATTTATATAAAAAAAGGGGAGATGGACGCGCCAGCGCCCTGTGCGCGGACGCGTCCCTTACACATGCGAAGTTGGTGAGTTTGAACAGAGAGTCGCGCGGGAACTAGGCTGGAAACGTGCCTTAGGCACCATCCAAGCCACGCGCGCGCATACTGTACACGTACGTGCCATTTCCGCTTTTGGCAACCCACACGTCCGCGCCTTTGGCGCGTCCGTGTGGTTGGAAAAATCGGCATAAACCCTATTTTGGCCGAAAGATGTGCTGGCCTCACGCTGGATTCGCGCTAGAGGCACAATCACTGTCGCGCATCGGCGCCCATGCCGCGTCCGCGCCGCTTCCTTTTTTCGTGAACCATGCGTCCGCGCACTGTGCGCGTCCGCATCGGTTGCGCCGCACCACTATGTCCCAGCGCCACCAATTTTTATTCTTTCCCACCCCCCCAAATCCTATTTCTCTCTCAATCCTAATTCTTTCTTCTTTCTTCTTTCTTTTTCATTTTCATGCATTTTATGTTGGTGTTGGAGCTTTATTTGCATCTCATATTATTATACTTGAGCTTGTGGATATCATCAAGAGTGATTTGACAATTAATATTCATTTTTGGATTTTTACATGCATACCAAGTGTTTATGAAAATCCCGTATGGCATTGTGAATTCTTAATTATTCTATCCTTCTACTCTAATTCCTGTTTTTCACCAAACCCTTCTAATATTTTATTAATTAAATGTAATTGTCAATACAAATATTATTGTTAGTTTCTCATGACTGATAATACATTTTGGCTTTTAATGCTTGATCTATGCTACTCATGCCTTTGCCAGCATGCCAATAAACATCTTGCATTTAATTGCTTCAATCTATCATGCTATATTTCCATTGATGTCCTAATTTCATGGAGTCGCGACCATGTGTTAATGACATTCTTCTTTACTTTGGCATGATTATCACTCGTACTGCCCTCTCCCTTGCTCTATCCCTTTGACTTCATGTCCCTTTCTCTTCTCCTTTTTCAGGATGGCCACCAGGAAAGGTAAAGAGAAAAACTCTACAACGAGCACCAGCTGAGGAACCACAACCCCCGCCCACCTGCACATCTTTGCATGCACCTAGGACGGTGCAATCTTTAAGTGTGGGAAGGTCAATACCGATCTCCACGGGTTAGTTAGTCCCTTCTCAACACCAAATTTTTTATTTTCTATGTTAGTTCATTGCTGCATTTGCATGTGTATTTGCATGTTTGATTGCATACTTTACCACCACTTGGTTAAAGTAATATTTTCTTTTTCAAGAAACTTTTTATAGCATTTCACTAATTTGAATTAAAATTTTTATTGAACTTTTTTGAAGAAATCTTATTTTGGAACATGGTTTAGAGCTCGAACACACAAAACCAATGAGATTTTGAGCCTATTTGATTGGTTGCATCTTATCAACCAATATTTTATTTTTGGTGTGTATTTTTCTCTCTAAAATTGTGATCTATGTGTTGCTTAATTCTATATTTCTATTGTTTGATGTATGCATGCACTTATATGATTGAGGCCTTTGTTTCACTGAGCCTACATACCCATATGGCCTTACCTTTTCATTACCCTTTGCAAACCAATGTTGAGCCTATTATACCCCTTTGTTCTTTACTTTAACTCATTACTAACTCTAAGAGAAAAATAATAATGTCCTTAATTTGAATCCTTAATTAGCTTAGACTAGTGAAAGTGCTCATGAATTAAGTGTAGGGAAAGTGGGTTTGGAAACGTTTGGTTTGGGAATTGAGTATGTTAGACTTTCTGTGAAAATGTGAAAAATATTGAGAACATGTTTATGCATTCAATACCTTAATCGTATGCATTGAGAACAACAAAAGAAAAGAAAAATAAAAAGAAAAATAATAAAAAAGGAGAGAAAAAGAAAAGAAAAAGAGCAGAAAAATAAAAAGGGGACAAAATGCCCCAAAGTAAATGGTGAAATCAATGCATATGAGTTGTACTTAAATTTGGGATACATGTATATGTGGTAAACAAAGTTAATGGGCAGTTAGATCTTGTATTGTGATTATATGGATTGTCTTAAGTTAGGTGGGAAACCTTTAGGTTAATTAAGGATTCAGGTTTTAGTCCACTTGACCAAATACAATCTTACCTTGACCTTGACACCATTGAAACCCTTAAAAAGACCTCTTGATATGTGTATTGGTGCATTAAATTTTTGTTGATTGTTAGATGAAGAGCAAGACTTAGAAAGTAAGATTAGTAGAGAATTGAGAGAATCGAACCTCAAACACTTGAGCGATTAGAGTGTATACACTTCTAGTGAGGGTTCGATGCTCGATTCCTTGCTCCCTGCTTTTATGAGCTATTTTCTTCTTGCAAATCATTTGTACTTTGTTTTGTGATTTGAATTAATGAAATCCAGTTCATATTTGTTCTTGAAAAATTTATTTACTTTTTCACCAAGTAGGTTGAATCATTTTAGCATGTAGTTGCATTCATATACATAGGTTGCATTTCATGAGTCTCACTTTCCCTTATTCATTCTCTTTGTCTCCTTGAGCTTAGCATGAGGACATGCTAATGTTTAAGTGTGGGGAGGTTGATAAACCACTATTTTATGGTTTGTCTTGTGCTAAATTGAGTGGTTTTTATCAGCTTTTCACCCACTTATTCATATGATTAGCATGATATTACAAGTCCTTCCCAAAATCATTCTATGATTGAAAACTTGCTTCCTAAAGATCTTTTAATTGTATATTTTTATTCTCGTTTATACCATTCGATGCCGTGATCTGTGTGTTAAGTGTTTCAGGCTTCATAGGGCAGGAATGGCTTAGAGAATGGAGAGGAAGCTTGCAAAAAGGGAAGGAGCACAAGAAATAAAGGAGACAACCAGCGAACAACGATGCACACACATGGCTGACGCGTGCGCTCGATTTGGACAAAATCACAGCGACACGTACGCGTATTGGACGCGTACGCATGGATTGGAGTTCGCATAAATGATGCGAGTGCGTGCCTGATGTGCACGTATGGAGAGGAAAATCGCTGAATGACGCGTACGCGTGACTGATGTGTATGCGTGACATGCGCGATCTTCAGAAATTACAGAATACGCTGAAGATGATTTTGGGCCACGTTTTGACCCAGATCTCGGCCTAGAAACACAAATTAAAGTCAGGGATCATGCAGAGACTCATGATATGAGATCATACACACAATTTTAGGAGTAGATGTAGTTTTTAGTGAGAGAGGTTCTCTCCTCTCTCTTAGGATTTAGGATTAGGATTCCTCTTAAAGGATTTAGGATTTCTTTTTCTCAATTTCCAGGTTCAATGTTCCTTTTATTTTCCCAATTTGACTTATGAACTTTTCCATGTTGGATTTGATTTCTTTTATTAATATTTGAGGTATTTCAGACATATGACTTTTATTTAGTTTCTTATATTCTTGGTTCTAGTTGATTAATTGGTGACTCTTGAGTTATCAAACTCATCGTGATTGATAATTGTTATCTTTGCTGATTGATTTAGATTCCTATAACTCTAGTCTTTCCTTAGGAGTTGACTAGGACTTTAGGTGTTAAATTGATTTATCCACTTGACTTACCTTCATAGTTAGAGGTTGACTTAGCGGGAGCAAAATATAATTCTCATCACCATTGATAAGGATAACTAGGATAGGACTTCCAGTTTTCATATTTTGCCAGGAGTTTTTCTTTGCTATTGATTTAATTCCCTACAATTTATTTCTCTTGTTCAAACCTTTTTGAAACCCAAAAATACTATTTTTCATAACCAATAATAAATCATACTTCCCTGCAATTCCTTGAGAAGATGACCCAAGGTTTGAATACTTCGGTTAATTATTTTTATTGGGTTTTGTTACTTGTGACAACCAAACGTTTGTACGAAAGGATTTTCTGTTGGCTTAGAAGCTATATTTACAATGCGATTATCTTTGTGAATTTCTTTACCGATAGAAAATCCGAACGTCACTCATACAGAGACCATAGAGATTCTATTGAACCTAATTCTGCCAGTCATGAGCTCTGATGAGTACTCTTCCTCTGAAGAGGATGAAGATATTACTGAAGAGCAAGTTGCTAAGTACCTTAGAGCAATCATGAAGCTGAATGCCAAGTTATTTGGTAATGAGACTTGGGAGGATGAACCCCCTTGCTCACCAATGAACTGAATGACTTGATTAGGCAGACATTACCTCAGAAGAAACCGGATCTCGTAAAATTCTTAATACCCTGTACCATAGGAACCATGACCTTTGAGAAGGCTCTGTGTGACCTGGGGTCAGACATAAACCTCATGCCACTCTCTGTAATGGAGAAATTGGGAATCTTTGAGGTACAAGCTGCAAGAATCCCACTAGAGATGGTAGACAAATCCATGAAACAGGCTTATGGACTTGTAGAGGATGTTTTAGTGAAGGTTGAGAGCCTTTACATCCCTGCTGACTTCATAATCCTAGACACTGAGAAGAATAAGGATGAATCCATCATCCTTGGCAGACCCTTCCTACCCACAGCAAAAGCTGTGATTGATGTTGATAGAGGAGAGTTGGTCCTTCAAGTGAATGAGGACTACCTTGTGTTTAAGGCTCAAGGATCTCCTTCTGTACACATGGAGAAGAAGCATGAAAAGCTTCTTTCAATACAGAGTCAATCAGAGCCCCCACATTCAATCTCTAAGTTTGGTGTTGAGAGGTCATCATCATGCTCTGAGCACCTGTGAAGCTCTGTAAGAGCTTCCTGTCAAGCTATTGACATTAAAGAAGTGCATATTAGGAGGCAACCCAATTTTATTTTATCTACCTATGTTATTTTATATTTTCTTTAGGATGATGATCATGTGGAGTCACAAAAACAAAAGCAAAAATCAAAAATAGCATTGAAAATAGCACACCCTGCAGGATGAGCTTACTGGCGTTTAAACGCCAGTAAGGGTAGCAGAATGGGCGTTAAACGCCTAGTCTGGCACTATTCTGGGCGTTTAACGCCAGAAAAGGGCACCAGACTGGTGTTTAACGCCAGAAAAGGGCACTAAGCTGGCGTTAAACGGCAGAAAGGGAAGAAAACCTGGCGTTAAACGCCAGAAATAGGCAGCAACCTGGTGTTTAATGCCAAGATTGGCACTCAAAGGGGCGTTTACATGCCAAAATGGTGCAGGGATGATAAATTCTTGACACCTCAAGATCTGTGGACCCCACATGATCCCTACCTACCTCAACTCACTCTCTCTCTTCTTCACACCTTCCCATAACACCTTTCCCTAAATACCCCTCACCAATCACCTCTATTTCTCTTCCTCATCACCTCTTCACCAATCACCTCCACCCACTCTTCCCCAACAACCCCACCCACCTCACCATTCAAATTCAAATCCTTTCCCTCCCAAACCCAACCCCTAATACACGAACCCTACCCTCTCTTTACACTCCTATATAAACCCCTCATCCATCTTTCAAATTCACACATCACAAACACTTCTTCCCCCCTTGGCCGAACCACTCACAACTCTCCATCTCCTCTATTTCTTCTTCTTCTTCGTCCTTCTTTCTTCTTTTGCTCAAGGACGAGCAAATCTTTTATGTTTGGTGTGGAAAAAGAATTACTTTTTGTGTTTCCATAACCATTTATGACACCTAAGGCCGGAAAAACCTCTAGAAAGAGGAAAGAGAAGGAAAAAGCTTCCACCTCCGAGTCATGGGAGATGGAGAGATTCATCTCAAAGGTCCATCAAGACCACTTCTATGAAGTTGTGGCCAAGAAGAAGGTGATCCATGACGTCCCTTTAATGCTCAAAAGGAATGAGTATCCGGAGATCCGACATGAGATTCGAAAAAGAGGTTGGGAAGTTCTCACCAACCCCATTCAACAAGTCGGAATCTTAATGGTTCAAGAGTTCTATGCTAATGCATGGATCACCAAAAACCATGATCAAAGTGTGAACCTGAACCCAGAGAATTGGCTTACAATGGTTCGGGGGAAATACTTAGATTTTAGTCCGAAAAATGTAAGGTTGGCATTCAACTTGCCAATGATGCAAGGAGATGCACGCCCCTACACTAGAAGGGTTAACTTTGATCAAAGGTTAGACCAAGTCCTCATGGACATATGTGTGGAAGGAGCTCAGTAGAAAAGAGACTCCAAAGGAAAGTCGGTTCAATTGAGAAGGCATGACCTTAAACCCGTGGCTAGAGGATGGTTGGAATTCATCCAACGCTCCATCATTCCTACTGGCAACCAATCCGAAGTGACTGTAGATCGAGCTATCATGATCCATAGCATCATGATTAGAGAGGAAGTAGAAGTTCATGAGGTCATATCTCTATAACTCTACAAAGTGGATGACAAAACCTCCACCTTGGCAAGGTTAGCCTTTCCTCATTTCATCTGTCACCTATGCAATTTAGCTGGACTTGTCATAGGAGAAGACATCCTCATTGAAGAGGACAAGCCCATCACTAAAAAGAGGATGGAGCAAATAAGAGAGCCCACTCATGGACCTCAACAAGAGCATGAGAAAGTCCCGCATCAAGAAATCCCTGAGATGCCTCAAGGGATGCATTTTCCTCCACACAACTATTGGGAGCAACTCAACACCTTTTTGGGAGATTTGAGTTCCAATATGGAGTTACTAAGGATGGAGCACCAAGAGCACTCCATTATTCTCCATGAAATTAGAGAGGATCAAATAGCCATGAGGGAAGAGCAACAAAGGTAAGAAAGAGACATAGAGGAGCTCAAGCGTTTCATAGGATCTTCAAGAGGAAGAACTAGCCGCCATCACTAAGGTGGACCCGTTCTTTGATTTCCTTGTTCTTGTCTTTCTATTTTTCAATTTTTATGCTTTATGTGTTATCTATGTTTGTGTCTTCATTACATGATCATTAGTGTCTAGTATCTATGTCTTAAGGCTATGAATGTCCTATGAACCCTTCACCTTTCTTAAATAAAAAAATGTGCCTAATTATAAAATAACAAGAAGTACTTGAATTTTGAAATTTATCTTGAAATTAGTTTGATTATTTTGATGTAGTGGCAATACCTTTTGTTTTCTGAATGAATGCTTGAACAGTGCATAATTTTGATAGTGAAGTTTATGAATGTTAAAATTGTTGGCTCTTGAAAGAATGATGAAAAAAGAAAAATGTTATTGATAATCTAAAAAATCATAAAATTGATTCTTGAAGCAAGAAAAAACAGTAAATAACAAAGCTTGCAAAAAAAACATGGCGAAAAAGAAAAAGAAAGAAAAAGAAAAAGCAAGCAGAAAAAGCCAATAGCCCTTTAAACCAAAAGGCAAGGGTAAAAGGGATCAAAGGCATTGAGCATTAATGGATAGGAGGGCCCAAAGGAATAAAATCCTGGCCTAAGTGGCTAAATCAAGTTGTCCCTAACCATGTGCTTATGTCATGAAGGTCCAAGTGAAAAGCTTGAGACTGAGTGGTTAAAGTCGTGATCCAAAGCAGAAAGAGTGTGCTTAAGAACTCTGGACACCTCTAACTAGGGACTTTAGCAAACCTGAGTCACAATCTAAAAAGGTTCACCCAGTTATGTGTCTGTGGCATTTATGTATCGATGGTAATACTGGAAAATAAAGTGCTTAGGGTCACGGCCAAGACTCATAAAGTAGCTATGTTCAAGAATCAACATACTAAACTAGGAGAATCAATAATACTATCTTAATTCTGAATTCCTAGAGTTGCCAATCATTCAGAACTTCAAAGGATAAAGTGAGATGCCAAAACTGTTCAAAAGCAAAAAGCTACTAGTCCCGCTCATCTAATTGGAGCTAAGCTTTATTGATATTTTGGAATTCACTGTATATTCTCTTCTTTTTATTCTATTTGTTTCAGTAGCTTGGAGACAAGCAACAATTTAAGTTTGGTGTTGTGATGAGCGGATAATTTATACGCTTTTTGGCATTATTTTTAGGTAGTTTTTAGTATGATTTAGTTAGGTTTTAGTATATAATTATTAGTTTTTATGCAAAAATCACATTTCTGGACTTTACTATGAGTTTGTGTGTTTTTCTGTGATTTCATGTATTTTTTGGCTGAAATTGAGGGACCTGAGGAAAAATCTGATTCAGAGGCTGAAAAAGGACTGCAGATGTTGTTGGATTCTGACCTCCCTGCACTCGAAATAAATTTTCTAGAGCTACAGAAGCCCAATTTGCGCGTTCTTAATTGCGTTGGAAAGTAGACATCTTGTGCTTTCCAGCAATATATAATAGTTTATACTTTGCCCACGCTTTGATAACGTAAACTGGCGTTTTAACGCCAACTTTCTACCCTTTTTTGGCATTAAACACCAAAACTGGCATAAAAGCTGGAGTTAAACACCCAAACTGGCACCAGAGCTAGCGTTTAACTCCAAGAAAAGCCTATGCACGTGAAAGCTTCAATGCTCAGCCCAAGCACACACCAAGTGGGCCCCGGAAGTGGATTTCTGCATCATTTACTTATCTTTGTAAACCCTAGGTTACTAGTCATTATAAATAGGACCTTTTACTATTTTATTTTCATATCGGGACATTGGGAGATCATTTTCGAGACTATCTTTGTATCATTGTTGATCTCTTGATCACGCTTAGGGAGCTGGCCATTCGGCCATGCTTGGACCTTCATCACTTATGTATTTTCAACGGTGGAATTTCTACACCTCATAGATTAAGGTGTGGAGCTCTGCTATTCCTCATGAATTAATGCAATTATTACTATTTTCTATTTAATTCAAGCTTATTCTTGTTCTAAGATATTCATTCTCACTTCAACATGATGAATGTGATGATCAAGTGACACTCATCACCATTCTCACTTATGAACGCGTGCCTGACAACCACTTTCATTCTACCTGAAAACAAGCTTGAATGTATATCTCTTGGCCTCCTGGTCCATGACGCATGGTTGCCTCTCCTGACAATAGAGCCTTCCATTCCGTGAGATCAGAGTCTTCGTGGAATAAGCTAGAATCAATTGGTAGTATTCTTGAGATCCGAAAAGTCTAAACCTTGTCTGTGGTATTCCGAGTAGGATTTGGGATGGGATGACTGTGACGAGCTTCAAACTCGTGAGTGCTAGGCGCAGTGACGGTGTGCAAAAGGATCATTGGATCTTATTCCAACACAAGTGAGAACCGACAGATGATTAGCCCTACATAACCCGTAGCGGGACCATTTTCACTGAGAGGATGAACGGTAGCCATTGACAACGGTGATCCCCCAACATACAGCTTGCCATAGAAAGGAGTACGCATGATTGGATGAAAGCAGTAGGAAAGCAGGGATTCAAAAGGAACAAAGCATCTCCATATGCTTATCTGAAATTCCTACCAATGAATTACATAAGTATCTCTATCCTATTTTATGTTTTATCTATCTTTTAATTATCAACACCCCATAACCATTTGAATCTGCCTGACTGAGATTTACAAGATGACCATAGCTTGCTTCAAGCCGACAATCTCCGTGGGATGGACCCTTACTCACGTAAGGTATTACTTGGACGACCCAGTGCACTTGTTGGTCAGCTACGCTGAGTTGTGAAGAAAGTGTGTGAGATCATGATTTCACATACCAGGTATAAAGCAATATTTGTAAGGATGAATCATGTATTAACTTTAAGGACAAGACATGAACCATTGTATATAATGATGAATCTTCCAAGTACATATTCCATATATGTGAAAATCTATCTTTTTTTAGGCATTTCACTAGAACAACTTCTAGAGATTACATGAATCTGCTTCATTAAATAGTTCTTTCAAAACATACAAGCAAAAGCTATGGTATATGTTGATCCATAGTCAAAGGATGTAAAATGTCATACATGCATATAAAAACTCACAAGAAAGTCTATCCTATGAAGTTGACTATCAATCTGGACAAGCTTGATTTTACTGAACAAGCTTGATACGATTTTATTCAGAGTGTGTTTCAATTTCATATAAAAGAAAGAATTCAACTAAAACATTGACACTATATTTGACTTAAGGGTTCATAAATAGCTTAGAGGGTAGTGTTTCTATTTTAGCAGAAAAGAAACCGCTATATGTAATGTAATATCACAACTTCACATGAAAAAAAATAAGATCCATTATTTCATAGATGAATACTGATATTGTATCAAACAAAAATTGGAAATCACAATGACACAAGCTATGCATTGGGGTCAACGGTTCTTTTAAAATTTAAGTTAATGATGCCTTGGCATCTTTTAGTAATTTTATATATCTTTTTAAGTTGTTTTCTTAGTTTAATTCAAAATTCTTATAATTTTAATAAAGTTTTTATAACTAATCATATATTTAGAGATATTTTAGAATTAGTGTGTATTCAGAAATATTTTTAATGTAATCAGGAGAAGAGAAACAAACTAATAAGGCACAAGATTGAACTCCCAGAAAAACAGGCACCGGACACCCAAAATTATCGAACGGGCGCCCAACGCCCAGCTCACCAAGTCCAGTGCCCAAATGGGCACCCAACTCTGAAGAATCCAAAGCCCAGTGCCCAAACATGAAATCCATTACCTTCAAGAAGAAAATGAAAGTTGGCGCTTGACTTAGGAGGGTGGCGCCTAGCGCCAAGTGATCCAACAAACTGGGCACCCAACTTCAAATGATTTTTTCACTCCCAGGGGTCCAAAATACATCCACGATAGGCACCAACCTCCCAAGTCTAGCACTAGGCCCCTGGTCTTCTTCCAGGAAGTTGCAATCTAACCCAAAAATTCAAGATTTGAATGATTAGTTATTGTTAATTTCTTCTAGAAAGATAAGATTTGGTTTTAATTTAGATTTGAATTATTGTTTAGTTATCTTATCCTTCCAAAGATAAGATTAAATTTATTTTTTGAATTTGAATTCTAGCATAGAATTTAGGATATAAATAAGTGAACAATGGTTCACAGAGATAATCATCAGAGGATCTAGCATTAAGAATCTCATTTATTAGCTTTTATTTTCTATTTATCATGAGTAACTAAACCTCCTCTGTTAAGGTTCGAAGCTCTGTTTGATTTTCATGGATTGGTAATGTGATTGTTTCTTTTATTTTGATTAATGCCTTAATACTTTTCAAGAATTGAGTTTCGTTTTTCATTTTAATAGTTAGAAGTATTGGAAAATATTCTAACTCTATCTTAGATTCTGTTATAACTTATTTTAGAAAGTTTAATATGGGAATTAGCTTAAAACTCTTTCTCATAATTTTCAACTTGGCTAGGAATAGTATTTTGAAAGTTATGCGATGTTAAATTGAAATTATGCTTAATCTCATTTCTTAGTTAGTTGACTAAGGAATTGTTGATCAAATAAGTTAAATAAAAATTGAATTGCCAAGAAATTAGAATTTGATTATATATTATTTGTCATGAAAGTATTTTGCATTAATCAAAATAAATAAACATGAACATTACCTTTTTAAAAAATTAAACATCTTCAAGGCCTTAACATCTCATTCACTGCTTACTTCTTTAAATTCATAAGCATTCATTCACACCAAACACTCTCCTTTATTGTTCTTTACAATTTCAATATTCACATCCTTTCTCTTGCAAAGTTTCGGCCGATCTAATTAGAAGATTCATTTAGAAGTTGCTTGTTCAATCCTTTAATCCTCGTGGCGACGATATCTACTCACCGTAGTATTACTTGAAGCAATTCAATTCACTTGCCAAGATTAGTGCCAACAAGTTATTGGAGCATAAAGTTTTTGGCGCTGTTGCTAGGGATTAACTGAGATTGACAACATACATCTGGTTGAATCACTAAATTAGATCTTTATTTAATTTAATTTAATTTAATTTTTATTATTCTTTTTGTTCTTTTGTTCTTCTTCTTTATTCTTCTTTTCTATTCCACATGGTGCATTTTATTTCTTTTCTTGTTTTTGTGCATACAAGGGAAAGAAGATTACATACTCTTTGATCATGAAATAGAAAGAACACTTTCACAATTAAGGAAGAAATCAAGGGCTAGGAGAGAAGCGGAAGAGAGAATGGCAGAGAAAAACAATAATGTGAGAAGGACCATTGGTGATTACACCACACCCACCACTGATAGCTACGGAAGTAGCATAGTGAGATTCATGGTTCAAACAAATAATTTTAAACTAAAACCCCCACAATCTAATTGGTACAACAAGACCAATTCGGTGGTGCTCTCAAGAGGATCCTAATATCCACATAGCTAGTTTCTGCAACTATGTGACACGGTAAAGAGTAACGGAGTTAGCCCCAAAGCCATCTGGCTATGGCTACTTTTGTTCTCTTTCAGAGATAGAGCCATGTAGTGGCTCCAAGATCAACCTCTGGGTAACATAACATTATCGAAGGATTTAGTTAATAAATTCTCAACTAATTACTTCCTACTCTAGAAGTTGGCTCAGTTGAGGAATGACATAATTTTTTTCCCAAAAGGAAGGTGGATCATTCTTGAATCTTGGAAAAGATACAAAGAGATGTTGAGTAATGAATCCATATTTGATGATAAAAATTTGGATTGATTTCAGTAGATTTCATGATATAAACCCACATTTATTCATCCAAATAGCATACATTTGTGTTCTCTCCCTAAATTGAGCTTAATTGTGAAAACATGCTATTTTGTGCTTAATTTAACCAATTTTCCTCCATTTTCATTCTATTCGATGCCTTGATGTTTTTTATGAGTGATTTCAGTATAATAGGTTGGAATTGCTTGATGAGAGTGGAGGAGAAGCATGCAATAAAGAGAAAACATGAAGAAATTAAAGGAGGAGCACACAGCCATGTGTGTGTACGCACAAGAGGAAAATTCAGCACGTATGTGTACGCATACATCTGTGTGTACGCACGAATCAGCGCACGTGACTCACTTAAAGGAAAACGCTGGGGGCAATTTTTGTGCTTCCAGAGCCCATTTTTGAACTTTTTGAAACTGATTGAGTGCTATATCAAAGGGGCATCATTCCATGTCAAGTGGAGAACAATTAGGGTAGATTAGAAACATGCTTTAGGTCATATTCTATAGAGAGAAGTTGTCCCTTCTCTCTAGAATTAAGGTAGATTAGGTTAGATCTCCCTTAGATTTAGGTTTAATTCTTGTTTCCATTTAGTTTTCCTTTCCATTTATTGTTAGTGCACCTTTGTTCTTTATTTCTATTTGTTATTTCCCTTCTTTTGTTCCTTTATGTTTATGACACTTTGTTACTTTTAATCCCAATTAATGCAATTCATGTTTTACGTTTCTTATTGCTTAATTTAGTTGTTATTATTGTTTTCCTACAATTGGTAGTTGTAGAATTTATTAATTCTTGTTATTTTATCATGCTTTCTTTTTATGACTTCTAAGTGTTTGACAAAATGCTTAGTTAGATTTTTGCCTATTTTTTCACACTGTTGGTTGGAAAATTGGGTAATTAGGTGAACTTGAGTGGTGGATATCCATTCTACATTGTGTGAGGATTGTTAGTTGATTTGGTTCTCACTAACTCTAAGCCTTCCATTAATAGAGTTGGCTAGGACCTGTGGATTGAGATCAATTATGCCCTTCTGACTAGTTCTCGATGTTAGGATTGACTAATTGGAATTAATTCTTCACAATTACCATGTTTGTGGTCTACAACTAGGATAGAAATCCTTAATTCCCCAATTCCTACCAAGAGCCCTTATTGCCATTTAATTTCCATTTTCATTGCTTTTACTTGCTTTCCATTTAATTACTTGCCATTTTAATTTCTTGCCTCTTGCAATCAAAACCCCCAAATCCTCCATAGCTAATAATTGAACATTTCATTGCAACTCCTAGGGAAGACAACCCGTGAATTAAAACTCCCGATTTATATTTGTTTTGAATTGTGACATCTTTGAATTAAAATTTGATTGATGGTTGATTGTCCAGATGGGACTATACTTGCAACGCTAATCTTATTTTGAGAAAAATTCCTAGCCCGCTCTAGGCCCGCATCATTGAGAAAGTGCCTACACCCATGCCTTTTCTGAGTGGCTCCAAATCCAAAATTTTAATGATGGAGTCTTTCAGACCTCAAGAACCATGATTGACTTATCAACAGGAGATTCATTACACAGAAAGACACCTAAAGAAGCATTGGAGTTGATCGAAATAGTGGAGGCCAACAATTTCAAGTATTGATCTGAAAAGACCACTAAAAAGGTTACGATGGCATTAGACACCATGGATACAATTCTAGTATAAAATAGAATTATGTCTCAATAACTCTCCTCACTCACAAAACAACTAGAGCAGAGGTAAGCTTCAGCCATTAGAACACAAGCTACATGTGACTTGTGTGGAGGAAAACATCCAAGTGAGGGGTTTGAACTATGCAACAAAGTCCACTTAACCACTGAGCAAGTGAATTTCATGGGACATTCCTCAAGGCCAGAGGATGACCTATTCTTAGAAACTTATAACCCTGGTTGGAGAAATTACCTTAATTTTGGTTGGAAAAATCAAAGACAAAGAAACTTCAATGTTCCATACTAACAACAAGTCAACCCTTAAAAACCATCACCTCTTGAGCTTGCCATAGAAAAATTTCCCAATCCAGTGCCTTGTTTGTGCAACAAACCCAAAACTTCATACAATAAATAAGAGAAAACTTTAAAAATCAAGAAGTTTCCATCAGAAAATTAGAGGTGCAAGTGGGACAAATTGCCAAGTAATTGGCAAAAAAGTCGGCAAATTTCATTTCAAGTGACACAGTAGCAAACCCTAGAGAAGAATAAAGGCTATCTCCCTAAGGGGTGGAAGAGTAGTTAACAAGAAAATTCCCAAAGAGAATGAGAAAAAAGCCAAAGAGCCTTTGGAGGAGAAAATGTGGGATAAACTAGAGGTAGAGAACACTCCTACACCAATAGAAATCAAGAAAGAGAACGTGAATGCTTATGGATTGAGAATATCATTTTCTCAAAGGCTACAAAAGCAGAATTAGAAGAAGCACTTTTCCAAATTTTTGGAAGTGTTCAAAAAGCTGCAAATAAGCATTCCTTTTGCAGAAGCCTTAGAAAAAATGCCGCTCTATGTCAAATTCATGAAGGAGCTACTATTCAAAAAGCGAATCCTCAAGAAAGGTGAGACAATGATATTCACCAAGGAATGCAGTGCCAATATTCAAAGAAAACTATCACAAAAGTTAAAAGATCCAAGAAATTTCAAAATCCCTTGTACAATTGGAGAGGTCACCATCAGAAAGGCTCTTTGTAATTTAGGGGCAAGCATGAATTTGATGTCCCTATCTATGATGAGGAAGCTACAAATTAAAGAAGTAAATCCAACAAGAATATCCTTACAATTGGCTGACTGATCAATGAAGTTTTCACATGGGATAATGGAAAACACATTGGTCAAAGTCGAAAAGTTCATCTTCCCTACTGACTTCGTAATCCTTGACATGGAAGAAGATGATGATGCTTCCATCATCTTAAGAGGACCATTCTCAGCCACTGGACGAGCTCTTATGGACGTCCAAAAAAGTGAGCTAACACTAAGGATGCATGATGAACACATGATTTTCAATGTCTTCAAAGCCATGCAACATTCTAGTGAATTAGAAATCTGTATGAAAGTTGATCTAATTGACTCTTTAATCTAAAAAATTGTTGATAAAGGATCCCATGAGGACTCTCTACAACACATAAGTTCTGAAACAGAAGAAGAGATACAGGATGCACATTTAATAGAGGAAGGCACTGGAAGAAGGTGCTGTGACGCGACCCCAACTTTCAACCTAGCAGAACTATGCGTCAAGCTAGTGACGTTAAAATAGTGCTTGTTGAGAGGCAACTCGATCACGAATAGTATCTCCTTCTTCACTTTTTCATTAAAGTATTTTGCTCTTTCCTATCGTCATCATTAAAGTCTTTTGCATTAAAATATTTTTCTTTTCTTTCTTTCCTTTTTCATTAAAGTGGTTTTTAGTATTTTTTTCTTCTTTAAAAAAGAGGGATAGTGGCCAGTACCCAAAGAGGGTGACTAGTGCCTTCAATGGGTTTGAGAGCTGGCACCCAATGCCTAGTTTGGGCACCCAACGCCTAGTTTGGAAACCCAGCACCCATGTGTTGGGGACACCTAGTGAACAATATATATGTGTGGGTGATGCATTCATATCTTTAGTAGTTTTTCTTGCTTTCTTTTTATATTTTCATGAAGTTAATTACAGTTTCTTTTCTCTAAATCGATTTATTTGAGGTATTTTCTATTGATAATATATTTTCTAAGTACTTTCAAAAAAATACAGAAAGAAAAATAAAAGGCAAAGGAAGCACCATTTAAGGGATAGGAACCGGCATCCAAGGCTAAGGAGTGGAATGTAACGCCTTTAAGGAAGAAGAGAAGTTGGTGTGCAATGCCAAACAAGGTGTGTAACGCCTTCGAAGCCCATAAGAAGGTGGCCTTTAATGCCTTCAAAGACACCAAGGAGCTGGCGTGCAATGCTAAGTTAGGCGTTCAACACCTTTAAGGGCAATCAAGTTGGCGTTCAATGCCACAACATGCGTTTAATGCCCATGACCAAATTCAAAGCCCAAGTTAAATGCCACAATGCTAAGTGCAATGCCAATCAAGGGCCACTCCATCGAAGTGCATTGCCAAGCCCATGAAGTTAAACGGCAGCAAGTTTACTTAGCAAGGCCCATCCCTGAAAGATGCAATTTCAATCAAAATTAAGAAAGATTCTATTAAAGATAGGATTTGATTTGAATCTGATTCAGTTTTAGTTTTAGTTAAGATTTGAATTATTATTATTAGTTATCTTATTCTTCATATAGATAAAATAAGATTTAGTTTTTGAATTTGAATTTTAGGTAGACTTAGGATATAAATAAGTGAACATAGTTCACAGAGAAGGCATTATAGGCCAGCATAGTTTTCATCTTTTGTTTTCATCCTTCTCCATGAGTAATTAATCCCTTTTTGTTAAGTGTTAGTAGCTTTGTTTACTTTTTCATGGATCATTAATCTTAGTATTTTGTTTTATTTTGAAGTTATACATTGATCTATTTTCAAGATTGAGTTTTCATTTTCATACTTTAAAGGTTAGAAGTATTGGCAAATATTCTAATTCTGTTTTGAATTCTGTTATTACTTTGGAAAATTTAATTTTGGAATGAGTTTGAAAACTCTTTCTAACGACTTATTAACTTGACTATGAATAGTATTTTAAAAAGTGTGCAACATTTTCTTTCTCATAGATTTCAACTGTTAAGGACTGGTTTTGAATATGTGGCATATAATTTGAGCTAGAACTACTTTTGAATATTATTTGAAATTAACTCAGAATTATGCTAAACCTATTTCCTTAATTGATTAATAAAAAAATTGGTGATTAGTTAATCAAGGAGAAATTGGGTTGTCAAGAAATTGGAATTTAATTATATATGATTTGTCATGAAAAGATCTTTGCATGCATCAAAATAGATAAACAAAAGAATTAATCTTTCTGAAAAATAAACATCTCCAAAACTTTTAACATTCTCAAGCACTACTTTCTCACAATCAAATATATGTTCATCACTACTTCCACAATCATTCAAGTATTCAAGATTCATTTAAAACCCAGAACTATTAAAAGTTCCAAGCAAGACACAGTTCCGACCCTCTATAATCCAAGTTCAATTGATTTAAGTAGTGATTCAATCCGATTTTTGGTTGCTCAATCCCTTAGTTCTCGTAGAAACGATATCCCTTAAGTTTGCGGCATTTCCTTCTCCCACGGAGGACTGTGTGGTTTGGCTCTCACCCTCTAAATTCAATATTTTCAGGAAAAAAGGCGAGGGAGGCAAGCATTGGACGTGCTTTATTTGTTTTAGTAGATGTTTCCTCGCCTTAGTTATTGTTATTTACATTTTTATAAAGAGGGATAGGAGTTGTAATTATATATGTATATAATATATATTTGTATGTTACTTGTATAAGCTATTCTTGTAAATGTAAAATGTGTAAAAATGTATTTGTATATTTACGTATGCATGTTTGTACAAAGAAAAAATACATACCGATTTTTCAAAGAAAAGTTAATAAAGATTGCAGGTGAAAGCTCTTACTTATTATAGTTATATATAAAAATCATTGTAATATCCTCATTATCAAAAGAGCATAGCTGAAATCGTGATATTTTGATGGTAAGGATATTATAAATATTGCAGTAATGAATGTACAATATTGACAAAAACACTAGTTAGTAGTCCTGTATGTTATGAAATTTCACAACATATTGAAAGTATAGAGCTACCATCTTCAGGTAATTACCATGTCCAAATCTACAAATGCTTAACTAATATGTTACAAACGAATAGTGTTAGGCATCCTGTAGGAAATAAAACACAATCTACATATAAAACTTAATGGTTTATTATTAGATAAGTGATGCATTAAGTATAAAGTTCATTAATTCAAGAATGGTAGCAGCTGGCCAAAAGATTTCTACACAACAAGGAATGAGGTTAGGGACAACTGGAATGCTTGCTTTTAAACCCAGGAGCGATGATGCAGAATGATGAGCGAAAATTAAAGTTTATGGATACTGACAAGTGCATCGGATTATTTAAGTAATACCATGGTGAATGGATATCGTTTCCACAAGGATTAGGACTGAGCAAGCAAATATCAAATTAAATACCTATTTATATCAAAACAACCTGGATTGATGAGGCAAAACTTGTATCTTACTTGAAATCTTGAGTGCTTGGGAGACAGTGACTTGAATGTTGATTGAGAGAAGACAATGATGGTGAGAGTCAAGGTTTTGGAGATGTTTATGCTTTTACGAAAATCAAACCTTGTTTACATATCTTGGAGTGTGCAAAGATATTTTACAATAAATCTTTAGTAACTAATTTTCAATTCTTTGGTTTCTCTGTTTCTTTTTAATCAATTAGTTGTCAGTTAATTACTTAAAGAGGTTAAGCACAAAATTGATTTAGTTTCTAATAAGATATAAAAGTATTTCTTAGGTCAAATTATATGTCACTTATTCAAGCTAGTCCTGTCCAGTTAAATCTTAAAAGAAAACATAATTTTCAAAAGTTGTTCTAATCTGAATTATATGTCACTTATCCAAAATTAGAGTGATTGAAAATTATGTATCTGTCCCACACTAATTGAACTACTATTCCTAGCTGAATTCAAAAAGTCATGTAAAAGAGTTTTCAAACTTGATTCAAATATTAATTTCTCCAAAATAATAAACGAATTCAAAAGAGATTAGCATACCTTTTGATATCACTAATTCGAATGAAGAATGAAAAACTCAGTCATGAAATAGATTAATGCAAAAATTCATAATAAAATAAATTTAGATTAATAAACCATAGAAAACATAAACAGAACTTCTAACCTTATGACAGAGGATTAGTTACCCATGAAAAATTGAAAGAAAACAAAAAGAAAACTAAAATGAGGAACAAAATCAAATTTGGATACGAAGATCCTCTTCCTGGATGTGGTTCCTCTCTTGTGAACAAGGTTCACTTATTTATATCATAAATTCTAGAATTCAAATTAAAAACTAATCCTAATCTTATCCTTCGGAAAAAAAGATAAGGTAACTACATACTTCAAATTCAAATCAAAATAATAATTCAAATTAAATCACAACAACCAAATCTCTTATGTTATTAGAAAGAATTAATATCTAATTTTCTAGAGTATTCAATGTTTGGGATGTGATTAAAGCTTCTGATAGTGTGTATAATTGAGATTGGGCCTTAATTATTTGCATCCTGAGAGTTGGAATAGTCTTTACGCCGGCCTTGCATAGAGGAAAACAGGCATAAGCCCAAAATACACTTTCAGGGGGTACACATGCCGGGCATGGAGTGCATGGCCGCTAGGCATGCGTGGGAGCAAGGAGGGGCCGCCAGGCATGCATTTAGAGATGTATGAGGTGGTATTTTTTGTGTCCAATTGATGATGGTGGTGCGTAGCTCAAACTAAACGTCCACTATATACATATACATATCATTTTGAAGCTATAGACGTTAGCTTTCTATCGCAACTGGAACTGCCTCATTTTGATCTATATAGTTCAAGTTATAAACACTTGAGTATGAAAAGGTCAAGGTTGGGGACATGCACGCCGGGCTTGTAAGCATAGCCATCAGGCGTGTATGCAATTTGGAGGTTTGGGTGTCCTTAGGGCACGATTTTGATTTATTAGGGCACGATTTTGATTTATTAGGGCACGATTTTGCTGTACTTGTGTTTTTCTTGTAAAAAAGTTTCAATTCTTGCTTGTTTTGAGACTTAAAACTCCTAAAAACAAAACAACACTTTTCCAACTCTAACATTTGATTATTTATGGAATTTCATTAGAAAACATAAGAAATTTTATTAAAATCTAAGAAAATGAATGAAAAAGAACCTTAAAAATCACTTAAGATGACGTGTCATCACAATAATAAACTTAAAATATTTCTTGTCCTCAAGCAAAAATTCCGTTTATCATAATGAAAACGAATTGAAAAAGTTTTAAACTAATTCTGAAAACAAAAAGTGGGATTTATGATAATTCTTATAGTTATATTCTACTTTTCTTATCCTTTATGAATCTTGCATACTTTGGATTTAGGAATTTTCAAAAACTGAAATTTGAATTGTATTATGAGAATTTTGAGCTTATACAACTTAAAGGTAGTTACTTGTCATTTTAATTTGGGAAAAGATCTTTGAGGCTTCTAACTCTTACTGTTTTGTCACAAGGCAGCTCTTAATGGACTTTCAATCAATAATCCTGAGCTAGTTAGCCGAAGTTACTGGGTGATAAAGCACCCCTCGAATCTAATTACCTAAACCTCTCATTGACATAGTCACACCACAAGTACATAACTAGGGTTTTTACTAATCCAAACATCGATGCCTAGAGCTTCCTTGGACTTCTTAATGTTTTGTCTTAAGGTGACTCTTTAAACGGGCTTTCAATCGATAATCCTGGTCCAATTAGCCCAAGTTATCGGGTGATAAAGCATCCCTTAGGTTTACTCGTCCAAGTAGTTTCCTGAAATAGAAATATCACAGGCACATAACTGGACCCTAATCATTGGTGTTCAGAGCCTTATAACTTTCGATTTCTTTTATCTTTTTTGAGACTTTTTAATCTTTTTCGAGACTTTTTTTGTTTAACTGCTTCAAAGAATTGATTTGAATTCTTATTATACTTCTTCAAATTTCTATTTTTGAAGATTTTTTTCTTTTTTCACAAGATTCAAATATTTTGAAATTCATCAAATGTGATTACCTCTTTTAAGCACCATCACTTCCGTTTGAATTAAGTATTCAAACTTTTCATTAAGATATTCCCCATCTAAAGTGATTGCTAGAGAAATAAGTATTTAAATTTTAAGTTTAAAAAAATAGAATATGCAATGCATGCATGAAAAGAAAAAAAAAAGAAATAAACAGAAAAGAAAAACAAGAAAAAGAAAAGTGCTAACCACCGGAATATAGACTTTATCTTACCCTAATCTTACCAGTTACTTGTTCATCATCACTATTTTCTTTATTTTTCATTATCCAGAGGCTCATAGTGCTACCGACACCAAACTTAAAAGCTTACACCAAACTTAGAATTTAACAAAGTTTAACAATAAATGGTATAAGTCATATAAAGAAGCATACGTACATGAAAGAGAACAAAATAAAATAAACTCTAATTAATGTGGCTTAAATAAGGGGGTGTTTTTGAAGACACCTAGGAGCTTTTCCCACTTGGCCATCGGCTTCTTACCTAGCCACCAAGCATGTGTTTCTTTCGCCTGGTATGCAACCCCCTCCCCCCTCCTCCTTTTTTGTTTTCAAAAATCAAGATCAGAAAACAAGAATTTAAAAACAAACTTTAAAAAAAAATGAAGAGGATGCATGTAATGCCTTTTTTAAGAAAATGTTTTACTAAGTTGAAATTAAAGAATAGAAAATAAGCGTTGGAATTTTTCTTGAAAAACTTTAAAACACAATGTGAACCCAAAAAAAATGTGAAAGAAGAATGCAAAAGAATAAGAAGAAGAAGAATACAAATATAGAATACTTAATTAGAATAAAAAAGAAAAATTTTTTTTCAATTAATTAAAAGAAATACTTTAATGAAAAAGAAAAGGAAAAGATATTCACTGATTGGATTTTCTCTCACAACATGATTACTTCATTGTAAACAACTTCTTTTGTTGCATTAAGCCTTCTTTGTGTTTGTACAATAGGTTTAGAATCTTCCTCTAGTGAGATTTTGTATACACACATAGTGGGGCTTCTTCCTTTGGTATTATTTGAGAGTGTCCTCTCCATTAGACAAGTGTTTGTTGGCTTCTTTTCTTCTTCTTGAATTATTGTGGCAAATTGATTAGAGTCTTTGATTAGCAGATAATTTATATGCTTTTTGGCATTATTTTTAGGTAATTTTTAGTAGGATCTAGCTACTTTTAGGGATGTTTTTATTAGTTTTTATGCAAAATTTACATTTCTAGACTTTACTATGAGTTTGTGTGTTTTTCTGTGATTTCAGGTATTTTCTGGCTAAAATTGAGAGACCTGAGCAAAAATCTGATAGGAGGCTAAAAAAGGACTACAGATGCTGTTGGATTATGACCTCCCTGCACTCGAAATATATTTTCTGGAGCTACAGAACTCCAAATGGCGCGCTCTCAATTGTGTTGGAAAGTAGACATCCAGGGATTTCCAGCAATATATAATAGTTCATACTCTATTTGAGTTTAGATGACGCAAACTGGCATTCAACGCCAGCCCATGCTGCATTCTGGAGTAAAACGCCAGAAACACGTCACAAACCAGAGTTAAACACCAAAAACACGTTACAACTTGGCGTTTAACCCCAAGAAAAGCCTCTACACGTGTAAAGCTCAAGCTCAGCCCAAGCACAAACCAAAGTGGGCCCCGGAAGTGGATTTCTGTACTAAGACTTATTTCTGTAAACCCTAGTAGCTAGTTTAGTATAAATAGAACTTTTTACTATTGTACTGGGGGTCTTTTTCCCTATTTTCGAATTCATATGCCATTTAGGGAGGCTGGCGAGGGTTCTTCCATAAAAACAACTATCACGAATGAGAATTTAACTAAAAGAGAGAATTCTAAAGATCTTGATGAAACTCAAAAATACAAGCATTTATGGATTGAATGCGAAAATTGTTATGGATTAAATTATAGGAAATTTTTTAAATCAAAAATGAATATTTGTGAACACTGTGGATATCATTTGAAAATGAGCAGTTCAGATAGAATCGAACTTTCGATTGATCCAGGTACTTGGAATCCTATGGATGAAGACATGGTTTCGGCCATGCCTAGGCCTTGTTCTTATGTATTTTCAACGGTGGAGTTTCTACACACCATAGAGGGTGTGGAGCTCTACTGTACCTCGAGTATTAATGCAAAGTACTATTGTTTTTCTATTCAATTCACGCTTATTCTTATTCTAAGATATTTATTCGCACTTCAACTTGATGAATGTGATGATCTATGACACTCATTACTATTCTCACTTATGAACGCATGCCTGACAAACACTTCCGTTCTACCTGCGAAAGCTAGAGTGTGTATCTCTTGGATTCCTGACCCATGACGCATGGTTGACTTGCCTGACAACCGAGCCTCCCATTCCGTGAGATCAGAGTCTTCGTGGTATAAGCTAAAATTATTGGTGGCCATTCCTAAGATCCGGAAAGTATAAACCTTGTCTGTGGTATTCCGAGTAGGATCTGAGATGGGATGACTGTGACGAGCTTCAAACTCGCGAGTGTTAGGCGTAGTGATAGATGCAAAAGGATCAATGGATCCTATTCCGACATGATCGAGAATAGACAGATGATTAGTCGTGCTGTGACAGCACATTTGGACCATTTTCACTGAGAGGATGGGAAGTAGCCATTGACAACGGTGATGCCCTACATACAGCTTGCCATAGAAAGGAGTAAGAATGATTGGATGAAAGCAGTAGGAAAGTAGAGATTCAGAAGGAACACAGTATCTTCATGCGCTTATCTGAAATTCCCACCAATGAATTACATAAGTATCTCTATCTTTATTTTATTCTTTATTTATCTTTATATTCGAAAACCACTATAACCATTAGAATCCGCCTGACTGAGATTTACAAGATGACCATAGCTTGCTTCATACCAACAATCTCCGTGGGATTGACCCTTACTCACGTAAGGTTTATTACTTGGACGACCCAGTGCACTTGCTGGTTAGTTGTGTGAAGTTGTGAAAAAGAGTGATATTACAATTGTGCGTACCAAGTTGTTGGCGCCATTGAGATCACAATTTCGTGCACCAAGTTTTTGGCGCCGTTGCTGGGGATTGTTTGAGTTTGGACAACTGACGGTTCATCTTGTTGCTCAGATTAGGTAATTTTCTTCTTATTTTATTTTCCAAAAAGTTTTCAAAAATTTTCCAAAATTTTTTTTTGTTTTCGGTTTTCAAAAAATTAATTTTTTAAAAAAATACAAAAAAATTTTAATAAAATCATAAAAACCAAAAATATTTTTGTGTTTCTTGTTTGAGTCTAGTGTCAATTTTTAAGTTTGGTGTCAATTGCATGTTTTTTTTAAAATTTATGCATTTTGTCGAAAAATTCATGGTGTTCTTCATGATCTTCAAGTTGTTCTTGGTAAGTCTTCTTGTTTGATATTCATATTTTCTTGTTTTGTGTCTTTTGTTATTTTTCATCTGCATTTTTGCATTCATAGTGTCTGAGCATGAAAAATTTCTAAATTTGGCGTCTTGCATATTTTTCTTTTCTTGAAAAAATTTTCAAAAATAAGTCTTGATGTTCATCTTGATCTTCAAAGTGTTCTTGGTGTTCATCTTGACATTCATAGTGTTCTTGCATGCATTAGTTGTTTTGATTCATAATTTTTATGTCTTGAGTCATTCTGTTGTCTTTCTCTTTCCACATTAAATTCAAAAATAAAAAAATATATTTTTCCCTTATTTCTCTCATAAATTTTGAAATCTTTGGTTTGACTTAGTCAAAAATTTTTAAAATAAGTTATTTCTTGTTAGTCAAGTCAAGATTTCAATTTTAAAAATCTTATCTTTTCAAAATCTTTTTCAAAAATCAAATCTTTTTTATTTTTCTTATTATTTTTTCGAAAATTTTAAAAAGTGTTTTCAAAATCTTTTTGTTAATTTTTCTTCATATTTTCAAAAATTTTACTAACAATTAATGTGATTGATTCAAAAATTTGAAGTTTGTTACTTTCTTGTTAAGAAAGGTTCAATCTTTAAATTCTAGAATCATATCTTTTAGTTTCTTGTTAGTCAAGTAATCAATTTTAATTTTAAAAATCAAATCTTGTTAATTTCCTTTTCAAATCTTTTTTTTTAAAATATCTTCTTCAATCATATCTTTTCAAAATTGATTTATAAATCTTTTTCAACTAACTAATTGAATTTTTGTTTGTTTTACTATTTCTTATCTTTTTCAAAACCACCTAACTAATTTTCTCTCTCTAATTTTCGAAAATCACCATCCTCTTTTTCAAAATTCTTTTAATTAACTAATTATTTCAAATTTTAACTTTGATTTTATCTCTTCTCTTAATTCTCGAAAATCACTAACCATTTTTCAAAAACAATTTTCGAAAACTCCTCTCTCTCACCTTCTTCTATTTATTTATTCATTTACTAACTCTTCTCTTCATCTAAAAATTCGAACACTCTATTCTCCTCTGTGTTCGAATTTTTCTCATCCTTCTTCTATTCTTTTCTTCTTCTTCTACTCACATAAAGAAATCTCTCTACTGTGGTAAATAGGATCCCTATTATTATTTTCTGTTCCCTTCTTTTTCATATGAGCAGGAGCAAGGACAAGAACATTATTGTTGAAGCAGATCCTGAACCTGAAAGGACTCTGAAGAAGAAACTAAGAGAAGCTAAAATATAACAATCCAGAGAAAACCTTACAGAAGATCCCTATCAATTTTGAACTGAGTTCTTGCAGATCTGTGATACTGTTAAGACTAATGGAGTAGATCCTGAAGTCTACAGGCTCATGCTTTTCCCTTTTGCTGTAAGAGACAGAGCTAGAACATGGTTGAACTCACAACCTAAAGATAGTCTGGACTCTTGGGATAAGCTTGTCACGGCCTTCTTGTCCAAGTTCTTTCCTCCTCAAAAGCTGAGCAAGCTTAGAGTGGATGTTCAGACCTTCAAGCAAAAAGATGGTGAATCCCTCTATGAAGCTTGGGAAAGATACAAGTAGTTGACCAAAAAGTGTCCTTCTGACATGCTTTTAGAGCGGACCATTTTGGATATATTCTATGATGGTCTATCTGAATTCTCTAAGATGTCACTGGACCATTCTGCAGGTGGATCCATTCACCTAAAGAAAATGCCTGCAGAAGCTCAAGAACTCATTGACATGGTTGCAAACAACCAATTCATGTACACCTCTGAGAGGAATCCTGTGAGTAATGGGACGCCTCAGAAGAAGGGAGTTCTTGAAATTGATACTCTGAATGCCATATTGGCTCAGAACAAAATGTTGACTCAGCAAGTCAACATGATTTCTCAGAGTCTGAATGGATGGCAAAATGCATCCAACAGTACTAAAGAGGCATCTTTTGAAGAAGAAGCTTATGATCCTGAGAACCCTACAATGGCAGTGGTGAATTACATGGGTGATGCCTATGGAAACACCTATAATCCCTCATGGAGAAATCATCTAAATTTCTCATGGAAGGATCAACAAAAGCCTCAACGAGGCTTTAATAATGGTGGAAGAAACATGCTTAGCAATAGCAAGCCTTTTCTATCATCTTCTCAGCAACAAACAGAGAATTCTAAGCAGAGCCCCTCTAGCTTAGCAAACATAGTCTCTGATCTATCTAAGGCCACTTTAAGTTTCATGAATGAAACAAGGTCCTCCATTAGAAAATTGGAGGCACAAGTGGGTCAGCTGAGTAAGAAAATCACTGAAACTCCTCCTAGTACTCTCCCAAGCAATACAGAAGAGAATCCAAAAAGAGAGTGCAAGGCCATTGATATAATCAAAATGGCCGAATCCAAAGAGGAAGGGGAGGACGTGAATCCCAATGAAGAAGACCTCATAGGACGTCCTCCAGATAGAAGGGAGTTCCCTATTGAGGACCTAAAGGAATCTGAGGCTCATATAGAGACCATAGAGATTCCATTAAACTTCCTTCTGCCATTCATGAGCTCTGAGAACTATTCTTCCTCTAAAGAGGATGAAGATGTAATTGAAGAGCAAGTTGCTTAATATCTAGGAGCCATCATGAAGTAGAATGCCAAGTTATTTGGTAATGAGACTTAGAAAGATGAACCTTCCTTGCTCATTAGTGAACTAAATACATAGGTTCAGTAAACTCTACCCCAAAAGAAACAAGATCTTGGTAAATTCTTAATACCCTATACCATAGGCACCATGACCTTTGAGAAGGCTCTGTGTGACCTGGGATCAGGTATAAATCTTATGCAACTCTCTGTAATGGAGAAACTGGGGATCTTTGAGGTACAAGCTGTAAGAATCTCATTAAAGATGGCAGACAAGTCAATAAAACAAGCTTATAGATTGGTAGAGGACGTGTTAGTGAAGGTTAAAGGCTTTTACATCCCTGCTAATTTCATAATCCTAGACCCTGGGAAGGATGAGGATGAATGCATCATCCTTGGAAGACCCTTCCTAGCCACAGCAGGAGCTGTAATTAATGTTGACAGAGGAGAGCTAGTCCTTCAATTGAATGGGGACTACCTTGTGTTTAAGGTTCACGGATCTTTCTCTGCAACTATCGAGAGGAAGCATGAAAAGCTTCTCTCAATACAGAGTCAAACAAAGCCCCCACAATCAAACTCTAATTTTGGTGTTGGGAGGCCACAACCAAACTCTAGGTTTGGTGTTGAACCCCCACATTCAAACTCTAAGTTTGGTGTTGGGAGGTCCCAACAATGCTCTGAACATCTGTGAAACTCCATGAGAGCTCACTATCAAGCTATTGACATTAAAGAAGCGCTTATTGGGAGGCAACCCAATTTTTATTTATCTATATTTCTATTGTTCTTTTATGTTTTATTAGGTTTATGATCATGTGGAGTCACAAAACAATTGTAAAAATTAAAAACAGAATAAAAAATAGCAGAAGAAAAAGCACACCCTAGAGGAAGAGATGTCTGGCATTTAAACACCAGAAACAAGCATCTGTCTGGCGTTTAACGCCAGAAACAAGCACCAAGTTGGCGTTTAATGCCAGAAACAAGCATCAGTTTGGCGTTAAATGCCAGGATTGCATACAAAGGGCATTTTACACGCCTAAAAGGTGCAGGGATGAGAAATCCTTGACACCTCAAGATCTGTGGACCCCATAAGATCACCTCAGGATCTGTGGACCCCACAGGATCCCCACCTATCCCACTTCTCTCTTCTTCACACAATCCAATAACACTATACCCTTCACCAATCACCTCAATCTTTCTTCCCCATTATCCCTTCACCAATCACATTGATCCATTCTTCCCCAAAAACCCTATCTACCTTCAAATTCAAAATCTCTTTCCCACCCAAACCCACCCTAAATGACCAAACCCAAACCCCTCTCCCTCCATTATATAAACCCCTCCATCCTTCTTCATTCTCACACAACACTACCCTTTCTTCTCCCCCTTGGCCGAAACCCACACTTCTCTCCTTCTCCTCCATATCTTCTTCTTCTTCTTCTATTCTTTCTTCTTTTGCTCGAGGGTGAGCAACATTCTATGTTTGGTATGGTAAAAGCATAGCTTTTTTGTTTTTCCATAACCATTGATGGCACCTAAGGCCAGAGAAACCTCAAGAAAGAGGAAAGGGAAGGCAATTGCTTCCACCTCTGAGTCATGGGAGATGGAGAGATTCATCTCAAAAGCCCATCAAGACCACTTCTATAAAGTTGTGGCCAAGAAAAAGGTGATCCCTGAGGTCCCTTTTAAGCTCAAAAAGGGCGAATATCTAGAAGGATTGAGTCATAACATGAACCAATTAAGGGTGGAACACCAAGAGCACTCCATCATTCTCAATGAGATTAGAGAAGATCAAAGAGCTATGAGGGAGGAGTAACAAAGGCAAGGAAGAGACATAGAGGAGCTCAAAGACACCATTGGTCCTTCAAGAAGAAGGCGCCACCCTCACTAAGGTGGACTCGATCTTTAACTTCCTTGTTCTTATCTCTCTATTTTTCAGTTTTATGCTATATGTTTGCCTATGTTTTGAGTCTTTACTACATGATCATTAGTATTTAGTAACTATGTCTTAAGGCTATGAATAATTCCATGAGTCCTTCACCTTTCTTAAATGAAAAATGTTTTTAATACAAAAGAACAAGAAGTACATGAGTTTCGAATTCATCCTTGAAATTAGTTTAATTATATTGATGTGGTGACAATACTTTTTGTTTTCTGAATGAATGCTTAAACAGTGCATATTTTTTATCTTGTTGTTTATGAATGTTAAAATTGTGGGCTCTTGAAAGAATGATAAACAAAGATAAATGTTATTGATAATCTAAAAAATCATGAAATTGATTCTTGAAGCAAGAAAAAGCAGTGAAAAAGAAGAAGCTTGTGAAAAAATATTTAAAGAAAGAAAAATAAAAAGCAAGTAGAAAACGCCAATAGCCCTTAAAACCAAAAGGCAAGGGTAAAAAGGATCCAAGGCTTTGAGCATCAATGGATAGGAGGGCCCAAGGAAATAAAATCCAGGCCTAAGCGGCTAAATCAAGCTGTCCCTAACCATGTGCTTGTGTCATGAAGGTCCAAGTGAAAAGCTTGAGACTGAGTGGTTAAAGTCGTGATCCAAAGCAAAAAGAGTGTGCTTAAGAGCTCTGGACACCTCTAACTAGGGACTTTAGCAAAGGTGAGTCACAATCTGAAAAGGTTCACCCAGTCATGTGTCTGTGGCATTTATGTATTCGGTGGTAATACTGGAAAAAAAAGTGCTTAGGGCCACAGCCAAGACTCATAAAAGTAGCTATGTTCAAGAATCAACATACTTAACTAGGAGAATCAATAACACTATTTGAACTCTGAGTTCCTATGGATGCCAATCATTCTAAACTTCTAAGGATAAAGTGAGATGCTAAAACTGTTTAGAAGCAAAAAGCTACAAGTCCCGCTCATCTAATTAGAACTAATATTCATTGATATTTTGGGTTTTATAGTATATTCTCTTCTTTTTATCCTATTTGATTTTCAGTTTCTTGGGGACAAGCAATAATTTAATTTTGATGTTGTGATGAGCGGATAATTTATACGCTTTTTGGCATTGTTTTTAGGTAGTTTTTAGTAGGATCTAGCTACTTTTAGGGATGTTTTTATTAGTTTTTATACAAAATTCACATTTCTGGACTTTACTATGAGTTTGTGTATTTTTCTATGATTTCAGGTATTTTCTAACTGAAATTGAGGGACCTGAACAAAAATCTGATAGGAGGCTAAAAAAGGACTACAGATGCTGTTGGATTCTGACCTCCCTACACTCAAAATGGATTTTCTGGAGCTACAGAACTCCAAATGGCACACTCTTAATTGCGTTGGAAAGTAGACATCCAGGGATTTCCAAAAATATATAATAGTTCATACTTTATTCGAGTTTAGATGATGCAAACTGGCGTTCAACGGCATCCCCATGATGCATTCTAGAGTAAAACTCCAGAAATAAGTCACAAACCAGAGTTAAACCCCAAAAACATGTTACAACTTGGCATTTAACCCCAAGAGAAGCCTCTGCATGTGTAAAGCTCAAGCTCAGCCCAAGCACATACCAAAGTGGGCCCCGGAAGTAGATTTCTACACCAAGACTTATTTCTGTAAATCCTAGTAGCTAGTTTAGTATAAATAGAACTTTTTACTATTGTACTGGGGTCTTTTTCCCTATTTTTGAATTCATATGCCATTTAGGGAGGTTGGCCATTCGGCCATGCCTAGACCTTGTTCTTATGTATTTTCAACGGTGGAGTTTTTACACACCATAGTTTAAGGTGTGGAGCTCTGCTGTACCTCGAGTATTAATGCAAAGTACTATTGTTCTTCTATTTAATTCACACTTATTCTTATTCTAAGATATTCATTTGCACTTCAACCTGATGAATGTGATGATCCGTGACACTCATCACTATTCTCACTTATGAACGCGTGCCTGACAAACACTTCTGTTCTACCTGCGAAAGCTAGAGTGTGTATCTCTTGGATTCCTGACCCACGACGCATGGTTGCCTCGCCTGACAACCAAGCCTTCCATTTCATGAGATCAGAGTCTTCGTGGTATAAGCTAGAATTATTGGTGGCCATTCCTAAGATCCGAAAAGTCTAAACCTTGTCTGTGGTATTTCGAGTAGGATCTGAGATGGGATGACTGTGACGAGCTTCAAACTCGCAAGTGTTGGGCGTAGTGACAGACGCAAAAGGATCAATGGATCCTATTCCGACATGATCGAGAACCGAGAGATGATTAGCCGTGCTGTGACAGCGCATTTGGACCATTTTCACTAAAAGAATGAGAAGTAGCCATTGACAACGGTGATGCCCTACATACAGCTTGCCATAGAAAGGAGTAAGAATGATTGGATGAAAGCAGTAGGAAAGCAGAGATTCATAAGGAACACAGTATCTTCACGCGCTTATCTGAAATTTCCACCAATGAATTACATAAGTATTGGTATCTTTATTTTATGCTTTATTTATCTTTATATTCGAAAATCACTATAACCATTAGAATCCGCCTGACTGAGATTTATAAGATGACCATAGCTTGCTTCTACCAACAATCTCCGTGGGATCGACCCTTACTCACGTAAGGTTTATTACTTGGATGACCCAGTACACTTGGTGGTTAGTTGTGCGAAGTTGTGAAAAAGAGTGATATTACAATTGTGCGTACCAAGTTGTTGGCACCATTGAGATCACAATTTTGTGCACCAGTCTTTTTATTGGACATCTCTTGACTCAATTGTTAGCCAAATTGCTCTCTATAGCTTTTTTTTAACTTTAGAGATATGGACCCTTTATATGAATTGCCTTACATTCTTCTGTAGGATTTTGCCTTTTTGCTAGTTGCTTGGCAACATGTTCCACTTACATCTCTAAATTTCTGATGGAGATTTCTTAGTCTTTGAAGTTTGTTCTTGTTTCTTGCATGAAATCTTGGGTTTGTTGAATAAACTGGGCAATGGATTGAGATAATTTTTCTGTCTTACCCTCAAGAGCTTGTTGAGACATCTTAGTAACATAATGAGACATCTCGGCCGCGATTTGATCCATTTTTCTAAGGTACGTTCAAGAGGTGATGGTTCTTGAAGAATTTGATCTTCAACATTAAAATTTAATTGCTTGTTTGGCATGTTGAAGTATCCTTGTTCTTGACTTTCCCATTTAGAATTTGGGTAATTCATTGTGTTTGTTCCACTTTTGTAAGGAAGAAAAGTTATTGGATCATGCATTCATTGTTCGCTAGAATTTTTTCCATAGCATCACGCTCCATTATTCCCTTGGATATACAAACAAAGAAAAGAGCAAACGCACCTTGTAGAATAAAGAAGAGAAAGAAGGAATTTAAACAAGATAAAAAACTAAAAGAACGTATAAAGAAATTTAAAAGAGAAATAAATAGAAAGAAAATAAACGTGAAATAAAAGAAAACAAGATCTAAGTTAGGATTTAACCAGACGTATCTTGTCAGTCTCAATTAATCCCCAACAACAGCATAAAAAATTTGATAAGCAAAAATTAAAACTCACGGATACCGGCAAGTGCACCAGATCATTCAAGTAATACCACAGTAAGTGGATATCATTTCCACGAGAATAAAGGACTGAGCAAGTAAATATCAGATTAAATACCTAATTAGAATAAAATAACCTAGATTGATGAGGGCAAAACTTGTATCTTGCTTGGAATCTTGAGTGCTTGAGAGATAGTGACTTGAATGTTGATTGAGAGAAGACAATGATGGTGAGAGTCAAGGACTTCAGAGATGTTTATGCTCTTAGGAAAATCAAACCTTGTTTACTTATTTTGAAATATGCAAAGATATTTCATGATAAATCTTTAGTAACTGATTTCAATTCCTTGGTTCCTTAGTTTCTTTTTAATCAATTAGTTGTCAGTTAATTAATTAAAGAGGTTAAGCATAAAAACCAATTTAGTTTCTAATAAAATTTAAAAATAGTTCTTAGATCAAATTATATGTCATTTATTTAAGCTACTCCTGTCCAGTTAAATCTTAGAAGAAAACACAATTTTCAAAAGTTGTTATAATCCGAACTATATGTCATTTATTCAAAATTGGAGTGATTGAAAATTATGTGTGTCCCAAACTAATTGAACCACTATTCCTAACTAAATTCAAAGAGTCATGTGAAAAAATTTCAAGCTTAATTCAAATATTAATTTTTTTCAAAATAATAAAAAAATTCAAAAGAGATTAGCATACCTTTCGATATCACTAATCCAAATGAAGAACGAATAGCTCAATCATGAAATAGATCAATGTAAAACTTTAAAATAAAATAAACTTATATTAATAAGTCATAGAAAACATAAACACAGCTCCTAACCCTTTGACAGAAGATTAGTTACCAATGGAAAATTGAAAGAAAATAAAAAGAAAACTAAGCTGAGAAATGAAATCAAATTTGGATCTGAAGATCCTTCTCTTGGATGTGGTTCCCTTCTTGTGAACAAGGTTCACTTATTTATATCCTAAATTCTAGAATTCAAATTCAAAATTAATCCTAATCTTGTCCTTCAGAAAAAAAAAAGATAAGGTAACTAACTACTTACTTCAAATTCAAATCAAATCCAAACAACTAAATCTCTTATATTTTTAAAAATAATTAATAACTAATCTTCTAGAGTTTTCAATGTTTAAAATGTGATTAAGGCTTCTAATGATGTGTATAATAGAGATTGGGCCTTAATTATTTGCATCCTGAGAGTTGGAATTGTCTTTACGCTGATCTTGCATAGAGAAATAGGGTGTAAGCCCAAAATACACCTTCAATGGGTACACATGCCGGGCGTGGAGTGTATGGCCACTGGGCGTCCATGGGAGCATGGAAGGGGCTACGGGGCGTGGGATCTTGTTCGCCGAGTGTGCATTTGGAGATGTTTGGGGCGCTATTTTTTGTGTTGAATTGATGATGGTAGTGTGTGACTCAAAATAAACGTCCACTATAGATATATGCATATTATTCTAAAGCTCTGCATGTTAGCTTTTTAACACAACTGAAATTGTGTCATTTGGACCCAGGGACAGATACATGGGGACAAGTAGAGGCCTGGCCCCCAGCTTTTTTTTTTTGAAAAAAATAATAGTAAGAACTAAGAAGCCCAACCCAAATAAAATATATTAATTTTTAATTTTTTTTAAATCACTAAACAGTAAACACTGCATTCTCTTTCTTCCCTTGTTCCTTTTGACGCTCAGTATTCTTTTGGAGCCATAGCCACACCCTCACTTCACTATCAAGTGTCACAAGTCTTCAATCATATCATTATATCAATTAAAGCAAAGGCACTCACTACTCACTCTATTTTTTACTTCTTTTATATAATTGTATGAAATTATTAATTAATGAATCATATTTTTTTACTATAAAATAATATAATTTTACATTTTTTGTGATAACATAGTCACATAGATAAATGGCTCATGCATATTTAGGATTTATTCACTCTTTTTTTTTATTTTTTTCTTGAAATTGATAGTGACTTAGTGAAAAATATTGTTAATTTGTTATTGATGTTTAATTAATAAAAAATATTTAGACTTTGTTTATTCATGTGAGTATATAATTATTTGAATTTTTTTCAAGAAAAAAACTAGAATATTTTATAATGAGAAAGCAAAGTAAACTTGATGCAATTTTTAAGAAAAAAGTCATTGATAATGTCGGATTTCAAACAAATCAACCCTATAATCTTTTTTCACAAGAAGTTTAAGTAAGTAAGCTCTATAATCTTACTCAAAATACACATCAACATGAAGTCAAAGTTCCAAGATTAGAAAGAGATGTCGATATCTCTTTACTAGAAAGGGATCCAGAAAAGCGACGTCCAATTTGGCAATATAATGTCAATGAACGTGATAAGATTCGTAGAACATACATAATAGCTGGGCCATACCAACCAACAAATATTAGCTATCCATCTTTTGGTAATAACAATCATTGTTGATAGTTTCAATCTTCTTGGTTTAAGAAATTTTTAAGTCGGTTAGAATGTTCATCAGATAAAGATGCTGCTTATTGTTTGCCTTGCTTCTTGTTTGGTAAACATTATGGTGCTCGCAATGATAAAAAAAAAATGCATTTTCAAAGTTAGGATTTAGTAATTGGAAGAAAGTAAACAATGGAGTGAATTGTGCATTTGTATATCACGAGGATTCTATTCCTATTTCTCTCCATAATTTATGTGTGAAATCTTGTGATGATTTAATGGCTCAATCTAAGCATATAGACAAAGTTCTTGATAGGCATAGTAATGAAACTATTGCAAATAACCACTTAAGGTTGAAGACATCTGTTGATGCTATTTGACAACACAACTTGCATTTCAAGCATGTGCATTTAAAGGCGACGATGAAAGTCCTGGATCTTTGAATAGGGAAAAATTTATTGAGTTAATTAAGCTTTTAGCTTCTTGTAATCAGAATGTTAATAATGTTGTCCTTGAAAATGCTCAATATATATCTCCCGGTGTTCAAAAAGATATATTGCATATCTTTGCTAGAAAAGTGTGTGCAACAATTTGAGAAGAAATTGGTGATTCTAAATTTTGTATAATTATTGATGAAGTAAGAGATGAGTCAAAGCGAGAACAAATGTCTGTGGTTTTGAGGTTTGTAGACAAGCACGGTTGTGATCAGGAAAGATTTTTTTATCTTATACATGTTTCTGATACGTGTTCTTTGACATTGAAAATAGAAATTTTATCAGTTCTTTTTCATGATAATCTTGATGTTCAAAATTTTAGGGGATAAGGGTATGATGGAGCTAGTAATATGCGTGGTAAATGGAATGGATTGCAAGCTCTATTTTTGAAAGATCGCCCTTTTGCTTATTACATTCATTGTCTTACTCATCGATTACAATTAGCACTTATTTCTACAACCAAAGAATTTTGCTATGTTCATCAATTCTTTTCAAAAATTACACTAATTGTGAATGTTGTGATTGTTTCTCCTAAACGTCATGATCAGTTAAGGGTTGCTTAAGCAAATAATGTTGCAAACTCAATTGCCAATGATCAAATTGTGACAGGTAGTAGACTTAATCAAATTGGTACTTTGCAAAAAGCTGGAGATACTAGATGGGGGTCTCATTTGAATTTTGTATGTAGCTTGCTATGCATGTTTGATGCTACTTGTGAAGTTCTTGAAAAAAACACTGAAGAATGTAATTTCGCCACTTGTGGTGATGCTAGTGCTACTTATGATTCTATCACATCCTTTGAATTTGTCTTTGTTTTGCATTTGATGAGAAATATTTTGGAAGTTAGTCATGATTTTTGTCAAGCTTTACAATAAAAAAAATCAAGACATATTGAATGCTTTAACTTTGGTTTCTACTACAAAGACTTTAATCCAACGAGTGAGAGAATCAAGTTTGGAGGCTTTTATAAAAGAAGTTATATTATTTTGTGAGAAACATGAAGTTGAAATTCCTGATATGAATGCAATGCATATTTCTAGAAGAGGACGAACTCGCAAAATTATTGATCGAATTTCAATGGAGCATCATTATTGTGTTAATTTATTTCTGGCTGTAATTGATACATAGTTGTAAGAGCTTGATGGAAGATTCAATAATAATATAGTGGAATTGCTTACTTTAAGTTTAATTTTAGATCCCAGATAAAATTCTAAGTTCTTCAGTGTCAACAAAGTATGTGAATTAGTAGAATGATTTTATTCAAGTGACTTCAATGACCAAGAGAATTTTCACATTAGAATGCAAGCTTAACATTATGAACTTGATGTTCCTAATCATGTTGAGTTAACTAATTTGTGCACAATTTCGGAGTCATGTCAAGGATTAACGAAGACAGAAAATTCTTTAACATATCCTTTGATTGATCATTTGATTCGCTTGGTATTAACTCTCCCTATTTCAACTGCTAAAATTGAGATATCTTTTTTAGCTATGAATATTGTGAAGAATAGACTCAGAAACAAAATGGAAGATACATTTCTTGCTAATTGTCTTTTGATTTACATTGAGAAGAAGATTTCTGAAAGATTTGACACATATTCTATTATCGATGAATTTTATGATATGAAGAATTGACATGTACCACTTCGTTAGTAAAATGTACACATATTTTTTTGTACTTTAAATATATATTCTCTATCGGTATATTTTTATAATGCATCTTACATTATAATTTATTTGCATATTTTTTAAATATTATATATGTTATTAGGCCCCCTGATAACATTTCTGGATCCGTCTCTATTTGGACCTCTATAACTCAAGTTATGACCACTTGAGTATGAAAAGGTCAAGGTTTGCAGCATGCACGTCGAGCTTGTAAGGATGGCCGCCGGACGTGCATGCAATTTGGAGGTTTAGATGTCCTTAAGACACAGTTTTAATTCATTAGGGTACGATTTTGCTGTACTCGTATTTTTCTCAAAAAAAAATTAATTCTTACTTGTTTTAAGTTTAAAAATTCTTTAAAATACAATAACATTTTTTCAGCTCTAAATATTTGATTATTTAGAGAATTTCATTACATAAAAACTTTGATTAAAACTTAAAAAAATAAATAAATAAACCTTAAAAATTACTTAAGATGATATTCATCACACAACATATATACTTAAAAGGTGAATTCCAGTGCTTAGATAAGGGAGGATTGTGCAGTGGTGGGGTCCAGTCTATTGTCGTAGGGTATGGAATTTATTTATAATTTTAATAATATCCGAGCTTCATGCATATCGGTTTATGCATTATTATGGCTGGAAAAAACTACAAATGATATCTGCATTAGTAGATGACACAAGGCTTAATAGGATGGAACGTGCATATAAGATATCTAAGAAAAGAAAATTCTTAAGAATTGGCTGCCAACAAGGTAAGCATAAAAGATACTTTAACTAGATTAAATGTAAAAATGATGTTCTTTTCCTTGCAAAGCTGCTGTATTAGAATGATAGCATCCATGTTAGTATAACAAATAACTATTTTGTAGTCAAGACTTACTAGCTAAAAATTGTATTGGAGGATTATCTTAAAAACTCTCTTAACATTTCATGACATGCACAACCCTTTCCAGTTATTATTTCATTGGATAATAACTTTTACATGAACTATTAAAAGGTATTTTAGGTCCCTTAACAGAGGCAGGGAGTAAAATGAAGGCATTCATTCAGACAGAAGGTGATCAATATTTAGACATACTTTGCAAATTGGGTGTTACCATATATATTAACATTAACTAAATAATTTTAATTTGGAAGATATTTTATTTTATGCGGAAGGGAAACAGAGAACCTTCTGTACAGACTACAGAAAATAAGGAAAATCATATAGACTATTTCGTCGGTGGAATAAATAAACCCAATCGAGAAAAATGTGAGGATATTCATCGAAACAAGTTTCCGAACAATGATTTAGTTTCATTATCATTAATTAGCCAATTTCCACTAAAGCCACAATCTAAAGGTATCTTGGGAGTATGAAAACTCACGTCAAATTAATAGAATCATCATCTGTATATACTGAATTAGACAACTAGCTAAACAAAAAGCTAAACAAAGTCTCTCAGACCCCAGAGAGGTAGACCTTATTCACCCACAATAGATATTTATGGAAAGAGCACTGAAACTAGCTACCATTAGTCCTTTCTCTACAAACACACTTAAAAGGTCGATAGTTATATATGCTTGCATAGAGGTGTATCTCAATGTAAGTTATTTATATAGTTTTATTGTAGCAGGAACCCTTTCTACAATTACATTCACACCAGAAACCATGGATTTGAGACAGATGACAGGTACCGAAAAAGTGGTTAAATTCTATGAGGTTCACCATAGCAGCAAGTGGTGTAAGTATATCTCTCCAATCATAGAACTCAATGGCAAATTTACACATCATTTTCCATTACACAAGTGACTTGAGTAATACACTAGCTACTTCGATTGATAGTAGTACACAAATTCAAGGTAATAAAGGTATAAAATTACAGTTAGTAATATTTTCACTGAAGCTGGTTTCAAAAAAATTGCTAAGATGAATTATGTTATACATGTACTGACAGCCACACACGGAATAGAACAAACTAGAGAGGTTAGAAGGAATAGAAGGAAAATTTTGGACGCTACAAGAGTTCCTGCATATAGTCAAGATGGCCAAGGTGTGTTACATTATCGCTTTATAGTGTGGTATGTTTGATATAGATCATCTGACGAAAAAGAAGTTTGCTTTGAATGCAAAAGTGGGTATATCTAAAATAAATTACGCATGAAATGTATCACATTTATTATAAATTATTAGTTTAAGTCCTATAATATAAATAAATATATAATGTGGTAGGTATGTATTTAGAATTATATTATTTATTTAATTTTTCAAAAAGAACTTTGACAAAAAAAAGTAATATTTTTATGTATTACATATAATATTTGAAATAAATTATATTCCTACAAATATTTTGATAAAAGGTTATATTATAAAATAATATTTTTAACAAAAATTGTTATTTAATAAGTTTGAATATAATAATTTAATTTTTTGTCAAGCAATATAAAATAAAATTTAATTATTTTTATATTTTTATGTTATAGTTTAAAATAGTATTTTAAAATTTTTAATATTATAAAAAATGTACCGCATAATAATGAATTTTAATGATTAAAAAATGCTTATATTTTTTGTATATATTTATTTTATTTTTATTTATTTATAAATAAAATATTTTATTATTATTGAAAATATTTTATAATAAAAAATATTTATTTTTATATTAAAATATTCTATATTTATTAAATTTATTACTTTTTTATATTAATTTTTAATTTTTATATAATAAAATCTGATAATTTATATAAATATAACACATACAACTACAGAAAAATATTGTGCTCATTTTAAAATTATCCTGCAAAAGTCACTATATATGGCGGAAAGTATTTAACGCATTTTTAGGTTTCTAATATATATTAGTAACCCTTATTCCTTGGTTCAAAATTTAACTATGCATTGCGTGCTTCAGATAATAAGGAGTTCATTATTTTATCTTATTATTTTCATCAATTAATGCAACTGTGACTTAAGTATATATATGTACACTTTATCAAATAATGTATATGTTATAAATATATAAGCTATTAAAATATGTAATAAATGAGCAAAAATAAATCTTATGGATAAAAATTAAACTATCCGTAGGAATTATGGGAAGAAAAGTTTTGTTTAGTAAGATATAGTAGTTTAGTGATTTTGTTCTAAAACCTGAATCTTTTTGTCCTTCTCTCTCAATAATGTAATTATAAAATCACCCCAATAAATTTAATAAATAAATTTCAGTCCATGAAAATGGATTATTAAAAAAATGAAATATGTCATATTTAAATGAGTTTTACTAAATAAAGATTAATATGTTTTTTGTTAACTAAAAGTCTAAAACAATTTTAACTTTCTTTTTATTTTATTTTATATCATTATTCATTAATTTAGATTTCGAAAGATACTTAATGTTGGCGAATCATAATTTGAGTTATAGAAAATTATAACTTACTTCTTTTGGCTTTTTTAAATACATTTATTTCTTTATTTTGTAATTTTTAAGTATTGATGAAATAAACAGATAATGTTGATATATTCTAAGCGATTAAAAGAGTTTCTAATACTCTAGACAATAATAATCGTATTCAACTTAATAATTGTATTATATTTCGATTGATGATGTCCCCTAAAATTGATACTAAAAATAGTTTCTTTTAAATTAAGTAGGGTGTATGTGTACTTATCAATCATCTTTGGAGTAGAGCAAACAACATCAGCTAGAAGATATAAAAGAAAAATAATTGCACAAAGGAGTCCTGATATCTCCAAATACATCCAAGGTGCGCTAAAATATTTGTATGTAGTGTGGTATGTTTAGTTCAGGGCTCATTAAGAACTTATATTCATTCTCACTTCCATCATATTTAGATTATTCATCTAAGATATCCGAAATCCGAGTTAAGAATTCACAAAATTCTTTAAGGGAAGCATTGCTAGATTTATTGTTTATCATAATTGCACAATTGTTGAAAAAACAAAGTGATTAATAAAGGTAGAGCAAATCAGACAACTAAAGAAAACATGGGTACAAATTATAAATAATTTTTATTATTATTCAGTAATGTTTAAAGTGGATACTTAATTACAAAATCTAATCAAAACGTATGTATTCACTAAAAAGTGACACTGGGTACTTTGTATGTTAGGTTTGTTAGGGACTTCGAGATAAAGATTTATGAAAGCCGACAAAAATTTTTGCAAGCAAAATAGTGGTATGTAACGATTTTGTGGAGGGGAGAATTTATTAGGGATTCAAACTTTATAACACTAACAATTCTGCTAATCAAACTGCATAATTTTGTTACATCCACAATTGGAACCTCAGATTCTTACCATTCAATTTATTAGTTGTTAAGTTAGTCAATTTATGACTAATTTATGAGGCAACCTAATTGACTTCAACATAGAGTGTTCTTAAATGAAAGTTTTAGGGAAAAAAATATTTGAATCACATTTGTTGATTTCATTGGATATGCAGAATATGTGAACATTGGACATGCAATGTATGAATGTGAACAATGTAATACTCTTTATTGGTATATTGAAAGGTCAAACAAAAGTTACAACACAACAGAACCAAAATTTACATTATGTTATAAAGGAGGACAGATTCAACTTTCACAATTGCAAGAGACCCCGATAGTGTTGTATATTTTGTTGTACAACAATACCCCTAAGAGGAAGCATTTTCAGGATAACATCAGAGCCTACAACAACATGTTTCAGATCACATCAATCGTGCAAAGATATATACTGTGGCATAATTCAAGTAAGAGGGCCACTAACATTTATCCGTTGTGGAGAGAACTATCATTTAATAGGTAGTTTCATTTCTCCAGAGGAAAATGTTGCAAAATTTGCCCAACTATATGTATTTGATACCCAGAATAAGATCAGAAATCACATGGTTGCTAGTTAGTAAGTTTTAGGGTTATTCATCTATAGAATAAAGTGAGGATTTGAAATATAGGTCCTGAGCTCTTGAATTAGAATGTTCCTAATAAAATATTATGTACAAATTCTATTATGATAAATAGGGGCAAAAAGCACAAAGAGATACATGAAAATATTGTCAGAGAATTAAAGCAGATGCTTGACAATACTAGTGAAGGCACTTTGCATGGTTAGAGAATCACTCGCAAGAGATACTAATAATACAATAAAGGTCAGGCTTTGGGTAAAGGGGTAAGGATGATAGGCGATACAACCTGCCCACCACAGATGAGGTAGCTGCATTGATTGTAGGTGACTTTGACATAGATAAAACTGATAGAGAAATTGTGGTAGAGACACAAAATGGAAAGTTACAAATAATTAATCAACTCAGTCCAGGTTATTTGGGGTTACAATAGCCATTGTTGTTTCTTTTTGGAGAGGATGGTTATAAGGAAGACATACCTATCAACAAGAATAATCAACAGGATAGCAAAGGGTGACAAGAGGTTTCATTCAGAGAATTCTTTGCATTCAGGATATAAAAAAGTTTAGATGATGGATCTCCTTTGTTATATTTTAGGCGACTAGTCCAGCAATTCTTGTTTGATGAGTTCTCAATGATCAAATCGTCTCGCTTAAATTATATACAGCTTGATCAAGAGAAACTCAGATATGAGATGTACAAGGGTATAAGGAAGCAGTTTTTTCCAGGGAAACAACACCATCATTGTGTGGCAAATGTATTATATTGCCATCATCGTTCACAAATGATCCAAGATATATGATTCAGAACTATCAGGATGCTATGACAATATGTAAGGTTGTAGGTTATCCAGACCTATTTATTACATTCACATGCAATCCTAAGTGGCTCAAGGTAGAAGGCTTTCTGAAGAATAGAGAATTAAATGCAAAAGATAGACCTGACACAGTATGCAAGATATTCACGGCAAAGCTGGATTTATTGATTAAAGATATTAGCGCAAACAAGATTTTTTGTAGGGTTTGTGCAGGTATGTCTAGATACGGAACTAAATTACATTCAGTTAATTGTTATTTCAAATATAATGTTTAAACCTCTAATGTCCATCCAATAAGTTGTATTCGATTTAGCTTATGTATGTCCTTTTATTAACACAGTTGTATACACAATCGAATTTCAAAAATAGGGACTACCATACACACATATACTATTGTTCTTATACAAGGATGACAAGTTTTTAACGGCTGAAGACATTGACAAGATCATATCTGCTGAGATTCCGGATAAGGAACTAGACCCTAAATACTTTGAAGCAGTGGAAAAGCACATGATGTGTGGTCCATGTGGTTTAGTGAGGAAAGACTCACCGTGTATAGAGAATGGAAAATGCATACGTCACGTTCCTAAGCGTTTTGTCGATTGCATAACTATCGATGATGATGGGTATCCAGTATATAAGCGCATAAAAGATGGAAGAGCTATCAATAAGTATAGGGTTAACCTTGATAGCCGTTATATGGTTCTGTACAATAGACAACTACTTATGAGATAAGTGCCCATAGAAATGTGGAGTGGTGCATCCAATCAAGATCAATAAAGTATTTGTTCAAATACATGAACAAAGGCACAATTGTGTAACTTCTTCCTTCTATAAAAGTGCAACAACGGACACTGAGCTAAATGAATATGATGAGGTGAGTATGCATTATAATTGTAGATACATATCACCATGTGAAGCAGCATGAATGATTTTTTTGTTTTAACATCCTTTATAAAGATCAATTTATTGTGAGATTGGATTTTCACTTACCCAACGAACAGAATGCGATATTCAAAGACCACGAAAATCTGGATGATGTTGTTAGAAAAGCATCAGTGAAGGAATCTATGTGTTTAGGATGGTTTCAAGCAAACAAGGATTATGCAGAAGCAAAGGTACTGACATATGCTGAACTTCCAACTGAATTCGTATGGAAGCTGAATGAGAAGGTTTGGTTGCCTAGGAAATCACATTCTATTATCGGAAGGATTTTCTACGCACCTCCAGGATTCGATGAAAGTTATTACCTGGACTAAATCTCCAATGTAGTCCCCTAGATTTGACTCGTGCATCAATTCGGCATACTAATCCCCTAGCCTATTTTCGACTTGAGTCAACAAGCAGACTGCTGATGTGGCATAACTAATGCCATGTGGCATCATCACTAACCCCCACATCATCACTAACTCCCACATCATAATCCTCCTCATACATCCTTTATCATCCCTAATTTCCTGAACCATCACCACAACCATCATCCCTAATTCGCCATTACATCACCACTGCACCCTCCTTTGGCTTTGGGTCTACACCTTCCACATCCGCAATCTCTGTTGGCTTTTGTTTCAACTTCAGCATCCACTTTGCTCTGTACTTTTAGTGCTCTGTTGGCATCAAAGATGACAAATGCAGCGTCTCACGTATCATCTCCCCCATTAGCAAGTACGCTCGTTGTCCCTCACCGAATAAAACCAATCATTCGGATCTCATAAATTCTCATGCTTAATCTACCATCTCCCTCTTTCTCTTCTTCTTATTCTTTTGTTGTCATATGGATTCGAAGTGCATGCAGGTCATCCTACTTATCGATTTGGAGTTCGACTTCAAGATGGTTCAGCACTAGCTTAGAAGCCACCTCAAGGTCCTTGATGATTTCTCCTTTAAGCATTCACAATTTGACATGCTCTCTGGCTCTAATGTTCATAGGTGGGGCTCCCTCGCCCATAACCTCACTAACGGATTCGTCATTTTTTATCATTGTAATAGTTTTTCACTTTGTTGTAACCATTTTGAGAAACTGATTTCACTTACAAGACTGGTGGAGATTCTCTGTAGGTTGGTGGAAAGGCGGTAGCGTTGTCAATATGGGTGCGGAAGAGGATGTGGTAGCGTCGTGGAGTTCATAGTTGAGGCTGTCGAGGAGGGAGTGGAGGTTGCTTTGTGTTTTGAGCTTGCCGTGAAGGGGGTTGGGGGAGTGGCAGTGTTGGGGCGAGGGAGAGATCATAGGAGAGCATTTGGGATAGAGAATGGATGTATGAGGATGATGATGATGACGTATGTAAACCCCGAGTAATTAATGAATAATTTGCTAATAAATAAATTATTATTCAAAGAAATTAGAAAATTAAATTTTATAGTTTAGGGAGGTAAAAATAATTAAAATACGAATTTTGACACTAATTTAAAAGATTTTGGCTTCAAAATGGGCTAACGGGCCAAACCAGTTGGACCGGGCCCATATTGGGCCCAAAGCCCAACATATATAAGCATGTAACCAACCTCCTTCCTCTTCCATTTACTCAATTCACACTGAAAGTGAGAGAGAGAGAGTAAGAAAATGGTGGTGAGAAGAGAAGTGAAAGTTACTATTCACTTTGATTTTCAATAGAGGTATAGGTTGTTTGTATTATTGGACATTTAAATAGTGGTTAGTAATAGGATACTTTCGCACTGTCACACAACCATTTTCTATATAGGTACCCTTTCACCACATTTGTCAATTCATTCAGTTACAAACGGGGCTTTAATACCAAAATTCAGATTCAATAGAAATTACCCAATATGATTAAAAATGGTGACATAAACACCAATTATTAGAACGGAATCACGTTTGTCCCACAGGTAGCGCGGGTATTGCACTAGTATACCTTATAAGTATCTCGCTATTTACTTTCGAATAACATCTCAGTTTAGAATCATCCCAATGTGTCAATAGTTCTTAGATTTTAGGTTCCCTGTATGCTAGTCCTCTTTAATTCTTTGGACTTTTATTGTTATATATTTTTTAAAGTAATTTTCTGAGCTTTTCATGTTGTTTCCAAGTGATCTTAGACTTAGTCCAAAAGAGTGTCCTGACAAGAGAGAAACCGTCGGCTAGGAATTTTATCTCAAGATAAGATTTGCATTATAAGTATAGTTCTAAGCCAACAATCAATGCTCAAATCAAATATAAATTCAAAGATGTCACAATCAAAACACAAAATATACTGAGAGCATATAGACTCTCGGGTCATCATCCCTAAGAGTTGCAATTAAGTGTCATATTATTGGCTATGAGAGAAATAGGGGATTAAAAGGGAAAGCAATAAAAGCAATAAAACATGGAATTTAAATACTAAAAAAAACTCTTGGTGAGAATTGGGGAATTAAGGATTTCTGTCATAGTTTTGGATCACAAACATGACAATTGTGTGAAATTAATCCCAATTAGTCAATCCTACATGAGAATGAGTCAAAAGGGCATAATTGATTCCAATCCCTAAGTCCTAAGTCAACACTAGTGGGTCAGTTAGAGTCAAGGGAAACCAAACCAATTAACAATTCTCACACAATGCGGAATGGACATTCACAACTCAATTTCATCCAAATACCCAATTTCTCAACCAAGAGTGTAAAAACTAAACATGCAAGAAATTTAAAATCAAAGCAATAAAAGTCAAAGCAAATAAATGCAATGAAAGGAAACATCAAATGCAAGAAAACCTCTTGGCAAGTAATTGAGAGCTAAGGTTACCTATCCTAGACATTGACCACAAACACATGATGATTACGAAGAGTTAATCCTACTTACTCAACCTTACATCGAAGATAAGTCAAATAGGCATAGTTGATTCCCATCTCTAAGTCCTATGTCAACATTAATGGGTCACATAGAGTCAAGGGAGACCAAATCAACTAACTACTCTAATATATCAAACAAGAATGGACATCAATGACTCAAGGATCACCAAAATCAACAATATCAAGCCAAGAGTGAGGAAAAACTAAGTGAAAACTAAGCCAAGCATTTTAACAAATAATTAGTGTGCATAAAAATAAAATAACATTAAATTACATGAAAATAAATTCCAACTACTAAAAGCAAGAAAATGATAACAACAACTAAAGAAAGCAATAATGACATGGAAACATAAATTGTATTAATTAAAATTAAAATTAACAAAGTGTCATAAACATAAAAGAACAAAAAAATGAAATAACAAATAAAAGGAAAGAACAATGATACAATAACAATAAATGACAAGAAAAAGTAAATAAAAACAAGAATTAAAAGTAAAAATTATAAGAAATTCAACTAAGAAACCCTAATTCTAGAGAGAGGGGGGAGCTTCTCTCTCTAGAAAGTAAGAGAAAAACATGTAAAAGCTAAACCTAATTGCGCCCCTTTCAATCCTCTCACATGCATGCAGTCGTGCGTATGCACGACCTACGATGCGTACGCACGGTTGCGCAAAATTTCCATCGTGCGTATGCACGACAATTGGTGCATACGCATCCTTTCACGAAGTCACCATTGTGCGTACGCACATTTGCAGCAGCTTCCAAACTCCATTTTCTTCATTATTTCTCCCTTTTTAGATGCTCTTTCTTCACTTCTTCAACCCAAACTTACCTTAAAAACCTGAAATCACTTAACAAATATATCAAGGCACCAAATGGGATTAAAGTGAACAAAAATTGACTAAATTAAGCACAAAAGAGCATATTTTCAGTTTTAAACACAATTTAGGACGAAATCTCGAAAGCATGCTATTTAGATGAATAAATGTGAGTTTATTTGATGAAATCCACTCAAATCAATCCAAAATATATCATAAAATATGGATTCATCAATTCCCCCACACTTAAAATAGCATGTCCTCATTCTAAATACAACCAAAGGAGATGAATGAAAGGGTAAACATTTTATTTAATGCAACTACTTATATGCATGCAAGTATACTAAATGTTATCTACCTATATCTATACTATGATTTCTATTGAGTTTGGCAAAAACAAACAAGAGAATTTCAATCCATCCAAAGTAAAAACTTATGATCAATGTCCAAAGATTTTATTTGAAATTTTCAAAATTCATTTCAACAGCTTGCAAGAAGATACAAAATAAGGGAGGGAAGCATAGAATTGGGTAATTGAACCCCTCACCGGAAGTGTTTACACTCTAATCGCTCAGTGTTTAGGGCTTAATCACTCAATTCTCCTTTAATCATGCTTCTCCAAGATTTGCAAGTCATCTAACAATCGACAAATACTTGATGAATGAATGCAAATATCATGAGGACTTTTGAGGGTTGTAATGGGGCTAGAGTAATGGTAGGATTAATATGGTTAAGTGGACTAGTGGATTGGATATTTGATTAGCTCAAGTATCCCACCTAATCCTATATCATCCTATATGCATAACAAAGCAACCTAACTACCCATTTATCCCTTTCTCTCATTCACTCATGCATTTTTTTCCAATTCAAGTACATATGCATCCCTTGTTTACATTCTTATTATCATTTCTTTTTTTCTTTTCTTTTCTTTTCTTCTCTTTTTTTTAAAGAAAGTTTGTACACCAAAATTTTTCTTTTATCATATAAGAGAGATGCATATGTTCCAAGTAATGAATGTACGAGTGTTTACCCATTTTTTCAAATATTCTCAATGAACACCCAAAGCACCAACTACCAATGTTTCCCACAAATTTCCCACACTTGATTAATACACACACTCAAACCCAAGCTAATCAAAGATACAATTCAAAGACATAATGGTTTTTTCACTTAGGGCAAATGATGTGCTTAAAATTAGAACAAAGGGGAATTAAAAGGCTCAAAAAGTGGTTTACAAAGGTAGATGAAAGGGTTGGCCATATGGGTTAACTGAGTTCAATTTCAAAAATGGCCTCAATCATACTAAATTTATTCAAAACATCAAATATAGGACATATATAATCAAGCAATCAAGGATTACAATCATGAAAGGAGTATAACACACAAGAACAAAATTTGTGGTTGAAAATGTGCAACCATACAATTAAAGCTCAAATCTCACTTGGTATTTGTTCAAGCTCTTTTCTATGTTTCATAATACAGAATACTTCAAGCAAGTTCAAAAACAAGTTTTTTTCAAATCTAATCAATGGAACGCCCTAAAAGAGATTTCTTGAAAATTCTTTGTTATTTTACCAAACTTATTTACTCTACCAAGCAACATGCAAATATTTACCAAAAATAAACTATACCAAGCTAAGATATATACAAGCAAACTAAACAAAGCATAATGCAATACTAAAAAATATTCACAAAAACACAACTATTAAAACAAGAAAATAGTGCAAGTGTTGAGAAAGAAAAATTTACTCCCTAAAAGTGGTAAATTCTCCCCCACACTTAAACGTTGCATGGTCCTCCGTGCACGCACTCAATCCGGGGGTGAAGAGATGTGAGGCTCCACCTTCAGCTAGTGGGCACCGAGGCTCCAGGTTACTGTAGAAAACAAGAATTGAGGAAAATGTCAAAGTAGTGTGGTATGATAAAAGACAATGTGTGTATTCTAAATCGCGCGGTTTAGAACACAATACATTGGCCGGGTAAAAACAGAAACCATAGAAACAAAAGAAAAAACATATGTTCCTCAATTAAATAGCCTAGGGTGCAAGTAAAGAATAAATAAAACTTAAGGCACAAGCAACTCTAGGTAACCTCAAAAGTGAATTGAGTATTTGAGATATTGGATATTGAAATTATGCAAGTGAAAGCACAAAATTAATAGAAAATGGCACAATTAACAATAACCAATTCAATGATGAAAAGAGACTACTTATTCATCCTTAGAAAAAATGACATAATCACATGTATAAGGTGCTTGTTACAAAAAGTGACCAGTCTTGATAAGAATCAAGTCAAGTTGACAAAAAAAAATGCAAAGCATTAATAAGGAACAAATACCTTGTTATGTGATTATATTCACTTAAGAACCATGATGAGTAAGTAGTTCAACTCAATTCACTAAAGTAAAAGTGCACAATTCATGATTAAGATGCCAAACAAGGATAGAGTCTAACACATATGGTAGCTACAACACATGCATTAAACTTGAAATTCATCTAGGCAATCAAACAAAGACTTGATGCATAGTGCACATATTCATCACAAATTAAACCAAAATTTAAGCATGAAGCAACCCAATTGACATAAATCAAACATTTGTAACTTATTTAATTAATAAACAACTAAACTAAAACTAATATAATTACCAAAAGGAAAATTAAAAGCAAACAAAACAAAGTAGAGCAAGTAGAGAAGAGGCAAAAGCAAGGGAAGAGAAGGATGGAAGAAAGAAGAAGAGAAGTAATAGAGAGAAGAGAAGAAGAGAAGTATAGTAGTGAGAAAACAGGGACGTGCATATGCACATGGTCAGTGCATACACACACTTGGTGAATTATGGATGTTGTGCGCTAGCACAAGGTGTGTGAGTGCTCCAAATAGAGAGGGGATCAAGACGTGTGCATGCGCACGCACAGAACACACTTTTCTTTTAAACATGAAGCGTCAAAATTGCCAGCTATCACGCCGTCTATGCGTACACATACAGGTTCATGCGCACGCACAAGAGGCAAAGAGTAGAGGGTGTGGACGCACAAGGTGTGCTAACGCTCCCAGCAAATGGGGAACAAGCTGGCATGCGCACGCACATAGGGGTGCGCGCGCACAGAATGCAAAAATTGGGGTTAGGTGTGTGCGCACGTACATGCTCTGTTTTTCTCAAAAAATTTTAGTGCTCTAAGACACCAAACTTGAAATCCAAAATAGCAAATTAAGATTGAAATTAAACTAAACCTAAGCTATCTACAAGAGACAAAATGCAATAAATTGAAACTATGTGCAAAGAGAGGGTTAGAAAGGTGTTACCATGGTGAGGTGTCTCCCACCTAGCACTTTGGTTTAATGTCCTTAAGTTGGACTTATGGGGAGCTTTAATCTTGTGCTTATATTCATCTTGGAGCTTCCAACAATGCTTGAATCTCCAAAATTTCCAATTGATTGCACCAAGCTTGGATGGAGTGTCCAACAAGCTATAAGCTCCCAACAAGAAAAACAAAAAGCAACCAAGAAAAACATATTCACAATGGCAAACAAAAAACAAGATATTCACATATTAACCTATTCACAATAGCAAAAAATAAGCAAGCAACATATGTACAATCAACCAAGAAAAAGCTATTTACATATTAACATATTTACAATAACCAAAAACTACACCATTGCAACTCCCCGGCAACGGCACCAAATTTGACAAGAGTAAAACTGTCGGCTAGGAATTTTATCTCAAGATAAGATTGGCGTTGTAAGTATAGTTCCAAGCCAACAATCAATGCTCAAATCAAATGTAAATTCAAAGATGTCACAATCAAAACACAAAATATACCGAGAGTATCCAGACTCCCAAGTCATCATCCCTAGAAGTTGCAATTAAGTGTCATATTATTGGCTATGAGAGAAATAGGGGATTAAAAGGGAAAGCAATAAAAGCAATAAAACATGGAATTTAAATACTAAAAAAAACTCTTGGTGAGAATTGGGGAATTAAGGATTCCTATCATAGTTTTGGATTACAAACATGGCAATTGTGTGGAATTAATCCCAATTAGTCAATCCTACTTGAGAATTAGTCAAAAGGGCATAATTGATTCTAATCCCTAAGTCCTAAGTCAACACTAGTGGGTCAGTTAGAGTCAAGGGAAACCAAACCAATTAACAATCCTCACACAATGCGGAATGGACATCCACAACTTAATTCCATCCAAACACCCAATTTCTCAACCAAGAGTGTGAAAATTAAACATGCAAGGAATTAAAAATCAAAGCAATAAAAGTCAAAGCAAATAAATGCAATGAAAGAAAACATCAAATGCAAGAAAACCTCTTGGCAAGTAATTGAGAGCTAAGGTTACCTATCCTAGACATTGACCACAAACACATGATGATTACGAAGAGTTAATCCTACTTAGTCAACCTTACATCGAAGATAAGTCAAATAGGCATAGTTGATTTCAATCCCTAAGTCTATGTCAACATTAATGGGTTACATAGAGTCAAGGGAGACCAAATCAACTAACTACTCTAATATATCGAACAAGAATGGACATCAATGACTCGAGGATCACCAAAGTCGTCAATTTCAAGCCAAGAGTGAGGAAAAACTAAGCCAAGCATTTTATCAAACAATTGGTGTGCATGAAAATAAAATAACATTAAATTGCATAAAAATAAATTCCAACTACTAAAAGCAAGAAAATGATAACAACAACTAAAGAAAGCAATAACGACATGGAAACATAAATTACATTAATTAAAATTAAAATTAACAAAGTGTCATAAACATAAAAGAACAAAAAAAAATGAAATAACAAATAAAAGGAAAGAACAAAGATGCAATAACAATAAATGACAAGAAAAGGTAAATGAAAACAAGAATTAAAAGTAGAAATTGCAAGAAATTAAACTAAGAAACCCTAATTCTAGAGAGAGGGGGAGCTTCTCTCTCTAGAAACTAAGAGAAAAACATGTAAAAGTTAAACCTAATTGCCCCCCTTCATTCCTCTTCACTTTGGCCTCAAATAGCTTCAGAAAATGAGTTGGACTAGGTTTTGAAGGCCAGAATTCGCCCCCAGCGATTTGCATTAATGAGCTCACAAGCATGCAGTCGTGCGTACACACGACCTACGATGCGTACGCACGGTTGCACAAAATTCCCATCGTGCGTACGCATGACAATTGGTGCATACGCATCCTTGCACGAAGTCACCGTTGTGCGTACGCACGCATCATTGTACGTACGCACCTTTGCAGCAGCTTCCAAACTCTATTTTCTTCATGATTTCTCCCCTTTTAGATGCTCTTTCTTCACTTCTTCAACCCAAACTTACCTTGAAAACCTGAAATCACTTAACAAATATATCAAAGCGCCAAATGGGATTAAAGTGAACAAAAATTGACTAAATTAAGCACAAAAGAGCATGTTTTCACTTTCAAGCACAATTTAGGAAGACATCTCAAAAGCATGCTATTTAGATGAATAAATGTGAGTTTATGTGATGAAATCCACTCAAATCAAACCAAAATATATCGTAAAATATGAATTCATCATGTCCCAAACTTGATGTCTTTCCTTTCTATGAAAGGTTTTCAAGTATATGAGCATATATAATATAGTAATTGTTCAAGAAGTTTAACCTGAAATATTTATACCTCGTTTAATTTTTATGATTCAAAGTTCTCCGTATCCTACTTCTCTTTTCTTCGTTGACCTTTTAATGTTATGTATTTTTTGTAAGCAGTTTTTCCCGGACCTTTCGATATCGCTACAAAGTGAACTTGGATATGGACTAGAGCAATAAGAGTAATTCATGTTTTTGATTGACAAATTTATTATGTTAAAACATAATTTAGATCTCAAATGTTAATAATGGTTATATTATAATTAGTCTCCAAAAAATATTATACTTCTTACTTTTTTTAGAAAGTTGATCGGCCCGTTGTAGATTTTCTTAGATGAGGAGGTTGAAGGAGAGTTTTCTTCCTAACAACTTTGAAAATCAGACCATTAAGACAATTTATAAGAACACTCCAATACTTAAATTAATAAATGTCTCAGGTAAATTGTATATGAATTTGCTTACCATCCTTCTTCTCTTGCCTTTTCCCTTTATAATTCTTGAATACGTTACTTGATAATGTAACCGTTCTTCCGACTTAATGCCATAATTATGTAACATAATTATTTATTGGTGTTTAGCACTTGTTTGGATGTCATTAAATTATTAAGTTGATAAAAAAATATATTTTTCAATAAAAAATATTTTATTTTTTAGCATGTTTGATAAATTTTTAGTAGTAAAAATAAAAATACTAAAAAAAATATTTTTTTGAGAAGTTATAATTTATATTTTTTTAAAGATTTTTTTAAAAAAATATTTTTTATATAATAAATAAATAAAAAATAATTTTATATTGTTATACTCAAATATAATTAAAAAATCTTTTTGCATAAAATATCTAAATATAAAATTATTTTTATTTTTTTATAAAATTTAAAAAAATAACGCAATTTTTTTTTTAAAATTCACCCAAACAAGTCGTTAATCTCTTTTATTTTGTTTCTCAAGTATTCAATCGCTTTTATTATGAACTTATTATATATTGTTGATTTGTTATTCCGAGATAGAACTTTTTTGAAGATCTTGGGTCTCGTTCGGAACTAAAACATTAGATTGAATTTATAAAAAAAATAAATTTAATTGAATTTTTTTATTTAATATTACTTAATATTTGTAATATAAAATCCGTATGTTAGAAGAAACCACCAATATAGATGGTTAATATTAGGATTTTTTATTTTTTATGGACTAATTTTTATATTTTATCAAGATATTTTATTTACTCATTTCACTAAGACGTAGAATAAAAAACAATAATAATAAATTTTTGTTTTGTCGATTTTTTAGCAAATCAATGGTGGTTCGATATTTAGTGGTCTGAGAGCGAAACCAACTCCTCTATGCGAGTACCAGTTTCTAGAAGTGTATCAAAACGTTTCTGATTAGACAAATATTGAAAAATAAAAAATAAAATAAATCTGTAAATTAATAAATAGGACTTAGAAAATAAAGTTTTGAACGCTAAATAGATAGCAAATGAAAGGGTTTGTAATTAAATTAAAAGAAAACAATAAAATGCTTTCGATTGGATTAAAGAACTTCAATATGAAAGATTTAAACGCAGAAGAATAAATTGATCAGTGAAAATAAAGAACACTTGGTAAATAAAATGAATTGAAATGTTAAGTTTACAGTAAAATAAATTAAAAGAAAGAAGAAGATGGAAGAAATCCTACAGAATATGTAACTCAATTGCAAACTCAAGAATTTGCTGAGATGTGAGAGTGCTAGAGTATTTTTTCTGAGTAAAAGTTCCAACCCTTATTCCCTAACACTTCACAGTATTTATATGCTATCTTACATAATTAAATAAAAAATTACAAATTTAAAATACAATCACTCTTGGTAACCGTTCCCACTGCGTGATTGTAGATATTCCCCATGTTTTCCTCGTGTGATAAAAGCCACAAACTTTTCGGCTTCCACAACTACTCGATCAGCTTTTTCGAAAACCTTACTCAATTTCTCGAATCAAGTCTTCTACTCGATTTAACTTATTCGATTAATAAAACAATCGAAATCCAATCAGCGCTAAATACTTTCAACCTCATACTCACGCGCGTGTCTTCTCGGGAAACTGCACTTTACTTTTCTGATTCAACTCATTTAGATCGAAAATATTTTCCGATCAACAAATTTTCCCCTTGGATTAATGTGGTTGCTTTTGATAATATTATCGATAAATAAAGCACTTAATCCAAATGACATCAATCAGTTTTTTTAAATCAGTAATAATTGTCATTTAAACCCCATTACCACTTCATCTTCCTCGTGAAGTTACCCCCATTCACTTCAACAGTAGCGGCTATAGTGATACTTTAGATTTCTTACTCTCTCCTTTGTCCAAATCTCTTGAACATCACCATTCTCTAAGTTTCCTTACACTGAGAAACTCTCCTCCAACTTTATTCTCTCTTTCTGATAATGGCTGGCTCTTCTTCCCAGACTACCGCCCAAAACAAGGGTAAAGGTCATGAGATAGCACTACCATCACTGCCAGCTCTTCACATTCTCAATCAAGTCCATGATGAAGTCATTGACGATCCCCACTTGCAACCTAATGATACTAGAATCCTAATTCCTTTTACAATTGGTATTGATACGCATTGCTTTCTCGAACCGATTGAATCTCTGGAGAAAGCGAATAAGAAACTCTCTTTCTTTCTAAGCGCTGGAGAAGAAGACTTATTGATAAACCTAGCCTTTAATATCTCCCATTTCATCAATCAAAAGTCCTTCAGGAACAATCCAAAGATTAACCCTCGGGGATACGATTTTACAGCTTGGTATCCCCGTCTTGAACCCACTAAAAGCGCCAACTGGAAAGCTTTAGGAATTCATGAATTACTAAGGCTCTCCCACTTCTCGCTTACCACTTACCCTTGTATGATTGGGGCTGTGACCTGTTTTTGGAATAGAACAACCAACAACTTCCACCTCCCATGTGGAATGATCGGAATGTCTCTTCTGGACGTGGCTGCTATTACTGGGCTCCCAATCAATTTTCCAGACTGTACTCCTGACATACAATCAAAATGTCACTACAATGTGGTTTTAACCAATTCTTACAATGACTTTATCGCCCACAACATGGGCGCAGAAGGTATGCAAATCACTAATAATGAACATGTTGCCTTCCTGTTCTATTAGTTAAATGCCGTCTTATTCTGTTCTCGAAGTGTCCAAATGTCAAAATTTTACCTTCCTTTAGGTATTCTTCTTTACGAAGGAAAAACCCTCAATTTGGCCAAGCTTCTTTTAGGACATATTTTTGAAGAACTTGGTCAATTTATTTGTGACCTTCGAGACAACAAGATCATCAGCACAGGGGTCCCCTATGGCTTCTTCAATTATGGCTTAATGCCGTTTTCAAAAATTTCATGACAATCTGAAAGTGGCAATATTGATAAGCAATAGATTGATGGCTTTCGATTATCTGAATTCAAACCCAATTTTCCAAACACCGAATCAGATGAAGATAGATTTTGGGCTGTCTTCTCTCTTTTCCATACTTGTAAAGATTTTGATAATGACCAACTCAAATTTACCCCTTTCTTGCGTCGCAATAGTGGCCCTGCTTGGCTGGAGCGTTTACTCTTCCCTGGTACTAATGAAGAGAACGAACTTACAAATCGAAGTTGGGCAAATATGTTGGTTGTACAAGTAATACCAATAGGACTATCTTTGCATGAGAAAGAAAGATTCAAAATAACCTTATATGCCCCATATTTGACAGCCAGACAATTGGGATTTTCTAAAGCCATTCCAATGCCGCAACCTCGAAATGATGATCCTTTCTACCACATTGCTTTAACTACTCGAGAAGATTTTAATTCTTGCCTCTTAAAGAAACAACAACGCATGGACTGACGAGAGAATTTCTGCCAGTAAAAAAATTCACAAATATAATCGCGTTGTAAGTATAGTTTCTAAACCAACAGAGAATCCTTTTGTACAAAAGTTTGGTTGTCACAAGTAACAAAATCCAATAAAATTTATAATCGAAGTATTTAAACCTCGGGTCGTCTTCTCAAGGAATTGTAGGGAGGTGTGATTTATTATTGGTTACAGAAAAAAGGTATATTTTTGGGTTTTTGAAATAAGGAACATGTAATATAAATGGCAAGGAAGTAAATTAATTATCATGAATACCAGTGCAAGGTATAAGAACTGGAAATCCTATCCTAGTTATCCTTATCAGGTGAGATGAGAATTGGATTTCGCTCCCACTTAGTTAACCATTACAAAATAAAGAAAAGTCAAATGGACTAATCAACTTGATTCTTCAAGTCCTAGTCAACTCCTATTGAAAGAGTAGCTTTAGAGAGATCCAAATCAATCAGCAATTTCTAATTTTCAATCAACCGCTGAGTTTGACAACTCAAGTGTTACCAATTACTTAACCAAAGCAAAGGGGGAAAATCTAAATTAAATTAAAAGCATTAATAACATAAATTTGAAGAAAGCAATCTTTAGATCTGAAATACCTCAATTTATATTAAATAAGAAAATCAATTCTAACATGGAAAGTTCATAAGCCAAACTGAAAAGATAAATAACAATTAAAGTAATAGAATAAATAAAGTAGAAAATAAATTAAAGGAACATTGATCCTGGAATAAAGAAGAAATAGCCTAAAACTAATAGAAATCCTAAATCCTAAAAACTAAGAGAGAGGAGAGAGCCTCTCTGTCTAGAAAACTACATCTAAAACCTAAATTGTGAATATGAATGTTGTATTCTTGTTGTATGAATTATTCTATTCTTGTTGTATGAATTGTTCTATTATTGTTGTATGAATTGTTCTCCCATGAATGGATGCATTCCCCCACTTTATAGCCTCTAATTTGTATTTTATGGGCTTGGATTTGGACCGAAAAAGGGTCTAGAAATCACTGGGGGCGACTTCTGCAATTTTCTGCACGTGTGGTCCGTCACGCGTTCGCGTGGGTCACGCGTCCGTGTCATCTGGAGTTTTTTCTCTTCCACGCGTCCGCGTCAGTCACGCGTCCATGTCAGTTGTGTTTCGCGCTAGTCACACGTCCGCGTCATTCACGCGTTCGCGTCGATGCCATTTTGCACAAGGCACGCGGTCGCGTCGTCCATGCGTTCGCGTCGTCCATTTTGCGTGTTTCCTTTCTATCCTCTAAGCCATTCCTGCCCTATAAAGCCTGAAAATACTCAACACACAGATCATGACATCGAATGGTAATAAAGGATAATTAAATTTAACATTTTTAAGGCATAGGAAACATATTTTCACATATATCATAAAATAAGGAAGGAATTGTAAAACCATGCAATTCGTATGAATAAGTGGGTGAAGAATTGATAAAATCACTCAATTGAGCACAAGATAAATCATAAAATAGTGGTTTATCAACCTCCCCACACATAAACATTAGCATGTCCTCATGCTAAATCCAAGAGAAAAGAATGAAGGTAAAATGGTGGAATCTTGTGCAATGCAATCTATTCTAAATGAAAGCTACCTAAATGAGTTATGCAATTCTACTTACTATTCACTTATATATATAAAGCTTACATATGGTTGAATTGATTCATATTTTCAAGGAATCATATATGTACAATTAAAGCCAAATCATATTAAAGCACAGTCACAATTGAGTTGAGTTAAGATAGTTCACAAACTTGCAAGACAATTAATAATTAAACATGGATATATGGGAATGAGCTATTGAACCCTCACTGGATTTGTGTTTACTCTCCAATCACTCAGTGTTTGGGGTTAGTCACTCTATTCTTTTCTAGTCATGCTTTCTAAAACTTTGTTCTTTATCTAACCAATCAACAAATATCTAATGTATACATACAAACATCATGAGATCTTTTTCAAGGTTGTAATGGGGCTCAGGTAATGGTGAGGGTGTATATATAAGGCTAAGTGAGCTAATAAAGTGAATCATTGACTAGTCTAAGATCTCACCTAACATATACATACTCTATTTTAAAAATCTTGCCTAGCTACCCAAATTTTCCCACTTGTGTTACATACTCATGCGCCACTTATATTTTTGATTTTAACCCATGTGCATTGATTCTTCTATTTTGCATTGGGGTACTGTTGTCCCCTTATTTAATTACTTAATAATAAATATTTTTTTCATATATAAAAACAATATATCAATGCACATGGTGTTTTAATTATTTTGATTTCACATGAGTACGCTCCCAAATTTCAAATAATTTTATCAATTAATACTTTTTTCCTATCATCCTATGTTCCCATAAATGTCCCCACACTTACTTGATACACAATTTATATCTTAAGCTAACCAAGGATTCAACTTGGAATTTTTAATTTATTTTTCTGCTTCAAGGCTAGAAATGTGGTTATAGAACAGAAAGGGATTAAAAGGCTCAAGGGGGCTAACAAGGGTGACATAAAAGGTAGGTTTATTTGGGATAAGTGAGTAACAAAAATTTTAAATAATGCCTCAATCATATGTAGGTATGTATCTACATTCTATATTGGACATATAAACTAAAACAAAGTAAAGATTTAAAGCATAGAAAAGAAGTGTGAAACACACAGGAATGAAATTTATGGTTGAATGTAACCATACAATTAAGCTCAAAACTCACGGGTTGTGTATTCTTTGGCTCAGAAACCATATATCAGTTATGTATGTCATGCAAGTAGAAATTAAGAGTTTCCATTCAACTCAATGTGAATCCTAGAATGGCTCTTATAAAAATAGGTATTTTCCTTGAAAAATATTGTCAACTAACCAACATGTATTGCTATATATATACAAGGTGTGTGGATTGTTCTGATTCTGTTACACTAAAGCTTCTAGTTTACTCTTTTATTTTCAATTAAACCAACTTATCATATGCTAAAAGGGTAAACTAAACTAATTAATCCACATATTCTATAACTAATAAGCTAAAAGTGCAAATTAAGCTAAATATCTAAGATGTATATAGCCCAAAGTGCAAAATGCAAAAATAAAATAAAAATACAGCAAAAGCAAAAGAAAAATGTGCAAGTACTAAAAGACAAAATAAGATAAGATAAAATAAAATAAAATAAAATACAGAAAAATAAACAAAATAAGATAGAAGAGTCTATAGTGGTTCACCAAAAAGATTCGCCAGAGATGGCGACCTCCCCACACTTAAATTATAGCATCGTCCTCGATGCTCAATCAAGCTGGGTGTGAAGAAGTGTCATCTTCGGAAGGATGTACTGCCAGTGTCTCGGTGGTAAACTGAGGGTCTGCAGTCTCTATGAGTGTCGGAGGAGCTGCCTGCTGAAGCGGGGGCTCTGTCTGAAGGGGAACCTCTGGATCTGCAGGATGTATCTGATGTGGCTCCTTATGATGTGGTGCATCCTGCTCAGGTCCTCCCTGCTCAGTCTCTGCACATGCCTCCTCCTCATGATCGTCCGCCTCCTCCTCAGATGGCTCTGATGGTGTGTCAGGTTCGGAGGGGATGTCATGGTGGCCGGACCGGATCATCAATTTCAAATGCTCATAGTGGCGCTTGCTGTGACGCTCGGTCCTCTCGTATCGCCGCTGGTTGCAGCGCTCCATCTGGTCTAGGCGCTTGAATAGGTGGTGCAAAAGGTGGTAGACAGGCTCTAAAGCAGGTGGAGTTGCAGTGGTGGTAGCTGGGGCAGTAGATGTTGAAGGGACAGCAGAAGATGTAGCTACCTCAGTGGAGGCAGTGAGGAAAGGCGGCCTGAAGCCCAAAGCTTGGAAATTCCTACTATGAGGGATAATTTTCTTGCAGTCGGCGGAAGTTGGCTTCTCATCTGCGAGGTCCCAGGGCACCTCAGCTCGGCGGCCTAGCTGAGTGATCAAATATGGGAAGGGCAGAGTGCCTCTGACATGGACCCTGGCCATGTAATACCGGATGAAGCGGGGAAGATAAAGGTCATTACCCTCCATCACACGCCAGATGAGGGTGATCATGGCAACTAACACCTCGGTCTCATGAGTGCTTGGCATCAAGTAGTTACTCAGAATCTGTTGCCAAAGCCGAGCCTCATCATTCAGATAGATAAGCTTTATTCCCTTTGGCACCACTGTGGACTTGCCCATGACCCATGGGACAGTAGGATCAGATTTATAGTCTGCTTTACTGCGTCCCAGTCAAATCTCAGGAATATCATATCCTCTTCAGCCTTTTGGTAACCATCCGGTTGATCTGACTTAGGCTGGAGTTGGAGGATGTCTTCAATAGCATCCTCAATAATCAAGATCTGCTTCCCTCTGAGGTGCACTGCATCCAGGGAAGTTTTGAAGTAGTTGCAGTAGAATTCTCTGACCCAGGATGCATTGACCTCAGTCAAATTCCTTTCCAGGAAGAACCAACCTCTCCGTTTTATCTGATCTGAGGTGTATTGCTGTAGTTCTTCTGGGATTTTGAGGGTCCTTTCCAGGTATAGGTTCCTAGAAGTGGCAAAAACCGGATACTTAAGCTCACAGTATCTGTTGGCAAACTTGACTTGGTCTGTGGCAGGCAGCAACTGATCTGCCTTTTCCTGCGGGGTAAAATTCTTTTCCCGCCAGGAATCATCATGGAGGATATCTAGGATAGCGGTGGAGAATTCTCCTCGTTTCCGTTTGCCTGTAGTTTCTTTGTCTTTTTCCTTACTTTTGGGATCAGACATCCTGAAAGGAGGAAGTAGCAGGATATAATTGAAGAAACTAAAGCAGTAAAACAGGTAAGCAAATAGGAATATAGAAATAAAAGTATAGAGAGGCAAAATATGAATAAAAGAGGAATAAAAGCATGAAGTGAGTTAAATATATGTAAATTTTGGATGGTATGCGAGTTAAGAGTCTGAGAGTAAAAATCACAATCCAAAATATATAATATGTGGAATTATTGTTAATTAGGAAAAACAGTAATCATGCCTTGAGTTAGAAAGTTAAAGTAGTTAGGTAAAAACCAAAAGAGAAGTTAGAAAGTTAAAATAGTTAGGAGTTAAAAAAGAAGTTAAAATAAGTGGCATGATAATGAGTTTCCTAGTTAACAATGGCGGTTCTGTAACTGTGTAAATGTTGCTCACTCGACATCAAACTTGTAACTGTGTACCTTCTGTAATAGCCTGTCAATGTTGCTCACTCGACATCAACATCTGGGATTTTTGACCAATCAATCCTACCACAACAACAAGGTTAAGAACAGTCCATATCACATGACTCTATTCAATTCATAGGACCCACTCAAACAATTCCAGCCGCTTTTCCACCTATTTCTCATATAACACAGGTGATTGATTCAACAACAAATCCTTTGCAACACTCTCCAGAAGAAACCCATAGACTTGAATCAACTTCACCGAGTGATCAAGCTGCCCTTACCAAAGAGAACCAAGCAATTCCAGACTCTGATTCTGCTTCTAAAGCTGCTGACACCACCAACTCAGATTCTTCTCGATCCAAGGTTTTAGAGACCCCTCTAGATTTGCAACCTGATCCTTCACTCCAAACTCCTCCAAGATCAAGAGCAAGGACATGGAATGTTCCCACCACACCAACTAGTGCTACCTTGGAGGATTTGACTTCTGTTTTGAATAAAATTATCCAAGAAAACAAAGTACCAGTGCCTATACCAGCAATCACAAGACCCGCTACATCAAGGCCTCCAATCGAATTAGATCCTAACATTCAGAAACATCTTCGATCACTCATCAAGCTCTTAGATTATCCACCTACTACATGGGTTAATGACCCAATTCTCAACAAACTTTTGGAAGACTACTTGAATTCCTCTTTTGAATTGCCAACTAACACACCATATTCTACTTCAATCCAAGAACTTAAACAACTTCTTAATGATAGTGTTGCATCTCAGTTCCAACTCCAAGAAACTAAAAACGAGGAAGTTGCAGCCAAATCTAAAATAGAAAATTGTCTTGTAATTGCTCAGCCAATCCAAGTTTCTCGTGAAGATTTTGATCTGAAGATCTCTCATGCTATTTCTATCCAAGCTTTTCATGATCATGAAGAAGCAAGACTTGAGGCAGAATTAGCTCAGATTCAGGAATAACTTGCCACTATACGCCAAAATGGAGCCACTCTAGCTAAACCCCTGCCTGCTACCCAACAAGAGCAACATCTTCTTATTTAAAAACTTGTCTCCATCGACACCGAGCAGGGAGAATATGAAAAACAACTTGAAAGAATTCAAGCTAACAAGTTCAAGCAGATTGAAGTGCTTACATTTCTGGAAAACAAAAGAATAAAGCTGCGCTCCGATTTGGCAAAACTATTGGCACCTTGAACTCCTTTTTTATTTCTAACTTTATTTTGTAGTAATTTCCATCTTTTCTGGCTTTAATATATGTTGAACTTCTAGGTTTGCCAACAATAGAAGAGTTTCAAGTATTTCCCATTGATCGAATTAATCACTTTTCCTGACTCGATATCTTTAATTTGATAGGCATTTCCAGAATATGTCCCTGTTATTTGAAAGGGACCTTCCCAACTACGGGACTACTTGCCCAGAATTGTCGATTTCTTTTCCATCAGCAAAATAATCTTTTAAAACTAATTCTCCTATCTTGAAAGACTTTACCTTAATTCGACGATTGTAACTTCGAGCAACAATTTCTTTTTGTCGAATCACATTATTGAGTGCCAAAATTCGTTCCGAATCCAATTCATTGAACTCATCGAACATTGCATTCCAATAATCATCAACTGGCAAATCATTCTATTTTGATACCCTTAAAGTATTCAAATTAATTTCTAATGGTAATACTGCATCATGACCATACACCAATTTATAAGGTAAAGTTCCTATTGATCCTCTTGGCGAGTTTCAATAAGCCCATAATACTTGGCTTAAGGTTTCATGCTATGTTCGAGGCTTATTCCCGATATGCTTTTTAATCAAACATATCAGAAATTTATTTGCTGCCTCTACTTGCCCGTTAGCCTGTGTATAATAAGGAGTCGAAGTAATCATACTAATACTCCTCGAAGCAGTAAAATTCTTAATTCTCTGACCAGTAAACATGGTCCCTAGGTCAGTACCTAATGTTTGAGGAATACCAAATCTATGAATAATATGTTCCTCAACAAAATCTATTATTTCACTTTGGCCAACTTCTATTAAAGGAACTGCTTCAACCCATTTTGTGAATTAATCAATAGCTACTAAAATAAATTTGTGCTATTTGGATGAAGGAGGGTGAATTAACCTAATTAAATCTAAAGCCCAACCTCTAAATGGCTGATGAGCGGATAATTTATACGCTTTTTGGCATTATTTTTAGGTAGTTTTTAGCATGATTTAGTTAGTTTTTAGTATATAATTATTAGTTTTTATGCAAAAACCATATTTCTAGACTTTACTATGAGTTTGTGTGTTTTTCTGTGATTTTAGATATTTTCTGGCTGAAATTGAGGGACCTGAGCAAAAATCTGATTTAGAGGCTGAAAAAGGACTGAAGATGATGTTGGATTCTGACCTCCCTGCACTCGAAGTGGATTTTCTGGAGCTACAGAAGTTCAATCAGTGCGTTGTCAATTGCATTGCAAGGTAGACATCTTGGGCTTTCCAGCAATGTATAATAGTCCATACTTTGCTCGAGATTTGATGGCCCAAATTGGCGTCACAACGCCGATCAGAGACGCTTTTCTGGCGTTAAACGCTAGAACTGGCATAAAAGCTGGAGTTAAATGCCTAAACTGGCACCAGAGCTGGCATTTAACTCCAAGAAAAGCCTATGCACATGAAGACTTCAATGCTCAGCCCAAGCACACACTATAAATAGGACCTTTTACTATTGTATTTTCATCTTTTTGATCATCTTTGATCTTGGGATCAGGTCTTTGAACCCTTTTCGATTGCTTCATGTTATTTGGGAGGCATGGCCATTCGCCATGTCTAGACCTTATTCTTATCTATTTTCAACGGTGGAGTTTCTACTCCTCATAGATTAAGGTGTGGAGCTCTGTTGTTCCTCATGAATTAATGCAATTACTACTGTTTTCTATTCAATTCAAGCTTATTCTTGTTCTGAGATATTCATTCGCACTTCAACATGATGAATGTGATGATTAAGTGACACTCATCACCATTCTCACTTATGAACGCGTGCCTGACAACCACTTCCGTTCTACCTGAAAACAAGCTTGAATGTATATCTCTTGGCCTCCTGGTCCACGATGCATGGTTGCCTCTCCTGACAACAGAGCCTTTCATTCTGTGAGATCAGAGTCTTCGTGGTATAAACTAGAATCAATTGGCAGCATTCTTGAGATCCGAAAAGTCTAAACCTTGTCTATGGTATTCCGAGTAGGATCTAGGATGGGATGACTGTGACGAGCTTCAAACTCGCGAGTGCTGGGCGCAGTGACAGTGCGCAAAAGGATCATTGGATCATATTCCGACACGATTGACAACCGACAGATGATTAGCCCTACGTAACCCGTAGCCGGACCATTTTCACTGAGAGGACAGACGGTAGCCATTGACAATGGTGATCCCCCAACATAATGCTTGCCATGGAAAGGAGTACGCATGACTGGATGAAGGCAGTAGGAAATCAGAGATTTAGGAGGAATAAAGCATCTTCATACGCTTATCTGAAATTCCCACTAATGAATTACATAAGTATCTCTATCTTATTTTATGTCTTATTCATCTTTTAATTCTCAAAACCCCATAACCATTTGAATCTGCCTAACTGAGATTTACAAGGTGACCCTAGCTTTCTTCAAGCCGACAATCTCCATGGGATCGACCCTTACTCACGTAAGGTATTACTTGGACGACCCAGTGCACTTGCTGGTCAGCTGCATGGAGTTGTGAAGAAGTGTGATAATCACGATTCCGTGTACCAAGTTTTTGGCACCGTTGCCGGGGATTGTTCGAGTTTGGACAACGGATGGTTCATCTTGTTGCTTATATTAGGTATTTTTCTTTTTATTTTGTTCTTCAGAATTTTTAAGAATGAATTCTAGAGTTTCAGATGATGTTTTTATCATCACAGGAGCTTGTTGATTCCCATCAATTTGGCTGTTGTATGTAATGTCCTGCTAAAGCTTTGTTAGCCATGTCTAATCTTTTTAGACTGAAGCTTTAGACTAACATTGCATGATTCTTGGAATTCTTATTAAATATTTTGAGTTTCTTATTTTCTTTTTCAAAATAATTTCCGAAAAATACAAAAAATTTGTAAAATAAAAAAAATAAAAAAATATTTTGTGTTTCTTGTTTGAGTCTAGTGTCAATTTTTAAGTTTGGTGTCAATTGCATGTTTCTATTTTTCTTGCATTTTTCGAAAATATATGCATTGTGTTCTTCATTGATCTTCAAGTTGTTCTCGATGATTCTCTTTGTCTGATCTTTAAATTCTCTTATTTTGTGTCTTTTGTTATTTCTCATGTGCATTCTCAAATTGTTAGTGTCTCTAGTATGAAAATTTTTAAGTTTGGTGTCTTGCATATCTTTCTTTTCTAAAATTTTTTTTTCAAAAATATGTTCTTGATGTTCATCACAATCTTCAAAGTGTTCTTGCATGCATTCTTTGTTTTGATATTAGTTTTTCACGTTTAATTTCATTATGTTATTTTTTCTATCTCATCATTAAAAATTCAAAAAAATTCAAAATTACATATTTTCAAGTCAATAATACAGAGAATTGAAGATTCAAAAGATACAGCAGAGGAATCACAGAGAAAAAGCTGGGCGTTCAAAACGCCAGTAAGGAAGGATTTCTGGCGTTTAAACGCCAGTCAGGGTACCTGGCCGGGCATTTAATGCCCAAGGAGGTAGCCAAGTGGGAGTTAAATGCCAGAATGGATACCATTTTGGGCGTTTAACGCTAGGATAACACCAGGGAGGTAATTTTGTTTTCAATTCAAATCTTTTTTAATTTTTCAAGTTTTAAAACTAATTTTTCAAAATCTTATCTTTTTCATACCCTCTCTTATCAATCATATCTTTTTCAAAATCAAATCTTTTTCATTTTTCTTTTAATATTTTCAAAAATCCTTGCTAACAATTAATGTTGTGATTCAAAAATTTCAAGTTTGTTATTTTCTTGTTAAGAAAGGTTCAATATTTGAATTTTAGAATCATATCTTTTAATTTCTTGTTAGTCAAGTCATCAATTTTAAAAATCAATTTTTTTTTAAAAAAACTTTTTCAATCATATCCTTTTAAAATCATATCTTTTTAAAATCAATTTTTTAAATCATATCTCTTTTAATTTGATTTCAAATTTTTTTTTCTAACTTCTTATCTTTTTAAAATTATTTTCAAATATTTTTTCAACCAATCACTATTTCTTATCTTTTTCAAAACCACCTAACCATTTTTTCACTCCCAATTTTCGAAAATCACCAAACGCTTTTTTTCAAAAATCTTTTTTGTAATTTTTGAAAATTTTCTCTCTCATCTCTTTCTATTTAATCACTAACACTTATCCTCCTTTAATAATTCGGATCCACTCCCTCTCTATAAGTTTGAATTCCTCTCTCTACCTCATCCTTCTATTCTTCTTTTCATCTGACACATCAAGGAATCTCTATACTGTGACATAGAGAATTCCATACTTTCTTTGTTTTCTTCTCTTTCATATGAGTAGGAACAAAGATAAAGGCATTCTTGTTGTAGCTGATCCTGAACCTGAAAGGCCTCTGAAGAGGAAGTTAAAAAAAGCTAAAGCACAACTCTTTGGAGAGGACCTGACAGAAATTTTCGAAAAAGAAGAAGATATGGCAGCCAAAAATAACAACAATGCTAACAATGCAAGGAAGGTGCTTGGTGACTTTACTGCACCTACTCCCGACTTCTACGGGAGAAGCATCTCTATTCCTGCCATTATTGGAGCAAACAACTTTGAGAATTCCAGGCACTGTTAGAGAAGCTCACAACTCCGTTCAACTAACCAGCAAGTGTACTGGGTCGTCCAAGTAATAAACCTTACGCGAGTAAGGGTCGATCCCACAGAGATTGTTGGTATGAAGCAAGCTATGGTCACCTTGTAAATCTCAGTTAGGCAGATTAAATTGGTTTATGGGTTTTCGAAAATTAATGATAATTGGAAAATAAAAGGGATAGAAATACTTATGTAAATCAATAGTAAGAATTTCAGATAGGTGTATGAAGATGCTGTGCTCCTCTTGAAACTCTGCTTCACTACTCACTCTTCCTTCAATCCTTCTTACTCCTTTCCATGGCAAGCTGTATGTAGGGCATCACCATCAACGGTGGCTACTTTCAATCCTCTCGGGAAAAATGATCCTATGCGCTGTCACTGCACGGCTAATCGTCTGGAGGCATCACCCATGGTTGATGGCTACATCCCGTCCTCTCAGTGAAAATGTTCCTATGCTCTGTCACAGCACGGCTAATCATCTGTCGGTTCTCAATCAGGTCGGAATAGAATCCATTGATTCTTTTGCGTTTGTCACTAACGCCAACCTTCAGGAGTTTGAAACTCGTCACAGTCATTCAATACCGGAATCCTACTCGGAATACCACAGACAAGGTTAGACTTTCCGGATTCCCAGGATCCTACTCGGAATACCACAGACAAGGTTAGACTTTTCGGATCCTCATGAATGCCGCCATTTATCTAGCTTATACCACAAAGATTCTGTTGGGGAATCTAAGAGATATGCGCCCGGCCTAAGGTAGAACGAAAGTGGTTGTCAGTCACGCGCGTTCATAGGTGAGAATGATGATGAGTGTCACGGATCATCACATTCATCAAAGTTAAGTGCAACGTATATCTTGGAATAAGAATAAAAGAGAATTGAATAAAAAGTAATAGTGATTGTATTGAAACTTGAGGTACAGCAGAGCTCCACACCCTTAATCTATGGTGTGCCGAAACTCCACTGTTGAAGATACATAAGTAAAAGGTTCAGGCATGGCCGAATGGCCAGCCCTCTCCATGATCAAGTGACCGAATAGCCAAGAGATTAAACTGTCAAAAGATGTCTAATACAATAGATAAATGTTCTATTTATAATAAACTAGCTCCTAGGGTTTACATGAGTAAGTAATTGATGCATAAATCCACTTCTGGGGCCCACTTGGTGTATGTTTGGGCTGAGCTTGATCTATCCACGAGCTGAGGCTTCTCTTGGAGTTGAACTCCAAGTTATGACGTGTTTTGGGCGTTCAACTCCGGATCATGACGTTTTTCTGGCGTTTAACTCCAGACAGCAGCATGTACTTGGCGTTCAACGCCAAGTTACGTCGTCAATTTCCGAATAAAGTATGGACTATTATATATTTCTGGAAAGCTCTGGATGTCTACTTTCCAACGCCGTTGAGAACGCGCCATTTAGAGTTCTGTAGCTCCAGAAAATCCATTTCGAGTGCAGGGAGGTCAGATTCCAACAGCATCAGTAGTCCTTTTGTCAGCCTTTTTCAGAGTTTTGCTCAAGTCCCTCAATTTCAGCCAGAAATTACCTGAAATCACAGAAAAACACACAAACTCATAGTAAAGTCCAGAAATATGAATTTAACATAAAAACTAATGAAAACATCCCTAAAAGTAGATTAAACTTACTAAAAACAATACCAAAAAGCGTATAAATTATCTGCTCATCACAACACCAAACTTAAATTGTTGCTTGTCCCCAAGCAACTGAAAATCAAATAGGATAAAAAGAAGAGAATATACTATAAATTCTAAAATATCAATGAATATTAATTTAATTAGATGAGCGGGACTTGTAGCTTTTTGCTTCTGAACAGTTTTGGCATCTCACTTTTTCCTTTGTAGTTTAGAGTGATTGGCGTCTCTGGGAACTTAGAATTTTGGATAGTGTTATTGACTTTCCTAGTTAAGCATGTTGATTCTTGAACACAGCTACTTATGAGTCTTGGCCGTGGCCCTAAGCACTTTGTTTTCCAGTATTACCACTGGATACATAAATGCCACATACACATAACTGGGTGAACCTTTTCAGATTGTGACTTAGCTTTGCTAGAGTCCCCAGTTAGTGGTGTCCAGAGCTCTTAAGCACACTCTTTTGCTTTAGATCACGACTTTAACCACTCAGTCTCAAGCTTTTCACTTGGACCTTCATGACACAAGCACATGGTTAGGGACAGCTTGATTTAGCCGCTTAGGCCTGGATTTAATTTCCTTGGGCCCTCCTATCCATTGATGCTCAAAGCCTTGGATCCTTTTTACCCTTGCCTTTTGGTTTTAAGGGATATTGGCTTTTTCTGCTTGCTTTTTCTTTTTCTTTCTATTTTTTTTCGCAAAATTTTTTTTTTCGCGAGCTTTCTTTTTCACTGCTTTTTCTTGCTTCAAGAATCAATTTCATGATTTTTTTCAGATCATCAATAACATTTCTCTTTGTTCATCATTCTTTCAAGAGCCAACAATTTTAACACTCATGAACAACAATATCAAAAGACATATGCACTGTTCAATCATTCATTCAGAAAACAAAAAGTATTGTCACCACATCAATATAATTAAACTAAATTCAAGGATAAATTCGAAATTCATGTACTTCTTGTTCTTTTGAATTAAAACTTTTTTCATTTAAGAGAGGTGAAGGATTAATGGATTTTATTCATAGCTTTAAGGCATGGTTACATACTAATGATCATGAAGTAGAGACATAAAACATAGATAAACACAACATTAAAAACCAGAAAGCAGAAAGAAATAAGAACAAGGAATGAATCCACCTGAGTGAGGGTGGCGCCTTCTTGAAGGTGCAATGGTGCTTTTTGAGCTCCTCTATGTCTCTTCCTTGCTTCTATTGAATGATTCCTAGTAATTTTGGTGTTTCTACCCTTAGTTGCTTCCAATATTTGTGTGGAGGATAACTTATCCCCTGAGGTATCTCAGGGATCTCTTGATTTGCAGCCACATGTTCTACCACTGAGCTATGACGGCTTTATATGAGTCTTTCCATCTCCCAAGACTCAGAGATGGAAGCTTTTGTCTTCCCTTTGAGGTTTCTCTGGCCTTAGGTGCCATTAATGGTAATGGAAAAGCAAAAAAGCTATGCTTTTACCACACCAAACTTAAAATATTGCTCGCCCTCGAGCAAGAGAAGAAAGAAGAGAGGAAGAAGAAGAAGAAAATGGAGGTGAGTGAGGGGAGATGGATTTGGCTATATGGGTGGGATTGGGTGGGAAAGAGAAGTTGAATTGTACAGGTAGGTGGGGTTTATGGGGAAGAGTGGGTTGATGTGAGTGGTGAATGGGGCAATTGGGAAGAGGAATTGAGGTGATTGGTGAGGAGTGTTGGGAAGTGTGACATGGGGAGTAGGGGAGTGTGATTAGGATTAGGAGAGTGTAATTAGGGAATATGGTAGGTGGGGATCCTGTGGGGTCCACAGATCCTAAGGTGATCCTGTGGGGTCCACAGGATCCTGAGGTGTCAAGGAATTCCATCCCTGCACCAAATAGGCATGTAAAATGCCTTTGTACACCATTCTGGCGTTTAAACGCCCATTGGTGCACGTTCTGGGCGTTCAACGCCCATGTAAAGCATGTTTCTGGCGTTGAACGCCAGTTTCATGCTTGTTACTGGCGTTCAGCGCCAGCTTTTCTTTTTTAGGCACATTCCTGGCGTTCAGCGCCAGAATGTTGCTTGTTTCTGGTGTTCAGCGCCAGAATGGTGCTCTGTTCTGGCGTTGAACGCCGGCCAGATGCATCTTACTGGCGTTGAACGCCAGTGTGTGCGTCCTCCAGGGTGAAAAATTTTTTTTCTTCTATTTTTGACTCTGTTTTTAATTTTTTTGATTTTTTTGTGACTCCTCATGATCATGTACCTAATAAAACACAAAATAACAATAAAATAAAAATTAGATAATTAAAATTGGGTTGCCTCCCAACAAGCGCTTCTTTAATGTCAATAGCTTGACAGTGGCTCTCATGGAGCCACAAGGTGATCAGGTCAATGTTAGTGTAGTCCCAACACCAAACTTAGAGTTTGGATATGGGGTCTTAACACCAAGAGTTTGGTTGTGGCCTCACAACACCAAACTTAGAGTTTGACTGTGTGGGCTCTTCTTGACTCTGAACTGAGAGAAGCTCTTCATGCTTACTCTCTTCTGTCACAGAGGGATGGCCATGTGCCTAACACAAGGTAGTCCCCATTCAATTGAAGGACTAACTCACCTCTGTTGACATCTATCACAGCTTCTGCTGTGGCTAGGAAAGGTCTTCCAAGGATGATGCAATCATCCTCTTCCTTCCTAGTGACTAGGATTATGAAATCAGCAGGGATGTAAAGGCCTTCAACCTTTACTAACACGTCCTCTACTATTCCATAAGCTTGTCTCAATGACTTGTCTGCCAATTGTAATGAGAACAAGGCAGGTTGTACCTCAATGATCCCCAGCTTCTCCATTACAGAGAGTGGCATGAGATTTATCCCTGACCCCATGTCACATAGAGCTTTTTCAAAGCTCATGGTGCCAATGGTACAAGGTATTAAGAACTTGCCAGGATCTTGTTTCTTTTGAAGTAGAGTTTTCTGAATCCAAGTGTCTAGTTCACTAATCAGCAAGGGAGGTTCACTTTCCCAAGTTTCATTACCAAACAGCTTGGCATTCAGTTTCATGATAGCTCCTAAATATTGAGCAACTTGCTCTCCAGTCACATCTTCATCCTCTTCAGAGGAAGAATAGTCTTCAGAGCTCATGAATGGCAGAAGGAGATTCAATGGAATCTCTATGGTCTCTATATGAGCCTCAGACTCCTCTGGATCCTTAATAGGAAACTCCTTCTTGCTTGAAGGACGTCCCAGGAGGTCTTCCTCACTAGGATTTTCGTCCTCCCCCTCCCTTGTGCATTCGGCCATGTTGAGTATATCAATGGCCTTGCACTCTCCTTTTGGATTTTCTTCTGTATTGCTTGGGAGAATACTGGGAGGAGTTTCAATAACTTTCTTACTCAGCTGGCCCACTTGTGCCTCCAGATTTCTGATGGAGGATCTTGTTTCATTCATGAAACTGAAAGTGGCCTTTGATAGATCAGAGACTATATTGGCTAGATTAGAAGTGTTTTGTTTAGAACTCTCTGTCTGTTGCTGAGAAGATGATGGATATGGCTTACTATTGCTCAGCCTATTGCGTCCACCATTGTTAAAGCCTTGTTGAGGCTTCTGTTGATCCTTCCAGGAGAAATTTGGGTGATTTCTCCATGATGGGTTATAGGTGTTTCCATATGGTTCACCCATGTAATTAACCTCTGCCATGGCAGGGTTCTCAGGATCATAAGCTTCTTCAGGAGCTGCCTCTCTAGTACTGTTGGATGCATGTTGCAACCCATTCAGATTTTGAGAGATCATGTTGACCTGTTGAGTCAACACTTTGTTCTGAGCCAATATGGCATTCAGAGCATCAATTTCAAGAACTCCTTTCTTCTGAGGTATCCCATTATTCACGGAATTCCTCTCAGAGGTATACATGAACTGGTTGTTTGCAACCATGTCAATGAGTTCTTGAGCCTCTTCAGGCGTTTTCTTCAGGTGAATAGATCCACCTGCAGAATGGTCCAATGACATTTTCGAAAATTCAGAGAGACCATAATAGAATATATCTAATAGGGTCCATTCTGAAAACATGTCAGATGGACATCTCTTGGTCAGCTGCTTGTATCTTTCCCAAGCTTCATAGAGGGATTCACCATCTTTTTGTTTGAAGGTTTGAACATCTACTCTTAGCTTGCTCAGTTTTTGAGGAGGAAAGAATTTATCTAAGAAGGCAGTGACCAGCTTATCCCAGGAGTCCAGGCTATCCTTAGGTTGTGAATCCAACCATATTCTAGCTCTGTCTCTTACAGCAAAAGGGAAAAGCATGAGTCTGTAGACTTCAGGATCAACTCCATTTGTCTTTACAGTCTCACAGATCTGCAAGAACTCAGTTAAAAACTGATAAGGATCTTCAGATGGAAGTCCATAAAACTTGCAGTTTTGTTGCATTAAAGCAACTAGTTGAGGCTTAAGCTCAAAGTTATTGGCTCCAATGGCAGGAATGGAGATGCTTCTTCCATCAAACTTGGACGTTGGCTTTGTGAAGTCACCAAGCATTCTCCTTGCATTATTATTATTATTTTCGGCTGCCATCTCCTTCTCTTGTTCGAAAATTTCTGAAAGGTTGTTTCTGGATTGTTGTAATTTAGCTTCTCTTAATTTTCTCTTCAGAGTCCTTTCAGGTTCTGGATCAATTTCAACAAGAGTGCCTTTTTCCCTGTTCCTGCTCATATGAAAGAGAAGAAAACAAGAAAAGAAAGAGGAATCCTCTATGTTACAGTATAGAGATTCCTTTATGTTAGTAGAAGAAGAAAGGGGTAGAAGAATCCAAATACAAGGGATATAAGAAGTTCGGATTCTTAGATGAAGAGAGGTGAAGAGAAGTGTTAGTAATTAATTAATTAAATAGAATAAGAGAAGAGAAGAGAAATTTCGAAAATAATTTTTGAAAAAGAGGTTAGTAATTTTCGAAAATCAAAGACAAAATATAATTAAAATTAAAATTTTAAAACAAAAAGAATTTTTGAAAAAGAGATGAGATATTTTCGAAAATTAGAGAGGGAAAGGTAGTTAGGTGGTTTTGAAAAAGATAAGAAACAAACAAAAAGTTAGTTAGTTGATTGAAAAAGATTTGAAATCAAATTTTGAAAAAGATAAGAAGATAAGAAGTTAGATAGGATATTTTGAAATCAAATTTTGAAAAAGATAAAATTTTTGAAAAAGATAAGATAAAAAGATTTAATTTTAAAATTGACTTAACTAATAAGAAACTACAAGATAAGATTCTAGAACTTAAAGATTGAACCTTTCTTAACAAGAAAGTAACAAATTTCAAATTTTTGAACCAATCACATTAATTGTTAGCTAATTTTCGAAAATTAGATGTAAAGATAAGAAAAAGGTTTTGAAAATATTTTGAAAAAGATTTTTGAAATTTTCGAAAAAATAGAAAAAAATGAAAAAGATATAATTTTTTGAAAAAGATGTTGAAAAGATAAGATTTTTAAAATTGAAATTTTGACTTGACTTGTAAGAAACAACTAATTTTTTTTTTAAAAATTTTTGACCAAGTCAACCCAAAATTTCGAAAATTTGGAGGGAGATAAGGAAAAGATATTTTTTTGATTTTTGAAATTTTGTTTTTATTATGAGAGAGAAAAACAACAAAAATACTCAATGCATGAAATTTTTAGATCAAAACAATGAATGCATGCAAGAATGCTATGAATGTCAAGATGAACACCAAGAACACTTTGAAGATCATGATGAACATCAAGAACATAGTTTTGAAAAATTTTTGATGCAAAGAAAACATGCAAGACACCAAACTTAGAAATCTTTAATGCTTGGAAAATATGAATGCAAAAGTGCACATGAAAAACAACAAACAACACAAAACAAGAAAACATCAAGATCAAACAAGAGGACTTACCAAGAACAACTTGAAGATCATGAAGAACACTATGAATGCATGGGATTTTCGAAAAATGCAAGAAAAAATTTTTAAAGCATGCAATTGACACCAAACTTAAAAATTAACACAAGACTCAAACAAGAAACACAAAATATTTTTTATTTTTATGATTTTATGATTTTTTTGTATTTTTATTATATTTTTCGAAAATATACTTTAGAAAAACGAAAATAATAATAAAAAAATATTTTTGAAAGATTTTTGAAAACTTTTTGAAAAGAAAATTACCTAATCTGAGCAACAAGATGAACCGTCAGTTGTCCATACTCGAACAATCCCCGGCAACGGCGCCAAAAACTTGGTGGACGAAATTGTGATAAAAGAATTCCAGGCACTGTTAGAGAAGCTCACAACTCCGTTCAACTAACCAGCAAGTGTACTGGGTCGTCCAAGTAATAAACCTTACGCGAGTAAGGGTCGATCCCACAGAGATTGTTGGTATGAAGCAAGCTATGGTGACCTTGTAAATCTTAGTTAGGCAGATTAAATTGGTTTATGGGTTTTCGAAAATTAATGATAATTGGAAAATAAAAGGGATAGAAATACTTATGTAAATCAATAGTAAGAATTTCAGATAGGTGTATGGAGATGCTGTGCTCCTCTTGAAACTCTGCTTCACTACTCACTCTTCCTTCAATCCTTCTTACTCCTTTCCATGGCAAGCTGTATGTAGGGCATCACCATCAACGGTGGCTACTTTCAATCCTCTCGGGAAAATGATCCTATGCGCTGTCACTGCACAGCTAATCGTCTGGAGGCATCACCCATGGTTGATGGCTACATCCCGTCCTCTCAGTGAAAACGTTCCTATGCTCTGTCACAGCACGGCTAATCATCTGTCGGTTCTCAATCAGGTCGGAATAGAATCCATTGATTCTTTTGCGTTTGTCACTAACGCCCAGCCGTCAGGAGTTTGAAGCTCGTCACAGTCATTCAATACCGGAATCCTACTCGGAATACCACAGACAAGGTTAGACTTTCCGGATTCCCAGGATCCTACTAGAATACCACAGACAAGGTTAGACTTTCCGGATCCTCATGAATGCCGCCATCTATCTAGCTTATACCATGAAGATTCTGTTGGGGAATCTAAGAGATATGCGCCCGGCCTAAGGTAGAACGGAAGTGGTTGTCAGTCACGCGCGTTCATAGGTGAGAATGATGATGAGTGTCACGGATCATCACATTCATCAAAGTTAAGTGCAACGTATATCTTGGAATAAGAATAAAAGAGAATTGAATGAAAAGTAATAGTGATTATATTGAAACTTGAGGTACAGCAGAGCTCCACACCCTTAATCTATGGTGTGCAGAAACTCCACTGTTGAAGATACATAAGTAAAAGGTTCAGGCATGGCCGAATGGCCAGCCCTCTCCATGATCAAGTGACTGAATAAATGTTCTATTTATAATAAACTAGCTCCTAGGGTTTACATGAGTAAGTAATTGATGCATAAATCCACTTCCGGGGCCCACTTGGTGTATGTTTGGGCTGAGCTTGATCTATCCACGAGCTGAGGCTTCTCTTGGAGTTGAACTCCAAGTTATGACGTGTTTTGGGCGTTCAACTCCGGATCATGACGTTTTTCTGGCGTTTAACTCCAGACAGCAGCATGTACTTGGCGTTCAACGCCAAGTTACGTCGTCAATTTCCAAATAAAGTATGGACTATTATATATTGCTGGAAAGCTCTGGATGTCTACTTTCCAACGCCGTTGAGAGCGCGCCATTTGGATTTCTGTAGCTCCAGAAAATCCATTTCGAGTGTAGGGAGGTCAGATTCCAACAGCATCAGCAGTCCTTTTGTCAGCCTTTTTCAGAGTTTTGCTCAAGTCCCTCAATTTCAGCCAGAAATTACCTGAAATCACAGAAAAACACACAAACTCATAGTAAAGTCCAGAAATGTGAATTTAACATAAAAACTAATGAAAACATCCCTAAAAGTAGCTTAAACTTACTAAAAACAACCTAAAAACAATTCCAAAAAGCGTATAAATTATCCGCTCATCAATTGCAAGCTACATCTGGCAGTGCTAAAGAAGCCTCCTCTAAAGGAGAAGCTTATGACCCTGAGAATCCTGCAATGGAAAAGGTGAATTACATGGGAGAACCCTATGGAAACACCTATAATTCTTCATGGAGGAATCACCCAAATTTCTCATGGAAGGATCAACAGAAGCCTAAAAAAGGCTTCAATAACAATAATGGTGGGAGAAACAGGTTTGGCAATAGCAAACCTGTCCTATCATCTTCTTAGCAACAAATAGAGAATTCTGAGCAGAGCCTTTCTAGCTTAAAAAACATAATCTCTGATCTATCTAAGACCATACTATATTTCATGAATGAAATAAGATCTTCCATTAGAAATTTGGAGGCACAAGTGGGTCAGCTGAGTAAGAAGGTTACTAAAACTCCTTCTAGCACTCTCCCAAACAATACAGAAGAAAATCCCAAGAGAGAGTGCAAGGCCATAACCATGACCAACATGGCCGAACCTGGAGAGAGTGAGGAGGACGTGATTCCCAGTGAGAAAAACCTCATGGGATGTCCTCTGAATGAAAAGAAGTTCCCCTTTGAGGAACCAAGGAAATCTGAGGCTCATACAGAGATCATAGAGGTTCAATTTCATTGAACCTACTTCTGCCATTCACGAGCTCTGATGAATATTCTTCCTCTGAGGAGGGTGAATATATTACTGAAGAGCAAGTTGCTAAGTACCTTGGAGCAATCATGAAGCTGAATGCCAAGTTATTTGGTAATGAGACTTGGGAGGATGAACCTCCATTGCTCATTAATGAACTAAACGCATTGGCTCAAGTGAAGGTACCTCAAAAGAAATCGGATCCCGGAAGGTACTAAATACCATGTACCATAGGCACCATGACTGATGCCAGGGCATCTTGGCTAGTTTTACTAGCCATTTTTTGCATGCTTTAGGTTGGTTTCATGCATTTTCTTAGGAAATAAGCAAGTATTTGGTTGAAAATGCACTTATACCATGATTCAAGAAAACATTGTGAATTTTGAATGATTTCATGAGAAGTTTGCATGAATTGAATGATAAAATGGATAATGCATAATCTCATGATTAAGTGCAAGACTTTGTGCACTTTATTTGATTGATTTCAGGTAACAAGAAGCAGACAAAAGCCACGTTAGCGGCCCCGTTAGTGCCACTAACATGGGCACTAACGTGGAAGAGAGGAGAAGCCCCAACGTTAGTGGGAACATTAATGGCATTAACTTTGAAGAAGGAGCGCATGGAAAGTTAGTGACAACGTTGACGCCACTAACTTTAGCAAAGCAAAGGAAGACCCACGTTAATGGCCACATTAGTGTAACTAACATGGACCATTAACATGGAAGAGGGGGGGTTTTGTAGCATTAGTGACAAAGGTGAATGTTATAACGCCCTCGAGCTTTGGCATGCCTACATTAAGGGCCACATTAGTTATACTAACGTGGATCATTAACGTGGGAAAGAGGGACAAGGAGCAGCGTTATTGGTAAAATTGAGTGCCAATAACGCTAACGAAGGGCTAAGAGGCTACGTTAGAGGCCACATTAGTTACACTAACGTGGGCAAAATCTCACCCGGCAGCCTGACCATGGCTTTTTCAAACAAGAATAACTTGAGCCACAAAGCTCCAAATAAAGTTATTTCAGTGGCATTGGAAAGTAGTATTCCAGAGCTTTCCAAGAATATATGGAACTACATGGTGGACACTAAATTTGAGGGAGAAAATCTGTCCCGAAAGTGCAAAGATGAACATGGTATCAACCTGTAGTAAGGCCAGCTGACCTCTTCACCTTCCAAGAAACGTAATGCGAGCTGTAGAGCTCCAAATGATGTGATTTTAATGGCATTGTAAAGTAGACATCCCAGGCTTTCCAACAATATATAATAGTATGGGGTGAACATTAAGTTTGAGCTCCAGAACCTGGCAATATTAATCCACTGAATGCTGACGTTATTGTGGCTAACTTTTCCAATAATGCCAGTGACTATGCCAGCGACCTTGTCCACTTCAAAGGAGCATAACTTGAGTTACAGAGGTCCAATTGAGGTGATTCCAGTTGGGTTAGAAAGCTGACATTTAAAGCTTTTCAATGATATATAATACTCTATAGTGGGCATGAAATTGGAGCACAAACAAGGGGCATCTTTTAAGCCCCAAAAACACTAACTAGGTAGCAAGTGTGACGTTAGCTACACTAACTTCAGCACTAACGCCACACTTGTAGCGTTAGTGTGGCTAACAGTAGCACTAACGATTTGCACCTAGACCTCAACTTGATTCATTTCTCTTGCAAGAACCACCCAACCTCAAGCAAGCAAGCCCACAAGTGTCAACCAATCAAGGCCACAAGAAGCATCTAGAATAGGAATTGTCATTTAATTGTAATTTGCTTTTAAATTCATTTTGTAATTTAGGAGAGCCTATATAAAGGCCTTAGTTTTTACATTCAATTCATTCTGGAAGGGGGAAATTGAAGGAAGGGGGAGAGAGTGAAGACCAATTCGAACTTCTATGAATTGGCACACTCCAAGGGGAGTGTGTCTTCAGATCCCTCTCCTCTTACACTTTTCTCCCTTTTCTCTTCTTTTTCTTTTCTTAGTAGTAGTTTAATTCTAGTTTGTACTTTCATTTATGAACTTTGAAGTTTCAATTTCAGTTTTAATCTTCATCTTTATTTTTCTGCACTTTCTTCCTTTTTTGTTTGAGTAGAGCAATGAACAACTAACTCTTTTCATTGGGTTAGGGAGCTCTGTTGTAATTCGATGGATCAATTATAGTTTTCATTCTTCTTCCTCTTTCTTTTCTCTTGATTTACTAGAAAGATTTCGATCTTAAATCAATTTGTTGGTTGTCTTGGAAAAGAAACTCTCCATAATTGGATCTCCTCTGAGCCTTGGAAAAGGGATGAGGAGATCATGCTAGAATTGCTTTCTCATGTTGGACCGAATTGGGATTTGGATGGATATAGTGATATATAATCCTACTAACACTTTGATTTGGAAATACATGTGGTATAATCAGTGACCATACTTCATCTCTTTCCATGAGCAATTAAATCAAGGAATTGGGCAATTGTTCAAGCTTAGAGAGATTGGGTTACCAAGAAATTGGGATCCAATCACTTAAGATTGCTAAGGAGATCAATGAATGCATTGATTGAGGAAGAGATGAGAATGAACTTGATCCGGACGATTGCAATATCTCTTGATCCCAATGTTCATTTTATTTTTAGTTCTTACATTTACTTTTCTTGCCATTTTACTTTTCTGCACTTTATTTTGTTTTCTTTTCTTTTATGCCAATTACATTTCCTTGTTGCTTATCACTCTAATATGATTCGTCTAACTAGGATAATCAATTAACCATTGATTACTTAATCCGTTAATCCCTGTGGATTCGACCTCACTCTATTGTGAGTTTTTACTTGACAACAATTCGGTATACTTGCCGAGGGAGATTTGTTGAGAGACAAGTTTTCGTGCATCAAGTTTATGGCGCCGTTGCCGGGGATTAATTGTGATTAACAAACTGCCGGTTGATTGATTTACTCGATTAGACACTTTTCTTTTATCATTGTTTTCTTTTGTTTCTTTATTTTCTTTTGCTAACTAACTATTTGTGATATTGCCTCACTGGGAATTTCCTCATATGTGACAAGGAGAATTCCAAATCTCTTTTATCTTGGTGATTGTTGTATGGTACCGAGTATTTTGAAGAAAAATGGAGTATAAATCATCTTTTGTTCAATCAAGTTACATGGAATACTTCTCACCACCACAAAATAATTCAGGTTATTATGATAATGGTGGTTGGGAATATCAAGAAGATGAAATGGGGTGCTTTCCAGGGTCACAAAATGGTCCATATTTTGATGACTTTGATCACTACTCAAGATGTGCCTGGGAAGATCAAAACCAAAGAAATTTCCCTTATTCACACCCCATTCATCAAGAGCCATCATCCTTTAATTATTCAACCTCACCTCCTAGCTTTCCGCATCAAAACCCTTCACCACTTGGACATGCCTCAACACAAAATTCCTTCCGACATCCATATAATTTATCTCACCACTCACACAATTCATTCTATTATACACAAAATTCTTCTCACAGTCCATAAAACCCATATCATTACCCACAAAAGTCATACCACTCTCAGAACATACAACCACAAAATAACCAATTCCATTCACAAAATATCCACCCTCAACCTCCAAATTCCAACCCAGTTGCACACCCTCCCCTCGAGGATAAGCTATCAAGGATAGAGAACCTATTGACAATTCTCTCAGAAGAATCTAAGGACATGAGGACTTTCAAAGAGGAAGTAAAATCCATTATGCAGAACCGGGGGGCTGCCCTTAAGAAGCTTAAGGCACAAGTTGGATATCTATCAAAGAAAATCACTACCCACAATTCTGTTAGTGGTACCATGGCAAACCCAAGGGAGGAATTAGAAGAAGAAGAAAAGGAGGCACCCATACCAAGTGAGATTTCTATGAAGAATGAAGAGGTTATAAGAGTATATAAGCCCAAAGCTCCATACCCACAGAGGCTACTAAGGGTGACAAAGGAACATGCAAACTCACTCCCAAAAGGCTCAATGCAACACCATACAGAAGAAAGGGAGGAAGTCAATCAAGGGAGTCCAAATTACTCTAATGACACATTGAGTTGCATAAAGGGTGAGTTCATTGAACCACCAAGTCAAGAAGCTCTTGATGAAGAAGACACTCCAACCATCATACAACACCCAAGTTTTGAAATCAAGGTGGTGAAGGCAATCAACATGAGCATTAATAAGAGGATGGTGACCAAGAAAAGAAGGACAATATCCATGAAGAAGAAAAAGTCAACCAAAATCCATCCCACCCCTATCCCAACAAGCAAGTTTCCTCAAGCTAACAACAACAGAAAGCTTGCTGGGGAGAGGCACTCAAAACAAGGGGCATTAACTGGCTCCTCTTTTTTCTTGAGGTCATTCCTCTTAACATACTGGAAGAAGAGGAAGAAAGTCATGCACAACATGTCAAGCTAATGACATTAAAAAAGCGCTTGTTGGGAGGAAACCCAACCGTAGGTAACATTTTCTTTCCTTGGTTAGTTTACTTTCAATAATTTGACATATGATTGCATTCTAAGTTTGGTGTTGCCATGCAACAATTTGATTTTCAATCTTCACTGGGTTCTTGCAACATTCTAAATTGAGAGTGTCACACTAAGCACACCACTTATTAATGCAATCACATTGTCTCTGTTTTACTTCTTGTGCCTTTATTGTATACTTAATATTGCTTACTTAAGCACATGCATTACTCACATTTCATTGCGTAAGACACTCATGATCCATCATAGACCCCATCACCACTGTTTTAATTATTTCTTGGGTATAAGCAATCATTCTAAGTTTGGTGTGGGAAGGGGAAGAATAGGAGAAAAAGGACAATAACAATGAAGATGAACTACAAGGTGGAAAAGTTCCTTTTTCCTCTTACTTATTTCCAGCACTTTAAATTGCATGATTGTCTTCTATTTTCTTTGTATGCATGTGTGATTACTCCTTGTGAATAAGTGATGAGCAGATAATTTGTACGCTTTTTGGCATTGTTTTTAGTATGTTTTTGGTATGATCTAGTTAGTTTTTAGTATATTTTTTATTAGTTTTTAGTTAAAATTCACTTTTCTGGGCTTTACTATGAGTTTGTGTGTTTTTCTGTGATTTCAGGTATTTTCTGGCTGAAATTGAGGGACCTGAGCAAAAATCTGATTCAGAGACCAAAAAGGACTGCAGATGCTGTTGGATTCTGACCTCCCTGCACTCGAAGTGGATTTTCTGGAGCTACAGAAGCCCAATTGGCGCGCTCTCAACGGCGTTGGAAAGTAGACATCCTAGGCTTTCCAGCAATATATGATAGTCCATACTTTGCCCAAGATTTGATGGCCCAAACCGGCGTACAAAGTCACCCTCAGAAATCCCAGCGTTAAACGCCGGAACTGGCACCAAAATGGGAGTTAAACGCCCAAACTGGCATAAAAGCTGGCGTTTAACTCCAAGAAGAGTCTCTACACGAAAATGCTTCAATGCTCAGCCCAAGCACACACCAAGTGGGCCCGGAAGTGGATTTTTATGTCATTTACTCATCTCTGTAAACCCTAGGCTACTAGTTTTCTATATATAGGACCTTTTACTATTGTATTTTCATCTTCTGATCTTTGGAATCTTTTGTTCTTTAGATCTTTTGATCACCTTGGGAGGATGGCCTCACGGCCATGCCTAGACCTTGTTCTTATGTATTTTCAACGGTGGAGTTTCTACACACCATAGATTAAGGTGTGGAGCTCTGCTGTACCTCGAGTATTAATGCAATTACTATTGTTCTTCTATTCAATTCCGCTTGTTCTTGTTCTAAGATATCACTTGTTCTTCAACTTGATGAATGTGATGATCCGTGACACTCATCATCATTCTCACCTATGAACGTGTGACTGACAACCACCTCCGTTCTACCTTCGATTGGGTGAATATCTCTTGGATTCCTGATACACGATGCATGGTTGATCGCCTGACAACCGAGTGCTCGCCTGACAAACGAGCCAGCCATTCCGTGAGATCAGAGTCTTCGTGGTATAGGCTAGACCTGATGGCGGCATTCAAGAGAATCCGGAAGGTCTAACCTTGTCTGTGGTATTCTGAGTAGGATTCAATGATTGAATGACTGTGACGCGCTTCAAACTCCTGAAGGCGGGGCGTTAGTGACAGACGCAAAAGAATCACTGGATTCTATTTCGGCCTGATCGAGAACTGACAGATGGATAGCCGTGCCGTGACAGGGTGCGTTGAACATTTCCACTGAGAGGATGGGAGGTAGCCACTGACAACGGTGAAACCCTTGCTTAAGCTTGCCATGGAAAGGAGTAAGAAGGATTAGATGAAGACAGTAGGAAAGCAGAGAGACGGAAGGGAAGGCATCTTCATACGCTTATCTGAAGTTCCTACCAATGAATTACATAAGTATCTCTATCTTTATCTTTATGTTTTATGCGTTTATCACCATACCCATTTGAGTTTGCCTGACTAAGATTTACAAGGTGACCATAGCTTGCTTCATACCAACAATCTCTGTGGGATCGACCCTTACTCGCGTAAGGTTTATTACTTGGACGACTCAGTACACTTGCTGGTTAGTTGTGCGAAGTTGTGTTTATGCCATGGTATTGAACACCAAGTTTTTGGATTCATTACCGGGGATTATTTGAGTTGTGAAAAGAAGAGATCACAATTTCGCATACCAATAAGCATAATTTTATATTTGATTTGTAACATGTTGCTATGATATCATGATTATCATCTTGAATTTTACTTGCACCCAATATTTCTAAGAATGCAACAAGGAAATCATTATTTTGAAAGGAAAATGTTGAAGAATTTTATAAATCTTGGGGCAAGCAAAATATTAAGAGGAGTGGAGGTTCTGATTGTATGATTGTGTATTGAGGTTACATGTTTGTGAAAACTTGCATGGGAGCTCATAGATAGGAAATAAAGTTTAGAGAAGTATTATAGAATTTCTCAAACATCTATTGATCCAAGAAGCAGTAACAAAAGAAAAAAAAGAAAAAGAAAAACAAAGAACAAGCACAAGGCTCTGAGCATCAATTACTAGGAAGAAAAAGAAAGAAATAACAACTCAAAGATTTATTGTCCTAGTTAAATGCTTGTGGTGGATTTTTGTCAAAGAGAGATGCTTGAGCAAGTATATCCTAAGGGGTGCTTTGGTGCACAAAATTGTGATCTCTAATAATGGCGATCAACTTGGTATGCGCGTTTATAACTCAGCACTTTCTTCACAACTTCGCACAACTAACCAGCAAGTGCACTTGGTCGTCCAAGTAATAAACCTTACGTGAGTAAGGGTCGATCCCACGGAGATTTTTGGTATGAAGCAAGCTATGGTCATCTTGTAAATCTCAGTTAGGCAGATTTTAAATGGTTATAAAGGGTTCAAATTTAATAATAAATAAAGCATAAAATAAGATAGAGATACTTATGTAAATCATCGGTAGGAATTTCAGATAAGTGTATGGAGATGCTTTGTCCCTGTTGAATCTCTGCAACATACTACTTTCTTACTTTCAATCTTTCATACTCCTTTCCATGGCAAGCTGTATGTAGGGCATCACCATTGTCAATGGCTACATCCCATCCTCTCAGTGAAAATGGTCCAAATGCTCTTGTCACAGCATGGCTAATCATCTGTCGGTTCTCAATCATGTCAGAATAGAATCAATTGATTCTTTTGCGTTTGTCATCACGCCCAACAATCGCGAGTTTGAAGCTCATCACAGTCATTCAATCCCTGAATCCTACTCGGAATACCACAGACAAGGTTTAGACTTTTTGGACTCTCAGGAATGGCCACCAATAATTCTAGCTTATACCACGAAGATTCTGATCAAGGAATCCAAGAGATATACGCTCGTTCTAAGGTAGAACGGAAGTGGTTGTCAATCATGCGTTCATAAGGATGGATGATGATGAGTGTCATGGATCATCACATCCATCAGGTTGAAGTGCAACGGATATCTTAGAACAAGAATAAGCTGAATTGAGTAGAAAATAGTAGTAATTGCATTAAAACTCGAGGTACAGCAGAGCTCCACAGCCTTAATCTATGGTGTGTAGAAACTCCACCGTTGAAAATACATAACTGATCAAGGTCCAGGCATGGCTGAATGGCCAGCCCCCAAAGTTGTGATCAAAGGATCATAAGGTAATCCAAAAATAATCCAAAGATGTCTAATACAATAGTATAATGTCCTATTTATACTAGACTAGCTACTAGGGTTTACAGAAATAAGTAATTAATGCAGAAATCCACTTCTTGGGCCCACTTGGTGTGTGCTTGGGCTGAGCTTGAGCTTTACACATGCAGAGGCTTCTCTTGGAGTTAAACACCAAGTTGTAACGTGTTTTTGGTGTTTAACTCTGGTTTATGACGTATTTCTAGCGTTTGACTCCAGAATGCAGCATGGAACTGGCGTTGAACGCCAGTTTGCATCGTCTAAACTCCAATAAAGTATGGACTATTATATATTGCTGGAAAGCTATGGATGTCTACCTTCCAACGCCGTTGAGGGCGCGCCAGTTGGAGTTCTGTAGCTCCAGAAAATCCATTTCGCGTGTAGGAAAGTCAGAATCCATCAGCATCAGCAGTCCTTTGTCAGCCTCCTATAAGATTTTTGCTCATGTCCCTCAATTTCAGCCAGAAAATACCTGAAATCACAGAAAAATACACAAACTCATAGTAAAGTTTAGAAATGTGAATTTAGCATAAAAACTAATAAAAACATCCCTAAAAGTAGCTAGATCCTACTAAAAACTACCTAAAAACAATGCCAAAAAGTGTATAAATTATCCATTTATCACAACACCAAACTTAAATTGTTGCTTGTCCCCAAGCAACCGAAAATCAAATAGGATAAAAAGAAGATAATATACTATAAATCTCAAAATATCAATGAATATTAGTTCTAATTAGATGAGCGGGACTTGTAGCTTTTTGCTTTTGAACAGTTTTGGCATCTCACTTTATCCTTTGAAGTTTAGAATGATTGGCATCTCTAGGAATTCAGAGTTCAGATAGTGTTATTGATTATCCTAGTTAAGTATGTTGATTCTTGAACACAGCTACTTTTGTGAGTCTTCGCTGTGGCCCTAAGCACTTTGTTTTCCAGTATTACCACCGGATACATAAATGCCACAGACACATGACTGGGTGAACCGTTTTAGATTGTGACTCAGCTTTGCTAAAGTCCCCCATTAGAGGTGTCCAGAGCTTTTAAGCACACTCTTTTTGCTTTGGATCACGACTTTAACCACTCAGTCTCAAGCTTTTTACTTGGACCTGCATGCCACAAGCACATGGTTACGGACAGCTTGATTTAGCCGCTTAGGCCTGGATTTTATTTCCTTGGGCCCTCCTATCCATTGTTGCTCAAAGCCTTGGATCCTTTTTACCCTTGCCTTTTGGTTTTAAGGGCTATTGGCTTTTTCTACTTGCTTTTTCTTTTTCTTTCTAATTTTTTTCGCAAGCTTTTGCTTTTTTACTGCTTTTTCTTGCTTCAAGAATCAATTTCATGATTTTTCATATTATCAATAACATTTCTCTTGTTCATCATTCTTTCAAGAGCCAACAATTTTAACATTCATACACAACAAGATAAAAAATATGCACTGTTCAAGCATTCATTCAGAAAACAAAAAGTATTGTCACCACATCAATATAATTAAACTAATTTCAAGGATGAATTCAAAACTCATGTACTTCTTGTTCTTTTGAATTAGAAACATTTTTCATTTAATAGAGGTGGAGGATTCATGCAATTATTCATTGCCTTAAGACATAGTTACTAGACACTAATGATCATGTAGTAAAGACACAAACATAGATAAACATGAAGCTTAAAAACCGAAAAAAGAGAAATAAGAACAAGGAATGAGTCCACCTTAGTGATGGTGGCGCCTTCTTCTTGAAGGACCAATGATGTCCTCGAGCTCTTCTATGTCTCTTCCTTGCCTTTGTTGTTCCTCCTTCATTGCTCTTTGATCTTCTCTAATCTCATGGAGAATGATGGAGTGCTCTTGGTGTTCCACCCTTAGTTGGTCCATGTTATAACTCAAGTCTTCTAGAGAAGTGTTGAGTTGTTCCCAATAGTTGTTGGGAGGAAAGTGCATCCCTTGAGACATCTCAGGGATTCCTTGATGATGAGCTTCCTCATGTGTCTCTTGAGATCCATGAATGGGCTCTCTTGTTTGCTCCATCCTCTTCTTAGTGATGGGCTTATCCTCTTCAATGAGAATGTCTCCTTCTATGATAACTCGAGCTGAGTAGCATAGATGGCAAATAAGATGAGGAAAAGCTAGCCTTGCCATGGTGGAGGGCTTTTCGGCTACTTTGTAGAATTCAAGAGAGATGACTTCATGATCTTCTTCTTTCTCTCCAATCATGATGCTATGGATCATGATGGCCCGATCCACAGTAACTTCGGATCGGTTGCTAGTGGGGATGATGGAGCATCGGATGAACTCCAACCATCCTCTAGCCACAGGCTTATGGTCCAGTCTTCTCAATTGAACCGGTTTGCCTTTAGAGTCTCTTTTCCATTGAGCTCCTTCCACACATATTTCCATAAGGACTTGGTCCAACCTTTGATCAAAGTTGACCCTTCTAGTGTAGGGGCATGCATCTTCTTGCATCATACGCAAGTTGAATGCCAACCTCACATTTTCCGGACTGAAATCTAAGTATTTCCCCTGATCCATTGTAAGATAATTCTTTGGATTTGGGTTCATACTTTGATCATGGTTCCTAGTGATCCATGCATTGGCATAGAACTCTTGAACCATTAGGATTTTGACTTGTTAAATGGGGTTGGTAAGGACTTTCCAACCTCTTCTTTGAATCTCATGTCGGATCTTCGGATACTCATTTTTCTTGAGCTTGAAAGGGACCTCAGGGATCACCTTCTTCTTGGCCACAACTTCATAGAAATGATCTTGATGGGCTTTAGAGATGAATCTCTCCATCTCCTATGACTCGGAGGTGGAAGCTTTTGTCTTCCCTTTCCCTTTTCTAGAGGTTTCTCTGGCCTTAGGTACCATAAGTGGTTATGGAAAAACAAAAAACTATGCTTTTGCCACACCAAACTTAGAATATTACTCTCCCTCGAGCAAAAGAAGAAAGAAGAGAAGAAGAAGAAGAAGAAGAGGATATGGAGAAAAGGGAGAGGTGTGTGGTTTCGGCTAAGGTGAAGAAGAGAGGGTTGTAGTGTGTGAAAATGAAGAAGGATATAGGTGTTTATATAGTGAAGGGAGAGGGAGTAGGTTCGGCTATTTAGGGTGGGTTTGGGTGTGAAAGAGATTTTGAATTTTGAAAGTAGGTGGGGTTTATGGGGAAGAGTGGATAAATGTGAGTGGTGAAAGGGTAATTAGGAAGAGAGATTGAGGTGATTGGTGAAGGGTGTTTGGGGAAGAGTGTTATTGGATTGTGTGAAGAAGAAAGAAGGTAAGTTAAGGTAGGTGGGGATCTTGTGGGGTCCACAGATCCTGAGGTGATCTTGTGGGATCCACAGATCCTGAGGTGTCAAAGATTTATCATTTCTACACCAATTAGGCGTGTAAAACACCCTCTGCATGCAATCCTGGCATTTACCTCCAGATTGATGCTTGTTTCTGGCGTTAAACGCCAGCTCTATGCTTGTTATGGGCGTTCAACGCCAGTCTACAGCATGTTTCTGGCGTTGAACGCCAGTTCCATGCTTGCTTCTGGCGTTTAACGCCAGCTTTCCTCAGGTTGAAATCTTGGCGTTTAAATGCCAGATTGCTGCATGTTTCTGGCATTCAATGCTAGATCCATGCTCTGTTCTGGCGTTGAACGCCAGCCAGATGCTCCTTACTGGCATTTAAACGTGGTGTACGAAATTGCAATCACACTTTTTGCAATCCGCACAACTAACCAGCAAGTGCACTGGGTCGTCCAAGTAATACCTTACGTGAGTAAGGGTCGAATCCCATGGAGATTGTTGGTTTGAAGCAAGCTATGGTTATCTTATTAATCTTAGTCAGGATACCAATTATAGTTATCAATTGACTTGCAAATAAACAAGAGAGCATGGATTAAATAATACTTATTATGCAGTAATGGAGAATATGTTGGAGTTTTGGAGATGCTTTGTCTTCTAAATTCCTGTAACATAATGCTTTCTCACTTTCAAACATGAAAGGCTCCTTCCATGGCAAGTTGTATGTAGGGTGTCACCATTGTCAATGGCTACTTCCCATCCTCTTAGTGAAAATGGTCCAAATGCTCTATCACAGCACGGCTAATCATCTGTCGGTTCTCGATCATGTTGGAATAGGATCCATTGATCCTTTTGCATCTGTCACTACGCCCAACACTCGTGAGTTTGAAGCTCGTCACAGTCATCCAATCCTTGAATCCTACTCAGAATACCACAGACAATGTTTAGACCTTCTGGATTATCAAGGTGCTGCCAATGGATTCTAGCTTATACCACGAAGATTCTGATTAAGGAATCTAAGAGATACTCATTCAGTCTAATATAGAACAGAGGTGGTTGTCAGGCACACGTTCATGGGTTGAGAATGATGATGAGTGTCACAGATCATCACCTTCTTTATATTGAAGCGCGAATGAACATCTTAGATAGGGACAAGCGTGTTTGAATAGAAAACAGAAATAATTGCATTAATTCATCGAGACGCTGCAGAGCTCCTCACCCCCAACAATGGAATTTAGAGATTCATGCCGTCAAAAGTACAAAGTTCAGATCTAAAAATATCATGAGATCCACAATAAGTCTCTAAAAGTTGTTTAAATACTAAACTGGTAACCTAGGTTTACAAAAAATGAGTAAACTAAGATAGATGGTGAAGAAATCCATTTTTGGGGCCCACTTGGTGTGTGCTGGGGCTGAGACTTGGGCTTTTCACGTTCCTGGGCTGTTTCTGGAGTTAAACGCCAGGTTGTAACCTGTTTCTGGCGTTTAACTCCACTTGCAACCTGTTTCTGGCGCTGAACGCCAGAATGCAACATGGAACTGGCATTAAACGCCAGTTTATGTCGTTTATCTTCGCGCAAAGTATGGACTATTATATATTGCTGAAAAGCCCTGTATGTCTAATTTCCAACCCAATTGAGAGCGCGCCAGTTGGACTCTTGTAGTTTCAAAAAATCCATTCCGAGTGCACGGAGGTCAGAATCCAACAACATCAGCAGTCCTTTTTCAGCTTGAGTCAGATTTTTGCTCAACTCCCTCAATTTCAGCCAGAAAATACCTGAAATCACAGAAAAATACACAAACTCATAGTAAAGTCAAGAAATATGATTCTTGCCTAAAAATTAATAAAAATATACTAAAAACTAAATAAAACATACTAAAAACTTCATGAAATTACCCCCAAAAAGCGTAAAAAATATCCGCTCATCACAACACCAAACTTAAACTATTGCTTGTCCTCAAGAAACTAGATAAATAAAATAGGATAAAAAGAAATCAAGAAGCAATAGTATCTCAGAGTTTTAAGTGAAGCTCAGATTCTAACTAGATGAGCGGGACTAGTAGCTTTTTGCTTCTGAACAGTTTTGGCATCTCAATTTATCCTTTGAAATTCAGAATGATTGACATCCATAGGAACTCAGAATTCAGATAGTATTATTGATTCTCCTAGTTAAGTATGTTAATTCTTGAACACAACTACTTTTATGAGTCTTGGTCGTGGCCCTAAGCACTTTATTTTCCAGTATTACTACCGGATACATAAATGCCACAGACACATAAATGGGTGAACCATTTCAGATTGTGACTTAGCCTTGCTAAAGTCCCCAATTAGAGGTGTCCAGAGTTCTTAAGCACACTCTTTTGCTTTGGTTCACGACTTTAACCACTCAGTCTCAAGCTTTTCACTTGGACCTGCATGCCACAAGCACATGGTTAGGGACAGCTTGATTTTAGCCGCTTAGGCTTGGATTTATTTCCTTGGGCCCTCCTATCCATTGATGCTCAAAGCCTTGGATCCTTTTCACCCTTGCCTTTTGGTTTAAAGGGCTATTAGCTTTTTCTACCTCTTTTGCTTTTTTTTCACTACTTTTTCTTGCTTCAAGAATCAATTTCATGATTTTTCAGATCAGCAATAATATTTCTCTTGTTCATCATTCTTTTAGGAGCCAACAATTTTAACATTCATAAAATTAAATATCAAAAATATGCACTGCTCAATCATTCATTCAGAAGACAAAAAATATTACCACCACATATAAATAATTAGAATTTTCCTTATTAAGAACTTGAAAAATTATTGCCTCTTTATTCTAAAAATTCTACTATTTTATTCATGTTTGATGATGATGAGAAAAATAAATTATAGCTTACTTGGAGATAAAATCAAAATAGATATACTACTTATAACTCATATATAACTTCTAAGGTAAATTTCTATAAGAATAACTATCACAGAGTTAAAGCTAAGATTAGGACTCAACAACCTTTATTTTGGGAAATAGATGTTCCTCTAGTCTGTGGGGTGCTTAGTCCTTCAAGAGATAGCTTTTGACGCTTCAGTTCCTTCAAGTCACGCCTTTGCTCTTCTTGTTCCCCAAGCAGTTTGCAAAGCATGCTATTTTGATTATTCTATTCTTCCTTTATTTGGTCCATAGCTTCTTGCAATTTGGCAACAAATGCTTCAAGATGCTCCCAGTATTTAATTTGAGGGATCTCCGGGAGGAATTCCTGTGCTCTCCTCTTGATGGAATCGTCCTGCACTTGTTGTCTTTCCATTGATATTTTGGTGATTGGTCGCTCAACTGAGATATACTCAGTTACTCCCATCTTCACCCCAGCATCTTAACATAGCATAGAGATTAAGCTTGGATAAGCCAATTTGGCATCTTTAGAGTTCTTGTTTGCAATTATGTAAAGTTCACACGAAATTAGCTGATGAACTTCCACTTCTCTTCCCAACATAATGCAATGGATCATCACTGCTCTTTTAATGGTGACTTCAGAGCAGTTGCTAGTGGACAGTATAAAATGCCCAATGAAGTCTAGCCAGCCTCTGGCGACTGGTTTGGGATCTTCTCTCTTGAGTTGATTTGGGATGCCCTTGGTGTTGGTTGTCCACCTGGTTTCAGGGAGGTATATGTCCTCTAGAATCTTGTCCAAGCCCTTATTAGTTCTCATCATTCTCCTATTAAAGGAGTCTGGGTCATCTTTCAGCTGAGGTTGCTTAAAGATCTCCCTGATTTTGTCAGGGTGGATGTGAACAATCTTTCCTCTGACCAAGGTCTGATAGTAATAGAAGGCAGTTCCAGATATTTTTTGCCTGTCTGTTTGCCACAGATTAGAGTAAAATTCCTGAACTATATTTCTTCCCACCTTTGTTTCAGGATTAGCTAGAATTTCCAAGCTCCTGTTTCGAATTTGCTCTTGGATCTCTGGATATTCATCTTCTTTCAGATCGAATTTGACTTCTGGGATCACTGATCTTAGACCCATTATTTTGTAGTAATAGTCTGAATGTTCTTTGGTTAAGAACTTCCCTTGATTCCAAAGTGGTTTTGGAATATTTTCTTTCTTGCCTCTTGGAGTGGTTTGCTTTCCCTTAGGAGCTATGATCTTAGTGGGTATGGCTTAGTGATCACGGATAAACACACCAAACCTAGAGGGTTGCTTGTCCTCAAGTAAAAGAAAGGAAAGGAGAGGGATAGAAGGAGAGCTAATTTCGAATGGCGGATGAGAGGAGGGAGGCCGAATGTGGATTTAAAGGGAGGGGGTGGGTTTCGAAAATTTTGAAAAAAAGATAAGATAGAAGATATGATTTATAAAAGATAGGTATGATAGGAAGAAGATATAATTTGAAATTAAAAAGTTATGAAAGATATTTGAAAAAGATAAATCTGAATTTTGAGAAGAAAATATGATGAGTTTGAAAAGATTTGAAAAGAAGTTGAAAAAAATTGTGTTTATGAATTAAGATACATTTGATATCTTTGAAAAGGGATCTTAGAAATTAGGATTAAAATTTTTGGAATTGAAGTTTGAAAGATGGGAGTTTGTAACATGTTTATGCAAGAAATTATGAATTGAAACGTGAAAAATGGAAAAAAAAATGAGTTGAAAATGAATTCACCTCCTCCCCACAATCTTGGCGTTAAATGCCCAAACGCTGCATGTTTTGGGCGTTTAACGCCCATCTGTAGCTTCTCCTGGGCATTTAACGCCCAGCTGTTGCTTCTGGCTATCGTTAAATGATGCGTGAGCATCTTGTCTATCTTTTCCTAGTGAATTTGCATCTAATTTGTTGAGTTTAATTAAGAATTAATTATATTTTAGCCACTATGGATGCTCTTTTAAGTTTTGTGCAATTTTATTTATTTTAGGTAGCATTCGGATGGATTTGACGAAGTTTCTGCAGTGAAAGAGAAGAAACCAAGGAGATGGCAACGAGGAGCGACGCGCACGCGTGCCTGACGTGTGCGCATGATCTGGAAGTATCCATGGCGACGCGTTCGCGTGACTGACGCATACGCGTAATTTGAAGATTTGCTCAGCTACACGTCCGCGTGACTGACGCGTCCGCGTGACTCACAGAAAATTGCTGGGGACGATTTCTGGGCTGTTTCGACCCAGTTTCTAGCCCAGAAAACACAGATTAGAAGCTGCAGAATGGACAATTCAAGTGGTCCCCACCTATCAACAGAAGACTTGTTAATTAATTTGAATTTAAATTCAAATCTTATCTTTTAGGAAAAGATATTATCTTAATTTTAGATATTAGATTTTAAAAATTAATTAGGATTAGTTATAAATGGGGGAGACTTCTCTTCTATTGAACACAATTCCATTAGGGGGATTCCATTAGGGAATTCTATAAAAATTTACATTCCACATTCCATGAGCAACTAATCCTCCACTGTTAAGGTTAGGAGCTCTGTCTATTTGTATGTATTGATTTTATAGCTTTTTCTATTTTAATTTATGTTTTGGATTTATATTTAAGAATTGTTTTCGCTCTTTATCTTGTGAATTTGGGTGGAACGGAAGTATGACCCTCTTTCTATTTGAGTTCTTGTAAAACTTGGAAAAGCTCTTTACTTGAACAACAACTTGAAAACATATTCTCCTAAATTTTAATTATCTAGATTTAATAGGATACGTGACATATAATCCTTTTATTTTTTGGGTAATTAGAGCTTTTGTGGCATATAAACTGGAATTTGATTATCAACCTCTAATTGGAATTAATTGACCAAGGAATTGGCTGTTGATGAATTTTAGAGGAGACTAGAAAGGTCTAAGGAATTAGGGTCTAGTCACATATAGTTTGCCATAAATTAAATCCTACATAATTAAAATAGTTAGTAAGAAAATTTAATCCAGAAAAAATAGATAACTCTAAAACCTTAACTGTTTTCCTCCATATTTTCTTCCTAATTTATTTACTTGCCTTCCTTCAATATTCTTTATATTGTTTAATGTTTTTTTTATATTGCATCCAAACACTATTTTCTGTTTGCCTAACTAATCCTATCAAACACTATTGTTGCTTAGTCCATCAATCCTCGTGGGATCGACCCTTACTCACGTAAGGTATTACTTGGTACGACCCGGTGCACTTGCTGGTTAGTAGTGTGGGTTGTAAAATACCGCATCAAGTTTTTGGCGCCGTTGCCGGGGATTGACTGTGATTAACAACTTTTAGTTGTTTGATTGTTTAGATTAGGCGTTTTAATTTTAATTTTAAAAAAATTGTTTTATTATTTTTTGAAAAAAAAATTTTTTTCCTTGTTTCGCGTTAGCAAACCCCCTCCCCTGTTTCGTTTTCTTTAATTTTTTTTCTTTTCTCTTTTATTAACTAAAAAGAAAATTTTTTTTAAATAAATAAATAACACTAATATTTTTCTTAATTTCTGAAATTAAGTTTGGTGTCTCCCAGTTAGTTTTATTTTAATTCTTAGAATTCTGTTCTTTCTTCTTTGCTTTCTTGTTTACCACATTGTGCGTTTAATCTTTTTTGATGTTTTGTGCTGAGGAAGAATAATGGAGAGAGATCACGTGGGTTACTACTCACACCCAAGTAGTGATTCATATTATGGTGGATGGAGGAACTATCCAAATTTTGGTTGGCAAAGCTAACACCAAAGAAACTTCAATGCTCCATGTTCCAACTACCAAGAACCATCATCTTTCTACCCATATCAAGAGCCACCATCGATATTGAGGCTCCTCAGAAGAAGGGTGTTATGAAAGTAGAAATTCTTAATGCTATTCTTACTCAAAACAAGCTTATGACTCAGCAAATAAATCTACTTACTCAACAGATGGGTGGCATACAAGTCCCAGCTATCAACACCCAAAACCTTCTTCAAGAGGTCAATTACATGGGGAGTGCTCCTAGAAACCCCAATAATGATCCCTATTCTAAGACCTATAATCAGGGGTGGAGAAATCACCCAAATTTTGGGTGGAGAAAGCAACCTCAGAGGCCACAAAATTTCAATCATAATTCTCAAGATGGTTTTCAACAGAATAATTTTAATAACCACCAGTTTCAATCAACTCAGCAGGCAAACTCTAAATCCCAAGAAGATTCTAATTGGGAGATGATGATAAGTTTCATGCAGGAAACCAGAGCTTCCATTAGAAACTTGGAAGTGCAAATGGGCCAAATGAGCAAACAATTACCTGAGAGGTCTGCAAATACATTTCCAAGTGATACAGTGGTGAACCCAAGAGAAGACTATAAGGTTATTCAACTGAGAAGTAGTAAAGTAGCTGGCTCTGAGACCAAGGTCAATGAAGAGTTAGTTGAAAAAGAAAGCTACCAAGAGGAAGAGGTTGAAATTGAGGAAGCTTGCAAAGAAGTAGAAGAATTCAAAGAAGAACACAAGGGAGTGGAGCTTGCAAGACCTCGCCCAAAGCCATCACCATCCAATACAACATTCAAGTGGGTAAAATTTCTACCCTTAACCTTTACTTTCTCACTTAAATATGGGATACTGGAGACGGGTGGTCAACTTAGAGCTCTTTGTGGCATTAATAGTAAGAGGAAGATGGTTAGTGGTAAGAGTTGTCAAACAAGGTTCAATATGGTTGCATACTCCAAATTGAAGTGCAAGGATTGGTATAGAGCTCAATTGAAGGGGTCTAGAAGGTTGTTTGGATGTCTCTATGAGAATCCAGATTGCTTGCCACCCGGTGGAAACAATAGTGATACACAAGAAGACGGGTGTAAGAGCAAGGTTTGGGACCCTGGAATTCATTTCCACAATCAACACTCATGGGGTCTTGTCACTTGCTTCAACTTGCTCAAAGGCTTTATACGCCTAGTTTGGGATCCTGGTAGCCATTGGAATTACAAAAATTGGTGGAAATTCTTGGATCAGTACAAGCATAAGCCACCATGACAAGGAGCTCACCACATGTCCAACTTAAGGACTTTAACTAAAAGTGCTTGGTGGGAGACAACCTACCGTGGTATGATCGTTCCTCTTTGTATCCTTAGTTATTTTCTCATTTATATTGTTTTTATTAAGTTCTTACTAATTTTTTGATCATGCAGCTATTTTATCACAGGAACTGAACACTTCAAGCTAAAAAAAAAAACGTGCATCCAACGCGCAAGCGTCACTGACGCGTACGCGTCAGAGGGGTGTGCGTGAAAAATAAATATGAACAGAGAGTTACGCGGGAGTGGCACCAGAATAGAGCCTTTCACACAAACAAGCCCACGCGTTCGCATACCCCACGCGTTTGCGTCAGTTGTGATTTTTGCCATTCACGCGGGCGCGTCACTGACGCGGACGCGTGACCTGAAAAATTGACGTAAAAGAGTGTTTGAGCAGAGAGTTGTGCTGGCTTGGGGCAAGAAGTGTGCTAAAAGCACAAATTTGGTCACGCGGACGCGTGACTAACGTGTCCGCATCAATTGCACGTATGGCCATCCACGCGTTCGCATGCATGACACGAACGCGTCGTATGAAAATTTGGCTCCCAAGCCATGCGAATAGAAAGTCGCACGGGCGCGCGGCTGGCTTCGCGCAAATCGCACAAAACCCAAGGCACGCGAACGCGTGCCTGACGCTTACGCGTCATTATGGAAATTTCGCGACCCACGCGAACGCGTGCTGCACGCGTTCGCGTCGCTTGCGCCACACTAGTTCGCCTGTGATGACAGGTCATCATATACCCATTTTTTAAGCTAATTTCACTTGTTTTACTAGTCTTTATGCACTTTCTTGCATCCTAAGTAAGTAATTTGGAATGAAAATGCATAACTTCTTTAAATCAAACAACCACCATTAAATTGAGGCTAAATCATGAGGTTTGGGCAAAAATTAATTGATTTTTAATGAATTATAAACCTTATGAGTTTAGAGATACTTTGATTGGTTGTTTTGGTTTCTTGAAGGTGAAGAAAGGAAGAAAAGAAGTAAAACGTGGCTTAAGAAAGCGTGTCCCAAGGAAAAAAAGAATGTGGCGCATGGAAGGGAGGAAGCTACACTGCCCTCCAGGAGAGCACACTGCCCTCCAGGAGAGCAGCATGTTGAACCAAGCCTTGAAAAGCATCACTGCCCTGCCCACAACAAGGGCGGAGCACAATTTGATGCCAAGGACCAAAGGAAGCAAAAACTCTGCCCTGCCCTCCTCAAGAGCAATATCGGGCTTCATCCAAGAATAATTCAAAGGAAATTGCTTCCCAGTGCTTCCTACGGGTTTCGAACCCAAGAACAAGGAGGAAAGGAGTAGCGCTCAAGCACAAGAAAAACAATCAAAAATTGGCTTACTTTCAATCTCCCAGGATCGAACAAGGCACCATGAGGAAGCAAGGAATTAGGCATTACTTTGGTGCCAAGAAAACCAAGGAAAAGGAGCAGCATGTGCCTCCACCGAGTTTCGAACGTGGGACTTCACCATTGGCAACATTACCCTACCCTCCACAAGGGCAGGGCAGCATTTTGTGGTGCATGGCCAGCGCACAAAATTGGCACGCACCAAGGGAGTTTCGGCCAGCAAGCACGCACGCACGGGCAGCTTGGCGCACCATGGCAACTCTGCCCTGCCCTCCACAAGGGCAGGGCAGCATCCTGCAACATCTTGAACGCCCATCACACGCATGAGGCCGCATGCACCATTTCCTGCTATGCCCTCCACAGGGACAGGGCAGCCTCCTGGAAGCTACTTTCTCATGGGCTAAAAATTGGATTAAAAATCCAATTTAATTCATTTCTTCACCAAATCAAAAGCCCATCCAAATTCCAAAATCCAAGAATAGAAAGTGTATAAATAAGAGATAGTTTGATGTAATTAGGACCCTTCTTTTGATTTTTGAATTTTTACATTTTGAAACTTCATTTTCTCTGAGAGCTTTGAATTGAGAATTGAGAGAATTGGGAAGGAGAATTGATCTCTCTTCTTCCTCGTTCTTGCTTGAGCATTTTTACTTTTCTTGTTTGAGTCTTGGGTGTGAAGAATTAAGGAATTTCTGTCTCAATCTCCATTTAAGATCTCTTTGATTTCTCTGCTGCATAATTGAATTAAATCCCAATTCCTTTACTGCTTCCTCTCTAATTTCTCGTTAATTGCTTTGTGAATTTGGATCTGGGAAGGCAATTGAGATCTAGACTTTGCTATCTAGTCTCTGGAGTCCTGAGATCCCATTTTCCTTTTGGTTCTTCTGTGAACCCCTGCTGCAATTAAATTTCCCTTTCTGTTTGAGATCTAATAGAATTCAAATCATTTCTTGCTTTGATAACTGCTGCAATATAATTTCCTTTGCTTAAAATCTGAAATCCCAGTCCTCAAATCCCTTTTCCATTCAAGTAATTTATATTTCTTGCACTTTAAGTTACTGCAATTTACATTTCTTGCACTTTAAGTTTCAAGCATTTAATTTCTTGTTCTTTAAGATTCTGCTCTTTTACTTTCAGTTCTCTTTAATTTCTGCAATTCACCCCTCTCCCTTTACATTTTCTGCTATTTACTTACTGTTGGATACAAAATCACTCAATGAATACTTGATTCGCTTGACTAAATTAACCACTGAACTAAAATTGCTCAATCCTTCAATCCCTGTGGGATCGACCTCACTCCCGTGAGTTTTATTACTTGATGCGACCCGGTATACTTGCCGGTTGGATTTGTGTGTTGGAAATTCATTTTTCCACCAAAATACCATCAAGTTTTTGGCGTCGTTGCCGGGGATTGAATTAGATTGACAATGATTAAGTAAGGTGGTGGTCTAGATTAAGCATTTTTTTCTTTTTTTACTAAGCACATTAACTGTTTGACACATTGTGTCACCTAACCCTCTAACCACATTCTAGCATTAGAATGTCCATGTTTCGTTTAGTTTGTTTGTGATTTTTGCAAGTTATGGAGGCTGAGGTGCGTGAAGAGGGAGTGAGCAACAATACCCAGCCTGCAAGAAGGGTGTTGGCCTCTTACACTATCCCCAATGCAAGAAACTGCGGGAGTAGCATACTCACTCCCAATGTTCATGCAAATAATTTTGAGTTGAAGCCTCAACTTATCACTCTGGTGCAGAACAATTGCTCCTATGGAGGAAGTCCACTTGAAGATCCAAACCAACACTTATCCATTTTCCTCAGGATTTGTGAAACTGTCAAAACAAGTGGTGTGCATCCAGACATCTACAAGCTACTGCTGTTTCCATTCTCTCTGAAGGATAAGGCCACTCAATGGCTAGAGACATTTCCCAAAGAAAGCATTAATAATTGGGAAGACTTAGTGAGCAAATTCCTAGCCAAGTTCTATCCTCCTCAGAGGGTCATCAAGCTGAAAACAGAGGTGCAAACATTCATTCAAATAGATGGAGAGTCACTGTATGATGCCTGGGAGAGATACAAGGCCTTAATCAGGAAATGTCCCCCAGAAATGTTTAGTGAGTGGGATAGACTCCAAAACTTCTATGAAGGGTTGACCCAGAAAGCTCAAGAAGCATTAGATCATTCAGCAGGAGGCTCATTGCAGCTAATGAAGACAGCAGAGGAAGCCCAAAACCTCATAGAGATGGTGGCAAATAATCAATATTTCTTTACTCATCAAAGACAACGCCAACCAGCCCAGAGAAAGGATGTGCTGGAGCTTGAAGGTGTTGATGTTCTCTTGGCACAAAACAAACAGATGCATCAATAACTTCAGCAACAAATAGAAATGATGGCCAAGAAAATTGATGGACTGCAAGGTGCTGCAGTAAACACACAACGCCAATCTCAAACCTCACATGGGTGGAAACAATCTGAAGAAAGTTTTGGGACATTCAATTATGAGCAACAAAACTCTGAGCAGGTGCAATGCATGAATAACACTTCAAGTTCATTACAACACAATTTTCATGGCGATGCACACAAGACACTGATGAGCGGATATTTTATACGCTTTTTGGGGGTAATTTCATGTAGATTTTAGTATGTTTTAATTAGTTTTTAGTAGAATATTATTAGTTTTTAGGCAAAAATCATATTTCTGGACTTTACTATGAGTTTGTGTGTTTTTCTGTGATTTCAGGTATTTTCTGGCTGAAATTGAGGGAGCTGAGCAAAAATCTGAGTTAGGCTGAAAAAGGACGGCTGATGTTGTTGGATCCTGACCTCCCTGCACTCGAAATAGATTTTTTGGAGCTACAGGACTCAAATTGGCGCGCTCTTAACGGCTTTGGAAAGTAGACATCCAGGGCTTTCCAGCAATATATAATAGTCCATACTTTGCGCGAAGATAGACGATGTAACTTGGCGTTGAACGCCAAGTACATGCTGCTGTCTGGAGTTAAACGCCAGAAAAACGTCATGATCCGGGGTTGAACGCCCAAAACACGTTATAACTTGGAGTTCAACTCCAAGAAAGGCCTCAACTCGTGGATAGCTTTAGTCTCAGCCCCAGCACACACCAAGTGGGCCCCAGAAGTAGATTTCTGCACCAATTATCTTAGTTTACTCATATTCTGTAAACCTAGGTTACTAGTTTACTATTTAAACAACTTTTAGAGACTTATCTTGTACCTGATGACATTTTCAGATCTGAATTACATACTTTTTGACGGCATGAGTCTCTAAACTCCATTGTTGGGGATGAGGAGCTCTGCAGCGTCTCGATGAATTAATACAATTCCTTTGTTTTCCATTCAAACACGCTTGTTCTTATCTAAGATGTTCATTCGCGCTTAATTATGGAGAAGGTGATGATCCGTGACACTCATCACCTTCCTCAATCCATGAACGTGTGCCTGACAACCACCTCCGTTCTACATCAGATTGAATGAGTATCTCTTAGATTCCTTAATCAGAATCTTCGTGGTATAAGCCGGATTGATGGCGGCATTCATGAGAATCCGGAAAGTCTAAACCTTGTCTGTGGTATTCCGAGTAGGATTCTGGGATTGAATGGCTGTGACGAGCTTCAAACTCCTGAAGGTTGGGCGTTAGTGACAAACGCAAAAGAATCAATGGATTCTATTCCAACCTGATTGAGAACCGACAGATGATTAGCCGTGCTGTGACAGAGCATAGGAACGTTTTCACTGAGAGGATGGGAAGTAGCCATTGACAACGGTGACACCCTACATAGAGCTTGCCATGGAAGGGACTTTGCGTGTGGAGAAGGATTTCAAGGAAGAGTTGAAGTTCAGAGGACAAAGCATCTCCAAAACTCCAACATATTTCTCATTACTGCACAACAAGTAACGCATTTATTCTCTATTATTAAAGTAATAACTATTTATTTTATGCCCTTCTCTTTATTAAAATACGAGGCTAAAGAATCCTATTGGTATCCTGACTAAGACAAATAAAATAAACATAGCTTGCTTCAATCCAACAATCTCCGTGGGATTCGACCCTTACTCATGTAAGGTATTACTTGGACGACCCAGTGCACTTGCTGGTTAGTTGTGTGGATTACAAATTCGTGCACCAAGTTTTTGGCGCCGTTGCCGGGGAATGTTCGAGTTTGAACAACTAAAGGTTTATTTTATTTCTTAGATTAGGAAGATTTTGGTAATTGGGTCAGAGTCTTTTATTTTCTTTTCAAAAATATTATTTTTCTTTATTAATTTTTAATTTCTCTTTGAGTCTAGTGTCTTATTCTAAGTTTGGTGTCAATTTCATATTTTGTATTTTTTATTTAAAATTTTCGTATTTGTATCTGTGTTCTTCATTGATCTTCAAGTTGTTCTTGTTTATTTTGCTTGTTTGATCTTAAGTTTTTCTTGTTTTGTGTCTTTTCTTGTTTTTCTTGTGCTTTTTCAAAACAGTAACTTTCAAAAATTTTTACTTATATCCATAAATATAATACATTTTTAAAAATCAACTCTGAAGTTGCTACCCATTTTGCTGGAGCTTTAGTAGTTGTTCTTCATAGTTGGGTATCTTCTTTGGAATCTTTTTTTATTGAATCTTGTGCCAAACTCTAAGTTTGGTGTTTTCTTGTTAAGTTTTCTTTAATTTTCGAAAATTTGTCTTGGTTTTCTAAAAATTTTAAGTTTGGTGTTCTTTCTTTTGTTCTTGGTGTTCTTGTGAATTTTCAAAGTGTTCTTGAGCCTTTCTTGTGCTTTGATCTTAAAATTTTTAAGTTTGGTGTTCCTTGGTGTTTTCCCTCCAAAATTTTCGAAAATAAGGAATATTGGATCTAAAAATTTTAAATCTTGTGTCTTTTGCATACTTTTCTCTTTCATCATAAAATTCAAAATTCAAAAAAAATATATACTTTCTAACTAATTTTGAACTACATTTTTCGAAAATTTTATATAAAAATTCAGATTTCAATTTCAAAATATTTTCAATTTCTTTTATTTGTTTCGTTTTTTTTTTATTTTATAAAAATTAATTTTTTTATAAAATAAATAATAGCAACATACATATCATCTCTTTTATTCCATCATGGAATTAAGTGGGAATGATCAGTCCAGGAGGACTCTGGGGTCTTATGCTAACCCCACTACTGCTTCATATGGGGGTAGTATCTGTATACCCTCCATTGGAGTTAGTAGCTTTGAGTTGAATCCTCAGCTCATTATCATGGTGCAGCAAAACTGCCAGTATTCTGGTCTTCCACATGAAGAACCTACAAAGTTTCTGGCACAATTTTTACAATTTGCTGACATAGTACATGATAAAGAAGTGGATCAGGATGTCTACAGATTATTACTGTTTCCATTTGCTGTAAAAGATCAAGCTAAGAGGTGGTTAAATAACCAGCCTAAGAACAGCATAAAAACATGGAAACAGCTGTCAGAAAAATTCCTGAATCACTATTTCCCTCCAAAACGGATGACACAGCTAAGGCTAAGCATCAAAGGCTTCAAACAAGGAGATAATGAATCTCTTTATGATGCCTAGGAGAGATACAGAGAGATGCTAAGAAAATGCCCCTCTGAAATGTTTTCAGAGTGGGTGCAATTAGACATCTTCTACTATGGGCTTACAGAAAAAGCTCAGATTTCTCTAGACCACTCAGCTGGTGGATCTATACATATGAGAAAAACAATTGAAGAAGCTCAAGAGCTTATTGATACAGTTGCCAGAAATCAACATCTGTACCTAAGCAGTGAATCTTCCATGAAAGAAGAAGCTAAAACAGTAACTGATGAACTCAGTCCTGTAGATCAGGCCAATGAATTCAATCAGCAATTAGACTTTCTAACTCAGTAGCTAGCCGAATTCAAGGAAATATTACAGGAAACAAGAATGGCTAACAGGAATATGGAAGTGCAACTAAAGCAAACAGAAAAGCAACTGTCAAAACAAATAGCAGAAGAATGCCAAGCAGTTCAATTAAGAAGTGGGAAAACATTAAATACCTCACTTCAAAGCAGCAGGAAGCCAAGAAATGAATAGATGTCTACTCAAAATCCCTCTGAGGACAATCAGAGCCCAGAGAGGAATAATGCTGGCGCTGAACGCCCAGACCATGCTCATTCCTGGCGTTCAACGCCAGAAACAAGCATGAATCCGGCGTTGAACGCCCAAAGGGAACATGGTTCTGGCGTTCAACGCCAGTAACAAACAAGGAGGTGGCGTCTAAAGCCACTCCAGCTTCCACCCCTGGCATTCAAACGCCAGTGGGGGATCAGTCACATACAAGTGCTGATGACAACCCTTATAAAAAAGCTTCCCAACCCACTTCTGTAGGTAATAAACCTGCAGCAACTAAGGTTGAGGAATACAAAGCTAAAATGCCTTATCCTCAAAAACTTCGCCAAGCGGAACAGGATAAGCAATTTGCCCGCTTTGCAGACTATCTCAGGACTCTTGAAATAAAGATTCCGTTTGCAGAAGCACTTGAGCAAATACCCTCTTATGCTAAGTTCATGAAAGAGATCTTAAGTCATAAGAAGGATTGGAGGGACACTGAAAAAGTTTACCTCACTGAGGAATGCAGTGCAGTCATTCTGAAAAGCTTACCTGAGAAGCTTAAAGATCCTGGGAGCTTTATGATACCATGCACATTAGAGGGTACTTGTGCCAAGCAAGCTTTATGTGATCTTGGGGCAAGTATCAACCTAATACCTGCATCTACTATCAGAAAGCTTGGTTTAACTGAAGAAATCAAACCAACCAGGATATGTCTTCAACTTGCTGATGGCTCCATTAAATACCCATCAGGTGTGATTGAAGACATGATTGTCAAGGTTGGGCCATTTGCCTTTCCTACTGACTTTGTGGTGCTGGAAATGGAGGAGCACAAGAGTGCAACTCTCATTCTAGGAAGACCTTTCCTAGCAATTGGCCGAACCCTCATTGATGTCCAAAAAGGGGAAGTAACCTTGAGAGTCAATGAGGAGGAGTTTAAGTTGAATGTTGTCAAAGCCATGCAACATCTAGACACCCCAAATGACTGCATGAGTGTTGATATTATTGACTCTCTGGTAAGAGAGGTCAATATGGCTGAGAGTCTCGAATCAGAGCTAGAGGACATCTTTAAAGATGTTCAGCCTGACTTGGAGGAACCAGAGAAGATAATAGAACCTCTGAAAATCCCTCAAGAAGAGGAGAAACCTCCAAAACCCGAACTCAAACCATTACCACCATCCCTGAAATATGCATTTCTGGGAGAAGGTGATACCTATCCTATAATTATAAGCTCTACCTTAGAGCCACAGGAAGAGGAAGCACTAATTCAAGTGCTAAGGACACACAAGACAGCTCTTGGGTGGTCCATCAGTGATCTTAAGGGCATTAGCCCAGCCAGATGCATGCACAAGATCTTACTGGAGGATGACGCCAAGCCAGTGGTTCAACCACAAAGGCGGCTGAATCCAGCCATGAAAGAAGTGGTGCAGAAAGAGGTCACTAAACTACTAGAGGCTGGGATTATTTATCCTATTTCTGACAGCCCCTGGGTGAGCCCTGTCCACGTTGTCCCTAAGAAAGGTGGCATGACAGTGGTTCATAATGAAAAAAATGAACTGGTTCCTACAAGAACAGTTACAGGGTGGCGTATGTGTATTGATTATAGAAGGCTCAATACAGCCACCAGAAAGGATCATTTTCCTTTACCATTCATAGACCAAATGCTAGAAAGACTAGCAGGTCATGAATACTACTGCTTCCTGGATGGATATTCAGGTTATAATCAAATTGCAGTAGATCCCCAGGATCAAGAGAAAATGGCATTCACATGTCCATCTGGAGTATTTGCATACAGAAGGATGCCATTTGGCCTGTGCAATGCACCTGCAACCTTTCAGAGGTGCATGCTCTCAATTTTCTCTGATATGGTGGAAAAATTCCTGGAAGTCTTCATGGATGACTTTTCAGTATTTAGAGACTCATTCAGCTCCTGCCTTAACCATTTAGCACTTGTTCTGAAAAGATGCCAAGAAACTAACCTGGTTTTAAACTGGGAAAAATGTCACTTTATGGTGACTGAAGGAATTGTCCTTGGGCACAAAATCTCGAACAAGGGGATAGAGGTGGATCAAGCTAAGGTAGAGGTAATTGAAAAATTACCACCACCTGCCAATGTTAAGGCAATCAGAAGCTTTCTGGGGCATGCAGGATTCTATAGGAGGTTTATAAAGGATTTTTCAAAAATTGCCAAACCTCTGAGCAACCTGCTAGCTGCTGACATGACATTTATCTTTGATAAAGAGTGTCTGCAGGCATTTGAGACTCTGAAAGCTAAATTGGTTACAGCACCAATCATCTCTGCACCAGACTGGACATTACCATTTGAATTGATGTGTGATGCCAGTGACCATGCCATTGGTGCAGTGTTGGGACAAAGGCATGACAAGCTTCTGCACGTCATTTACTATGCCAGCCATGTTCTAAATGATGCACAGAAGAATTACACAACCACAGAAAAAGAGCTACTTGCAGTGGTTTACGCCATTGACAAATTCAGATCCTATTTAGTAGGATCAAAAGTGATTGTGTACACTGATCATGCTGCTCTTAAATATCTACTCACAAAGCAGGATTCAAAACCCAGACTCATCAGATGGGTGTTGCTTCTGCAAGAGTTTGATATAGAAATAAGAGACAGAAAAGGGACAGAGAATCAAGTAGCAGATCACCTGTCCCAAATAGAACCAATAGAAGGGGCGTCCCTCCCTCTCACTGAGATCTCTGAAACTTTTCCGGATGAGCAACTCTTTGCCATCCAGGAAGTGCCATGGTTTGCAGACATTGCAAACTACAAGGCAGTGAGATTCATACCCAAAGAGTACACTAGGCTGCAATCAAAGAAATTGATCACAGATGCAAAGTACTATCTTTGGGATGAACTATATCTCTTCAAGAGATGTGCAGACGGAGTAATCCGTAGATGTGTGCCTAAGGAAGAAGCGCAAAAGATTTTATGGCACTGCCATGGATCACAGTATGGAGGACATTTTGGAAGTGAGCGAACAGCGACAAGTGTCCTCCAAAGTGGCTTCTACTGGCCTACTCTTTATAAAGATTCCCGAGCATTTGTGCTTAATTGTGACAGTTGCCAAAGATCAGGCAACCTACCTCACAGTTATGCCATGCCTCAACAAGGGATCTTGGAGATTGAGTTGTTTGATGTATGGGGCATTGACTTCATGGGACCTTTCCCACCATCATACTCAAACACTTATATTCTGGTGGCAGTGGATTATGTATCCAAATGGGTGGAGGCTATTGCAACACCCACTAATGACACTAAAACAGTGTTAAAATTCCTCCAGAAACACATCTTCAGCAGATTTGGTATCCCTAGAGTATTAATCAGTGATGGGGGCACTCATTTCTGCAATAAACAGCTTTACTCTGCTCTGGTACGTTATGGAGTTAGCCACAGGGTAGCTACTCCATATCACCCACAAACTAATGGGCAAGCTGAAGTCTCAAATAGAGAACTCAAAAGAATCCTGGAACGGACTGTAATTAACCGTAGAAGGGATTGGGCAAGAAGCTTGAATGATGCTCTGTGGGCATACAGAACAGCATTCAAGACCCCTATAGGGACCTCTCCATACCAGCTTGTGTATGGAAAGGCATGTCACTTGCCAGTGGAACTGGAACACAAGGCCTACTGGACAACCAGATTCCTAAACCTTGATGCCAAGTTAGCTGGAGAAAAACAATTGCTCCAGTTAAATGAGCTAGAGGAATTTAGACTCAATGCTTTCGAGAATGCAAAAATATACAAAGAGAAAGCGAAAAGATGGCATGATAAGAAACTGTCATCCAGAGTCTTTGAGCCAGGGCAGAAAGTCTTGCTATTTAATTTTAGGCTCAAATTATTCCCCAAAAAATTAAAATCCCGGTGGAGAGGTCCATATGTAATTACAAGTGTATCACCATATGGATACATAGAGCTTCAGGATAATGACTCTAACAAAAAGTTCATTGTTAATGGACAAAGAGTTAAGCATTATCTTGAAGGTAATTTTGAGCAAGAATGCTCAAAACTGAGACTTAATTAAAGCTCAGTAATAGTCCAGCTAATGACATTAAAGAAGCGCTTGCTGGGAGGCAACCCAGCCAATCACAAAACTTAATTTTATTTGCTTCTGTTGATTTTTACAGGTATAGGTCACATATCTTCAAGGTAAAAAAGGCAATTAATCGATTTCACAGAGTTACAGGGGAATTTGGAAGTTCACTGGCGAAAAAAAACCAGTAAGAAACACTTTGGGCGTTGAACGCCCAAAAGAAGCACCCATTGGGCGTTCAACGCCAGTAAGGGTAGCCATCTGGGCGTTAAACGCCAGAAAGGAGCATCTTCTGGGCGTTAAACGCCAGAAAGAAGCACCTTCTGGGCGTTTAAACGCCAGAATGTTAGCATCCTGGGCGTTCAGAAAAACGCCCAGTGACAAAGGACCTCCTGGCGTTCAACGCCAGAAAGAAGCATCAGCTGGGCGTTGAACGCCCAGGAGAAGCAGCATTTGGGCGTTAAACGCCCAAAACATGCATCGTTTGGGCGTTTAACGCCAGGATGGTGGGAGGAGGTAAAAATTCGTTTTTTTTTTATAATTTTTCTAAATTTTTATGTTTCAATTCATGATTTCTTACATAAAAATGTTTCAAATTGTCATCCCTCATATCAAATTAGTTTTCTAAAAATCCTGATTTCTAAAAATCCATGTTTCAAAAATTTCAAATATATCTTAATCCATAAAGACAAATTGTTTTCCAATCCAATCCAACTCTTTTAAGTTTGTTTTCAAAACTCAATTATCTTTTTAAAATCTTTTTCAAAATTAAAAATTCAGATCTATCTTTTAATTATTATTCAGATCTTTCTCTTTTTAAACTATATCTTTTTCTTATCATATCTATCTTTTACAAATCATATCTTCTATCTTATCTTTTTCTTATTTTCGAAAATTTCCCACCCCCCTCCCTATATATTGAATTCGGCGCCCCTCTCATCATCCCCATGCCACACTTGCTCTCCTCCTATCCCTCTTCTTTCTTCTCTTTTCCTTGAGGACAAGCAAAGCTCTAAGTTTGGTGTGTTTATCCGTGATCACAAAAACATACTCATTAAGATCATGGCTCCTAAAGGAAAACAACTGATGAGCGGATAATTTATACGCTTTTTGGCATTGTTTTCAGTATGTTTTCAGTATATTTTAGTTAGTTTTTAGTATATTTTTATTAGTTTTTAGTTAAAATTCACTTTTCTGGATTTTACTATGAGTTTGTGTGTTTTTCTGTGATTTCAGGTATTTTCTGGCTGAAATTGAGGGTCCTGAGCAAAAATCTGATTCAGAGGCTGATAAGGACTGCAGATGCTGTTGGATTCTGACCTTCCTGCACTCGAAGTGGATTTTCTGGAGCTAGAGAAGCCCAATTGGAGCGCTCTCAACGGCGTTGGAAAGTAGACATCCTGGGCTTTCCAGCAATGTATAATAGTTCATACTTTGCCCGAGATTTGATGGCCCAAACCGGCGTTGCAAGTCAGCCTCAGAATTCCCAGCGTTTAACGCTGGAACTGGCATGGAGTTAAACGCCCAAACTGGCATAAAAGCTGGCGTTTAACTCCAGAAAAAGTCTCTACACATGAAAGCTTCAATGCTCAGCCCAAGCACACACTAAGTGGACCCAGAAGTGGATTTTTACGTCATTTACTCATTTCTGTATACCCTAGGTTACTAGTTCACTATTAATAGGATCTTTTGACATTGTATCTGTACCTCATGACACTTTTACATGTTTCTTTGTGTACCTTCCACAGCATGAGTCTCTAAACCCCATGGTTGGGGGTGAGGAGCTCTGCTGTGTCTTGATGGATTAATGCAATTACTACTGTTTTTCATTCAATCATGCTTGCTTCCATTCTAAGATATTACTTGTTCTTAAACCGGATGAATATGATGATCCGTGACACTCATCATCATTCTCAACTATGAACGTGTGCTTGACAACCACCTCCGTTCTACCTTAGATTGAGTAGATATCTCTTGGATTCCTTAATCAGAATCTTCGTGGTATAAGCTAGAACTGATGGCGGCATTCAAGAGAATCCGGAAGGTCTAAACCTTGTCTGTGGTATTCTGAGTAGGATTCAATGATTGAATGACTGTGACGAGCTTCAAACTCCTGAGGGCGGGGAGTTAGTGACAGACGCAAAAGAATCACTGGATTCTATTCCGGCCTGATTGAGAACCGACAGATGGATAGCCGTGCCGTGATAGGGTGCGTTGAACATTTCCACTGAGAGGATGGGAGGTAGCCACTGACAACGGTGAAACCCTTGCATACAGCTTGCCATGGAAGGAGCCTTGCGTGCTTGAAGAAGAAGACAGTAGGAAAGCAGATATTCAGAAGATGGAGCATCTCCAAAACCTCAACCTGTTCCCCATTACTGCAAAACAAGTACTTATTTCATGTTCTTTTACTTTTCACAATCAACCTTGATAATTATTGATATCCTGACTAAGATTTATAAGATAACCATAGCTTGCTTCAAGCCGACAATCTCCGTGGGATCGACCCTTACTCACATAAGGTATTACTTGGACGACCCAGTGCACTTGCTGGTTAGTTGTGCGGGATTGCAAAAGTGTGATTGCAATTTCGTGCACCAAGTTTTTGGCGCCGTTGCCGGGGAATGTTCGAGTTTGGACAACTGACGGCTTATCTTGTTGCTTAGATTAGGACTGTTTTATTTTTTTTGTTGGTTTAGAGTCTTTTACTTGATTTTAGTTTCATATTTTAAGTTTGGTGTCTTCCTTGTGTTTTCCTTTAAGTTTTCGAAAATTTGTGTTTGATTTTCTAAAAATTTTAAGTTTGGTGTCTTTTGTGCTTTTATTCACTAAAAAATTTTTCAAAAATTTGTTCTTGGTGTTCATCTTGACCTTCAAAGTGTTCTTGGTGTTCATCTTGACATCCAAAGTTTTCTTGTTTGTTCTCTTTGTTTTGATCTAAAATTTTTAAGTTTAGTGTCTTTTTGTTGTTTTTCTCTTTCCTCATTAAAATTTAAAAATCAAAAAAATTATCCTTTCCTTATTTTACTCATAATTTTCGAAATTTTGCATTAATTTAGTCAAAGGTTTTCAAAATCATATCTTTTTTTTAGTCAAGTCAAAATTCTAATTTCAAAAATTGATCTTTTCAAATCTTTTTCAAAAATCAAATCTCTTTAATTGCAATCATATTTTCAATCATATCTTTTTAATTGCTAATTCCAAAATCTTTTTAATTAATTAATTAATTTAGTTTTTAATTTGCTTTGATTTTATTTTCTTTTAGTTTTTGAAATTTTATTTTATTTTTCATTTATTTTATTTTGTTATTTTCGTCACTTTTAATTAAATAAAAAAAAATTTTACTTTACTTGTGAATTCATATCATATTCCCTTTCTCCATCATGGACCTAAGTGGAATTGAATAGTCCAGAAGGACTCTAGGGTCATATGCTAACCCCATTACAGCTGCATATGGGAGTAGCATCTGTATACCTCCCATCAAAGCAAGCAGCTTTGAGCTAAATCCTCAACTCATTATCATGGTGCAGCAAAATTGCCAGTATTCCGATCTTCCACAGGAAGAACCTACTGAGTTTCTGGCACAGTTCATACAAATTGCTGACACAGTACATGATAAAGAGGTGGATCAGGATGTCTACAGACTATTACTGTTTCCATTTGCTGTAAAAGATCAAGCTAAGAGGTGGTTGAATAACCAACCTACAGCAAGCATAACGACATGGAAACAGTTATCAGACAAATTTCTGAATCAATTTTACTCTCCAAAAAGGATGACACAGCTAAGGCTGGACATCCAAGGCTTTAAGCAAGAGGATAATGAATCCCTTTATAATGCCTGGGAGAGGTATAGAGGTATGCTAAGAAAATGCCCCTCTGAAATGTTTTCAGAGTGGGTACAGTTGGACATCTTCTACTATGGGCTTACAGAAAAAGCTCAGATGTCTCTAGACCACTCAGCTGGTGGATCTATACATATGAGGAAGACGATTGAAGAGGCTCAAGAGCTGATAGATACTATTGCTAGAAATCAATATTTGTACTCTAGCAATGAGTTCTCTACAAAAGAAGAAGTTATGGCAGTAGCCACTGATCCTAATCCTCAAGAACAGATGGTTGAGCTAAATCAGCAATTACACCTGATGACAAAACAGTTAGCAGAATTTAAAGAGATGCTCCAAGAAACTAAAATTGCTAACAAGAATATGGAAGCACAATTGAATCAAACAAGACAACAACTATTTAAACAGATAACAGAAGAATGCCAAGCTGTTAAATTAAGGAGTGGGAAGACATTGAATGTATCAAATCAAGGCAGCAGAAAGCTAAGAAAGGAACAACTGACAGAGGATGACCAACCAACTACCCAAAATCCCTCTGAGGATAGTAAGAGCCCAGAGAGGAATGATTCTGGCGTTCAAACACCAGAAAAGGGTAAGAAAGTGGCGTTAAACGCCCAATGGGTAGCCACTTCTGGCGTTCAAACGCCAGAAAAGGGTTGCAATCTGGCGTTAAACGCCCAAAAAGCACCCAATCCTGGCGTTCAAACGCCACAAAGGGGTCAGACACTTGCAAGTGCTGATAACAACCCCCTTAAGCAGGCTTCTCCAACCACTTTTGTAGGAAATAAACCTGCAGCAACTAAGGTTGAAGAATATAAAGCCAAGATGCCTTATCCTCAGAAACTCCGCCAAGCGGAATAGGATAAGCAATTTGCCCGCTTTGCAGACTATCTAAGGACTCTTGAAATAAAGATTCCGTTTGCCGAGGCACTTGAGCAAATACCTTCTTATGCTAAGTTCATGAAAGAGATCTTAAGTCATAAGAAGGATTGGAGAGAAACTGAAAAAGTTTTTCTCACTGAAGAATGCAGTGCAGTTATATTAAAGAGCTTACCAGAGAAGCTTAAAGATCCTGGAAGCTTTATGATACCATGCACATTAGAAGGAGCTTGCACCAAGACAGCCTTGTGTGATCTTGGAGCAAGTATCAATTTAATACCTGCATCCACTATCAGAAAGCTTGGGTTGACTGAAGAAGTCAAACCAACCCGGATATGCCTCCAACTTGCTGATGGCTCCATTAAATACCCATCAGGCATAATTGAGGACATGATTGTCAAGGTTGGGCCATTTGCCTTTTCCACTGACTTTGTAGTGCTGGAAATGGAGGAGCACAAGAGTGCAACTCTCATTCTAGGAAGACCTTTCCTAGCAACTGGACGGACCCTCATTGATGTCCAAAAAGGGGAATTAACCCTGAGAGTCAATGAGGATGAGTTCAAGTTGAATGTTGTCAAAGCTATGCAGCATCCAGACACATCAAATGACTGTATGAGCACTGATATTATTGACTCTTTGGTGGAGGAGGTCAATATGACTGAAAGTCTTGAATCAGAGCTAGATGACATCTTTAAAGATGTTCAGCCTGATCTGGAGGAACTAAAGGAAATAAAAGAAATTCTGAAAATTCCTCAAGAAGAAGATAAGCCTCCTAAACCCGAGCTCAAGCCACTATCACCATCCCTGTAATATGCATTTCTGGGAGAAGGTGACACTTTTCCAGTGATCATAAGCTCTGCTTTAAATCCACAGGAAGAGGAAGCACTAATTCAAGTGCTAAGGACACACAAGACAGCTCTTGGGTGGTCCATAAGTGATCTTAAGGGCATTAGCCCAGCAAGATGCATGCACAAGATCCTATTGGAGGATGATGCTAAGCCAGTGGTTCAACCACAAAGGCGGCTAAATCCAGCCATGAAGGAGGTGGTGCAGAAAGAGGTCACTAAGTTACTAGAGGCTGGGATTATTTATCCTATTTCAGATAGCCCCTGGGTGAGCCCTGTCCACGTTGTCCCCAAGAAGGGAGGCATGACAGTGGTTCATAATGAAAAGAATGAACTGGTTCCTACAAGAACAGTTAATGGGTGGCGCATGTGTATTGACTACAGAAGGCTCAATACAGTCACCAGAAAGGATCATTTTCCTTTACCATTCATAGACCAGATGCTAGAGAGACTAGCAGGTCATGAATACTACTGCTTTTTGGATGGCTATTCAGGTTACAACCAAATTGCAGTAGATCCTCAGGACCAAGAGAAAACAGCATTTACATGTCCTTCTGGAGTATTTGCCTACAGAAGGATGCCTTTTGGTCTGTGCAATGCACCTGCAACCTTTCAGAGGTGCATGCTCTCTATCTTCTCAGATATGGTAGAGAAATTTTTGGAAGTCTTCATGGATGATTTTTTAGTATTTGGAGACTCATTCAGCTCCTGCCTTAACCATCTAGCACTTGTTCTGAAAAGATGCCAAGAGACCAACCTAGTTTTAAACTGGGAAAAATGTCACTTTATGGTGACTGAAGGGATTGTCCTTGGGCATAAAATTTCAAACAAGGGAATAGAGGTGGATCAAGCTAAAGTTGAAGTAATTGAAAAATTACCACCACCTACCAATGTTAAGGCAATCAGAAGCTTTCTGGGACATGCAGGATTCTACAGAAGGTGTATAAAGGATTTTTCAAAAATTGCCAAACCTCTGAGTAATCTGCTAGCTGCTGACACTCTATTTATTTTTGATAATGAGTGTCTGCAGGCGTTTGAGACTCTGAAAGCTAAGCTGGTCACAGCACCAGTCATCTCTGCACCAGACTGGGCATTACCATTTGAACTAATGTGTGATGCCAGTGACCATGCCATTGGTGCAGTATTGGGACAAAGGCATGGTAAGCTTCTGCACGTCATTTACTATGGTGCAGTATTGGTTAATCATATGCATTGATACCAACACTTACTTTGGGGCATTTTGTCCCCGTTTATTACTTGCTTTTTTTTATTCTTCTCAATGCATATGATTAAGGTTTTGAATGCATAAACATGTTCTTAACATTTTTCATATTTTCACACAAAGTCTAACATACTCAATTCCCAAACCAAATGTTTCCAAACCCACTTTTCCCTACACTTAATTCATGAGCATTCTCACTAGTCTAAGCTAATCAAGTATTTAAATTAGGGACATTATTGTTTTCAGCTTAGAGTTAGTGATGAGCTAAAGTAAAGAACAAGGGGTAAAATAGGCTCAACATGGGTTTGCAAAGGATAATAAAAGGTAAGGCCATAAGGGTATGTAAGCTCAGTGAAACAAGGCCTCAATCATATAAGTGCATGCATATATCAAATAATAGAAATATAGACTTAAGCAAGACAAAGATCACAATTTTTAGAGAGAGAAACACACACCAAAAATAAAATATTGGTTGATAAAATGCAACCAATCAAATAGGCTCAAAATCTCACTGGTTTTGTGTGTTCGAGCTCTAAACTATGTTCCAAAATAATATTTCTTCAAACAAGTTTTTCAAAAAGTTTTATTCAAATTAGTGAAATACTATAAAAATTTCTTGAAAAAGAAAATATTACTTTAACCAAGTGGTAAAATATGCACAAAAAAAAAACAAACATGCAATCAAACATGCAAATGCAACAATAAAAAACAAAAATTGGTGTTAAAAAGGGACTAACTGACCCGTGGAGATCGGTATCGACCTCCCCACACTTAAAGATTGCACCGTTCTCGGTGCATGCTGAGATGTACAGGTGGGTGGGTGTTGTGGTTCCTCAGCCGATGCTCGTTGTAGAGTCTTTCTATTTACTCTTCCCGGTGGCCAGCCTGAAAAAGGGAGAAGAGAAAGGGACATGAAGTCAAAGGGATAGAGCAAAGAAAAGGGCGGTACGAGTGATAATCATGCCAAGTAAAAAATAGTGAATGAAAGATATGATCGCGATTCCATGTGATCAGTTCATCAATGGGAATATAGCAAGGCATGGGGAGTAATGGATGCAAGATGTTTATTAGCATGCCAGCAAGGGCATGAGTAGCATAGATCAAGTATCAAAAGCTTTAATGTATTGTTAGTCGTGAGAAACTAACAATAACGTTTGTATTGACAATTATATTTAATTAATAAAATAGTAAAGGAAATTTGTGAAAAGCAAGCATTGAATAGTAGAATAGAATAATGTAGAAAAGTGCATGATGCCATACGGGCTTTTTCACAAACATAAAGCATGCATATTAAATAAGGTATGAAAAGTATTAAATTGAACATGCAAGCACCCTTTAAAAAATGATATACATAATTGTCAAATAATTTCTTAACAATCCACAAGCAAAATAATGACCCAAATAGGTTTCCAACACCAATTAAAAGAAAAAAAAAAGAAAGAAAAAGAAAAGAAGGAAGAAAGAAATAAGAAGGGAAAGAAAAGATTAGATTTGGAGAAGAAAAGATGAGATATCTTGGCTTATTTGGGTAAGCTGTGCGGCGCAGGCGATGCGAACGCGTGGAGCACGCAGTCGCGTGACTTGCACTTTAAGTTAATTGACGCGATCGCGTCGATCACTCGGTCGCATGACCCGTTTTATGCCACTGGCGCGAGGGTAGCCTCGCGCTCGCACAACTCTCTGTTCAAAATCATTAATTGCCAAAAATTGGGTGACGCGATCGTGTGGGGCACGCGGTCGCATGAGTGGCCATTATGAGGATATGACGCGGTCGCGTCGGTCACGCGGCCGCGTATGAAGAATTGTGCGTTTAGCACCAATCCAACACCACTCTAGCACAACTTTCGGTCGTGCACCTTTTCTACGTCGAATTCCAAGGCACGCGGCCGCGTGAGTGACGCGGTCACGTGGGACGATTTATGCCACGAGCACGCCTCCAGCCACGTTCTCGCGTGACTCTCTATTCATTTTCTCTTCTTCACAGCGGACATGTGATGCAGACGCGTCAGCGACGCTGCCGCGTCGCATGCGTGTTTTTTTTATAATGCAGTATGCAGAATGCAATGCTAATATGAATGTTATGCAAAATTCCAGGTTCAATACAATAAAATAAAATAAAACTCGAAAACAAATAAAACTAAATAAAAATGAAAAAGAAACGATCATAACACGGTGGGTTGTCTCCCACCTAGCACTTTTAGTTAAAGTCCTTAAGTTGGACATTTGAGGAGCTTCCTGTTATGGCGGCTTGTGCTTGAACTCATCCAAAAATCTCTACCAATGTTTGGAGTTCCAGTAGCCTCCGGGGTCCCAAACAAGGCGCAAAAAGGCTTCAAGCAAGTTAAAGCAAGTGACAAGGCCCCAAGAGTGTTGATTTCTAGAGCGAATTCCGGGGTCCCAAATCTTGCTTTTGCACCCGTCTTCTTGTTGAGCAATATTGTTCCAGCCAGGTGGCAAACAGTCTGCATTCTCACTGAAGCAGCCAGACAACTTCCTAGACCCATTCAGTTGAGCTCTACACCAACCTTTGCGTTTAAATGTTGAGAACACAACCATGTTGAACCTTGCAGGATAAATCTTATCTCTGACCATCTTCTTCTTACTCTTAATGCCACAAAGAGCTCTAAGTTGACCATCCATCTCCAGTAGCCCATATTCAAGTGGAATTAGAAAGCTAAGGGATATGAATTTTACCCACTTGAATATTGTGAAGGATGATGGCAACTTAGGGGGAGGTGTTTCTAATGAATGTGCAAGCTCCACTCCCTTGTGCTCTTCTTCGACATCTTCCACCTCTTTGTAATCTTCAATATCAACCTCTTCCTTTTGGTAAATTTCTTCCAATTTAATCTCTTCTTCATTGTTCACCAAGGGCATGGGAGGTTGTGCTTCTTCTTCTTTAATTTCCATATCTTGATCAACTTCTTCCAAGTCTTCAACTATGATATGCTTTGGAGGTTGTACACCCTCATCAACATCAATTTCAATCGCCTTAGAAGGAAGCTCTATGTCTTGACATTCCCATGGAGGTTCAGCATCTCCTAAGTCTTCAACCACTTCTTCTTCTTCAATAATTTCGGCTTCCTCCACTTGTTCCAGTACAAATTCATGCTCTTTATTGTCCACCGGAGTTTCTAATGTCTCCTTCATGCTACGTTCTTCATTGGATTCTCCACATGGGGCCATGGGAGTCCCTTGAGTGTCCGAACGTTCGGAAGGTATTGACCTATTGCTTGCTCCAATTGATGAAGGGTTGCATGAAATTAATCTACTGTTTCCTTGAAATGATCCCTTGGCTCCTGCTCCTCCTTGATGATTACCTTTCCATGACAACTCCCTTCAATTACTCCTTCACCTTCAAGGGTCTCTTCTACCTTCACCTTTAGTGCTTCCTCTAGCTCCTTATGAAGTATGGGTTCGCGAAGACGATCCGCTCTCTCTTGTTCCATATCAATAGCATCATTGGGATCATCTTGCTCTTGGATTGATGGATGTGGGTGCTCTTCCATGGATGGTGGTGATGGGATGGGTGGATCATTATGTGGTTGAAAAGGAAGTGCACTAGAGCTTGAGGGTTGATTGTTGAAGGTATTTGGTGGTCTGATTCGGGCGACGAGAGCTTGTATAGTAGAGTTTAGATCGGTAAATGCTTTTTCCATGGAGGGCTGGGGTGGATAGGAGGGTTCATTTGTTGGGAGAAGGGGTTCATGGTAGGAAGGTGGTTCATCTCGATAATGATAAGGAGATGGTGTATATTGAGGTGGTAGTTCTGGGTATGGTTCATATGGTGGTTGGTGTGGTGAATAAGGATTGGGGTCATATGGAGGTGAATGGTGGAAAGGGGCTTATGAGTGTGATGGTTCAAAGTTATGTTGTGAGGATGGTCTGTAGGCACGGGATGGGGCTTGTTGGTAGTTACAAGGTTGTCCACCATATCTTTCAGTTGGGTCTGCATTGTAGAATGGTCGTTGTCCATGATATCTTGGAGGGTGTTGTTGCCTAAAGGGTTGATTAGATCCTCTTGGCTCCATCCATCCTTAATTGGTCTGACCTTGATGCATATTCCTGCTGTGGTTTCTATTTCTTTCAACAAAGTTAAAACCAAACTCAAAGCGAGAGGGGTGAGAATTCATAATAGATATCAGAAATAAGAGCGAAGAGAGGAAACAAATAAACAAGTAAAAGAAAAATATTTTTTTTGAAAAATATTTACAATAACTGATGGTGTTTTTGTGGAAAAAGAAATTTCCGAACACATAGATCTAACCGGCAAGTGTACCGGGTCGCATCAAATAGTAATAACTCACTTAGAGTGAGGTCGATCCCACAGGGATTGATGGATCAAGCAACTTTAGTGGGTGATTAGTTTAGTCAAGCTAACATTGAAGTGAAATGGGATGAAATGTGGCTAACAGAAAGTAAATAGCAGTGAATTTAAAGTTGCAGAATGTAAATGGCAGGAAACTTAAAGAGCAAGCAATGTAAATTGTAGAAACTTAAATGACAAGAAATATAAATTGCATTGAACATAAAAGGGAGTAGGAGCAGGGAATTTAAACAAAATTGAAAAATGTAAAGTGCAATGAATTAAAGAACTCTCAGATTTTGAAATTTAGAAATAGATCAATTCAATATCAAAATAAAAATGTAAAGGTGTTGAAGAATCAAAACAGCAAGAACTTAGATTATGCATGAAATTCCAGAAGAAGAATCAACAATTTTAATGAAACAGTAAAAATAGAAGAGCAGCCAAGAACTTAACTCAATTGCAAAATAAAATTGAAGATCTCAGGGAATCAAAGAGACTAGAAAACAAGTCTAGATCTCAAGCCCTTCCTTGATTCAATAGCAGACAGATTGAAGAAGAAATGAAGATGAAAGCAGTAAGAGGAATTTGATTCAAATTGCAATTTACTGAAATTATGCAGCAAGGCAAACAAAGAGAAATCTCAAAGGGAGAATGAAACAGAATTCCTTCAATTCTCCACCCCAAGATTCAAAACAGAAATGAAAATTGAAGGAGAGAGCTCTCTACTCCTAATGCTCCCTAGTGGAGCTCACCTTTTTTTTAATGAGATGGAATTGATGCCTTTATATAGGCTTTACAAAATGAAAATAAAAATGAAATTAAAACAAATTATAATTAAAATGAAAATCCTAATCTAATTTATCCATGTGCCTTTGAGTGATGATGTGGGCTTTGCTTGCTTTGGATTTGAGTAGAAATGGGTTTGGTTGGCCTTGATTCAATTTGGAGAGAAATTGAATTTAAATGGAATTTTGGTTGAATTTTGGCCCATGAGTGTTTGCTCCCAGGAGGCTGCTCTGCTCTTGTGGAGAGTAGAGCAGTGAGGCATTGTATGGGGATCCAATTTGCGTGTTGAGTATAGTGAGGCATCAGGATGCTGCCCTGCTCTTGTGGAGGGCAGAGTAGTGGAGCCTTGCATGTGTATCCTACGCACCAAGTCCTCCTTGCCCATGTTGTGTTACGCGCCTCATGTTCCTGGCCGTGTCATGCTCATGCTTGTGTGCGCCAAGGGGAGTTCCCAAGTTCAAACCCTTGTGAAAGCATTTGGGGAAACAATTTTCCTTGAATTTTTATGAAGAGAGCACTCTGCTCTCATTGAGAGCAGACTTTCTTGGTTTCCTTGTGTCTCCCTCTTCGAGCCTTGGTGGAAGCACTTTGGTTTATTTTCGCTTATTTATTGCACTTAAAGATGCCTTTCACTCATGCCTCAATTGTATGCCAAATATGGATTGTTATATATCGTTGGAAAGCTCTAAATGTCATCTTTCCAACGCAACTAGAAGCGCATCAATTGGATGTCTCTAGCTCAAGTTATAGCCTTTTGAAGTAGGCATGGTCATGTTGTGAGCACCCAGATTTTAACTTAGCGAAAATTTGCTTCCAACCTCACTTTGTTTCATCATGATATTGCCCTGGTCTTGGCAAGAACAGGGCAATGTGCGTGCTGGTTGCTTCCTCCTTTAATTTGGTCATGGGCCACGCTTTTAAAAGCGTGGCCTAAGGCTCCAAAGTGTGCTCCAACTTCAAAGTGTGCCCCAAAGCTCTTTTTTTCTCCTTTTTTAGCTTATTTTGTGCTTCTTTGCTTCTTTTTCTTCTTATTTCCTACAAGATTTATAAATTTAAAAGATCAAGGAAATATTCTAATTAAGCACAAAAGAATGCAATATTTAAGCACTAATCATCAATTTCTTGTATGAAAAAGCATTGAAAAATAGGTATATGATGACTTGTCATCAATAACAAATAATAGGGCACACGTTTGCAATTCCCCGGCAACGGCGCCATTTTGAAGAGAGGATTTTTGCGTGGTCTAAGAATCTTTACAATTAAGTACTCGTTGCAAGTATAGCTCTTAAACCAACAAAAAGTCCTTTCTTGCAAACGTTTTGGTTGTCACAAGTAACAAACCCCTAAATAAATTGATAACCGAAGTATTTAAACCTCGGGTCGTCTTCTCAAGGAATTGCAGGGAGGTATGTTCTTATTATTGGTTATGAGTTTTGTAAATCGGGGGTTTTGAGAGTGAGGAGCAGCTATGATAAATGACAAGTAAACTAAATAAATGACTGTAAAATAAACTCTTGGCAAGGTATGAGAACTGGAAGTCCTATCTTAGTTATCCTTATCAATTGTGATGAGAATTGGATTTTTTTCCCACTTTGTTAACCTCTAACTATGAAGGTAAGTCAAGTGAATGAATTAATTCGAATCCTCAAGTCCCAGTCTTTCCCTAAGAAGAGTTAGAGTTATTGGATCTCGAATTAATTCTTGAAGAATTCCAATTTTCGGTCAACAATGAGTTTGACAACTCAAGAGTTACCAATTAATCAACCAGAGCCAAAAGGTAGAAAATCTAAGTTAAAACCATTTATCTGAAAACATCTCAATAATGTATATTAAATAAAAAAAATCAATCCTAACATGGAAAGTTCATAAGCCAATTGGGCAACACAATTCAGATAAAAATGAAAGCATCAGAGTAAATAAAAATAAAAGAGAAAATAAATAAAAAGAACATTGAACCTGAGATGAAGATGAAATATTCCTAATTTCTAAAAATCCTAATCCTAAATCCTAAGAGAGAGGAGAGAGCCTCTCTCTCTAAAAACTATATCTAAATCCTAAAAAGCAAATTATGAAAGCATAATCTGAAGTCTCTGCAAGTTCCCTCACTTTAATCTGTGTTTCTAGGCCGAAAACTGGGTTGGAATGCGGCCCAGAATCTCTGCCAGCGACTTTTGTAATTCTGCAGATCGCACACGTCACGCGATCGCGTCATCCATGCGGACGCGTCATTTGCGTTTTTCCCTGACACGCGTTCGCGTCGTCCACGCTTCCGCGTCACTTGTGCTTTTCCAATCCGCGCGGTCACGTGAGCTATGCGACCGCGTGACTGCAAATTCCTTTCTTCTGTGCGGTCGCGTCGCTGACGCGTACGCGTCACTTCTTGCTGGTCATCTCCTCAATTTCTTGTGTTCCTTCCATTTTTGCAAGCTTCCTTCCCAATCTCTCACTCATTCATGCCCTATAAAGCCTGAAATACTTAACACACAGATCAAGGCATCGAATGGTAATAAGAGAGGGTTAAGACTAGCTAAATTAAGACCAAAGAAGCATGTTTTCAATCATGTAATAATTTTAGGAAGGAAATATAAATGCATGCTAATTATATGAATAAGTGGGTAAAGACCATGATAAAACCACACAATTAAGCACATTGTAAACCATAGAATAGTGGTTTATCAACAAGCAACAGTTTAAGTTTGGTGTTGTGATGCGTGAGCATCTTGTCTATCTTTTCCTAGTGAATTTGCATCTAATTTGTTGAGTTTAATTAAGAATTAATTATATTTTAGCCACCATGGATGCTATTTTGAGTTTTGTGCAATTTTATTTATTTTAGATAGTATTCGGATGGATTTGATGAAGTTTCTACAGATAAAGAGAAGAAACCAAGGAGATGGCAGCAAGGAGCGACGTGCATGCGTGCCCGATGCGTGCGCGTGATCTCAAAGTATCCATGGCGATGTGTCCGCATGACTGACGCGTACGCGTGATTTGAAGATTTACTCAGCTACGCATCCGCGTGACTCGCAGAAAAGATCATCGACGTGTTCGCGTGACTGACGCATTCGCGTCACATGCGCTACATACAGAAAACACAGAAAAACGCTGGGGGTGATTTCTGGGCTGTTTTGACCCAGTTTCTAGCCCAGAAAACACAGATTAGAAGCTGCAGAATGGACAATTCAAGTGGTCCCCACCTATCAACTGAAGACTTGTTAATTAACTCGAAATTTAAATTCAAATCTTATCTTTTAGGAAAAGATATTATCTTAATTTTAGATATTAGATTTTAAAAATTAATTAGGATTAGTTATAAATAGGGGAGACTTCTCTTCTATTGAACACAATTCCATTAGGGGGATTCCATTAGAAAATTCTATACAAATTTATATTCCACATTCCATGAGCAACAAATCCTCCACTGTTAAGGTTAGGAGCTATGTCTATTTGTATGGATTGATTTTATTGCTTTTTCTATTTTAATTTATGTTTTGGATTTATATTTAAGAATTGTTTTCGCTCTTTATCTTATGAATTTGGGTGGAACGGAAGTATGACCCTCTTTCTATTTGAGTTCTTGTAAAACTTGGAAAAGCTCTTTACTTGAACAACAGCTTGAAAACATGTTGTCCTAAATTTTAATTATCTGGATTTAATAGGATACGTGACATATAATCCTTTTATTTTTTGGGTAATTAGAGTTTTTGTGGCATATAAACTGGAATTTGATTATCAACCTCTAATTGGAAATAATTGACCAAGGAATTGGTTGTTGATGAATTTTAGAGGAGACTAGAAAGGTCTAAGGAATTAGGCTCTAGTCACATATAGTTTGCCATAAATTAAATCCTACATAATTAAAATAGTTAGTAAGAAAAGTTAATCCAGAAAAAATAGATAACTTTGAAACCTTAACTGTTTTTCTTCATATTTTCTTCCCAATTTATTTACTTGCCTTCCTTCAATATTCTTTATATTGTTTAATGTTTTTTTTATATTGCATCCAAACACTATTTTCTGTTTGCCTAACTAATCATATCAAACACTATTGTTGGTTAGTCCATCAATCCTCGTGGGATCGACCCTTACTCACGTAAGGTATTACTTGGTACGACCCGGTGCACCTGCCAGTTAGTAGTGTGGGTTGTAAAATACCGCATCATTAAATGCCAGGAATTCCTTTGTCACTGGGCGTTTTTCTGAACGCCCAGGACGCTGTAAATCTGGCATTCAACGCCTAGAAAGTGCTTCTTTCTGGCGTTTAACATCCAGATGATGCTTCTTTCTGGCGTTTAACGCCCAGATGGCTATCTCTACTGGCGTTGAACGCCAAGTAGATGCTTCTTTTGGGCGTTCAACGCCTAGAACAGCTCTTACTGGCTTTTTCGCACCAGTGAGCTTCCTTTTTGCTGTTTTATCCTCTGAATCCTTTTGTAACTCTGTGAACTCAAGCAATTGCTATTTTACCTTGAAGATAATTGACATAAACCTATAAAAATCAATTAATTAACAATTAAGCTTTGTTAATGGCTGGGTTGCCTCCCAGCAAGCGCTTCTTTATTGTCTTTAGCTGGACTATTACTGAGCTTTAATCAAGTCTCAGTTTTGAGCATTCTTGCTCAAAATTGCTTTCAAGATAATGTTTAACTCTCTGTCCATTAACAATGAACCTTTTGTTAGAATCATTATCCTGAAGCTCCACGTATCCATATGGTGACACACTTGTAATTACATATGGACCTCTCCACCGGGATTTCAATTTCCCAGGGAATAATCTGAGTCTAGAATTAAACAACAGAACTTTCTGCCCTGACTCAAAGACTCTGGATGACAACTTCTTATCATGCCATCTTTTTGCTTTCTTTTTGTAAATTTTTGCATTTTCAAAAGCATTGAGTCTGAATTCCTCTAGCTCATTTAACTGGAGCAATCGTTTTTCTCCAGCTAACTTGGAATCAAGGTTTAGGAATCTGGTTGCCCAATAGGCCTTATGCTCCAGTTCCACTGGCAAGTGACAGGCTTTTCCATACACAAGCTGGTATGGAGAAGTTCCTATAGGAGTCTTGAATGCTGTTCTGTATGCCCACAGAGCATCATCCAAGCTTTGTGCCTAATCCCTTCTACGGTTAATCACAGTCCGTTCCAGGATTCTTTTAAGTTCTCTATTAGAGACTTCAGCTTGCCCATTTGTCTGGGGATGATATGGAATGGCAACCCTGTGGCTAACTCCATACCGAACCAAAGCAGAGTAAAGCTATTTATTGTAGAAATGAGTGCCCCCATCACTGATTAGTACTCTAAGGATACCAAATCTGCTGAAGATGTGTTTTTGGAGGAATTTCAGCACTGTCTTAGTATCATTAGTGGGTGTTGCAATAGCTTCAACCCATTTGGATACATAATCCACTGCCACCAGAATATAAGTGTTTGAGTTTGATGGTGGGAAAGGCCCCATGAAGTCAATACCCCATACATCAAACAACTCAATCTCCAAGATCCCTTGTTGAGGCATGGCATAACTGTGAGGCAGATTGCCAGATCTTTGGCAATTGTCATAGTTAAGTAAACACACTCAGGAGTCTTTATAGAGAGTAGGCCAGTAGAAGCCACATTAGAGGACTCTTGTGGCTGTTCGCTCACTTCCAAAATGTCCTCCATACTGTGATCCATGGTAGTGCCAGAGGATCTTCTGTGCTTCTTCTTTAGGCACACATCTACGGATTACTCCGTCTGCACATCTCTTGAAGAGATATGGTTCATCCCAAAGATAGTACTTTGCATCCATGATCAATTTCTTTGATTGCTGCCTACTGTACTCTTTGGGTATGAATCCTACTGCCTTGTAGTTTGTAATGTCTGCAAACCATGGCACTTCCTGGATGGCAAAGAGTTGCTCATCCGTAAAGTTTTCAGAGATCTCAGTAAGAGGGAGGGATGCCCCTTCTACTGGTTCTATTCGGGACAGGTGATCTGCTACTTGGTTTTCTGTCCATTTTCTGTCTCTTATTTCTATATCAAACTCTTGTAGAAGCAACACCCATCTGATTAGTCTGGGTTTTGAATCCTACTTTGTGAGTAGATATTTAAGAGCAGCATGGTTAGTATACATAATCACTTTCGATCCTACTAAATAAGATCTGAACTTGTCAATGGCGTAAACCACTGCAAGTAACTCTTTTTCTGTGGTTATGTAGTTTTTCTGTGCGTCATTTAAAACACAGCTGGCATAGTAAATGACGTGCAGAAGCTTGTCATGCCTTTGTCCCAACACTGCACCAATGGCATGATCTCTGGCATCACACATTAGTTCAAATGGTAATGTCCAGTCTGGTGAAGAGATGACTGGTGTTGTGACCAACTTAGCTTTCAAAGTCTCAAATGCCTGCAGAAACTCCTTATCAAAGATAAATGGTGTGTCAGCAGCTAGCAGATTACTCAGAGGTTTGGCGATTTTTGAAAAATCTTTTATAAACCTCCTATAGAATCATGCATGCCCCAGAAAGCTTCTGATTGCCTTAACATTGGCAAATGATGGTAATTTTTCAATTACCTCTACCTTAGCTTGATCCACCTCTATTTCTTTGTTCGAAATTTTGGGCCCAAGGACAATTCCTTCAGTCACCATAAAGTGATATTTTTCCCAATTTAAAACCAGGTTAGTCTCTTGGCACCTCTTTAGAACAAGTGCTAGATGGTCAAGGCAAGAGCTGAATGAGTCTCCAAATACTGAAAAGTCATCCATGAAGACTTCTAGAAATTTTTCCACCATATCAAAGAAAATAGAGAGCATGCACCTTTGAAAGGTTGCAGGTGCATTGCACAGACCAAATGGCATCCTTCTGTATGCAAATACTCCGGATGGACATGTGAATGTTGTTTTTTCTTGATCCTGGGGATCTACTGCAATTTGATTATAACCTGAATATCCATCCAGAAAGCCGTAGTATTCAAGACCTGCTAGTCTTTCTAGCATCTGGTCTATGAATGGTAAAGGAAAATGATCCTTTCTGGTAGCTGTATTGAGCCTTCTATAATCAATACACATACGCCACCCTATAACTGTTCTTGTAGGAACCAGTTCATTTTTTTCATTATGAACCACTATCATACCACCCTTCTTTGGGACGACCTAGACAGGGCTTACCCAGGGGCTATCAGAAATGGGATAAATAATCCCAGCCTCTAGTAATTTAGTGACCTTCTTCTGCAACACCTCCTTCATGGCTGGATTCAGCCGCCTCTGTGGTTGAACCACTGCTTAGCGTCACCTTCCAATAAGATCTTGTGCATGCATCCAGCTGGGCTAATGCCCTTAAGATCACTTATGGACGACCCAAGAGTTGTCTTGTGTGTCATTAGCACTTGAATTAGTGCTTCCTCTTCCTGTGGATCTAAGATAGAGCTTATGATTACAGGAAAGGTATCAGCTTCTCCCAAAAATGCATATTTCAGGGATGGAGGTAATGGTTTGAGCTTGGGTTTGGAAGGTTTCTCCTCTTCCTGAGGGATTTTCAGAGGTTCTATTATTCTCTCTGGTTCCTTCAGATCAGGCTGAGCATCTTTAAAGATATCCTCTAGCTCTGATTCGAGACTTTCAGTTATATTAACCTCTTTTACCAAAGAGTCTATAATATCAATGCTCATGCAGTCATTTGGGGTGTCTGGATGCTGCATAGCTTTGATAACATTCAACTTAAACTCGTCCTCATTGACTCTCAGGGTCACTTTCCCTTTTTGGATGTCAATGAGGGTTTGTCCAGTTGCTAGGAAAGGTCTTCCTAGAATGAGAGTTGCACTCTTGTGCTCCTCCATTTCCAGCACCACAAAGTCAGTGGGAAAGGCAAATGGCCCAACCTTGACAATCATGTCTTCAATCACGCCTGATGGGTATTTAATGGAGCCATCAGCAAGTTAGAGACATATCCGGGTTGGATTGACTTCTTCAGTTAAATCAAGCTTTCTGATAGTAGATACAGGTATTAGGTTGATACTTGCCCCAAGATGACATAAAGCTTGCTTGGTACAAGTACCCTCTATTGTGCATGGTATCGTAAAGCTTCCAGGATCTTTAAGCTTCTCAAGTAAGCTTTTCAAAATGACTGCACTGCGTTCTTCAGTGAGGTAAACTTTTTCAATTTTCCTCTAATCCTTCTTATGACTTAAGATCTCTTTCATGAACTTAGCATAAGAGGGTATTTGCTCAAGTGCCTCTGCAAACGGAATCTTTATTTCAAAAGTCCTGAGATAGTCTGCAAAGTGGGCAAATTGCTTATCCTGTTTTGCTTGGCGGAGTTTCTGAGGATAAGGCATTTTGGCTTTGTATTCCTCAACCTTAGTTGCTGCAAGTTTATTACCTATAGATGTGGGTTGAGAAGCCTTTTTAGAGGGGTTGCTATCAGCACTTGTATGTGTCTGATCTCCCACTGGCGTTTGAATGCCAGGGGTGGAAGCTGAAGTGGCGTTAGACGCCAACTCCTTACCTGTTTTTGGCATTTGAACGCCAGAACTGTGCTTCCTTTGGGCATTCAATGCCAATTCCTTGCCTGTTTTTGGCATTGAACGCCAGGATTGAGCATGGGTTGGGCGTTCAACGCCAACTTTCCACCCCTTTTATGGCATTTGAGCACCATAATTATTCCTCTCTGGGCTCTGATTGTCCTCAGAGGGATTTTGGGTAGCAGTTTGTTCATTTTTTGGCTTCTTGCTGCCTTGAAGTGAGGTATTTAATGTTTTCCCACTTCTTAATTGAACTGCTTGGCACTCTTCTGTTATTTATTTTGATAACTTCTGTTCTGATGGCTTCAACTGGACTTCCATATTCATATTAGCCATTCTTGTTTCTTGCAATATCTCCTTGAATTCGGTTAACTGTTTTGTTAGAAAATCTAATTGCTAATTGAATTCAGTAGCTTGATCTGCAGGACTGAGTTTAGCAGTTACTGTTTTAGCCTCTTCGTTGATGGAAGGTTCATTGCTTAGGTACAGATGCTGGTTTCTGGCAAATGTATCAATGAGCTCTTGAGCTTCTTCAATTGTCTTTCTCATGTGTATAGATCCACCAGATGAGTGGTCTAGAGAAATCTGAGCTTTCTCTGTAAGCCCATAATAAAAGATGTCTAACTGCACCCACTCTGAAAACATTTCAGAGAGGCATTTTCTTAGCATCTCTCTCTATCTCTCCCAGGCATCATAAAGGGATTCATTATCTCCTTGTTTGAAGCCTTGGATGCTCAGCCTTAGCTGTGTCATCCATTTTGGAGGAAAATAGTGATTCAGAAATTTTTCTGACAACTTTTTCCATGTCTTTATGATGTCCTTAGGTTGGTTATTTAACCACCTCTTAGCTTGGTCTTTTACAGCAAAAGAAAACAGTAACAATCTATAGAAATTTGTGTACTGTGTCAGTAATTTGTAAAAATTGTGCCAGAAACTCTGTAGGTTCTTCTTGTGGAAGACCGGAAAACTGGTAACTTTGCTGCACCATGATAATGAGCTGAGGGTTCAACTCAAAGCTACTGACTCTGATGGAGGGTATGTAGATACTACTCCCGTATGAAGCAGTAGTGGGGTTAGCATATGACCCCAGAGTCCTTCTGGACTGCTCATTTCCACTTAGGTCCATGATAGAGAAAGGGAGATGATGTGGATTTATTTTATTATATTAAAAAAATTATTTTTGAAATAATAAAATAGAATAAAATCAAAACCAAAATAAAAAACAAAAAATAAAATAAAATAAAATAAAATAAAATAAATAAAAAATTTTGAAAATATTTTTGAAGATTTTCGAAAAAGTGAGGAGAGAGAAAGTGGTTAGGATATTTTTGAAAAAGATATGATTTGAAAAATTTTGACCAAGTCAACCCAAGTAATTCGAAAATTATGAGAAATTAAAGAAAAAGATATTTTTTTCTTGTTTGATCTTTGAATTTTATGATGAAAGAGAAAAGCACACAAAAGACACAAGACTTAAATTTTTAGATCTAATGTTCCTTGCTTTCGAAAATTTTGGAGGGAAAACACCAAGGAACACCAAACTTAAAAATTTTAAGATCAAAACACACAGAAGACTCAAGAACACCAAGAACAAAAGAAAGAACACCAAACTTAAAATTTTTAGAAAATCAAAAATAAATTTTTGAAAACTAAGAAAAAATTAGCAAGAGAACACCAAACTTAAAATTTGGCACAAGATTTAATCAAAGAGAAATTATTTTTGAAAAAGATGTTTAAAAGGAAAATTCAAAGGGGCAACTATTCCCAAAAAAATAGACACATTCAAAAAATGCATGAACTAAACGGAGAAAAATTATTTATTTTTTTTTTTGAAAAATTGAAGGAACACAACAAGCATGTAATTGACACTAAACTTAAACCAAGAGACTGGAATCAAAGAAAAACAAACAATTAATGAAAAAAATAATATTTTTGAAGAAAAAGGAAAAAATATTTTTAAAGGGGATAATAAAAGATGCAATTCTAGTGTCTCTAAACCAAAAAAAGACAAATTTTTCCTAATCTAAGCAACAAGATTCACCTTCAGTTGTTCAAACTCAAACAATCCCCGGCAACGGCGCCAAAAACTTGGTGCACGAAATTGCAATCACACTTTTTGCAATCCGCACAACTAACCAGCAAGTGCACTGGGTCATCCAAGTAATACCTTACATGAGTAAGGGTCGAATCCCACGGAGATTGTTGGTTTGAAGCAAGCTATGGTTATCTTATTAATCTTAGTCAGGATACCAATTATAGTTATCAATTGACTTGTAAATAAACAAGAGAGCATGGATTAAATAATACTTATTATGCACTAATGGAGAATATGTTGGAGTTTTGGAGATGCTTTGTCTTCTGAATTCCTGTAACATAATGCTTTCTCACTTTCAAACATGCAAGGCTCCTTCCATGGCAAGCTGTATGTAGGGTGTCACCGTTGTCAATGGCTACTTCCCATCCTCTCAGTGAAAATGGTCCAAATGCTCTATCACAGCACGGCTAATCATCTGTCGGTTCTCGATCATGTTGGAATAGGATCCATTAATCCTTTTGCGTCTGTCACTACGCGCAACACTCGCGAGTTTGAAGCTCATCACAATCATTCAATCCTTGAATCCTACTCAGAATACCACAGACAAGGTTTAGACCTTTCGGATTCTCAACGGAGCTGCCAATGGATTCTAGCTTATACCACAAAGATTCTGATTAAGGAATATAAGAGATACTCATTCAGTCTAATATAGAACAGAGGTGGTTGTCAGGCACACGTTCATGAGTTGAGAATGACGATGAGTGTCACAGATCGTCACCTTCTTCATATTGAAGCGCGAATGATCATCTTAGATAGGGACAAGCGTGTTTGAATAGAAAACATAAATAATTGCATTAATTCATCGAGACACTGCAGAGCTCCTCACCCACAACAATGGAGTTTAGAGACTCATGCCGTCAAAAGTACAAAGTTCAGATCTAAAAATGTCATGAGATCCACAATAAGTCTCTAAAAGTTGTTTAAATACTAAACTGGTAACCTAGGTTTACAGAAAATGAGTAAACTAAGATAGATGGTGCAGAAATCCACTTCTGGGGCCCACTTGGTATGTGCTGGGGCTGAGACTTAAGCTTTTCACGTGCCTGGGCTGTTTCTGGAGTTAAACGCTAGGTTGTAACCTGTTTCTGGTGTTTAACTCCAACTTGCAACCTATTTCTGGCGCTGAACGACAGAATGCAATGAAATGGCATTAAACGCCAGTTTACGTCATTTATCTTCGCACAAAGTATAGACTATTAGATATTGCGGGAAAGCCCTGGATGTCTACTTTCCAAACCAATTGAGTGCGCGCCAATTGGACTTCTGTAGCTTTAAAAAATCCATTCCGAGTGTAGCGAGGTCAGATTTTTGCTCAGATCCCTCAATTTCAGCTAGAAAATACCTGAAATCACAGAAAAACACACAAACTCATATTAAAGTCCAGAAATATGATTCTTGCCTAAAAATTAATAAAAATATACTAAAAACTAACTAAAAGATACTAAAAACTACATGAAATTACCCCCCAAAAGCGTATAAAATATCCGCTCATCAAAACGCCAGTAAGCCCTTCCTCCAGGGTGTGCTGTTTCTTCTGCTGTTTTTTATTCTGATTTTAATTTTAGTATTTGTTTTGTGACTCCACATGATCATGAACCTAATAAAACATAAAAGAACATTAAAAATAAAAATAGAATTAGATAAATAAAAATTAGGTTGCCTCCCAATAAGCGCTTCTTTAATGTCACTAGCTTGACATTGGGATCTCATGGAGCCTCACAGGTGATCAGGTCAATGTTGTGGACTCCCAACACCAAGCTTAGAGTTTGAATGTGGGGGTTTAACACCAAACTTAGAGTTTGGTTGTGGCCTCCCAACACCAAACTTAGAGTTTGATTGTGGGGTCTTTGTTTGACTATGTATTGAGCGAAGCTTTTCATACTTCCTCTCCATGGTTGCAGAAGAAGATCCTTGAGCTTTAAACACAAGGTAGTCCTTATTTAATTGAAGGACTAGCTCTCCTATGTTAACATCAATCACAGCTCCTGCTGTGGCTAGGAAGGGTCTTCCAAGGATGATGCATTCATCCTCCTCCTTCCTAGTGTCTAAGATTATGAAATCAGCAGGGATGTAGAGGCCTTCAACCTTTACTAACACGTCCTCTACTAATCCATAAGCTTGTCTTTGTGATCTGTCTTCCATCTCTAATGAGAATGTGACAAGCTGTACCTCAATGATCCCCAACTTCTCTATTACAGAGAGTGGCATAAGATTTATGCCTGACCCTAGGTCACAGAGAGCCTTATCAAAGGTCATGGTGCCTATGGTACAGGGTATTAAGAATTTACCAGGATCTTATTTCTTTTGAGGTAACGTTTGCTGAACCCATGTATCTAGTTCATTAATGAGCAAGGGAGGTTCACCTTCCCAAGTCTCATTACCAAATAATTTGGCATTCAGAGGAAGAATAGTCTTCAGAGCTCATGAATGGCAGAAGGAGGTTTAATGGGATCTCTATGGTCTCTATATGAGCCTCAGATTCCTTTGGGTCCTTAATAAGAAACTCATTCTTACCTGGGAGACGTCCCATGAGGTCTTCTTTATTGGGATTCATTTCCTCCCCTTCCTCTCTAGGTTTGGCCATTTTAATTAAGTCAATGGCCTTGCACTCTCTTTTTGGATTCTCTTCAGTATTTCTTGGGAGAGTACTAGGAGGAGTTTCAATGATTTTCTTACTCAGCTGGCCCACTTGTGCCTCCAAATTTCTGATGGAGGACCTTGTTTCACTCATGAAACTTAAAGTGGCCTTAGACAGATCAGAGACTATATTTGCTAAGCTAGAGGGGCTATGCTCAGAATTCTCTGTCTGCTGCTGAGAAGATGATGGAAAAGGCTTGCTATTGTTAAGCCTATTTCTTCCACGATTATTAAAGCCTTGTCGAGGCCTTTGTTGATCCTTCCATGAGAAATTTGGATGATTTCTCCATTAGGAATTATAGGTGTTTCTATAAGGTTCACCCATGTAATTTACCTCTGCCATTACAGGGTTCTCAGGATCATAGGCTTCTTCTTCAGAAGATGCCTCTTTAGTACTGTTGGATGCATTTTGCCATCTATTCAGACTTTGAGAAATCATGTTGACTTGCTGAGTCAGCTTTTTGTTCTGAGCCAATATGGCATTCAGAGCATCAATCTCAAGAACTCCCTTCCTCTGAGGCGTCCCATTATTCACAGAATTCCTCTCAGAAGTGTACATGAATTGGTTATTTGCAACCATGTCAATGAGTTCTTGAGCTTCTGCAGGTGTTTTCTTTAGGTGAATGGATCCACCTGCAGAATGGTCTAGTGACATCTTAGTGAACTTAGATAGATGGTGCACGAATTTGTAATCCGTACAACTAACCAGCAAGTGCACTGGGTCGTCCAAGTGATACCTTACGTGAGTAAGGGTCGATCCCACGGAGATTATTGGTTTGAAGCAATCTATGTTTATTTTATTAATCCTAGTCAGGATGCCAATAAGATTAATTGGATTTAATGATAAGAAGTCAAAGTATTTGGAATAAGGAATTGTTACTTTTTAATGAAGAATATGTTAGAGTTTTGGAGATGCTTTGTCCTCTGAATTTTAACTTTTCCTTGAAATCCTTTTTCCCACATGCAAGGTTCCTTCCATGGCAAGCTCTATGTAGGGTGTCACCATTGTCAATGGCTACTTCCCATCCTCTCAGTGAAAACGTTCCTATGCTCTGTCACAGCACGGCTAATCATCTGTCGGTTCTCAATCAGGTTGGAATAGAATCCATTGATTCTTTTGCGTTTGTCACTAACGCCCATCCTTCAGGAGTTTGAAGCTCGTCACAGTCATTCAATCCCAGAATCCTACTCGGAATACCACAGACAAGGTTTAGACTTTCCAGATTCTCATGAATGCCGCCATCAATCCGGCCTATACCACGAAGATTCTGATTAAGGAATCTAAGAGATACTCATTCAATCTGATATAAAATGGAGGTGGTTGTCAGGCACACTTTCATGGATTGAGGAAGGTGATGAGTGTCACGGATCATCACCTTCTCCATAATTAAGCGCGAATGAACATCTTAGATAAGAACAAGCGTGTTTGAATGGAAAACAAAAGAATTGTATTAATTTATAGAGGCGCTGCAGAGCTCCTCACCCCCAACAATGGAGTTTAGAGACTCATGCCGTCAAAAAGTATGTAATTCGGATCTGAAAATGTCATTAGGTACATGATAGATCTCTAAAAGTTGTTTAAATAGAAAACTAGTACCCTAGGTTTATAGAATATGAGTAAACTAAGATAATTGGTGCAGAAATCCACTTCTGGGGCCCACTTGGTGTGTGCTGGGGCTGAGATTAAAGCTATCCACGTGCTGAGGCTTTTCTTGGAGTTGAACTCCAAGTTATAACGTGTTTTGGGCGTTCAACTCCGGATCATGACGTGTTTTTGGCGTTTAACTCCAGACAGCAGCATGTACTTGGCGTTCAACGCCAAGTTACGTCGTCTATCTTCGCGAAAAGTATGGACTATTATATATTGCTGGAAAGCCCTGGATGTCTACTTTTCAACACCGTTGAGAGCGCGCCAATTGGACTTCTGTAGCTCCAAAAAATCCATGCCGAGTGCAGGGAGGTCAGGATCCAACAGCATCAGCAGTCCTTTTTCAGCCTAACTCAGATTTTTGCTCAGCTCCCTCAATTTCAGCCAGAAATTTCCTGAAATCACAAAAAAACACACAAACTCATAGTAAAGTCCAGAAATATGATTTTTGCCTAAAAACTAATAATATTCTACTAAAAACTAATTAAAACATGCTAAAATCTACATGAAATTACCCCAAAAAGCGTATAAATTATCCGCTCATCACAACACCAAACTTAAACTGTTGCTTGTCCTCAAGCAACTAGATAAATAAAATAGGTTTTAACAGAAATTAAGAAGTAATAATATTTTAGAGTTTTAAATGAAGCTCAGATTCTTATTAGATGAGCGGGACTTGTAGCTTTTTGTTTCTGAACAGTTTTGGCATCTCCCATCACCCTTTGAAATTCAGAATGATTGGCATCCATAGGAACTTAGAATTCAGATAGTATTATTGATTCTCCTAGTGTAGTATGTTGATTCTTGAACACAGTTATTTTATGAGTCTTGGCCGTGGCCCTAAGCACTTTGTTTTCCAGTATTACCACCGGATACATAAATGCCACAGACACATGACTAGGTGAACCTTTTCAGATTGTGACTCAGCTTTGCTAGAGTCCCCAGTCAGAGGTGTCAAGAGCTCTTGAGCACACTCTTTTTTGCCTTGGATCACGACTTTAACCACTCAGTCTCAAGCTTTTCACTTGGACCTGCATGCCACAAGCACATGGTTAGGGACAGCTTGATTTAGCCGCTTAGGCCTGGAATTATTTCCTTAGGCCCTCCTATCCACTGATGCTCAAAGCCTTGGATCCTGTTCACCCTTGCCTTTTGGTTTTAAGGGCTGTTTGGCTTTTATTCCTTTTTATCCAAATTTTTTTTTTGCTTCAAGAATCAATTTCATGATTTTTCAGATCACCAATAATATTTTTCGTGTTCCTCATTCTTTCAGGAGCCAATATTCATAAAATTCAAGATAAAAATTATGCACTGTTCAAGCATTCATTCAGAGAACAAAAAGTATTGCCACCACATGTAATTAATTATAATTTTTATTATTAAGAACTCGAAAAATATAAATTACTTCTTTATTCTAAATATCTACTACTTTATTCATGCCTGATGATGATGAGAAAAATAAATTATAACTTAATTTGGAAATAAAATCAAAATAGATCTACTAATTACTACTACTACTACCACTATATATCTCCTAAGGTAAATTTCCATAATAACACTATCACAGAGTTAAAGCAAAAAAATTGGAACTCAACAACCTGTTGTTTTGAGGAGTAGATGTTCCTCTAATCTATGGGGTGTTTTTCAAGGATTAATTTTTGGCGCTCCAGCTCCCTTAGATCACGCCCTTGCTCTTCCTGTTCCTTAAGCAGTTTGCAAAGCATGCTACTTTGATTGCTCTGTTCTTCCCTTATTTGGTCCATAGCTTCTTGCAATTTGGAAATAGAAGCCTCAAGATGTCCCCAATATTCGAATTGAGGGAGTTCTGGGAGGGCTTCCTGTGCTCTCATCTTGACTGAATCATCCTGCAGCTGTTGTCTGTCCATTGATATTCTAGTGATTGGCCTCTCAACTGAGATATACTCTGTTATGCCCATCTTCACTCCGGCATCTTTGCAGAGCATAGAAATTAAGCTTGGATAGGCCAATCTGGCGTCCTTGGAATTCCTGTTTGCTATTTTATATAGCTCACATGAGATCAGATGGACTTCTACTTCTTTTCCCAACATGATGCAGTGAATCATTACTGCTCTTTTAATGGTAACTTCAGAACGGTTGCTGGTGGGCAATATGGAACGCCCTATGAAATCTAGCCAACCTCTGGCTACTGGTTTTAGATCTTCTCTTTTGAGTTGATTTGGGATGCCAGTCGTGCTGGTGGTCCACCTGGCTTCAGGGATGCATATATCCTCTAGAATCTTGTCCAGACCTTTATTTACCCTCATCATTCTCCTGTTAAAGGAGTCTGGGTCATCTTTCAGCTGAGGAAGCTTAAATATCTCCCTGATCCTGTCAGGATGGGTATGAACAATCTTCCCTCTGACTAAGATCCGATGGTCATAGAGAGCAGCTCCAATTATTCTTTGCCTGTCTGTCTGCCGTAGATTAGCATAGAACTCCTGAACCATGTTCCTTCCCACTTTCGTTTCAGGATTGGCCAGAATTTCCCAGTTCCTGTTTCGAATTTGCTCTTGGATCTCCGGATATTCATCTTCTTTTAGATCAAATTTGACTTCCGGGATCACTGATCTGTGACTCATTATTTTGTAGTAATGGTCTGAATGTTCTTTAGTTAAGAACTTCCCTTGATTCCAAAGTGGCTTTGGAGTGTTCTCTTTCTTGCCTCTTAGGGTGGGTTGTTTTCCTTTAGGAGCCATGATCTTAATGAGTATGTTTTTGTGATCACGGATAAACACACCAAACTTAGAGCTTTGCTTGTTCTCAAGCAAAAGAGAAGAAAGAAGAGGGATAGGAGGAGAGCAAGTGTGGCATGGTGATGAGGAGAGGGGCGCCGAATTCAATATATAGGATGGGGGGTGGGAAATTTTTGAAAATAAGAAAAAGATAAGATAGAAGGTATGATTTGTAAAAGATAGATATGATAAGAAAAAGATATAGTTTAAAAAGAGAAAGATCTGAATAATAATTAAAAGATAGATCTGAATTTTTAATTTTGAAAAAGATTTTAAAAAGATAATTGAGTTTTGAAAACAAACTTAAAAGAGTTGGATTGGATTGGAAAACAATTTGTCTTTATGGATTAAGATATATTTGAAATTTTTGAAACATGGATTTTAGAAATCAGGATTTTTAGAAAACTAATTTGATATGAGGGATGACAATTTGAAACATGTTTATGTAAGAAATCATTAATTGAAACATAAAAATTTAGAAAAATTATAAAGAAAAACGAATTTTTACCTCCTCCCACCATCCTGGCGTTAAACGTCCAAACGATGCATGTTTTGGGCGTTTAACGCCCAAATGCTGCTTCTCCTGGGCGTTCAATGCCCAGCTGATGCTTCTTTCCGGCGTTGAACGCCAGGAAGTCCTTTGTCACTGGGCGTTTTTCTGAACGCCCAGGATGCTAACAATCTGGCGTTAAACGCCCAGAAGGTGCTTCTTTCTGGCGTTTAACGCCCAGAAGATGCTCCTCTCTGGCGTTTAACGCCCAGATGGCTACCCTTACTGGTGTTGAACGCCCAGTGGGTGCTTCTTTTGGGCATTCAACGCCCAAAATGTTTCTTACTGGCTTTTTTTTTTGCCAGTAAATGTCCAAATTCCCCTGTAACTCTGTGAATTTGATTAATTGCTTTTTTACCTTGAAGATATGTTTACCTATACCTGTAAAAATCAACAGAAACAAATAAAATTAAATTTTGTGATTGGCTGGGTTGCCTCCCAGCAAGCGCTTCTTTAATGTCATTAGCTGGACTATTACTGAGCTTTAATTAAGTCTCAGTTTTGAGCATTCTTGCTCAAAATTACCTTCAAGATAATGCTTAACTCTTTGTCCATTAACAATGAACTTTTTGTTAGAGTCATTATCCTGAAGCTCTATGTATCCATATGGTGATACACTTGTAATTACATATGGACCTCTCCACCGGGATTTTAATTTCCCGGGGAATAATTTGAGCCTAGAATTAAATAGCAGAACTTTCTGCCCCGGCTCAAAGACTCTGGATGACAATTTCTTATCATGCCATCTTTTTGCTTTCTCCTTGTAAATTTTTGCAAGCATTGAGTCTAAATTCCTCTAGCTCATTTAATTGGAGCAATCGTTTTTCTCCAGCTAACTTAGCATCAAGGTTTAGGAATCTGGTTGCCCAATAGGCCTTGTGTTCCAGTTCCACTGGCAAGTGACATGCCTTTCCATACACAAGCTGGTATGGAGAGGTCCCTATAGGGGTCTTGAATGCTGTTCTGTATGCCCACAGAGCATCCTCCAAGCTTCTTGCCCAATCCCTTCTACGGTTAATTACAGTCCGTTCCAGGATTCTTTTGAGTTCTCTATTTGAGACTTCAGCTTGCCCATTAGTTTGTGGGTGATATGGAGTGGCTACCCTGTGGCTAACTCCATAACGTACCAGAGCAGAGTAAAGCTGTTTATTGCAGAAATGAGTGCCCCCATCACTGATTAATACTCTAGGGATACCAAATCTGCTGAAGATGTGTTTCTGGAGGAATTTTAACACTGTTTTAGTGTCATTAGTGGGTGTTGCAATAGCCTCCACCCATTTGGATACATAATCCACTGCCACCAGAATATAAGTGTTTGAGTATGATGGTGGGAAAGGTCCCATGAAGTCAATGCCCCATACATCAAACAACTCAATCTCCAAGATCCCTTATTGAGGCATGGCATAACTGTGAGGTAGATTGCCAGATCTTTGGCAACTGTCACAATTAAGCACAAACGCTCGGGAATCTTTATAGAGAGTAGGCCAGTAGAAGCCACTTTGGAGGACTCTTGTGGCTGTTCGCTCACTTCCAAAATGTCCTCCATACTGTGATCTATGGCAGTGCCATAGAATCTTTTGCGCTTCTTCCTTAGGCACACATCTACGGATTACTCCGTCTGCACATCTCTTGAAGAGATATGGTTCATCCCAAAGATAGTACTTTGCATCTGTGATCAATTTCTTTGATTGCAGCCTACTGTACTCTTTGGGTATGAATCTCACTGCCTTGTAGTTTGTAATGTCTACAAACCATGGCACTTCCTGGATGGCAAAGAGTTGTTCATCCGAAAAAGTTTCAGAGATCTCAGTGAGAGGGAGGGGCGCCCCTTCTACTGGTTCTATTCGGGACAGGTGATCTGCTACTTGATTCTCTGTTCCTTTTCTGTCTCTTATTTCTATATCAAACTCTTGCAGAAGCAACACCCATCTGATGAGTTTGGGTTTTGAATCCTGCTTTGTGAGTAGATATTTAAGAGCAGCATGATCAGTGTACACAATCACTTTTGATCCTACTAAATAGGATCTGAATTTGTCAATGGCGTAAACCACTGCAAGTAGCTCTTTTTCTATGGTTGTGTAATTCTTCTGTGCATCATTTAGAACACGGCTGGCATAGTAAATGACGTGCAGAAGCTTGTCATGCCTTTGTCCCAACACTGCACCCATGGCATGGTCACTGGCATCACACATCAATTCAAATGGTAATGTCCAGTCTGGTGCAGAGATGATTGGTGCTGTAACCAATTTAGCTTTCAGAGTCTCAAATGCCTGCAGACACTCTTTATCAAAGATAAATGGCGTGTCAGCAGCTAGAAGGTTGCTCAGAGGTTTGGCGATTTTTGAAAAATCCTTTATAAACCTCCTATAGAATCCTGCATGCCCCAGAAAGCTTCTGATTTCCTTAACATTGGTAGGTGGTGGAAATTTTTCAATTACCTCTACCTTAGTTTGATCCACCTCTATTCCCTTGTTCGAGATTTTGTGCCCAAGGACAATTCCTTCAGTTACCATAAAGTGACATTTTTCCCAGTTTAAAACCAGGTTAGTCTCTTGGCATCTCTTTAGAACAAGTGCTAGATGGTCAAGACAGGAGCTGAATGAGTCTCCAAATACTGAAAAGTCATCCATGAAGACTTCCAGGAATTTTTCCACCATATCAGAGAAAATTGAGAGCATGCACCTCTGAAAAGTTGCAGGTGCATTGCACAGGCCAAATGGCATCCTTCTGTACGCAAATACTCCAGATGGGCAGGTGAATGCCGTTTTCTCTTGATCCTGGGGATCTACTGCAATTTGATTATAACCTGAATATCCATCCAGGAAGCAGTAGTATTCATGACCTGCTAGTCTTTCTAGCATCTGGTCTATGAGTGGTAAAGGAAAATGATCCTTTCTGGTGGCTGTATTGAGCCTTCTATAATCAATACACATACGCCACCCTGTAACTGTTCTTGTAGGAACCAGTTCATTTTTTTCATTATGAACCACTGTCATGCCACCTTTCTTAGGGACAACTTTGACAGGGCTCACCCAGGGGCTGTCAGAAATAGGATAAATAATCCCAGCCTCTAGTAATTTAGTGACCTCTTTCTGCACCACTTCTTTCATGGCTGGATTCAGCCGCCTTTGTGGTTGAACCACTGGCTTAGCGTCATCCTCCAGTAAGATCTTGTGCATGCATCTGGCTGGGCTAATGCCCTTAAGATCACTGATGGACCACCCAAGAGCTGTCTTGTGTGTCCTTAGCACTTGAATTAGTGCTTCCTCTTCCTGTGGCTCTAAGGTAGAGCTTATAATTACAGGAAAGGTATCACCTTCTCCCAGAAATGCATATTTCAGGGATGGTGGTAATGGTTTGAGTTCGGGTTTTGGAGGTTTCTCCTCTTCTTGAGGGATTTTCAGAGGTTCTATTATTTTCTCTGATTCCTCCAAATCAGGCTGAACATCTTTAAAGATGTCCTCTAGCTCTGATTCGAGACTCTTAGCCATATTGACCTCTCTTACCAGAGAGTCAATAATATCAACACTCATGCAGTCATTTGGGGTGTCTGGATGTTGCATGGCTTTGACAACATTCAACTTGAACTCCTCTTCATTGACTCTCAAGGTTACTTCCCCTTTTTGGACATCAATGAGGGTTCGGCCAGTTGCTAGGAAAGGTCTTCCTAGAATGAGAGTTGCACTCTTGTGCTCCTCCATCTCCAGCACCACAAAGTCAGTAGGAAAGGCGAATGGCCCCACCTTGACAATCATGTCTTCAATCACACCTGATGGGTATTTAATGGAGCCATCAGCAAGTTGAAGACATATCCTGGTTGGTTTGATTTCTTCAGTTAAACCAAGCATTCTGATAGTAGATGCAGGTATTAGGTTGATACTTGCCCCAAGATCACATAAAGCTTGCTTGGTACAAGTACCCTCTAATGTGCATGGTATCATAAAGCTCCCAGGATCTTTAAGCTTCTCAGGTAAGCTTTTTAGAATGACTGCACTGCATTCTTCAGTAAGGTAAACTTTTTCAGTTTCCCTCCAATCCTTCTTATGACTTAAGATCTCTTTCATGAACTTAGCATAAGAGGGTATTTGCTCAAGTGCTTCTGCAAATAGAATCTTTATTTCAAGAGTCCTGAGATAGTCTGCAAAGCGGGCAAATTGCTTATCTTGTTCCGCTTGGCGGAGTTTTTGCGGATAAGGCATTTTGGCTTTGTATTCCTCAACCTTAGTTCCTGCAGGTTTATTGCCTACAGAAGTGGGTTGGGAAGCCTTTTTAGAGGGGTTGTCATCAGCACTTGTATGTGACTGATCCCCCACTGGCATTTGAATGCCAGGGGTGGAAGCTGGAGTGGCGTTAGACGCCATCTCCTCATTTGTTACTGGCGTCTGAACGCCAGAACTATGCTCCCTTTGGGCGTTCAACGCCGGATTCATGCTTGTTTCTGGTGTTGAACGCCAGGAATGAGCATAGGCTGGGCGTTCAGCGCCAGCATTATTCCTTTCTGGGCTCTGATTGTCCTCAGAGGGATTTTGAGTAGCCATTTTGTTCATTTCTTGGCTTCCTGCTGCTTTGAAGTGAGGTATTTAATGTTTTCCCACTTCTTAGTTGAACTGCTTGGCATTCTTCTGCTATTTGTTTTGACAGTTGCTTTTCTGTTTGCCTTAACTGTACTTCCATATTCCTGTTAGCCATTCTTGTTTCCTGTAGTATTTCCTTGAATTCGGCTAGCTGCTGAGATAGAAAGTCTAATTGCTGATTGAATTCATTAGCCTGATCTACAGGACTGAGTTCAGCAGTTACTGTTTTAGCTTCTTCTTTCATGGAAGGTTCACTGCTTAGGTACATATGCTGATTTCTGGCAACTGTATCAATAAGCTCTTGAGCTTCTTCAATTGTTTTTCTCATATGAATAGATCCACCAGCTGAGTGGTCTAGAGAAATCTGGGCTTTTTCTGTAAGCCCATAGTAGAAGATGTCTAATTGCACCCACTCTGAAAATATTTCAGAGGGGCATTTTCTTAGCATCTTTCTGTATCTCTCCCAGGCATCATAAAGGGATTCATTATCTCCTTGTTTGAAACCTTGGATGCTTAGCCTTAGCTATGTCATCCGTTTTGGAGGGAAATAGTGATTCAGGAATTTTTCTAACAGCTATTTCCATGATTTTATGCTGTTCTTAGGCTGGTTATTTAACCACCTCTTAGCTTGATCTTTTACAGCAAATGAAAACAGTAATAATCTATAGACATCCTGATCTACTTCCTTATCATACACTGTGTCAGCAATTTGTAAAAATTATGCCAGAAACTCTGTAGGTTCTTCATGTGGAAGACCAGAATACTGGCAATTTTGCTGCACCATGATAATGAGCTGAGGATTCAACTCAAAGCTACTAACTCCAATGGAGGGTATACAGATACTACTCCCATATGAAGCAGTAGTGGGGTTAGCATATGACCCCAGAGTCCTCCTGGACTGTTCATTCCCACTTAATTCCATGATGGAATAAAATAGATGATATGTATGTTGATATTATTTATTTTATAAAAATTAATTTTTATAAAATAGAATAAAAACGAAACAAATAAAAACACTAATACGAAAATTTTAAAGAAGAATATAAAATATGCAATTGACACCAAACTTATAACAAGACACTAGACTCAAAGAAAAATGAAAAATTAATAAAGAAAAATAATATTTTTGAAAAGCAAGTAAAAGACTCTGACCCAATTACCAAAATCTTCCTAATCTAAGAAATAAAATAAACCTTTAGTTGTTCAAACTCGAACAATCCCCGGCAACGGTGCCAAAAAGGTGCACGAATTTGTAATCCGTACAACTAACCAGCAAGTGCACTGGGTCGTCCAAGTGATACCTTACGTGAGTAAGGGTCGATCCCACGGAGATTATTGGTTTGAAGCAATCTATGTTTATTTTATTAATCCTAGTCAAGATGCCAATAAGATTAATTGGATTTAATGATAAGAAGTCAAAGTATTTGGAATAAGGAATTGTTACTTTTTAATGAAGAATATGTTGGAGTTTTGGAGATGCTTTGTCCTCTGAATTTTAACTTTTCCTTGAAATCCTTTTTCCCACACGCAAGGTTCCTTCCATGGCAAGCTCTATGTAGGGTGTCACCGTTGTCAATGGCTACTTCCCATCCTCTCAGTGAAAACGTTCCTATGCTCTGTCACAGCACGGCTAATCATCTGTCGGTTCTCAATCAGGTTGGAATAGAATCCATTGATTCTTTTGCGTTTGTCACTAACGCCCAGCCTTCAGGAGTTTGAAGCTCGTCACAGTCATTCAATCCCAGAATCCTACTCGGAATACCACAGACAAGGTTTAGACTTTCCGGATTCTCATGAATGCCGCCATCAATCCGGCCTATACCACGAAGATTCTGATTAAGGAATCTAAGAGATACTCATTCAATCTGATATAGAACGGAGGTGGTTGTCAGGCACACGTTCATGGATTGAGGAAGGTAATGAGTGTCACGGATCATCACCTTCTCCATAATTAAGCGCGAATGAACATCTTAGATAAGAACAAGCGTGTTTGAGTGGAAAACAAAAGAATTGTATTAATTCATCGAGGCGCTGCAGAGCTCCTCACCCCCAACAATGGAGTTTAGAGACTCATGCCATCAAAAAGTATGTAATTCGGATCTGAAAATGTCATTAGGTACATGATAGATCTCTAAAAGTTGTTTAAATAGAAAACTAGTACCCTAGGTTTACAGAATATGAGTAAACTAAGATAATTGGTGCAGAAATCCACTTCTGAGGCCCACTTGGTGTGTGCTGGGGCTGAGACTAAAGCTATCCACGTGCTGAGGCTTTTCTTGGAGTTGAACTCCAAGTTATAACGTGTTTTTGGCGTTCAACTCCGGATCATGACGTGTTTTTGGCGTTTAACTCCAGACAGCAGCATGTACTTGGCGTTCAACGCCAAGTTACATCGTCTATCTTCGCGCAAAGTATGGACTATTATATATTGCTGGAAAGCCCTGGATGTCTACTTTCCAACGCCGTTGAGAGTGCACCAATTGGACTCCTGTAGCTCCAAAAAATCTATTCCGAGTGCAGGGAGGTCAGGATCCAACAGCATCAGCAGTCCTTTTTCAGCCTAACTCAGATTTTTGCTCAGCTCCCTCAATTTCAGCCAGAAATTTCCTGAAATCACATAAAAACACACAAACTCATAGTAAAGTCTAGAAATATGATTTTTGCCTAAAAACTAATAATATTCTACTAAAAACTAATTAAAACATGCTAAAATCTACATGAAATTACCCCAAAAAGCGTATAAATTATCCGCTCATCAATAGACCATAATAGAAGATATCCAAAATGGTCCACTCTGAGAGCATGTCAAAAGGACACCTTTTGGTCATCTGCTTGTATCTTTCCCAAGCTTCATAGAGGGATTCACCATCTTTCTGTTTGAAGGTCTGAACTTCCACTCTAAGCTTGCTCAGCTTTTGAGGACGAAAGAACTTGGGCAAGAAGGCCGTGACCAGCTTATCCCAGGAGTCCAGGCTATCTTTAGGTTGTGAGTCCAACCATGTTCTAGCTCTGTCTCTTACAGCAAAAGGGAAAAGCTTGAGCCTGTAGACTTCAGGATCTACTCCATTAGTCTTAACAGTCTCACAGATCTGCAAGAACTCAGTTAAAAACTGATAGGGATCTTCTGATGGAAGTCCATTGAACTTGCAGTTCTGTTGCATTAGAGCAACTATTTAAGGTTTCAGCTCAAAATTGTTTGCTCCAATGGCAGGGATTAAGATGCTTCTTCCATCAAACTTGGAAGTGGGTGTAGTATAGTCACCAAGCATCCTCCTTGCATTATTATTTTCGGCTGCCATCTCCTCTTCCTTTTCGAAAATTTTTGTAAGGTTGTCCCTGGATTGTTGTAATTTAGCTTCTCTTAGTTTCCTCTTCAGAGTCCTTTCAGGTTCAGGATCTGCTTCAACAAGAATATTCTTGTCCTTGGTCCTGCTCATATGAAAAAGAAGGGAACAGAAAATAATAATAGGGATTCTCTTTACCACAGTAGAGAGATTCCTTTATGTTAGTTGAAGAAGAAAAGAATAGAAGAAGGAAAAGAATTAAGAATCCAAACACAAGGGGGAAGATAGGGTCGAATTCTTGAGATGAAGAGAAGTGTTAGTAAATAAATAAATAAATAAATAGAAGAAGATGAGAGAGGGAGAATTTCGAAAATAAATTTTGAAAAAGAGTTAGTGATTTTCAAAAATTAAGAGAAGAAAAATAATTAAAATTAAAATTTGAAACAATTAGTTAATTAAAAGAATTTTGAAAAAGAGAGAGGTAATTTTTGAAAATTAGAGAGAGAAAATTAGTTAGGTGGTTTTGAAAAAGATAAGAAACAAACAAAAAGTCAATTAGTTAGTTGAAAAAGATTTGAAAATCAATTTTGAAAAGATAAGAATTTAGAAAAGATTTTTTTGAAATCAATTTTTGAAAAAGATATGATTTGAAAAAGATATGATTAAAAAGATATAATTTAAAAGATATTTTGAAAAAGATTTTATAGTATTTCATTGCTACAAATATGGATTATTAAAAAAAATAAGACATGTATTTGGATATTTCCCAACAACTTAAGACTTAACAAAATTAGCGTCTTATTTTTTTAAAATTAAAATTGATTACTTGACTAACAAGAAACTAAAAGATATGACTCTAGAATTTAAAGATTGAACCTTTCTTAACAAGAAAGTAACAAACTTCAAATTTTTTAATCAATCACATTAATTGTTAGTAAAGTTTTCAAAATTTTGAAATAAAGATTCAAAAAAAAGATTAAAATCTTTTTAAAAATTTTCGAAAATAATAAAAAAATGAAAAGATTTAATTTTTGAAAAAGATTTAGAAAAGATAAGATTTTTAAAATTGAAAATTTGACTTGACTTATAAGAAATAGCTAAGTTTTAAAATTTTTTTGACTAAGTCAACTCAAATTTTCGAAAATTTTGAGAAAAATAAGGAAAAGATATTTTTTGTATATTTTTGAATTTTAAATGAGGAGAGAGAAAAACACAAAAATGACTCACAACATGAAAATTATGAATCAAAACACATGATGCATGCAAGAACACTATGAATGTCAAGATGAACACCAAGAACACTTTGAAGATCAAGATGAACATCAAGACTTATTTTTGAAAAATTTTCAAGAAAAGAAAAATATGCAAGACACCAAACTTAGAAATTTTTCATGCTTAGATACTATGAATGCAAGAATGCACATGAAAAACAACAAAAAACACAAAACAAAAAAACATGAAGATCAAACAAGAAAATTCATCAAGAACAACTTGAAGATCATGAAGAACACATGCATGAGTTTTCGAAAAATGCATAAATTTTAAAAACATGCAATTGACACCAAACTTACAATTTGACACTAGACGCAAATAAGAAACACAAAAATATTTTTTTGATTTTATGATTTTGCAATTTTTTTATTTGTATTTTTTTGAAAATTATATTTTTGAAAAACGAAAATAAAGAAAAAAGTTTTGAAAGATTTTTGAAAATTTTTGGAAAGAAAATTACCTAATCTGAGCAACAAGATGAACCGTCAGTTGTCCAAACTCGAACAATCGCCGGTAACGGCGCCAAAAACTTTGTGCACGAAATTGTGATCTCTAATAATGGTGATCAACTTGGTATGCGCATTTATAACTCAGCACTTTCTTCACAACATCGCACAACTAACCAACAAGTGCACTGGGTCATCCAAGTAATAAACCTTACGTGAGTAAGGGTTGATCCCACGGAGATTGTTGGTATGAAGCAAGCTATGGTCATCTTGTAAATCTCAGTTAGCGGATTTTAAATGGTTATAAAGGGTTCGAATTTAATAATAAATAAAGCATAAAATAAGATAGAGATACTTATGTAAATCATTGGTAGGAATTTCAGATAAGTGTATGGAGATGCTTTGTCCCTGTTGAATCTCTGCAACATACTGCTTTCTTACTTTCAATCCTTCATACTCCTTTCCATGGCAAGCTGTATGTAGGACATCACCATTGTCAATGGCTACATCCCATCCTCTCAGTGAAAATGGTCCAAATGCTCTTGTCACAGCACGGCTAATCATCTGTCGGTTCTCGATCATGTCAGAATAGAATCCATTGATTATTTTGCGTTTGTCATCACGCCCAACAATCGCGAGTTTGAAGCTCATCACAGTCATTCAATCCCTGAATCCTACTCGGAATACCACAGATAAGGCTTAGACTTTCTGGACTTTCAGGAATGGCCGCCAATAATTATAGCTTATACCACGAAGATTCTGATCAAGGAATCCAAGAGATATGCGCTTGTTCTAAGGTAGAACGGAAGTGGATGTCAATCACGCGTTCATAAGGATGGATGATGATGAGTGTTACGGATCATCACATCCATCAGGTTGAAGTGCAACGGATATCTTAGAACAAGAATAAGCTGAATGGAATAGAAAATAGTAGTAATTACATTAAAACTCGAGGTACATCAGAGCTCCACACCCTTAATCTATGGTGTGTAGAAACTCCACCATTGAAAATACATAAGTGATCAAGGTCTAGGCATGGCCGAATGGCCAGCCCCCAAAGTTGTGATCAAAGGATCATAAGGTAATCCAAAAATAATCCAAAGATGTCTATTACAATAGTATAATGTCCTATTTATACTAGACTAGCTGCTAGGATTTACAGAAATAAGTAATTAATGCAGAAATCCACTTCCGGGGCCCACTTGGTGTGTGCTTGGGCTGAGCTTGAGCTTTACACGTGCAGAGGCTTCTCTTGGAGTTAAACACCAAGTTGTAATGTGTTTTGGGGTTTAACTCTGGTTTATGACGTGTTTCTGGCGTTTGACTCGAGAATGCAGCATGGAACTGGCGTTGAACGCCCGTTTGCATTGTCTAAACTCAAATAAAGTATGAACTATTATATATTTTTGGAAAGCTCTGGATGTCTACTTTCCAAAGCCGTTGAGAGCGCAACCTTTAGAGTTCTGTTGCTCCAGAAAATCCATTTTGAGTGCAGGAAGGTCATAATCCATCAGCATCAGCTGTCCTTTGTCAGCCTCCTATCAGATTTTTGCTCAGGTCCCTCAATTTCAGCCAGAAAATATCTAAAATCATAGAAAAACACACAAACTCATAGTAAAGTCCAGAAATGTGAATTTAGCATAAAAACTAATAAAAACATCCTTAAAAGTAGCTAGATCCTACTAAAAACTACCTAAAAATAATGCCAAAAAGCGTATAAATTATCCGCTCATCATGCTTCAACGCCTAATACCTTAGACCAACTGGTTTGGGAGTATTGATTGAAAGCTTATCTTAAAAAGCCGCTTTGAGACATGATACCTAGAGTCAAGACCAAGATACAAAAAGTAAAGAAAAATGCTAGAAAATAAGTGCTGCTTCAAAGGTGACAATATATAAAGAGGATTCCATAATATTATTTGAATGAAAGTCCTAAGATCTAAGACTTCCAAAATGTAAAGACTAATGAGCACTGGAATCCTTGTATAAGCATATAAATTAGAGTTCACCCGACTGTCACTTATTCACTTCACCTACTAAGGCATCATAAGCAATTCTTCAATACATTCCAATTAAGAGAATTTTTTGTGCATAGTTCTTTTCTTGCTTGGGGACAAGCAAGATTTAAGTTTGGTGTTGTGATGCTAGGGCATCTTCGCTAGTTTTACTAGCCATTTTTTATATGCTTTAGGTTGGTTTCATGCATTTTCTTAGGAAATAAGCAAGTATTTGGTTGAAAATGCACTCATACCATGATTCAAGAAAACATTGTGAATTTTGAATGATTTCATGAGAATTTTGCATGAATTGAATAATAAAATGGATGATGCATAATCTCATGATTAAGAGCAAGACTTTGATGCACTTTGTTTGATTAATTTCAGGTAACAAGAAGCAGAGAAGAGCCACGTTAGCGGCCCCGTTAGTGCCACTAACATGGGCACTAACGTGGAAGAGAGGAAAAGCCCCAACGTTAGTGGGAACATTAATGGCATTAACTTTGAAGAAGGAGAGCATGGAAAGTTAGTGGCAATGTTAACGCCACTAACTTTAGCAAAGCAAAGGAAGACCCACGTTAATGGCCACGTTAGTGTAACAAACGTGGATCATTAACGTGGAAGAGGGGGGTTTTGTAGCATTATTGATAAAGGTGAGTGTCATTAACACCCTCGAGTTTTGGCATGCCTACGTTAAGGCCCACGTTAGTTACACTAACGTGGATCATTAATGTGGGAAAGAGGGACAAGGAGCAACGTTATTAGTAAAAGTGAGTGCCAATAATGCTAGCGAAGGGCTAAGAGGCTACGTTAGAGGCCACGTTAGTTACACTAACGTGGACACTAACGTGGGCAAAATCTCACCCGGCAGCCTGACCATGCCTTCTTCAAACAAGAATAACGTGAGTCACAAAGCTCCAAATGAAGTGATTTCAGTGGCATTGGAAAGTAGGATTCCAGAGCTTTCAAGAATATATGGCACTACATGGTGGACACTAAATTTTAGGGAGAAAATCTGTCCCAAAAGTGCAAAGATGAACATGGTATCAACCTGTAGTAAGGCCAGCTGACCTCTTCACCTTCCAAGAGGTGTAACTCGAGCTGTAGAGCTCTAAATTATGCGATTTTAATGGCGTTGGAAAATAGACATCTCGGGCTTTTTAACAATATATAATAGTATGGGGTGGACATTAAGTTTGAGCTCCAGAACCTGGCAATATTAATCCCCTGAACGCTAACATTATTGTGGCTAACTTTTCCAATAACGCCAGCGACTATGCCAGCGGTCTTGTCCACTTCAAAGGAGCATAACCTGAGTTACAGAAGTCCAATTGAAGTGATTTCAGTTGCGTTAGAAAGCTGACATTTAGAGCTTTCCAACGATATATAATAATTTATAGTGGGCATGAAATTGGAGCACAAACAAGAGGCATCTTTTAAGCCCTAAAAACACCAACTAGGTAGCAACTGTGACGTTAGCTACACTAACTTCAGCACTAACGCCACACTTGTAGCGTTAGTGTGGCTAATAGTAGCACTAACAATTAGCACCTGGACCTCAACTTGATTCATTTCTCTTACAAGGACCACCCAACCTCAAGCAAGCAAGCCCACAAGTGTCAACCAATCAAGGCCACAAGAAGCATCTAGAATAGGAATTTTCATTTAATTGTAATTTGCTTTTAATTTCATTTTGTAATTTAGGAGAGCCTATATAAAGGCCTTAGTTTTTACATTCAATTCATTCTGGAAGGGGAAAATTGAAGGAAGGGGGAGAGGGTGAAGACCAATTCGAACTTCTGTGAATTGGCACACTCCAAAGGGAGTGGGTCTTCAGACCCCTCTCCTCCTACACTTTTCTCCCTTTTCTCTTCTTTTTCTTTTAGTAGTAGTTTAATTCTAGTTTGTACTTTTCATTTATGAACTTTGAAGTTTCAATTTCAGTTTTAACCTTCATCTTTATTTTTCTGCACTTTATTCCTTTTTTGTTTGAATAGAGCAATGAACAACTAACTCTTTTCATTGGGTTAGGGAGCTCTATTGTAATTTGATGGATCAATTATAGTTTTCATTCTTCTTCCTCTTTCTTTTCTCTTGATTTACTAGAAAGCTTTCGATCTTAAATCAATTGGTTAGTTGTCATGGAAAAGAAACTCTCCATAATTGGATCTTCTCTGAGCCTTGGAAAAGGGATGAGGAGATCATGCTAGAATTGCTTTCTCATGTTGGACCAAATTGGGGTTTGGATGGATATAGTGACATATAATCCTACCAACACTTTTATTTGGAAATACATGTGGTATAATTGGTAACCATACTTCATCTCTTCCCATGAGCAATTAAATCAAGGAATTGGGCAATTGTTCAAGCTTAGAGAGATTGGGTTACCAAGGAATTGGGATCCAATCACTTAAGATTGCCAAGGAGATCAATGAATTCATTGATTGAGGAAGAAATGAGAATGAAATTAATCCGGAGGATTACAATATCTCTTGATCCCGATGTTCATTTTATTTTTAGTTCTTACATTTACTTTTCTTGCCATTTTACTTTTCTGCACTTTATTTTGTTTTCTTTTTACTTTTATACCATTTACATTTCCTTGTTGGTTATCACTCCAATATGATTCGTCTAACTAGGATAATCAATTAACCATTGATTGCTTAATCCGTTAATCCCTGTGGATTCGACCTTACTCTATTGTGAGTTTTTACTTGACGACAATTCGGTATACTTGCCGAGGGAGATTTGTTGAGAGACAAGTTTTTGTGCATCAATGACCTTTGAGAAGGCTCTGTGGGACTTGGGGTCAGGCATAAACCTCATGCCACTCTCTGTAATGGAGAAACTGGAAATTTTTGAGGTACAAACTGCAAGAATCTCACTAGAGATGGCAGAAATCAAAGAAATAGGCTTATGGACTTGTAGAGGATGTCTTGGTAAAGGTTGAAGGCCTTTACATCCTTGCTGACTTCATAATCCTAGATATTGGGAAGGATGAGGATGAATCCATCATCCTTGGCAGACCCTTCCTAGCCACAGCAAAAGTTGTGATTGATGTTGGCAGAGGAAAGTTGATCCTTCAAGTGAATGAGGACTACCTTGTGTTTAAGGCTCAAGGATCTCCTTCTGTACACATGGAGAAGAAGCATTAAAAGCTTCTCTCAATGCAGAGTCAAACAGAGCCTCCACATTCAAACTATAAGTTTGGTGCTGGAGGATGGTTGGAATTCATCCAACGCTCCATCATTCCTACTAGCAACCGATCCGAAGTGACTGTAGATCGGGCTATCATGATCCATAGCATCATGATTGGAGGAAGTAGAAGTTCATGAGGTCATATCTCTAGAACTCTACAAAGTGGCTGACAAAACCTCCACTTTAGCAAGGTTAGCCTTCCCTCATCTCATCTGTTACCTATGTAGTTTAGCTGGAATTGTCATAGAGGAAGACATCCTCAATGAAGAGGACAAGCCTATCACTAAAAAGAGGATGGAGCAAATAAGAGAGCCCACTCATAGACCTCAACAAGAGCATGGGAAAGTCCCTCATCAAGAAATTCCTAAGATGCCTCAAGGGATGCATTTTCCTCCACACAACTATTGGGAGCAACTCAACACCTCTTTGGAAGATTTGAGTTCCAATATGGAGCAACTAAGGATGGAGCACCAAGAGCACTCCATTATTCTTCATGAAATTAGAGAGGATCAAATAGCCATGAGGGAAGAGCAACAAAGGCAAGGAAGAGACATAGAGGAGCTCAAGCGTTCCATTGGACCTTCAAGAGGAAGAACTAGCCGCCATCACTAAGGTGGACCCGTTCTTTGACTTCCTTGTTCTTATCTTTCAGTTTTTCGATTTTTACGCTTTATGTTTGTCTATGTTTGTGTCCTTATTACATGATCATTAGTGTCTAGTGTCTATGTCTTAAAGCTATGAATAATTCCATGAATCCTTCACCTCTCTTAAATGAAAAATGTTCCTAATTACAAAAGAACAAGAAGTACATGAATTTCAAATTTTATCTTGAAATTAGTTTCGTTATTTTGATGTGGTGGCAATACTTTTTGTTTTTCTGAATGAATGCTTGAACAGTGCATATTTTTTATAGTGAAGTTTATGAATGTTAAAATTGTTGGCTCTTGAAAGAATGATGAACAAAGAGAAATGTTGTTGATAATCTGAAAAACCATGAAATTGATTCTTGAAGCAAGAAAAAGTAGTGAAAAAGAAAAAATGGCGAAAAAAAGATAGAAGAAAGAAAAAGCAAGCAGAAAAAGCCAATAGCCCGTTGAACCAAAAGGCAAGGGTAAAGAGGATCTAAGGCTTTGAGCATTAATGGATAGGAGGGCCTAAGGAATAAAATCCTGGCCTAAGCGGCTAAATCAAGCTGTCCCTAACCATGTGCTTGTGTCATGAAGGTCCAAGTGAAAAGCTTGAGACTGAGTGGTTAAAGTCGTGATCCAAAGCAGAAAGAGTGTGCTTAAGAACTCTGGACACCTCTAACTGGGGACTTTAGCAAAGCTGAGTCACAATCTGAGAAGGTTCACCCAGTTATGTGTCTGTGGCATTCATGTATTCGGTGGAATACTGGAAAACAAAGTGCTTAGGGTCACGGCCAAGACTCATACAGTAGCTATGTTCAAGAATCTATATACTGAACTAGGAGAATCAATAACACTATCTAAATTCTGAGTTCTTATAGATGCTGATGAGCGGATAATTTATACGCTTTTTGGCATTATTTTCAGGTAGTTTTTAGTAGGATATAGTTACTTTTAGGGATGTTTTCATTGGTTTTTATGGTAAATTCACATTTCTGTACTTTACTATGAGTTTGTGTGTTTTTCTGTGATTTCAGGTATTTTCTGGCTGAAATTGAGGGACCTGAGCAAAACTCTGATAAGAAGGCTGACAAAGGACTGCTGATGCTGTTAGATTCTGACCTCCCTGCACTCGAAATAGATTTTCTGGAGCTACAAAACTCCACATGGCGCGCTCTCAATGGAGTTAGAAAGTAGACATTCAGAGCTTTCCAGCAATATATAATAGTCCATACTTTATTCGAGATTAGACGACATAAACTGGCGCTCAACGCCAGTTCCATGCTGCATTCTGGAATCAAATGCCAGAAACACGTCACGAACCAGAGTTGAACGCCAAAAACACGTTACAACTTAGCGTTCAACTCCAAAAGAAGCCTCTGCACGTGTATAGCTCAAGCTCAGCCCAAGCACACACCAAGTGGGTCCTGAAAGTGGATTTCTGCATGAATTACTTACTTCTGTAAACCCTAGTAGCTAGTCTAGTATAAATAGGACATCTTATTATTGTATTAGACGTCTTTGACCATTCGGTCTTTTGACCACACATCTTTGGTCTCGGTTTTATTCCATTATTCATTTTAGGAGACTATTGATCATGTTCATGGGGGTTGGCCATTCGGCCATGCCTGGACCACTATCACTTATGTATTTTTAACGGTGGAGTTTCTACACCACATAGATTAAGGGTGTGGAGCTCTGCTGTACCTCGAGTTTTAATCCAATTACTAATATTTTCTATTCAATTCAGTTTATTCCTATTCTAAGATATTTGTTGCACTTCACCATGATGAATGTGATGATCCGTGACACTCATAAGCATTCTCTCCTATGAACGCGTGATTGACAACCACCTCCGTTCTACCTTAGACCGGGCACATATCTCTTGGATTCCTTAATTAAAATCTTCGTGGTATAAGCTAGAATTGATGGCGGCATTCATGAGAAGTCGAAAATTCTAAACCTTATCTGTGGTATTCCGAGTAGGATTCAGGGATTGAATGACTGTGACGAGCTTCAAACTCGCGATTGTTGGGCGTGATGACAAACGCAAAAGAATCAAGGGACTCTATTCCGACATGATCGAGAACCGACAAATGATTAGCTGTGTCGTGACAGAGCATTTGGACCTTTTTCACTGAGAGGATGGGATGTAGCCATTGACAATGGTGATGCCCTACATACAGTGATGAGCGGATAATTTATACGCTTTTTGGCATTGTTTTTAGTATGTTTTTAGTATGATCTAGTTAGTTTTTAGTATATTTTTATTAGTTTTTAGTTAAAATTCACCTTTTTTGGGCTTTACTATGAGTTTGTGTGTTTTTCTGTGATTTCAGGTATTTTCTGGCTGAAATTGAGGGACCTGAGCAAAAATCTGATTCAGAGACCAAAAAGGACTGCAGATGCTATTGGATTCTGACCTCCCTGCACTCGAAGCGGATTTTCTGGAGCTACAGAAGCCCAATTGGCGCGCTCTCAACGGCGTTGGAAAGTAGACATCCTGGGCTTTCCAGCAATATATGATAGTTCATACTTTGCCCAAGATTTGATGGCCCAAACCGGCGTTCAAAGTCACCCTCAGAATTTCCAGCGTTAAACGCCGGAACTGGCACCAAAATGGGAGTTAAACGCCCAAACTGGCATAAAAGCTGGCGTTTAACTCCAAGAGGAGTCTCTACACGAAAATGCTTCAATGATCAGCCCAAGCACACAACAAGTGGGCCCGGAAGTGGATTTTTATGTCATTTACTCATCTCTGTACACCCTAGGCTACTAGTTTTCTATAAGTAGGACCTTTTACTATTGTATTAGGGAGATCTTTCAATCTTTGGATCTTTTGATCATGTTTTGATGATTGAACCCTCATTGGGAGGCTGGCCATTCGGCCATGCCTAGACCTTGTTCTTATGTATTTTCAACGGTGGAGTTTCTACACACCATAGATTAAGGTGTGGAGCTCTGCTGTACCTCGAGTATTAATGCAATTACTATTGTTCTTCTATTCAATTCCGCTTGTTCTTATTCTAAGATATCACTTGTTCTTCAACTTGATGAATGTGATGATCCGTGACACTCATCATCGTTCTCACCTATGAACGTGTGACTGACAACCACCTCCGTTCTACCTTCGATTGGGTGAATATCTCTTGGATTCCTGATACACGATGCATGGTTGATCGCCTGACAACCGAGTGCTCGCCTGACAAACGAGCCAACCATTCCGTGAGATCAGAGTCTTCATGGTATAGGCTAGAACTGATGGTGGCATTCAAGAGAATCCGGAAGGTCTAACCTTGTCTGTGGTATTCTGAGTAGGATTCAATGATTGAATGACTGTGACGTGCTTCAAACTCCTGAAGGCGGGGCGTTAGTGACAGACGCAAAAGAATCACTGGATTCTATTCCAGCCTTATCGAGAACCGACAGATGGATAGCTGTGCCGTGACAGGGTGCGTTGAACATTTCCACTGAGAGGATGGGAGGTAGCCACTGACAACGGTGAAACCCTTGCTTAAGCTTGCCATGGAAAGGAGTAAGAAGGGTTGGATGAAGACAGTAGGAAAGCAGAGAGACGGAAGGGAAGGCATCTTCATATGCTTATCTGAAATTCCTACCAATGAATTACATAAGTATCTCTATCTTTATCTTTATAGTTTTATTCGTATATCACCATACCCATTTGAGTTTGCCTGATTGAGATTTACAAGGTGACCATAGCTTGCTTCATACCAACAATCTCTGTGGGATCGACCCTTACTCGCGTAAGGTTTATTACTTGGACGACCCAGTACACTTGCTGGTTAGTTGTGCGAAGTTGTGTTTATGCCATGGTATTGAACACCAAGTTTTTGGTTTCATCACCGGGGATTATTTGATTTGTGAAAAGTATTGAGCACACCCTGGAGGAGAGCTTGCTAGCGTTTAAACGCCAGTAAGGCTAGCTGTTGGGCGTTTAACGCCCAGTCTGGCACCATTCTGGGCGTTTAACACCAGAAAAGGGCACCAGACTGGCGTTAAACGCCAGAAAAGGGCAAGAAGCTGGCGTTAAACGCCAGAAATGGGCACCAGCCCAGCGTTTAACGCCAGAATTGGCTAAAAATGCAATTTTGCTTGCCATTTGGTGCAGGGATGACTTTTCCTTGACACCTCAGGATCTGTCGACCCCACAGGATCCCCACCTACCCCACCACTCTCTCTCTTCTTCACCAATCACCTCAACACCTCTTCCCCAAAAACCCTTCACCTATCAAATCCCATCTTTCTCTTCACCACTCACATCCATCCTTCAAAAAACCCCACCTACCTCACCATTCAAATTCAAACCACTTTCCCACCCAAACCCACCCTCACTTGACCGAACCCTACCCTTCCCCCACTCCTATATAAACCCTCTTTCACTCCTTCATTTTCACACAACCTAAATACCACTTCTCCCCCTTTTTGGCCGAACACAAAGCCATTCCCTTCCTCCTCATTTCTTCTTCTTCTACTCTCTTCTTTCTTCTTTTGCTCGAGGACGAGCAAACCTTTTAAGTTTGGTGTGGTAAAAGCATTGCTTTTTGTTTTTCCATAACCATTTATGGCATCCAAGGCCGGAGAAACCTCTAGAAAGAGGAAAGGGAAGGCAAAAGCTTCTACCTCCGAGTCATGGGAGATGGAGAGATTCATCTCAAGGGTGCATCAAGACCACTTCTATGAAGTTGTGGCCTTGAAGAAGGTGATCCCCGAGGTCCCTTTTTCACTCAAAAAGAGTGAATATCCGGAGATCCAACATGAGATCCGAAGAAGAGGTTGGGAAGTTCTTACCAACCCCATTCAACAAGTCGGAATCTTGATGGTTCAAGAGTTCTATGCCAATGCATGGATCACCAAGAACCATGACCAAAGTATGAACCCGGATCCAAAGAATTGACTTACTATGGTTCGGGGGAAATACTTGGTTTTTAGTCCGGAAAATATAAGGTTGGCATTCAACTTGCCCATGATGCAAGGAGATGAACATCCTTACACTAGAAGGGTCAACTTTGATCAAAGGTTGGACCAAGTCCTCACAGTCATATGTGAAGAGGGCGCCCAATGGAAGAGAGATTCAAGAGGGAGGCCGGTTCAATTGAGAAGGCATGACCTCAAACCCGTGGCTAGAGGATGGTTGGAGTTTATCCAACGCTCAATCATTCCCACTAGTAACCGGTCCGAAGTTACTATAGACCGGGCTATCATGATTCATAGCATCATGGTTGGAGAAGAAATAGAAGTTCATGAGGTTATAGCTCAATAACTTTATAAGGTGGCGGACAAGTCCTCTACCTTGGCAAGGTTAGCCTTTCCTCATCTCATTTGTCACCTCTGTTATTCAGTTGGAGTTGACATAGAGGGAGACATCCCCATTGATGAGGATAAGCCCATCACTAAGAAGAGGATGGAGCACACAAGAGATCCCACTCATCATGAGATCCCTGAGATTCCTCAAGGGATACACTTTCCTCCACAAAACTATTGGGAGCAACTAAACACCTCCCTAGGAGAATTGAGTTCCAACATGGGACAACTAAGGGTGGAGCACCAAGAACACTCCATCATCCTCCATGAAATAAGAGAAGATCAAAGAATCATGAGAGAGGAGCAACAAAGACAAGGAAGAGACATTGAGGAGCTCAAGCACTCCATAGGATCTTCAAGAGGAAGAACAAGCCGCCATCACTAAGGTAGACCCGTTCTTTAATTTCCTTGTTCTTTATTTTTTCCTGTTTTTCGAATTTTAGTGCTTATGTGTATCTATGTTTGTGTCTTGTGATCATTAGTGTCTTAGTGTCTATGCCTTAAAGTTATGAATGTCCTATGAATCCATCACCTCTCTTAAATAAAAAAAATGTTCTTAATTGAAAAAGAAAAGAATTGCATGAATTTTGAATTTTATAACAGTTTAATTATTTTGATGTGGTGGCAATACTTTTGTTTGCTGAATGTATGCTTAAACAGTGCATATGTCTTTTGAATTTGTGGTTCATGAATGTTGGCTTTTGAAAGAATGATGAAAAAGGAGACATGTTACTGAGGATCTGAAAAATCATAAAAATGATTCTTGAAGCAAGAAAAAGCAATGAAAAAAAAAGAAAATTTCGAAAAAAAAAAAGAGAAAAAGAAAAAAATTCGAAAAAAAATAGAGAAAAGAAAGAAATAAAGTTGTCATCCAAGGCAAAAAGAGCGTGCTTAAGAACCCTGGACACCTCTAATTAGGGACTCTAGGAAAGCTGAGTCACAATCTGAAAAGGTTCACCCAATTATGTGTCTGTGGCATGTATGTATCCGGTGGTAATACTGGAAGACAGAGTGCTTTGGGCCACGGCCAAGACTCAATAGGTAGCTGTGTTCAAGAATCATCATATTTAACTAGGAGAATCAATAACACTATCTGGATTCTGAGTTCCTAAAGAAGTCAATCATTCTGAATTTCAAAGGATAGAGTGAGATGCCAAGACTGTTCAGAGGCAAAAAGCTAAAAGCCCCGCTCATCTAATTAATACTGATCTTCATAGATGTTTTTGGAATTCATTGCATATTCCCTTCTTTTTTATCTTGTTTGATTTTTAGTTGCTTGAGTACAAGCAACAATTTAAGTTTGGTGTTGTGATGAGCGGATAATTTATACGCTTTTTGGCATTGTTTTTAGTATGTTTTTAGTATGATCTAGTTAGTTTTTAGTATATTTTTATTAGTTTTTAGTTAAAATTCACTTTTCTGGGCTTTACTATGAGTTTGTGTGTTTTTCTGTGATTTCAGGTATTTTCTGGCTGAAATTGAGGGACCTGAGCAAAAATCTGATTCAGAGACCAAAAAGGACTGCAGATGCTGTTGGATTCTGACCTCCCTGCACTCGAAGCGGATTTTCTGGAGCTACAGAAGCCCAATTGGCGCGCTCCCAACGGCGTTGGAAAGTAGACATCCTGGGCTTTCCAGCAATATATGATAGTCCATACTTTGCCCAAGATTTGATGGCCCAAACCGGCGTTCAAAGTCACCCTCAGAATTTCCAGCGTTAAACGCCGGAACTGGCACCAAAATGGGAGTTAAACGCCCAAACTGGCATAAAAGCTGGCGTTTAACTCCAAGAGGAGTCTCTACACGAAAATGCTTCAATGCTCAGCCCAAGCACACACCAAGTGGGCCCGGAAGTGGATTTTTATGTCATTTACTCATCTCTGTACACCCTAGGCTACTAGTTTTCTATAAGTAGGACCTTTTACTATTGTATTAGGGAGATCTTTCAATCTTTGGATCTTTTGATCATGTTTTGATGATTGAACCCTCATTGGGAGGCTCGCCATTCGGCCATGCCTAGACCTTGTTCTTATGTATTTTCAACGGTGGAGTTTCTACACACCATAGATTAAGGTGTGGAGCTCTGCTGTACCTCGAGTATTAATGCAATTACTATTGTTCTTCTATTCAATTCCGCTTGTTCTTGTTCTAAGATATCACTTGTTCTTCAACTTGATGAATGTGATGATCCGTGACACTCATCATCATTCTCACCTATGAACGTGTGACTGACAACCACCTCCGTTCTACCTTCGATTGGGTGAATATCTCTTGGATTCCTGATACACGATGCATGGTTGATTGCCTGACAACCGAGTGCTCGCCTGACAAACGAGCCAGCCATTCCGTGAGATCAGAGTCTTCGTGGTATAGGCTAGAACTGATGGCGGCATTCAAGAGAATCCGGAAGGTCTAACCTTGTCTGTGGTATTCTGAGTAGGATTCAATGATTGAATGACTGTGACGTGCTTCAAACTCCTGAAGGCGGGGCGTTAGTGACAGACGCAAAAGAATCACTGGATTCTATTCCGGCCTGATCGAGAACCGACAGATGGATAGCCGTGCCGTGACAGGGTGCGTTGAACATTTCCACTGAGAGGATGGGAGGTAGCCACTGACAACGGTGAAACCCTTGCTTAAGCTTGCCATGGAAAGGAGTAAGAAGGATTGGATGAAGACAGTAGGAAAGTAGAGAGACGGAAGGGAAGACATCTTCATATGCTTATCTGAAATTCCTACCAATGAATTACATAAGTATCTCTATCTTTATCTTTATAGTTTTATTCGTATATCACCATACCCATTTGAGTTTGCCTGACTGAGATTTACAAGGTGACCATAGCTTGCTTCATACCAACAATCTCTGTGGGATCGACCCTTACTCGCGTAAGGTTTATTACTTGGACGACCCAGTACACTTGCTGGTTAGTTGTGCGAAGTTGTGTTTATGCCATGGTATTGAACACCAAGTTTTTGGTTTCATCACCAGGGATTATTTGATTTGTGAAAAGTATTGATCACAATTTCGTGCACCATACAGCTTGCCATGGAAAGGAGTAAAAAGGATTGGATAAAGGCAGTAGGAAAGCAGAGATTCAAAAGGAGCACAGCATCTTCATACGCTTATCTGAAATTCCCACTAATGATTTACATAAGTATTTCTATCTTTTTTTCTGTTTATTTATTATTATTATTCAAAAACTCCATAATCATTTATTATCCGCCTAACTGAGATTTACAAGATAACCATAACTTGCTTCATACCAACAATCTCCGTGGGATCGACCCTTACTCATGTAGGGTTTATTACTTGGACGACCCAGTGCACTTGCTGGTTAGTTGTGCGAAGTTGTGAAGAAAGTGCTGAATTAGTAGATGCGCATACCGAGTTGAGTGCCATTATTAGAAATCATAATTTCGCCTACCAGATGCCAATCATTCTGAATTTCAAAAGATAAAGTGAGATGTCAAAACTGTTCAGAAGCAAAAAAGCTACTAGCCCCGCTCATCTAATTGGGAGTAAGTTTCATTGATATTGTGAGATTCATTGTATATTCTCTTCTTTTTATCCTATTTTGTTTTCAGTTGCTTGGGGACAAGCAACAATTTAAGTTTGGTGTTGTGATGAGCAGATAATTTATACGCTTTTTGGCATTGTTTATAGGTAGTTTTTAGCATGATTTGGTTAGTTTTTAGTATATAATTATTAGTTTTTATGCAAAAATTATATTTCTGGACTTTACTATGAGTTTGTGTGTTTTTCTGTGATTTCAGGTATTTTTTGGCTGAAATTGAGGGACCTGAGCAAAAATCTTATTCAGAGACTGAAAAATGACTGAAGATGCTGTTGGATTCTGACCTCCCTGAACTTGAAGTGAATTTTTTGGTGCTATAGAAGCCCAATTGGCGTGCTATCAAATGCGTTGGAAAGTAGACATCTTGGGATTTCCAGTAATGTATAATAATCCATACTTTGCCTGAGATTTGATGGCCCAAATTGGCGTTAAAATTCCAGTAAGAGACCCTTTTCTGGCGTTAAACGCCAGAACTGGCATAAAAGCTGGAGTTGAACGCCCAAACTGGCACCAGAGCTGGCGTTTAACTCTAAGAAAAGCATATGCACGTGAAAGCTTCAATGCTCAGCCCAAGCACACACCAAGTGGCCCCCGGAAGTGGATTTCTACATCATTTACTTATTTCTGTAAACCCTAGGTTACTAGTTCACTATAAATAGGACCTTTTACTATTGTATTTTCATCTTTTTTATCATCTTTGATCTTGGGATCAGGTCTTTGAACCCTTTTTCAAATGCTTCATGTTATTTGGGAGGCATGGCCATTCAGCCATGTCTAGACGTTGTGCTTATGTATTTTCAACGGTGGAGTTTCTACACCTCATAGATTAAGGTGTGGAGCTCTGTTGTTCCTCATGAATTAATGCAATTACTACTGTTTTCTATTCAATTAAAGCTTATTCTTGTTCTAAGATATTCATTCGCACTTCAACATGATGAATGTGATGATCAAGTGACATTCATCACCATTCTCACTTATGAATGCGTGCCTGACAACCACTTCCGTTCTACCTGAAAACAAGCTTGGATGTATATCTCTTGGCCTCCTGGTCCACGACGCATGGTTGCCTCTCCTGACAACAGAGCCTTCCGTTCCGTGATATCAGAGTCTTCGTGGTATAAGCTAGAATTAATTGGCAGCATTCTTGAGATCTGGAAAGTATAAACCTTGTCTGTGCTATTCCGAGTAGGATCTGGGATGGGATGACCGTGACGAGCTTCAAACTCGTGAGTGATGGGCACAGTGATGGTGCACAAAAGGATCATTGGATCTTATTCCGACACGATCGAGAACCGACAGATGATTAGCCCTACGTAACCTGTAGCCGGACCATTTTCACTAAAAGGACAGACGGTAGCCATTGACAACGGTGATCCCCCAACATACAGCTTGCCATGGAAAGGAGTACGCATGACTGGATGAAGGAAGTAGGAAAGCAGAGATTCAGGAGGAATAAAGCATCTTCATACGCTTATCTGAAATTCCCACTAATGAATTACATAAGTATCTCTATCTTATTTTATGTCTTATTCATCTTTTAATTCTCAAAACCCCATAACCATTTGAATCTGCCTGACTAAGATTTACAAGGTGACCATAGCTTGCTTCAAGCCAACAATCTCCGTGGGATCGACCCTTACTCACGTAAGGTATTACTTGGACGACCCAGTGCACTTGCTGGTCAGCTGCACGGAGTTGTGAAGAAGTGTGAGAATCAAGATTCCGTGTACCAATGGCCATGGCTTTATTATCGAATGTAACTCAGCCACCGAAATCTGTTGTCGAGCCATGTTTCTAACACTCTTGACATGCCTTTTCATAATCGATACAATCTTTTATCATAGATGGCCAATATACATGATTGCGATATAACACCCATCTCATTTTCTTTCCTGCCTGATGAGCACCACATATTCCATTATGAACTTCACCCAAAGCAATATTTTGGCCTTCTCGACTTAAGCATCTTGATAAACTTCCATCAATCCCTTTTTTATACAACTCATCAGCCATTAAGACAAAGTTTATTGCTCGTAACTTTACCTTTCTAGCGATTGCAATACTAGGATCTCTCAAATAATGAGCAATAGGTTTTCTCCAATCAGAATCCTCCCATTCATCCACACACAACACTTCTCTTTCATTTGCTGGCACTAAAATTTGATGGATAACAGATAATTTCTTCAGAATTTCTGGACCATCCCAATATCTCGAAGCAATTTGGGCTAATTCGTTAGCAATTTCATTATGAATTCTAGGGATATGCACCAGAAAAACCTTCTGAAAAGACGTCAATAACCCCAAGCAGTTACTATATAGTTCTATAACGTCTCATTCTTACACTTATATTCTTTCGACAATTGCTTTAAAACTAACTGCGAATCCCCTAAGATTTGAACCTCTAAAGCTTCTTTGTCGATTAAAATTTCAAGACCCAAAATTGGAGCCTCATATTCAGTCACATTATTAGAACAAGTGTACTTAATTTTGAACAAAAATTTTGATGGAATACCCTCTGGTGAAAATTTCACTGTTTTAGTCACCATGTAACACGTTAATTTCATACAAGCATGATACAAAGATAAGCACAATATCTCAATCGGGGAATACCTCGTTTCAATGTCAGTTAAAACTCGACTAAGATAATAAACTGCTCGTTCATTCCCATTTTCATCATCTTGGGCTAACATACATCCTATAGTAGTCTCAGTTGATGCAATATATAATTTCAAAGGTTCAGAAGGTCGAACATTTGCCATAATTGGGGCTTGAGACAAATAAGTTTTAATCGAATCAAACGCCGATTGATGAACTGCGGTCCACTCGAAATGTGAATCATTTTTCAATTTTACTAAAGGTGCAAACACTCTAGTTCGATCTGAAAGATTCGAAATGAACCTTCGAAGATAATTCACTTTCCAAGAAACGATTGTACTTCCTTCTTCGATTTGGGTGCATACAATGCTATATGGCATCAGCTTTATTTTTATCAATAGCTATCCCCTTTTTATGAACAACAAAACCCAAGAAATTTCCCTCCGATACCCCAAATGCACATTTCAAAGGATTCATTTTTAATCCTTTCGTCCTCATAGTAAGGAATGCCTTTCTTAAATGGTCAGTATGTTAACTTACAGAAATCGATTTGACCATCACATGATCCATATATACTTCCATAAATTTTCTGATAAACTCATGAAAAATGGCATTCATTGCTCGCTGATATGTCGCTCAAACATTTTTCAAACCAAAAGGCATAACCACCCACTCATATGTACCTAATGCCCTAAGACAACGGAAGGCAATTTTAGCCACATCATCTTTCGCAATGAAAATTTGGTTATATCCAGAATAACCGTCCATAAAACTAAGAACTTCATTTCCTGCTGCAGAATCGATTAACATATCGGCAATTGGCATAAAATATTCATCCTTTGGAGTAGCATTATTTAAATCGCGAAAATCGATACCCTTAAATTCCCATTTTTCTTCATTACTGGGACAATATTTGATACCCACTCCACATATTGAGCAGTTCGGATAAACTTTGCTTTGATCAAGCGTTCTACTTCCTCTTTAATCTTAATATTGATTTTAGGGGAAAAACGTCTTGGAGTTTGTTTCACAGGTCGAGCATTGGATTTCAATGCTAATCGATGTTCCACTAATGAACAATTGAGACCATGCATCTCATGATAATCCCATGCAAAACAATCTTTAAACTCATGTAAAAGATCGAATAGCTCAATTCAAAAAGGATCAACAATACCTTTACAAATATATGTAATTCGAACATCGTTGGGAGATCCCAAATTAATTTCTTCTAAGGGATCTTGAGATTCAAACCCTTTATAATAATCATCATCTTTGGCTAAATATTTTTCAAACCCCAAAGGTTCTAAATCATATATACAATCAAAAATAAAATCAATAGAATCATTAGAAATAGAAGAAACTTGATCTTTAATTAAAACATCACTCGTTTTATTTTCTACACAATGAGCCTCTGCTATCAAATCGGCAGTCCAGCTCACATCTTTAGTTTTATTACAAGGAAAAGGGAAATCATAACTAAATTCAACAGGAAGCGTCGAATCGAACACCTTACAACTAGTAAACTTACTAACCCTATCTGATTCAACTTTATCAAAAGAATCATCTTTATTTTCTAATAATTGAAAATTACTTAAATAATTATGTAAAGTTACCAGGTAGTTGGAAACTTCATCCACTTGGTCCATAGTGCAATCTGTGAGGTCTTCACAAAAGACAGTCCCAACCAGTTGGCTCGAAACCCAAGTCAGGGTAATGCAGCTTCACTGAAAGGCCTTTCGAAGTCAGATAACACCCTTCACAATTGTAAGGATTCAGAGATCGATCAACATTCAAAGGCTTTAATTTACGGTTCTATATCCTAAAATCGACATGCATTTATTCGACATATAAACTCAAATCTGCTTTGACAATTTCAAGCTTGCCTTTCTTAGTCCATAGGAGAACGCTCTGATGCACTGTAGAAGGTACTGCACCTACACCATGAATCTAATCTCTACCCAACAAAGTATTATAACTGGCTTTTGATGGTACTACCACAAACACAGAATGCCTTTCTGATGACCCCACTTTTACAGTCAAAGTGACCAGCCCTCTCGCTGGCGTAGAAGTCCCACTAAAATCAGTCACAGCAATATTTGTAGGGACCAAATCATCAGGGTGCTTTCCTAGTTTTCCCAACATCCTTTCAGGTAGAAGACTAATCACTACCCTGCCATTGATCAACATTTTGTTTATTTTAAATCCATTCAGTACAACAATGACATGAAGAGGGCGTAAATGGGACATTTGCCTCTCAGTAGGCCGAAGAAAATAGCCTGGCTCATCTTCAATACGTATGAAGGAGTAATGATGAGCGGATAAATTTATACGCTTTTTGGCATTATTTTTAGTATGTTTTAAGTATGTTTTAGTTAGTTTTATTATATTTTTATTAGTTTTTATTTAAAATTCACTTTTCTGGACTTTACTATGAGTTTTTGTGTTTTTCTATGATTTCAGGTATTTTCTGGCTCAAATTGAGGGACCTGAGCAAAAATCTGATTCAGAGGCTGAAAAGGACTGCAGATGCTGTTGGATTCTGACCTCGCTGCACTCGAAGTGGATTTTCTGGAGCTACAGAAGCCCAATTGGCGCGCTCTCAATTGCGTTGGAAAGTAGACATCCTGGGCTTTCCAGCAATGTTTAATAGTCCATACTTTGCCCGAGATTTGATGGCCCAAACAGGCGTTCCAAGTCAGCTCAAGAATTATGGCGTAAAACGCCGGAACTGGCACAAGAATGGGAGTTAAACGCCCAAACTGGCACAAAAGCTGGCGTTTAACTCCAAGAAAACTCTCTACACGAAAATGCTTCAATGCTCAGCCCAAGCACACACCAAGTGGGCCCGGAAGTGGATTTTTATGTCATTTACTCATATTTGTAAACCCTAAGCTACTAGTTCTTTATAAGTAGGACCTTTTGCTATTGTATTTTCATCTTTTGATCACTTTAGATCTTAGGATCATCTTTGGACGTCTAGTTCTTAGACTATGGAAGGCTGGCCATTCGGCCATGCCTAGACCTTGTTCTTATGTATTTTCAACGGTGGAGTTTCTACACACCATAGATTAAGGTGTGGAGCTCTGCTGTACCTCGAGTATTAATGCAATTACTATTGTCTTCTATTGAATTCAGCTTATTCTTGTTCTAAGATATCACTTGTTCCTCAACTTGATGAATATGATGATCCGTGACACTCATCATCATTCTCACCTATGAACATGTGCCTGACAACCACCTCCGTTCTACCTTAGATTGAGTGGATATCTCTTGGGTTCCTTAATCAGAATTTTCGTGGTATAAGCTAGAATTGATGGCGGCATTCAAGAGAATCCAGAAGGTCTAAACCTTGTCTGTGGTATTCTGAGTAGGATTCAAGGATTGAATGACTGTGACGATCTTCAAACTCGCGATTGTGGGGTGTTAGTGACAGACACAAAAGAATCACTGGATTCTATTCCGACATGATCGAGAACCGACAGCTGAATAGTCGCGCTGTGACAGAGCGCATTGAACATTTTCACTGAGAGGATGGGACTGTAGCCATTGACAACGGTGATGCCCAACATACAGCTTGCCATGGAAAGGAGTAAGAAGGATTGGATGAAGACAGTAGGAAAGCAGAGAGACGGAAGGGACAAAGCATCTCCATACGCTTATCTGAAATTCTCACCAATGAATTGCATAAGTATCTCTATCCTTATTTTATGTTTTATGTTATCCTCCATAACCATTTGAGTCTGCCTGACTGAGATTTACAAGATGACCATAGCTTGCTTCATACCAACAATCTCCGTGGGATCGACCCTTACTCGCGTAAGGTTTATTACTTGGACGACCCAGTGCACTTGCTGGTTAGTTGTGCAAAGTTGTGATAAAGAGTTGAGAATGCAATTGAGCGTACCATGTTGATGGCGCCATTGATGATCACAATTTTGTGCACCAAGTTTTTGGCACCGTTGCCGGGGATTGTTTGAGTTTGGACAACTGACGGTTCATCTTGTTGCTTAGATTAGGTATTTTTCAGAAATTTTAAGAATGAATTCTAGTGTTTCAAGGTGATGTTCTTATCATCACCAAAGCTGATTGATCTTCATCAATTTAGCTCTTGAATGCCATGTCCTGCTGAAGCTTGGCTAGCCATGTCTAATTCCTTTAGACTGAAGCTTTAGACTAACATTGCATGATTCCTGGAATTCTTATTAAAAATTTTGAATCTCTTTATTTTCTTCTCCATATAATTTTCCAAAAATAAAAAAAATTTACAAAATCATAAAAACCAAAAATATTTCTTGTTTAAGTCTAGTGTCTCATTTTAAGTTTGGTGTCAATTGCATGTTTCTGTTCTTCTTGCATTTATCATGTGTCTTCATTGATCTTCAAGTTGTTCTTGATGATTTACTTGCTCTGATCTTTAAATTCTCTTGTTTTGTGTGTTTTGTTGTTTCTCATATGCATTCTCAATTTGTTAGTGTCAGTAGTATACAAACTTCTAAGTTTGGTGTCTTGCATGCATTGTTTATTTGATTTTAGTTGCATTTTGATTTTTCCTCATCATTAAAAATCCAAAAAAAATTTTAATTTGTGTCTTTTCAAGTCAATAATGAATAGAATTGAAGATTCAGAACATACAGTAGAGGAATTACACAGAAAAAGCTGGGCATCCAAAACGCCTAGTGAAGAAGGAAAACTGGCGTTTAAACGCCAGCCAGGGCACCTGGCTGGGCGTTTAACGCCCAAAAGGGTAGCATTTTGGGCGTTAAACGCCAGAATGTATACCATTCTGGGCGTTTAATGCCAGGATGGCACAAGAGGGAAGATTTTGTTTTTAATTCAAATTTTTTTCAAGTTTTCATAATTTTTCAAAATCAAATCTTTTCAATCATATATTTTCAAAATCAATTTCTTTCCAATTTCAAAAATACTTGCTAACAATTAATGATTTGATTCAACATTTCAAGTATGTTGCCTTTTCTATTGAGAAAGGTTTAATGTTTGAATCATATCTTTTCTTGTTAGCCAAGTCATTGATTTTAAAAATCAAATCTTTTTAAATTGTTTTTCAATCATATCTTTTTAAAACTATATATTTTCAATCATATCTTTTTGATTTCTAATTTCAAAATCTTTTTCAAAAATCACTTTATTTCTTTCCCAATCATATTTTTCGAAAATCATTCTTCAATTTTTCAAAATGTTTTTAAATTCTTTTTAACTTATTTTCAAAAATTCTTCCCTTCTTCTCACATCCTAATTCTTCTACCTCCTCCTTCTATTCCTCTGACACCTCAAGGAATCTCTATACTGTGACATAGAGGATTTCATATTTTCTTGTTTTCTTCTCTTTCATATGAGCAGGAGCAAAGAAAAAAGCATTCTTGTTGAGGCTGACCCTGAACCTGAAAGGACCTTGAAGCGAAAGCTAAGGGAAGCTAAAGCACTACTCTCTGTAGAGGACCTAACAGAAATCTTCAAAGAAGAAGGCATGGCAGCCGAAAACAACAACAATGCCAACAATGCAAGAAAGGTGCTAGGTGACTTTACTGCACCTACTCCCGACTTCTATGGGAGAAGCATCTCTATCCCTGCCATTGGAGCAAACAACTTTGAGCTTAAGCCTCAATTAGTTTCTCTAATGCAACAGAATTGCAAGTTCTGTGGACTTCCATTGGAAGATCCTCATTAGTTTTTAGCTGAATTCTTGCAAATATGTGACACTGTTAAGACCAATGGGGTTGACCCTGAGGTCTACAGACTTATGCTATTCCCTTTTGCTGTAAGAGACAGAGCTAGGATATGGTTGGACTCACAACCTAAAGAAAGCCTGAACTCTTGGGAAAAGCTAATCAATGCCTTCTTCGCAAAGTTCCTCCCACCTCAAAAATTGAGTAAGCTTAGAGTGGAAGTCCAAACCTTCAGACAGAAGGAAGGTGAATCCCTCTATGAAGCTTGGGAAAGATACAAACAATTGATCAGAAAGTGTCCTTCTGACATGCTTTCTGAATGGAGCATCATAGGTATCTTCTATGATGGTCTGTCTGAACTGTGCAAGATGTGATTGGACAGCTCTGTTGGAGGATCTCTTCATCTGAAGAAGACGCCTGCAGAAGCTCAAGAACTCATTGAAATGGTTGCAAATAACCAATTCATGTACACTTCTGAAAGGAATCCTGTGAACAATGGGATGAATTAGAAGAAAGGAGTTCTTGAGATTGATACTCTGAATGTCATATTGGCTCAGAATAAAATATTGACTCAGCAAGTCAATATGATTTCTCAAAGTCTGTCTGGAATGCAAGCTACACCAGGCAGTACTAAGGACGCTTCATCTGAAGAAGAAGCTTATGATCCTGAGAACCCATCAATGGAAGAGGTGAATTACATGGGAGAACCCTATGGAAACACCTATAACCCTTCATGGAGAAATCATCCAAATCTCTCATGGAAGGATCAACAGAGACCTCAACAAGGTTTCAACAACAATAATGGTGGAAGAAACAGGTTTAGCAATGGCAAGCCTTTTCAATCATCTTCTCAGCATCAGACAGAGGATTCTAAGCAGAGCCACTCTTACTTAGCAACCATGGTCTCTGATCTAATCAAAACCACTCAAAGTTTCATGACTGAAACAAGGTCCTCCATTAGAAACTTGGAGGCACAACTGGGTCAACTGAGTAAGAAAGTTACTGAACTCCCTCCTAGTACTCTTCCAAGCAATACAGAAGAGAATCCAAAAGGAACCATGGGAAAAAGGAGAAAGAGGCAATGAGCGCCACTGAGGAAGACCTCAATGGATGTCCACTGGCCTCTAATGAGGAACCATGGGAATTTGAGGCTCACACTGAGACCATAGAGATTCCATTGGATTTACTTCTGCCATTCATGAGCTCTGATTAGTATTCTTCCTCTGAAGAGGATGAAGATGTCACTGAAGAGCAAGTTGCTAAGTACCTTGGAGCAATCATGAAGCTAAATGAGAAGTTATTTGGTAATGAGACTTGGGAGGATGAACCCCCTTTGCTCACTGGTGGACGAAATTGTGATCAACAATAATGGCTCTTTGGCATGTGCATAAAAACATTAACTCAGCACTTTCTTTCCACAATCTCGTTCAACTAACCAGCAAGTGTACTGGGTCATCCAAGTAATAAACCTTACGTGAGTAAGGGTCGATCCCACAGAGATTGTTGGTATGAAGCAAGCTATGGTCACCTTGTAAATCTCAGTTAAGCAGATTAAATGGTTATGGGTTTCGAAAATTAATAATAAATAGAAAATAAAAAGGGATAGAAATACTTATGTAAATCAATAGTGGGAATTTCAGATAGGCGTGTGGAGATGCTAGAATCCTTTCGAATCTCTACTTTCTTATTGCTTTCATCCAATCCTTCTTACTCCTTTCCATGGCAAGCTGTATGTAGGGCATCACCATCATCAATGGCTACTTTTAATCCTCTCGGGAAAATGGTCCTATGCGTTGTCACTGCACGGCTAATCGTCTGGAGGCATCACCCTTGTTGATAGCTACATCCCATTCTCTCAATGAAAATGGTCCAAATGCTCTATCACAACACGACTAATCATCTGTCGGTTCTCAATCAGGTTGGAGTAGAATCCATTGATTCTTTTGCGTTTGTCATCACGCCCAGCCTTCAGGAGTTTGAAGCTCGTCACAGTCATTCAATACCGGAATCCTACTCGGAATACCACAGACAAAGTTAGACTTTCCGGATTCCCGGGATCCTACTCGGAATACCACAGACAAGGTTAGACTTTTCGGATCCCCCTGAATGCCGCCATCTATCTAGCTTATACCACGAAGATTCTGTTGGGGAATCTAAGAGATATGCGCCCGGCCTAGAGTAGAACGGAAGTGGTTGTCAATCACGCGGGTTCATAGGTGAGAATGATGATGAGTGTCACGGATCATCACATTCATCAAAGTGTTGTGCAACGTATATCTTGGAATAAGAATAAAAGAGAATTGAATAGAAAGTAATAGTAATTGTATTGAAACTTGAGGTACAGCAGAGCTCCACACCCTTAATCTATGGTGTATAGAAACTCCACCGTTGAAAATACATAAGTGAAAGGTTCAGGCATGGCCGAATGGCCAGCCCCCCAGAAGGTGATCAAAAAGACCGAATGGTCAAAAGATGACTAATACACTAGTAAAAAGTCTTATTTATACTAAACTAGCTACTAGGGTTTACATGAGTAAGTAATTGATGCATAAATCCACTTCCGTGGCCCACTTGGTGTATGTTTGGGCTGAGCTTGATCTATCCACGAGCTGAGGCTTTTCTTGGAGTTGAACGCCAAGTTATAACGTGTTTTGGGCGTTCAACTCCGGATCATGACGTGTTTCTGGCGTTTAACTCCAGACAGCAGCATGTACTTGGCGTTCAACGCCAAGTTACGTCGTCAATTTTCGAATAAAGTATAGACTATTATATATTGCTGGAAAGCGCTGGATGTCTACTTTCCAACGCCGTTGAGACAGCGCAGGGAGGTCAGATTCCAACAGCATCAGCAGTCCTTTTTGTCAGCCTTTTTCAGAGTTTTGCTCAAGTCCCTCAATTTCAGCCAGAAATTACCTGAAATCACAGAAAAACACACAAACTCATAGTAAAATCCAGAAATGTGAATTTAACATAAAAACTAATGAAAACATCCCTGAAAGTAGCTTAAACTTACTAAAAACTACCTAAAAACAATACCAAAAAGCGTATAAATTATCCGCTCATTACTCACCAAAGAACTAGATGACTTGACTAGGCAGAGATTACCTCAAAAGAGACAGGACCCTGGGAAGTTCTCAATACCTTGTACAATAGGCACCATAACCTTCAAGAAGGCTCTGTGTGACCTAGGGTCAAGCATAAACCTCATGCCTCTCTCTGTAATGGAGAAGCTAGGGATCTTTGAGGTACAAGCTGCAAGAATCTCACAAGAGATGGTAGACAATTCAAGAAAACAAGCTTACGGACTTGTAGAGGATGTTCTGGTAAAAGTTGAAGACCATTACATCCCTGCTGATTTCATAGTCCTAGAGACTGGGAAGTGCATGGATGAATCCATCATCCTTGGCAGACCCTTCCTAGCCACAGCAAAGGCTGTGATTGATATTGACAGAGGAGAATTGGTCATTCAAGTGAATGAAAAATCCCTTGTGTTTAAGGCTCAAGGATATCCCTCTGTGACCATGGAGAGGAAGCATGAAGAGCTTCTCTCAAAACAGAGTCAAACAGAGCCCCCACAGTCAAAGTCTAAGCTTGGTGTTGGGAGGCCACAACCAACTTCTAAGTTTGGTGTTGAACCCCCACATTCAAACTCTAAGTTTGGTGTTGGGAGGTTCCAACATTTCTCTGAGTATCTGTGAGGCTCCATGAGAGCCCACTGTCAAGCTACTAACATTAAAGAAGCGCTTGTTGGGAGGCAACCCAATGTTATATTTATCTATATTTCCTTTGTTATTTTATGTTTTCTATAAGTTGATGATCATGGGAAGTCACAAAATCAATTGAAAAAGCAAAAACAGCATGAAAAATAGAAAGAAAAATAGCACACCCTGGAGGAAAAACTTGCTGGCGTTTAAACGCCAGTAAGGGCAGCAAATGGGCGTTTAACGCCCAGTCTGGCACCATTCTAGGCGTTTAACGCCAGAAAGGGGCACCAGACTGGCGTTAAACGCCAAGAAAGGGCAAGAAGCTGGCATTAAACGCCAGAAATAGGTACCAGCCCGGCGTTTAATGCCAGAATTGGCATAAAGAGCATTTTTGCTCACCACTTGGTGCAGGGATGAATTTTCCTTGACACCTCAGGATCTGTGGACCCCATAGGATCCCCACCTACCCCACCACTCTCTCTCTCCTCTTCACCCATTCACCATTCACCAATCACCTCAACACCTCTTCCCCAAAAACCCCTCACCTATCATATTCCACTATTCTCCTCACTACTCACATCCATCATTCATAAAATCTCACCTACCTCACCATTCAAATTCAAACCACTTTCCCTCCCAACCCACCCTCACATGACCGAACCCTACCCCTCTCTCCACCCCTATATAAACCCATCTTCACTCCTTCATTTTCACACAACCTAAACAATACTTCTCCCCTTGGCCGAACCACAAAGCCACGTCCATCTCCTCTATTTCTTCTTCTTCTAGTCTTTTCTTTCTTCTTTTGCTCGAGGACGAGCAAAACTTCTAAGTTTGGTGTGGTAAAAGCATTGCTTTTTGGTTTTCCATAACCATTTATGGCATCTAAGGCCGGAGAAACCTCTAGAAAGAGGAAAGGGAAGGCAAAAGCTTCCACCTCCGAGTCATGGGAGATGGAGAGATTCATCTCAAGGGTGCATCAAGACCACTTCTATGAAGTTGTGGCCATGAAGAAGGTGATCCCCGAGGTCCCTTTCAAACTCAAAAAGAGTGAATATTCGGAGATCCGACATGAGATCTGAAGAAGAGGTTGGGAAGTTCTTACCAACCCTATTCAACAAGTCAGAATCTTAATGGTTTAAGAGTTCTATGCCAATGCATGGATCACCAAGAACCATGATCAAAGTGTGAACCCGGACCCAAAGAATTGGCTTACAATGGTTCGGGGGAAATGCTTGGATTTTAGTCCGGAAAATGTAAGGTTGGCATTCAACTTGCCCATGATGCAAGGAGATGAATACCCTTATACTAGAAGGGTCAACTTTGATCAAAGGTTGGACCAAGCCCTCATAGACATTTGTGAAGAGGGCGCTCAATGGAAGAGAGATTCAAGAGGGAAGCCAGTTCAACTGAGAAGGCATGACCTCAAGCCCGTGGCTAGAGGATGGTTGGAGTAGATCCAACGCTCAATCATTCCCACTAGCAACCGGTCCGAAGTTACTATAGACCGGGCCATCATGATTCATAGCATCATGATTGGAGAGGAAGTAGAAGTTCATGAGGTTATATCCCAAGAACTTTATAAGGTCGCGGACAAGTCCTCTACCTTGGCAAGGTTAGCCTTCCCTCATCTCATTTGTCACCTCTGTTATTCAGTCGGAATTGACATAGAGGGAGACATCCTCATTGATGAAGACAAGCCCATCACTAAGAAAAGGATGGAGCAAACAAGAGATCCCACTCACCATGAAATCCCTGAGATACCTCAAGGGATGCACTTTCCTCCACAAAACTATTGGGAGCAAATCAACACCTCCCTAGGAGAATTGAGTTCCAACATGGGACAACTAAGGGTGGAGCACCAAGAACATTCCATTCTCCTCCATGAAATTAGAGAAGATCAAAGAATCATGAGAGAGGAGCAACAAAGGCAAGGAAGAGACATTGAGGAGCTCAAGCACTCCATAAGATCTTCTAGAGGAAGAACAAGCCGCCATCACTAAGGTGGACCCGTTCTTTAATCTCCTTGTCCTTTATTTCTCTGTTTTTCAAATTTTCATGCTTATGTTTATCTATGTTTGTGTCTTATGATCATTAGTGTCTTAGTGTCTATGCCTTAAAGTTATGAATGTCCTATGAATCCATCACCTTTCTTAAATGAAAAATGTTCTTAATTGAAAAAGAGAAGAATTGCATGAATTTTGAATTTTATAGCAGATTAATTATTTTCATGTGGTGGCAATACTTTGACTTCTGAATGTATGCTTGAACAGTGCATATGTCTTTTGAATTTGTTGTTCATGAATGTGGGTTCTTGAAAGAATGATGAAAAAGGAGACATGTTTCTGAGGATCTGAAAAATCATAAAAATGATTCTTGAAGGAAGAAAAAGCAATGAAAAAAAAAGAGAAAAAAGATAGTATATGCGAAAAAAAAGAGAGAAAAAGAAATAATAAAATTGTGTGGAAAAAGAAAAGTGCTTGATCTAGATCTCCACTTCACTTAATCATTGTCAATCTATTTCAATACCCGGCAACGGCGCCAAAAACTTGATGTGTGGAAAACGATCCAACACAAAACTCACCGGCAAGTGTACCGGGTCGCATCAAGTAATAAAACTCACGGGAGTGAGGTCGATCCCACAGGGATTGAAGGATTGAGCAATTTTAGTTCAGTGGTTGATTTAGTCAAGCGAATCAAGTATTGGTTGAGTGATTTTGCATCCAACGGTAAGTAAATAGCAGAGAATGTAAAGGGAGAAGGAGGAATTGCAGAAATTAAAGAGAATTGAAAGTAAAGGTGCTGAATCTTAAAGAACAAGAAATTAAATGACTAAAACTTAAAGTGCAAGAAATATAAATTTCTTGAATGGAAAAAGGGAGTTGATGATTGGGAATTCAGAATTTAAGCAAGGGAAATTAAATTGTAGCAATTATCAAAGCAAGAGATGATTTGAATTCTGCCAGATCTCAAACAGAAATGGAAATTAAATTGCAGCAGTGATTCAGCAGAAGAACCAAAATGAAAATTGGATCTCAGGACTCCAGAGACTAGATAGCAAAGTCTAGATCTCAATTGCCTTCCCAGATCCAAGTTCACAAAGCAATTAAAGAGAAATTGAAGATTGAAGCAGTAAAGGAAATGTAATTGAACTCAATTATGCAGAAGGGAAATTAAAGAGATCTTGAATGGAGATTGAGACAGAAATTCCTCAATTCTTCACACCCAAGACTCAAACAAGAGAAGTAAAAATGCTCAAGCAAGAACAAGGAAGAAGAGAGATCAATTCTCCTTCCCAATTCTCTCAGATCTCAGTTCAAAGCTCTCAAAGAAAATGAAGTCTCACAATGTAAAAGTTCCAAAATCAAAAGAAGGGTCTTTTTTTAATTACATCAAAATATCTCCTATTTATACACTTTCTATTCTTGGATTTTGGAATTTGGATGGGCTTTTGATTTGGTCAAGAAATGAATTAAATTGGATTTTTAATCCAACTTTCAGGCCATGAGAAATTAGCTTCCAAGAGGCTGCCCTGCCCTTGTGGAGGGCAGAGCAGGAAATGGTGCATGCGGCCTCATTGCGTGCATGCTTGATGCGTGTGATGCGTCAGGATGCTGCCCTCCCCTTGTGGAGGGCAGGGCAGTGTTGCCATGGTGCGCCTTGCCTTGCTGCCCGTGCGTGCTTACTGTGCGCCAAGCTCATGCACCACAAAATGCTGCCCTGCCCTTGTGGATGGCAGGGCAATGTTGCCACTTGGTGAAGTCCCAAGTTCGAAACTTGGTGGAGGCACACGCTGCTCCTTTTTCCTTGGTTTTCTTGGCACCAAAGTAACGCCTAGTTCCTTGCTTCCTCATGATTCCGTGTTCGATTCTTGGAGATTGAAAGCAAGCCAATTTTTGCTTATTTTCCTTGTGTTTGAGCGCTACTCCTTTCCACGTTGTTCTTAGGTTCGAAACCCATAGGAAACACTAGGAAGCAATTTCCTTTGCATTATTTTTCATGAAAGCCCGATATTGCTCTTGAGGAGGGCAGGGCAGAGTTTTTACTTCCTTTGGTCCTTGGCATAAAATTGTGCTCTGCTCTTATTGTGGGCAGCGCAGTGATGCTTTTAAGGCTTGGTTCATTATGCTGCTCTCCTGGAGGGCAGTGTGCTCTTGTGGAGGGCAGCGTTTGCTTCCTCCTTCTATGTTGCACTACACTTCTCCTCTCTTGGCCACACTTCTTAAGCCACATTTTTCTTCTTTTCCTCCTTTCTTCACCTACAAGAAACCAAAACAACCAATCAAAGTATCTCTAAACTCATAAGGTTTATAATTCATTAAAAATCAATAAATTTTAGCTCAAACCTCGTGATTTAGCATCAATTTAATGGTGGTTGTTTGATTTAAAGAAGTTGTGCATTTTCATTCCAAATTACTTACTTAGGATACAAGAAAGTGCATAAAGACTAGTGAAACAAGTGAAATTAGCTTGAAAAATGGGTATATGATGACTTGTCATCACAACACCAAACTTAAGTCTTGCTTGTTCCCAAGCAAGCATCAAAACTAAGAGAAAATGAAATGAATAAGAAGAGAAAACATATCCTTATTAGGCAAATAGTAGAATTTGATTCATGGAGTTTTTATGCAGACAATGATAACTCAGTTATTTGTTTGCTGTTACATAATATACACTTTTCCTCAAAGGCTAACTAAACTTGTTGTTATAAGGTTTACTCTTTACTTGCTCCCTTGCTAACTTTTCTTTTCTCATTTTGCTTAACAAGCTTATTATTCTTTGAAGGCTTGGTGTCAAATGTTGTAGTAGCCTTTGGCTTTATTTTTACTCAACATTTCTCCACCACAGACACATGGCTCACTATTTCCTCCTAGGATCATTGATGCCCAGCATCTCTTTGGATAACTAAATGTTCTGTATCTAGGTTGCTCTTTATTGTGGACTTTCAATTGGCCATCCCAAATCAGTTGATCTAAGTGACTGGGTTTTGAAATACCCCTCAGAATTTACTTGTCCAAGCATATCCTAGTACAAGCACACCACAGGCATGTGTCCTAGGGTCCAAGCTATTGGTGTCCAACCTTTATTCTTTGTTCTTCTTGCCACATTGGCTTTTTCTACATCCTTTTTTTTCTGTTTTATTTTTGTTCTCAAGGGCTTTTTCTTTATTGATAGGAGCCTTTATAACAGCAAGCTAGCTCACTCTTCAATGAAAATGACACTATGCAGCAATTATTTCATGAGTTATACATTTAGTCAAACACATTCACCACCATTAACTTCCATTCTAACTTATGCAACATTGGATATTTTCTTTCTAATTCAAACAATTCTCTTTTATTCAAGCATATGGGAAACAAAACAAAATTCAGCTAGGTGATGAATGACAAGCATTATGCAGATTATCATACTTAATCAAACAACTTCACTTGTAACTAGATGAACACTTTAACAGGACATACAATGGTTCCCAGATTCAAAACACTTCACAGCAGCAAGGATTAAGTTTAGATACAACCTTTGAAGTTGCAACCCTTTGATTCTTCCTTCTGTTGTGTCCTCTTTGAGTTAAGATGCACAATATCTTCAATTGTTGACTCATGTCCTGCATAATTCTCAAAGTTGCTTGCTTCTCAAGCCCTTAAATGAATGGTTAGTATGCATAAATTGAGTGTGTCTTTTGGATTTATTTTGGTGTGGGAACACCAAACTTAATTGCTTGCCACTGCACTTCACTTTTTCGATTCAACTCATTTAGATCGAAAATATTTTCTGATCAACAATCCTATAACGGAAAAAACTGATTTATATACTATGTTCATCAATAAGAACTTTTCATTAATGGTTCTTTTGTTTGCAAAAAGAAAATTAGCTAAGAGAGGAAATAAGCATATTTTTGTACGCATATAAAAGAAATATTATTAAAATTAGACCGAATCGGATGGTTCATCAAAAAATTGGTAAACCAGTTATCTAGTTGTTTTAGTATTTGAATTGCCAATTCGAATTGACATATAGGTTGTTTTAGTATTTGAATTAGTCAAATTCATTGAAAACCGACAATTCAAGTTGAACGAACTGATGATTACCCAGATTCAAAAAAGCCATGTGACCACGATAGAGTAGTGCTATACTAGAGCAACATTCTCAACATAAAAGGTACAAGACATTGCCACTAAATTAAATTCTAAAATGGTCTTTGAAATTAACGTCGTGTACTAAAATTGTTTTTGTAAAACTCGCAAAATTAATAAATAATTAGTTAATAATTAATTATTATTTAAAAAATTAGAAAATAAAATTTTATAGTTTAAAGAAGTAGAAATAATTAAAATATGAATTGTTAACACTAATTTTAAAGCATTTAGCCCAAAACCTGGAAAATGAGTCAAACCAGTCGAACCGAATCCATAGCCTACCATATAAAGAAGAAGTTCGGCATATCTTCTTCCCTAATCAAAGGGAAATATGCTGAAACACTTGGGAGAGAAGGGGAACATTCCAAACCCTTGGATCCAAATTCAATCTCACATATTTCTCAATCTGGAGCTCTGATAGCCGCACCGTTTGCGGCCACGCGACCACTACATCGACCTCTACAAAACCCACCAAACCATTTAGTAAGAACCTAAAAATTTCTCACTCATCCACTCTCTCCTTAATTTTAAAATTTTGAGGTTTTGATTTTGAGAGATTATATAATTTTAGTGTTTAGGATTAAATTAGTTTTATGGGCTTGCTGGGTCTTGTCCCAAACTTCTGTTAGTAAGGAGAAAAACCTCTAACTCTTGTGAATCATTAATAACTATGAACCATAAGTTGATTTTGAGTAAAATTATTTAGTATAAGATTAAATTATATGTGTTGGGATCAAATTGGTGGTGTTGAAAGCTTGAAAATTGGGTCTTGGAAGCTGAGTTTCTGTTTGTTGAGCATTTGGTGCCTTGGGCGTTGGTGGAACAGAGAAATTTGATGTGCTTCGACATTAGGGAGAAATCGAAAAAGGTATGGTTTTGGTTTCTCGTAGATAATATATAATGTCACGTGAAAACGTAGGCTGACTATAAGATAGGTTGAAGCATGTATGTATGTTAAGGGTTAGTAATCTTAATGAAAATATTGAGTTATCTTGAAATGGGTTAATGACTGATAAACCCCAATTTTGTGGTTTATCTTGTGCTTAATTTAAGGGATTTTATCATCTTTTCTCACATTTATTTAATAAAATAGCATGGTTTTGTAATTCTCCCTTAATTTGTGCTTAAGTGTAAAAACATGTTTTTTAGGCCTTTAATTTGCTAGTTTTAATTCACCTTTGATTCCACTAGATGCCTTGATGTGTTTGTTAGTGAATTCAGGTTGAAAAGGCTAGGAATGGATCAAAGGAATGAAGAGAAAAGCATGTAAGGTGGAGAACTCATGAAAAAACAAGGATTTGGAGTGCATGATTTGACGCGCACACGTGATAGATGCGCACGTGTGGAGATGAAGTCGCATGGCAACGTGTACGTGTGACATGATGCGTACGCGTGGGAAGTAAATTGCCAAGCGATGCGTACACATGCCCCATGCGTATGCATCACAGCTCGCACGTGACTTCATTAAAGTGAAAATGCTGGGGGCAATTTCTGAGCTTCCCAGGCCCAAATCTAACTGATTCCAGAGACTATTTCATGCATAATTGAAGATTGGACAAAGGGGGAGCAATTAGTTTTAGGATTAGCATCATGTAGGTTAGTTTCTAGAGAGAGAAGCTCCCTCTTCTCTCTAGAATTAGGGTTCTTAGGCTATTTTGCATCTTAGATCTAGGGTTTAATTCTTGTTCTCATCTTGTTTCCTTTATAATTTCTTGTTCCTACATCTTAATTCTCTTAGTTTGTAGTGTTAATTTTCCTTTTATGTCTCTCTTTAGTTTTATGGATGCTCATGTTGGATTTGGATTTCTTTTTAATGCAATTTGATATCTGATGTTGTTATATTGTTGAATTGAGTTGTTGATCTTGCAATTGGTTGTTGGTAGACTTTATTATTCTTGCAATTTATTATGCTTTCCTTTTATGCCTCCAAGTGTTTGACAAAATGCTTGGTTAGATGTTAGAGTAGCTTTTTTAGTATTCTTGGCTTGGAAAGAGGAATTGGGCAATCTTAAGTCATGAACATCCAATCTATGTTGGTGATCTAGAATTTTTAGTTAATATTATTTTCATTGACTCTAATCTCTAACTAATTTAATTAGTGAGTGGATTAGGACTTTTGGATTGAGATTAGCTAGTCTTATTTGACTTTTTCTCGTGTGAAGATAACTTTGTACTTTCTTCCAATGCTAGAGTTAACTAGATAAGACAAATTCTTGTTAATTATTGTTATTAGTGACTAGGATAGAAAACCTATATTCTCAATCTTTGTCATGAATATTTCTCTTTATTAATTGTCTTATTTAGTTGCATGCTTTACTTTTGTTGCCATTTATTTTCTTGCCCCTTTTATCAATCAAAACCCCTTGTTCCTTCATAGCCAATAATTGATCACTTCATTGCAATTCCTTGTGAGACGACCCAAGGTTTAAATACTTCGGTTAATTCTTATTGGGATTTGTACTTGTGACAACCAAATTATTTTAAATTTGATTGTGAGAGTTATTTGTTGGTTTGGAGCTATGCTTACAATGAAGTAATTCTTTTCTATAAGAGAAAATCCTAGACCAACAATAATTCTTTATCATCAATGAATGATGATTTTGATGATGATTGATTAGAATAATGAAAGTGAGTTGTGAATGTTGATGAATTGATGAATTCTATTTGTGTAAATTGAGATTTGGTTGGAATAAAGTTGCCTAAATTGAGGTATGGTAGGTTGTAAAAGACATGGGAAGGATATGGAGTTATGTTGGATGTATTTAGGGTTATTTTGATGTGTAAAATTTTAGTCTTGAAATGAAAGCTTGGTAAAAATAGAGTTTTGTATTTATTTGAAGAACTTAGTTTTGATTCAAATTTTGGCGGGTCATTACTTGGCTTCCGAACCCTCAATTTTTGTTAAACTTATTTCAAATGAAAATTGGCTTCGTGAAGTTCGCGCCATTTGAAGAACAGACTAAAAATGATTTTTAACGAAAAAGTTATACACATTAGAAGTTTGGTGTGCAAAATTGAATTCTGCAGGACTTAACAACTTTTTAACACTTATGGAGAACATGCGTATGCAAACACACACGCGACGCGGATTATGAGTCCATATTTTTTTATATATTTTAGCTTGATTTGGATGGATTTCATAACATAAACTCACACTTATGCACCAAAATAGCATACTTTTGTGTTTTGTCCCTAATTTGATCCTAAATATGAAAATATGCAATTTTGTGCTTACATTGAGCAATTTAATTCCACTTTCATGCCATGCGATGCCATGACTTGTTTGTTGAGTGATTTCAGGTCATTGAGGCAAGATTGGCTAGGCAAAAGTGGAAGAAAGCATGTAAATGGGAGAAAACTTAAAGAAAACAAGGAAAAGCACACATAGACAAGTGTGCGTGCGCACAAGCAAGCGTGCATGTGCACAAGTAAGCATGCGTGCGCACAAGAAGAAATTAGCATTTGTGCATACACACAACTACCTATGCGTACGCATGGAAGAACATTCAGCCAAGTGTGCGTACGCACATGACCCTGCACGTGATTAATAAAACACATGCTACGCGATTTCTGAGGGCTTTTGGCCCATTTTGGAAGGCTTGAAGGCTGAATTGAAGTGCTATATGAAAGGGATATCAACACATATGAAGGCAATTAGAGTAGGAGGCCTCATTTTACATTTTTTTAGCATAGTTAATTAGGAGTAGGAGTAGTGTAGAGTAGAATGCTTTCTTAGGGTTTATCAATTTTAATTGTAGCATTTTATAGCAAGCTTTAATCCTGGATTTTGCTTCTTTAATTGTAAGTACTCTCAATTTTCTCTTTCATTTTAGTATCTTTACTTTTATCTTTCCTATGGTTCAAGTTACCTTATTCATATTTGCAATTTTGAATTTCTTGAAGTTTTGATTAATGAATTTCATATCTTATGCTTTCTTTATGCTTGATCGCTTGTCTCTTGTTGATATTGTTGATAGTTGGTTATAGTTTTCTATTTTTCCTTGCAATTTTCCATGTTTTACTTCTATGCACATAAGGTGTTTGTGAAAATGCCAATTATGGATTTTGAGTAGATTTTCACACCTTGGCTTGGAATTTGAGTTCCTAGGATACTAGAGTCATAATGTCCGACATTTAGTGGTAATTCTTGGGGAGTTAATTGACTCTTGTTTCCATTAAAGCTAGCTTTTTATCAACTAGTTTGATAAGTTAGCTAGGACTTATGGATTAAGGTCAATTATGCTTGCTTGACTTAGTACTCGATGTTTGGGGTTAAGTAAGCGAGATTAACTCATGATAATTACCATAGTTGTGGTTATGGCAATGATGGGATTCCTTGGATCATCATTACCAAGTCAAGGCTCTTTTATACATATCTTAGCATTTTCACTAGTTGTGATCTTGTTTCCTTTTTGCTTGCATTAATTCCAATTTTGACTATTACCTTGTTCTTTGATTTCTTAATTCTTTTAATCTTTTGTTCTTTGATTGCAAAACCCCTCTGTCCTCACAACCGAAAGTGTAACACATCGATTACATCCTTGGGAGAACGACCCGAGGTTTTACTACTCTCGGTTTATGTTTTGTATTTGAAAATCAAACTTTGATTGAGAGGATTGTTTGTTGGTCTAGACTATACTTGCAATGAGAATCTATATTTAGTGAAATTATAGACTAACACTAACTTCTTATATCAGCGGACTCTGGGCTCTATCTAGACATCCTGCGTACACAGGCGTGTGCATGCATACACGAGATGAAGGTTGTGGTAGGATTAGAGAAGGGGGTTGAATCTATGCCTTCCTTATAAGTTGCTGTTATGACCTTTTAAATGAAACTTTCAATTCTGATTCTGTTTGAACTCAGCAGTGGAAATTTATGAGACAATTTATTTTTGTCTCATGAATATCAGAAAACAGAACACAGCAGAGAAGAGAAAAGCTAACACCAGCATATATCCTGGTTCGGTTGCCTTATGCTATGCAACCTACATCCAGTCTCCTCCACAACAATGGAGGAATTTCCACTATAGTTAAAAGTATTACATACACCAATTTCACACTCAAGTTCTATTCTAACTTGACATTGGCTATGCTAACACCTAACTATTCACTCTTAGTGCTAACCCAACTAAGAAAGGGATACCTAACAGGTACAAGCTGCAAGACACTTAATTAACCTAAAGAAATCAGAAAATAACTCTAGGCTTTTCTCTCAAGTGTATCACTCACCCTTTTTCCACTCATGGCTTTTACTTGAGCTTTCTCACAATGCCTTTTCTCACAAGAAATTACAGAAAGATATACTTAGAAAAGTACATTACAATCAGTAAAACATGAAGGAGATTGACTTCATCAACAGCCTTTGTGCTATGCAAAAAACCATATTAGCAAGCCTCTGATTCAGTTCTTCATACTGTCGGAATGCACCTTTGATTAGGTTACACTATCCAGTTAGTTGAACTCTCTCAAAGAACACTTCTCAGAACAAAACCTCAATACTCTGGTTATCTCTCCTTGCCTTCTGAATGAACAGCAAGCTTCTTTTATCTCCTTGCATTTTCTTGGTTCTTCTTCCAAGGTCAACACCTTGAGCCTTGAGCTTCACCAACCCACAGATTCACTTTTTTTCCTTAATCCCCATATTAGAAACTTTGCTTCTGACTTCTTCATCTTGACCGAAAGCCATAAGGCAGCAACCACATGAGTCTTCCAATAGTCAACTTGATTTGAGCCTTTGAAAACCAACTTGGTCCCCAAGTCATGTTTAAGACCATGGATACACAGTAGAGAAAAATAGAGACTATATTTCCTTTGTATCTCATTTCGAATAGAGTAGAGAGTTGGGAGGAAGAGAATAAGATCTGATGCATGCAAGAGGAAATGGGTTACCTTTAACCTAAGCTTGATATGGTTTGAACTTGGTGATTTGACGTCTGCCTTTCAAGCTTAATCCTTCTCTCTCTTGATTCTTTGGTGATTAGCTTAGGGAAGAAGCTTTTTCTCTCTTTCTAACTTTTCTGAGTTTCTGACCAACTCACAGAGGTGAACGTTGCTTTTGGTTATACAAAAGAGAGGGATTTGCTTTTGTGAAATCAGATCAGGCTTGGATCGGGTAGTGATATGCTTGGCCCATTTTGATTTCTTTGGCTTCTTTCTTTGCTTTTCCTTGGGCTCTTAATTTTGCTTTCAGCCCAACATCCTTGCTTATTATTTTTTTCATTCCATTTGGGCTATTAAATTTTGGCCTGCAACAATAAACAATTAGTAATAAGTAATTATAATTAATCAACACTAATTATTTATTTTGCCCAAAAATAATATTTGTCATCACTAATTAATTTAGTTAATTTCTTAACTCAACAATCTCCCCCTTAATGACAAACATGATTTAAGCAATAATTAAAAGGAAATAAATTTGAGTAAGGTTTAGAAACTCCCTTTGATTGTTGTCAATTGCTTTTATGTTACTCCCCTTTTCCTTTTCAGAATTAGCTCCCCCTGGATTTATGCTTTCCTCTTTGTTCCTGTTTTCCATAGTACTCAAAGAGAACACTATAGAGAGTTATGCACAATAATTTTGTCTAAGGGATATCACACAAGCAGCTAAAAGATTCAACATGTGATCTCAAATATTAATGCAGCAATTAGACAAAAAAAATCCCAAAAGAAATACTAGTAGCTGCAGTAATGATTAAAAATTTCTAACATTTACACATCCTATTGCTTTTACTCCCCTTTTGTCATCAAGGGGCGATAATAAGCATTATCAACAAAAGCAATGCCTTGTATCCTGCAGAAAAGAGTTAGATCACAGTTCAAAGAGCTAACCAAACTACTAAAAGTGCAGCAGTATTTAGAATTATTACAGTCATCCAAAAAGAAACTGGTAAACAGTAGTAAAAGAAACATAAGTCATGAGATAAAACAGAAAGCAGCAGTAGCAGTTTTCATGAGACAATTCCTAAGCATCAGAACCATTCCCCTCCGAAACAGCTTCCTCTTCAACATCAGTGGCAGGGTCTTCATCCTTTTGAAGTTTATCAATGAAGGTCATGAACACAGCCACTCTATCCCTTGATTTCTTTAGGAAATTCTCATGCTTGCTAGCTAATTTCCTTTGCTCTTTGCTCATCGCAATCATGTGATTTGATTGGGAAATGAATTCCTGAACAACATCTTTTACCATATTCAGCAAAGCAAATTTCTTCCCAGTAGAGATGGATGTACCCTTAGTGGAAAGAGACGGAGAATCCTCAGGAACAAAGTCATCATCTTCATCATCTAAGACTACCCTTTCAGATCGAGTAGGTCCTTTGTTCTGTTTCACTGAACCACCCCCTTTTAGGTATGAATGTCTATTTTCATATTCCTCATTGGTCAATTCAACACCAAAATACTCAAATATGCAAGTTAGAAACATGCCATAAGGAAGAGCTTTGTCCTTTTCACTCCTAACAGAGTCAAACATATATCTAACCATCAAGTATGCAAATGAAGTTTCAGTTTTGGTGAGAAGGGCTTATAAAACAAGAGTATCAGTGTAGGAAACCCTTTGATATGAGCCGCTTTGAGGCAGAATAATGTGGTTGACCATTCGGTGCAACTGAGCACGCTCATATCCTAGGGCTTTGTAAGTGGGTGTAATACCATCAATTAAAGAAACATGTTCACAAATGTGAGCCAATGCATCATGAAAGGAAATTCCAACTCCTTCATCCCACTTAACCGAAGTGTAAGCATAAGGCCCAACATCTGTATACTTCAAAGCATCACTGATAGTTTCATTGTTTAAAACTATGTCTCGGCCCTTTACATATGAATGAGCAGTGCCTTCATGATAAGTCATGTTTGCATAAAATTCTTTGACCAATAAGGGATAAACAGGCTTTTTGATGTCAAAAAGATGATTTCAGTCTAGAAAAATCAAGTTATCAACAAATGGAAAACCTTTTCTTTTCAAAGATGGCAGATCAGCGAGAAAAGATGGACATAGGGTGCGATACTTGATAACCCCATCATAAAAGTCATTATTCATGGCAGATTTGAATCTATAGGGGTTATAGTTCGAGTAAGAGGTCAAAAAGTGAGCTTTGTGATCAAAAGGTCTAATGTCTGGTTCTTTAACATTTTTTGAGAGGGACTCGAGTGTTACCTCGTTAAGAGCGCACAGGAACCGACCTGGATTTTGGTTGTGTTGGTTCGGGAATAGGTTCCTCAGCCGCCGGACGTTTGCCCTTGAAGGAGCTAGGCTTCGCAGAACCAGGTTTTGAGGAGCCTGGCTTGGAAGTTGTGACCTTTGGTGGTGGTGTCGGCTTGGCAGGAGTAGGGTACCTTGGTGTGGTCTTGGTTTGTGCCATGGGAGTAGTGCGAGGAGGAGATGTAGGAGGAGAAGGTGAATGAGTGAAAGTGGGGTCTTGAGAGCGAGTTAATGGTCTAGAAAGCTTATGGATCTTTTCACGTGGTGCTCTTTTAGCAATTACTTTCTTCTTCATTTGGTTAGATTTAGGCTTTTGAGGGAAGAGAATCAGTGGAGTGAGAGCGAAGAAACCGAAGGGTTTGAGGAGAAGTTATGGAGGGAAGAGAGGGAGTGTTGGTAACCGTACCCAAAAGTGGATTTCCAAAACCATGTAACTTCATCACCTTTTGAAACGAAATGAAAAGACCTGACCTCAGAAAGGAAAGATTTTATATGATTTTAAAATTTAAAAAAAATAGGAAATTAATTTTAAATTTTTGAAAACTTTTAAAAATTAATCAAACTGAAAATCTTTTTGGATCATGAACATAAAATGAAAAACCCTTAAAAATTAAGCACACAACCCAACAAAAACAACAACCAAACAAAAAATGTAACATTCGTATATGGGCCCAGAGATGGTTGGATTTAAGGAAACACATTGGACAACTCTAGATCTGATATTGAGGTTGGCCCAGATTAACTTTCACTTGAAATAAGCCCAGAACACGCTTATTTGAAGGAAACGTTCATCACCTGCCCAAAATTGTCTCATACCTGTTTATGAGACAAAAAGCTCCAGCAAATACATCAGCATTTTTCAAATAAGGAATCATAACTCAAAATTCCTAGACAAGTCCTAAGCATGCAGAATCTATCCTCAGCTAATGGTTTTGTGAAAATATCTGCTAATTGCTCCTCAGATTTAACAAATTGAATACTAATATCCCCTTTTTGGACATGTTCTCTTATTGAGTGAAATTTCACTTCAATATGCTTAGTCCTAGAGTGCAAAACTGGATTTTTAGAAATATTGATGGCACTCATATTATCACACATCAAGAAAATATTTTCAGCATTTAATTTGTAATCAGCAAGCTGTATTTTTAACTATAAAAGCTGAGAACAACAAGAAGAAGCAGCTATATACTCAGCCTCTATAGTAGATAAGGCCACTATCAGTTGCTTCTTACTTGACCAAACATTTAAGGACTTTCCAAGGAAGCAACATAGGCCTGAGTGCTCCTTCTATCAACTCTATCACCAGCAAAATCTGCATCACAATAACCAACTGCAGAAAAATCATCAATCTTAGGATACCAAAGACCAAAATTGGATGTGCCATGAACATATCTAATGATCCTTTTAACTGCTGAAAGATGTGACTCTTTAGGTTTGGATTGGAACCTTGAACACAATCCAACACTTTGCACAATGTCGGGTCTAGAGGATGTTAAGTACATAAGAGAACCAATCATTCCTTTATACCTAGTCTCATCTACATCTTTCTCAGTTTCTCCCTTATCTAATTTAGAATTAGGTTGCATGGGAGTTCCCATGGGTTTGGCATTTTCCATACAAAATTTCTTAACTAATTCCTTGGCATACTTCTCTTGATGAAAGAAAATACCATTTTCAGTTTGTTTAATTTACAGCCCAAGGAAAAAATTAAGTTCACCCATCATACTTATTTCAAATTCACTTATCATGAGTTTTCCAAATTCAAAACAAAGGGATTCATTTGCTGATCCAAAAATAATGTCATTAACATATATTTGGACTAGAATAAAAGACTCATTAGAATTCTTGATAAATAGAGCTGTGTCTGTGGCGCCTTTTTGAAAACCATTTTTCAAAAGAAAAGAGCTAAGTCTCTCATACCAAGCTGTAGGAGCTTGTCTTAAACCATAGAGAGCTTTAGATAATTTGAAAACATGATCAGAATGCTCTTTATTTTCAAAACCAGGTGGCTGCTCCACATACACTTCTCTATCTATCACACCATTCAAAAATACACATTTCATATCCATTTGATATAATTTAAAACCACAAAATGCAGCATAGGCCAAGAGAAGTCTTATGGCTTCCATTCGGGCAACAGGGGCAAAGGATTCATCAAAGTCTATTCCTTCTTCTTGGTTATATCCTTGTGCCACAAGCCTTGCCTTGTTTCTTGCAATGCTGTCATCTTCTCCTAACTTGTTCCGAAATATCCACTTGGTGCCGGTCACTTTCTTTCCACTCGGCCTTGGAACCAAAGTCCACACTTGGTTCTTCTCAAACTCAAGAAGCTCATCCTCCATTGCTTTAACCCAAGAAGGGTCACTAAGGGCTTCCTTGACATTTTGAGGCTCTATTTATGAGAGAAGGGCAATGTTTGAACCTTCATTTGCCTTTCTAGTGGATGACCGAGTTCTAACCCCTTGTGAGACGTCCCTAATGACAAATTCCTCTGGATAATTCTTCAAGAATCTCCATTCACGAGGTCTAGTGGACTTGGAGGTAGATTCAGTTACCAAGGGACTTTGGGTGCTGCTGTCTTCAGGATCTCCCTCAGATTCATGAGACAAAATGGAATTGTCTCTCGAATTTTTAGAAACTGCAGTCTCTAGGTCAGGTTGAACAGAATTTCCATTTTCTTTATTTTGCCCAATTTCAACTTCCTTTTGAGCTTGATTTTCTGCATCACAATCTTCCAAAATGCTTTGCACCAAGTTAGTATCACAAAATGTAACATGTATGGACTCCTCAATAATCCTAGCATCTTAATGATAAACCCTATATGTTTTACTAGTTGTGGAATATCCTACAAAAAAACACTCATAAGCCTTTGGATCAAATTTACCCAAATTATCCTTGTTATTTAAAACAAAACATTTGCATCCAAAGATGTGTAAGTGGTCTAAGTTTGGTGGGTATCCTTTTCAAAGTTCATAAGGGGTTTTCTTCAAAAATTTCCTTATGATTATTCTATTCAAAATGTGGCAAGCCATGTTAACTGCTTCAGCCCAAAGGAATTTTGGAACATTGCTCTCGCAAAGCATAGCTCTTATCATCTCTTGTATGCTTCTATTTCTCCTTTCCACCACACCATTTTGTTGTGGTGTCTGATGAGCGGATAATTTGTACGCTTTTTGGCATTGTTTTTAGTATGTTTTTGGTATGATCTAGTTAGTTTTTAGTATATTTTTATTAGTTTTTAGTTAAAATTCACTTTTCTGGGCTTTACTATGAGTTTGTGTGTTTTTCTGTGATTTCAGGTATTTTCTGGCTAAAATTGAGGGACCTGAGCAAAAATCTGATTCAGAGACCAAAAAGGACTGCAGATGCTGTTGGATTCTGACCTCCCTGAACTCGAAGTGAATTTTCTGGAGCTACAGAAGCCCAATTGGCGCGCTCTCAACGGCGTTAAAAAGTAGACATCCTGGGCTTTCCAGCAATATATGATAGTCCATACTTTGCCCAAGATTTGATGGCCCAAACCGGCGTACAAAGTCACCCTCAGAAATTCCAGCGTTAAACGCCAGAACTGGCACCAAAATGGGAGTTAAACGCCCAAACTGGCATAAAAGCTGGCGTTTAACTCCAAGAAGAGTCTCTACACGAAAATGCTTCATTGCTCAGCCCAAGCACACACCAAGTGGGCCCGGAAGTGGATTTTTATGTCATTTACTCATCTCTGTAAACCCTAGGCTACTAGTTCTCTATAAGTAGGACCTTTTACTATTGTATTGGGATATCTTGGTTCTTCTGGTTCCCTCTCTGGGGCCGAGGCCAATGATCACTCTTGTTCTTATGTATTTTCAACGGTGGAGTTTCTACACACCATAGATTAAGGTGTGGAGCTCTGCTGTACCTCGAGTATTAATGCAATTACTATTGTTCTTCTATTCAATTCCGCTTGTTCTTGTTCTAAGATACCACTTGTTCTTCAACTTGATGAATGTGATGATCAGTGACACTCATCATCATTCTCACCTATGAACGTGTGACTGACAACCACCTCCGTTCTACCTTAGATTGGGTGGATATCTCTTGGATTCCTGATACACGACGCATGGTTGATCGCCTGACAACCGAGTGCTCGCCTGACAAACGAGCCAGCCATTCCGTGAGATCAGAGTCTTCGTGGTATAGGCTAGAACTGATGGCGGCATTCAAGAGAATCCGGAAGGTCTAACCTTGTCTGTGGTATTCTGAGTAGGATTCAATGACTGAATGACTGTGACGTGCTTCAAACTCCTGAGGGCAGGGCGTTAGTGACAGACGCAAAAGAATCACTGGATTCTATTCCGGCCTGATCGAGAACCGACAGATGGATAGCCGTGCCGTGACAGGGTGCGTTGAACATTTCCACTGAGAGGATGGGAGGTAGCCACTGACAACGGTGAAACCCTTGCTTAAGCTTGCCATGGAAAGGAGTAAGAAGGATTGGATGAAGACAGTAGGAAAGCAGAGAGACGGAAGGGAAGGCATCTTCATACACTTATCTGAAGTTCCTACCAATGAATTACATAAGTATCTCTATCTTTATCTTTATGTTTTATGCGTTTATCACCATACCCATTTGAGTTTGCCTGACTAAGATTTACAAGGTGACCATAGCTTGCTTCATACCAACAATCTCTGTGGGATCGACCCTTACTCGCGTAAGGTTTATTACTTGGACGACCCAGTACACTTGCTGGTTAGTTGTGCGAAGTTGTGTTTATGCCATGGTATTGAACACCAAGTTTTTGGATTCATTACCGGGGATTATTTGTTTTGGGAAAAGTATTGATCACAATTTCGTGCACCAAGTTTTTGGCGCCGTTGCCGGGGATTGTTGAGTTTGGACAACTGACGGTTCATCTTGTTGCTTAGATTAGGTATTTTTTTTCGGAATTCTTGAAGATGAATTCTAGAGTTTCATGATGATTTGTTGAAGTCTGGCTGGCTGAGAGGCCATGTCTAATTTCATTGGACCGAGGTTTCAACTTATCATCACAAAAGCTTGTTGATTTCTATCAATCTTGCTTTTGGAGCAGTGATCTGCTAAGGCTTGGTTGGCCTTTGGCCATGTCTAGTGTTTTGGACCGAAGCTTTCTTTGAAAGCTTGGCTGGCTGTGAAGCCATGTCTAATTCCTGGACCGGAGTCTTAGACTAAACATTGCATGATTCCTGGAATTCTCATTAAGAATTTTGATACTTTTTTCCACTTAATTTTCGAAAAACACAAAAAAAAATTTACAAAATCATAAAATCCAAAAATATTTCTTGTTTGAGTCTAGTGTTTCATTTTAAGTTTGGTGTCAATTTCATACATTCATTCATGTGTCTTAAGGATCTTCAAGTAATTCTTGATGATTTCTTACTCTGATCTTTGAATTCTTTTGACTTGAGTGTTTATGTGTCTCATATGCATTCTCATTAGTGTCAGTAGTATACAAACTACTAAGTTTGGTGTCTTGCATGCATTGTTATTTGATTTTAGTTGTATTTTGATTATTCCTTATTATGAAAAATCCAAAAATATTTTTAATTTGTGTCTTTTCAAGTCAATAATACAGAGAATTAAAGATTCAGAACATACAGCAGAGGAATTGCACAGAAAAAGCTGGGCGTTCAAAACGCCCAGTGAAGAAGGACAGACTGGCGTTTAAACGCCAGCCAGGGTACCTGGTTGGGCGTTTAACGCCCAAAAAGGTATAGTTTTGGGCGTTAAACGCCAGAATGTGCACCATTCTGGGCGTTTAACGCCAGGATGGCACAAGAGGGAAGATTTTGTTTTCAAATCAAATTTTTTTCAAGTTTTCAAAATTTTTCAAAATCAAATCTTTTTCAAATCAAATCTTTTCAATCAAATCTTTTTCAAATTCAATTTCTTTCCATTTTCAAAGATACTTGCTATCAATCAATGATTTGATTCAACATTTCAAGTATGTTGCCTTTTCTGTTGAGAAAGGTTTAATGTTTGAATCATATCTTTTCTTGATAGCCAAGTCATTAATTTTCAAAATCAAATCTTTTTAAAATGTTTTTCAAATCATATCTTCTCAATCACATCTTTTTAAAGCTAATCATACCCTCTTAACCACATCTTTTTCAAAATAGCTTTCAATCAAATCTTTTTTATTTCTAATTTCAAAATCTTTTTCAAAAAGAATCACTTGATTTCTTTTTCACTCTTGATTTTCGAAAATCAATTAGTGTTTTTCAAAAATGTTTTCAAAATCTTTGACTTAATTTTCAAAAATTGCTTCCCTTCTTCTCACATCTTTCTATTTATGGACTAACACTATTCCTTGATGCAAAATTCGAACTCCATCTTCTTTGATAGGTTCGAATTTTCTACTTCTGCCTTCCATTTTTCTTTTCTTCTGACACCTCAAGGAATCTCTATACTGTGACATAGAGGATTCCATATTTCCTTGTTCTCTTCTCTTTCTTATGAGCAGGAGCAGAGACAAAAGCATTCTTATTGAGGCTGATCCCGAACCTGAAAGGACCTTGAAGCGAAAGCTAAGAGAAGCTAAGGCACAACTCTCTGTAGAGGACCTAACAGAAATCTTCAAAGAAGAAGAACTCATGGCAGCCAAAAACAACAACAATGCCAACAATGCAAGGAAGGTGCTGGGTGACTTTACTGCACCTACTCCCGACTTCTATGGGAGAAGCATCTCTATCCCTGCCATTGGAGCAAACAACTTTGAGCTTAAGCCTCAATTAGTTTCTCTAATGCAACAGAATTGCAAGTTTCATGGACTTCCATTGGAAGATCCTCATTAGTTTTTAGCTGAGTTCTTGCAAATCTGTGACACTGTCAAGACTAATGGGGTTGACCCTGAGGTCTACAGACTTATGCTATTCCCTTTTGCTGTAAGAGACAGAGCTAGGACATGGTTGGACTCACAACCTAAAGAAAGCCTGGACTCTTGGGAAAAGCTAGTCAATGCCTTCTTGGCAAAGTTCTTTCCACCTCAAAAATTGAGTAAGCTTAGAGTGGAAGTCCAAACCTTCAGACAGAAGGAAGGAGAATCCCTCTATGAAGCTTGGGAAAGATACAAACAATTAATCAGAAAGTGTCCTTCTGATATGCTTTCTGAATGGAGCATCATAGGTATTTTCTATGATGGTCTCTCTGAACTATCCAAAATGTCTTTGGATAGCTCTGCTGGAGGCTCTCTTCATCTGAAGAAGACGCCTACAGAAGCTCAAGAGCTGATTGAAATGGTTGCAAATAACCAATTCATGTACACTTCTGAAAGAAATCCTGTGAACAATGGGACTAGTCAGAAGAAAGGAGTTCTTGAGATTGACACTCTGAATGCCATATTGGCTCAGAACAAAATATTGACTCAACAAGTCAATATGATTTCTCAAAGTCTGTCTGGAATGCAAAATGCACCAAGCAGTACTAAGGAAGCTTCATCTGAGGAAGAAGCTTATGATCCTGAGAACCCTTCAATGGAAGAGGTGAATTACATGGGAGAACCCTATGGAAACACCTATAATCCTTCATGGAGAAATCATCCAAATTTTTCATGGAAGGATCAACAGAGACCTCAACAAGGTTTCAACAATAATAATGGTGGAAGAAACAGGTTTAGCAATAGCAAACCTTTTCCATCATCTTCTCAGCAACAGACAGAGAGTTCTAAGCAGAATAACTCTGACTTAGCAACCATGGTCTCTGATCTAATCAAAACCACTCAAAGTTTCATGACTGAAACAAGGTCCTCCATTAGAAACTTGGAGGCACAAGTGGGTCAGCTGAGCAAGAAATTTACTGAACTCCCTCCTAGTACTCTCCCAAGTAATAAAGAAGAAAATCCAAAAGGAGAGTGCAAGGCCATCAATATGGCCGAATTTTGGGAGGGAGGAGAGGCAGTGAACGCCACTGAGGAAGACCTCAATGAACGTCCACTGGCCTCCAATGAGTTTCCCAATGAGGAACCATGGGAATCTGAGGCTCAAAATGAGACCATAGAGATTCCATTGGACTTACTTCTGCCATTCATGAGCTCTGATGAGTATTCTTCCTCTGAAGAGGATGAATATGTCACTGAAGAGCAAGTTGCTAAATACCTTGGAGCAATCATGAAGTTGAATGACAAGTTATTTGGAAATGATACTTGGGAGGATGAACCCCCTTTGCTCACCAAAGAACTGGATGACTTGTCTAGGCAGAAATTGCCTCAAAAGAGACAGGATCCTGGGAAGTTTTCAATACCTTGTACCATAGGCACCATGACCTTCAAGAAGGCCTTGTGTGACTTAGGGTCAAGTGTAAACCTCATGCCTCTCTCTGTAATGGAGAAGCTAGGGATCTTTGAGATGCAAGCTGCAAAAATCTCACTAGAGATGGCAGACAATTCAAGAAAACAAGCCTATGGACTTGTAGAGGATGTTCTGGTAAAAGTTGAAGACCATTACATCCCTACTGATTTCATAGTCCTAGAGACTGGGAAGTGCATGGATGAATCCATCATCCTTGGCAGACCCTTCCTAGCCACAGCAAAGGCTGTGATTGATGTTGATAGAGGAGAGTTGATCATTCAAGTGAATGAAGAATCCTTGGTGTTTAAGGCTCAAGGATATCCCTCTGCCATCATGGAGAGGAAGCATGAAGAGCTTCTCCCAAAACAGAGCCAAACAGAGCCCCCACAGTCAAACTCTAAGTTTGGTGTTGGGAGGCCATAACCAAACTCTAAGTTTGGTGTTGAACCCCCACATTCAAACTTTAAGTTTGGTGTTGGGAGATTCCAACATAGCTCTGAGCATTTCTGAGGCTCCATGAGAGTCCTCTGTCAAGCTAATGACATTAAAGAAGCGCTTGTTGGGAGGCAACCCAATGTTTTATAATTAACTATTTTCTTTTGTTATTTTATGTTTTTTGTAGGTTGATGATCATGAGAAGTCACAAAATCAATGAAAAAAGCAAAAACAGAATGAAAAACAGGAAGAAAAACAGCACACTCTGGAGGACGCACCTACTGGCGTTTAAACGCCAGTAAGGCTAGCTGTTGGGCGTTTAACGCCCAGTCTGGCACCATTCTGGGCGTTTAACGCCAGAAAGGGGCACCAGACTGGCGTTAAACGCCAGAAAAGGGCAAACTCTTGGCGTTAAACGCCAGAAATGGGCACCAGCCCGGCGTTTAACGCCAGAAATGGCTAAAAACGCAATTTTGCTTGCCATTTGGTGCAGGGATGACTTTTCCTTGACACCTCAGGATCTGTGGACCCCACGGGATCCCCACCTACCCCACCACTCTCTCTCTCTTCTTCACCCATTCACCAATCACCTCAACACCTCTTCCCCAAAAACCCTTCACCTATCAAATCCCATCTTTCTCTTTACCACTCACATCCACCCTTCATAAAACCCCACTTACCTCACCATTCAAATTCAAACCACTTTCCCACCCAAACCCACCCTCAATTGACCGAACCCTACCCTCTCCCCACTCCTATATAAACCCATCTTCACTCCTTCATTTTCACACAACCTAAACACCACTTCTCCCCCTTTTTGGCCGAACACAAAGCCATTCCCTTCTTCCTCATTTCTTCTTCCTCTACTCTCTTCTTTCTTCTTTTGCTCGAGGACGAGCAAACCTTTTAAGTTTGGTGTGGTAAAAGCATTGCTTTTCTTTTTTCCATAACCATTTATGGCATCCAAGGCCGGAGAAATCTCTAGAAAGAGGAAAGGGAAGGCAAAAGCTTCTACCTCTGAGTCATGGGAGATAGAGAGATTCATCTCAAGGGTGCATCAAGACCACTTCTATGAAGTTGTGGCCTTGAAGAAGGTGATCCCCGAGGTCCCTTTTTCACTTAAAAAGAGTGAATATCCGGAGATCCGACATGAGATCCGAAGAAGAGGTTGGGAAGTTCTTACCAACCCCATTCAACAAGTCGGAATCTTAATGGTTCAAGAGTTCTATGCCAATGCATGGATCACTAAGAACCATGACCAAAGTATGAACCCGGATCCCAAGAATTGGCTTACTATGGTTCGGGGGAAATACTTGGATTTTAGTCCAGAAAATGTAAGGTTGGCATTCAATTTGCCCATGATGCAAGGAGATGAACATCCTTACACTAGAAGGGTCAACTTTGATCAAAGGTTGGACCAAGTCCTCACAGTCATATGTGAAGAGGGCGCCCAATGGAAGAGAGATTCAAGAGGGAAGCCGGTTCAATTGAGAAGGCATGACCTCAAACCCGTGGCTAGAAGATGGTTGGAGTTTATTCAACGCTCAATCATTCCCACTAGCAACCGGTCCGAAGTTACCATAGACCGGGCTATCATGATTCATAGCATCATGATTGGAGAAGAAATAGAAGTTCATGAGGTTATAGCTCAAGAACTCTATAAGGTGGCGGACAAGTCCTCTACCTTGGCAAGGTTAGCCTTTCCTCATCTCATTTGTCACCTCTGTTATTCAGTTGGAGTTGACATAGAGGGAGATATCCCTATTGATGAGGACAAGCCCATCACTAAGAAGAGGATGGAGCACACAAGAGACCCCACTCATCATGAGATCCCTGAGATTCCTCAAGGGATGCACTTTCCTCCACAAAACTATTGGGAGCAACTAAACACCTCCCTATGAGAATTGAGTTCCAACATGGGACAACTAAGGGTGGAGCACCAAGAACACTCCATCATCCTCCATGAAATTAGAGAAGATCAAAGAATCATGAGAGAGGAGCAACAAAGACAAGGAAGAGACATTGAGGAGCTCAAGCACTCCATAGGACCTTCAAGAGGAAGAAAGAGCCGCCATCACTAAGGTGGACCCGTTCCTTAATTTCCTTGTTCTTTATTTTCCTGTTTTTCGAATTTTAGTGCTTATGTTTATCTATGTTTGTGTCTTGTGATCATTAGTGTCTTAGTGTCTATGCCTTAAAGTTATGAATGTCCTATGAATCCATCACCTTTCTTGAATAAAAAAAACATGCTTAATTGAAAAAGAAAAAGAATTGCATGAATTTTGAATTTTATAACAGTTTAATTATTTTGATGTGGTGGCAATATTTTTGTTTTCTGAATGTATGCTTAAACAGTGCATATGTCTTTTGAATTTGTGGTTCATGAATGTTGGCTCTTGAAAGAATGATGAAAAAGGAGACATGTTACTGAGGATCTGAAAAATCATTAAAATGATTCTTGAAGCAAGAAAAAGCAAAGAAAAAAAAAGAAGAAAATTTTGAAAAAAAAAAAAGAAAACGAAAAAAAAAGGGGAGAAAAAGAAAGAAATAAAGTTGTGATCCAAGGCAAAAAGAGTGTGCTTAAGAACCCTGGACACCTCTAATTGGGGACTCTAGCAAAGCTGAGTCACAATCTGAAAAGGTTCACCCAATTATGTGTCTGTGGCATGTATGTATCCGGTGGTAATACTGGAAGACAGAGTGCTTTGGGCCACAGCCAAGACTCAATAAGTAGCTATGTTCAAGAATCATCATATTTTACTAGGAGAATCAATAACACTATCTGGATTCTAAGTTCCTAAAGAAGCCAATCATTCTGAATTTCAAAGGATAGAGTGAGATGCCAAAACTATTCAGAGGCAAAAAGCTAAAAGCCCCACTCATCTAATTAATACTGATCTTTATAGATGTTTTTGGAATTCATTGCATATTCTCTTCTTTTTATCTTATTTGATTTTCAGTTGCTTGAGGACAAGCAACAACTTAAGTTTGGTGTTGTGATGAGCGGATAATTTGTACGCTTTTTGGCATTGTTTTTAGTATGTTTTTGGTATGATCTAGTTAGTTTTTAGTATATTTTTATTAGTTTTTAGTTAAAATTCACTTTTCTGGGCTTTACTATGAGTTTGTGTGTTTTTCTGTGATTTCAGGTATTTTCTGGCTGAAATTGAGGGACCTGAGCAAAAATCTGATTCAAAGACCAAAAAGGACTGCAGATGCTGTTGGATTCTGACCTCCCTGCACTCGAAGTGGATTTTCTGGAGCTACAGAAGCCCAATTGGCGCGCTCTCAACGGTGTTGGAAAGTAGACATCCTGGGCTTTCCAGCAATATATGATAGTCCATACTTTGCCCAAGATTTGATGGCCCAAACCGGCGTACAAAGTCACCCTCAGAAATTCCAGCGTTAAACGCCAGAACTGGCACCAAAATGGGAGTTAAACGCCCAAACTGGCATAAAAGCTGGCGTTTAACTCCAAGAAGAGTCTCTACACGAAAATGCTTCATTTCTCAGCCCAAGCACACACCAAGTGGGCCCGGAAGTGGATTTTTATGTCATTTACTCATCTCTGTAAACCCTAGGCTACTAGTTCTCTATAAGTAGGACCTTTTACTATTGTATTGGGATATCTTGGTTCTTCTGGTTCCCTCTCTGGGGCCGAGGCCAATGATCACTCTTGTTCTTATGTATTTTCAATGGTGGAGTTTCTACACACCATAGATTAAGGTGTGGAGCTCTGCTGTACCTCGAGTATTAATGCAATTACTATTGTTCTTCTATTCAATTCCGCTTGTTCTTGTTCTAAGATACCACTTGTTCTTCAACTTGATGAATGTGATGATCCGTGACACTCATCATCATTCTCACCTATGAACGTGTGACTGAAAACCACCTCCGTTCTACCTTAGATTGGGTGGATATCTCTTGGATTCCTGATACACGACGCATGGTTGATCGCCTGACAACCGAGTGCTCGCCTGACAAACGAGCCAGCCATTCCGTGAGATCAGAGTCTTCGTGGTATAGGCTAGAACTGATGGCGGCATTCAAGAGAATCCGGAAGGTCTAACCTTGTCTGTGGTATTCTGAGTAGGATTCAATGACTGAATGACTGTGACGTGCTTCAAACTCCTGAGGGCGGGGCGTTAGTGACAGACGCAAAAGAATCACTGGATTCTATTCCGGCCTGATCGAGAACCGACAGATGGATAGCCGTGCCGTGACAGGGTGCGTTGAACATTTCCACTGAGAGGATGGGAGGTAGCCACTGACAACGGTGAAACCCTTGCTTAAGCTTGCCATGGAAAGGAGTAAGAAAGATTGGATGAAGACAGTAGGAAAGCAGAGAGACGGAAAGGAAGGCATCTTCATACGCTTATCTGAAGTTCCTACCAATGAATTACATAAGTATCTCTATCTTTATCTTTATGTTTTATGCGTTTATCACCATACCCATTTGAGTTTGCCTGACTAAGATTTACAAGGTGACCATAGCTTGCTTCATACCAACAATCTCTGTGGGATCGACCCTTACTCGCGTAAGGTTTATTACTTGGACGACCCAGTACACTTGCTGGTTAGTTGTGCGAAGTTGTGTTTATGCCATGGTATTGAACACCAAGTTTTTGGATTCATTACCGGGGATTATTTGTGTTGGGAAAAGTATTGATCACAATTTCGTGCACCAGTGTCCTTGGACAAGAGAAGTTGTGAGATATTCCAAATTCCTCACAAAAGCATTCAAATAAATTGTTTTCAAATTCAGTTCCATGATCGCTTCTTATAGAAGAGATTTTCAAATCCTTTTCATTTTGAATTTCTTGCAAAAAAGGTTCAAAGGCCGAAAAGGCTTCATTTTTGTGTGCAAGAAATAAAACCCAACCAAACCTAGTATAGTCATCCACAATTACTAAACCATAATGTTTACCACCTAAGCTTTGAGTTCTTGTTGGACCAAATAAATCAATGTGTAGCAACTCAAGTGGTCTTTTAGTAGAGATGTCTTTCTTTGGTTTAAAAGAGTTTTTTGTTTGTTTTCCCATTTGACAAGCATCACAAATGATATCTTTGTCAAGCTTTATTAAAGGAAGGCCTCTTACTAATTCTTTTTTTACAAGTTTGTTAATTTGAAACATACTTGCATGGCCCAATCTCTTGTGCCATATGCCATAACCACTTTTCGGATTCTTTAGAGTGAAGACAAGCTACATTTTGATCATTTAGTTCATCAAGAGTAAGTCCATACATATTATTAAAATGCTTGGCAACAAACATCACTTCATTTGTCTTTTCATTTATAACGCAGCATTCAAATCTTTTGAAAGTCACTAAATATCCTAAATCACACAGCTGACTTATACTCAAAAGATTATGTTTCAAACCACATACCAAAAGAACATCATCAATGAAAGTAGATTGCCCATTACCTACTTTTTCAACAGCAATGATTTTACCTTTACCATCGTCTCCAAAGGTTACAAAACCTCCATCATACTTGTTTAGTTTGATGAAGTAGGTTGACCTTCCAGTCATGTGCCTTGAACATCCACTATCCATGTACCACATGTCCTTTTTGTTCTTGGATGCTAGGCAAATCTGCATGAAGAGTTTCAAGTAGCCTTAGGTATCCAAATTAATTTGGATCCTTTGAAGTTAATCCATCTTGGTTGCCCAAGTGCATTGAATTCACAGACAACATTGTAAACTTTGTTTCCTACAACTCTCTTTTCAATGAAGCATTGTGCATATGAGTGACCAAATTTCTTGTAATTAACACAATGATTTTTTGTTGTGTGTTGCTGAAATTGAGGTGAGTTATATTGCTTGAAGTGATTAAATGGTTGAAATTTTCTGGTTTTTTGAGGAGATGGATTTCTTTTGACAAACTGATTTTTATTATAATTATTCCTCTTTGCAAAAATATTTTCACCAAAATTTTTGAAACTCTTTGAATTTTTCGAAAATGAGGTTTTGTTGTAGAAAATTGGTTTCTTGAAAGCAGCCTCATTTTTCGAAATGTAACCCAAACCTGGCCAGTTTGAGCTCGGATCAGATCTTGGTGAAGGCTCAGTTTCACTTGTGTATACTTCATCACATTTTTCTTCAAGAGTTGAAACATATCCAATACCATATTTGTTAGATGTATTTTTTTTATTTGATGAAGAAGCCACAAACTTTATAGAGGAAATATTGGAAACTACATCTTCCTTGGCTATGTAGCCTAAACCAGATTTTTCAAACAATGGTCTTTGACTTGCAAGTAATTTGTCCAAGTTACTTGAACCTTGAGCAAATTTTGCTAAGTCACCATTCAGCCTTTTAATCATATCATTTAATCTTTCATTTTCAGCAATTAACTCATGAGAAGGATCCATAATGTGCTTTCCTTTTAATTTTTCAAGTTCAGATTTTAAAAATCTATTTTCTTCAATAATGTCCAGAGCACATTCAGTTTCCTTCACTTTTTCTTTCAAAAAATCATTTTCAGCTCTTAACACATCTCTTTCAGATCTGCACTCATTGTATTTATCTAGCAGTTTTGATGTATTTAAGGTGAGATCATCAATAATAGCATGTAAATCATCTATGGTTAAATCATAGTAATTTACCTCATCAAGATTGTTGTTTCCAGCCATGAAACAATCTTTGTCTTCACCTTCAGATTCTTCTTCTTCATTTGAGTCATTTTCAAGATCCTCCCAAGCTGCCATAAGTACTCTCTTCCTTTCCTTCTTTCCTTTGTACTCTTTATTGAGCTTTGGATAGTTTAGCTTGAAGTGTCCAGCTTCCTTGCAGTGATGGCATGTCACCTTGCTCAGCTCGAACTTGTGGTCCTTTGAACTTGAGCCCTTGTATTTGCCCTTGTTCTTCATCATCCTTTTAAATCTCCTAGCAAAAAACAAAAGCTCATCATCTGAAATACCATCACTAGACTCACTCTCTTTCGGTTCTATCTGAGACTTGAGGGCTATTCCCTTTTTCTTTGAGTCTGTGTTTGTGTGTGTGGCTTCATAAGCAAGGAGTTTTCCTCTCAGCTCATCATAGGTTATGGGACTTATGTTGTTGCTCTCGATTGGGACAGTAGCAGTGTTTCCCTATTCTTTTGTGAGGCTTCTAAGGAGTTTTCTCACCAAGGTTTGTTCTGCATAGTTTGTACCCATAGCATCAAGGTTGTTGATTATGATTGAGAATCTCTCAAATGCTTCATCAATGCTTTCTCCATCCTTCATGTTGAACATCTCGTACTCTTTTTGCAGTATATCAATCCTCGTTTCTTTGACTTGTTTAGTGCCTTCGTGTGTAACTTGGAGTTTTTTCCAGATTTCTTTGGCTGTCTTGCATCTAGACACCTTCCGGTACTCTTCAAAGCTGATAGCACAGTGAAAAAGGTTGATTGCTTTAGCATTCAGCTCTATCTTCTTCTTGTCATCTTCGTTCCACTCAGCTTCTTCTTTTGGAGTCACCACTCCATCAGCACTTGTTTTTGTCGGGATCTTGGGACCGCTCACAATAATTTTCCATATGTTGTAGTCAATGGATTGGATGAAAATCCTTATCCTTTCTTTCTAGTAGGAATAGTTCTTCCTATTGAAGAAAGGCGGCCGGTTGTTTGATTGGCCTTCAGTGAGGGTGTAGGCAAGTGTGGTTGTGCACAAGTTGTTCGCCATTGGATCTTTGCTTCAAGCGGTTAAGCTTGATTTTTGAGACCTTAGCTCTAGATACCAATTGAAGGTTGTGGTAGGCTTAGAGAAAGGGGTTGAATCTATGCCTTTCTTTTAAGTTGCTGTTATGACCTTTTAAACGAAACTTTTAATTCTGATTCTGTTTGAACTCAGCAGCAGAAATTTATGAGACAATTTATTTTTGTCGCATGAATATCAGAAAACAGAACATAGCAGAGAAGAGAAAAGCTAACACCAGCATATATTCTGGTTCGGTTGCCTTATGCTATGCAACCTACGTCCAGTCTCCTCCACAACAATGGAGGAATTTCCACTATAGTTAAAAGTATTACATACACCAATTTCACACTCAAGTTCTATCCTAACTTGACATTGGCTATGCTAACACCTAACTATTCACTCTTAGTGCTAACCCAATGGTGCACGAAATTACAATCACACTTTTGCAATCCGCACAACTAATCAGCAAGTGCACTGGGTTGTCCAAGTAATACCTTACGTGAGTAAGGGTCGATCCCACGGAGATTGTTGGCTTGAAGCAAGCTATGGTTATTTTATTATTCTTAGTCAAAAGATCAATTGTAATTATCAGTTTGAATTACTAAAAAAATAAAAGAGCGTGAAATAATTACTTGTTGTTCAATAATGGAGAATATGTTGGAGTTTTGGAGATGCTTTGTCTTCCGAATTCCTGTAACATAATGTTTCCTCTCATGCAAAAGTGCAAAGTTCCTTCCATGGCAAGCTCTATGTAGGGTGTCACCGTTGTCAATGGCTACTTCCCATCCTCTCAGTGAAAATGGTCCAAATGCTCTGTCACAGCACGGCTAATCAGCTGTTGGTTCTCGATCATGTCGAAATAGAATCCATTGATTCTTTTGCATTTGTCATCACGCCCAACACTCGCGAGTTTGAAGCTCGTCACAGTCATCCAATCCCAGAATCCTACTTGGAATACCACAGACAAGGTTTAGACTTTCCGGATTCTCATGAATGCCGCCATCAATTCTAGCTTATACCACGAAGATTCTGATTAAGGAATCTAAGAGATACTCATTCAATCTGATGTAGAATGGAGGTGGTTATCAGACACACATTCATGGATTGACGAAGGTGATGAGTGTCACGGATCACCACCTTCTCCATAGTTAAGCGCAAATGAAGATCTTAGATAGGAACACGCATGTTTGAATGGAAAAACAGAAATAATTGCATTAATTCATCGAGACGCTGCAGAGCTCCTCACCCCAACAATGGAGTTTATAGACTCATGCCGTCAAAGAGTATAAAATTCAGATCCAAAAATGTCATGAGATCAAAATAAGTCTCTAAAAATTGTTTAAATACTAAACTAGTAACCTAGGTTTACAAAAAATGAGTAAACTAAGATGGATAGTGCAGAAATCCACTTCTGGGGCCCACTTGGTGTGTGCTGGGACTAAGACTTAAGCTTCTCACGTGCCTGGGCTGTTTCTGGAGTTGAACGCCAGGTTGTAACCTGTTTCTGGCATTGAACTCCAACTTGTAACCTGTTTCTGGCGCTGAACGCCCGACTACAACATAGAACTGGCGTTGAATGCCAGTTTACGTCATCTATTTTCGTGCAAAGTATGAACTATTGTATATTGCTGGAAAGCCCTGGATGTCTACTTTCCAACCCAATTCAGAGCGCGCCAATTGGACTCCTATAGCTCCAAAAAATTCATTCCGAGTGCCAAGAGGTCAAAATCCAACAGCATCAGCAATCCTTTTTCAGCCTAAATCAGATTTTTGCTCAGCTCCCTCAATTTCAGCCAGAAAATACCTGAAATCATAGAAAAACACACAAACTCATAGTAAAGTCCATAAATATGATTTTTGCTTAAAAACTAATAAAAATCTACTAAAAACTAATTAAAACATACTAAAATCTACATGAAGTTACCCCCAAAAAGCGTATAAAATATACGCTCATCACAACACCAAGCTTAAATTATTGCTTGTCCTTAAGCAACTAGATAAATAAAATAGGATAAAAAGAAATCAAGAAATAATAATATCTCAGAGTTTCAAGTGAAGCTCAAATTCTAATTAGATGAGCGGGGCTAGTAGCTTTTTGCTTCTGAACAGTTTTGGCATCTCACTTTATCCTTTGAAGTTCAGAATGATTGGCATCCATAGGAACTCAGAATTCAGATAGTATTATTGATTCTCCTAGTTTAGTATGTTGATTCTTGAACACAGTTACTTTATGAGTCTTGGCCGTGGCCCTAAGCATTTTGTTTTCCAGTATTACCACCGGATACATAAATGCCACAGACACATAACTGGGTGAACCTTTTCAGATTGTGACTCAAGTTTGCTAAGGTCCCCAATTAGAGGTGTCCAGAGTTCTTAAGCACACTCTTTTGCCTTGGATCACGACTTTAACCACTCAGTCTCAAGCTTTTCACTTGGACCTGCATGCCATAAGCACATGGTTAGGGACAGCTTAATTTAGCCGCTTAGGCCTGGATTTATTTCCTTGGGCCCTCCTATCCACTGATGCTCAAAGCCTTGGATCCTTTTTACCCTTGCATTTTGGTTTAAGGGGTTATTGGCTTTTTCTTTTTCTTGACCCAATGATTCCTTGTAATTTTTTTTCATTGCTTTTTCTTGCTTCAAGAATCAAATTCATGATTTTTCAGATCAGCAATAATATTTCTCATGTTCCTCATTCTTTCAAGAGCCAATAATTTTAACATTCATAAAATTCAAGATAAAAAATATGCACTGTTCAAGCATTCATTCAGAAGACAAAAAGTATTGCCACCACATATAATTGATTATAATTTTTCTTATTAAGAACTCGAAAGATATAAATTACCTCTTTATTCTAAAAATCTATTATTTTATTCATGTTTGATGATGATGAGAAAAATAAATTATAACTTAATTGAAAATAAAATCAAAATAGATATACTAATTACTACTACTCCTATATAACTTCTGATGAGCGGATATTTTATACGCTTTTTGGGGTAATTTCATGTAGATTTTAGTATGTTCTAATTAGTTTTTATTAGAATTTTATTAGCTTTTAGGCAAAAATCGTATTTCTGGACTTTACTATGAGTTTGTGTATTTTTCTGTGATTTCAGGTATTTTCTGGTTGAAATTGATGGAGCTGAGCAAAAATCTGATTTAGGCTGAAAAAGGACTGCTGATGTTGTTGGATCCTGACCTCCCTGCACTCGGAATGGATTTTCTGGAGCTACAAGAGTTCAATTGACGAGCTCTCAATTGGGTTGAAAAGTAGACATCCAGGGCTTTCCATAAATATATAATAGTCCATACTTTGCACAAAGATAGACGACGTAAACTGACATTCAATGCCAGTTCCATGCTGTAGTCTGGCGTCCAGCGCCAGAAACAAGTTACAAGTTGGAGTTCAACGCCCAAAACACGTTACAACCTGGTGTTCAACTCCAGAAACAGCCCAAGCATGTGAGAGGCTTAAGTCTCAGCCCCAGCACACACCAAGTGGGCCCCAGAAGTGGATTTCTGCACCAATTATCTTAGTTTACTCATATTCTATAAACCTAGGTTACTAGTTTACTATTTAAACAACTTTTAGAGACTTATTTTGTATCTCATGACATTTTCAAATCTGAATTTTATACAATTTGACGGCATGAGTCTCTAACTCCATTGTTGGGGGTGAGGAGCTCTGCAGCGTCTCGATGAATTAATGCAATTGTTTCTATTTATCCATTCAAACGTGTGTGTTCCTATCTAAGATGTTCATTCGTGCTTAATTATGAAGAAGGTGATGATCCGTGACACTCATCACCTTCCTCAATCCATGAACGTGTGCCTGACAACCACCTCTGTTCTACATCAGATTGAATGAGCTTCTCTTAGATTCCTTAATCAAAATCTTCGTGGTATAAGCTAGAATTGATGGCGGCCACTCTTGAGGATCCGGAAAGTCTAAACCTTGTCTGTGGTATTCTGAGTAGGATTCAAGGATTGAATGGCTGTGACAAGCTTCAAACTCGCGATTGCTGGGCGTGATGACAAACGCAAAAGGATCAATGGATCCTATTCCAACATGATCGAGAACCAACAGCTGATTAGCCGTGCTGTGACAGAGCATTTGGACCGTTTTCACTGAGAGGATGGGAGGTAGCCACTGACAATGGTGACACCCTACATATAGCTTGCCATAGAAGGAACTTTTCACTCTGGAATTGAGTTGAATATTACGTTACAAGAATTCAGAAGACAAAGCATCTCCAAAACTCCAACATATTCTCCATTACTGCGTTACAAGTAATTAATTCACTCTCTTTTATTTTTCTAATAATTCAAACTGATAATTTTAATTGAAATCCTGACTAAGAATAATAAAATAAACATAGCTTGTTTCAAACCAATAATCTCCGTGGGATCGACCCTTACTCACGTAAGGTATTATTTGGACGACCCAGTGCACTTGCTGGTTAATGGTACGAAATCACCTTAAGATTTTGAGATTGGGATTAGAATTTCGTGCACCAACTTCTAAGGTAAATTCCTATAGTAACAACTATCACAGAGTTAAAGCTAAGATTAGAACTCAACAACCTATATTTTGGGAAGTGGATGTTCCACTAGTCTGTGGGGTGCTTGGTCCTTCAAGAATTAATTTCTAACGCTTTAGTTCCCTCAAGTCACGTCCTTGCTCCTCTTGTTCCCTAAGTAAATTGCAAAGCATGCTATTCTGATTATTCTGTTCTTCCTTTATTTGGTCCATAGCTTCTTGCAACTTGGAAACAGATGCCTCAAGATGCTCCCAGTATTCAAATTGAAGGATTTCTGGGAGGAATTTCTGTGCTCTCCTCTTGATGGGGTCATCATGCAACTGTTGTTTTTCCATTGATATTTTAGTGATTGGCCGCTCAACTGAGATATACTCAGTTATTCCCATCCTCACTCCAGCATCTTTGCAGAGCATAAAAATTAAGCTTGGATAAGCCAATTTGGCATCTTTGGAGTTCTTGTTTGCTATTTTGTAAAGTTCACACGAGATTAGTTGATGAACTTCTACTTCTCTTCCCAACATGATGTAGTAAATCATCACTGCTCTTTTGACAGTGACTTCAGAACGGTTGCTAGTGGGCAATATAGAACGCCCAATGAAGTCCAGCCAGCCTCTAGCGACTGGTTTGAGATCTTCTCTCTTGAGTTGAATTGGGATGCCAGTGGTGCTGGTGGTCCACCTAGCTCCAGGGATGCATATATCCTCTAGAATCTTGTCCAGGCCCTTGTTTGTTCTCGTCATTCTCCTATTAAAGGAGTCTAGGTCATCTTTCAGCTGAGGTAGCTTAAAGATCTCCCTGATTTTGGCAGGGTGGATCTGAAAAATCTTTCCTCTAACCAAGGTCCGATAGTCATAGGGGGCAGTTCCAGATATTCTCTGCCTGTCTGTTTGCCACAGATTAGCATAGAACTCCTGAACCATATTCCTTCCTACTTTTGTTTCAGGATTAGCTAGGATTTCCCAGTTCCTGTTTCGAATTTGCTCTTGGATCTCCGGATATTCATCTTCTTTCAGATCGAATTTGACTTCCGGGATCACTAACCTTAGACCCATTATTTTGTGGTAGTGGTCTAAATGTTCTTTGCTTAAGAACTTCCCTTGATTCCAAAGTGGTTTTGGAATATTCTCTTTCTTGCCTCTTGGAATGGATTGTTTTCCTTTAGGAGCCATGATCTTAGTGAGTATGTTTTTGTGATCACGGATAAATACACCAAACTTAGAGGTTTGCTTGTCCTCAAGCAAAAGAAAAGAAAGGAGAGGGATAGAAGGAGAGCTAATGTCGAATGGTGGATGAGATGAGGGAGGCCGAATGTGGATTTTAAAGGGAGGGGGTGGGTTTCGAAGAAAAAAAATTAAAAAGATAAGATAGAAGATATGATTTATGAAAGATAAATATGATAAGAAAAAGATATAATTTAAAAATAAAAAGTTGTGAATGATATTTGAAAAAGATAAATCTGAATTTTTATTTTGAAAATGATTTTAAAAGATAATTGAGTTTTGAAAAATTTTGAGAAAAGAGTTTTTATGAACTAAGATACATTTGATATTTTTGAAAAAGGGATTTTAGAAATTAAGGTTTTTAGAAATTAGGATTAAAATTTTTGGAATTGAAGGATGAGAATTTGGAACGTGTTTATGCAAGAAATCATGAATTGAAACACAAAAAAAATTAAAATTTGTGAAGAAAAAACAAATTTACCTCCTCCACACCATCCTGGCGTTAAAGGCCCAAACGCTGCATGTTTTGGGCGTTTAACGCCCAAACGCTGCTTCTCCTGGGCGTTCAACGCCCAACTGTTGCTTCTTTCTGGCGTTGAACGCCAGGAACTCCTTCGTCGCTGGGCATTTTTCTGAACACCCAGGACACTGTAAATCTGGCGTTGAACGCCCAGAAGGTGCTTCTTTCTGGCGTTCAATGCTCAGAAGGTGCTTCTTTCTGGTGTTCAACGCCCAGAAGGTGCTTCTTTTGGGCGTTTAACGCCCAAAACAGCTTTTACTGGCGTTTTCGCACCAGTGAGCTTCCATTTGCTGTTTTTATCCTTTGAATCCTTCTATAACTCTGTGAACTCAAGCAATTGCAATTTTACCTTGAAGATACTTGACATATACCTGTAAAAATCAATTAATTAACAAATAAACTTTGTAAATGGCTGGGTTGCCTCCCATCAAGAGCTTCTTTATTGTCTTTAGCTGGACTATTACTAAGCTTTAATCAAGTCTCAGTTTTGAGCATTCTTGCTCAAAATTGCCTTCAAGATAATGTTTGATTCTCTGTCCATTAACAATGAACTTTTTGTTGGAATCATTATCCTGAAGCTCTACGTATCCATATGGTGACACACTTGTAATCACATATGGTCCTCTCCACCGGGATTTCAATTTCCCGGGGAATAATCTGAGCCTAGAATTAAATAGCAGAACTTTCTGCCCTAGCTCAAAGACTCTGGATGACAGTTTTTTATCATTCCATCTTTTTTCTTTCTCCTTGAAAATTTTTGAATTTTCGAAAGCATTGAGTCTGAATTCCTCTAGCTCATTTAACTGGAGCAAACGTTTTTCTCCAGCTAACTTGGCATCAAGGTTTAGGAACCTGGTTGCCCAGTAGGCCTTATGTTCCAGTTCCACTGGCAAGTGATAGGCTTTTCCATACACAAGCTGGTATGGAGAAGTTCCTATGGGAGTCTTGAATGCTGTTCTGTATGCCCACAGAACATCATCCAAGCTTCTTGCCCAATCCCTTCTACGGTTAATTACAGTCCATTCCAGGATTCTTTTAAGTTCTCTATTAGAGACTTCAGCTTGCCCATTTGTCTGTGGATGGTATGGAGTAGCTACCCTGTGGCTAACTCCATAGCGAACCAAAGCAGAGTAAAGCTGTTTATTGCAGAAATGAGTGCCCCCATCACTGATCAATACTCTAGGGGTACCAAATCTACTGAAGATGTGTTTCTGGAGGAATTTTAGCACGGTCTTAGTGTCATTAGTGGGTGTTAAAATAGCTTCCACCCATTTGGATACATAATCCACTGCCACCAGAATATAAGTGTTTTAGTATGATGGTGGGAAAGGCCCCATGAAGTCAATACCCCATACATCAAACAACTCAATCTCCAAGATCCCTTGTTGAGGCATGGCATAACTGTGAGGCAGATTGCCATATCTTTGGCAACTGTCACAGTTAAGTACAAACACTTGGGAGTCTTTATAGAGAGTAGGCCAGTAGAAGCCGCATTGGAGGACTCTTGTGGCTGTTCGCTCACTTCCAAAATGTCCTCCATACTGTGATCCATGGCAATGCCAGAGGATCTTCTGTGCTTCTTCTTTAGGCACACATCTACGGATTACTCCGTCTACATATCTCTTGAAGAGATATGGTTCATCCCAAAGATAGTACTTTGCATCTGTGATCAATTTCTTTGATTGCTGCCTACTGTACTATTTGGGTATGAACCTCACTGCCTTGTAGTTTGTAATGTCTGCAAACCATGGCACTTCCCGGATGGCAAAGAGTTGCTCATCCGGAAAGTTTTCAGAGATCTCAGTAAGAGGGAGGGACACCCCTTCTACTGGTTCTATTCGGGACATGTGATCTGCTACTTGGTTCTATGTCCATTTTCTGTCTCTTATTTCTATATCAAACTCTTGCAGAAGTGATGAGCGGATAATTTATACGCTTTTTGGCATTGTTTTTAGTATGTTTTTAGTATGATCTAGTTAGTTTTTAGTATATTTTTATTAGTTTTTAGTTAAAAATCACTTTTCTGGACTTTACTATGAGTTTGTGTGTTTTTCTGTGATTTCAGGTATTTTCTGGCTGAAATTGAGGGACCTGAGCAAAAATCTAATTCAGAGACTAAAAAGGACTGCAGATGCTGTTGGATTCTGACCTCCCTGCACTCGAAGTGGATTTTCTGGAGCTACAAAAGCCCAATTGGCGCGCTCTCAACGGCGTTGGAAAGTAGACATCCTGGGCTTTCCAGCAATATATGATAGTCCATACTTTGCTTAAGATTTGATGGCCCAAACCGGCGTTCAAAGTCACCATCAGAATTCCCAGCGTTAAACGCGCCGGAACTGGCACAAGGATGGGAGTTAAACGCCCAAACTGGCACCAAAGCTGGCGTTTAACTCCAAGAAGAGTCTCTACACGAAAATGCTTCAATTCTCAGCCCAAGTACACACCAAGTGGGCCCGAAAGTGGATTTTTATGTCATTTACTCATCTCTGTAAACCCTAGGCTACTAGTTCTCTATATATAGGACATTTTACTATTGTATTTTCATCTTTGGATCTTTGGATCTTTGGAATCTTTTGATCTTTAGATCTTTTGATCATGTTTTTATGATTGAACCCTCTTTGGGAGGCTGGCCATTCGGCCATGCCTAGACCTTGTTCTTATGTATTTTCAACGGTGGAGTTTCTACACACCATAGATTATGGTGTGGAGCTCTGCTGTACCTCAAGTATTAATACAATTACTATTGTTCTTCTATTCAATTCCGCTTGTTCTTGTTCTAAGATATCACTTGTTCTTCAACTTGATGAATGTGATGATCCGTGACACTCATCATCATTCTCACCTATGAACGTGTGCCTGACAACCACCTCCGTTCTACCTTAGATTGGGTGGATATCTCTTGGATTCTTTAATCGGAATCTTCGTGGTATAAGCTAGAATTGATGGCGGCATTCAAGAGAATCTGGAAGGTCTAAACCTTGTCTGTGGTATTCTGAGTAGGATTCAATGATTGAATGACTGTGACGAGCTTCAAACTCGCGATTGTGGGGCGTTAGTGACAGACGCAAAAGAATCACTGGATTCTATTCCGACATGATCGAGAACCGACAGCTGGATAGCCGTGCCGTGACAGGGTGCGTTGAACATTTCCACTGAGAGGATGGGAGGTAGCCACTGACAACGGTGAAACCCTTGCATACAGCTTGCCATGGAAAGGAGTAAGAAGGATTGGATGAAGACAGTAGGAAAGCAGAGAGACGGAAGGGACCAAGCATCTTCATACGCTTATCTGAAATTCCCACCAATGAATTACATAAGTATCTCTATCTTTATCTTTATGTTTTATTCATCATTCATAACCATTTGAGTTTGCCTGACTAAGATTTACAAGGTGACCATAGCTTGCTTCATACCAACAATCTCTGTGGGATCGACCCTTACTCGCGTAAGGTTTATTACTTGGACGACCCAGTACACTTGCTGGTTAGTTGTGCGAAGTTGTGTTTATGCCATGGTATTGAACACCAAGTTTTTGGGTTCATCACCGGGGATTATTTGAGTTGTGAAAAGTATTGATCACAATTTCGTGCACCAAATTTTGGCGCCGTTGCCGGGGATTGTTGAGTATGGACAACTGAAGGTTCATCTTGTTGCTTAGATTAGGTATTTTTCTTCAGAGTTCTTAAGAATGAATTCTAGAGTTTCATGATGATCTGTTGAAGTCTGGCTGGCTGTGAAGCCATGTCTAATTTTATTGGACCGAGGTTTCAACTTATCATCACAAGAGCTTGTTGATTTCTATCAATCTTGCTGTTGGAGCAATGATCTGCTAAAGCTTGGCTGGCCATTGGCCATGTCTAGTGTTTTGGACCGGAGCTTTCTTTGAAAGCTTGGCTGGCTATGAAGCCATGTCTAATTCCTGGACCGGAGTCTTAGACTAACATTGCATGATTCCTGGAATTCTCATTAAGAATTTTGATGCCTTTATTTTCTTTTCCACTTAATTTTCGAAAAAGCAGAAAAAAAAATTACAAAAGCATAAAATCCAAAAACATTTCTTGTTTGAGTCTAGTGTTTCATGTTAAGTTTGGTGTCAATTGCATGTTTCTGTTCATCTTGCATTCATTCATGTGTCTTAAGTGATCTTCAAGATGTTCTTGATGATTTCATTGCTCTGATCTTTGAATTCTCTTGACTTGAGTGTTTTGTTGTTTCTCATATGCATTCTCATTTTGTTAGTGTCAATAGTATACAAACTTCTAAGTTTGGTGTCTTGCATGCATTGTTTATTTGATATTAGTTGCATTTTGATTATTCCCTATTATTAAAAATCCAAAAATATTTTTAATTTGTGTCTTTTCAAGTCAATAATACAGAGAATTGAAGATTCAGAAGATACTGCAGAGGAATTACACAGAAAAATCTGGGCGTTCAAAATGCCCTGTGAAGAAGGGCAAACTGGCGTTTAAACGCCAGCCAGGGTGCCTGGCTGGGCGTTTAACGCCCAAAAGGGTAGTAGTTTGGGCATTAAACGCCAGAATGTGCACCATTCTGGGCGTTTAACGCCAGGATGGCACAAGAGGGAAGATTTTGTTTTCAAATCAAATTTTTTTTAGTTTTCAAAATCTTTTCAAAATCTAATCTTTTTCAAATAATATCTTTTCAATCAAGTCTTCTTCAAAATCAATTTCTTTCCATTTCCAACGATACTTGCTATCAATTAATGATTTGCTTCAACATTTCAAGTATGTTGCCTTTTCTGTTGAGAAAGGTTTAATGTTTGAATCATATCTTTTCCTGTTAGCCAAGTTATTAATTTTTTTAAAATCAAATCTTTTTAAAATGTTTTTCAAATCATATCTTCTCAATCACATTTTTTTTTAAAACCAATCATATCTTCTTAATCACATCTTTTTCAAAATAGTTTTCAATCAAATCTTTTTGATTTCTAATTTCAAAATCTTTTTCAAAAATCACTTGATTTCTTTTCCACTCTTGGTTTTCGAAAATCAATTAGTGTTTTTCAAAATGTTTTCAAAATCTTTTACTTAATTTTCAAAAATTTCTTCCCTTCTTCTAACATCCTTCTATTTATGGACTAACACTATTCCTCAATGAACAATTTGAACTCCATCTCTCTTGATAAGTTCAAATTTTCTACCTCTCCCTTCCATTTTTCTTTTCCTCTGACACCTTAAGGAATCTCTATACTGTGACATAGAGGATTCCATATTTTCTTGTTCTCTTCTCTTTCATATGAGCAGGAGCAAAGACAAAAGCATTCTTGTTGAGGCTGATCCTGAACCTGAAAGGACCTTGAAGCGAAAGCTAAGAGAAGCTAAGGCACAACTCTCTGTAGAGGACCTAACAGAAATCTTCAAAGAAGAAGAACCCATGGCAGCCAAAAACAACAACAATGCCAACAATGCAAGGAATGTGCTGGGTGACTTTACTGCACCTACTCCCGACTTCTATGGGAGAAGCATCTCTATCCCTGCCATTGGAGCAAACAACTTTGAGCTTAAGCCTCAATTAGTTTCTCTAATGCAACAGAATTGCAAGTTCCATGGACTTCCATTGGAAGATCCTCATCAGTTCTTAGCTGAGTTCTTGCAAACCTGTGACACTGTCAAGACTAATGGGGTTGACCCTGAGGTCTACAGACTTATGCTATTCCCTTTTGCTGTAAGAGACAGAGCTAGAACATGGTTGGACTCACAACCTAAAGAAAGCCTGAACTCTTGGGAAAAGCTAGTCAATGCCTTCTTGGCAAAGTTCTTTCCACCTCAAAAATTGAGTAAGCTTAGAGTGGAAGTCCAAACCTTCAGACAGAAGGAAGGAGAATCCCTCTATGAAGCTTGGAAAAGATACAAACAATTAATCAGAAAGTGTCCCTCTGACATGCTTTCTGAATGGAGCATTATAGGTATTTTCTATGATGGTCTGTCTGAACTGTCCAAGATGTCTTTGGATAGCTCTGCTGGAGGATCTCTTCATCTGAAGAAGACGCCTACATAAGCTCAAGAACTAATTGAAATGGTTGCAAATAACCAATTCATGTACACTTCTGAAAGGAATCCTGTGAATAATGGGACTAATCAGAAGAAAGGAGTTCTTGAGATTGATACTCTGAATGCCATATTGGCTCAAAACAAAATATTGACTCAGCAAATCAATATGATTTCTCAAAGTCTGTCTGGAATGCAAAATGCACCAGGTAGTACTAAGGAAGCTTCATCTGAAGAAGAAGCTTATGATCCTGAGAACCCTTCAATGGAAGAGGTGAATTACATGGGAGAACCCTATGGAAACACCTATAATCCTTCATGGAGAAATCATCCAAATCTCTCATGGAAGGATCAACAGAGACCTCAACAAGGTTTCAACAACAATAATGGTGGAAGAAACAGGTTTAGCAATGGCAAGCCTTTTCCATCATCTTCTCAGCAACAGACAGAGAGTTCTAAGCAAAACACCTCTGACTTAGCAACCATGGTCTCTGATCTAATCAAAACCACTCAAAGTTTCATGACTGAAACAAGGTCCTCCATTAGAAATTTGGAGGCACAAGTGGGACAGCTAAGTAAGAAAATTACTGAACTCCCTCCTAGTACTCTTCCAAGCAATACAGAAGAAAATCCAAAAGGAGAGTGCAAAGCCATTAACATGGCCGAATTAGGAGAGGAGGAAGAGGCAGTGAACGCCATTGAGGAAGACCTCAATGGACGTCCACTGACTTCCAATGAGTTCCCCAATGAGGAACCATGGGAATCTGAGGCTCAAAATGAGACCATAGAGATTCCGTTGGACTTACTTCTGCCATTCATGAGCTCTGATGAGTATTCTTCCTCTGAAGAGGATGAGTATGTCACTGAAGAGCAAGTTGCTAAATACCTTGGAGCAATCATGAAGCTAAATGACAAGTTATTTGGAAATGAGACTTGGGAGGATGAACCCCCTTTGCTCACCAAAGAACTGGATGACTTGTCTAGGCAGAAATTACCTCAAAAGAGACAGGATCTTGGGAAGTTTTCAATACCTTGTACTATAGGCACCATGACCTTCAAGAAGGCCTTGTGTGACCTAGGGTCAAGTGTAAACCTCATGCCTCTCTCTGTAATGGAGAAGTTAGGGATCTTTGAGGTGCAAGCTGCAAAAATCTCACTAGAGATGGCAGACAACTCAAGAAAACAAGCTTATGGACTTGTAGAGGATGTTCTGGTAAAAGTTGAAGACCATTACATCCCTGCTGATTTCATAGTCCTAGAGACTGGGAAGTGCATGGATGAATCCATCATCCTTGGCAGACCCTTCCTAGCCACAGCAAAGGCTGTGATTGATGTTGTTAGAGGAGAATTGATCATTCAAGTGAATGAAGAATCCTTTGTGTTTAAGGCTCAAGGATATCCCTCTGTCACCATGGAGAGGAAGCATGAAGAGCTTCTCTCAAAACAGAGCCAAACAGAGCCCCCACAGTCAAACTCTAAGTTTGGTGTTGGGAGGCCACAACCAACTTCTAAGTTTGGTGTTGAACCCCCACATTCAAACTCTAAGTTTGGTGTTGGGAGGTTCCAACATTGCTCTGAGCATCTGTAAGGCTCCATGAGAGCCCTCTATCAAGCTACTGACATTAAAGAAGCGCTTGTTGGGAGGCAACCCAATGTTATATCTTATCTATTTTCCTTTGTTATTTTATGTTTTTTGTAGGTTGATGATCATGAGAAGTCACAAAATCAAATGAAAAAGCAAAAATAGAAAGAAAAACAGCACACCCTGGAGGAAGAACCTGCTGGCGTTTAAACGCCAGTAAGGCTAGCAGATGGGCGTTTAACGCCCAGTCTGGCACCATTCTGGGCCTTTAATGCCAGAAAGGGGCACCAGACTGGCGTTAAACGCCAGGAAAGGGCAAGAAGTTGGCGTTAAACGCCAGAAATGGGCACCAGCCCGGCGTTTAATGCCAGAATTGGCACAAAGAGCAATTTTGCTCGCCACTTGGTGCAGGGATGACTTTTCCTTGACACCTCAGGATCTGTGGACCCCACAGGATCCCCACCTACCCCACCACTCTCTCTTCTTCACCCATTCACCAATCACCTCAACACCTCTTCCCCAAAAACCCTTCACCTATCAAATCCCATCTTTCTCTTCACCACTCACATCCATCCTTCATAAAACCCCACCTACCTCACCATTCAAATTCAAATCACTTTCCCACCCAAACCCACCCATACATGACCGAACCCTACCCCTCACCCCACTCCTATATAAACCCATCTTCACTCCTTCATTTTCACACAACCTAAACACTACTTCTCCCCCTTTGGCCGAACCACAAAGCCATCTCCATCTCCTCATTTCTTCTTCTTCTACTCTCTTCTTTCTTCTTTTGCTCGAGAACGAGCAAACCTTTTAAGTTTGGTGTGGTAAAAGCATTTGCTTTTTGTTTTTCCATAACCATTTATGGCATCCAAGGCCAGAGAAACCTCTAGAAAGAGGAAAGGGAAGGCAAAAGCTTCCACCTCCGAGTCATGGGAGATGGAGAGATTCATCTCAAGGGTGCATCAAGACCACTTCTATGAAGTTGTGGCCTTGAAGAAAGTGATCCCCCGAGGTCCCTTTTAAACTCAAAAAGAGTGAATATCCGGAGATCCGACATGAGATCCGAAGGAGAGGTTGGGAAGTTCTTACCAACCCCATTCAACAAGTCGGAATCTTAATGGTTCAAGAGTTCTATGCCAATCCATGGATCACCAAGAACCATGATCAAAGTGTGAACCCGGATCCAAAGAATTGGCTTACTATGGTTCGGGGGAAATACTTAGATTTTAGTCTGGAAAATGTAAGGTTGGCATTCAACTTGCCCATGATGCAAGGAGATGAACATCCTTACACTAGAAGGGTCAACTTTGATCAAAGGTTGGACCAAGTCCTCATAGACATTTGTGAAGAGGGCGCCCAATGGAAGAGAGATTCAAGAGGAAAGCCAGTTCAATTGAGAAGGCATGACCTCAAGCCCGTGGCTAGAGGATGGTTGGAGTTTATCCAACGCTCAATCATTCCCACTAGCAACCGGTCCAAAGTTACTATAGACCGGGCTATCATGATTCATAGCATAATGATTGGAGAAGAAATAGAAGTTCATGAGGTTATATCTCAAGAACTTTATAAGATGGCGGACAAGTCCTCTACCTTGGTAAGGTTAGCCTTTCCTCATCTCATTTGTCACCTCTATTATTCAGTTGGAGTTGACATAGAGGGAGACATCCCCATTGATGAGGACAAGCCCATCACTAAGAAGAGGATGGAGCAAACAAGAGACCCCTCTCATCATCAAATCCCTGAAATGCCTCAAGGGATGCACTTTCCTCCACAAAACTATTGGGAGCAACTAAACACCTCCCTAGGAGAATTGAGTTCCAACATGGGACAACTAAGGGTGGAGCACCAAGAACATTCCATTCTCCTCCATGAAATTAGAGAAGATCAAAGAATCATGAGAGAGGAGCAACAAAGACAAGGAAGAGACATTGAGGAGCTCAAGCATTCCATAGGATCTTCAAGAGGAAGAACAAGCCACCATCACTAAGGTGGACCCGTTCCTTAATTTCCTTGTTCTTTATTTTTCTTTTTTTTTCGAAAATTATGCTTATGTTTAGCTATGTTTGTGTCTTGTGATCATTAGTGTCTTAGTGTCTATGCCTTAAAGTTATGAATGTCCTATGAATCCATCACCTCTCTTAAATGAAAAATGTTCTTAATTGAAAAAGAGAAGAATTGCATGAATTTTAAATTTTATAACAGTTTAATTATTTTGATGTGGTGGCAATACTTTTGTTTTCTGAATGTATGCTTAAACAGTGCATATGTCTTTTGAATTTGTGGTTCATGAATGTTGGCTCTTGAAAGAATGATGAAAAATGAGACATGTTACTGAGGATCTGAAAAATCATAAAAATGATTCTTGAAGCAAGAAAAAGCAGTGAATTCAAAAAAAAAGAAGGAGAAAAACGAAAAAAAAGAGAGAAAGAGAAAAAGAAAGAAATAAAGTTGTAATCCAAGGCAAAAAGAGTGTGCTTAAGAACCCTGGACACCTCTAATTGGGGACTCTAGCAAAGCTGAGTCACAATCTGAAAAGGTTCACCCAATTATGTGTCTGTGGCATGTATGTATCCGGTGGTAATACTGGAAGACAGAGTGTTTTGGGCCACGGCCAAGACTCAATAATGTAGTTGTGTTCAAGAATCATCATACTTAACTAGGAGAATCAATGACACTATCTGGATTCTGAGTTCCTAAACAAGCCAATCATTCTGAATTTCAAAGGATAGAGTGAGATGCCAAAACTATTCAGAGGCAAAAAGCTAAAAGCCCCGCTCATCTTATTAATACTGATCTTCATAGATGTTTTTGGAATTCATTGCATATTCTCTTCTTTTTATCTTATTTGATTTTCAGTTGCTTGAGGACAAGTAACAATTTAAGTTTGGTATTGTGATGAGCGGATAATTTATACGCCTTTTGGCATTGTTTTTAGTATGTTTTTAGTATGATCTAGTTAGTTTTTAGTATATTTTTATTAGTTTTTAGTTAAAAATCACTTTTTCTGGACTTTACTATGAGTTTGTGTGTTTTTCTGTGATTTCAGGTATTTTCTGGCTGAAATTGAGAGACCTGAGCAAAAATCTAATTTAGAGACTAAAAAGGACTGCAGATGCTGTTGGATTCTGACCTCCCTGCACTTGAAGTGGATTTTCTGGAGCTAAAGAAGCCCATACTTTGCCCAAGATTTGATGGCCCAAGATTTGAAAGTAGACATCCTGGGCTTTCCAGCAGTATATGATAGTCCATACTTTGCCCAAGATTTGATGGCCCAAACCGGCGTTCAAAGTCACCATCAGAATTCCCAGCGTTAAACGCCGGAACTGGCACAAGGATGGGAGTTAAACGCCCAAACTGGCACCAAAGCTGGCGTTTAACTCCAAGAAGAGTCTCTACACGAAAATGCTTCAATGCTCAGCCCAAGCACACACCAAGTGGGCCCAGAAGTGGATTTTTATGTCATTTACTCATCTCTGTAAACCCTAGGCTACTAGTTCTCTATATATAGGAACTTTTACTATTGTATTTTCATCTTTGGATCTTTGGATCTTTGGAATCTTTTGATCTTTAGATATTTTGATCATGTTTTTATGATTGAACCCTCTTTGGGAGGCTGGCCATTCGGCCATGCGTAGACCTTGTTCTTATGTATTTTCAATGGTGGAGTTTCTACACACCATAGATTAAGGTGTGGAGCTCTGCTGTACCTCAAGTATTAATGCAATTACTATTGTTCTTCTATTCAATTCCGCTTGTTCTTGTTCTAAGATATCACTTGTTCTTCAACTTGATGAATGTGATGATCCGTGACACTCATCATCATTCTCACCTATGAACGTGTGCCTGACAACCACCTCCGTTCTACCTTAGATTGGGTGGATATCTCTTGGATTCTTTAATCGGAATCTTCGTGGTATAAGCTAGAATTGATGGCGGCATTCAAGAGAATCCAGAAGGTCTAAACCTTGTCTGTGGTATTTTGAGTAGGATTCAATGATTGAATGACTGTGACGAGCTTCAAACTCGCGATTGTGGGGCGTTAGTGACAGACGCAAAAGAATCACTGGATTCTATTCCGACATGATCGAGAACCGACAGCTGGATAGTCGTGCCGTGACAGGGTGCGTTGAACATTTCCACTGAGAGGATGGGAGGTAGCCACTGACAACGGTGAAACCCTTGCATACAGCTTGCCATGGAAAGGAGTAAGAAGGATTGGATGAAGACAGTAGGAAAGCAGAGAGACGGAAGGGACCAAGCATCTTCATACGCTTATCTTAAATTCCCACCAATGAATTACATAAGTATCTCTATATTTATCTTTATGTTTTATTCATCATTCATAACCATTTGAGTTTGCCTGACTAAGATTTACAAGGTGACCATAGCTTGCTTCATACCAACAATCTCTGTGGGATTGACCCTTACTCGCGTAAGGTTTATTACTTGGACGACCCAGTACACTTGCTGGTTAGTTGTGCGAAGTTGTGTTTATGCCATGGTATTGAACACCAAGTTTTTGGGTTCATCACCGGGGATTATTTGAGTTGTGAAAAGTATTGATCACAATTTCGTGCACCAAGAAGCAACACCCATCTGATGAGTCTGGGTTTTGAATTCTGCTTTGTGAGTAGATATTTAAGAGCAGCATGGTCAGTGTACACAATCACTTTTAATCCTACTAAATAGGATCTAAACTTGTCAATAGCACAAACCACTGCAAGTAGCTCTTTTTCTGTGGTTGTGTAGTTCTTCTGTGCGTTATTTAGAACACGACTGGCATAATAAATGACGTGCAAAAGCTTGTCATGCCTTTGTCCCAACACTGCACCAATGACATGGTCACTGGCATCACACATTAATTCAAAAGGTAATGTCTAGTCTGGTGCAGAGATGACTGGTGCTGTGACCAGCTTAGCTTTCAGAGTCTCAAATGCCTGCAGACACTCCTTATCAAAGATAAATGGCATGTCAGCAGCTAGCAGATTACTTAGAGGTTTGGTGAATTTTGAGAAATCCTTTATAAACCTCCTATAAAATCCTGAATGCCCCAGAAAGCTTCTGATTGCCTTAACATTGGCAGACGGTGGTAATTTTTCAATTACCTCTACCTTATCTTGATCCACCTCTATTCCCTTATTCAAAATTTTGTGCCCATGGACAATTCGTTCAGTCACCATAAAATGACATTTTTCCCAGTTTAAAACTAGGTTAGTCTCTTGGCACCTCTTTAGAACAAGTGCTAGATGGTCAAGACAGGTGCTGAATGAGTCTCCAAATACTGAAAAAGTCATCCATGAAGACTTCCAGAAAATTTTCCACCATATCAGAGAAAATAGAGAGCATGCACCTTTGAAAGGTTGCAGGTGCATTGCACAGACCAAATGGCATCCTTCTGTATGCAAATACTCCAGATGGACATGTGAATACTGTTTTCTCTTGATCCTGAGATCTACTGCAATTTGATTATAACCTGAATATCCATCTAGGAAGCAGTAGTATTCATGACCTGCCAGTCTTTCTAGCATCTGGTCTATGAATGGTAAAGGAAAATGATCCTTTCTGATGGCTGTGTTGAGCCTTCTGTAATCAATACACATACGCCACCCTGTAACTGTTCTTGTAGGAACCAGTTCATTTTTTTCGTTATGGACCACTGTCATGCCGCCTTTCTTAGGGACGACTTGGACAGGGCTTACCCAGGGGCTATCAGAAATAGGATAGATAATCCCAGCCTCTAGTAATTTAGTGACCTCCTTCTACACCACCTCCTTCATGGCTGAATTCAGCCGCCTTTGTGGTTGAACCACTGGCTTAGCGTCACCCTCCAATAAGATCATGTGCGTGCATCTAGCTGGACTAGTGCCCTTAAGATCACTGATGGACCACCCAAGAGCTATCTTGTGTGTCTTTAGCACTTGAATTAGTGCTTTCTCTTCCTGTGGCTCTAAGGTAGAGCTTATGATTACAGGAAAGGTATCACCTTCTCCCAGAAATACATATTTCAGGGATGGCGGTAATGGTTTGAGCTCTGGTTTAGGAGGTTTCTCATCTTCCCGAGGTATTTTCAAAGGTTCTATTATTCTCTCTGATTCCTTCAGATTAGGCTGAACATCTTTAAAGATATCCTCCAGTTCTGATTCGATACTCTCGGTCATATTGATCTCTTTTACCAGAGAGTCAATAATATCAATGCTCATGCAGTCATTTTGGGTGTCTGGATGCTGCATGGCTTTGACAACATTCAACTTGAACTCATCCTCATTGACTCTCAGGGTTACTTCCCCTTTTTGAACATCAATAAGGGTTCGGCCAGTTGCTAGGAAAGGTCTTCCCAGAATGAGAGTTGCACTCTTATGCTCCTCCATTTCTAGCACCACAGAGTCAGTGGGAAAGGCAAATGGCCCAACCTTGACAATCATGTCTTCAATCACGCTTGATGGGTATTTAATGGAGCCATCAGCAAGTTGGAGACATATCCGGGTTGGTTTAACTTCATCAGTCAACCCAAGCTTTTTGATAGTAGCTGCAGGTATTAGGTTAATGCTTGCCCTAAGATCACATAGAGCTTGCTTGGTACAAGTACCTTCTAATGTGCATGGTATCATAAAGCTTCCCGGATCATTAAGCTTCTCAGGTAAGCTTTTCAGAATGACTGCAATGCATTCTTCAGTGAGGTAAACTTTTTCAGTTTCCCTCCAATCCTTCTTATGACTTAAGATCTCTTTCATGAACTTAGCATAAGAGGGTATTTGCTCAAGTGCCTCTGCAAACGAAATCTTTATTTCAAGAGTCCTGAGATAGTCTGCAAAATGGACAAATTGCTTATCCTGTTCCACTTGGCGGAGCTTCTGAGGATAAGGCATTTTGGCTTTGTATTCCTCAACCTTAGTTGCTGCAGGTTTATTGCCTACAGATGTGGGTTGGGAAGCCTTTTTAGAAGGGTTATTATCAGCACTAATATGTGTCTGATCCCCCACTGGCATTTGAATGCCAGGGGTGGAAGCTGGAGTGGCGTTAGACGCCAGCTCCTTACCTGTGTCTAGCGTCTGAACGCCAGAACTGTGCTCCCTTTGGGCGTTTAATGCCAAATCCTTGCTTGTTTCTGGCATTGAACGCCAGGACTGAGCATGGTTTGGGCGTTCAACGCCAGCTTTCCACCCATTCTCTGGCGTTTGAGCGCCAGAATTATTCCTCTCTGGGCTCTTACTGTCCCCAGAGGGATTTTGGTTAGTTTGCTCATTTCTTGGCTTCCTGCTATCTTGAAGTGAGGTATTTAATGTTTTTCCACTTCTTAATTGAACTGCTTGGCACTCTTCTGTTATTTGTTTTGATAACTGCTGTTCTGTTTGCTACAACTGTACTTCCATATTCATATTAGCCATTCTTGTTTCTTGTAGTATTTTCTTGAATTCGGCTAACTGTTTTGTTAGAAAATCCAGTTGCTGATTGAATTCAGTAACTTGTTCTGTAGGACTCAGTTCAGCAGTTACTGTTTTAGCCTCTTCTTTCATGGAAGGTTCACTGCTTAGGTACAGATGATGATTTCTGGCAACTGTATCAATGAGCTCTTGAGCTTCTTCTATTGTCTTTCTCATATGTATAGATCCACCAGTTGAGTGGTCTAGAGAAATCTGAGCTCTTTCTGTAAGTCCATAGTAGAAGATGTCTAACTGCACCCACTCTGAAAACATTTTAGAGGGGCATCTTCTTAGCATCTCTCTGTATCTCTCCCAAGCATTATAAAGAGATTCATTATCTCCTTGTTTGAAGCCTTGGATGCTCAGCCTTAGCTGTGTCATCCGTTTTGGAGGAAAATAGTGATTCAGGAATTTTTCTGACAACTGTTTCCTTGTCTTTATGCTATCCTTAGATTGGTTATTTAACCACCTCTTAGCTTGGTCTTTTACAGCAAATAGGAACAGTAATAGCCTGTAGACATCCTGATCTACCTCCTTATCATGTACTATGTCAGCAATTTGTAAAAACTGTACCAGAAACTCTGTAGGTTCTTCCTGTGGAAGACCAGAATACTAGCAACTTTGCTGCACCATGATGATGAGCTGAGGATTCAACTCAAAACTATTGACTCCGATGGAGGGTATACAGATACTACTCCTATATGAAGTAGTAGTGCGGTTAGCATATGACCCCAGAGTCCTTCTAGACTGTTCATGTCCACTTAGGTCCATGATGGAAAAAGGGAGATGATGTGGATTTATTTTATTTATTTTATAAAAGAATAATTTTTGAAATAATAAAATAAAATAAAATAAAAACTAAAATAATAAATAAAAAGAGATAAATTTCCGAACTAACAAAATAAATTAAAATAAAAACTAAAGTAATAAAATAAAACGTAAAAATAAAAGTAAAAGAAAATTTGAAAGTAAAAAATTTTTTTTGAAAAGTTTCGAAAGGTGAGGAGAGAGAAAGTGGTTAGGGTATTTTTTAAATTGAAATCTGAATTTTTATAAAAAAAATTCGAAATTGTGGCTTAAAAATAGTTAGAGAAGATATTTCTTTTGAATTTTGAATTTTTTTATTAAAGAGAAAAACACTCAAAAGACACAAGACTTAAAATTTTTAGATCTAATGCTCCTTGTTTTCGAAAATTTTGGAGGAAAAACACCAAGGAACACCAAACTTAAAAATTTTAAGATCAAAACACAAGAAAGACACAAGAACACTTTTAAGATTCACAAGAACAACAAGAACAAAAGAAAAAAACACCAAACTTAAAATTTTTAGAAGACCAAAATAAATTTTCGAAAATTATAAAAAGATTAGCAAGAAAACACCAAACTTAAAGTTTGGCACAAGATTCAATCAAAGAAAAATTATTTTTGAGAAAGATTTTAAAAAGAAGATACCCAATTACCAAGAATATAGACCAACGCTCTAACCAATTGGGGCAGTAAAGCTAACACTTGTTTTGAAGAGGTATTTTCAATAACTAAAAAAAATCCTTTTGAAGACTAATGCTTTGAAAAAGCACAAGAAAAACAAAAAAAGACACAGAATAAGAAAAACTAAAGATCAAACAAGAAAAATAAACAAGAACAACTTGAAGATCAAGGAAGAATAAAGAACACCAATTCGAAAATTTAAGGAAAAAATAAAATATGCAATTGACACCAAACTTAGAACAAGACACTAAACTCATGAAAAAAAAATAGAAATTGATAAAGAAAAATAATATTTTCGAAAAATTTTTGAAAAGAAATTAAAGGACTCAAATTTAATGACTCTATAGCAACAATACTCTATTCCTAATCTAAGCAACAAAATAAACCTTTAGTTGTTCAAACTCAAACAATCCCCGGCAACGGCGCCAAAAACATGGTGCACGAAATTGCAATCACACTTTTGCAATCCGCACAACTAACCAGCAAGTGCACTGGGTCGTCCAAGTAATACCTTACGTGAGTAAGGGTCGATCCCACGGAGATTGTTGGCTTGAAGCAAGCTATGGTTATTTTATTATTCTTAGTCAGGAGATCAATTATAATTATCAATTTAAATTACTAAAAAAATAAAAGAGCGTGAAATAATTACTTGTTGTGCAATAATGGAGAATATGTTAGAGTTTTGGAGATGCTTTGTCTTCTGAATTCCTGTAACATAATGTTTCCTCTCATGCAAAAGTGCAAAGTTCCTTCCATGGCAAGCTCTATGTAGGGTGTCACCATTGTCAATGGCTACTTTCCATCCTCTCAGTGAAAATGGTCCAAATGCTCTGTCACAGCACGACTAATCAGCTGTTGGTTCTCGATCATGTCGGAATAGAATCCATTGATTCTTTTGCATTTGTCATCACGCCCAACACTCACGAGTTTGAAGCTCGTCACAGTCATCCAATCCCAGAATCCTACTTGGAATACCACAGACAAGGTTTAAACTTTCCAAATTCTCATAAATGCCACCATTAATTCTAGCTTATACCACGAAGATTCTGATTAAGGAATCTAAGAGATACTTATTCAATCTGATGTAGAATGGAGGTGGTTGTCAGACACACGTTCATGGATTGAGGAAGGTGATGAGTGTCATAGATCACCACCTTCTCCATAGTTAAGCGTGAATGAACATCTTAGATAGGAACACGCATGTTTGAATGGAAAAACAGAAATAATTGCATTAATTCATCGAGACGCTGCAGAGCTCCTCACCCCCAACAATGGAGTTTAGAGACTCATGCAGTCAAAGAGTATAAAATTCAGATCTAAAAATGTCATGAGATCAAAATAAGTCTCTAAAAGTTGTTTAAATACTAAACTAGTAACCTAGGTTTACAGAAAATGAGTAAACTAAGATGGATAGTGCAGAAATCCACTTCTGGGGCCCACTTGGTGTGTGCTAGGGCAGAGACTTAAGCTTCTCATGTGCCTGGGCTGTTTTTGGAGTTGAACGTCAGGTTGTAACCTGTTTCTGGCGTTGAACTCCAACTTGTAACCTATTTCTGGCGCTGAACGCCAGACTGCAACATGGAACTGGCGTTGAACGCCAGTTTACATCGTCTATTTTCGCGCAAAGTATGGACTATTATATATTGCTGGAAAGCCCTGGATGTCTACTTTCCAACCCAATTAATAGCGCGCCAATTGGACTCTTGTAGCTCCAAAAAATCCATTCCGAGTGCTTAAAAGGTCAGAATCCAACAGCATCAGCAGTCCTTTTTCAGCCTGAACCAGATTTTTGCTCAGCTCCCTCAATTTCAGCCAGAAAATACCTGAAATCATAGAAAAATACACAAACTCATAGTAAAGTCCATAAATACGATTTTTGCTTAAAAACTAATAAAAATCTACTAAAAACTAATTAAAACATACTAAAATCTACATGAAGTTACCCCCCAAAAAGCGTATAAAATATCCGCTCATCACCCAACTAAGAAAGGGATACCTAACAGGTACAAGATGCAAGACACTTAACTAACCTAAAGAAATCAGAAAATAACTCTAGGCTTTTCTCTCAAGTGTATCACTCACCCTTTTTCCACTCATGACTTTTACTTGAGCTTTCTCACAATACCTTTTCTCACAAGAAATTACAGAAAGATATAATTAGAAAAGTACATTACAATTAGTAAAACATGAAGGAGATTGACTTCATCAACAGCCTTTGGGCTATGCAAAAAACCATATTAGTGTAACGACCCAATTTTCAATATGTCTAGATCATACCAAAAACTGAGCGCTACCAATTTGTCCTCTTAATTATTATCTATTATTTATCATATGAGCCTGATTCGTTGTTAAAAACGTAGTTAATTTGCGAAGTATTTTTTTTTAAACATTTGAATTAATAGACGGAATCACTCATAATCAATTCACAAGTAATAACAGATAAAACAGTTATAAACAACCACACATAAATACATCACGAGTAGCTAGCAACATTCATTTATCCAGCCTTTGTTAGAGTATAGACCTTTAGTTAGAACACCCCTAGATATAGCTAGATAATAACTATATACATATATACAACATACAACATCCTAGGGCCTGACCTGTTCAAGAAGTCCCTAAGCTGGCGCCTAGGCTAGCCTAGACTCTATACTCACCTAGTCCCTCTAAACTACTAAAGCGAGGGAAAATACGTTCTAAATCTTCACAATTCAAGTCAGGTGGAACGTTATCAAAAGATAGAACATCATCTGCTACTCCTCTGCACGATCAGACTTTTCCACAGGACGTCTCTCTGGTACCTCATGAAGTAGCCACACAATAGGAATCTCGTACACAGGATTTAGGTTAAAGTGCGCATACGAACGGGGTGTAGACTTTGGCTGGTCTCATAGTATATACGTATAATCAGAGAACGATATTCACCCTAGACTCAGAAGACTACCTAGAGCAGGATCCTCTTCACAGAACCATCATCAACGAACTACGGTAAGGTACTCTTACTTCCATCTGAAGGGGAAGGGAGAGAGAAGGGGTAAGAACTGGGGAGTTCTTAGTAGGGTCGGGGTTATTAGTTACGTTCATTAATTTTTGTGTTGTTTAGCAGACTAATAGCAGAATATAGAGAAGTAGTAAACAGAAGACAGATAAATAGAGAGAATAAAGAAAACAGAAAAAGATCACAAACAGAAGAATACAAGAAAGTAAAACACAGACACAAACACAGAGAATAGAATACAAATAGAGAAAGCATACATTCATGCAACAATCATAATAGAGAAAATGCACAACCAAGTATGATGCATGTCTAGCCCTAGTGCAGGTAATGAGCTCATCTGTCGGTTACTAACCCGCTCCCGACGTTATCCAGCAACCTCTGTCTGGATAAGGCTTTCCTATTGGCTATACCCCTGTGTACAGGAAATAACCCCTCTGCCACCACAGGGTCCACTGCATACATGAAATAACACATCTGCCACTGCAGGGATGTATGCCGACACACCTTCTGTATACAGGAAATAACCCCTCTGCCACTACAGAAATGGAACAGGTGGTCACGGTACTTCTGTAGCAGGAAATAACCCCTCTGCCTTACAGAATTAAAACATGGATCTGTACCGCAGGAAAGCGTTCTCAGTGGTCGCACCACCATCTATCTGACTGCCTTCACGCAGCAGATCATCACACAAATATCTCAGGAGTTGCCATAACGCAACAAATGAATAAACACATCTCTTGGGTTGCCTCAAGCGACAAATAAATATCTCTTGGGTTGCCTCAAGCAACAACTAAATATCTCTTGGGTTGCCTCAAGCAACAATGACCTTTCAACAGGTCCTCTGCTTTTTATTCTCTTTTATAATCATAAATATGCAAGCGGGACAAAACCCACGTCCTTGCCAACAATTTCATAAACTGAATACTTTTCCTCAACAGAATCAGTGTAATTGTCATCATAAGTTATCATTCTCATTATTCATCTCCAGTTACATATTCTTATACAATATCTCTCTCTTTCTTTGTTCAACCATACTATACAAACTTTACATCTTTCACTTGTACAAAAGCTTGGCTCAAATCATTTCTCTTTATCATATTAATCTTTTCCCCTCGTATCTCTTTACTCTATTCTGGTTACTATGTTCTCTGTGTTACTTTATTCTACTCTGATTACTCTTTTCTCTGCTTAATGTATGTATTTAATATTATGTAAATCTCGGTATGAATAGTTTGCCTGTCCCAAGTATAAGTTCATTAAGTCTATACTGAAATAGTTTAACTTTTCATATAATACCTAACCCTAGTCGCAACTCGAGGACTAACTATGTTGCCCTAGTTCGTTCGCTAGTCTCTGTCTGTTCTTCTGTTATTAAAACTTTACAGACTTTTTCTTCAATTCTTATCTTTTCTTCAACTTTTTATCTTTTATTTATCTTTGCCTCACTAATATGTTCTTATCACTCCCTAAGTGTTTTATGAAGGTAATTATGAGATTCTGCACTTAAAGTTGTCTTTCTAAAGCTTTTACAGAAAACTGCCTTTTTCGCATTATTTTATTATTTTTATTAAAATATTATTTTTAATTAAATATTATTATTTAATATTTTATTATTATTTATTATTTTATTATTAAACTTTCGAAAATTACCTTGCCTTTACCTTTTAACCTTTAAAATTAACTTTTTACCCTGGTAACTTTTAATATTTCTACTTTAACCACCCTAACTTTCAGAAATTACCAAATAACCCCCCAAACACCAAATTAATTACTTCCTTGCCCTTTTATGAATCAAAAAGGTGTTCTTCATTGTTCTTCACCACACTCAAAGTGTTCTTCATGTTCTTCGTAAATTCTTCAGATTCTTTCTTGGATTTTACCCGTTTTTCAGTCTTTTCAGCAACCAATTTTTACCAAAATTCAAAATAAATTCCCAGCAACTAAAATCCCATCTTTTCTACATGATTTTAACACAAAGTGAACCCCAATTTAGGGCCTAGGGTTTCGTTTTCCAGCAGCCATAAGAACACACATTCATAGCTTGAATTTCATCAAATTTTATCAAAATTTCACCAAATTTTCACCAAGAATCAATCATATATGCAACCACTTTTTAGCACAGCCAAATCATACAACATTCACACAACTCAAACACAAATATTAAAGATTAATTTTGTGACACCCTACCTTGATTTGCTGCTTCAAATCCGGTTACTCTTTCAGGTGGTCCTTAAGCACTTTTTCCTCCTAAATCACATCAAGAACAACTTTAAATCCACAAACTCTCAACTGACCAAATCTCACTCAGCATGTTAGGAAGAGATATCTCACCTTAGACTTGCTGGAAATTCACGTTTCTTGGCCCTCAAGTCAAGTTAAGCATGATTCCTAAGGAAAAACATCAAGAAAACACATGTTTACATGGTTTTCCTTGAAAACCGAATTGAAGAGGGAGGGAGACAGCCATCTCACCTTATTTCCAGCCTTGATAAGTCACATGGTTATGTAGAGGAAGAAGAGAGGATCATTTTGGTGAAATCGGAGTTTTGATTTGAGTTTTAGTTCAGAAGAAATCAAGCTTTGAAGATTTATGAACCAAGAACTTTCTCTCCTTTTTCTCTTGGTGATTTTCGGCCACAATGATCAAATGAGGCAGCCTTGGGGGTTTTGGGGGTGTAGGGTGAGTTGTGATTGGTTGGCTTGGAGGTGGATTAAAATAATATTAAAATATCTCTGGTGTACAACTACTAAAACTAGGTGTATCGGAACACTCGTAAAAACATCTCTAAAAATTATTTTCTGAGCTACTAGCATAAATGACACTAGTAACATATTTATTATAAGAATAAAACATGAATAATGAGGCCTTAGCATTGCTAAAGTCATTAGAGAGTGCTGGTGCTAAGCTGCACCAGTAAACCATAAACCCGGTTAAACCGATTTTCTGTTTTTAACAAAAACAGACCAGGTAACCTTATAATATCATTCAAGCATTTTCTAATACTAATATAATGATAGTATTATACTATTATCTCTATCCTCTCATGAATCGAGTCCGGTTCGTCAAACAAAGACTATTTACGAGAATCAGAATCAAAACTGCCAACCGACACCGTTCAAAAACTAGGTTCTTCGCGATTGCATTATCGAGCTTGCCTCAGAGGAGGTTCTAGCTTAAGGATGATATAATGATAATGAGGATTGAGATGATTGATGATATAACAGAGGTGTTCCCTTTACTGATCTTCCGGAGAAATTCGTACTTTCAGAAAAGATATCGCGTACTCGAAAATCAGGGTTGTTACAATTAGCAAGCCTCTTATTTAGTTCTTCATACTGGCAGAATGCACCTTTGATTAGGTTACACTATCCAGTTAGTTGAACTCTCTCAAAGAACACTTCTCAGAACAAAACCTCAATACTCTGGTTATCTCTCCTTGCCTTCTGAATGAACAGCAAGCTTCTTTTATCTCCAAGATCAACACCTTGAGTCTTGAGCTTCACCAACCCACAGATTCACTTTTTTTTCCTTAATCCCCAGATTAGAATTTTTGCTTCTGACTTATTCATCTTGACCGAAAGCCATAAGGCAGCAACCACATGAGTCTTCCAATAGTCAACTTGATCTGAGCCCTTAAAAACCAACTTGGTCCCCAAGTCATGTTTAAGAACGTGGATACACAGCAGAGAAGAACAGATATTAGCTTTCCTTTGTATCTCATTTCGGATAGAGCAGAGAGTTGGGAGGAAGAGAAGAAGATCTGATGCATGTAAGAGGAAATGGGTTACCTTTAACCTAAGCTTGATTTGGTTTGAACATGGTGATTTGACGTCTGCCTTTCAAGCTTAATCCTTCTCTCTCTTGATTCTTTGGTGATTAGCTTAGGGAAGAAGCTTTTTCTCTCTTTCTATCTTTTCTGAGTTTCTAACCAACTCACAGAGGTGAACGTTGCTTTCGGTTATACAAAAGAGAGAGATTAGCTTTTGTGAAATCAGATCGGGCTTGGATCAGGTAGTGATATGCTTGGCCCGTTTTGATTTCTTTGGCTTCTTTCTTTGCTTTTCCTTGGGCTTTTAATTTTGCTTTCAGCCCAACATCCTCGTTGATTTTTTTTCATTCCATTTGGGCTATTGAATTTTGGCCTGCAACAATAAACAATTAGTAATAAGTAATTATAATTAATCAACACTAATTATTTATTTTGCCCAAAATTAATGTTTGTCATCACTAATTAATTTAGTTAATTTCTTAACTCAATACGAGAAGGGGACTTTGCAGGCTCACATACGTGGGCAAGTACCACGCATACGCGGAACCTCTGTTTTTAGAAAAAGTGGATTTTTGTGATTTCAACTTATTTTCTAACTTTTAAATCTCTATAATTACCTTTTAAAGTCCTAAATTTAGTTCCTAATCATAAGGAAAGGGTAAGCTTAGAGAAGAAGTAAACTTGGCGGTGAAGAAAGGAGTTGGAGTAATGATTTGTGGTTGAGGAATTGTGGAAAGGATGATGATGCTATGAATGATGAATTGTAATGATGTTGAGAAAGAATGTTTGGATGAGATACTTGGGTAGTAGCAAGGATTGTGGTTCGTTCCGCTTGCTCCAGGTTAGTGATCGAGATACCTGGGCAGTAGCAAGGATTGTGGTTTGTCCCACTTGCTCCAAGTCACTGTTTGTGATACCTGGGTAGTAGCAGTAGTAATGAATTATTCTACTTGCTACAGGTTGAGTTTTTAAACACCTATTAGGTAGTAGTAGTAGTAGTAGTGGTTTATTCTACTTGCTCTGGGTTAAACGGGTAGTAGTAAGGGAGTTGTGGCTCAGACCCACTTGTTCCGCGATGGGTGTTTCTATCCAAGGTTAGCTACCAGGACATGTGTGGTTGGCTATATAATCGACAAATGATATCAATCGCCATAGGGCAAACATGCTTCATGTGCATTTGTGTGATTTATTTGGAAATGTGTTTATTTTAGTTTGCCTAATTGCTTATATGTAATTAACTGCTACTTGTCCTATATGCTGTACTTGCTATCCATAATTGTGCTTTCCTTCTATGCTTTGTATGTGTGTGCAACTGAGAGATCCCTCGTGTGGTGGAGGCGTGATGAGGATTGCTCCACCGGTGTTTTGAAGGGTTGGAGGAGACAGAAAGTGAAGTATTAGGTTACAGATGGTTTTATAACACCCTAGATAACTTACCTAATTTATGGTTTATAAGTTTAATTCTAAGAGTTGGAGTTCTAGGATTGCCTCTGAGTTTTCTGAGACCTTATATATTATGTACGTTAGAACCTTTACCATGTTGAGAACCTCCTGTTCTTATTCTATACAAATATTGTTGCTTTTTAGATGTAGGTTGAGGGATACCTCAGTGAGCGTCTGGAGGTTCCTATAGCAAGTAAAGTTGGGATATTATACTTTGGGCTGTCAGTTATGTATTTGTGTTTACAGAATCTCCTATGTATAAATAACTTATGTTTAATCCTCTTAGAGGCTTTTTAGAGAACTAGGTGCTTTCTGTATGTTTGTTGGGATATTTTGGGATATACCTATACACTGTATGTATGTACATATTCTCCAACCGGCCTTGGCTTCGCAGGTTGAGCCAGGAGCCAGATATTCTGTATCTTTTGACTTTCTACTCTTATTATATATAAATGTCTTTACTTTTCTTCCTATCGAAGTTTCCATTCAGGCGAGAGATGCATTTTTCTTTTCACGATTTTGCTTAAACATTCCTTTAAGGCTCCTTGATTATTAAATTCCTTCAACTATTATTATGTATATGTTTTATTTTAGAGGTCGTAATACCACACCACCTCTGTTTTACGGCTTAAGCATAAAGCTCTGTGTGGTAGGGTGCTTGGTGGACGAAATTGTGATCCTCAAAGTTGGTCTCTTTGTATTTGTATGAAATCAAAAATACCCCAAAGAGATCATGGTGTGATAAATTGGGATCTTAATAATCCCTGGTGTGATCATAACTCCGTTCAACTTAACCAGCAAGTGTACTGGGTCATCCAAGTAATACCTTACGTGAGTAAGGGTCGATCCCACAGAGATTGTTGGTATGAAGCAAGCTATGGTCACCTTGTAAATCTCAGTTAGACAGATTAAATGGTTATGGGTTTCGAAAATTAATAATAAATAGAAAATAAAAGGGATAGAAATACTTATGTAAATCAATAGTGGGAATTTCAGATAGGCGTATGGAGATGCTGTGCTCCTCTTGAATCTCTACTTTCTTATTACATTCATCCAATCCTTCTTACTCCTTTCCATGGCAAGCTGTATGTAGGGCATCACCGTTGTCAATGGCTACATCCCATCCTCTCAGTGAAAATGGTCCTATGCTCTATCACAGCACGGCTAATCATCTGTCGGTTCTCAATCAGGTTGGAATAGAATCCCTCGATTCTTTTGCGTTTGTCATCACGCCCAGCCTTCAGGAGTTTGAAGCTCGTCACAGTCATTCAATCCCAGAATCCTACTCGGAATACCATAGACAAGGTTTAGACTTTCGGGATTCTCATGAATGCCGCCATCTATCTAGCTTATACCACGAAGATTCTGTTGGGGAATCTAAGAGATATGCGCCCGGCCTAAGGTAGAACGGAGGTGGTTGTCAATCACGCGCGTTCATAAGTGAGAATGATGATGAGTGCCACGGATCATCACATTCATCAAGTGAAAGTGCAACGTATATCTTGGAATAAGAATAAAAGATAATTGAATAGAAAGTAATAGTAATTGTATTGAAACTTGAGGTACAGCAGAGCTCCACACCCTTAATCTATGGTGTGCAGAAACTCCACTGTTGAAAATACATAAGTGAAAGGTTCAGGCATGGCCGAATGGCCAGCCCCCTGAATGATCAAGAGACCAAATGATCAAAGACTACAAAGTCAAAAGATTAAACTGTCAAAAGATGTCTAATACAATAGTAAATTATCCTATTTATACTAGACTAGCTACTAGGGTCTACATGAGTAAGTAATTGATGCATAAATCCACTTCCGGGGCCCGCTTGGTGTATGCTTGGGCTGAGCTTGATCTATCCACGAGCTGAGACTTTTCTTGGAGTTGAACTCCAAGTTATAACGTGTTTTGGGCATTCAACTCCGGATCATGACGTGTTTCTGGCGTTTAACTCCAGACAGCAGCATGTACTTGGAGTTCAACGCCAAGTTACGTCATCAATTTCTGAATAAAGTATGGACTATTATATATTGCTGGAAAGCTCTGGATGTCTACTTTCCAACGCCATTGAGAGCGCACCATTTGGAGTTATGTAGCTCCAGAAAATCCATTTTGAGTGCAGGGAGGTCAGATTCCAACAGCATCAGCAGTCCTTTTGTCAGCCTTTTTCAGAGTTTTGCTCAAGTCTCTCAATTTTAGCCAGAAATTACCTGAAATCACAGAAAAACACACAAACTCATAGTAAAGTCCAGAAATGTGAATTTAACATAAAAACTTATGAAAACATCCCTGAAAGTAGCTTGAACTTACTAAAAACTACCTAAAAACAATGCCAAAAAGCGTATAAATTATCCGCTCATCAGTTCTACAGTCTCTAAGATTCCAATTGCAACAATTAGGTTCCTGAAATTAACAAAAGTGCACCACGTTAGTCCCTGGCCCATTTTTTGTTAACGGCGTGATGACATGGCAGGATGACGTGGACTGTTAGTGGTACATGTCACTCCATGATTTGGCCACGTGTAATGGTATGATGATGTGTTGACCAATGACACGTGGCATGCTAACGTGGACGATTGTGGACCATGTCACAATGCAATTTGACCATGTGTCACAACAGTATTCATCCACGTATCATTCGCTATGTCATCGTTGTAAATGCACCAAATTAGTCCCCACTTTGCATTATGTGATTTATTTTAGTCTGTGAAATTGAATGTCATGTACTAAACTAGTCTTTTCACCTTTCTCATTTTTTTATAAATTTAAGATTCTCAATATCTTTGAATGCACTAATTTTAATTCTATTTTTCACATGTCGTTTAAATACAAGTACTTTTATAAATTAACCTTTAACACTTTATATATTATATGACATCTTCAATTAATTGTTTTATATTTAATTTAATTTTACTTTTGTTTTATACTCACTCTTTCTCAAATTAATTATATTTTTAGTCGTATATAATTGTTAAAATAAATATTTAAAAAAATATAAAAAAAACACTTTTTAACCCAATTAGGCTGTGTATATTACAGTCTTTAGGTACAGTTCTTTTCCGAATCTTACATTAACGCAGGATGTTTGTGTACTGAATTATCTTTTTTTTTAGTTGAAATATGTAAGGTATAAATTACATAATAAATTGTTGAAATTTAAAAATAATAGTTAATTTTAACCCAAAAAATAAAAAATATTTATTGTGAAAAAAATAAAATATAATTTTATATAGTTATTTAATTATAACTGAATCACTTATTTAACTAATAACCTAATAATTAAATTAATAACTCAGTGATATGATATTTTGACCTAGTCAATTATCAGTTTGATTTTGATAAATATCTACGAAAGTGAAGTATAAAATCATATAGAATGGTAGGGATTTAAAGTAAAAGTTCAAACTCGATCTATCAATGTCTCAACTTTAATCTAGAGGAGGAGAGTGGGAGGAGTTAAAGCCCATTTGGCATTTTTCTTGTCTCGAATTCAATTAAATTTGACTACATGTAGTTGGGTTCTATTATAATCTTTAAGATAATGTTTGTTTTGAGGTATTGAGATTAAGGTTGTGAGAAACGAATTAGTTATTGAACTGATCAAGCGATTGGTTTAATGGTTCAATGGTTCAATTATAGTCGAACTGTTATTGAATCGGATTAATTAAATATACAATAAAATTATTAAAAATTTAATAAAAAATTCAAATTCAATTATTTTTCAATTAATAAAATCCAAAAATTTGAAATTTCACATATTACTTGTACATATTTTGTCATTAAAAATTCACAAATAATTTTTTTTAAATAACTTATAAGTTTGATGAGCAGATAATTTATACGCTTTTTGGCATTGTTTTTAGGTAGTTTTTAGTAAGTTCAAGCTACTTTTAGGGATGTTTTCATTAGTTTTTATGTTAAATTCACATTTCTGGACTTTACTATGAGTTTGTGTGTTTTTCTGTGATTTCAAGTAATTTCTGGCTGAAATTGAGGGACTTGAGCAAAACTCTGAAAAAGGCTGACAAAAGGACTGCTGATGCTGTTGGAATCTGACCTCCCTATACTCGAAATGGATTTTCTAGAGCTACAGAACTCCAAATGGCGCGCTCTCAACGGTGTTGGAAAGTAGACATCCAGAGCTTTCCAGCAATATATAATAGTCCATACTTTATTCGTAAATTGACGACGTAACTTCGCGTTGAATGCCAAGTACATGCTGCTGTCTGGAGTTAAACGCCAGAAACACGTCATGATCCGGAGTTGAACGCCCAAAACACGTTATAACTTGGCGTTCAACTCCAAGAAAAGCCTCAGCTCGTGGATAGATCAAGCTCAGCTCAAACATATACCAAGTGGGCCCCGGAAGTGGATTTATACATCAATTACTTACTCATGTAAACCCTAGTAGCTAGTCTAGTATAAATATGATAAGTTACTATTGTATTAGACATCTTTTGACAGTTTAATCTTTTGACCATTCGGTCTTTTGATCACCTTCAAGGGGGCTGGCCATTCGGCCATGCCTGAACCTTTCACTTATGTATTTTCAACGGTGGAGTTTCTGCACATCATAGATTAAGGGTGTGGAGCTCTGCTGTACCTCAAGTTTCAATACAATTATTATTACTTTCTATTCAATTCTCTTTTATTCTTATTCCAAGATATACGTTGCACTTCAACTTGATGAATGAGATGATCCGTGACACTCATCATCATTCTCACCTATGAACGCGCATGATTGACAACCACTTCCGTTCTACTCTAGGCCGGGCACATATCTCTTAGATTTCCCAACAGAATCTTCGTGGTATAAGCTAGATAGATGGCGGCATTCATGAGGATCCGGAAAGTCTAAACCTTGTCTATGGTATTCCGAGTAGGATTTTAGGATTGAATGACTGTGACGAGCTTCAAACTCCTGAAGGCTGGGCATGATGACAAACGCAAAAGAATCAAGGGATTCTATTCCAACCTGATTGAGAACCGACAGATGATTAGCCGTGCTGTGACAGAGCATAGGATCATTTTCACTGAGAGGATGGGATGTAGCCATTGACAACGGTGATGCCCTACATATAGCTTGCCATGGAAAGGAGTAAGAAGGATTGGATGAATGTAATAAGAAAGTAGAGATTCGAAAGGAGCACAGCATCACCATACGCCTATCTGAAATTCCCACTATTGATTTACATAAGTATTTCTATCCTTTTTATTTTCTATTTATTATTAATTTTCGAACTCATCATAAACCAATTTAATCTGCCTAACTGAGATTTACAAGGTGACCATAGCTTGCTTTATACCAACAATCTCTGTGGGATCGACCCTTACTCACGTAAGGTTTATTACTTGGACGACCCAGTACACTTGCTGATTAAGTTGAACGGAGTTGTGAGCTTCTCTAACAGTGCCTGGAACTTTTTTATCACAATTTCGTCCACCAAGTTTTTGGCGCCGTTGCCGGGGATTGTTCGAGTATGGACAACTGACGGTTCATCTTGTTGCTCAGATTAGGTAAATTTTCTTTTCAAAAACTTTTCCAAAAATTTTTCTTTTCTTTTTCGTTTTTTCCAAAAACATTTTCAAAAAAATAATTAATAAAAATACAAAAAAATCATAAAATCATAAAAATAAAAAATATTTTGTGTTTCTTGTTTGAGTCTTGAGTCAATTTTTAAGTTTGGTGTCAATTGCATGTTTTTAAAATTTATGCATTATTTTCGAAAATTCCATGCATTCATAGTGTTCTTCATGATCTTCAAGTTGTTCTTGACAAGTCTTCTTGTTTGATCTTGACGTTTTCTTGTTTTGTGTTGTTTGTTGTTTTTCATATGCATTTTTTGTTTGTTAGAGTCCATGCATTAAGGATTTCTAAGTTTGGTGTCTTGCATGTTTTCTTTGCATCAAAAATTTTTCAAAAATATGTTCTTGATGTTCATCATGATCTTCAAAGTGTTCTTGGTGTTCATCTTGACATTCATAGTGTTCTTGCATGCATCTTGTGTTTTGATCCAAAATTTTCATATTTTGGGTCATTTTTGTGTTTTTTTCTCATCATTAAAAATTCAAAAATAAAAAAAAAGATCTTTTCCTTTTTTATCTCCTAATTTTCGAAAATTTGAGTTGACTTATTCAAAATTTTTCAAAATTAGTTGTCTTTTACAAGTCAAGTCAAAATTTCAATTTTAAAAATCTTATCTTTTCAAAATCTTTTTCAAACATTATATCTTTTTCATTTTCTTGTTAGTTAAGTCAATTTAAAAAGTAAATCTTTTTCAAACATATCTTATCTTATCTTTTATATCTTATCTTTTTCAAAATTTTATCTTTTTCAAAATTTGATTTTAAAACATCTTACATAACTTCTTATCTTCTTATCTTTTTCAAATTTGATTTTAATTTCTTTTCCAACTAACTCTTTGACTTTTTCTTTGTTTCCTATCTTTTTCAAAACCAACTAACTACCTATCCCTCTCTAATTTTCGAAAATATCTCATCTCTTTTTCAAAAATTCTTTTTTGTTTTAAATTTTAATTTTAATCTTACCTTATCTCTAATTTTCGAAAATTACTAACACCTTTTTAAAATTATTTTCGAATTCTCCCTCTCTTTTCTTATTCTATTTAATTAATTATTTACTAACAATTCTCTTCACCTCTCTTCATCTAAATATCCGAACCCATCCTTCTTTACTCTTCTCCCATTTCTTTTTCTACTAACATAAAGGAATCTCTATACTGTGACATAGAAGATTCCTCTTCTTTTCTTGTTTTCTTCTCTTTCATATGAGCAGGAACAAGGAAAAAGGCACTCTTGTTGAAGCTGATCCAGAACCTGAAAGGACTCTGAAGAGGAAACTAAGAGAAGCTAAATTACAACAATCCAGAAGTAACCTTTTAGAAATTTTCGAACAAGAGAAGGAGATGGCAGCCGAAAATAATAATAATGCAAGGAGAATGCTTGGTGACTTCACAAAGCCAACGTCCAAATTTGATGGAAGAAGCATCTCCATTCCTGCCATTGGAGCCAACAACTTTGAGCTGAAACCTCAGCTAGTTGCCTTAATGCAACAAAACTGCAAGTTTTATGGACTTCCATCTGAAGATCCTTATCAGTTTTTAACTGAGTTCTTGCAGATCTGTGAGACTGTAAAGACGAATGGAGTTGATCCTGAAGTCTATAGACTCATGCTTTTCCCTTTTGCTGTAAGAGACAGAGCTAGAATATGGTTGGATTCACAACCTAAGGATAGCCTGGACTCCTGGGATAAGCTGGTCACTACCTTCTTGGATAAATTCTTTCCTCCTCAAAAGCTGAGCAAGCTGAGAGTGGATGTTCAAACCTTCAAACAAAAAGATGGTGAATCCCTCTATGAAGCTTGGGAAAGATACAAGCAGCTGACCAAAAGATGTCCATCTGACATGTTTTCAGAATGGACCATATTAGATATATTCTATTATGGTCTATCTGAATTTTCAAAAATGTCATTGGACCATTCTGCAGGTGGATCTATTCACCTAAAGAAAACGCCTGAAGAGGCTCAAGAACTCATTGACATGGTTGCAAACAACCAATTCATATACACTTCTGAGAGGAATTCCGTGAATAATGGGATACCTCAGAAGAAAGGAGTTCTTGAAATTGATGCTCTGAATGCCATATTGGCTCAGAACAAAGTGTTGACTCAACAGGTCAACATGATCTCTCAAAGTCTGAATGGATGGCAACATGCATCCAATAGTACTAAAGAGGCAGCTTCTGAAGAAGCTTATGATCCTGAGAACCCTGCCATGGCAGAGGTTAATTACATGGGTGAACCTTATGGAAACACCTATAACTCATCATGGAGAAATCATCCAAATTTCTCATGGAAGGATCAACAAAAGCCTCAACAAGGCTTTAATAAATGGTGGACGCAATAGGCTGAGCAATAGCAAGCCTTTCCCATCATCTTCTCAGCAACAGACAGAGAATTCTGAACAAAACACTTCTAATTTAGCCAATCTAGTCTCTGATCTGTCAAAGGCCACTTTCAGTTTCATGAGTGAAACAAGATCCTCCATTAGAAATCTGGAGGCACAAGTGGGCCAGCTGAGTAAGAAAGTCATTGAAACTCCTCCCAGTATTCTCCCAAGCAATACATAAGAGAATCCAAAAGGAGAGTGCAAAGCCATTGATTTGATCAATGTGGCCGAATGCACAAGGAAGGAGGAGGATGAAAATCATAGTGAGGAAGACCTCCTGGGACGTCCCTCAAGCAAGAAGGAGTTTCCTATTAAGGATCCAAAGGAATCTGAGGCTCTACAGAGACCATAGAGATTTCATTAAATCTCCTTCTGCCATTCATGAGCTCTGAAGACTATTCTTCCTCTGAAGAGGATGAAGATGTGACTGGAGAGCAAGTTGCTCAATATTTAGGAGCTATCATGAAGTTGAATGCCAAGTTGTTTGGTAATGAGACTTGGGAAAGTGAACCTCCCTTGCTCATTAATGAACTGGATACCTGGATTCAGCAAACTCTACCTCAAAAGAAACAAGATCCTGGCAAGTTCTTAATACCTTGTACCATAGGCACCATGACCTTTGAAAAGGCTCTATGTGATCTGGGGTCAGGGATAAATCTTATGCCGCTCTCTGTAATGGAGAAGCTGGGGATCATTGAGGTACAACCTGCCTTGTTCTTATTACAATTGGCAGACAAGTCATTAAGACAAGCTTATGGAACAGTGGAGGACGTGTTAGTAAAGGTTGAAGGCCTTTACATCCCTGCTGATTTCATAATCTTAGACACTAGGAAGGAAGAGGATGATTGCATCATCCTTGGAAGACCTTTCCTAGCCACAGCAGGAGCTGTGATAAATGTCAACAGAGGTGAATTAGTCCTTCAATTGAATGGGGACTACCTTGTGTTTAAGGCACATGGCCATCCCTCTGTGACAAAAGAGAGTAAGCATGAAGAGCTCCTCTAAGTTCAGAGTCAAGAAGAGCCCCCACAGTCAAACTCTAAGTTTGGTGTTGTGAGGCCACAACCAAACTCTAAGTTTGGTGTTAAGACCCCATATCCAAACTCTAAGTTTGGTGTTGGGACTATACAACATTGACCTGATCACCTTTGTGGCTCCATGAGAGCCACCGTCAAGCTATTGACATTAAAAAAGCGCTTGTTGGAAGGCAACCTAATTTTATTTATCTAATTTTATTTTATTTTATTTTATTTTTATTTTGTGTTTTATTAGGTACATGATCATGTGGAGTCACGAAAAAAAATCATAAAAATTAAAAACAGAATCAAAAACAACAGAAAAAAATTCGCACCCTGGAGGAAGCACAGGCTGGCGTTTAACGCCAGTAAGATGCATCTGGCTGGCGTTCAACGCCAGAACAGAGCATGAATCTGGTGCTGAACGCCAGAAACAAGCAACATTCTGGCGCTGAACGCCAGGAATGTGCCTGAGAGGACAAGCTGGCGCTAAACGCCAGTAACAAGCATGGAACTGGCGTTCAATGCCAGAAACATGTTACATGTGGGCGTTGAACGCCCAGAAGGTGCACCACTCGGCGTTTAAATGCCAGAACGGTGTGCAAAGGCATTTTACATGCCTATTTGGTGCAGGGATGGAATTCCTTGATCACCTCAGGATCTGTGGACCCCACAGGATCCCCACCTAACATATTCCCTCCTTACCTCCTAATCCTATTTTTCTCTTCGCCATGTCACACTTCCCAACAACTTCAATCTCTGAATCTCTCTTCCCAATAAACACTCCTTCCCAAAACCCTTCACCAATCACCTCAACCCCTCTTCCCAATTACCCCCTTCACCACTCACATCCATCCACTCTTCCCCATACACCCCACATACCTTCAAAAATTCAAAACCATTTTCCCACCCATTCCCACCCTAGATGGCCGAACATACACTCCCCCCTCTCCCTATATATACCCTTCCATTCTACTTCATTTTCACACAACACAACCCCCTCTTCTTCACCTTGGCCGATCCTACATCTCTCCCTCTTTACCATATTCTCTTCTTCTTCTTCTTCTTTTCTTTTTTCTTCTATTGCTCGAGGACGAGCAATATTTTAAGTTTGGTGTGGTCAAAGCAAAATCTTTTTTGTTTTCCACTACCATCAATGGCACCTAAGGCCAGAGAATCCTCTAGAAAAGGAAAAGGGAAGACAAAAGCTTCCACCTCCGAGTCATGGGAGATGGAAAGATTCATTTCCAAGAGCCATCAAGACCACTTCTATGATGTTGTGGCAAAGAAGAAAGTGATCCCTGAGGTCCCTTTCAAGCTCAAGAAAAATGAGTATCCGGAGATCCGACATGAAATCCGAAGAAGAGGTTGGGAAGTCCTAACCAACCCCATGCAACAAGTCGGAATCTTAATGGTTCAAGAGTTCTATGCCAATACATGGATCACTAGGAACCATGATCAAAGTATGAACCTGAGTCCAAAGAATTATCTCACAATGGTTCGGGGGAAATACTTAGATTTTAGTCCGGAAAATGTGAGGTTGGCGTTTCATTTGCCCATGATACAAGGAGATGAACGCCCCTACACTAGAAGGGTCAACTTTAATCAAAGGTTGGACCAAGTCCTTACGGACATATGTGTGGAAGGAGCTCAATGGAAGAGAGACTCCAAAGGCAAGCCAGCTCAACTCAGAAGACTGGACCTCAAGCCTGTGGCTAGAGGATGGTTGGAGTTCATTCAACGCTCTATCATTCCCACTAGCAACCGATCTGAAGTTACTGTGGATCAGGCCATCATGATTCATAGCATCATGATTGGAGAGGAAGTAGAAGTTCATGAAGTCATCTCCAATGAATTCTACAAAATAGTCGACAAGCCCTCCACCATGGCAAGGCTAGCTTTTCCTCACCTTATTTGCCATCTATGTTACTCAGCTGGAGTTATCATAGAAGGAGACATCTCCATAGAAGAGGATAAGCCCATCACCAAGAAGAGGATGGAGCAAGGAAGAGAGACCCTCCACGGATCTCAAGAGATGCATGAGGAAGCTCATCATCAAGAAATCCCTGAGATGCCTCAAGGGATGCACTTTCCTCCCAACAACTATTGGGAACAACTCCACACTTTCTTAGAAGATTTGAGCCACAATGTGGAACAATTAAGGGTGGAACATCATGAGCACTCCATTATTCTCCATGAAATAAGAGAAGATCAAAGAGCAATGAGGGAGGAGCAACAAAGGCAAGGAAGGGACATAGAAGAGCTTAAGGACATTGTTGGTCCTTCAAGAAGAAGACGCCACTAAAGGTGGATTCATTCCTTGTTCTTATCTCTTTCTGTTTTTCGGTTTTTAATGTTGTGTTTATCTATGGTTTTTTTGTCTCTACTTCATGATCATTAGTATGTAGTAACCATGTCTTAAAGCTATGAATAAAATCCATTAATCCTTCACCTCTCTTAAATGAAAAATGTTTTAATTCAAAAGAACAAGAAGTACATGAATTTCGAATTTATCCTTGAATTTAATTTAATTATATTGATGTGGTAACAATACTTTTTGTTTTCTGAATGAATGCTTGAACAGTGCATATTTTTTATATTGTTGTTTATGAATGTTAAAATTGTTGGCTCTTGAAAGAATGATGAACAAAGAGAAATGTTATTGATAATCTGAAAAATCATGAAATTGATTCTTGAAGCAAGAAAAAGCAGTGAAAAGCAAAAGCTTGTGCGAAAAAAAATGGCGAAAAAAAATAATAGAAAGAAAAAGAAACAGCAATCAGAAAAAGCCAATAGCCCTTAAAACCAAAAGGCAAGGGTAAAAAGGATCCAAGGCTTTGAGCATCAATGGATAGGAGGGCCCAAGGAAATAAAATCCAGGCCTAAGCGGCTAAATCAAGCTGTCCCTAACCATGTGCTTGTGTCATGCAGGTCCAAGTGAAAAGCTTGAGACTGAGTGGTTAAAGTCGTGATCCAAAGCAAAAAGAGTGTGCTTAAGAGCTCTGGACACCACTAACTGGGGACTCTAGCAAAGCTGAGTCACAATCTGAAAAGGTTCACCCAGTTATGTGTCTGTGGCATTTATGTATCCGGTGGCAATATTGGAAAACAAAGTGCTTAGGGCCACGGCCAAGACTCATAAGTAGCTGTGTTCAAGAATCAACATGCTTAACTAGGAAAGTCAATAACACTATCTGAAATTTTAAGTTCCTAGAGAAGCCAATCATTCTAAACTTCAAAGGAAAAAGTGAGATGCCAAAACTGTTCAGAAGCAAAAAAGCTACAAGTCCCGCTCATTTAACTAGAATTAATATTCATTGATATTTTGGGATTTATAGTATATTCTCTTCTTTTTATCCTATTTGATTTTCAGTTGCTTGGGGACAAGCAACAATTTAAGTTTGGTGTTGTGATGAGCGGATAATTTATACGCTTTTTGGCATTGTTTTTAGGTAGTTTTTAGTAAGTTCAAGCTACTTTTAGGGATGTTTTCATTAGTTTTTATGTTAAATTCACATTTCTGGACTTTACTATGAGTTTGTGTGTTTTTCTATGATTTCAAGTAATTTCTGGCTGAAATTGAGGGACTTGAGCAAAACTCTGAAAAAGGCTGACAAAAGGACTGCTGATGCTGTTGGAATCTGACCTCCCTGCACTCGAAATGGATTTTCTAGAGCTACAGAACTCCAAATGGCACGCTCTTAACGGCGTTGGAAAGTAGACATCCAGAGCTTTCCAGCAATATATAATAGTCTATACTTTATTCGGAAATTAACGACGTAACTTGGCGTTGAACGCCAAGTACATGCTGCTGTCTGGAGTTAAACGCCAGAAACACGTCATGATCCGGAGTTGAATGCCCAAAACACGTTATAACTTGGCGTTCAACTCCAAGAAAAGCCTCAGCTCGTGGATAGATCAAGCTCAGCCCAAACATACACCAAGTGGGCCCCGGAAATGGATTTATACATCAATTACTTACTCATGTAAACCTGATGAACGGATAATTTATACGCTTTTTGGCATTGTTTTTAGTATGTTTTTAGTATGATCTAGTTAGTTTTTAGTATATTTTTATTAGTTTTTAGTTAAAATTCACTTTTCTGGACTTTACTATGAGTTTGTGTGTTTTTCTGTGATTTCAGGTATTTTCTGGCTGAAATTGAGGGACCTGAGCAAAAATCTGATTCAGAGACTAAAAAGGACTGCAGATGCTGTTGGATTCTGACCTCCCTGCACTCGAAGTGGATTTTCTGGAGCTACAAAAGCCCAATTGGCGCGCTCCCAACGGCGTTGGAAAGTAGACATCCTGGGCTTTCCAGCAATATATGATAGTCCATACTTTGCCCAAGATTTGATGGCCCAAACCGGCGTTCAAAGTCACCCTCAAGATTTCCAGCGTTAAACGCCGGAACTGGCACCAAAATGGGAGTTAAACGCCCAAACTGGCATAAAAGCTGGCGTTTAACTCCAAGAAGAGTCTCTACACGAAAATGCTTCAATGCTCAGCCCAAGCACACACCAAGTGGGCCCGGAAGTGGATTTTTATGTCATTTACTCATCTCTGTACACCCTAGGCTACTAGTTCTCTATATATAGGACCTTTTACTATTGTATTTTCATCTTTTGATCACTTTTAGATCTCTAGATCATCTTTGGACATCTAGTTCTTAGATCATTGGGAGGCTGGCCTCACGGCCATGCCTAGACCTTGTTCTTATGTATTTTCAACGGTGGAGTTTCTACACACCATAGATTAAGGTGTGGAGCTCTGCTGTATCTCGAGTATTAATGCAATTACTATTGTTCTTCTATTTAATTCCGCTTGTTCTTGTTCTAAGATATCACTTGTTCTTCAACTTGATGAATGTGATGATCCGTGACACTCATCATCATTCTCACCTATGAACGTGTGACTGACAACCACCTCCGTTCTACCTTCGATTGGGTGAATATCTCTTGGATTCCTGATACACGATGCATGGTTGATCGCCTGACAACCGAGTGCTCGCCTGACAAACGAGTCAGCCATTCCGTGAGATCAGAGTCTTCGTGGTATAGGCTAGAACTGATGGCGGCATTCAAGAGAATCCGGAAGGTCTAACCTTGTCTGTGGTATTCTGAGTAGGATTCAATGATTGAATGACTGTGACGTGCTTCAAACTCCTGAGGGCGGGGCGTTAGTGACAGACGCAAAAGAATCACTGGATTCTATTCCGGCCTGATCGAGAACCGACAGATGGATAGCCGTGCCGTGACAGGGTGCGTTGAACATTTCCACTGAGAGGATGGGAGGTAGCCACTGACAACGGTGAAACCCTTGCTTAAGCTTGCCATGGAAAGGAGTAAGAAGGATTGGATGAAGACAGTAGGGAAGCAGAGAGACGGAAGGGAAGGCATCTTCATACGCTTATCTGAAATTCCTACCAATGAATTACATAAGTATCTCTATCTTTATCTTTATGTTTTATTCGTATATCACCATACCCATTTGAGTTTGCCTGACTAAGATTTACAAGGTGACCATAGCTTGCTTCATACCAACAATCTCTGTGGGATCGACCCTTACTCGCGTAAGGTTTATTACTTGGACGACCCAGTACACTTGCTGGTTAGTTGTGCGAAGTTGTGTTTATGCCATGGTACTGAATACCAAGTTTTTGGATTCATTACCGGCGATTAATTGATTTGTGAAAAGTAGTGATCACAATTTCGTGCACCAAGTTTTTGGCGCCGTTGCCGGGGATTGTTCGAGTTTTCGGCAAGCTTTTGGTCCGGTAACATCAGTGCCAAATTTCTGATCCGGCAACAGCACCAAGTTTTTGGCGCCGTTGCCGGGGATTGTTGAGTTTGGACAACTGAAGGTTCATCTTGTTGCTTAGATTAGGTATTTTTTTTTCGGAATTCTTGAAGATGAATTCTAGAGTTTCATGATGATTTGTTGAAGTCTGGCTGGCTGTGAAGCCATGTCTAATTTCATTGGACCGAGGTTTCAACTTATCATCACAAGAGCTTGTTGATTTCTATCAATCTTGCTTTTGGAGCAGTGATCTGCTAAGGCTTGGCTGGCCATTGGCCATGTCTAGTGTTTTGGACCGAAGCTTTCTTTAAAAGCTTGGCTGGCTGTGAAGCCATGTCTAATTCCTGGACCGGAGTCTTAGACTAAACATTGCATGATTCCTGGAATTCTCATTAAGAATTTTGATACCTTTTTCCACTTAATTTTCGAAAATCCAAAAAAATTTTACAAAATTATAAAAACAAAAAAATATTGCATGTTTGAGTCTAGTGTCTCATTTTAAGTTTGGTGTCAAGTGCATGCATTCATGTGTCTTAAGGATCTTCAAGTAATTCTTGATGATTTCTTACTCTGATCTTTGAATTCTCTTGACTTGAGTGTTTATGTGTCTCATATGCATTCTCATTAGTGTCAGTAGTATACAAACTGCTAAGTTTGGTGTCTTGCATGCATTGTTATTTGATTTTAGTTGCATTTTGATTATTAAAAATCCAAAAATATTTTTAATTTGCGTCTTTTCAAGTCAATAATACAGAGAATTGAAGATTCAAAACATACTGCAGAGGAACTGCACAGAAAAGCTGGGCGTTCAAAACGCCCAGTGAAGAAGGACAGACTGGCGTTTAAACGCCAGCCAGGGTACCTGGTTGGGCGTTTAACGCCCAAAAGGGTAGTATTTTGGGCGTTAAACGCCAGAATGTGCACCATTCTGGGCGTTTAACGCCAGGATGGCACAAGAAGGAAGATTTTGTTTTCAATGCAATTTTTTTTCAAGTTTTCAAAATTTTTCAAAATCAAATCTTTTTCAAATCATATCTTTTCAATCATATGTTTTCAAAATTGATTTCTTTCCATTTTTAAGGATACTTGCTATCAATTAATGATTTGATTCAACATTTCAAGTATATTGCCTTTTCTGTTGAGAAAGGTTTAATGTTTGAAACATATCTTTTCTTGATAGCCAAGTTATTAATTTTCAAAATTAAATCTTTTTTCAAATGTTTTTCAAATCATATCTTCTCAATCACATCTTTTTAAAATAATCATATCTTCTTAACCACACCTTTTTCAAAATAGCTTTCAATCATATCTTTTTTATTTCTAATTTCAATATCTTTTTCAAAAGTCACTTTACCTCTTTCTCACTCTTAGTTTTCGAAAATCAATTAAGGTTTTTCAAAATGTTTTCAAAATCTTTTACTTAATTTTCGAAAATCACTTCCCTTCTTCTCACATCCTTCTATTTATGGACTAACACTATTCCTTAATGCAAAATTCGAACTCCATCTTCTTTGATAAGTTCGAATTTTCTACTTCTGTCTTCTAATTTTCTTTTCCTCTGACACCTCAAGGAATCTCTATACTGTGACATAGAGGATTCCACATTTTCTTGTTCTCTTCTCTTTCATATGAGCAGAAGCAAAGACAAAAGCATTCTTGTTGAGGCTGATCCTGAACCTGAAAGGACCTTAAAGCGAAAGCTAAGAGAAGCTAAGGCACAATTCTCTGTAGAGGACCTAACAGAAATCCTCAAAGAAGAAGAACACATGGCAGCCGAAAACAACAACAATGCCAACAATGCAAGGAAGGTGCTGGGTTACTTTACTGCACCTACTCCCGACTTCTATGGGAGAATCATCTCTATCCCTGCCATTGGAGCAAACAACTTTGATCTTAAGCCTCAATTAGTTTCTCTAATGCAACAGAATTGCAAGTTCCATGGACTTCCATTGGAAGATCCTCATCAGTTTTTAGCTGAATTCTTGCAAATCTGTGACACTGTCAAGACTAATGGGGTTGACCCTGAGGTCTATAGACTCATGCTATTCCCTTTTGCTGTAAGAGACAGAGCTAGGACATGGTTGGACTCACAACCTAAAGAAAGCCTGGACTCTTGGAAAAAGCTGGTCAATGCCTTCTTGGCAAAGTTCTTTCCACCTCAAAAATTGAGTAAGCTTAGAGTGGAAGTCCAAACCTTCAGACAGAAGGAAGGAGAATCCCTCTATGAAGCTTGGGAAAGATACAAACAATTAATCAGAAAGTGTCCTTCTGATATGCTTTCTGAATGGAGCATCATAGGTATTTTCTATGATGGTCTCTCTGAACTATCCAAGATGTCTTTGGATAGCTCTGCTGGAGGCTCTCTTCATCTGAAGAAGACGCCTACAGAAGCTCAAGAGCTGATTGAAATGGTTGCAAATAACCAATTCATGTACACTTCTGAAAGGAATCCTGTGAACAATGGGACTAGTCAGAAGAAAGGAGTTCTTGAGATTGACACTCTGAATGCCATATTGGCTCAGAACAAAATATTGACTCAACAAGTCAATATGATTTCTCAAAGTCTGTCTGGAATGCAAAATGCACCAAGCAGTACTAAGGAAGCTTCATCTGAGGAAGAAGCTTATGATCCTGAGAACCCTTCAATGAAAGAGGTGAATTACATGGGAGAACCCTATGGAAACACCTATAGTCCTTCATGGAGAAATCACCCAAATCTTTCATGGAAGGATCACCAGAGACCTCAACAAGGTTTCAACAATAATAATGGTGGAAGAAACAGGTTTAGCAACAGCAAACCTTTTCCATCATCTTCTCAGCAACAGACAGAGAGTTCTAAGCAGAATAACTCTGACTTAGCAACCATGGTCTCTGATCTAATCAAAACCACTCAAAGTTTCATGACTGAAACAAGGTCCTCCATTAGAAATTTGGAGGCACAAGTGGGTCAGCTGAGCAAGAGAATTACTGAACTCCCCCCTAGTACTCTCCCAAGCAATACAGAAGAAATTCCAAAAGGAGAGTGCAAGGCCATCAACATGGCCAAATTTTGGGAGGAAGAAGAGGCAGTGAACGCCACTGAGGAAGGCCTCAATGGACGTCCACTGGCCTCCAATGAGTTCCCCAATGAGGAACCATGGGAATCTGAGGCTCAAAATGAGACTATAGAGATTCCATTGGACTTACTTCTGCCATTCATGAGCTCTGATGAGTATTCTTCCTCTGAAGAGGATGAGTATGTCACTGAAGAGCAAGTTGCTAAATACCTTGGAGCAATCATGAAGCTAAATGACAAGTTGTTTGGAAATGAGACTTGGGAGGATGAACCTCCTTTGCTCACCAAAGAACTGGATGACTTGTCTAGGCAGAAACTGCCTCAAAAGAGACAAGATCCTGGGAAGTTTTCAATACCTTGTACCATAGGCACCATGACCTTCAAGAAGGCCTTGTGTGACTTAGGGTCAAGTATAAACCTCATGCCTCTCTCTGTAATGGAGAAGCTAGGGATCTTTGAGGTGCAAGCTGCAAAAATCTCACTAGAGATGGCAGACAACTCAAGAAAACAAGCTTATGGACTTGTAGAGGATGTTCTGGTAAAAGTTGAAGACCATTACATCCCTACTGATTTCATAGTCCTAGAGACTGGGAAGTGCATGGATGAATCCATCATCCTTGGCAGACCCTTCCTAGCCACAGCAAAGGCTGTGATTGATGTTGATAGAGGAGAGTTGATCATTCAAGTGAATGAAGAATCCTTGGTGTTTAAGGCCCAAGGATACCCCTCTGTCACCATGGAGAGGAAGCATGAAGAGCTTCTCTCAAAACAGAGTCAAACAGAGCCCCCACAGTCAAACTCTAAGTTTGGTGTTGGGAGGCCACAACCAAACTCTAAGTTTGGTGTTGAACCTCCACATTCAAACTCTAAGTTTGGTGTTGGGAGGTTCCAACATTGCTCTGAGCATTTCTGAGGCTCCATGAGAGCCCACTGTCAAGCTACTGACATTAAAGAAGCGCTTGTTGGGAGGCAACCCAATGTTATATTTTTATCTATTTTCCTTGTTATTTTATGTCTTTTGTAGGTTGATGATCATGAGAAGTCACAAAATCAATGGAAAAAGCAAAAACAGAATGAAAAACAGAAAGAAAAACAGCACACCCTGGAGAAAGAACCTGCCGGCGTTTAAACGCCAGTAAGGTTAGCTGTTGGGCGTTTAACGCCCAGTCTGGCACCATTCTGGGCGTTTAACGCCAGAAAGGGGTACCAGACTGGCGTTAAACCATGCAGTAGCAAGGAGAGGGACACAAGTGAGCGAAGAGCTGAGCAGTTCTTACCCTAGAGGTGAGCAACAGCGAGGTGAGCAACGGTGAGGTGAGCAGAGGCTGAAGACCGAAGAGGCGAGCCAACAAGATGAACGATGCAAGCGACGGTGAGGTGGGCGACGCGAACGGCGATGAGGTGGGCGACGTGAGCAATGACAATGTGTCCAAACAAAGATTCCATGGCTAGGAGAAGACGGTGATTTGCTCTGACAGGGTTTTTCTCACTGAAATTTGGGGGGAGACTTGTGAGAGAATGAAGGGGGAGGGGAGCAGGTTCTGTAGTTGTTGTTTTTTCCCTCTCAAAACATTGTCGTTTTAAGAGGAAGTAGCGAGCCAGAGCTTTAAAATACTGGGCCAATTCATCCAGTTCAATAATTAACCATCGGTTCGATAGATTTTTTTACTGATTTTTTGTAGAGTATTTTGGGTGTCAACCGAACCACCGGCCAATCCAATTTTCAGAACATTGATTAAGACAGAGGTTGGGAGATTGAGACTCAGTATCATGTTTGTTAGGTTGAGATCGAAACTAAAATTTCAGTCCCAGGACTCAAAATTTCATTTCCTTTAGTACCTCCAAAAAGTGAAGACACAGGGGATTGAATTTTTTAGTGACGGAGACAATTTTTGTCCAAAATACCCTCAGTCCAAATTGTTAATTCCAAATTTATCCATTTTGTGAATTCAAATTAGGGCTCATATCATCTTCTCAGACCAAACACTTCCAAGCATAGAAGATTCCTAGGTCGAGTTGCTACCCCATTGCCGCCGCTAGGACCTCCTCCTCCTTCTCGTCACCATTGCAGCCACCATCAGTTAGGTGAGTCGCTATCGCACTTTGAAGTTTGTAGCGTGAGTAGAACGACGATGGTCAAGAGAGAAAGAGAGGAGAGCAGAGGCACAACTTTGAGGGAAAGTGCATAGCAGAACGGCAACAGCAATGGCGAGGTAGATGCAGAGGCGACGAACGATACAACAAGATGACCCTTAGGAGTAACTCGTAGTGCGATTAACAAGCGTCCGAGACACTGTGGCACACCTTACTTGATGGGATCGTTGGTGTTGTTGTTGGCGACAGGGTTGACCAGATGATTCCTTCACTTATCGGTTTGAGCTCAAGAAAAAGGAGAAAGGGAATGGAGCTTGTTGACAATTGAAACAATATTTGGGTTAGAGTTTCATTTTAAATATAGAGATATTTTTGTAATTTCAAATATTTTAATCTCTATTTTTATTTTAAACCAAACAAAATATTAAAACATAATTTAATGTTATATATTCTTACACCAAACACAATATTAAAATTTATCTTAATTTCTGTTTTCCAATGTCAGTTTCTTTTTCAAACCCTATCCAAGATCTTTTAGTATATGATGGTATTATCACTATAAGCTTGGAATTCAGATAAAATAAAATCCAAATCTAGGTCACTAGGAGATTTTTTCATTCATGCACTCGTAAAAATATTCACGGCTTTAGTATGTGCAAATGTCAATGCTCAATAGTCAATACCCAATAATGGAGGCAGTTTGCACAAGCTGCCACAATACAATATAAATAAACATAAATATGTCAGAGTATGCACGCATGCTTATTATGGTAAGTTTCTGCTCTAATACAGGTCATGGCTCATGAGTCATGACGAATGTCATCAACACGATAATTAATTAATGATGTTCTGCTGTCAATTAGTAGAAGGGGTGCAAAGCCTCTAATTTTTGAAAACCTGTTACTACTTACAGTGTTATACAAAAACATACATACATTATCAATTCTTATAATTAATATTAAGTTGTCTAAATCTAATCTTTTGAATAATTTATAGCAATTACTCTTCTCTCTGGCCTCCCTGAAGGCTTGAAGTGGACTTTCTTAAAACAATTTGACAGCATGAGGAAACTTATTTGAGCATGCTTAACCATCTCATTAAATTAGAGCTCTTCAACTGCGGGTGGATTGAGTTAGCTTGTCAGTTGTCACCAGAGAATCAAAATTGAAAGAACAAATTGGCTTTTTTTTTTTATAAATTAAGAAAATATCAAATTGACTCAACTCATCCCTGTTGAAGAATTAAATATATTGGTTGTGTGACTTGCTTTATTTTATTTTTTTTTAAAGATAAATTAACAAAAAATACTGAATAATTTTAGCAAGTTTTAGTTAATTTAAATGCAAGTAAATTTTTTTATCATATATATTTTCATACTAAATTCTAAAATTCTAGTTATATATATATGAAGAGTCAAACATGTGAATTTATATCTGTTCCACCCAAACTAGCTTAACTTGCAAATTATCTGTTCCGAACTAAAATGATTTACTTATAAATAAATTATATTTTTACTAGCTTGAATTTGCTCATTTTATGCACGAATCGAGTCAATTCACAAGTCGAGACTATATGTTAAATAATAAATGCATTCTATCTTTTTTTTTTTTAAATTTCTTTAGTGAATAGTAGAATTGGATGAAGAGTAAATATTTTCACTAAATTTATAAAAAAAATGTGATAATTTTTTTTGGTAAATTTTTAAACTAAAAAAATATTTACTCTTCATCAAAATTTTTTTAACTTTATCATTGTGTATTTGTGTTTTTAATGGGGTTGGAAAGAAAGTGTGCCTTTTGCCGAAGCCGTTTGTGGCTGTTCAACATTTTGTGTGTAATTGTCCCAACACAAGAAAATTGGCCTCTTTCAACCACTTTAACTTTAACCAAACAAAAATAAATATTGGGCTTTCAGTTGTATTATTCTGATAAAGCAGTTATAGAACAGGAGATTGCACACACATATATAATGGAAACACCATACCCAACACAAGAAAATTGGGCCTTTTACAACCACTTTACCCAAACAAAAATAGATTTATTGGGTTTTGGGTTACAAAATTTTTATAAAAATAGTCGAAACTTGAAAGGATAGCTTGGACCAAAAATATAAAAGGTTAAAAGTGTAGCAGATTGTACATCAGTACGAGTGAGTGAACAATTATTTAAATATATTTAATTAGGATTTGAAAGAAGAATTATGACAGCGAAGGTGACCACTCAGATAAAGACGTCTATTTTATCTTTTGTTAAAGATATTTTTATGTTGTGTTTTAATTAATTTCTGTATAATTTATTCAATATTTCTCATCACATATTATTAAATTTTTCAAAAAATTTTCTTTCCAAAAACAATAAAAAAAATATTTAATTTAGACTAAAATAAAAAAATAATAAATTAACTGTTAAATTTTTTTAATTATTTATATAAAAAAATATATTACATTTATCCATATATATATATATATATATATATATATATATAAAACAAACTCAAGCCTCTTAAAATTTTTACAAATAAAAAAATAATTAATTTATATTCGTATAATATATAAAAAAATTACTATATTATTATTAATATAGATTAAAATTCACTAATTTAAATTTTTTTTCATTTTTAATATAAGAACTAGAATTAAATAAAATTTTTACAACTAAATATAGTGTAACAAAATATATATAATATTAATTAGTTCTTAAAAAATTCTAAAAAAATAGTTTCTTTTATTTTAGTAAAATAATTATTTATTAAAGTAGACAAATTAATTATTTTCTTCTCATATACAGTTTTTTTAAGACATAAAAGTAATTAATTAGAACATTGGTTAAGATAATTAAAGTCACTATTTCATTAAATTTTTATTTTAAAGAGAAATCGTAGTTAATTTTGGTCTGAAAATTTTGAATTTGAAAACATTGATAAAAATTATGTTGAATTTTGATTTATTTTATTCTCATTTAAATTAATCACTACATAAGTTAAAGTTCTGTTTTGAAGTTATATTCGAGCTTTAATCTGATTTTTAAAGTTTCAATTTACTTAGTTTGATTTTTTAACTTAGGTATCCGTGACTCATATTAGGGTTTTAAGTGTTTAGTTGAAAAAAATTAAGGTAAAAAAAATTCAATTGTCACATCAAATAGTCGCTAGAACGTATAATATAGCAGTCATTAGTCCATCTCAGCATGTCGTTAACAATTTTGTGAGACTGTGACAAAAATAATACTAAGAACCAACGTGAGTCATAACTATTAAGTTGGGAGACTAAATTGAGTAAATCGAAATTTTGAAATTAAATTGAAATACGAACATAATATCAGAGACCAATAAGTATTATCTCTTTGTTGACAATTAAGTTATTTTAATGGTAATTAAGATCTAATAATGATTTATAATAATAAAAAAAGCAGTCTTTTGCAACAATGAACCTATAGTAGTAGTTAGGGGTGTTCATAGATTAAATCATATTCATAAATCCACAGTATTTATCTGTATCTGATCTGTAAGATGATCAGATTGGATCGAATCGGATCCACACTCTAATCAGATAGAAGTAAATATGTTTAAAAAAATCGGATCCACACTCTTTTAATTATTATTATTATTATTATTATTATTATTATTATTATTATTATTATTATTATTATTATTATTATTATTATTATTATTATTATTTGTACATTAAAAAATAACAGACCAAATTATTGCCATAACATAATAGAAGTATGGAAGTTTATTATTCTTCACTAATAGAGAAAACAAAATTTTTTTCAATAGTTTATTTAACGTTTAGTAGAATAAAAATAAATTTTATTAGAATAAATTTTAGTACAACTTTAATATTTTTATTCATCATAAAATATTTATAGAATTACTCGTAGATAAATTTTAGAAAAAATAAAAAAGCATGATTTTTAATTTTATTTTTAAATAAACTTTATTTTTAATTTTAAAATAATTTTATTTTTATTTTTTAATAATATTAATTTTGCCGTATATAATTATTCAATTATTTTGTAATCATATAGAAATAAATTACTCTTAATAAGACTTTTTTGTGTTATTGAATTATTTTTTTAAAAAAATAATTAATTATTAAAATAATTAAACTTTTCACAACAAAAATAATAAAAGAATTATGAACAGAAAAAATTAACCATCATGATAATTTTTTGTATTTTTATTCATATTTTAATTATAAACATAAATATAATTTTATTATATTATTTATGAAATGTGACTATAGATGTAGATAAAATTTGGTTATATTACTTATATATAGTTTCATTGTATTGTATTTGTAACATCCTACCACACAGAGCCTTATGCTTAAGTCGTAAAGCAGAGGTGACAAGGTATTACGACCTCTAAAAGAAAAGGATATGTACATAAATATAGTTGGATGAAATCATATCTAGGAGCCTTGAAGGATAAGCTAAACAAAAACGATAAACAGAAAATCGTGTCACACTTGCATAGATATTCGTAAAACGGACAAGTAAAATCGAAAGAAAACTGAAAACATATATACATATCAGAGTTCCAAAACTCATATAGCAAGCTCTAGACTCGACTTGCGAAGCTAAGGCCGGCCAGAGTATATATATATATATATATATATATATATAACCCAAAATAAAACTCAAACCACAAAATAAATACCTGTATCTCCAAGTTAACCTCTAGGAGGGACAAAACACAAATATGTACATGCGGACATTCTATAAACATATATACGTAGCATAAAACAAAATATGACCGTCTAAAAGATAGTTCTTCACTTGTAAGGAGGGTCTCCAGACGCTCAACGAGGTGCCTCTCGACCTGCATCTGAAAACAACAACATAGTATGGGGTGAGAACCAAAGGTTCTCAGCATGGTAAAGGTGCCCGCATAGTTAATATAAAAGTTCTTGGGAGAGGCAGAGGCATTCGTAGAACTTCGACACTCAGATTTCAACTTAAGAATCCAACTATACCAGAAATTAGGTAAGTTGTCTAAAGTATTCTAGTTCTGAATCTAACTTTAACCTAATAATTCACATTCTGTGTCCTCCAATCCTCCGAATCACTGGTGGAACAACCCTCGTCATTCCACCGCCAGACAAGGGGCCTCTTAGTTGCATAGACAAACATTACAGACAAGAAAAACACAAATAGAGAAGTATTTACAGCAAGTAGAATAAGTAGCAGATAAGCAGAATTTAACAGTTAAGCAAACTAAAACAATGCACACTCAAACAAAGCAAATAAATACATATGATGTATGCCTGTTCTATAGCTGATGAGTTTCATCTGTCGGTTATATAGCCAACCCGACATGTCCTGGTAGTTAACCATTGGACAGTCCCTCTGTGCGCGCATCCCCAAGCTCAATAATATTCCATGGAGTCAAACTCTAAGCTCAAATATAATATTCCATGGAGTCACACTCCAAGCTCAATAATATAGTATTCCATGGAGTTAAACTCCAAACTCAATAATATTCAATATTCATATTTATATGCATGCCCATGGGGGAATCCGGGAAGTTAAAGTGCCCGGTCACATCTTGCGACAAATGATCAACAAATAGTCTCAAATACACAAACCACATAATAATCTCTTTCCTTTTTTTAAAATAACACCTCAAATCAAAAGTTCCATTCTTATAGAAACTTTGACAGTATCTCCTCTAAAACTCAAATTTCTGCCACCCTTCAAGGGTCCCAACTATCAAATCAAACACCTCTCAGTCCTTCAAATCATTTCTAATAGCAAATTATTTCAAAATTAAACAAATACCAATATTAAATCTTTTTTCAAACCAACCAACTTCAACATCAAATTATTAACAACAGCTAAACTCCACATTTTATTTCATATACACAATCCATCAATTATACGTTCAATTCATTCCTATCTTAAGATTTTTTAGTCTAAGTTTTCACGTGACATTAAATATTAACTACGAGAAACTAAAACCATACCTTCGTACGGAACTAAAATATTTAAAATTTCGGAAAAATTTTCTGACCGAACTATCGAAAAAAAAATGTCTAAAATCGTTTATGTCTCTTAAAACTCCTATTGACTAAACTCAAAGGGTAGAGGAGTTATGTTACCGTTAACTTTTACCAATTAAAAATAGTGCCAACGTGTAGAAAAGAAAAATACAAATACTTTTAACGAATTAAATTTTTTATTGAAATTACGAATTACAAAAAATTGAAGCGAAAGTTTGATGGATTATATTCTCTCTCTTTCTCTCTCGGCTACGTTCGTCTTTTTTTTTTTCACCGTTCTCGTTCTCATTCTTGCTACGTTATATAGTAATCCTTTGTTAGCGTACATATATATAATCATTACTAGAAGGATAATAATAATATCTGGAGTACATTAATATTATATATATATATATATAATATTATATATATATATATATATATAATATTATATATATATATATATATATATATATATATATATATATATATATATATATATATAAACAACAACGAAAGCATAAACTAGGTAATCGAAAATAGGTAAATCAAATAGTTATAATAATAATAATAATAATAATAATAATAATAATAATAATAATTTATATATAAAGTTAATAATATATGAGTTATTAATCTAAATGATATTAGTAATTTAAGGGTAAAAAGTATTTGGTGAAGCATTAGCAAAGTTAAGCTCAACAAAAAGGTACCAATATTTATTCATAGCGGTGAACATCAAACTTGATAATAATATTATTAACTAAACTCTATTTTTAAATTAAAATATCAATTACTCAAATTAAAATATACATATAAATTTCATTGCTTATAAATTATTAGAATTATATTTTTAATTATGTAAAATATTTCATCATATATATATATATATATATATATATATATATATATATATATATATATATATATATAAGAATATAAATTTGATTGAATTCAAATAGTTATAAAATTAGTTCAATTACTGAAAATAAAATAATTTCTAAAAATAGAAAACTCCAATTTATGAAATAAATTATAACTTATTTATATTTATATTTTTTAAAACTGAGGGTCGCTACAGTATTGCTTATAAAGTTAGATTATAATTATGACAATAGAATTATTCTGGTATTTTTATATGTGTGACTAATTAGTGGTGTTAAAATATTACTCTTAATTATAAATAAGGTTTATAATTTAAAAAATCAAAGACTCAATTAAAAAGATACGAAAAAGATGATGTTAAAATATTCTAACTCTTTAAAATAAAAATATCCGAAATTCAATTAAAAATTATTTAAAATTTAAACTCAATAAAAATTTATATTCAATATATTTTGTATTAAATATATTTAATAACCTATTATATTATATTGGTTGAAATTATCTTTTATAACGCTAATTTTCTAATAACATTTTATTAAAAAAACTATTTTTTTAAAATTTTTTAAAAACTAATTAATATATTATATATTTTATTACACTACATCTTGTTATAAAAAAATTATTTATTTTTAATGTTTATATTAAAAATAAAAATAAAATTTAAATTAATAAATTATAATTTATAATATAATAATAATATAATAATTTATTTTATATATTGTACAAATATAAATTAATTATTTTTTTATTTGTAAAAATTTTAAAAACTTATTTTAAGAATGTGATATATTTTTTTATATAAATAATTTAAAATAAATCTAATAATTAATTTATTATGTTTTTAGTTTTAGTCTAAATTAACTATTTTTTATTATTTTTAAAATATTTTTTTAAAAAATTTAATAATATATAATAAAAAGTATAAAATAAATTATACAGAAATTAATTAAAATATAATATGAAAACATCTAAAAAAAAGGATGAAATAGGGTCTTTATCTTTGAAGGGATCAAAACAAAGTAAAAGAAAACAGGGGTGGCCCCAACGAAAAAGCTTGAACAAGAATGTTGTTTGTCTCCGCTCAGAAACTAGCAGATATGTCCGTCCATCTGTCTCCTTCTGTTTCATGCGTATAATCATTTCGACTATGATTACGATTACGATGATATTAAATATAAGGAGTCACAAGTGAGTGACTACAATCCACACCTTCCAAATCGGGATTAGAAAGAAAGTCTTGTTTCCCTGCATTGCACTCCTTGTGTTTGATGAATGTTCAACTCCACCACTCTCATTCCCAATGCCAGTGTTAATGTCAATGGGGTGCTTCACTCTCACTCACAATGCCTCATGCTCCCTCTTACCCTCTTCTCAAAGGGTGCTTGAGCTTCACTCTCATTCCAACTTTGGAGGGAGGATTAGAGTTACTCTTACTCCTCTCAACACGAGGGTTTCCAAGAACCTCAATATCACCACTTGTGCAGCCGTAGGGAATGGAATTGAGACCGACACAGCTGTCGTCGAGAAGCCTCAATTGGGTAGCCGCTTCCAAGTTTCCAGGGGATGCCCCGCCCCGCTTGGCGCCACCCCACAAGATGGCGGGGTCAATTTCGCCATTTACTCTCTCAATGCTGTCTCAGCCACTCTCTGTTTGATCTCTCTATCTGATTTGCAGCATGTAAGTTCTTCCTCTTTCTTTCTTTCTTTCTTTCTTTCTTTCTCAGTATTTCACTTTTTGTGTTTGAGAAATGGAAACTCGAAATAAATCAGTTCAAACCAATTAGACTTAAATTTTGAACATGTAACTTCAAAATATATTCTCAAAACCTCTGCTTGATTTCACAGATTAGTCTGTTGGTCTCGATAGTTTCAATTTTCTTTTTGTGCTGTAGAATCAAGTGACGGACTGCATTCCTCTTGATCCGTTGATAAATAAGACTGGAGGTGTATGGCATGTATTCCTAAAAGGAGATTTTAAAGATATGCTGTATGGATACAAATTTGATGGCAAGTTTTCTCCACAAGAGGGACACTACTTTGACTCTTCTCGTGTGGTGCTGGATCCTTATGCAAAAGTTAGTAGCTCTACACTCTTAATTATTTTTAAAATGTTATATATGCATATCAAATGTTACTCAAAGCACTAGTGAACACTCTACACTGAATAGCAATACATATCCACTGTTAAATGAAACGAAAAAAAAAAAAAGAAAAAGAAAAAAGAAATTCCCAGCCAAAACACTTCCTACGAATTTCCAGAATAATGTGCCAAGATATGGGATTAGAACCTCATAGTTTTTAACCACCCATTTCATCCAGATTCCAGCCACACTTAGCATTTGCTACATACGTGACAACTGTATCTTCAAAACAAACTTGTGCAAAACTAACAAGGCTGCTTAGCGTAGCTTTTTATTAATTTAATAAGGTAATGCTCATTGTCTAGGCAGTAATAAGCAGAGGAGAATTTGGAGCTTTAGGACCTGATGGTAACTGCTGGCCCCAGATGGCTGGCATGGTACCTTCTTCTGATGATAATGAGGTACTTTTATTTATTTTATGGTTGTTTACTCAAACTTTTCCAAAAACTAACTTTCATACACTTATTCTTTCTGGCATTGTTTAGTTTGACTGGGAAGGAGATTTACCACTGAAGTATCCACAAAAGGATCTTGTTATATATGAAATGCATGTGCGAGGGTTTACAAAGCACGAGTCAAGCAAGACTAAGTTCCCCGGCACATATCTCGGTGTAGTGGAGAAGCTTGACCACTTAAAGGTGAAGTTTCTTAATATTTTTCTTTTAAAAAAATTTTTGAAGTGTTCCTTGGGGCTTTTCTTTTTACTGGTGGATATTCTGTGTAACAGGCTGGTATACTGTTAGAAGTTATAATTTCAATAATTTATTCATTTCTTTAGTGGGAAAAGTATATTGTTGATCTTTTATGTGCTATTATGTGAATTGTAAAGAAATTCATGAAAAAAAGAGAATTACAGTACAGCTTCCTGACTGTTCTCAAATGGGAAGTAGTATTAAATCAAATACACAGTGCCCAGCACGATGATTGAGTCTCCTAGCCTTGGTGACTTTGTCTGTTATATTACTGTTGTATCAATGCCATAAATTTAAGGTATGTAGATATTACATACAATTTAATTTGGATTTCATTATGTTTCTCCTTTGAAGTGTATATTAATCACTGCATCAAAGAAAGACGAATGCCATAGCTGTTAACTAATTCATAATAATGTGTTAATTTCAAATTATTCATTTTGCAGGAGCTTGGAGTAAATTGTGTAGAATTAATGCCATGTCACGAGTTCAATGAGCTGGAATACTTCAGTTACAATTCTGTACTAGGGGACTATAAGTAAGATTCCTTAAGTGAATCACTTAGGCTCTATACAATTCTCATTTTAAGTCCTCTTTTTTTCTTGAAGAAATTTATTTCAAGAGTATGATAATGCTGTATCTTTCACTTTTTCAGGGTGAATTTTTGGGGGTATTCAACTATCAATTTCTTTTCACCAATGATTAGATACTCATCTAATGGTATAAGAAATTGTGGCCGTGATGGAATTAATGAAATGAAGTTCATGATCAAAGAGGCACACAAACGTGGGATTGAGGTGACCAGGATAACATTTGATTTCATTTGGTCAATTCTCGTTTATTTTATCTTTTTCAGAATTAGATTATGTTTTTATTGCTATATTACTGGAGCAGGTTATCATGGATGTTGTTTTCAATCATACAGCTGAAGGGAATGAGAAGGGTCCCATTATTTCTTTCAGAGGTGTGGACAACAGTATTTATTACATGGTAGCGCCTAAGGTATACTTCAATATTTTGTTTTCAGCTTCACCTAATTGGTTGGAATATTTGAAGCCATGGAGGATCTTAAATCTTGACTCAACTAGTTAACAGTGGTCTAAAGAGGTTATTTTGTAACCTCTTTTTGACTTAGTTAATGTCTTGAGTGGCTTACTATATACACTTAAAATATTTACCAAAACTCCTTTTATGAGTGTCCAAAAATGTTATATGATATGTATCATCTTTTCAAAATCATCTACTTTTAGTTTACAAGAAAACATTTAAGGAACTATGCGGTATTCTATTAGTTCTAGTTTCTTGATATTGATTCTCATGTAGTTGAGGAAAAATGGTTCTTTTGTAGGTGTGTGAATTCATGAAAATTAGACTTAACGCACCTGATAATTCTCAGTCATGTTGCTTCCAGCAATTGGCCTCAGGTTCTGTCGCTAGAATTTGTTTTTGGTTCACTGGATATATGCTTCTTTAAGAAACCACAAACATGGGGACTAGAGGAAGTAGTATGATTGTATTATTCACACTGATGAGACTGGATCTCAGCTCACAGATGAAGAGAAGATAGAAGAAAATGTGTGTCAAGCAAAGAGAAACAGGGCACTATATAGCAGCCCCACTCTCCCAAGCCAACTCCCAAATTTAGCTTCCTCCTCTTTCCCTTAACATGAAATACACACACAATGTGTACACACCCACATGGAATCATGGCATTCCCTTTGTTCTCAATTTCTGCACAAGTTAGTTAAGAGTTGAGGATTCAGTCAATTTTCCCACTCCCTGTTATGCTTAATTCCAAAGCTGTACCTGAAACATTCGTGCTTGTGTACCTGTTTGGTGTATTTATCCTTAAAGCTAACAATTTCCTTTGTGACTATTTGCTAACTTATTTGCACCTGCAAGTTTTGTTTTTTAGATCATTTTTAATGTTAATTTGGTCTATTCTCACATTTTAAGGGGGAATTTTATAACTATTCTGGATGTGGGAACACATTCAATAGCAACCATCCAGTTGTGCGACAATTTATCGTGGACTGCTTAAGGTACTGTTACTATGATTATCAGTGTGTTATATTTATATGAAGTTATTTCTCATGGATCTGTTTAAATTATTATAAATTTCTTTTTGAATATTATATCTCAATTTTTAACTGGAAAACTTTCTATTTAGTTCTTAGATGTTTGTTAACTTTGTGCTCATGGTCATTTCTTTGTTTCTAAATTACCTCACCAAAGATATACTGCATCTTTATACCATAATTTGAGATTTAATAACACATGAAACAATTTATTGAAGTTATTAGAGAATATGTAAAATCTATACCTTACTAACATACCGCTCGAAAAATAATTTAACTTACAATGCTACCTTTCACTTATAGACAATTCCTTTAGATTTATATCATAGGTTAAAATTATTGAATTCTGGCCAGATTTCATTCAAGTATTACCTACTATAGGGTTTACAAGTTGTTATCGTACGGATTGAAGGCCTAACTATATTTCTGTTATGCAACAGATATTGGGTAACAGAATTTCATGTGGATGGTTTTCGCTTTGATCTTGCTTCAATTATGACGAGGGGAAGCAGGTTGTGTACCATACTTGTACTCCAATATTTTTTCTAGAGACTGATTCATACTAATGTTCTTATTTTCCTTTCCTTGTTTGTCATCAGTCTTTGGGATGGAGTTAATGTATTTGGGGATCCAATAGGTGACTTGATGACAACAGGAACTCCCCTCGGCAGCCCACCATTGATTGACATGATCAGTAATGATCCAATCCTACGTGGAGTGAAGGTTTTTCTACTTAGATTATTCCTTTGATTACTAGTACAAAGGTTGATTTTACTTTGAGGACTTATAGATTTTCATTTGTCTAAGTAGATGTATATGGCAATTAAATCGGGTAAGAAGATGGGGAACTAGGTTATAGAATTTATTAACTCTTCTTGGATGGAATAAGTTAGACAGCATTCTTAGGTAGCCCTTCCTTCTAGGTGCTATTTCTCTCTTGCTTCACCTGGATTTCCAAATGCAAATAGAAAGGTTTCCTTTGACTTCTCATAAAATATTTTGATTGGTTTATTTTATTTATTATTGACCTTACATATTAGCATTCACTCATTTGGAAGCAGGTAACTAATATGTGCAGTTTCTTAATTTCCTCTTTCTAGCTTATAGCTGAAGCGTGGGATGCTGGAGGCCTCTACCAAGTTGGCACATTCCCTCATTGGGGTATTTGGTCAGAGTGGAATGGGAAGGTCAGTGCAGATACATAAACGTTGTCTTCATAACCCCATCATTATGCTGTGACTGGAAACTAAGAAAATATGGCAGCACAACATCAAATGGTTAAATTTATGGAAAAGAGAACTTGATAGTGCAACACTGAAATATCATAATTTTATCAATTTTACGTCATCATATCACATAAATCCTAACTAATCTTGTGGCTTGAAAAGTGAGATTCCAGAGTAACTGCATCATATCTCATTTGTTTCGGAAGTCCTTTAATTTGATAAACTTGTGAACACCGAAATGCAAGTAAACCTTGTTTGTGATTTATATTTGTCTACATTTGCTTATGATTTATATTTGTCTACATAATCTTTTCACCATTTAATTCCGGATCTATCCTTAATGGTGGATTGGTAGGGTCTCTGTTAATTGGATTATTAAAAACAGCATATCAATCTTGACTTTTTCAAATGTTCAAACACAGAAAGGTTTTGAACTATGGGTTCAACATAAAAGTATTCCATTAATGAGCAATTCTTGCATTTTGCAGTATAGAGACACAGTACGCCAGTTTATCAAGGGTACTGATGGCTTTGCTGGAGCATTTGCTGAATGCCTTTGTGGCAGTCCTAACTTATATCAGGTTTAATCTGTTGTCTCTTGTGACAATTGTGTTCCTTTTTTGGCTCTGAACTTCCTCCTAATTTTGCATGATTGCTATATGCTATTATTAGTATATACTACCTACTAAATCATATTAAATATCCTAGTTGTCTGGCTTCAAACTTTGTCATTAAATGTATACTCCAGGAATTAGTATCTAGTTCAGCTGATTTCATTGCTTAGGTCTTTTGTTGCTATCTTTTCTTTTGTGTTTGTGCTTTTGTCTGGTTGACATTAAGGTATATCTTTGGCACAGGGAGGAGGAAGAAAACCATGGAATAGTATCAACTTTGTATGTGCGCATGATGGCTTTACTCTGGCTGACTTGGTGACTTATAACAACAAGCATAACTTGCCAAATGGGGAAGACAATAATGATGGAGAAAATCATAATAATAGCTGGAACTGTGGTCAGGTAGATGTTAAAGAATTGTTCTGAGAGTTCATCATAAGATTATTTCATGGCTCTGAACACCATTAGTATTTCAAAGCACGGCCAAATATGCTACTGTTAATATTCTGATATACTTTCATGTAGATGGTAACATACTAGTATGTGAATCTAAATTGTTCCTAGCTGCTGTTTTGCGGTCTTGTCATAAGAAGATTGAAGCTTATGCTGCAGCTGTATGTTGAAGTTAATACGTATTTTGCATCAATTATTAATTCCATTTCTCAAACTATTGTAGGAGGGGGAGTTTGCTAGCACCTTGGTGAGGAAATTGAGGAAAAGGCAAATGCGAAATTTCTTTCTCTCGCTCATGGTTTCCCAAGTAAGGCCCAGTTTAACAGCATATTGATAGTTACAGCAGGAATTCTGTTTACTGACTTCTAGTTTCTTATCAGGGAGTTCCGATGATATATATGGGGGACGAATATGGACATACCAAAGGGGGAAACAACAATACCTATTGTCATGATAACTACGTGATTCTCTTACTATTTTCGTTTTCTCCCTTTGATGTGCATCCATCATATTATTAATTCCATTGAGTTCATGCTTTTTGCAGCTTAATTACTTCCAATGGGACAAGAAGGAAGAGTCCTCGTCAGACTTCTTCAGATTTTGCCGCCTTATGACTGAATTCCGCCAGTGAGTACCATTTTGCTTTCTTATTGGTATCTTGTATTTTTCATATATTCTAATCATGGAATCCTACAGGGAATGTGAGTCACTGGGCTTGGATGACTTCCCAACAGCGGAGAGGCTGCAGTGGCATGGTCATTCTCCTGGAATGCCAGACTGGTCTGAAACTAGCCGTTTCGTGGCCTTTACCATGGTACAATTATCTTGTTGCCCACATTCAGTGTCACCTAGATGCTTTTTAAGTCCTTATTATGCACCACAGTGCATGGCTATCTATATTCATTGTTGTGATACTGCATTAGTAATAGCTTCTTACCCTTAATTGGAATGAACATGAACCCAGGTGGACTCAGTGAAAGGAGAAATTTACATTGCTTTCAACATGAGTCATTTACCTTCTGCGATTACGTTGCCAGAACGTCCTGGATACAGATGGGAACCATTTGTCGACACGAGCAAGCCTGCACCATATGATTTTCTCAGTCCTGATGTTCCTGGAAGAGAGATTGCAATACAGCAGTATGCTCAGTTTCTTGATGCCAATTTGTATCCTATGCTTAGTTACTCTTCCATCATCCTCTTGCTTACTCCTGATGGAAGTGCGTAGCTTGGAGATTCGTTATCCTTTCTAGACACATTGCTCCCCCTGTAATTAGCAATATATGAATAATAATCAAAGTGGAGATTTTATAATGCTTAGAGGAATCTCCAACAGAAAGGGGAAACATCAAAGCAGAGAAAGAAGCTGTACTTATTGAAGAAAAAATGGATTTGGTGGGAAAAGTGAACTATTTGTATTTCCATCAATTCAATTGATGTGATCCTGCTCCAAGTTTCACAAATTTCAAGTATTGAATTAAATAATAGTGTAAAACAATTTTATAATAAGACTATAGATCTGGCCATAGTGATGTTGATTTTATCAAGAAAAAGCAAGAGTATCTAACTGTAGTTTGAGTTCGTACTCCCCTGACTTCTTGCAGGACTTGCTTTGACTTGGGTAGTGTTCAATGTTATGGTTATACAGTTATATGAAAATAATAGGTGTATACACTATATTTCTTAATCTTAATAGCCAAGAGACGTTTTTCTGTTTGGGTAATGTAGCATACCCATAAATTGAAATACCTTAGTTAGGATTCACATAAATGTCCAGATTACACGTTTGTTAGGCCAAGGAGAACAAATTTATAAGCGTTTAATATAATCCCTGAATCGTTGATCATTAAAGAAAAGCAAAATCCATGAAGTTATTAATTATGTTCGGAGTATAATCAAAGAAATTATTTAGAGGAGAATCGAGATTGCTGTAGCAAAATATAGCAAGGGGTTTGATGAGTTTCTAAAACTAGTCTTTTTGAAGTGATATTTATTTAGAGTCTTTATATTGTACAGATGCAAATTTATATAGTATGTCCAGAGATTTTTTTTTGGGTGTTTTTTTTGGACACGTTCTGAAAAATGAGCATTTTGTTTTATAAATGAAAGATGACTTGCAGCTTAAGCTTTGGACGGAGCTTGGAGATGAGTGGCACTGACTTCCTCTCATAAATATATGGGTAAAGTATTAAATTAGTCCCTTATATTTGGGGTGAATTCTATTTTAGTCATCAACGTTTAAAGTGTCCTATTTATATCCAAAATAGTTTTGATTAGCATCAATCAAGTCCTACCATTAAGTGGGAGTGAAATTGTTAATAGCGTGTCCGACGTGGCAAACTGAAGGGGTAGAGGTTAATAGACGTGTGATGGTTCCCGCGTTGAGACATAACACATACTTACTCTGAGACTGACTCTTCTTCTTGTGAAGCACGAAACGAAAAATAACCCCTCAAACCCTACTGATTTTTATTCAAGGATTGCGATTCAAAGCTAGAGAGGTGACATTATCATTCAGTAACATTCAAGTTCCACCAAAGCAGTTAGTTTGAAACCTTTTGTATCTGGAAGAAGATCGTTTCAGGTTTCCTTTATCAAATCTCCTCAACCCATTTGGTTTTCATGTTAATGCATGTTGATATGTGATGATGGTGTGTGTGTGATTGTATTGTTTTATAGTTCAATATTTGTTTCTTGTTTTATTTTAGAAGTTTTTAATTTGCCCTAGTGATTGAATTTACGCCTTTCTATTGTTGATCAATGTGAGAATTTTATTGAGTATGTTATGTTTGTCTGACAGGTTGTTAGGATAATAAGTTATTTTAGTGTCAAGATACACGATGGGGGAAAGTTTGGGTTTGATGATGAACCTTTACACTATGTGGGCTGAGACTTCTATAGTGGAATACTGTGATAAAGATAGGTGGAGTAGGTTCGAGGCTACTGACATAGTAGTCAAACAGGGATATTTGGCAGAGAACATCGCTACGATGAGGTATAAGTCCCCAAAAGAGGAAACAAAGGAAGGACTGAAGATGCTTCAGAAAAACAAGGATGCAATGGAGATGGGCAGAATTGGACTGAGGGACAATATGGTGGAGCTTTTTGTTTTTCACAAAGATGGTGCTACTGCTAGGAAAGGTTGTACAATTGAGGAAGTTCAAGAGAGAGATGGTGGTGAGGCTGGTGCACCCATTGTAAAGACTGTTGGGCCTGGTCCAATTGTACTGCATAAGGCCCAATCATCTGAACAGACCAAGGTGGGTAAGAAGCCCAAGGTTGTGACAAAAACCCAAACTTCTATGTTGGAGGAGGATTTTATATCGGCAGAGAGGTCAGATTCTTCAAGTGATAATGAGTCTGAGGATTATGACTACCAGCCAGAGAATGATGATGGCACTGATAAAGCAAACTGTGATGAACAGTGGAGTGAAAACAGCTCTGAAGATAGTGCAATGGAAGTAACTTTTGATGACAGTGATGATGATTGGAATGGTGATGGGGTTTGTATGATGTTGATATTACAACTAAGAAGGATTTTCAAAAAACGAAACAGAGTGTTATAACTGAGAGAGTGCAAGGAGAATTCAGTGCTAGTGTTACCAAGGGAAAGGAGAAAGTGGTGGCTGTTGGACTAAGTGACGAACGGATTCTTGCGTGGTCTATAATTTTACAAATAAGCTCTCGTTGAAAGTATAGCTTCTAAACCAACGAAAATTCTTTCGTACAAAAAACTTGTTTGTCATTAAAGCAAACCCAATAAAATTGATAACCGAAGTATTTAAACCTCGGGTCATCTCTCAAGGAATTGCAGGGAGGTATGATATATTATTGGTTATGGAAAAGTATCTTTTGGGTTTTTGAAATAGGGAACAGGAAAATAAACTGGCAGTAAAGTAAACTAATTATCATGAAAACTATTGCAAGGTATAAGAACTGGAAATCCCATCCTAGTTATCCTTATCACGTGTGATGAGAATTGTTTATTACTCCCACTTAGTTAACCTTTACTAAATAAAGGAAAGTCAAGTAGACTAATCAATTTGATTCCTCAAGTCCTAGTCAACTCCTATGGAAAGACTAGCTTTAGAGGGATCCAAATCAATAAGCAAATTCCAATTTTCAATCAACAGCTGAGTTTTGATAACTCAAGTGTCACCAATTACTCAACCAAAGCAAAGGGAGGAAAAATCCAAATTATTTATATCATAAATAGAAGAAAGCAATCATAAATCTGAAATACCTCAAATTGCATTAAATAAAGAAAATCAAATCTAAAATGGAGTTCATAAATCAAATTGGGAAAATAAACAAACTAAAGTCATAAAATAGATAAAAGTAGAAGAGAAACTAAATTAAAGGAACATTGAACCTGGAATTTGAGAAGAAGCAAACCTAACCTAAGAGAAATCCTAAATCCTAAAAACTAAGAGAGAGGAGAGAGCCTCTCTCTATAAAAAAACTACATCTAAAACCTAAAATTATGTGAATGATGAATTATGAGCTGCCCTCCTCATTCCTCCACTTTGCAGCCTTTAATCTGTATTTTCTGGGCCAAGAACTGGGCTAGAAACAGCCCAGAAATCACTGGGGGCGAATTCTGCAACTTTCTGCACGTGGCGTCCGTCATGCGTGCGCGTGGGTCACGCGTGCGCGTCATTTGGAAGTTTTCTTTGTCACGCGTATGCGTCAGTCACGCGTACACGTCGCTCATGCTTTGCGCTAGGCACGCGTCCGCGTCGTCCATGCATGCACGTCGCTGCCATTTCTTTCAAAACTTTATTTTCGTGCGTTCCTTCCACTTTTGCATGTTTCCTTTCTGTTCTCTAAGCCATTCCTGCCCTATAAAGCCTGAAAATACTCAACACACAGATCACGGCATCGAATGGTAATAAAGGATAATTAAAATTAACAATTTTATGGTCTAGGAAACATATTTTCACAAATATTAAGGAATAAAGAAGGAATTGTAAAACCAAGCAATTTATATGAATAAGTGAGCAAAGACGTGATAAAAACCACTCAATTGAGTACAAGTAATATCATAAAATAGTGGTTTATCAATCTCCCCACACTTAAACATTAGCATGTTGATGAGCGGATAATTTATACGCTTTTTGACGTTGTTTTTACATAGTTTTTAGTATGTTTTAGTTAGTTTTTATTATATTTTTATTAGTTTTTATGCAAAATTCACATTTCTGGACTTTACTATGAGTTTGTGTGTTTTTCTATGATTTCAGGTATTTTGTGGCTGAAATTGAGGGATCTGAGCAAAAATCTGATTCAGAAGCAGAAAAAGGACTGCAGATGCTGTTGGATTCTGACCCTCCTGTACGTGAAATGGATTTTCTGGAGCTACAGATACCCAATCGGTGCACTCTCAACTGCGTTGGAAAGTAGACATCTTGGGCTTTCCAGCAATGTATAATAATCCATACATTGCCAAATATTTGATGGCCCAAACTAGCGTCTAAACGCCGGTTAGAGACCATTTTCTGGCATAAAACGCCAGAACCAGCACCAAAGCTGGAGTAAAATGCCAATGAAAGGCTATGCACGTGAAAGCTTCAATGCTCAGCCCAAGCACACACCAAGTGGGCCCCGGAAGTAGATTTCTGCACTATTTACTTATTTTTGTAAACCCTAGTAACTAGTTTAGTATAAATAGGACTTTTTACTATTGTATTTAGATCTTTAGATCATTTTTGAGACTATCTTTGGATCACTTTTGATCTCTTGATCACGTTTTGGGGGCTAGCCGCTTGGCCATGCCTGGACCTTCATCACTTTTGTATTTTCAACGGTGGAGTTTCTATACCTCATAGATTAAGGTGTGGAGCTCTGTTGTTTCTCATAAATCAATGCAAAGTACTATTGTTTTTCTATTCAATTCACGCTTATTCTTATTCTAAGATATTCACTCGTACTTCAACCTGATGGATGTGATGATCCGTGACACTCATCATCATCCTCCCTTATGAACGCGTGCCTAACAACCACTTCCGTTCTATTTGCGAGAGCTTGAGTGTGTATCTCTTGGGTTCCTGGTTCACGACGCATGATTGCCTCTCATGACAATAGAGCCTTTCAATTTCGTGAAATCAGAGTCTTCGTGGTATAAGCTAGAACCAATTGGCAACATTCTTGAGATCCGGAAAGTCTAAACCTTGTCTGTGGTATTCCGAGTAGGATCCGTGATGGGATGACTGTGACGAGCTTCAAACTCATGACTGTTGGGCGTAGTGACAGTGCGCAAAAGGATCATTGGATCTTATTCCAACACAAGTGAGAACCGACAGATGATTAGCCCTATGTAACCCGTAGCCGAACCATTTTCACTGAGAGGACGGATGGTAGCCATTGGTGATGCCAGGGCATCTAGGCTAGTTTTACTTACCTTTTCTTTACTGTTTTAGGGTAGTTTCATGCATTTTCTTAGTGAATAAGACAAGTTTTGGATGAAAATACACTCACACCTTGATTCAAGCAACTAGTGTGAACTTTGCATGATTTCATGAGAATTTTGCTAGAATTTCATGATAAATTGATGATGCATAATCTCATGACTTTGGCTAGAGCTTTGATGCACTTAAATTGCTTGATTTCAGGGCAAAGGAAGCAAGGAAGAACCACGTTAGTATTCACGTTAACCTAGTTAATGTGAACACTAACGTGGAATGGTAAAAAGCTTACAACGTTAATGAGAAAAGTGATCACCAATAACGCCTGCGAAGCCATCCATAGCTCACGTTACTTGCCACGTTAACTAAGTTAACGTGGTAGTTAACGTAGAAGCAAAAGGGAACTCCAATGTTAAGAGAAAACGTGAACACCAATAACGTTTTCCTCCAACGTTAGTGGTAAAAGTGAACACCACTAACGTTGGAGAACTTGGCAATGATCCACGTTAAGAGTCACGTTAACTTAGTTAACGTGAACTCTAACGTGGAAGAGGAAAACAAAAGCCAACGTTAGTGACACTCACTTTTGTCACTAACGTTGGACCAACTAGCATTGCCTATGTTAACTTTCACGTTAAGACCATTAACGTGAAAGTTAACGTGGAGTTAAGATCAAAGAGCCAACGTTAGTGACACTCACTTTTGTCACTAACGTTGGAAGATGGCATCACTACTACGTTAAGAACCACGTTAACTTAGTTAACGTGAGTTCTAACGTAGAAAATTTGGGCATTTGGAGCGTTAGTGACAAAGGTGAGTGTCACTAATGCTCTCGAAGGTGAGACACACCCACATTAAGAGTCACGTTAGCTACACTAACGTGAACTCTAACGTAGGAACAAAAGGCACCAAGCAACGTTAATGGGAAAAGTGATTCCCAATAACGTTCTTAAAGGGGTATAAGCCAACGTTATTGGGAAAAGTGAGTCCCAATAACGTTGGCCAAAAATTGAGAAGGCAACGTTAGTGGTCACGTTAAGACCACTAACGTTGGAGTTAACATGGGTATATAAGGGTGGAATGTTAGTGGAAAAAGTGAATGCCACTAACGTTCTCGAACCCACAATGGCACTCAACGTTAATCTCACTAAATACCCAAGCCTAATTCATATTTCTCTACAAGCTGGGCCCACTAAAGATGAGAACTGCTTCAACTCAAGATCCAGAGCCCACATCCAAGACTTGAAGAACTCACTAGAAGATCAAGAGGAGTAGTATATATAGGAGTAGTTTTGAACTATAGAGAAGTTGGGCACTTTTGGGAACTACTCTCTATAGATTTACTTTTCTGCACTTTTAGCATGGATTCTTCTTTTCTGCCATTTTTCATTTCTAGAGCTATGAACAACTAAACCCCTTTCATTGGGTTAGGGAGCTCTGTTGTAATTTGATAGATCAATTATAGTTTTCATTCTTCTTCTTCTTTCTTTTCTCTTGATCTTACTAGAAAGCTTTCGATCTTAATTCAATTGGTTAGTTGTCTTGGAAAAGAAACTCTCCATAATTGGATCTCCTTTGAGCCTTGGAAAAAGGATGAGGAGATCATGCTAGAAATGCTTTCTCATGTTGGACCAAATTGGGATTTGGGCGGATATAGTGACATGTAATCCTCCCAACACTTTGATTTGGAAATGCATGTGGTATAATTAGTGACCACACTTCATCTCTTCCCATGAGCAATTAAATCAAGGAATTGAGCAATTGTTCAAGCTTAGAGAGATTGGATTGCCAAGGAATTGGGATCCAATCACTTAAGATTACTAAGGAGATCAATGAATGCATTGATTGAGGAAGAGATGAGAATGAACTTGATCCGGAGAATGCAACATCTCCTGAACCCAACGATTACCCCATTTCTGATCTTACCCATTCTCTTTACTTTCTGCCATTTATTTTCATGTTCATTACCCCAAATCTCCATTTAAGATTCTGCACTTTAATTTCTGTTATTTACTTTTCAGTCCTTTAAATTTCTGTAAGTTCTCAATCTAATTTCTGTTTAGCTCAACTAGCATATTCTTCTAACTAAAGTTGCTTGACCAATCAATCCTTGTGGGATTCAACCTCACTCTATTGTGAGTTTTACTTGACGACAATTCGGTATACTTGCCGAAGGGAAATTTGTTGAGAGACAAGTTTTCATGCATCAATTGACAATGGTGATCCCCCAACATACAGCTTGCCATGGAAAGGAGTATGAATGATTAGATGAAGGCAATAGGAAAGCAGAAGTTCAGGAGCAACAAAGCAGCTCCATATGCTTATCTGAAATTCCCACCAATGAATTGCATAAGTATCCCTATCTTATTTTATGTTTTATTTATCTTTTAATTATCTAAACTCTCATAACATTCTGAATTTTCCCGACTGAGATTTACAGGATGACCATAACTTGCTTCAAGCCGACAATCTCCGTGGTATCGACCCTTACTCATATAAGGTATTACTTGGACGACCCAGTGCACTTGCTGGATAGTTGTATCAGAGTTGTGTATCACAATTCCGTGCACCACATGTCCTCATGCTTAGCTCAAGAGAAGATATAAAGAGTGAAGGGGAATGGTAGGATGTATGAAATGTAACCTATTTATATGAATGCAACTACATGCAAAATATTTTTACCTACTTGGTTAAAAGTAAATAAATCTTTAAAGAACAAATATGAACTGGATTTCACTAATTCAAATCATAAAGAATGAAGTACAAATAGACTTGCAAGGAGAAGATAGCTCATGAAAGCTGATGAGCGGATAATTTGTACGCTTTTTGGCATTGTTTTTAGTATGTTTTTAGTATGATCTAGTTAGTTTTTAGTATATTTTTATTAGTTTTTAATTAAAATTCACTTTTCTGGACTTCACTATGAGTTTGTGTGTTTTTCTGTGATTTCAGGTATTTTCTGGCTGAAATTGAGGGACCTGAGCAAAAATCTGATTCAGAGACTAAAAAGGACTGCAGATGCTGTTGGATTCTGACCTCCCTGCACTCGAAGTGGATTTTCTGGAGCTACAGAAGCCCAATTGGCGCGATCTCAACGGCGTTGGAAAGTAGACATCCTGGGCTTTCCAGCAATATATGATAGTCCATACTTTGCCCAAGATTTGATGGCCCAAACTGGCGTTCAAATTCACCCTCAGAATTCCCAGCGTTAAACGCCGGAACTGGCACCAAAGTGGGAGTTAAACGCCCAAACTGGCATAAAAGCTGGCGTTTAACTCCAAGAAGAGTCTCTACACGAAAATGCTTCAATGCTCAGCCCAAGAACACACCAAGTGGGCCCGGAAGTGGATTTTTATGTCATTTACTCATCTCTGTAAACCCTAGGCTACTAGTTCTCTATAAGTAGGACCTTTTACTATTGTATTGAGATATCGGGGTAGTTATCTTTGTTCTGATGCTATCTTAGATCATTGGGAGGCTGGCCATTTGGCCATGCCTAGACCTTGTACTTATGTATTTTTAACGGTGGAGTTTCTACACACCATAGATTAAGGTGTGGAGCTCTGCTGTACCTCGAGTATTAATGCAATTACTATTGTTCTTCTATTCAATTTCGCTTATTCTTGTTCTAAGATACCACTTGTTCTTCAACTTGATGAATGTGATGATCCGTGACACTCATCATCATTCTCACCTATGAACGTGTGCCTGACAACCACCTCCGTTCTACCTTAGATTAGGTGGATATCTCTTGGATTCCTGATACACGATACATGGTTGATCACCTGACAACTGAGCGCTCGCCTGACAAACGAGCCAGCCATTCCGTGAGATCAGAGTCTTCGTGGTATAGGCTAGAACTGATGGCGGCATTCAAGAGAATCCGGAAGGTCTAACCTTGTCTGTGGTATTCTGAGTAGGATTCAATGATTGAATGACTGTGACGAGCTTCAAACTCCTGAGGGCGGGGCGTTAGTGACAGACGCAAAAGAATCACTGGATTCTATTCCGGCCTGATTGAGAACCGATAGATGGATAGCCGTGCCGTGACAGGGTGCGTTGAACATTTCCACTGAGAGGATGGGAGGTAGCCACTGACAACGGTGAAACCCTTGCATAAGCTTGCCATGGAAAGGAGTAAGAAGGATTGGATGAAAACAGTAGGAAAGCAGAGAGACGGAAGGGACCAAGCATCTTCATACGCTTATCTGAAATTCCCACCAATGAATTACATAAGTATCTCTATCTTTATCTTTATGTTTTATTCGTATATCACCCATATCCATTTGAGTTTGCCTGACTAAGATTTACAAGGTGACCATAGCTTGCTTCATACCAACAATCTCTGTGGGATCGACCCTTACTCGCGTAAGGTTTATTACTTGGACGACCCAGTACACTTGCTGGTTAGTTGTGCAAAGTTGTGTTTATGCCATGGTATTGAACACCAAGTTTTTGGGTTCATTACCGGGGATTAATTGAGTTGTGAAAAGTATTGATCACAATTTCGCGCACGAAGTTTTTGGCGCCGTTGCCGGGGATTGTTCGAGTATGGACAACTGACGGTTCATCTTGTTGCTTAGATTATGTATTTTTTTTTTCAGAATTCTTGAAGATGAATTCTAGAGTTTCATGATGATCTGTTGAAGTCTGGCTGGCTGTGAAGCCATGTCTAATTTCATTGGACCGAGGTTTCAACTTATCATCACAAGAGCTTGTTGATTTCTATCAATCTTGCTATTGGAGCAGTGATCTGCTAAGGCTTGGCTGGCCTTTGGCCATGTCTAGTGTTTTGGACCGAAGCTTTCTTTGAAAGCTTGGCTGGCTGTGAAGCCATGTCTAATTCCTGGACCGGAGTCTTAGACTAAACATTGCATGATTCCTGGAATTCTCATTAAGAATTTTGATACCTTTATTTTCCTTTTTTTTTCACTTAATTTTCGAAAAAAAAAGCACAAAAAATTTACAAAATCATAAAAACCAAAAATATTGTATGTTTCTTGTTTGAGTCTAGTGTCTCATTTTAAGTTTGGTGTCAATTGCATGCATTCATTCATATGTCTTAAAGATCTTCAAGTAATTCTTGATGATTTCTTACTTTGATCTTTGAATTCTCTTGACTTGAGTGTTTATGTGTCTCATATGCATTCTCATTAGTGTCAGTAGTATACCAACAGCTAAGTTTGGTGTCTTGCATGCATTGTTATTTGATTTTAGTTGCATTTTGATTATTCCTCTTTAGTAAAAATCCAAAAATATTTTTAATTTGTGTCTTTTCAAGTCAATAATACAGAGAATTGAAGATTCAGAACATACTGCAGAGGAATTGCACAGAAAAAGCTGGGCGTTCAAAATGCCCAGTGAAGAAGACAGACTGGCGTTTAAACGCCAGCCAGGGTGCCTGGTTGGGCGTTTAACGCCCAAAAGGGTAGAGTTTTGGGCGTTAAACGCCAGAATGTGCACCATATTTTTTTCAGGTTTTCAAAATTTTTCAAAATCAAATCTTTTTCAAATCATATCTTTTCAATCATATGTTTTCAAAATCAATTTCTTTCCTTTTTCAAAGATACTTGCTATCAATTAATGATTTGATTCAACATTTCAAGTATGTTGCCTTTTCTGTTGAGAAAGGTTTAATGTTTGAATCATATCTTTTCTTGATAGCCAAGTCATAAATTTTTAAAATCAAATCTTTTTAAAATGTTTTTCAAATCATATCTTCTCAATCACATTTTTTTTAAAAACTAATTATATCTTCTTAACCACATCTTTTTCTAATAGTTTTCAATCAAATCTTTTTGATTTCTAATTTCAAATTCTTTTTCAAACATCATTTGATTTCTTTCACACTTTTATTTTCGAAAATCAATTAGTGTTTCTCAAAACGTTTTCAAAATCTTCTACTCAATTTTTGAAAATTACTTCCCTTCTTCTCATATCCTTCTATTTATGGACTAACACTATTCCTTAATGCAAAATTCGAACTCCATCTTCTTTGATAAGTTCAAATTTTCTGCTTCTACCTTCTAATTTTCTTTTCCTCTGACACCTCAAGGAATCTCTATACTGTGACAAAGAGGATTCCACATTTTTCTTGTTTTCTTCTCTTTCATATGAGCAGGAGCAAAGATAAAAACATTCTTGTTGAGGCTGATCCTGAACCTGAAAGGACCTTGAAGCGAAAGCTAAGAGAAGCTAAGGCACAACTCTCTGTAGAGGACCTAACAGAAATCTTCAAAGAAGATGAACTCATGGCAGCCGAAAACAACAACAATGCCAACAATGCAAGGAAGGTGCTGGGTGACTTTACTGCACCTACTCCCGACTTCTATGGGAGAAGCATCTCTATCCCTGCCATTGGAGCAAACAACTTTGAGCTTAAGCCTCAATTAGTTTCTCTAATGCAACAGAATTGCAAGTTCCATGGACTTCCACTGGAGGATCCTCATCAGTTCTTAGCTGAATTCTTGCAAATCTGTGACACTGTCAAGACTAATGGGGTTGACCCTGAGGTCTACAGACTTATGCTATTCCCCTTTGCTATAAGAGACAGAGCTAGGACATGGTTGGACTCACAACCTAAAGAAAGCCTGAACTCTTGGGAAAAGCTAGTCAATGCCTTCTTGGCAAAGTTCTTTCCACCTCAAAAATTGAGTAAGCTTAGAGTGGAAGTCCAAACCTTCAGACAGAAGGAAGGAGAATCCCTCTATGAAGCTTGGGAAAGATACAAACAATTAATCAGAAAGTGTCCCTCTGATATGCTTTCTGAATGGAGCATCATAGGTATTTTCTATGATGGTCTGTCTGAACTGTTCAAGATGTCTTTGGATAGCTCTGCTGGAGGATCTCTTCATCTGAAGAAGACGCCTACAGAAGCTCAAGAGCTAATTGAAATGGTTGCAAATAACCAATTCATGTACACTTCTGAAAGAAATCCTGTGAACAATGGGACAAATCAGAAGAAAGGAGTTCTTGAGATTTATACTCTGAATGCCATATTGGCTCAGAACAAAATATTGACTCAACAAGTCAATATGATTTCTCAAAGTCTGTCTGGAATGCAAAATGCACCAGGTAGTACTAAGGAAGCTTCATCTGAAGAAGAAGCTTATGATCCTGAGAACCCTTCAATAGAAGAGGTGAATTACATTGGAGAACCCTATGGAAACACCTACAATCCTTCATGGAGAAATCATCCAAATCTTTCATGGAAGGATCAACAGATACCTCAACAAGGTTTCAACAACAATAATGGTGGAAGAAACAGGTTTAGCAATAGCAAGCCTTTTCCATCATCTTCTCAGCAACAGACAGAGAGTTCTAAGCAGAACAACTCTGACTTAGCAACCATGGTCTCTGATCTAATCAAAACCACTCAAAGTTTCATGACTGAAACAAGGTCCTCCATAAGAAACTTGGAGGCACAAGTGGGTCAGCTGAGCAAGAAAATTACTGAACTCCCTCCTAGTACTCTCACAAGCAATACAGAAGAAAATCCAAAAGGAGAGTGCAAAGCCATCAACATGGCCGAATTGGAGAGGAGGGAGAGGCAGTGAACGCCACTGAGGAAGACCTCAATGGACGTCCACTGGCCTCCAATGAGTTCCCCAATGAGGAACCATGGGAATCTGAGGCTCAAAATGAGACCATAGATATTCCATTGAACTTACTTCTGCCATTCATGAGCTCTGATGAGTATTCTTCATCTGAAGAGGATGAGTATGTCACTGAAGAGCAAGTTGCTAAATACCTTGGAGCAATCATGAAGCTAAATGACACGTTATTTGGTAATGAGACTTGGGAGGATGAAACCCCTTTGCTCACTAAAGAACTGGATGACTTGTCTAGGCAGAAACTACCTCAAAAGAGACAGGATCCTGGGAAGTTTTCAATACCTTGTACCATTGGCACCATGACCTTCAAGAAGGCCTTGTGTGACCTAGGGTCAAGTGTAAACCTCATGCCTCTCTCTGTAATGGAGAAGCTAGGGATCTTTGAGGTGCAAGCTGCAAAAATCTCACTAGAGATGGCAGACAACTCAAGAAAACAAGCTTATGGACTTGTAGAGGATGTTCTGGTAAAGGTTGAAGACCATTACATCCCTGCTGATTTCATAGTCCTTGAGACTGGGAAATGCATGGATGAATCCATCATCCTTGGCAGACCCTTCCTAGCCACAGCAAAGGCTGTGATTGATGTTGATAGAGGAGAATTGATCATTCAAGTGAATAAAGAATCCTTGGTGTTTAAGGCTCAAGGATATCCCTCTGTCACCATGGAGAGGAAGCATGAAGAGCTCCTCTCAAAACAGAGCCACACAGAGCCCCCACAGTCAAACTCTAAGTTTGGTGTTGGGAGGCCACAACCAACTTCTAAGTTTGGTGTTGAACCCCCACATTCAAACTCTAAGTTTGGTGTTGGGAGGTTCCAACATAGCTCTGAGCATTTCTGAGGCTCCATGAGAGCCCACTGTTAAGCTACTGACATTAAAGAAGCGCTTGTTGGGAGGCAACCCAATGTTATATCTTATCTATTTTCCTTTGTTATTTTATGTTTTTTGTAGGTTGATGATCATGAGAAGTCACAAAATCAATTGAAAAATCAAAAACAGAATGAAAAACAGGAAGAAAAACAGCACACCCTGGAGGAAGAACCTACTGGCGTTTAAACGCCAGTAAGGCTAGCAAATGGGCCTTTAACGCCCAGTCTGGCACCATTTTGGGCGTTTAACACCAGAAAGGGGCACCAGACTGGCGTTAAATGCCAGAAAAGGGCAAGCACTTGGCGTTAAACGCCAGAAATGGGCACCAGCCCAGCGTTTAACGCCAGAATTGGCTCAAAACGCAATTTTGCTTGCCATTTGTTGCAGGGATCACTTTTCCTTGACACCTCAGGATCTGTGGACCCCACAGGATCCCCACCTACCCTACCACTCTCTCTCTTCTTCACCCATTCACCAATCACCTCAACACCTCTTCCCCAAAAACCCTTCACCTATCAAATCCCATCTTTCTCTTCACCACTCACATCTATCCTTCATAAAACCCCACCTACCTCACCCTTCAAATTCAAACCACTTTCCCTCCCAAACCCACCCATACATGGCCGAACCATGCACTCCCCCACTCCTATATAAACCCATCTTCACTCCTTCATTTTCACACAACCTAAACACCACTACTCTCCCTTTTTGGCCGAACACAAAGCCATTCCCTTCTTTGTTATTTCTTCTTCTTCTACTCTCTTCTTTCTTCTTTTGCTCGAGGACGAGCAAACCTTTTAAGTTTGGTGTGGTAAAAGCATTGCTTTTTGTTTTTCTATAACCATTATGGCATCCAAGGCCGGAGAAACCTCTAGAAAGAGGAAAGGGAAGGCAAAAGCTTCCACCTCCGAGTCATGGGAGATGGAGAGATTCATCTCAAGGGTGCATCAAGACCACTTTTATGAAGTTGTGGCCTTGAAGAAGGTGATCCCCGAGGTCCCATTTTCACTCAAAAAGAGTGAATATCCGGAGATCCGACATGAGATCCGAAGAAGAGGTTAGGAAGTTCTTACCAACCCCATTCAACAAGTCGGAATCTTGATGGTTCAAGAGTTCTATGCCAATGCATGGATCACCAAGAACCATGATCAAAGTGTGAACCCGGATCCAAAGAATTGGCTTACTATGGTTCGGGGGAAATACTTGGATTTTAGTCCGGAAAATGTAAGGTTGGCATTCAACTTGCCCATGATGCAAGGAGATGAACATCCTTACACTAGAAGGGTCAACTTTGATCAAAGGTTGGACCAAGTCCTCACAGTCATATGTGAAGCGGGCGCCCAATGGAAGAGAGATTCAAGAGGGAAGCCGGTTCAATTGAGAAGGCATGACCTCAAACCCGTGGCTTGAGGATGGTTAGAGTTTATCCAACGCTCAATCATTCCCACTAGCAACCGGTCTGAAGTTACTATAGACCGGGCTATCATGATTCATAGCATCATGATTGGAGAAGAAATAGAAGTTCATGAGGTTGTAGCTCAAGAACTTTATAAAGGTGGCAGACAAGTCCTCTACCTTGGCAAGGTTAGCCTTTCCTCATCTCACTTGTCACCTCTGTTATTCAGTTGGAGTTGACATAGAGGGAGACATCCCTATTGATGAGGACAAGCCCATCACTAAGAAGAGGATGGAGCAAAAAAGAGACCCCTCTCATCATCAAATCCCTGAGATGCCTCAAGGGATGCACTTTCCTCCCCAAAACTATTGGGAGCAACTAAACACCTCCCTAGGAGAATTGAGTTCCAACATGGGACAACTAAGGGTGGAGCACCAAGAACATTCCGTCCTCCTCCATGAAATTAGAGAAGATCAAAGAATCATGAGAGAGGAGCAACAAAGACAAGGAAGAGACATTGAGGAGCTCAAGCACTCCATAGGATCTTCAAGAGGAAGAACAAGCCGCCATCACTAAGGTGGACCCGTTCTTTAATTTCCTTGTTCTTTATTTTTCTGTTTTTCGAATTTTAGTGCTTATGTTTATCTATGTTTGTGTCTTGTGATCATTAGTGTCTTAGTGTCTATGCCTTAAAGTTATGAATGTCCTATGAATCCATCACCTTTCTTGAAAAAAAAAATGTTCTTAATTGAAAAAGAGAAGAATTGCATAAATTTTGAATTTTATAACAGTTTAATTATTTTGATGTGGTGGCAATACTTTTGTCTTCTGAATGTATGCTTAAACAATGCATATGTCTTTTGAATTTGTGGCTCATGAATGTTGGCTCTTGAAAGAATGATGAAAAAGGAGACATGTTACTGAGGATCTGAAAAATCATAAAAATGATTCTTGAAGCAAGAAAAAAAAGCAGTGAATACAAAAAAAGAGAGAGAAAAACGAAAAAAAAAGGGAAAAAAGAAAACGAAAAAAAAAGAGAGAAAAAGAAAGAAATAAAGTTGTGATCCAAGGCAAAAAGAGTGTGCTTAAGAACCCTGGACACCTCTAATCGGGGACTCTAGCAAAGCTGAGTCACAATCTGAAAAGGTTCACCCAATTATGTGTCTGTGGCATGTATGTATCCGGTGGTAATACTGGAAGACAGAGTGCTTTGGGCCACGGCCAAGACTCAATAGGTAGCTGTGTTCAAGAATCATCATACTTAACTAGGAGAATCAATGACACTATCTGGATTCTGAGTTCCTAAAGAAGCCAATCATTCTGAATTTCAAAGGATAGAGTGAGATGCCAAAACTATTCAGAGGCAAAAAGCTAAAAGCCCCGCTCATCTAATTAATACTGATCTTCATAGATGTTTTTGGAATTCATTGCATATTCTCTTCTTTTTATCTTATTTGATTTTCAGTTGCTTGAGGACAAGCAACAATTTAAGTTTGGTGTTGTGATGAGCGGATAATTTGTACGCTTTTTGGCATTGTTTTTAGTATGTTTTTAGTATGATCTAGTTAGTTTTTAGTATATTTTTATTAGTTTTTAGTTAAAATTCACTTTTCTGGACTTCACTATGAGTTTGTGTGTTTTTCTGTGATTTCAGGTATTTTCTGGCTGAAATTGAGGGACCTGAGCAAAAATCTGATTCAGAGACTAAAAAGGACTGCAGATGCTGTTGGATTCTGACCTTTCTGCACTCGAAGTAGATTTTCTGGAGCTACAGAAGCCCAATTGGCGCGCTCTCAACGGCGTTGGAAAGTAAACATCTTGGGCTTTCCAGCAATATATGATAGTCCATACTTTGCCCAAGATTTGATGGCCCAAACCGGCGTTCAAAGTAACCCTCAGAATTCCCAGCGTTAAACGCCGGAACTGGCACCAAAGTGGGAGTTAAACGCCCAAACTGGCATAAAAGCTGGCATTTAACTCCAAGAAGAGTCTCTACACGAAAATGCTTTAATGCTCAGCCCAAGCACACACCAAGTGGGCCCGGAAGTGGATTTTTATGTCATTTACTCATCTCTGTAAACCCTAGGCTACTAGTTCTCTATAAGTAGGACCTTTTACTATAGTATTGAGACATCGGGGTAGTTATTTTTGTTCTGATGCTATCTTAGATCATTAGGAGGCTGGCCATTTGGCCATGCCTAGACCTTGTACTTATGTATTTTCAACGGTGGAGTTTCTACACACCATAGATTAAGGTGTGGAGCTCTGCTGTACCTCGAGTATTAATGCAATTACTATTGTTCTTCTATTCAATTCCGCTTGTTCTTGTTCTAAGATACCACTTGTTCTTCAACTTGATGAATGTGATGATCCGTGACACTCATCATCATTCTCACCTATGAACGTGTGCCTGACAACCACCTCCGTTCTACCTTAGATTGGGTGGATATCTCTTGGATTCCTGATACACGATGCATGGTTGATCGCCTGACAACCGAGCGCTCGCCTGACAAACGAGCCAGCCATTCCGTGAGATCAGAGTCTTCATGGTATAGGCTAGAACTGATGGCGGCATTCAAGAGAATCCGGAAGGTCTAACTTTGTCTGTGGTATTCTGAGTAGGATTCAATGATTGAATGACTGTGACGAGCTTCAAACTCCTGAGGGCGGGGCGTTAGTGACAGATGCAAAAGAATCACTGGATTCTATTCCGGCCTGATTGAGAACCGACAGATGGATAGCCGTGCCGTGACAGGGTGCGTTGAACATTTCCACTGAGAGGATGGGAGGTAGCCACTGACAACGGTGAAACCCTTGCATAAGCTTGCCATGGAAAGGAGTAAGAAGGATTGGATGAAAACAGTAGGAAAGCATAGGTGACGCGCATGCCTGGATGGCTGTTTTTGCAAGTGATCTGGATGCGTCAGGGACGTGTACGCGTGGGTGTGTTTGTGCCTAAATCACGCCTCCAGTCACGTTCCCACGTAACTCTCTGTTCAATCTCCCCTTTTTCATGCATGTGCAGATGACGCGAACACGTCAGCGACGCTCGCGCGTTGTGTGCCTATCCTCTCTTTTTTTATATGCAGAATGCAGAATGTGGACTATATGCAACAATAATGAGAAGAGTCACTAAAATAAAATTAAGAAGAGAGAGAAGAACGATCATACCATGGTGGGTTGTCTCCCTCCTAGCACTTTTAGTTAAAGTCCTTAAGTTGGACATTTTGTGAGCTCCTTGTTATGGTGGCTTGTGCTTGAACTCGTCCAGGAATCTCCACCAATGTTTGTACTTCCAATAGCCTCCGGGATCCCAAGCTAGGCACAGAAAGCCTTCAAAAAAGTTAAAGCAAGTGACAATGCCCTAAGAGTATTGATTGCTAGGCTGAATTCCGGGGTCCCAAATCTTGCTTTTGCACCCGTCTTTGTGTTGATTACCATTGTTCCAACTAGGTGGCTCGCGATTTGAATTCTCATAGAGACATCCAAACAACCTTCTAGACCCATTCGATTGAGCTCTACACCAATCCTTGCACTTCAACTTGGAGCATGCAACCATATTGAACCTTGCAGGACAACTCTTACCACTAACCATCTTTCTCTTATTCTTAATGCCACAAAGAGCTCTAAGTTGACCATTCATCTCCAGTAGCCCATATTCAAGTAGGAAAGTAAAGGATAAGGATAGGAATTTTATCCACTTGAATGTTGTATTGGATGGTAATGGCCTTAGGAGAGGTGTTTCTAGTGATCTTGTAAGTTCCATTCCCTTGTGTTCTCCCTGGATAACTTTCACCTATTTGCAAGCTTCTTCAATATCAACTTCTTCCTCTTGGTAGCTTTCTTCCAATTTAATCTCTTCCTCATCGCTTACCAAGGTCATGGGAGGTTGTGCTTCTTCTTCTTCAATCTCCGTCTCTTGATCAACCTCTTCAAAGTCTTCAACCATGATATGTCTTGAAGGTTGTACACCCTCCTCAACATCAAATTCAAACATCTTGGAAGTAGGTTTTATGACTTGACCTTCCCATGGAGGTTTCGCATCTCTGAAGTTCTCAACCACTTCCTCTTTAACTATTGCAGCTTTGTCCAGTTGTTTTAGCATAAAATTGTACTCCTCCTTGATGATTTCTTTTCTATGACAAATCCTTTCAACTACTACTTCATCTGCAAAGGTCTCTCCTACCTTCACCTTTAGGGCCTCTTCTAGCTTCTTATGAAGTATGGATTCGTGAAGAAGATCCTTTCTCTCTTGTTCTATGTCAATAGCATCATTGGGATCATGTTGCTCTTGGCTTGATGGATGTAGGTTCTCTTCTATGGAGGGTGGTGTTGGGATGGAAAGATCATTATGTGGTTGAAAAGGAAGTGCACTTGAGCTTGAGGGTTGATTGTTGAGGGTATTCAGTGGTCCAATTTGGGCGACGAGAGCTTGTATAGTAGAGTTTTAGATCGGTAATTACTTTCTCCATGGAAGTTTGCCTTTGGTGCATAACTCTAAGAGTGTTGGTATCCAATGGAGGTTGGGGTGGATAGGAGGGTTCATTAGTTGGGAGAAAGGGTTCATGGTATGAAGTTAGTTCATCTTGATAAGGATAAGGAGATGATGTATATTGAGGTGGTGGTTCTTGGGAGTAATTGTGCTGGAATGGGGGTGGTTCTAAGTATGGTTCATAAGGTGGATAAGGGTCAGGGTCATATGGAGGTAAATGGTGAAAAATGACTTGTGAGTGTGGTGGTTCAAAGCTATGCTGAGGAAGGGGTTCATGGCACTGATAAAGTAAACCGTGATGACCAGTGGAGTGAAAACAGCTCTGAAGATAGTGCAATGGAAGTAACTTTTGATGATAGTGATGATGATTGGAATGGTGATGGTGTTTGTATGATGTTGATATTACAACTAAGAAGGATTTCCAAAAAATGAAACAGAGTGTTCTAATTGAGAGAGTGCAAGGAGAATTCAGTGCTAGTATTACCAAGGGAAAGGAGAAAGTGGTGGCTGTTGGACTAAGTGACGAACGGATTCTTGCATGGCCTAGAATTTTACAAATAAGCTCTCATTGAAAGTATAGCTTCTAAACCAACGAAAATTCTTTCGTACAAAAAACTTGTTTGTCTCTAAAGCAAACCCAATAAAATTGATAACCGAAGTATTTAAACCTCGGGTCGTCTCTCAAGGAATTGCAGGGAGGTATGATTTATTATTGTTTATGGAAAAGTATCTTTTGGGTTTTTGAAATAGGGAACAGGAAAATAAACTGGCAGTAAAGTAAACTAATTATCATGAAAACTATTGCAAGGTATAAGAACTGGAAGTCCCATCCTAGTTATCCTTATCAGGTATGATGAGAATTGTTTATTGCTCCCACTTAGTTAACCCTTACTAAATAAAGGAAAGTCAAGTGGACTAATCAATTTGATTCCTTAAGTCCTAGTCAACTCCTATGGAAAGACTAGCTTTAGAGGGATCCAAATCAATCAGCAAATTCCAATTTTCAATCAACAGCTGGGTTTGATAACTCAAGTGTCACCAATTACTCAACCAAAGCAAAGGGAGGAAAAATCCAAATTATTTATATCATAAATAGAAGAAAGCAATCATAAATCTGAAATACCTCAAATTGCATTAAATAAAGAAAATTGAATCTAACATGGAGTTCATAAATCAAATTGGGAAAATAAACGAACTAAAGTCATAAAATAGATAAAAGTAGAAGAGAGACTAAATTAAAGGAACATTGAACTTGGAATTTGAGAAGAAGCAAACCTAACCTAAGAGAAATCCTAAATCCTAAAAACTAAGAGAGAGGAGAGAGTCTCTCTCTCTAAAAAAACTACATCTAAAACCTAAAATTATGTGAATGATGAATGATGAGCTGCCCTCCTCATTCCTCCACTTTGCAGCCTTTAATCTATGTTTTTTGAGCCGAGAACTGGGCCAGAAACAGCCTAGAAACTGCTGGGGGCGAATTATGCAACTTTCTGCACGTGGCATCCGTCACGCCTGCGCGTCATTTGGAAGTTTTCCTTGTCATGCGTCTGCGTCATCCATACGTGCGCGTCACTGCCATTTCCTTCAAAACTTCATTTTTGCGCATTCCTTCCACTTTTGCATGTTTTCTTCCTGTTCTCTAAGCCATTTCTGCCCTATAAAGCCTAAAACTACTCAACACACAGATCACGGCATCGAATGGTAATAAAGGATAATTACAATTAACAATTTTATGGTCTAGGAAACATATTTTCACGTATATTACGGAATACAGAAGGAATTGTAAAACGAAGCAATTTATATGAATAAGTGAGCAAAGACTTGATAAAAACCACTCAATTGAGTACAAGAAATATCATAAAATAGTGGTTTATCACTAAGGAGTGAAAATGATGGATATGAGAGTGAGGAATTATGGGATGTCCCTATAAGTGATGATGAAGGGGATCCCTTGTTGAGGAAGTACCCTTTGCACAAGAATTTGAAGAACATGAAGGAGTATAAATGGGAGATTGGGACAATGTATGTGGCTAGTAATGCTTTTAAGGAATGTGTAACTAGCTATGCTGTGCACAGTGACAGAGGAGTATGGTTCTCAAAGTGTGATAGCCATAGGTGTAAGGCAGTTTGCCAAGAAGGATACAAGTGGTTTGCATATTGCCATAAGATAAAGAGGGAGGATACATGGCAGTTGACCAGCTGTTATAAAAAACACACATGCAGCAAGGCAACCAAAATTGGTATCATGAGTTCTCAATGGCTTAGAAGCTTTTATGAAGAAGATTTGTGAGAACCCAAAGATCAAGTTGAGAACCTTGATGAGGAAGGCTCATAGCAAGTGGAATGTTGACCTCACAAAAACCAAAGTTGCCAGAATGAAGCAGTTAGTATTGAATGAGATTAATGGTACTAATGGAGAGCAATATAGGAGGATCCATGACTATGCTGCTAAGTTACTGAGGTCAAATCCGGGTACCACTGTTTGGATATAAGTTCAGAGACCTCTTGAGTTTCAATTAGAGACACCAATCCTTGGTAAGGACATGAGACCATGGTTTGAGAGGATCTATATCTGCTTGAATGCTTACAAAAGGAGCTTCATGGTGTGCAGACCCATGATTAGTCTTGATGGATGCTTCATCAAGACTCCATATGGAGGTCAACTTTTAACAGCTATTGGATGCGACCCCAACAATCAGATTTTTCCCATTGCCTATATTGTTGTTGAAGCTGAGACAAAAGACTCATGGACTTGGTTTTTGTTGAATTTATGTGATGATTTGGGTGTGAACAAAATCAGAAGGTATACATTCATGAGCGACCAACAAAAGGTAACCCTCATATTTAAGCAGGTTTTACTTCAAATTATGTACTTGATTCTTTTTTTACTTCAAATTGTGATGTTATTGACTTGATCTATTTTTAAATTCTATTATTGACTTGTTTTGTTTTTAAATTTTCTGTCCAAGGGATTGATTCCTACCTTTGATGAGTTGCTGCCTGGCATAGATCACAGATTTTGTGTCAGGCACTTATATAGAAATTTTAGAAAAAGGTACCTAGGTGTTTAGCTGAAAATGATGATGTGAAAGGCTGCAAAGGTAACATATGTTTAGGTGTGGGAGAGAAGGATGAAGGAGATTCAGACGGTTGATCAAGGATCTTATAAGCATCTCATGGAGATCCCTGCTAAGTATTGGAGCAAGTCTAGGTTTAATTATTTACCTAGATGTGATGCACTTGTAAATAACGTGTGAATGTTTTAACTCTATTATCGTAGAAGTTAGAGAGAAACCCATAGTATCTATGTTATAAGATATTAGGATTTATCTTATGAATAGGTGGGATGATAATAGACAAAGTATACTGACATATGCTGGAGATATTTTGCCAGAAATAAACAAGAAAATTGAAAGAGAGTTTGATGAAGGTGGGGAGTGGTTGGCCATCTATGCGGGTAGGGACAAGTATGAGGTGTTCAGCAGCCTACAGGGACAAATTTGTTGTGGACTTAAAGAACCATGAGTGCCCCTGTAGAAAGTTTCAGCTAACAGGTTATTCTTGTGAGCATGCCATGAGTTGCATTAGTAAAATGTGTTTAGATGTTAAGAACTATGTGAAAAATTACTATAAGAAGGTGACCTATGTGGATTGTTATCAATATGAAATCTACCCTGTTAATGAACAAATCTGTGAGACCGGACTCAGAATGATGATGTGCTGCCACCAGTCTTTAGGAAACCAATAGGGCATCCTAAATTAAGCAGGAACAAGGCTGGTGATGAGCCAAAGAATAATGGACCACTGTCTAAATTATCCAAGGTTGGACAACAACAAAAATAATGCTCCTACTGTTTTGCACTTGGTCACAATAAAAGAACCTGCCCTAGAAAACGTAGGGTAGAAGCCTCAGCAAAAAAGATAAATTTGTTGATACCAATTTAGACTATGCTTCTATGGATTCAAGATAATTTAGACTATGTAATTGATTATTACCAATTTATTGAAACCAACTTGTTGATATCTCTATTTTTTGTTACTGGTTGTAGAATGATGCAGCTCAACAGGGCAAGAAAAGTGTGGCACAATTAGGACTAGAAACCCCATCAAGATTGCAGCAAAGGAAACAGCAGCAGCAGCAACAAAAACTCAGCCAAATAGGAAGAGCAATACACAAGGTGTATGGACCTAATAGTCACAAACCTCCTTCAAGAGAGCTAAATGCAGTAGCAGTGCTAGTCAATCACAGCCATTGACAATAACAATTAATAGCCCATCAAGAAAGACCTTGAAGTACATGGCCAAAACACCACCTAGGACCTGGAAAGAATTGGGATGAATTTGTAGTAGCTTTTATTGTTTGAATGTATGTTTTGTAATGAAAGTGGCAATAACCAAGAGCTGATGTCCTTGTAATGCTTTAGACAAGCTACTTTAAGACTTCTATTTTGATGGTTATCTTTTCTGTTGTTATGCTTTTTCTGGTTATGTTCGCATACTTTAAGACTTGTTTGGAGTATTGTAATGTGTTCCGAGGGTTACCTGAAACTGTAGGTCGATCTTCGGATGAGATCTGTAGTGCTGGTCGGTGCTACTGTGTCCGACCTGTTTGGAGCTGGTGGAGCTGCTGATCCTTCATCACTGGAGGGTGGTGGTACTTGCAAGAGACTCCGATGCTTAAGTTAGCACTTGCTTTAGGCAGGTTTTTAGTAGAATCAGAGTATGAGTTATATTTGGGTGCTCCAGTGTATTTATAATAGTATAGAGTGACCTTTCTGGAGATAAGATAGTTATCTTATCTTATCTTTGAGTGAAGTCATCTTATCTTTGAGGGAACCGCCTTTATCCTTCTAATCTTGGGCTGCCCTTGGACTTGGGTCGTGTTCCTTTGTTTGGGCCCTCTTTTTGGGCTTTCGTAGCAGTTTGGCCGAGCTCTTTGAGAAGAGGTCGGGTAATCCTGACTTGAAGAGGTCGGTCGACTTGTCATCAATCAGCCCGGGTCATACAACTCGACCCAGGGCATGAACAGTGCCCCTGCTTGAGCGTGGTCTTCTTCTTAAGGTCGTGTCCTTTCAGATTTTCGACCTCTTCTTGAGAAGCCTGAGCTCGAGCATTTTTTGTTGGGTTTGTAGAACTTTAATTTAGTAGCTTTAAATGTAGAACGTTTCTCTTTGCAGCGCGTGTTTTTGCACTTCCTTGGAAACGTGCGAGGGTTTTAAATGCCCATTAACTTCCCCCTTCGCCGTTTCCTTTGCTTCCCACTCCTTTCTTCTTTTTAAATTTTTCAAAAGAGTTTCTCTTCTCCATTTCCTTTTCTCTTGCTTGATGTAACTTCCCTCTTTCTCTTTGCCCCTCTGTTTCGTCTGTGACTCTTTGTTTCTCTTGCTTCCAAGTTTTCACGTCTTTGTGCTCTCCTTGATTCTGGAAGTGATCGTTGGTGTGGGCTTGCCATTTGCTTCCGTCTTCATCGCCTTCTTACTTTACAGGTTGGTCCTTTTTTCTTTTTTCTTTCCGTGCTATTTCATGCTTGAAAAGTTTTGATATTGCTTGGTTTCGTGTTAGAAAGCTTGAATCTTTCCTGGTAGTTGATGCATTTTAGGGTTTGTTACTATTTCTAATTGTGCCTTCTGATTAGAGATGAACTTTGCTTGATTCTGAAAAAGGTTGCGCTTTTGATGTTTGATGCATGATAGTTCCCTTTGCTGATAAACTCTTTGATTTGTGACTTTCTTTTCGGAGTGTTGCTTGTTAAAAGAGGGTTATTTTTCTTGTTGAGAGATGTCGAGATGTAGACTTGTAGATTTTTTCTGAGTCTTTACTTCATTGCTGCCTCCAAAGGATGCCCTGGACCTTGGTGTGAGTCCTGAGGCCTCCTTTCACTGTTGTATGCTTTAGTCTGAGTTGTTTCCGTATTTGTCCGAGCTGATTTTTTGATTTGTCTAAGCTATTTTGGTTAGTAACCCATTTTTCTTTTTCTTACTGTAGGACTAGTTGACCCATGTCTTCTCGCAAAAATATTGTCGAGACATCCTTCAAAGTCCCTGAGGGCATGTCTGACTGGCTGGACTCCCTCGTCCTGATGTGCATTTCGGTGGTTAATTCTGAATACTGTGCGTGGCTTAGAAAATATCACCAGATCTGTAGTAATAGAAATCAGGAGAAGAACTACGAGTTGGTAGCGCCTGACTCCGACAAGATTTTAAAAAGATAAGATTTTTTTAAAATTGAAAATTTGACTTGACTTGTGAGAAACAACTAATTTTAAAAATTTTTGACCAAGTCAACCCAAAATTTCAAAAATTTGGAGGGAAATAAGGAAAAGATATTTTTTTGATTTTTGAAATTTTAAATATGAGAGAGAAAAACATAAAAATGACCCAAAATATGAAAATTTTGGTTCAAACACATAATGCATGCAAGAACACTATGAATGTCAAGATGAACACCAAGAACACTTTGAAGATCATGATGAACATCAAGAACATAATTTTGAAAAATTTTTGATGCAAAGAAAACATGCAAGACACCAAACTTAGAAATTTTTAATGCTTGGAAAATATGAATGCAAAAATGCACATGAAAAACAACAAAAGACACAAAACAAGAAATCATCAAGATCAAACAAGAAGACTTACCAAGAACAACTTGAAGATCATGAAGAACACCATGAATGCATGAATTTTTTGAAGAAAATGCAAGAAAAATTTTTAAAGCATGCAATTGACACCAAACTTAAAAATTGACTCAAGACTCAAACAAGAAACACCAAATATTTTTTTATTTTTATGATTTTATGATTTTTTGGATTTTTATTAATTTTTTTTCGAAAATATTTTTGGAAAAACGAAAAAGAAAAGAAAATTTTGAAAAATTTTGAAAAGAAAATTACCTAATCTGAGCAACAAGATGAACCGTCAGTTGTTCAAACTCAACAATCCCCGGCAACGGCGCCAAAAATTTGATGGACGAAATTGTGATCCATACTTCTTGTACTTGTATGAAATTTAATAATTGGCTCTATTTGAAGTCACAACTCCGTTCAACTAACCAGCAAGTGCACTGGGTCGTCCAAGTAATACCTTACTTGAGTAAGGGTCGATCCCATGGAGATTGTTGGTATGAAGCAAGCTATGGTCATCTTGTAAATCTCAGTTAAGTGGACTCATAAAGTCAAATGTGATTAGATTGGATAAATAAAAATAAATAAAATAAAAAGGGATAGAAATACTTATGTAAATCAATAGCGGGAATTTCAGATAGGCGTATGGAGATGCTGTGCTCCTCTTGAATCTCTACTTTCTTATTACATTCATCCAATCCTTCATACTCTTTTCCATGGCAAGCTGTATGTAGGGCATCACCATCGTCAATGGCTACTTTTCATCCTCTCGGGAAAATGGTCCTATGCGCTGTCACTGCATGGCTAATCGTCTGGAGGCATCACCCTTGACAATGGCTACATCCCATCCTCTCAGTGAAAATGGTCCAAATGCTCTGTCACAGCACGGCTAATCATCTGTCGGTTCTCAATCAGGTTGGAATAGAATCCATTGATTCTTTTGCGTTTGTCATCACGCCCAGCCTTCAGGAGTTTGAAGCTCGTCACAGTCATTCAATACCGGAATCCTACTCGGAATACCACAGACAAGGTTAGACTTTCCGGATTCCCGGGATCCTACTCGGAATACCACAGACAAGGTTAGACTTTCTGGATCCCCATGAATGCCGCCATCTATCTAGCTTATACCACAAAGATTCTGTTGGGGAATCTAAGAGATATGCGCCCAGCCTAGAGTAGAACGGAAGTGGTTGTCAATCACGCGCGTTCATAGGTGAGAATGATGATGAGTGTCACGGATCATCACATTCATCAAAGTGTTGTGCAATGTATATCTTGGAATAAGAATAAAAGAGAATTGAATAGAAAGTAATAATAATTGTATTGAAACTTGAGGTACAGCAGAGCTCCACACCCTTAATCTATGGTGTGCAGAAACTCCACCGTTGAAAATACATAAGTGAAAGGTTCAGGCATGGCCGAATGGCCAGCCCCCCTAAAACGTGATCAATAGCCTCCTAAGATGAAGAATAAAACAAAACTGAGACCAAAGATGAAACGTGGTCAAAAGACGACTAATACACTAGTAAAAAGTCTTATTTATACTAAACTAGCTACTAGGGTTTACATGAGTAAGTAATTGATGCATAAATCCACTTCCGGGACCCACTTGGTGTATGTTTGGGCTGAGCTTGATCTATCCACGAGCTGAGGCTTTTCTTGGATTTGAACGCCAAGTTATAACGTGTTTTGGGCGTTCAACTCCGGATCATGACGTGTTTTTGGCGTTTAACTCCAGACAGCAGCATGTACTTGGCGTTCAACGCCAAGTTACGTCGTCAATTTCCGAATAAAGTATGGACTATTATATATTTCTGGAAAGCTCTGGATGTCTACTTTCCAACGCCGTTGAGAGCGCGCCATTTGGAGTTCTGTAGCTCCAGAAAATCCATTTCGAGTGCAGGGAGGTCAGATTCCAACAGTATCAGCCGTCCTTTTTGTCAGCCTTTTTCAGAGTTTTGCTCAAGTCCCTCAATTTCAGCCAGAAATTACCTGAAATCACAGAAAAACACACAAACTCATAGTAAAGTCCAGAAATGTGAATTTAACATAAAAACTAATGAAAACATCCCTGAAAGTAGCTTAAACTTACTAAAAACTACCTAAAAACAATGCCAAAAAGCGTATAAATTATCCGCTCATCACAACACCAAACTTAAATTGTTGCTTGTCCCCAAGCAACTGAAAATCAAATAGGATAAAAAGAAGAGAATATACTAAAAATTCCAAAATATCAATGAATATTAATTCTAATTAGATGAGCGGGACTTGTAGCTTTTTGCTTCTGAACAGTTTTGGCATCTCACTTTTTCCTTTGAAGTTTAGAATGATTGGCTTCTCTAGGAACTTAGAATTTTGGATAGTGTTATTGACTTTCCTAGTTAAGCATGTTGATTCTTGAACACAGCTACTTATGAGTCTTGGCCGTGGCCCTAAGCACTTTGTTTTCCAGTATTACCACCGGATACATAAATGCCACAGACACATGACTGGGTGAACCTTTTCAGATTGTGACTCAGCTTTGCTAGAGTCCCCTGTTAGAGGTGTCCAGAGCTCTTAAGCACACTCTTTTTGCTTTGGATCACGACTTTAACCACTCAGTCTCAAGCTTTTCACTTGGACCTTCATGACACAAGCACATGGTTAGGGACAGCTTGATCTAGCCACTTAGGCCTGGATTTTATTTCCTTGGGCCCTCCTATCCATTGATGCTCAAAGCCTTGGATCCTTTTTTAGCCTTGCCTTTTGGTTTTAAGGGCTATTGGCTTTTTCTGCTTGCTTTTTCTTTTTCTATTATTATTTTTTTCGCCAATTATTTTTTTCGCAAGCCTTTTGCTTTTTCACTGCTTTTTCTTGCTTCAAGAATCAATTTCATGATTTTTCAGATCATCAATAACATTTCTCTTTGTTCATCATTCTTTCAAGAGCCAACAGTTTTAACATTCATAAACAACAAGATAAAAAATATGCACTGTTCAAGCATTCATTCAAAAAACAAAAAGTATTGTCACCACATCAATTTAATTAAACTAATTTCAAGGATAAATTCGAAATTCATGTACTTCTTGTTCTTTTGAATTAAAACATTTTTCATTTAAGAGAGGTGAAGGATTAATGGGATTATTCATAACTTTAAGACATAGTTACTAACTACTAATGATCATGAAGTAGAGACACAAAACATAGATAAACATACAACATAAAAACCGAAAAGCAGAAAGAAATAAGAACAAGGAATGAATCCACCTTAGTGGCGACTTCTTCTTGAAGGACCAACAATGTCCTTAAGCTCTTCTATGTCCCTTCCTTGCCTTTGTTGCTTCTCCCTCATTGCTCTTTGATCTTCTCTTATTTCATGGAGAATAATGGAGTGCTCATGATGTTCCACCCTTAATTGTTCCATATTGTGGCTCAAATCTTCTAAGGAAGTGTTGAGTTGTTCCCAATAGTTGTTGGGAGGAAAGTGCATCCCTTGAGACATCTCAGGGATTTCTTAATGATGAGCTTCCTCATGCATCTCTTGAGATCCGTGGGGGGTCTCTTTTGCTTGCTCCATCCTCTTCTTGGTGATGGACTTATCCTCTTCAATGGGGATGTCTCCTTCTATGATAACTCCAGCTGAGTAACATAGATGGCGAATAAAGTGAGGAAAAGCTAGCCTTGCCATGGTGGAGGGCTTTTCGGCTATTTTGTAGAATTCATTGGAGATGACTTCATGAACTTCTACTTCCTCTCCAATCATGATGCTATGAATCATGATGGCCCGATCCACAGTAACTTCAGATCGGTTGCTAGTGGGAATGATGGAGCGTTGAATGAACTCCAACCATCCTCTAGCTACAGGCTTGAGGTCCAGTCTTCTCAGTTGAACTGGCTTGCCTTTGGAGTCTCTTTTCCGTTGAGCTCCTTCCACACATATGTCCATAAGGACTTGGTCCAACCTTTGATTAAAGTTGACCCTTCTGGTGTAGGGGCGTACATCTCCTTGCATCATGGGCAAGTGGAACGCCAACCTCACATTCTCCGGACTAAAATCTAATTATTTCCCCCGAACCATTGTGAGGTAATTCTTTGGGCTCGGGTTCATACTTTGATCATGGTTCCTAGTGATCCATGCATTGGCATAGAACTCTTAAACCATTAAATTTCGACTTGTTGCATGGGGTTGGTTAGGACTTCCCAACCTCTTCTTTGGATTTCATGTCGGATTTCTGGATACTCATTTTTCTTGAGCTTGAAAGGGACCTCAGGGATCACCTTCTTCTTTGCCACAACATCATAGAAGTGGTCTTGATGGCTATTGGAGATGAATCTTTCCATCTCCCATGACTCGGAGGTGGAGGCTTTTGTCTTCCCTTTTCCTTTTCTAGAGGATTCTCCGGCCTTAGGTGCCATTGATGGTAATGGAAAACAGAAAAGATTATGCTTTGACCACACCAAACTTAAAATATTGCTCGTCCTCGAGCAATAGAAGAAAGAAGAGAAGAAGAAGAAGAAGAGAATATGGAGGAGAAGGGGAAGTGTAGGTTCGGCCAAGGTGAAGAAGAGGGGGTTGTTTTGTGTGAAAATGAAGTAGAAAGGAAGTGTATATATAGGGAGGGGGGAGGGTGTAGGTTTGGCCATTTAGGGTGGGAATGAGTGGGAAAGTGTTTTTGAATTTTGAAGGTGGGTGGGGTTTATGGGGAAGAGTGGATGGATGTGAGTGGTGAATAGGTGATTGGGAAGAGAGATTGAGGTGATTGGTGAAGGGGTTTTGGGAAGTGTGACATGGGGAAGAGTGAAATAGGAGTAGGAGGTAAGGTGGGAATATAGTAGGTGGGGATCCTGTGGGGTCCACAGATCCTGAGGTGATCCTGTGGGGTCTATAGATCCTGAGGTGTCAAGAAATTCCATCCCTGCACCAAATAGGCATGTAAAATGCCTTTGCACACCATTCTGGCGTTTAAACGCCGAGTGGTGCACATTCTGGGCGTTCAACGCCCACATGTAACATGTTTCTGGCGTTGAACGCCAGTTTCATGCTTGTTGCTGGCGTTCAGCGCCAGCTTTTCCTCTAGACACGTTCCTGGCATTCAGCGCCAGAATGTTGCTTGTTTCTGGCGTTCAGCGCCAGTTTCATGCTCTGTTCTGGCGTTGAACGCCAGCCAGATGCTCCTTACTGGCGTTGAACGCCAGTCTGTGCTTCCTCCAGGGTGTGATTTTTCTTCTGCTGTTTTTGATTCTGTTTTTAGTTTTTATTATTTTTTCGTGACTCCTCATGATCATGTACCTAATAAAACATAAAATAACAATAAAATAAAAATTAGATAAATAAAATTGGGTTGCCTCCCAACAAGCACTTCTTTAATGTCAATAGCTTGATAGTGGCTCTCATGGAGCCACAAAGGTGATCAGGTCAATGTTGTATAGTCCCAACACCAAACTTAGAGTTTGGATATGGGGTCTTAACACCAAACTTAGAGTTTGGTTGTGGCCTCCCAACACCAAACTTAGAGTTTGATTGTGGGGGCTCTTCTTGACTCTGAACTGAGAGAAGCTCTTCATGCTTACTCTCTTTTGTCACAGAGGGATGGCCATGTGCCTTAAACACAAGGTAGTCCCCATTCAATTGAAGGACTAATTCACCTCTGTTGACATCTATCACAGCTCCTGCTGTGGCTAGGAAAGGTCTTCCAAGGATGATGCATTCATCCTTTTCCTTCCTAGTGTCTAAGATTATGAAATCAGCAGGGATGTAAAGGCCTTCAACCTTTACTAACACGTCCTCTACTATTCCATAAGGTTGTCTCAATGACTTGTCTGCCAATTGTAATGAGAACAAGGCAGGTTGTACCTCAATGATCCACAGCTTCTCCATTACAGAGAGTGGCATAAGATTTATCCCTGACCCCAGATCACATAGAGCTTTTTCAAAGGTTATGGTGCCTATGGTACAAGGTATTAAGAACTTTCCAGGATCTTGTTTCTTTTGAGGTAGAGTTTGCTGAATCCAGGTATCCAGTTCACTAATGAGCAAGGGAGGTTCACTTTCCCAAGTCTCATTACCAAACAACTTGGCATTCAGCTTCATGATAGCTCCTAAATATTGAGCAACTTGCTCTCTAGTCACATCTTTATCCTCTTCAGAGGAAGAATAGTCTTCAGAGCTCATGAATGGCAGAAGGAGATTTAATGGAATCTCTATGGTCTCTATATGAGCCTCAGATTCCTTTGGATCCTTGATAGGAAACTCCTTCTTGCTTGACGGACGTCCCAGGAGGTCTTCCTCCCTTGTGCATTCGGCCATATTGATTATATCAATGGCCTTGCACTCTCCTTTTGGATTCTCTTCTGTATTACTTGGGAGAATACTGGGAGGAGTTTCAATGACTTTCTTACTCAGCTGGCCCACTTGTGCCTCCAGATTTCTGATGGAGGATCTTGTTTCACTCATGAAACTGAAAGTGGCCTTTGACAGATCAGAGACTAGATTGGCTAAATTAGAAGTGTTTTGTTCAGAATTCTCTCTCTGTTGCTGAGAAGATGATGGAAAAGGCTTGCCATTGCTCAGCCTATTGCGTCCACCATTGTTAAAGCCTTGTTGAGGCTTTTGTTGATCCTTCCATGAGAAATTTGGATGATTTCTCCATGATGAGTTATAGGTGTTTCCATAAGGTTCACCCATGTAATTAACCTCTACCATGGCAGGGTTCTCAGGATCATAAGCTTCTTCAGAAGCTGCCTCTTTAGTACTGTCGGATGCATGTTGCCATCCATCCAGATTTTGAGAGATCATGTTGACCTGTTGAGTCAACACTTTGTTCTGAGCCAATATGGCATTCAGAGCATCAATTTCAAGAACTTCTTTCTTCTGAGGTATCCCATTATTCACGGAATTCCTCTCAGAAGTGTACATGAATTGGTTGTTTGCAACCATATCAATGAGTTCTTGAGCCTCTTCAGCCGTTTTCTTTAGGTGAATAGATCCACCTGCAGAATGGTCTAATGACATTTTTGAAAATTCAGATAGACCATAATAGAATATATCTAATATGGTCCATTCTGAAAACATGTCAGATGGACACCTTTTTGTCAGCTGCTTGTATCTTTCCCAAGCTTCATAGAGGGATTCACCATCTTTTTGCTTGAAGGTCTGAACATCCACTCGCAGCTTGCTCAGCTTTTGAGGAGGAAAGAATTTATCCAAGAAGGCAGTGACCAGCTTATCCCAGGAGTCCAGGCTATCCTTGGGTTGTGAATCCAACCATATTCTAGCTCTGTCTCTTACAGCAAAAGGGAAAAGCATGATTCTGTAGACTTCAGGATCAACTCCATTCGAGTTTACAGTCTCACAAATCTGCAAGAACTCAGTTAAAGACTGGTAAGGATCTTCAGATGGAAGTCCATAAAACTTGCAGTTTTGTTGCATTAAGGCAACTAGCTGAGGTTTCAACTCAAAATTATTGGCTCCAATGGCAGGAATGGAGATGCTTCTTTCATCAAATTTGGACGTTGGCTTTGTGAAGTCACCAAGCATTCTCCTTGCATTATTATTATTTTCGGCTGCTATCTCCTTCTCTTGTTCTAATGTTTATGAAAGGTTACCTTTAGATTGTTGTAACTTAGCTTCTCCTAATTTTCTCTTCAGAGTCCTTTCAGGTTCTGGATCAATTTCAACAAGAGTGGCTTTTTCCTTGTTCCTGCTCATATGAAAGAGAAGAAAACAAGAAAAGAAGAGGAATCCTCTATGTCACAGTATAGAGATTCCTTTATGTTAGTAGAAAAAGAAAGGGGAGAAGAATGAAGAAGAGTGGGTTCGGATATTTAGGTGAAGAGAGGTGAAGAGAAGTGTTAGTAATTAAATAATTAAATAGAATAAGAGAGAAGAGATAGAAAATTCGAAAATAATCTTTTAAAAAAAAGGGTTAGTAATTTTCGAAAATTAGAAATAAGATAAGATTAAAATTAAAATTTAAAACAAAAATAATTTTTGAAAAAGAGATGAGATATTTTCAAAAATTAGAGAGGGAAAAGTAGTTAGGTGGTTTTGAAAAAGATAAGAAACAAACAAAAAGTCAAAGAGTTAGTTGAAAAAGATATTAAAATCAAATTTGAAAAGATAAGAAGATAAGAGGTTAGATAAGATATTTTGAAATCAAATTTTGAAAAAGATAAAATTTTTGAAAAAGATAAGATAAAAGATAAAAAGATTTAATTTTTAAATTTAAAATTACTTACTTCACTAACAAGAAACTTCAAGATAAGATTCTAGAACTTAAAGATTGAGCCTTTCTTAACAAGAAAGTAACAAACTTCAAATTTTTGAATCAATCACATTAATTGTTAGTGTAATTTCAAAAATATGATATAAAGATAAGAAAAAAATTTTGAAAATAATTTAAAAAAAGATTTTTGAAAATTTTCGAAAAACAAAGATAAAATTGAAAAGATATGATTTTTGAAAAAGATTTTAAAAAGATAAGATTTTTTTAAAATTGAAAATTTGACTTGACTTGTGAGAAACAACTAATTTTAAAAATTTTTGACCAAGTCAACCCAAAATTTCAAAAATTTGGAGGGAAATAAGGAAAAGATATTTTTTGATTTTTGAAATTTTAAAGATGAGAGAGGAAAACATAAAAATGACCCAAAATATGAAAATTTTGGTTCAACACATAATGCATGCAAGAACACTATGAATGTCAAGATGAACACCAAGAACACTTTGAAGATCATGATGAACATCAAGAACATAATTTTGAAAAATTTTTGATGCAAAGAAAACATGCAAGACACCAAACTTAGAAATTTTTAATGCTTGGAAAATATGAATGCAAAAATGCACATGAAAAACAACAAAAGACACAAAACAAGAAATCATCAAGATCAAACAAGAAGACTTACCAAGAACAACTTGAAGATCATGAAGAACACCATGAATGCATAAATTTTTTGAAGAAAATGCAAGAAAAATTTTTAAAGCATGCAATTGACACCAAACTTAAAAATTGACTCAAGACTCAAACAAGAAACACCAAATATTTTTTTATTTTTATGATTTTATGATTTTTTTGGATTTTTATTAATTTTTTTCGAAAATATTTTTGGAAAAACGAAAAAGAAAAGAAAATTTTGAAAAATTTTGAAAAGAAAATTACCTAATCTGAGCAACAAGATGAACCGTCAGTTGTTCAAACTCAACAATCCCCGGCAACGGCGCCAAAAATTTGATGGACGAAATTGTGATCCATACTTCTTGTACTTGTATGAAATTTAATAATTGGCTCTATTTGAAGTCACAACTCCGTTCAACTAACCAGCAAGTGCACTGGGTCGTCCAAGTAATACCTTACTTGAGTAAGGGTCGATCCCATGGAGATTGTTGGTATGAAGCAAGCTATGGTCATCTTGTAAATCTCAGTTAAGTGGACTCATAAAGTCAAATGTGATTAGATTGGATAAATAAAAATAAATAAAATAAAAAGGGATAGAAATACTTATGTAAATCAATAGCGGGAATTTCAGATAGGCGTATGGAGATGCTGTGCTCCTCTTGAATCTCTACTTTCTTATTACATTCATCCAATCCTTCATACTCTTTTCCATGGCAAGCTGTATGTAGGGCATCACCATCGTCAATGGCTACTTTTCATCCTCTCGGGAAAATGGTCCTATGCGCTGTCACTGCATGGCTAATCGTCTGGAGGCATCACCCTTGACAATGGCTACATCCCATCCTCTCAGTGAAAATGGTCCAAATGCTCTGTCACAGCACGGCTAATCATCTGTCGGTTCTCAATCAGGTTGGAATAGAATCCATTGATTCTTTTGCGTTTGTCATCACGCCCAGCCTTCAGGAGTTTGAAGCTCGTCACAGTCATTCAATACCGGAATCCTACTCGGAATACCACAGACAAGGTTAGACTTTCCGGATTCCCGGGATCCTACTCGGAATACCACAGACAAGGTTAGACTTTCTGGATCCCCATGAATGCCGCCATCTATCTAGCTTATACCACAAAGATTCTGTTGGGGAATCTAAGAGATATGCGCCCAGCCTAGAGTAGAACGGAAGTGGTTGTCAATCACGCGCGTTCATAGGTGAGAATGATGATGAGTGTCACGGATCATCACATTCATCAAAGTGTTGTGCAACGTATATCTTGGAATAAGAATAAAAGAGAATTGAATAGAAAGTAATAATAATTGTATTGAAACTTGAGGTACAGCAGAGCTCCACACCCTTAATCTATGGTGTGCAGAAACTCCACCGTTGAAAATACATAAGTGAAAGGTTCAGGCATGGCCGAATGGCCAGCCCCCCTAAAACATGATCAATAGCCTCCTAAGATGAAGAATAAAACAAAACTGAGACCAAAGATGAAACGTGGTCAAAAGACGACTAATACACTAGTAAAAAGTCTTATTTATACTAAACTAGCTACTAGGGTTTACATGAGTAAGTAATTGATGCATAAATCCACTTCCGGGACCCACTTGGTGTATGTTTGGGCTGAGCTTGATCTATCCACGAGCTGAGGCTTTTCTTGGATTTGAACGCCAAGTTATAACGTGTTTTGGGCGTTCAACTCCGGATCATGACGTGTTTTTGGCGTTTAACTCCAGACAGCAGCATGTACTTGGCGTTCAACGCCAAGTTACGTCGTCAATTTCCGAATAAAGTATGGACTATTATATATTTCTGGAAAGCTCTGGATGTCTACTTTCCAACGCCGTTGAGAGCGCGCCATTTGGAGTTCTGTAGCTCCAGAAAATCCATTTCGAGTGCAGGGAGGTCAGATTCCAACAGTATCAGCAGTCCTTTTTGTCAGCCTTTTTCAGAGTTTTGCTCAAGTCCCTCAATTTCAGCCAGAAATTACCTGAAATCACAGAAAAACACACAAACTCATAGTAAAGTCCAGAAATGTGAATTTAACATAAAAACTAATGAAAACATCCCTGAAAGTAGCTTAAACTTACTAAAAACTACCTAAAAACAATGCCAAAAAGCGTATAAATTATGCGCTCATCAAAGATGTATCCATTCTTCATTATTTGGACTTCATTACTCGAAGCAGCATTAAGGTGGCAAACATGGGAGCAGCCTTATTCCGAACTGCCCAGGATGTTCCTATTCATGCGACAAAGGCTTTTATAGAGGAGGCTAAATCGGAATTTGACAGGATTAAGTGGTTGAAGGAGGAACTTGAGAAGAAGGTGGCAAAGCTGGAGAAAAAGGTGGAAGGTGAGAAAACTCGGGCTACGGCTTCGGTGGCTTCTGCCAATCTGGCTGAGGAGATGGCGCAGAAGCAAAAAGAGGTCTATACCCGGACTTATGGTGAGATGGTGGAGCTTAGAGAGAGGCTGGAATCTGCTCATGCTGATTATGCCGAGCTCCAGGGGCATCTAGTGGGCAGTGTGACTTCTGCCTATGAGAACTTGAAGGCTCATGTCCGAGTTCTTGTGCCCGAGCTCAACCTGACTCTCTTCAGTTTGGACAATATTGTAGAAGATGAAAAGATCGTCCCTGCCCCAGTTGATGATGATGATGATGATGCAGATCCACCTCCTGTGCCGTCCACCAAGGCTTCTATTGTCCCGACTTCCCCAGCTCCTGCATCTGAGGTCGGTCGTCTCGAGTCTGATCCTAATGTTCAGATTCTGACTCGGCCGGATGGAACAGTTGATGCCATCCCTCTTGTGACTCATCCTCCTTCACCTCAGGATGCTGTCACTGAGGAACCTTTGAATCCTTTGTAATTTCTGTTTTGGTATTTTATGGCCCAGTTTGTGGGTCCTTGAAACTCTGGATTTGTAGTTCTTTTGTCATTTTAGTTGCTTTTGTTAGCAACTCTATTTAGAAAAACAAAGTAGTTTCCTAAGCTCTCTTGAGGTCGACTTTCGGGTGGCCTCTTGAGTCTTTTAGTAGATATGTTTGTCTACAGCTTCGTTTAGCATTTCCAGGAATCCTTAGAGTGTTGGAAACTTGTTATCCGACCTCTTTTGATGGCTTTTGTTCACTTTCTGCATTAGTCGAAATGATTTTTGAGGCTAGCTCTATTCGACTTATTTTTTTTAGTACTCCCGTAGAATACTTGTAAGTTGATTTGGTGAGGTAATGAGCGGATAATTTATACGCTTTTTGGTATTTTTTTAGGTAGTTTCTAGTAGGATCTAGCTACTTTTAGGGATGTTTTTATTATTTTTTATGCAAAATTCACATTTCTGGCCTTTACTATGAGTTTGTGTGTTTTTCTATGATTTCAGGTATTTTCTGGCTGAAATTGAGGGACTTGAGCAAAAATCTGATTTAGGCTGAAAAAGGACTGCTGATGCTGTTGGATTCTGACCTCCCTGTACTCGAAATTGATTTTCTGCAGCTACAGAACTCGAAATGGCACGCTCTCAACTGCGTTGGAAAGTAGACATCCAAAGCTTTCCAGCAATATATAATAGTTCATACTTTATTCGAGTTTAAATGATGCAAACTGGCGTTCAACACCAGTTCTATGCTGAATTCTGGAGTAAAACGCCAGAAACACGTCACAAACCAGAGTTAAACGCCAAAAACACGTTACAACTTGGCGTTTAACTCCAAGAGAAGCCTCTGCACGTGTAATGCTCAAGCTCAGCCCAAGCACACACCAAAGTGGGCCCCAAAAGTGGATTTCTGCACTTAGACTTATTTCTGTAAACCCTAGTAGCTAGTTTAGTATAAATAGAACTTGTAACTATTGTACTAGGCGACTTGTCTTTTGATTGATCTTTAGTCAGTGTATGCAATTTTAGACCTTCAAGGGGGGGGGGGGGCTGGCCATTCGGCCATGCCTGGACCATCACTTATGTATTTTCAACGGTGGAGTTTTTACACACCATAGATTCAGGTGTGGAGCTCTGCTGTACCTCGAGTTTTAATGCAAAGTACTACTATCTTTTATTCAATTCAGCTTGTTCTTATTCTAAGATATTCATTGTACTTCAACATGACGAATGTGATGATCCGTGACACTCATAATCATTCTCACCTATGAACACGTGATTGACACCCACTTCTGTTCTACCTCAGAACGAACGAATATCCCTTGGATTCCTTAATCAGAATCTTTGTGGTATAAGCTATAATTATTGGTGGCCATTCTTGAGAATCCGAAAAGTCTAAACATTGTCTGTGGTATTCCAAGTAGGATTCGGGGATTGAATGACTGTGACGAGCTTCAAACTCGCGATTGTTGGGCGTGGTGATAGACGCAAAAGAATCAATGGATTCTATTCCGATATGATCGAGAATTGACAGATGATTAGCCGTGCTATGACAGAGCATTTGGACCATTTTCAGTGAGAGGATGGGATGTAGCCATTGACAATGGTGATGCCCTACATACAGCTTGCCAGGGAAAGGAGTATGAAGGATTGAAGGAAGGTAGTAGGAAAGCAGAGATTCAACAGGGACAAAGCATCTCCATACACTTATCTGAAATTCCCACCAATGATTTACGTAAGTATCTCTATCTTTATTTTATGTTTTATTTATTATTATTTTTGAAAACCATTATAACCATTTGAATCTGACTAACTGAGATTTACAAGATGACCATACCTTGCTTCATACCAACAATCTCCGTGGGATCGACCCTTAGTCACGTAAGGTATTAGTTGGACGACCCAATGCTCTTGCTGGTTAGTTGTGCGGAGTTATGACAAAGTGTGATTCACGTTTGAGAGCGCTACCATGTTTTTGGTGCCATTGTTGATGATCACAATTTCGTGCACCAAGTTTTTGGCACCGTTGCCGGGGATTGTTCGAGTTTGGACAACTGACGGTTCATCTTTTTGCTCAGATTAGGTAATTTTCTTTTCAAAAATTTTTCAAAAATCTTTCAAAATTTTTTTTTCTTTATTTTCGTTTTTCAAAAATATAATTTAAAAAAAAAACCAAAAAAAATAAAATCATAAAAACCAAAAATATTTTGTGTTTCTTGTTTGAGTCTGGTGTCAATTTTTAAGTTTGGTGTCAATTGCATGTTTTTTTTTTAAAATTATGCATTCTTTTTTCAAAAATTCATGCATGTGTTCATTATCTTCAAGTTGTTCTTTGTAATTCTTTGATAAACCACTATTTTATGGTTTATCTTGTTCTCAATTGAGTGGTTTTTATCAAGCCTTTGCCCACTTATTCATATGATTTGCATGGTTTTACATTCTCCTTCCCGATTTTGTGCTATGATTGAAAACATGCTTCTTTGGCTTTTATTTCCTTTTATTTAATCCTATCTTATTACCATTAGATGCCTTGATATATGTGTTAAGTGATTTCAGAGATTACAGGGCAGGAATGGCTCATAGGATGGAAAGGAAGCATGCAAAAGTGAAAGGAATACAAGAAGTTGGAGAAATTGCTAAGCTGTCCAGCCTGACCTCTTCGCACTCAAACGGCTATAACTTTAGCTACAGAGGTCCAAATGATGCGGTTCTACTTGCGTTGGAAAGCTAACGTCCCGGGCTTCGATTTAATAGATAATTTGCCACAGTGTCCGTACATATAGGCGATGCAAACGCGCGCTCCACGCGGACGCGTCGCATCTGCGAACTTCAATCCGCGCGGACGCGTGGACGATGCCTCCGCATCACTTTGCCGCGACCTGTACGGACCATATTGAACAATCAGCGACTTTTGGGCTATTTCTGACCCAGTTTTTGGCTCGGAGAACACAGATTAGAGGCTATAAAGTGGGGGAATGCATCCATTCATGAGGAGGGCTTTCATAATTCACAATTTTAGTTTTAGATGTAGTTTTAGAGAGAGAGGTTCTCTCCTCTCTCTTAGGATTAGGATTAGAATTAGGATTTCATCTTCTGCAATCACAGGTTCAATGTTTCTTCTATTTATTTCTCCAATTTAATTTATGAACTCTTCCATGTTACATATAATTTTCTTAATTAATGTTATTTGAGGTATTTCAGTTTATGATTGTTTTATTTATGAATGCTTTTAATTTAATTTAGATATTTTCCCCTTTTGGCTTGGGTTAAGTAATTGGTAACGCAAAAGCTGTCAAATAAAGCAGTGGTTGAAATTGGGAGTTGCTCCAAAAACTCTAGTCTTTCCATAGGAATTAACTAGGACCTAAGAATTAAGCTAATTAATCCACTTGAATTACCTTCATAGTTAGAGGTTAACAAAGTAGGATTAAAATCCAATTCTCACCACAATTGATAAGGATAGGACTTCCAGTTCTTATACCTTGCCAAGGGTTTATTTTATTATTACTATTTTATTTTTCTTATCATTTGACATACTGATTTCTTACTTTCAAAAACCCAATATTTGACCTTTTTCATAGCCAATAATAAGTCGTACCTCCCTGTAATTCCTTGAGAAGACGACCCGAGGTTTAAATACTCGGTTATCAATTTTATTGGGTTTGCTTATGTGACGAACAAAACTTTTGTACGAAGGGATTTCTGTTGGTTTAGAAACTATATCTGCAACGCGACTATTTTTATAAAATTCTTTACTAGCAAAAATCCTAACGTCAAAATGGCGCCGTTGCCGGGGGATTGCAAACATGTGCCTTATTATTGGTTATTGTAAATATTTTTTCAAAATTTTTTTTCTTTTACTTGTTTATTTGTTTTCTCTCTTCCCTCTTATTTCTGATAGCTATTATGAATTCTCACCCCTCTCGCTTTGAGTTTGGTTCGAATTTTGTTGCAAGGAATGGAAGCTATAACAGGACTATGCATCAAGGTCTAAGCAATCAAAGATGGATGAAGCCAAGAAGATCTGATCAACCCTTTAGGCAACAACATCCTCCTAAATATCATGGACAGAGACCATTTTATAATGCATGTCAAACTGATAGATTTGGTGGACCGCCTTGTAACTACCAACAAGCCCCACCCTGTGCTCAGAGACCATCCTCTCGACATAACTTCGAACCACCACACTCACAAGCTTCTTTTCACCATTCACATGATCCTTATTCACCCCAATGCCAATCCAATTACTCCCAAGAACCACCACTCCCTTATGCACCATGTCCATATCCATCAAGCCAAGAATCACAGGTTCGCTACGAGGAATCAGTAAACCAGTTCAATACAACCCTTCATCAACTGGAGCAAGCAATAAATCAATTATCTTCCAGACGTTCAGACACTCAACAGACTCCCATGGCTTCATGTGGAGAATCTAATGAAGAACGCAGCACGAAGAAGACACTAGAGACTCTAGTGGACAACATAGAGCATAACTTCGTACTAGAACAAGTAGAGTGCGCTGTCATTGTAGAAGAAGAAGAGTTGGTTGAAGATTTAGGAGATGCTAAACCTCCTAGGAAATACAGAGTCATGGAAGACCCCGTCAACGATGTTACAATTGATGCTAAAGAGGATGTTGCACAGCCTCCAATGCAGATATCTTATGAAGAACTGGACGGAGTAACTCAAGACGCATGTTTCCTTGATGATGATAGTCACCAGTCAAGTCTTCCTAGTGATGAACTTGCACCCGCAAGTGAATTCTTTGAGACAGAAGAATCTTCCCCAAGTAAATACGAAGATGATGCAGAAGTCGACTTTTCTCAACCTCCTAATTATGACTCAAGTGATGAGGAAGATATGGAAGACTTTGACCAGGACATGGCTGGAATGGAAAAGGTTTGCAAGGAAGTGGAGGAATTCACTGAAGACCACAAGGGAGTAGAGCTTGCAGAACCACTAAAAACACTAATCCCAAGGCCACTACCAACCAACACAGACTTCAAGTGGGTAAAATCCTTGACTCTTATCTTTATTTTTCCACTTGAATTCGGTTTACTTGAAACAGATGGCCAGCTTAGAGTTCTCTGCGGCTTTAAGAGTAAAAGGGAAATGGCTCGTACTCAGAGCTGGTGCACAAGGTTCAATAAGGTTCCACGCTTCAACTCGAAGTGCACGGATTGGTATCATGCTCAATTGAATGGATCACGGAGAACGTTTGGTCACCATGGTGAGAATCTACTTTTTAAACCGCCCGGATGGAAACATGTAGATCAAGACGGAGGCGGATTTAAAAGCAAAGCTTGGGATCATGGATTCTATGCTGACATTCGTCACCCCGGGAGCCTGAGAATCTGTTTGAAGCTACTCAGAAGCTTTACATGCCTAGTTTGGGACCCCGGAGGCTATTGGCATTCCAAGCATTGGTGGAGATTTTTGGATGAATTTAAACATAAGTCGCCATAACAGGAAGCTCATCCAATGTCCAACTTAAGGACTTTAACCAAAAGTGCTAGGTGGGAGACAACCCACCATGGTATGGTCATTTCTTTTTCAGTTTTATTTCGTGTTATTTATTTTTATTTCCTTTTTAATTGAACCCGAATATTATTCATTCGCATTGCATACTGCATAATTGCATACCTGCATGAAAAAAAGGGGGAAAACACGCATGCGACGCGGCAGCGTCGCTGACGCGTCCGCGTCACTAGTGCGTTGGGTAGAAAAGAATTGAACAGAGAGTCACGCGAAAGCGTGGCTGAAGGCACGTCTTTAGCATAATTTGACCCCACGTGACCGCGTCGCTCACGCGTCCGCGTCATGTGGGAACTTTGGCCTCCCACGCGACCGCGTTACCCACGCAGCCGCGTACCATGAAAATCGACGTGAAAAGGGTGCATAGCTGAAAGTTATGCTGGAGTGGTACTGGACTGGTGCTAAAAGCACAACCTTACTACGCGGACGCATGGCTCACGCGTCCGCGTCATATCCCCATATTGGCCACTCACGCGATCGCGTCACCCAAAATTTGGCGAAATAAGATTTTGAACAGAAAGTTGTGCAAGCGCAAGGCTGCCCTCACGCCAGTAGCATAAAACGTGTCACGCGACCGCGTGACCAACACGACCGCGTCGATTAACTTCAAACGCAAGTCACGCGACCGCGTGCCCCACGCGTCCGCGTCGCTTGTGCCGCATAGCTTATCCTAATTTGCCAAATATCTTATCTTTTCTTCCCCAATCCTAATTTTTCCCTCCCTCCTTTCTTACTCACTTCTTTCCTTTCTCATTCTTCTTATCTTTCATTTTATTTATTTGCATATTTCATTCATTGCATTTTAATTTAGTGCATATTTTTCTGTTCTTTTCTAAATTCATTATTTTTCCTTTGGTGTTGATTTTCTTATTTAACTGTTGCATCTTTTCTGGTATAATTTTTAGTGACTTGTTTTACAATGTTGGGTGATGCTATTTTTCTGTTAATGTCAATCTTTTATGATACCTGTATTCCTTTTGCATTGACATGAGCTTACATTGTCCTTCATTACCCACTCTCTTCCCCATTATTGTACATTTTGTACCACTGGCATGCCATGGCTTCTATTGTTTTCTCACGTACATGTTGAAGCTTCCATGTAAATGAGACCCTTATCATTTGGCATTAACCCATCCATACTTCATTTATTTTCTTATCTTTATTTTTGGGTTACTTTTCTTCCCTTTTTCTTTTAGGATCGCCACCCGGAGGGGAACCGGAACACGTTAACATGGGGAGACAAGACAAGTCCATCTGCACAATCTTTGGAGAGAAGCATCAGTTGGAACAACCCGTCCACCTGCACATCTTAGCATGCACCGAGGACGGTGCAATCTTTAAGTGTGGGGAGGTCGATACCGATCTCCATGGGTTAGTTACCCTTTTATCTCAACACCAATGATTTATTTTCCTTGTTAGTTGCTGCATTTGCATATTTGTTTGATTTTGTGCATATTTTGCCACTTGGTTGAAGTAATATTTTCTTTTTCAAGAAATTTTTATAGTATTTCACTAATTTAAATTGAAAATTTTTTGTTAAATTTGTTTGAAGTTGTATTTGGAACATGGTTTTTGAGCCAAAGAATACACAACCTGTGAGATTTTGAGCTTAATTGCATGGTTACATTATTTAACCATAATATTTTATTCTTGTGTGTTTTCTTCTCTATAATTGCAATATTTATTTTGTTTCAGTCTATATGTCCATTGTTTAGTATATTTACATGTTTGCATATGATTGAGGCCATTGTTTGATTTTAGCTCACTTATCCCAAATAAAGCCTACCTTCTACATCACCCTTGTTAGCCCCCTTGAGCTTTTAAATTCTCCCTTATTTTATAACCACATTACTAGCCTTAAGCAGAAAAATAAAATAAAAATCCCAAGTTGAATCCTTGGTTAGCTTAAGATAGAAATTGTGTAATTGTTTAAGTGTGGGGAAACTTTATGGGAACATGGATGATAGAAACAAGGTAGAAAGTTGAAAAGAATAAAGATATTTCAAAAATAAAAAAATTTGGGAAGCATGCTCATGTGAAATCAAAGTAATTAAATTACCATGTGTATATAAAAAAACTTTAAAGGGGATACAAAAGAATTCCCCAAAATGCAAAATAAAGCAATGCACATGGGACAAATTCAAAAATAAGTTTGATACATGAGCATGTAATACAAAAGTGGGAGAAATTTGGGTAGCTAGGTAAAGAATTTTAAATTTTATAAAGTATGTATATGTTAGGTGAGATCTTAGACTAATCAAGGATTCACTCTGTTAGCTCACTTAGCCTTATATGTACATCCTTACCTTTACCTCAGCCCCATTACAACCCTGAAAAGACCTCATGATGTTTGCATTGGTATACTAAATATTTGTTGATTGGTCAGATAAAGAACAAAGTTTAGAAAGCATGATTAGAGAAGAGTAGAGTGAATTACACTATACACTTGAGAGATTAGAGTGCATATACACTTCCTGTGAGGGTTTAGTGCTTAATTCTATGTTCCCTACTTTCATGAGCTATCTTCTTACAAGTCTACTTGTCATTATTTTATATGATTTGAATTAGTGAAATTAGATTTATGTTTGTCTTGGAGGACTTATTTATTTTTAACCAAGTAGGTAGAAACATTTTGCATGTAGTTGTATTCACATAGATAGGTTGCATTGCATACTCTCTATCATTCCTCTTCACTTCTTTATAGCTTCTCTTGAGCTTAGCATGAGGACATGCTAATGTTTTAAGTATGGGAAGGTTGATAAACCACTATTTTATGGTTTATCTTGTTCTCAATTGAGTGGTTTTTATCAAGCCTTTGCCCACTTATTCATATGATTTGCATGGTTTTACATTCTCCTTCCCGATTTTGTGCTATGATTGAAAACATGCTTCTTTGGCTTTTATTTCCTTTTATTTAATCCTCTCTTATTACCATTAGATGCCTTGATATGTGTGTTAAGTGATTTCAGAGATTACAGGGTAGGAATGGCTCATAGGATGGAAAGGAAGCATGCAAAAGTGGAAGGAATACAAGAAGTTGGAGAATTTCCTAAGCTGTCCAGGCTGACCTCTTCGCACTCAAATGGCTATAACTTTAGCTACAGAGATCCAAATGATGCGGTTTTACTTGCGTTGGAAAGCTAACGTCCCGGGCTTCGATTTGATATATAATTCGTTATAGTGGCCGTACAGATAGATGACGCGAACGTGCGCTCCATGCGGACGCGTCGCATCTGCGAACTTCAATCCGCGCGGACGCGTGGACGATGCCTCCGCATCACTTTGCCGCGACCTGTACGGACCATATTGCACAATCATTGACTTCTGGGCTGTTTCTGACTCAGTTTTCGTTTCGGAGAACATAGATTAGAGGCTATAAAGTGGGGGAATGCATCCATTCATGAGAAGGGCTTTCATAATTCACAATTTTAGTTTTAGATGTAGTTTTAGAGAGAGAGGTTCTCTCCTCTCTCTTAGGATTAGGATTAGAATTAGGATTTCATCTTCTGCAATCACAGGTTCAATGTTTCTTCTATTTATTTCTCCAATTTAATTTATGAACTCTTCCATGTTACATATAATTTTCTTAATTAATGTTATTTGAGGTATTTCAGTTTATGATTGTTTTATTTATGAATGCTTTTAATTTAATTTAGATATTTTCCCCTTTTGGCTTGGGTTAAGTAATTGGTAACGGTAAAGCTGTCAAATAAAGCAGTGGTTGAAATTGGGAGTTGCTCCAATAACTCTAGTATTTCCATAGGAATTAACTAGGACCTGAGGATTAAGCTAATTAATCCACTTGAATTACCTTCATAGTTAGAGGTTAACAAAATTGGATTAAAATCCAATTCTCACCACAATTGATAAAGATAGGACTTTCAGTTCTTATACCTTGCCAAGGGTTTATTTTGTTATTACTATTTTATTTTTCTTATCATTTAACATACTGATTTCTTACTTTCAAAAACCTAAAATTTTACCTTTTTCATAGCCAATAATAAGTCGTACCTCTCTGCAATTCCTTGAGAAGACGACCCGAGGTTTAAATACTCGGTTATCAATTTTATTAGGTTTGCTTAAGTGACAAACAAAACTTTTGTACGAAGGGATTTCTATTGGTTTAGAAACTATATCTACAACGCGACTATTTTTATAAAATTCTTTACTAGCAAAAATCCTAACGTCAGTCTTCTTGTTTGATCTTGCTATTTTCTTGTTTTGTATTTTTTGTTGTTTTTCATATGCATTTTTTCATTTATAGTGTCTAAGCATGAAAAATTGCTAAGTTTGGTGTCTTGCATGTTTTTCTTTTCTTGAAAATTTTCCAAAATAAGTCTTGATCTTCATCTTGATCTTCAAAGTGTTCTTGGTGTTCATCTTGACATTCAAGGTGTTCTTGCATGCATCATGTGTTTTGATCCAAAATTTTCATGTTTTGGGTCATTTTTGGATTTTTCTCTCTCATCATTAATAATTAAAAAATAAAAAATATCTTTCCCTTATTCTCTCAAAATTTCAAAAATTTGAGTTGACTTAGTCAAAAATTTTTAAAACTTAGCTATTTCTTATAAGTCAAGTCAAATTTTCAAATTTTAAAAATCCTATCTTTTCAAAAATCAAATCTTTTTCATTTTTCTTTTATGGTTTTCGAAAATTTAAAATTATTTTTCAAAATCTTTCTCTTATCTTTATTTCATGATTTTCAAAAACTTTACTAACAATTAATGTGATTGATTCAAAATTTTGAAGTTTGTTACTTTCTTATTAAGAAAGGTTTAATCTTTAAATTTTAGAATCGTATCTTTTAGTTTCTTGTTAGTCAAGTAATTAATTTTAATTTTAAAAAATCAAATCTTTTCCAAAATATCTTTTTCAATCATATCTTTTTCAAAATCAATTTCAAAATCTTTTCTAACTTATTATCTTTTCAAAATTGATTTTCAAATCTTTTTCAACTAACTAATTAACTTTTTGTTTATTTCTTATCTTTTTCAAAACCACCTAACTAATTTTATCTCTCTAATTTTCGAAAATTTCCTCCCTCTTTTTCAAAATTCTTTTAATTAACTAATTATTTCAAATTTTAATTTTAATTTTATTTCTTCTTTTAATTTTCAAAAATTACTAACCTTTTTCCAAAAAAAAGAAAATTTTTTTTTTCGAAAACTCTTCTCTCTCATCTCTTTCTATTTATTTATTCATTTACTAACACTTTTCTTCATCTTAATTCGAACCCCCTCTTCCTCTCTGAGTTCGAATTTTCCTTTTTTCCTTCTTCTATTCTTTTCTTCTTCTACTAACATAAAGGAATCTCTCTACTATGGTAAAGAGGATCCCTATTATTATTTTCTGTTCCCTTCTTTTTCATATGAGCAGGAGCAAGGACTAGAATATTCTTGTTGAAGCAGATCCTGAACCTGAAAGGACTCTGAAGAGGAAACTAAGAGAAGCTAAATTACAACAATCCTGAGATAACCATACAGAAATTTTTGAAAAGGAACAGGAGATGGTAGCCAAAAATAATAATGCAAGAACGATGCTTGGTTATTATACTACACCTACTTCCATGTTTGATGGAAGAAGCATCTCAATTCCTGCCATTGGAGCAAACAATTTTGAGCTGAAGCCTCAATTAGTTGCTCTAATGCAACAGAACTGCAAGTTTCATGGACTTCCATCAGAAGATCCCTATTACTTTTTAACTGAGTTCTTGCAGATCCGTGAGACTGTTAAGACTAATGGAGTAGATCCTGAAGTCTACTGGCTCATGCTTTTCCCTTTTGTCGTAAGAGACAAAGCTAGAACATGGTTGGACTCACAACCTAAAGATAGCCTGGACTCTTGGGATAAGCTGGTCACGGCCTTCTTGGCTAAGTTCTTTCCTCCTCAAAAGCTGAGCAAACTTAGAGTGGATGTTCAGGCCTTCAAACAAAAAGATGGTGAATCCCTCTATGAATCTTGGGAAAGATACAAGCAGATGACCAAAAGGTGTCCTTCTGACATGCTTTCAGAGTGGACCATTTTGGATATATTCTATTATGGTCTATCCGAGTTCTCTAAGATGTCACTGGACCATTCTGCAGGTGGATCCATTCACCTAAAGAAAACACCTACAGAAGCTTAAGAACTCATAGACATGGTTGCAAATAACCAATTCATGTACGCTTCTGAGAGGAATTCTGTGAGTAATGGGACGCCTCAAAGGAAGGGAGTTCTTGAAATTGATGCTCTGAATGCCATATTGGCTCAGAACAAAATGTTGACTCAGCAAGTCAACATGATTTCTCAAAGTCTGAATGGATGGCAAAATGCATCCAACGGTACTAAAGAGGCATCTTCTGAAGAAGAAGCTTATGATCCTGAGAACCCTGCAATGGCAGAGGTGAATTACATGGGTAAACCCTATGGGAACACCTATAATTCCTCATGGAGAAATAGTCCAAATTTCTCATGGAAGGATCAACAAAAGCCTCAACCAGGCTTTAATAATGGTGGAAGAAACAGGCTTAGCAATAGCAAGCCTTTTCCATCATCTTCTCAGCAACATACAGAGAATTTTGAGCAGAGTCCATCTAGCTTAGCAAACATAGTTTCTGATCTGTCTAAGGCCACTTTAAGTTTCATGAGTGAAACAAGGTCCTCCATAAAAAATTTGGAGGCACAAGTGAACCAGCTGAGTAAGAAAATCAGTGAAACTCCTCCTAGTACTCTCCCAAGCAATACAGAAGAGAAACCAAAAAGAGAGTGCAAGGCCATTGATATTGTCAATATGGCCGAATGCACAAAGGAGGAGAAGGACGTGAATTCCAGTAAGGAAGACCTCCCGGGACGTCCTTTGAACAAATAGGAGTTCCAAACTAAGGAACCTAAGGAATCTGAGGCTTATCTAGAGACCATAGAGATTCTATTGAACCTCTTCTTACCATTCATGAGCTCTGAGAACTATTTTTCCTCTGAAGAGGATGAAGATGTAACTGGAAAGCAAGTTGCTCAATATCTAAGAGCTATCATGAAGCTAAATGCCAAGTTGTTTGGTAATGAGACTTGGGAAGGTGAACCTCCCTTGCTCATTAGTGAACTAGATACATGGGATGAGCAAACTTCACCTCAAAAGAAACAAGATCCTGGTAAATTCTTAATACCCTGTACCATAGGTACCATGACCTTTGAGAAGGCTCTGTGTGACCTGGGGTTAGGTATAAATCTTAGGCCACTCTCTGTAATGGAGAAACTGGGGATCTTTGAGGTACAAGATGCAAGAATCTCATTAGAGATGGCAGACAAATCAATAAAACAGGCTTATGGATTGGTAGAGGACGTGTTGGTAAAGGTTAAAGGCCTTTACATCCCTGCTGATTTCATAATCTTAGACAGTGGGAAGGATGAGAATGAATCCATCATTCTTGAAAGACCTTTCCTAGCCATAGCATGAGCTGTGATTGATGTTGACAGAGGAGAGTTAGTCCATCAATTGAATGGGGACTACCTTGTGTTTAAAGCTCAAGGTTATCCTTCTGTAAACATGGAAAAGAGGCACGATAAGCTTCTCTTAATACAGAGTCAAACAAACCCCCCACAATCAAACTCTAAGTTTGGTGTTGGGAGGTCCCAACAATGCTCTGAACATCTGTGAAGCTCCATGAGAGCTCACTGTCAAGCTATTGACATTAAAGAAGCGCTTATTGGGAGGCAACCCAATTTTTATTTATCTATATTTTCTATTGTTCTTTTATGTTTTATTAGGTTTATGATCATGTGGAGTCACAAAACAATTGAAAAAATTAAAAATAGAATAAAAAATAGCAGAAGAAATAGCACACCCTGGAGGAAGAGCTTACTGGCGTTTAAACGCCAGTAAGGAGCATCTGGCTGGCGTTCAACGCCAGAACAGAGCATGAATCTAGCGTTGAACGCCAGAAACAAGCAGCAATCTGGCGTTTAAATGCCAGGATTGCACCCTGAGGAAAGCTGGCGTTAAACGCTAGCAACAAGCATCAGGCTGGCATTAAACGCCAGAAACATGTTACATTTGGGCGTTTAACACCAGAAACAAGCTTCAGTCTGGCGTTAAACGCCAGGATTGCAGGCAGAGGGCGTTTTACATGCCTAATTGGTACAGGGAAGATTCATCCTTGACACCTCAGGATCTGTGGACCCCACATGATCACCTCAAGATCTGTAGACCCCACAGGATCCCTACCTACCTCAACTCACCTTCTCTCCTCTTCACATAATCCAATGACACTCTTCCCCAAACATCCTTTACCAATCACCTCAATCTCTCTTCCCCATCACCTCTTCACCACTCGCATCCTTCTACTCTTCCCCATAAACCCCACCTACCTTCAAATTCAAATTCTCTTTCCGACCCAAACCCACCCTAAATGACCAAACCTACTACCCTCTCCCTCCACTATATAAACCCCTCCATCCTTCTTCATTTTCACACAACACAACCCTCTCTTCTCCCCCTTGATCGAACCCACACATCTCTCCCTCTCCTCCATATCTTCTTCTTCTCCTTCTATTCTTTCTATTCTTTTGCTCGAGGACGAGCAACATCCTAAGTTTGGTGTGGTAAAGGCATAGCTTTTTTGTTTTTCCATAACCATTGATGGAACTTAAGGCCAGAGAAACCTCTAGAAAGAGAAAAGGGAAGACAAAAGTTTCCACCTCCGAGTCATGGGAGATGGAGAAATTCATCTCAAATGCCCATCAAGACAACTTCTATGAAGTTGTGGCTAAGAAGAAGGTGATCCCTGAGGTCCCTTTCATGCTTAAGAAAAATGAGTATCCGGAGATCTGACATGAGATCCAAAGAAGAGGTTGGGAAGTTCTTACCAACCCCATTCAACAAGTCAGAATCTTAATGGTTTAAGAGGTCTATGCCAATGCATGGATCACTAGGAACCATGATCAAAGTATGAACCCGAATCCAAAGAATTATCTTACAATTGTTCGGGGAAAATGCTTAGATTTCAGTCTGGAGAATGTAAGGTTGGCATTCAACTTGCCTATGATGCAAGAAGATGCACGCCCCTACACTAGAAGGGTCAACTTTGATCAAAGGTTGGACCAAGTCCTCATGGACATATGTATGGAAGGAGCTCAATGGAAAAGAGACTTAAAAGAAAATCCGGTTCAATTAAGAAGACTGGACCTTAAGCCTGTGGCTAGAGGAGGTTGTAGTTCATCTAACGCTCCATCATCTCCACTAGCAACCGATCCGAAGTTACTGTGGATCGGGCCATCATGATCTATAATATCATGATTGGAGAGGAAGTAGAAGTTCATGAAGTCATCTCTCTAGAACTCTACAAAGTAGCCGAAAAGCCCTCCACCTTGGCAAGGCTAGCTTTTCCTCATCTCATTTGCCATCTATGCTACTCAGCTGGAGTTATCATAGAAGGAGACATCCTCATTGAAGAGGACAAGCCCATCACTAATAAGTAGATGGAGCAAACAAGAGAGCCCATTCATGGATATATTTGCACCTGTTTGCTACGGGGATCATTGGTGGATATGGATGACTGATGTCAGAAAGAAAAAATTTTGTATTCTTGACCCCTATAACAAGAAGTATCCCGCCCCATCGAGAATGAAGCTTAATACATTTGTTGTAAGTTAATTCTATTTTCTCTAAAAAATCTTGGGTATAACACTGTTGTTAGCATTATAATATTTGGGTGTGGTGCTGTTCAAATAAAGTGTACTATAGGATCCTTTGAGTGTAATTAGGTTTTTAATGTAGTCTTATATTTTGCTTTCTGTTTGAAAATTTTGTATTTTCTCTTACTGTCCTATTTTATTGTTCTAATTTATTTTTTTCAACTTCGATTGTGCCATTTATGTAATGAAATGGCTTGAAATAATCGAGCCAGAAAAACATTAAAAAGGGGAGATATGACTTGGACGATTGGATACAGGTAATTGTGTTTAAAAATATATAACTCTATATTAATTTACTAAATTAACAGAGTTCAATAAAAGAAATTTGTTTAAACTGTAGGTAGAGGTGGACCACTTCTGGGTCAAATATGCTTTGCGGATTCTGTTTGATGACATGAATCGAGATAGAGATACAGCGAGCCGAGAAAGCAAAGCAATAAGATTGTCCAAACCATCTGCAACTTTGTTGAGTCCGTATTGTCAAATAGATTCAGATGATTTTGATACTGATACTGATTAGTGTAAATGTTGTGTATTATGTGAATAGTTTGAACACTTTTTGTATAGTTTGTGAATATTTAATCCAATCTTAGTATAAAGTTTGTCTGCATAAATTTTGTTTGTCAAAGTTGTCTCTGTTGTATTTAAAAGCTGTCAATCACAAGTTGAAAGAAATCAAGGGAAAAAAGATCGAAAATTTTAATACGCCAGATTATTTTTATAAGACACCCAAAAATAACTGGAATACACCCAAATTTGCGTGCTTATATATTTTCATGAAAAATATATCCAGGAGTTATGGGAATTTAGAAATTTGAATTGTTACCCTCCTTAGGAATTGAATTGTATATGTATTGTAAATTTAAAACAAACTAATCCCTTCAGATAGTTCTAGACACTAATTTCCAACACAAACAGTAGCATCTCAAAAAATATTAAAAAAGAAAAATGTTAAAAACAAGAGAATGCAGAAATACACCCCCAAAATTCATCGGTACACCAAAATATTGTCACTATACACCCAAAAACTTATCCCCTGCTGTTGGATGTCTGAACTGATAATTCATAACATGTCCATGATATTGGCTGAAATTTGGTTGCACCACTGATGCGCCATCAAAAAGGTTCAACTAGAAAAAATAAACTCACATATTAGCAAAACTATTTAAAAAAATATTCTTAATTACCCCCTATTTAAAGAACATCACTTTTACCTCACTTAGAGCTTTCATTTTCTTTTTCTTTGAGGCATTTGCAATCTGTTTGTCTAACTTTGAACCTAGTCTATATTTAGGACGTCCTATTGTTCTCACCCTTGGAGGGCTTTGAAGCTCGTTAACGGATTTCAAGTTAGCATCTTTGTGAGATAACGAACAAGTTCCATTCCTTTTAGCTTTCAGTTCTTGCATCTCAACCATGACGTTATCATAGGCGCAGTGCAGAATGACAATGAGCTCCTCAGATTCTAATGGAAATTCGCATATATTTTACGAACAAAATACCAATTCATCAAACCTCTTACTTCTTGGCTCCAACAGTGGCTCGTCGTGGCTGCTCATCATGTGTGTGTCTCCTCTTTATGTTCCTGCTCCATCGATCCAATATGTATTTCAGTGACACTTTGTTTACTCGTTTAAAGCTTAACACACTTAGGGTATAACGGCACAATATCCCTCTTGACTCGAATAATAAGCACTTACATTTCACTTGGGCTGCTACCGAGTCGTATGTAACAGCAAACTTGTTGAATGTTAGTTGAAAACTTGTTCTACAACTTCGTATACCGAATAGCCTAGAGTGGAGTTCGTTGATCTTGTGATGCAATTCACCTTCCCTCTGCATTGTGCTTAGACTTCCCTAAACTTCTGGTGAGTGTAGACCTGTTGAAACCAATCTTCTATTGAGGATTTTATTGCACACGATATGACGATGTGAAAATCTGTAGCATCTGATTCTCTCTCTCTTTGCTCCCTGCTTCCAAAGCAATTATCGTATTATTTGACGAATTGGATAAGTGAGATGTTTTGTGTAATGAACTTGTTAAAGAAGGCATGCATGCTCTTGCTCCTTTGTGTGTTGCTCATCCCAGCCTAGAAGTGGTGATTGAGATAAATTGCAATTCATATATGACAGTCTTCAAAAAGCTATGCAAAAAACACTTAAATTAGAACTATAATACACCCAAAAACCTGCAATTTACATCTCTGCTGCAGATTTTAAAGGAGATTACTTGAAAGCCACTTGTTGTCTACAAGACCATACTTCATTAGAAAATCATTCCAATTCCTATCAAATGATTCTTTGGTATGAGAGTTCCAAACAACATGGCTCATGTCTTGTTCGATTTCTAGTTGTCTCTTGTAGCCGTTTAATTTGCTTGGAATCTTCTTCATGATGTGCCAAATACACCAACGGTGAATTGTTGTGGACATATAAGTCTCGATAGCCCTTTGCATCGATGCACATTGATTGGTGAGAATCCCTTTCAGAGCATTTCCTCCCATGCAATGAAGCCAGCACTCAAATAACCATTTGAATGATTGAATATATTTGTTTTTCATCAAAGCGCATCCCAAAAGTGTTGACTGACCGTGGTGATTCACCCTGACAAAAGAACTAAAAACCAGATTATACCTAAAATGGGTTACGACAAAACGGTATTAAAGTCATTAAATACACCCAAATAATAACTGTCTACATACAAAAACATCCAATGTACACCTTTGCTGCAAATTTATAAAACAACATTAATTCAACATCATAAACCAGAACAGCATATTACCTGTTTGTATTATAGGTGGTGTCGAATGAAATAACATCTCCAGAATACTCACAGGCAGCCCTGCTCCTTGCATCCGCCTAAAAAGCAAGCTTAATCAACTGATCGTCCTCAAGTTCGAGCTCGAAAAATAATTTTTTATTATTCTCTTTCATTTTTAATAAAATTTTCTCGAATTCTTTTGCATCCTCTAGTTCCAAAACATTCCGCACTTCTCTCGTGATGTAATTTCTCACATCTTTTTTGATAAAATTTAACTCGCGATGACCCCCGGCTGCTGCCACAAATGATTGGTAAGTTTTGGTTGGTCTAATTCCGGCTTCCTCGTTATTCTCTATTGTACAACGCACAGACATGCTTAGTTCCCTATGCTGTTTAAGTATCTCTGCTTGATTTTCACAGCAAGGATGTGAATGATGCAACACAACCTTGAAAATGATCCAAACACCGATGTCCTTCAATATGTGTATATAAATTTTTGCGGGACAATTTAATCCTGCTTAGGGGTTGTCTTCTCCATCGGAGATATTTTCGATTTCTATTTCCCCTCTCTGCTATATGTAATCAACTGGTTCTTAATTTTGATTCCCTTCTTATTTGTGCTCCGAACTCTTGTAGAAGAACCTGCAACTTTTGAATAATCCTTAGAATTTTGCAGCATCTTCAAGGGTATTAAAAGTCATTCCAACCTTGGGAATAAACTGCTCATTAACATAATAGAGGAACTGCAAAATACACCCAAAATAGTCCACAATACACCATATTAAAACAAGCATAAACTATAAAATGCAAATACAACTATAAAACCATCATCGAAAATAACAAAAATCAGATTCATGAATCATCATCAAATAGAAACTAAAAAAATTCAACTAAAGCAATAAGACAATTCACTCTCATTCAAATTAAAAATCAGAATCTGTAAATACACCTAAACTTTCCCATGTTACACCCAAATATTCGTCATTTACACCCGAAAGTCTGATATAAAATGCAGAAGATTCATCAGAACTAGTAGATTACATTCAATTTAAACAATGAACAATGAGCAACAAATTTCACAAGCAAGGTTCACGACATTATTCAGCTCCACAATAATGATAAACTACTAACAAAAATATTAACTAGAATTAAACCACACCTCAGGGACTTCATTTGATTCAAATTTGAAATCCACTTCGCTCTAGTTCAGCTGACAATCTGAAGTAGAATCATCCATTTTCTTCAAAACGATTTCAGAGCTTGATTTCAGAAACAATGAAAATCGAGAAAAGTGAACAAAGAGAACGCACATAAACGCCAAAAAAGAACGTAGAGAGAAACGCACAAAAGAGATCGCATAGAGAAGGCATGAAAACACAGAAGAAATTCAAAAAAGAAAGTTATATATTCACGCGTTGATTGAAAAATCTGTTAAGGGGTGCGTGGATTAAACGTGCCAAAATATGCGCATGTTAGGTGTAATGTAGTATATGGACTTGTAAGATTTGTATAGCAAAAATGCTCATATGTGGAAAATAATTCTATAATTTATTTACAAAAAGCGCTAAAATACATCACAATAGAGATTTTATATTTATAGATTTAAATTTATGTGACAAAAGATTGATTTTCAAAAAAAAAAAGAGTAGTTTACATAGTACTATCTGTTATGAAAATTTTTGATGAAATATAATTGAAGATGACTAAAGCAATATTTTTTAGAATGTTTTCTCAAAACAACCAAAATGACTAGATTTTATCGTTATATTTGATTATAAAGTAACAATGAATAAGATTCTTAGATTTTATTTTTTAATTTTTTTTAGTTTATTAACTTAGTAGTTTTAATTAGATTTTCTTCTAGAAATAAAAATATATAGGATTTATAAAATGTTTGTTGTACTGTGATCTTAGAAAGGACTAGTTTGTTACAAATCTATACCATCTTTTTTGTTCCAGCCCAGCCCACTAATGACCCAGGTCCGGTAGCAAGCTACTGATCCGACGGGGCCACCGACCTGGATCAAGAGGTGATCGTGCGTCACCTCCCATTCAATGGGAAATCTGGACAGCGAGCAGACGCTTCCAGGCAGAAGGACTTAATCACAAAAGGCCCGCCCAAGCACAGGGTATTAATAGGGAGGGACCTATCCCTCCCAGAGGTAAGTCACCCTTCTAACCCAAATTAGCCGCCTATTCGTACAAACTCTGACTTTAGCATCAGAGTGTCCTTACAAGTGGCCCTACCCGCCGATGCACCGACGCGTAGGCTCAACGAACCGCTCCAGTAGCTCACACCCAAGTCCACATCCTCTCATTCCTTTGTTCTATTACTTGCCTTGCTGGTCCACCAAAACACCCAAAAAACCAAGCATTGGTCCATCTGTAGGGACCTGGCATGAGGATGGAGCTCTTTCCCCATGGATAAAAGGTGTGAGAGGAGAGGGGACCTCGCTTGAGAAGCCGGGTAGGCTTTGTAACTGATGCGAGGGCATATTAGGCTAGTTTCACTAGCATTTTTCTTTGTTTTAATAGGTTTTATGCACTTTTCTTAAGTTGTAAGTAAGCAAATTGGGTAGAAATTCATGCATACCTAGATTCATCCAACTATGATTAATTTGATACAATTTTATGAGAATTATGCTATAATTACTTGTGTGCTAAGAATGATGAAAATTCTCATGACTTTAGCAAGGCTTTGATGCATATATTGGTTGATGATAGGTGAAGGAAGGCATGGAGAGAAGTTGAAGAAGGAGCATAGAAAAGATGAAGAAGAAGCAATGTTGGTGGCTAAGTTGGACCACCAACGTTGCCTCAAATGTTGGAAGGAAAGCAGAGCAATTCTCTGCATAATTTCTAGTGCTCATGTTGTAAAGAAATGAGCTTTCTGGAGATTCTGAAAAATTACAGCGGCGCGCACGTGTGCTATACGCGTACGCGTGGATTGGAAATTCTGACAAATCACGCGCACGCGTAGCTGATGCATACGCATGGATAGGCAACGTTGGACCCCAAACGCTACCTCAAACATTGAAGGCCAACGTGCGCGATTGTGGCTTGAAAGTTGTGATTTTAAAAACGTGAAACGACGCGTACACGTCCATGGCGCGTACGCGTAACCTTAACTTTTGAGAATCCACACACATGCGTACAGTACACATACGCATATAGTACGCGCACGCGTGGATATGCATTTTCACCCCATGGGCGCAAATGCGTCAGGTACGCATACGCGTGAGTAAGCAGAACGTTGGCCCTCCAACGTTGAGTCAAACGCCAATGACAGCAAAGTACCTGGTTTTTCTGGTTGTTCTTCTGAAAGGCGTTTGAGTCAACATTGGCTATCAAATGTTGACTCCAATGTGAAGCATCATAACGTGCAATTGAAATAGATCTTTTCTCAACATCAAGGGAAACCAATTGGAGCCATCATTTTTAACCCAATTCTATCAAGGCCAAAAGCCCAATTCAGAGATTGAAGAGCAATGGAAGAAAGTGTATAAATAGCTTAAAATTTAAGTTAGAAAGGACTTTTACTGCTTTTACTTCATTTTTTTAGACTTTTCGGTTGAATTGAGTTTTCATTAATTCTTTAATTTTGAGCAATGTATCTTGTAATTTCATTTTCCATTTTGAGGGCTATGAACAACTAAACTCCTTTCATTGGGCTCGGGAGCTCTATTGTAATTCAATGGATCAATAGTAGTTTTCTTATTATTCTTCTTTCTTTTCTCTTGATTTTTGTTAGAAAGCTTTGATGCATGAAAACTTGTCTCTGAACAAATTTCCCTTCGGCAAGTATACCGAATTGTCGTCAAGTAAAAACTCACAATAGAGTGAGGTCGAATCTCACAAGGATTGATTGCTCAAGCAATTTTAATTGGAAGATTATGCTTGTTGAGCTAAGCAGGATATAGTTGAGAATTTCTGAAAAATTAAATGGCATGAAAGTAAATAACAGAAAATAAAGTGCAGAATGTTAAATAGGGATTTGGGGCAATGAGCATGAAAATAAATGACAGAAAGTAAAGAGAATGGGTAAGATCAGAAATGGGGAAATCGTTGGGTTCAGGAGATATTGCATTCTCCAGATCAAGTTCATTCTCATCTCTTCCTCAATCAGTGCATTCATTGATCTCTTTGGCAATCTTAAATGATTGGATCCCAATTCCTTGGCAATCCAATCTCTCTAAGCTTGAACAATTGCCCAATTCCTTGATTTAATTGCTCATGGGAAGAGATGAAGCGTGGTCACTGATTATACCACATGTATTTCCAAATCAAAGTATTGGGAGGATTACATGTCACTATATCCGCCCAAACCCCAATTTGGTCCAACATGAGAAAGCATTTCTAGCATGATATCCTCATCCCTTTTCCAAGGCTCAGAGGAGATCTGATTATGGAGAGTTTCTTTCCCAAGATAACAATCCAATTAGATGAAGATCGAAAGCTTTCTAGTAAGATCAAGAGAAAAGAAAGAAGAAGAAGAATGAAAACTATAATTGATCCATCAAATTACAACAGAGCTCCCTAACCCAATGAAAGGGGTTTAGTTGTTCATAGCTCTAGAAATAAAAAATGGCAGAAAAGAAGCATCCTTGCAAAAAGTGCAGAAAAGTAAATATACAGAGGTAGTTTTCCAAAGTGCCAAGCTTCTCTATAGTTCAAAACTACTCTTATATATACTACTCCTCTTGATCTTCTAGTGAGTTCTTCAAGTCTTGGATGTGGGCTCTGGATCTTGAGTTGAAGCAGTTTTAATCTTTAGTGGGCCCAACTTGCAGAGAAGTATGAATTAGGAATGGGCGTTAGTGAGATTAACGTTAAGTGACATTTTGGGTTCGAGAACGTTAGTGACAATCACTTTTTCCACTAACGTTCCACCCTCAAATACCTCACGTTAACTCCAATGTTAGTGGCACTAACGTGACCACTAACGTTGCCTTCTACATCTTTGCTAACGTTATTGGGATTCACTTTCCCCGATAACGTTGGCTTATACCCCTTTCGCAAGCGTTATTGGGACTCACCTTTCCCAATAACGTTGCTATGTGCCTTTTATCCCTACGTTAGAGTTCACGTTAGTGTAACTAACGTGGCTCTTAACGTGGGTATGCTTCACCTTCGAGAGCGTTAGTGACACTTATCTTTGTCACTAACGCTCCAAGTGCCTCTATTCTTCACGTTAGAGCTCTCGTTAACTAAGTTAACGTGGCTCTTAACGAGGTAGTAATGCCATCTTCCAATGTTAGTAACAAAAGTGAGTGTTACTAACGTTGGCTCATCAATCCTCAACTCCACGTTAACTTTCACATTAGTGGTCTTAACGTGACCACTGACATAGGCAATGCTAGTTGATCCAACGTTAGTGACAAAGGTAAGTGTCACTAACGTTGGCGTTGTTCTTCTCTTCTACGTTAGAGTTCACGTTAACTTAGTTAACGTGACTCTTAACGTAGCTCATTGCCAAGTCTCGGAACGTTAGTGGTGTTCACATTTACCACTAACGTTGGAGTAGAACGTTAGTGGTGTTCACGTTTCCCACTAACGTTGGAGTTCTCTTTTGTCTCCACGTTAACTAAGTTAACGTGGCAAGTAACGTGAGCTATTGATGGCTTCGCAGGCGTTATTGGTGATCACTTTTCTCATTAACGTTGCAAGCTATTTGCCATTCCATGTTAGTGTTCACGTTAACTAGATTAACGTGAGTACTAACATGGTTCTTCCTTGCTTCCTTTGCCCTGAAATCAAGCAAATAAAGTACATCAAAGCTCTAGCCAAAGTCATGAGATTATGCATCATCAATTTATCATGCAATTCTAGCAAAATCCTCATGAAATCATATGAAATTCACAATAGTTGCTTGAATCAAGGTGTAAGTGTATTTTCATCCAAAACTTGCCTTATTCACTAAGAAAATGCATGAAACTACCCTAAAACAGTAAAGAAAAGGTCAGTGAAACTGGCCTAGATGCCCTGGCATCACAACACCAAACTTAAAGCTTGCTTGTCCCTAAGCAAGTACTGAAACATAGGAAGAATGAAATGAAAGAACAAGAAGATAAAATAGAAGTAGAATTCCTAGTTTATGGGATTTCATGCATAGCAACTTAGATTCTTTCCCTTTAGGTTTCAAGCCTTTATCAATTCCTTGGTCACTTTCTTGATTGCATCCTTTGAGACTCCCTCTTTTTTTTTTCTTTTTGTTGATCCTTCCTTCTTTTTCAAAGTTATTACCTTCTTCTTTTGGCTAAGTGCTCTGTAAGAAGGCGACTCTCTATGCTAAGCTTTCAGCCAACACTCCCGAACCAGTTGGTTCAAGGTGCTAGGTGTTAAGACACCCCTAAGGACTTACTCCCTCAAGCTCTTTCCCTCATACATACACACCACAGGCACATGGTTTGTTATTTTTTTTCTTGAGACCTTGGTGTCCAGCACCTCTTTGGGTTACTAAGTGCTCTGTAGCAAAGGTTACTCTTGATAGTGGACTTTCAGCTGATAATGCCGGATTAGTTAATCCAAGTTACCAAGTGATAAGGCACCCCTAAGAGCTTATTCATCCAAGTATATCCCTTGCACATAAACACCACAGACACATGCCTAAATTTTGAAATCCTTGGTGCCTAGCATTATTTCATATTATGTTTCTTTCTTTTTTACTTTTATTGCTCTTTCTCTTTTCTTATTGGGATCTTATTGTTTAGTTAGTCTCAAAGGATGTGTTTCAAACATAGGACTTAGGATAGATAGTTGCTTTCTTTCCTTGTTTGGTGAACCAACTTAGCTTACTAATCATCCTACCACAAACATTTAGAACCTACTTCTCAAAATAACTTCACTCTTGTTCTTTTCATAACATTTTCTTTTTGATTAACTTAAAGGACAAGCATACAAGTAAGAAAGGTGAAGTTGAAAACCAGGGACACTAGACTAGTAATCATAGACTATGGAAGCATGTTCTATTTCATACATGATTTTCCTTATTTAAAGCTTGAAAAGGTAGAGAACAAGAAAGAACTCCACCACCTTTTACTCTTTGGTATGCTCATGTTCTTCTGCTCCCTTGCCATTTTTAAGTTCACTTTGTCCGCTTGTGCTTCCTCTCTTCCGATTTGTTCTAGCTATCTTCCAATCTTCTAGTGCCTTCCTTGCTGACTCATGACTTTGTTCGACCCTTTCGCGCTCCACTCGTGCTAATTCATCCCTTACATCCTCATATTTTGTGATCCCTGGATACAAAACAGGTAGTTGTCCAACTAGATACCTAAGTCTGGCTTGGGTATTCACGTGATATCCAGTCTCACTCATGTAGACTCCTTCCGAAAATGCTCTGTATTCATCGAAAAGATCTTCCAGTTCTCTTTGTTTCCTATGCATCTCATGAGTGTGTACACCTTGATGTGCTTGGATGTTGATTAGCCTTTGGATGGCTTCTTGTTGTTGATCTTGCTTCTGGTTTAAGTTATGGAAGGATTCACTCCATTGCCTCCCTTGTTCCAATTGCTGATCCATCAATTGTTTTTGCCATTCCCCTTACTGATTCATCCATCTAGAGAGTGATTCTTCTTGGCGGTCCATTGATTACATTTGAAACTCCCTTTGTGCCCCTTGATTTTCCATGCATTGCCTAGATAAGGTATCAATAGCCTCTTGTAATTGGTGCATGCTTAAGGTGGATGTTGTTCTTCTTCCGCTTGATGGGCTGGTCTCTTTCTTACCCTTCGTGGAGGTAGTGGAGTTGCAGCAGCATGCATCCGACGATAAGTGAGGGGAATGCCAACCTTTATCCACTCGGGGTTTTCATCCTCAAATATCACCCTAACCTGGTTGCAAAGACAGAGAATAGTGCTGGGATAGCCCAATTTTCCTCCAGAATCGCTCTTCTCAGCAAGCTTCCGAATGCCTTGGGCTATGAGTTCATGAACCTTGATCTCTCCTCCCTTCATTAGGCATTGCACCATCATTGCTCTCTTAAGGTTTACCTCTGAGTTATTTTCGGCTGGGAGGATGGATCTCCTTAATTTTTCAAACCAACCTTTAGCCTCAGGGAGGAGATCTCCTATTTTTATAAATTTGGGCTTCCTTTTGGGGCTTCTTTCCCAATCTGCTCCTTGCACACATATATCCTGTATAATCTGGTCATAATTGGGTTTGTTGTCCATTCTCGAGTGATAGCTCTCCTCTGCAAAGGGTATGCTTCGCAATTTCAGCACTCTCATGATGGTCATGGGACTAAAATCCAGCATGACTCCTCTCATGAAACTTGTATAGGATTCATCCGCCTTATCTTGTCTAACTGCATTTGCATAGAACTCTCTCACTAGAGTTGCATTCACCCTTGTGATCGGATCGGTGAGGAGCTCCCATCGACGTTGCTCCACCTTCTTTGTGATTTCTAAACACTCAGTTCGTGTGACTTGAAAGCCTAGTTCATAAATGATTTCTTTGTCAGCCATCCACCCAAACTGGAGTGCATGATAAAAGGTTCTAAATCGCTTTTCATCAAAAGGAGGATGTTCTATAGGTTCCTTCCCCTTTTGTCTCTTGGAGCTTGATGATGCCATGTAAGATGGTTGATGTGTTGGTTAATCTCAAGATGGCTAGAAGGGTGTATGTGAGACCTTTGGTGGATGATGCCAGGGCATCTAGGCCAGTTTCACTGACCTTTTCTTTACTATTTTAGGATAGTTTCATGCATTTTTCCTAGTAAACAAGGCAAGTTTTGGGTGAAAATACACTTACACCTTCATTCAAGCAACTATTGTGAATTTTGCATGATTTCATGAGATTTTTGCTAGAATTACATGATATTTTAGTGATGCATGATCTCATGATTTTGGCTAGAGCTTTGATGCACTTTAATTGCTTGATTTCAGGACAAATGAAGCATGGAAGAATCACGTTAGCATTCACGTTAACATAGTTAACGTGACTACTAACGTGGGATGGCAATTGACTTGCAACGTTAATGAGAAAAGTGATCACCAAGAACGCCTGCGAAGCCATTTCATAGCCTACGTGAAGAGCCACGTTAACTAAGTTAACGTGATACTTAACGTAGAAGGAAAGGAGGACTCCACGTTAATGAGAAATGTGAACTCCAATAACGTTTCTCCTCAACGTTAGTGGTAAAAGTGAACACCACTAACGTTGGGAAACTAGGCAATGCCCCACGTTAAGAGTCACGTTACCTAAGTTAACGTGCACTCTAACATGGACAAGGATCAACAATGCCAACGTTAGTGACACTCACTTTTGTCACTAACGTTGAATCATGTTCATTGCCTACGTTAACTCTCACGTTAAGATTGTTAACGTGAAAGTTAACGTGGAGTGGGGTTCAAGGAACCAATGTTAGTGACACTCACTTTTGTCACTAACGTTGGAAGATGGCTTCATTACTACATTAAGAGCCACGTTAACTTAGTTAACGTGGACTCTAACGTAGGAGATTAAGGCAAATAGAGTGTTAGTGACAAAGGTTAGTGACAAAGGTTAGTGTCACTAACGCTCTCGAAGGTGATAGGTGCCCATGTTAAGAGCTACGTTAGCTAAGCTAACATAAGACCTAATGTGGGAGGCAAAGGGCAAGCAACGTTAATGGGAAAAGTGATTCCCATTAACGTTTGCGAAAAGGGGCACAAGCCAACGTTAATGGGAAAAGTGAGTCCCATTAACGTTGGCCAAGAATTGATAAGGAACGTTAGAAGTCATGTTAAGACTTCTAACGTAGAGAAAAATGTGGGCATATAAAGGGTGGAACGTTAGTGGAAAAGGTGAATGCCACTAACGTTCTCGCACCCAGAAATGTATTCCACGATTAATCTCACTAAGTGCCTGAGCCTAATTCATATTTCTCTGCAAGATGGGCCCACTAAAGATGAGAATTGCTTCAACTCAAAGTCCAAAGCCCACATCTAAGACTTGAAGAACTCACTAGAAGATCATGAAGAGTAGTATATATAGGAGTAGTTTTGAACTAACTAGGGACTTTTGGCATTTTGGAGAACTACTCTCTGCATATTTACTTTTCTGTACTTCTATCATGGATTCTTCTTTTCTGCCATTTTTGATTCCTAGAGCTATGAACAACTAAACCCCTTTCATTGGGTTAGGGAGCTCTGCTGTAATTTGATGGATCAATATTAATTTTCATTCTTCTTCTTCTATCTTTTCTCTTGATTTTACTAGAAAGCTTTCAATCTTAATTCAATTGGTTAGTTATCTTGGAAAAGAAACTCTCCATAATTGGATCTCTTCGGAACCTTGGAAGAGGAATGCAGAGATCATGCTAGAATTGCTTTCTCATGCTGGACCAATTTTGGTTGGGATGGATATGTGACTATAATCCCCTCAATACTTGAATTGGGAAATGTATGTGATATAATCAGTGACCATACTTCATTTCTTCTCATGAGCAATTGACCAAGGAATTGGCTATTGATCAAGATTTGAGAGATTGAATTACCAAGGAATTGGGATTCAATCACTTAAGATTGCCAAGGAGATCAATGAATACATTGATTGAGGAAGAGATGAGAATGAACTTGATCCGGAGAATTGCAACATCTCCTAAACCCAATGATTCCCCCATTTCTGATCTTACCCATTCTCTTTAGTTTCTGGCATTTACTTTTATGAGCACTACCTCAATTCCCCATTTAAGATTCTACACTTAAATTTCTGTTATTTACTTTCTAGTTATTTAAATTTTTGCATCTCAATCTAAATTCTATTTAGCTCAACTAGCATATTCTTCTAACTAAAGTTGCTTGACCAATCAATCCTTGTGGGATTCGACCTCACTCTATAGTGAGTTTTTACTTGACGATAATTCGGTATACTTGCCGAAGGAAAATTTGTTGAGAGACAAGTTTCCATGCATCAGTGGAGGATGAAGTTTGTATGCCCAAAAGAAGGAAGTGGGAAGGGTGAGAATATGAAGTGTGTACGGGGAGGTTGTGTGAAGGGGTTTATATAGGAAGATGGCAATTGATTGAAGGGTGTGAATTGATGGTGTTGTTTGATAGTGGACGGTTGGGGTTTTGGGATTGAATGAGCACACGGATTACCTCCTTTATGCGGGTCTTGGTTCGGTCTCCAAAACTATCCACTCCCAATGTTGCATGGCAATACTTCCAAGGACATTCCCCATGAAGACAAGTGTGAAATTCCCTTGGTATAGTGGCCGAATCTCCCTTCCTCAATTGTCCTATCAAGTACCATCAATGTCTTTTTTGATTCCCTATACACAAAGAAAAATTGCAAATGGTGAATTGAAATTTTTGGTGGGAAAATTTAAAGTGTGAGCTAGCTAACAAAAAATATCTTTTTCTTTTATTTTTAAATGGCTAAACGCCTCCATGAATGCAAATCAATCAACAACTAAACCCCCCATGCATGAAACGTTGGTACACCAAACTTGTTTGTGATCAAATGGTGCAACAAGTTTGGGGAATAATTTTACCACATAAAGTGTGTTTAAGCCCACTTGGTGTGCCTTGAACACCAAACTTATCATGTACTATACGCTGCATGTAAAGGGGTCTTATATTGGTTGTCAAAATTGATTTAAAAACACATGAAATTCGCCTTATTACTATTATTAGAGATTTAAGAGAGAGGGTATAGAACATGGGTTGCCTCCCATGGAGCGCTTCTTTAGCGTCATTAGCTTGACGTTTGGTCCTTGTCAAGGTGGTTGATAGTGCTTGAAGTCTTCTCCCCTTGCAGTGAACCTATGTCCATTGGCCTTGTTGATAAGCTCCATATGCTCTAGGGACAAGATTTTGTTGATGGTGTACACTTGAGGTAGCTGAGATGGGATGGTAGGAAGATGAGGTGGGATGGTTGGATAGTGAGCAAAGATCACTTCATCTTCTGGGGAGAAATCCTCTGTAGGGATCTTCTTGTTTCTCCATCTTCTGGGTACTTTCCTCCTTGTTCCCATTGATGTTGTCTTACTTTCTATGGACTTTTTCTCTAAAGACTCCTTGTTGCTAGCTTTACATGACTCTGGTTTGCTCAGCTTCCCTTGAGTTATCTTTGAATGAGGTTCTTCTTGAATACATGGCGTCCCAACCAATGGGGTTTCCAATTGTGTTGTTTGTGCTTTCTTGTTTGGCTCCTCCATCAGCTCATTGTCATCATCATCTGCTTCTTGTGAGAGGTTGAAAACATTGAAAGTGAGCTACTCGTCATGTATTCTCAGCACTAACTCTCCTCGTTCTACATCAATGAGTGCTCTAGCTGTGGCTAGGAATGGCCTTCCCAGAATGATGGGGTAAATAGGATTCTCATCCATTTCCAAGACAACAAAGTCTGTGGAAAGATAGTAGCTCCCAACCTTTACAAGCACATTTTCAACTACTCCTATTGCCTGTTTTTGAGTTTTGTCAGCCAATTTGATAATTACATCAGTAGGAGTTAGTTCATTGATTTGGAGCTTCTTCATGAGGAAAAGGGGCATTAAGTTGATGCTTGCTCCCAAGTCACAAAGCCCTTTGTCAATCTTTGTTTCTCCTATGGCACAGGGAATGTGAAAACTCCCTGGATCCTTCTTCTTTGTGGGTGGCCCTGGTTGAATGAGAGCACTACAATCCCTGTTCATCTTTATTGTTTGCCCACCCTTCAATGGACTTTTTCTGGCTAGTAGCTCCTTTATATACTTGATGTAGAAAGGCATTTGCTGGAGGGTCTTAATGAATGGTATATTTACATCAAGAGATGCAAACATATCGAGGAACCTGGAGTACATTCTTCCTGCTACACCACCTTTAAGCCTTTGGGGAAAAGGTGCATATGGGTTCAATACCTCCTTCTACTTTAGCTCTTCCTTGAGTATGGGTTAAGGTGTATGGCTTATTTCTTCCTGGTTTTCCTTTTGATTATCATAGAGGTGTTCTACTCCATTCATACTCCTCTCATCATTTGTGGTTATCATCTTACATTCCTCCCACTTTACTTTCTTTGTTTCTCCCCTTGGATTCTTCTCTGTGTCACTGGGAAATCCATCAGTGGGTTTGGGAATTTGTTGAGATAGATACCCTACTTGGGACTCCAATTTCTTGATGTTTTCTCCTTGGTTTTGATATTGGCTCGCACTTCCTCCTTAAACACCTTATTGTCTTGATTTCTCTGCATAAGTTTTCAAGTAGAGCCTCAATCTTTGAGAGTTTATTATCTGTTAGAGATGGTGGGTTGAGATTAGGTGGTTGAAAAAGTTGATTAGGTGGGTGTTGATAGGATCTTTGTGAGGTGTGTTAGTGAGTTGCCTTGTTGTTGGAATTGAGGTTGTGGCGTTTCTAATCTTGACCTTGGTCTTATTGATTTCCCCACCCAAAGTTGGGGTGATTTCTCCATCCAGAGTTGTAAGTTTTGGAGTATGGATCATGGATTTATCTAGGTGAGTTTCCAACATAGTTGGCTTGCTCCCAGTCACCTTTTTCTCCTATATTCACTCCTTCTTGAGCTGGTGATAAAGTAATGGCTGCTACAACTTGGTTTTCCTCCACCTTCTTAGTAAGATCTGCTAGCTTCTTGGTGATCATCTTATTTTGAGCTAGCAATGCATCCATGTGGTTCAGCTCCATTACTCCATTACTCCATTACTTCTTGGTGATCATTCTCAGCAACTGTTTCAATGACATCTATGGCTTCTTCAATGGTTTTCTTCTTGTTTAGAGAGCCTCCTGATGAATGATCTACGACCTTCTTTGACTCATAGGAAAGACCTTCATAGAAAATGTGAAGTTGAACCCATTCATTGAACATTTCTGGTGGGCATCTTCTTGTTAAGTCCTTGAATCTCTCCCATGCTTCATAGAGAGTCTCACTATCTTGCTGCCTGAAAGTCTGCACCTCAGCTCTCAGCCTGTTGATTCTTTGAGGAGGGTCGAATCTTGCCAAAAATTTGTTCACTACATCTTAAGTGATTGGATCCCAATTCCTTGGCAATCCAATCTTTCTAAGCTTTAACAATTGCCCAATTCCTTGATTTAATTGCTCATGGGAAGAGATTAAGTGTGGTCACTGATTATACCATATGTATTTCCAAATCAAAGTGTTGGGAGGATTACATGTCACGATATCCGCCCAAACCCCAATTTGGTCCAACATGAGAAAGCATTTCTAGCATGATCTCCTTATCCCTTTTCCAAGGCTCAGAGGAGATCCAATTATGGAGAGTTTCTTTCCCAAGATAAAAATCCAATTAGATGAAGATCGAAAGCTTTCTAGTAAGATCAAGAGAAAAGAAAGAAGAAGAATAATGAAAACTATAATTGATCCATCAAATTACAACAGAGCTCCCTAACCCGATGAAAGGGGTTTAGTTGTTCATCAAAAATGACAAAAAAGAAGCATCCATGCTAAAAGTGCAGAAAAGTAAATATACAGAGGTAGTTCTCCAAAGTGCCAAGCTTCTCTATAGTTTAAAACTACTCCTATATATACTACTCCTCTTGATCTTCTAGTGAGTTCTTCAAGTCTTGGATGTGGGCTCTGGATCTTGAGTTGAAGCAGTTCTAATCTTTAGTGGGCCCAACTTGCAAAGAAGTATGAATTAGGCATGGGCGTTCGTGAGATTAACGTTAAGTGACATTTTGGGTTCAAGAACGTTAGTGGCAATCACTTTTTCCACTAACGTTCCACCCTCAAATACCTCACGTTAACTCCAACATTAGTGGCACTAACATGACCACTAACGTTGCCTTCTACATCTTTGCTAACGTTATTGGGACTCACGTTCCCCAATAACGTTGGCTTATACCCCTTTCGCAAGCGTTATTGGGACTCACCTTTCCCAATAACGTTGCTATGTGCCTTTTATCCCTACGTTAGAGTTCACGTTAGTGTAACTAACGTGGCTCTTAAGGTGGGTATGCTTCACCTTCGAAAGCATTAGTGACACTTACCTTTGTCACTAACGCTCCAAGTGCCTCTATTCTTCACGTTAGAGCTCGCGTTAACTAAGTTAACGTGGCTCTTAACGTGGTAGTAATGCCATCTTCCAACGTTAGTGACAAAAGTGAGTGTCACTAACGTTGGCTCATCAATCCTCAACTCCACGTTAACTCTCACGTTAGTAGTCTTAACGTGACCACTAACATAGGCAATGCTAGTTGATCCATCGTTATTGACAAAGGTAAGTGTCACTAACGTTAGCGTTGTTCTTCTCTTCTACGTTAGAGTTCACGTTAACTTTGTTAACGTGACTCTTAACGTAGCTCATTGCCAAGTCTTGGAACATTAGTGGTGTTCACGTTTACCACTAACGTTGGAGTAGAACGTTAGTGGTGTTCACGTTTCCCACTAACGTTGGAGTTCTCTTTTGTCTCCACGTTAACTACCACGTTAACTTAGTTAACGTGGCAAGTAACGTGAGCTATTGATGGATTCGCAGGCGTTATTGGTGATCACTTTTCTCATTAACGTTGCAAGCTATTTGCCATTCCACGTTAGTGTTCACGTTAACTAGATTAACGTGAGTACTAACGTGGTTCTTTCTTGCTTCCTTTGCCCTGAAATCAAGCAAATAAAGTACATCAAAGCTCTAGCCAAAGTCATGAGATTATGCATCATCAATTTATCATGCAATTCTAGCAAAATCCTCATGAAATCATATGAAATTTACAATAGTTGCTTGAATCAAGGTGTAAGTGTATTTTCATCCAAAACTTGCTTTATTCACTAAGAAAATGCATGAAACTACCCTAAAACAGTAAAGAAAAGGTCAGTGAAATTGGCCTAGATGCCCTGGCATCAAGCTTTCGGTCTTAATTCAATTGGATAGTTGTCATGAGAGAGAAGCTATCCATAATTAGAATTCTTCGGATCCTTGAGAGAGGGATGAAGAATTCATGCTAGAATTTCTTTCTCACAATGGATTAGATTGGTGGTTGGATGGATATTGTGACATTTAATCCTACCAATACTTTGAATTTGTGTGGTATAATCAGTAACCGAACTTCAACTATTCCCATGAGCAATTAAATCATGACATTGGGCAATTGTTCATGCTTAGAGAGATTGGTGAGCCAAGACATTGGGATCCAATCATCTAAGATTGCCAAGCAATGTCAATAAATGCATTGATTGAGGAAGAAACGAAAATGATTTGATCCGGAGAGTTCAGTATCTCCCAAAACCAAATGAATCCCCATCTCTGATCTACCCATTCTTTTATATTCTGCTCTTTAATTTCATGCCAATTCTCCATTTCCATTTAGATTCTTGCAATTTAAGCTTCTGTCATTAAATTTCACGCAATTTAATTTCTATAATTTAATTTCTTGTAATTTAAGTTTCCTGCCAAATTTACTTTTTGCAATTCTCAACCAAATTTGATTTCGCTCAACTAGTATAATTCACAAATTAATATTGATTAACCAACCAGTCCCTGTGGATTCAACCTCACTCTACTGTGAGTTTTTACTTGACAACAATTTGGTATACTTGCCGGTAGGAAATTGTTGAGAGACAATTTCCGAGTGAATCAAGTTTGTGGCGCCATTGCCGGGGGTTGGTTTTGTATTGACAATTATTAAATTGGGGGATAACTAGATTGAGCACTTTTCTTTTGTTTTTAATTTTAATTTTAGTTGTTCATTTTTGTTCTCTACAATTTTTAGTTGTGTTTCATCAATTTTACCTTACTTCTTTACTTTCTAGCAAGCTAACTATACTCTATTTTAGTGGACTTTGGATTTGATTCTTCTTGTACTTGTTCATTTTATGACAGGTAGAAGAGAGGTATCAACATCTTTTGACAGTGAACCGGAATGAACCTTCCTGAGGTTGAGAAGGAAAGCAAGAGGAAAGAGGGCAATTGGTGCAGAAGAAGAGGAGGAAGATTTGGATATAACCATGGAGGATGATATGGAGAACCATCATGAATGAGAGGTGAATAACCATGCCAGAAGAGTTGGAGCCAACGCTGCTGGACAAGAGAGGAGAGTTCTGGGATCATACATCAATCCAAACCCAAGAAACTGTGGTAGCAACATTCAAAAGCCAACTATCCATGCTAATAACTTCGAATTAAAGACTCAGCTCATAACTCTAGTACAGAACAACTGTTCTTCTGGAGGAAATGCTCAAGAGGACCCTAATGAGCACCTCACTAAATTCCAAAGGATATGTGACACAGTTAAATCTAATGATGTTCATCCTGACACCTATAGATTGCTATTGTTTCCATTTTCTTTGAGGGACAAATCATCAAAATGGCTAGAATTATTTCCCAAGGAAAGCTTGACAACCTAGGAGGATGTGGTGAATAGATTCTTAATAAGGTTCTACCCTCTACAAAAAGTTAACAGGCTGAGAACTGAAGTACAGACATTCAGACAGCAAGATGGTGAGACAATTTATGAAGCCTGGGAGAGATTCAAGGATTTGACAAGGAAATGCCCCCTTGATATGTTTAATGAGTGGGTGCAAATTCATATCTCCTATGAAGGGCTAAATCATGAATCAAAGAAAGCTGTGGACCACTCATTTGGAGGTTCCCTTAACAAGAAGAAGACCATTGAAGAAGCCATTGATGTTATAGAAACAGTGGCTGACAATGAGTATTTTTATGCCTCAGACATAAGCAACAACAGGGGAGTCTTGGAATTAAACCAAATGGATGCAATCTTGTCCCAAGACAAGATGATCACCAAGCAACTGGCTGAATAACCAAGCAAATGGAGAAGAATCAGGCTGTCGCCATCCACACTCAACCATCACCTCAAAAAGAGTTGGAAACAGAAGAAGGAGTTAATTGGGAGGAAGCTAATTACCTTGGAAATTCATCTAGGCAAGCTAATGATCCATATTCTAAAACCTATAACTCTGGTTGGAGAAACCACCCAAACTTTGGATGAGGAAACCAACAAAACCAAGGTCAAGACCACAGACCACACAATCCAACCCAGTATAACAACTCCACTAACCAAAACTCTAACCAAAGACCATACCAGACCACACAAAACACTTATTCACAGGCACCATACCAAAAGCACAACAACCATTCTCAACACCCCAATTCCAACCAATCAACACCAAATGATGATGACAGAATGGCTAGGATGGAAGCTATGCTTGCAAACCTTGGCAAGGAATTTAAAGACATGAAGAAATTCCAGGAGGAAGTAATATCCAATTTGTAAAACCAAGATGCTGCCACTCAGAAACTTGAAGCACAAATCAAATACTTGTTCAAGCAAGCCCCTAGCCACAATTCAAGTAATGCCACCAGGACAATTTCAAAAGAGGAATGCAAAGCTATTACCCTCAGAAGCGGAAAGGAATTGAAAGAGAATCCAAGGGAGACTCAAGAAGGGAAGGAAGAGGGCATTTCAAACGCTAAGGAAGAGGAACAAGTACCTACTCCCAACCCATAAGAAGAGAAAGAAGTTCTATGGCCATATGTCCCAAAGGCTCCTTACCCTCAGCGCCTAATGAAGAATGTAAAGGACAGCCAATTCTCCAAATTTTTGGAGATTTTCAAGAAAATTCATATCAACATTCCCTTTGCAGAAGCACTAGAACAAATGTCACTTTATGCTAAGTTTCTAAAAGAATTAATGACCAAGAAGAGAAGTTGGAGGAATGATGAAACTGTGGTATTAACTGAGGAATGTAGTGCTATCATCCAACACAAGCTGCCTCAAAAATTGAAGGACCCAGGAAGCTTCCAAATTTCCTGCATCTTAGGGGAAATAATAGTTAAAAAAGCCTTATGTGACTTGGGAGCTAGTATAAATTTGATGTCCTTAACAATGATGAAAAGAATGAAGATTGAGGAAGCCAAACCAACATGAATGGCCCTCCAATAAGCAGATTGGTCATTCAAATTCCCTCATGGAATAGTAGAGGACTTGTTAGTGAAAGTGGAAGACTTCATCTTCCCTGTTGACTTTGTGGTATTGGATATAGAGGAAGAAGTTAAGGCTTCAATAATTTTGGGAAAGCCATTTCTAGATACTGCTGGAGCCATCATTGATGTCCAAAAGGGTGAACTTACCCTTAGGCTACATGATGAGAAATGATATTCAATGTATTCAAAGCCATGAGCTATCCACCAGAGTGATGTGCGGAAAACGATCCGACACAAAACTCACCGGCAAGTGCACCGGGTCGCATCAAGTAATAAAACTCACGGGAGTGAGGTCGATCCCACAGGGATTGAAGGATTGAGCAACTTTAGTTTAGTGGTTGATTTAGTCAAGCAAACAAGTGTTGGTTGTGTGAAATTGTGTTGACAGGAATTAAATTGCAGAGAATATAAAGGGGAGTGGGTGATTTGCAGGAAACTAAAGGGAACAAAAAAAAAGAAAAAGAACTGAATCTTAAAGTGCAAGTAATGTAAACTGCAGAAACTTAAATTGCAAGAAATGTAAATTGCAGAAACTTAAATGGGTTAGGGATATGGGATTGCAGAAATTAACCAAGGAAAGAAAAATTCAACAAACAAAAGAGTAGAAGATGGATTCAATTAAACCAGATCTTAAACGAAAATGAAAATCAGCTTGGTGTAGCAATTAAACAGTGAAGTTTAAAATGAAAATTCTAGATCTCAGGACTCAAGAGACTAGATAACTAAGTCTAGATCTCAATGCCTTCCTAGATCCAAGTTCTGAAAACAATTGCAAGAGAATTGAAGATTAAGCAGTGGAATAAAGGAATTCAAATATCAATTTCTCAAATGTGCAGTAGCTCAAAACAGAGAGAGATCTCAAGGTGAGATTGAGACAGAATTTCCTTAATTCTCAACACCCAAGACTCAAGTAAAGCTTTGCAGTAAAGAAAACAATAAAACCCAGAGGAAGAGAATTCAATTCTCCTCCCAGAAACTCTCTAAAATGCCAAGTAAGCTCTCCTCTGTAAGCACTATGAAAATTCTAAAAGAAAAGCTCTCTAAAAATTCTAAGAAGAAAGCTCCAAAAAGAAAAGCTCTCTAAAAATTCTAAGAAGAAAGCTCCAAAAAGAAAAGCTCCCCAAAAACTTCAAATCCTAAGCTATTTATACACTTTCTTCAAATGATCATTAAGCCTTGATTTGGGCCTTGGCCTTGATGGAATTGGGTTGAATCATGCCTCTGTTGCTTGCTCTTGGTGTTGGGAAGAAATCAATTCTTGAACCGGGCCTTGTAGCTTTCACGTTTGAGCTAACGTTTGAGGCAAACGTTGACTCAAACGTGCCATGTGAACAATTATGCAGCTAGGCCCAAAATGTTGTCATCCACGTTTGGGTCAACGTTTGAGGTCAAATGTGAGCTCAAATGTGGCTCCCCCATGCTCCCTTTTTGGCCAACGTTTGGCCCAATGTTTGAGGCAAACGTTGGCGCAAACGTGGCTCATCAATCATCATCAATCAGGGGTCTCTTCCTTGCTAAGATATAGCCAACATTTGACCTCACGTTTGAGGCAAACGTTGGCGCAAACGTTGCATGCTTCCAGGATGCCATTTTCCTTCATTTTGGCGCCAACGTTTGACCTCACGTTTGAGGCAAACGTTGGCGCAAACGTTGCCTTCCTCCCTTGCTTTCTTTCAACCAACATTTGCCTCAACGTTTGAGGCAACCGTTGGTGCAAATGTTGAGGCTTCCCTAGGCTTTCTTGATCTGCTTCTCACGTTTGAGTTAACGTTTGAGTCAAACGTTAGCTCAAACGTGAATCCCTCTTTTCAAGCCTATTCTTGCAACCTTCTTCCAAGCTTTATTTCACCTATCATCAATCAACAATTGTATCAAAGCTATGCCATAATCATGAGAGTTATTCTTCTTCTTGTCATGTGAGCAATTATGGTGCAAAAACTCATGAAAATGCATCAATTTATCCATGGTTGATTGAATCAAAGGAAACATGAATTTCAACCCAATTGGCTTACTCATGGCTTAAGAAAGTGCACAAAACTAAATGAAAACAAAGGAAAAAGACTAGTGAAACTAGGCTAAGATGACTTGTCATCACAACACCAAACTTAAAACTTGCTTGTCCCCAAGCAAGAAAAGAATTTAAGCTCAAAATTTCTGTCAAATTAGAATGGATTGAAGAATGACATGTAATGCCCTGTGAGTGAAGTGATTAATTGACAGTGGAGTGAACTCTGAATCATATGCTTATGCAAGGGCTTCAGTGTTTACTAGTCCCCACATCTTGGAAGTCTTAGGTCTTAGGAATTTCACCCAAATGATACTGTGGAGATCTCTTTATAGATAATCACCTTGAAGCAGTTTATGATTTCTGTGTCTTGGCCTTGACTCTAAGTGTCATGTCTCAAAGCGGCTCTTTAGATAAGCTTTCAATCAATACTCCAAAACCAGTTGGTTTTAAGGTATTAGGTGTTAAAGCACCCCTGAGGATTTACTTGCTCAAGCCTTTCTCTTTGACACAATTCGACCACAAGCATTTACTAGGCTAGTAACTCTTTGAGTTCTTGTTTCTTTTTTTTTACCTAGTAATTGATGCTCAGAGCCTTGGGCCATGTTCTTTTTATTTATTTATTTATTTATTTTGTTTTCTTTTGCTGCTTCTTGGATCAAAAGATGTTTGAGAATCTCCACAATACTTCTTTGAACTCTATTTCCTGCCTCTGAGCTCCCATGCAGGTTTTCACAAACATGCAACCTCAATACACATTCATACAACCAGAACCACCACTTCACTTAATCTTTTGCTTACCTCAAGATGAATTTTTGATTCTTCAATCCTTCTCTTCAAAGAAATGTTTTCTATTTATATTTTTCCAATCCTTAAGTGCAAGCAATTTTCAAGTGTATGGTGCTATGATATACCAAACATCTTAGTTATTGAACTACAAGGAAATTATACTGAACAGGGACACAATATCACTTCCAATCATAACAGTTTTGAATAAAAGACAGTCACTTAACAATACAACCTGTTGGAGTTCACTTGCTTCACTCCTTCTCAGCGCCAATGTTGATCTTTGTATCCCTCTTTGTCTCTTTGGTTGATGGTGCTTAATCCCTTCTTAGATTCAAGTGACTGCCTACAATAAACTTTGAAAGTTGCTTGTTCCCCAAGCACTCTAAAATGGTTAGCATGCATGTATGTTTGTGGGCTCTTAAACTTAGATTGGTGTGCGAACACCAAACTTAGTTCCTTGCCTTATATAGCAGTTTGTTCATATGCAAAAAAACACATGTGCTCTTAGTAAGAAAACACACTATAAACTAGAAAAGCAAGCTATGCACTAGAGAACAGACTTCGAACTAAAAACTAAACAGTTGTTAAGTAGCTTTGATCGGGGTAAAACTTGTCTCTCAACAAATTCCCATTCGGCAAGTGTACCGAATTTGTCGTCAAGTAAAAACTCACAATAGAGTGAGGTCAAATCCCACAGGGATTGATTGATCAAGCAACTTTAATTAGAGGAATGATCTAGTTGAGCGAATCCATGAATAGAGTTGATAATTGCAGAAATTAAAATGGCGAGAAAGTAAATGACTGAAAGTAAATAGCAGAATTGTAAATGGGAATGGGGGAATTGCTCATAAAAGTAAATTGCAGAAAATAAAGAGAATGGGTAAGATCAGAAATGGGGAGTTCATTGGGCTTAGGAGATGTTGCATTCTCCGGATCAATTTCATTTTCATCTCTTCCTCAATCAATGCACTCATTGATCTCCTTGGCAATCTTAAGTGATTGAATCACAATTTCTTGCAATTCAATCTCTCAAATCTTGATCAATAGCCAATTCCTTGGTCAATTGCTCGTGAGAAGAGATGAAGTGTGGTCACTGATTATACCACATGCACTTCCCAAATTAAATGCTTAGAGGATTATAGCCACATACCCATCCACACTCAATTTGGTCCAGCATGAGAAAGCATTTCTAGCTAATCTCTTCATTCCTCTTTCAAGGATCCGAAGAGATCCATATTTGAATAGCTTCTTTTTCAAGATAACTATCCAATTGGATAAAGATCGAAAGCTTTCAAGTAAAATCAAAAGGAAAGATAGAAGAAGAATAAGAAAATTAGTATTGATCCATCAAATTACAACAGAGCTCCCTAACCCAATGAAAGGGGTTTAGTTGTTCATAGCTCTAGAAATCAAAATCAAAGATGGAGAATACATGATAAAGCTAGAAGTGCCAAGAAAGTAAATACAAAGAGTAGTTCTCTTTCCTCGCTCCTCTCCCAAAAGCTCTCTCTACTTCAAAACTACTCCTATATATACTACTCTTCTCAGCTTCTAGTTAGCTCTTCAAGTCTTGGGCCTCTGGATCTTTGAGCTTGAAGTAGTTCCTTTCTTCAATTGGGCTTGGCTTACTTGCAGAGAGAAAATGTGAAGTGGGCAGAGACTTTAGCTCAAGACGTTAGAGGTGTTTAACATTTAATGAAAATACAAGTTCGAGAACATTAGTGACACTTAACATTGTCACTAACGTTGCCATGCACCCCTTTGCCTCACGTTAAAGCCCACGTTAACTGGGTTAACGTGGCTTTTAACTTTGCCTTGCTAGCCTTCGAGAACGTAAGTGACACTCAACATTGTCACTAACGTTCAAGTGTGCCCCTTCTTGCTTCACGTTAAAGCTCACGTTAACTAGGTTAACGTGGCTTCTAACGTGGCTTTTGCCAACCTTCGAGAACGTTAGTGACACTCAACATTGTCACTAACGTTCAAGTGTGCCCCTAGGTCTCACGTTAGAGTCCACGTTAACTGGGTTAACGTGGCTTCTAACGTGGCCATTCTTAGCCATCCCAACGTTAGTGACAATGTTGAGTGTCACTAACGTTGGCTCATTCTTCATTCCTCATCGTTAGCTTCCACGTTAACCAAGTTAACGTGGAGGTTAACGTGGCTCTTGGGGTTTGTGTGGTTGCTCCAACGTTAGTGACAATGTTGAGTGTCACTAACGTTGTCGACAACTCTCCATCTCTTACATTAGCTCCCACGTTAACCAAGTTAACGTGGGAGTTAACGTGGCTCTTTGCATCTTAGGCCAACGTTAGTGACAATGTTAAGTGTCACTAACGTTGGCTTCTCTTCCCCCTTTATTGTTAGAGACCATGTTGGCCATTTGTGAGCAATTGCCTAAGTTAGTGACAATGTTAAGTGTCACTAACGTTGGCTCAACTTCTCTTCTCTACGTTAGAGTTCACATTAACTTAGTTAACGTGACTCTTTAACGTGGGCAATGATGGCTTTTGAGAGTATTTTTGGCAATCACTTTTCTCCTTAACTTTGCAAGTTACCTCCCATTCCTTGCTTCCTTTGGTCCTGAAATCAAGCAATTGAGTGCATCAAAGTTCTAATCCACGTCATGGGTAATGCAATATACAATTTTTTCATTAAAATCATGCAAAATCCTCATGAAATAATGTAAAATGCACAATGTATGCTTGAATCAAGGTCTGAGTGAATATTTGCCCAAAACTAACTTATTTCCTAAGAAAATGCATGAAATTACCTAAAAACAGTAAAGAAAAGGTCAGTGAAACTGGCCAAAATGCCCTGGCATCACAACACCAAACTTAAAGCTTGCTTGTCCCTAAGCAAGTACTGGAACAAGAGAATGATGAATGGAATATCCAGAGAAATGAGTCATTCTTGTGGAAGTCATATTACTGATTTTATGGTGGTTTCATGCATAGCAACTTAGGTTCATTCCACTACTGTCTTTCAGACCTTTATCATCTCCTAAAATACTCACTTTGTTATATCCCATGAGACCTTTATTTATTGATCCTTTTATTGTTATTTCAAGGGCTTATTTGTGTTTTTAGGCTAAGTATTTTGTAAGGGGGCAACTCTTTAGGATAAGCTTTTAGCCAACACTCCCGAACCAGTTGGTTCAAGGTGCTAGGTGTTGAAGCACCCCTGAGGACTTACTTGCTCAAGTCTCACCCCCATACATACACACCACAGGCATATAGTTTCTTTATTTTCTTTCCTTCAGACCTTGGTGTCCAGCACCTCTTTGGGTTACTAAATGCTCTGTGATGAGGGTTACTCTTGATAGTGGATTTTCAGCTGATAATCCCGGGTTAATTAACCCAAGTTACCAGGTGATGAAGCACCCCAAAGAGCTTATTCATCCAAGTAGATCCCTTACACAGGAGCACCACAGACACATGTCTTAGGGTAAACCATTGGTGCCTAGCCTTATTGCTTACTCTTTTTCTTTTGTTTTTCACTTCCATAGTTCTTTCCCTTTTCTCTTATTAGGATCTTGTTGTTATCTTAATCTCATGGGTATATCAAAAGTAAAGCATTCAGGATAGATAGATGTCATCCTAACCTTGTGGTTGAACCAACTTAGCTAACTTATGACTACCCTCAAAGATTCATGAATGCACTTCCACATTATGAGCCCTACTCTGCTCTTTTAAAACATAAAACATTCCCTTCTTCAAACAAATAGACAAGCTTACAAGTAAATAAGGGAAAGATGCAGTGACACTTAAACCAGAATCACAGACCATGCTCAACAACAAGGTAGAGTAAAAAAAAAACATGTTTAGGCCTCACTGGTAATCATTAATCAAGATTGCATTTGAGCTTCCAATGTTCAAACTGTAAATATATGGAATTAAGTGACAATACAACCTTCAGGTGACAACTTCTAATCGCCTTCTTTTCGTTCTCCTCTTGCTCTTTGCTTCCTTGAGCGAAGGGGCACCATAAGGTTCCTGTAAAGTTATTGGAAGTTGCTTGTTCCCAAAGCACTTGAGGAATAATTAGCTTGCATGTGCTTGTGTCTTATGAACTTGATTTGGCGTGTGAACACCAAACTTAGTTCCTTGTTTAATACACAATCTTGCACATACGCTGATAACTCATATCTTGTTGTTAACAGAACAATGATTAACTAAAGTCTAACTACATCTAAGTGGTTTCCCTCAATTGGTTAGAGCTAGCAATGTGTTTTGGGAGCAGGTGTGATTCTAACTAAATGTCCTTTTGGTGGAACACCAAACTTAGAATTACACTGTCTCTTTTGATTGTTCTGGTGTAAAAAACCAAACTTAGCTCCTTGCAATACAGGGGAAACAACTTGTGATTTTTATTGAAATGAAGATTAAAATGACTACCAGAGGTTGGGTTGCCTCCCAACAAAGCGCTTTTTTTTATCGTCGCTAGCTCGATGAGTCCTCACTCACTTGAGATGGTATTTCATTCTGGGGTTTTCCCCCATGTTGCCCAGATAATGCTTGAGTCTTTGTCCATTCACTGTAAAAGTCCTTTCTGACCCTTCATCCATGACTTCTACGTGCCCGTACGACGAGACCTTTGTGACAAGAAAGGGCCCGGACCACCTTGATTTGAGTTTTTCTGGGAACAGTCTTAATTTGGAATTGTATAGGAGCACTCGCTGCCCTCTTTCGAAACTTCTGGGTGCAAGATGTGAGTCATGTCTTCTCTTTGCCTTCTCCTTGTACATCTTGGTATTCTCATAGGCTTGTGACCTGAATTCCTCCATCTCTTGCAGCTGCAAGATTCTCTTTGCACCAGCAGCAATGCTATCAAAATTTAGTATCTTGATAGCCCAAAAAGCTTTGTGTTCTAGCTCTTGTGGTAAGTGACAGGCTTTACCATACACCAGCTGATATGGGGACATTCCAAGTGGTGTTTTGAATGCTGTTCTGTATGCCCAAAGAGCATCATCCAGCTTCTTTGACCAATCCTTTCTTGATGCACTGATGAGCGGATAATTTATACGCTTTTTGGCATTGTTTTTAGGTAGTTTTTAGTAAGTTCAAGCTAATTTTAGGGATGTTTTCATTAGTTTTTATGTTAAATTCACATTTCTGGACTTTACTATGACTTTGTGTGTTTTTCTGTGATTTCAGGTAATTTCTGGCTGAAATTGAGGGACTTGAGCAAAACTCTGAAAAAGGCTGACAAAAGGACTGCTGATGCTGTTGGAATCTGACCTCCCTGCACTCGAAATGGATTTTCTGGAGCTACAGAACTTTAAATGGCGCGCCGTTAACGGCGTTGGAAAGTAGACATCCAGAGCTTTCCAGCAATATATAATAGTCCATACTTTATTCGGAAATTGATGACGTAACTTGGTGTTGAACGCCAAGTACATGCTGCTGTCTGGAGTTAAACGCCAGAAACACGTCATGATCTGGAGTTGAACGCCCAAAACACGTTATAACTTGGCGTTCAACTCCAAGAAAAGCCTCAGCTCGTGGATAGATCAAGCTCAGCCCAAACATACACCAAGTGGGCCCCAGAAGTGAATTTATGCATCAATTACTTACTCATGTAGGATATTTAACTATTGTATTATACATCTTTTGACCATTCGGTCTTTTGATCATTCAGGGGGCTGGCCATTCGGCCATACCTGAATCTTTCACTTATGTATTTTCAACGGTGGAGTTTCTGCACACCATAGATTAAGGGTGTGAAGCTCTGCTGTACCTCAAGTTTTAATACAATTACTATTACTTTCTATTCAATTCTCTTTTATTCTTATTCCAAGATATACGTTGCACTTCAACTTGATGAATGTGATGATCCGTGACACTCATCATCATTCTCACCTATGAACGCACGTGACTGACAACCACTTCCGTTCTACCTTAGGCCGGGCGCATATCTCTTAGATTCCCCAATAGAATCTTCGTGGTATAAGCTAGATAGATGGCGGCATTCATGGAGATCCGGAAAGTCTAACCTTGTCTGTGGTATTCCGAGTAGGATCCCGGGAATCCGGAAAGTCTAACCTTGTCTGTGGTATTCCGAGTAGGATTCCGGTATTGAATGACTGTGACGAGCTTCAAACTCCTGAAGGCTGGGCGTTCGTGACAGACGCAAAAGAATCAATGGATTCTATTCCAACCTGATTGAGAACCGACAGATGATTAGCCGTGCTGTGACAGAGCATTTGGACCATTTTCACTAAGAGGATGGGATGTAGCCACTGTCAAGTGTGATGCCTCCAAACGATTAGCCGTGCAGTGACAGCGCATAGGACCATTTTCCCGAGAGGATTGAAAGTAGCCATTGATGATGGTGATGCCCTACATACAGCTTGCCATGGAAAGGAGTAAGAAGGATTGGATGAATGTAATAAGAAAATAGAGATAAGAAAGGGTTCTAGCATCTCCACACGCTTATCTGAAATTCCCACTATTGATTTACATAAGTATTTGTATCCCTTTTTATTTTCTATTTATTATTAATTTTCGAAACCCATAACCATTTAATCTGCTTAACTGAGATTTACAAGGTGACCATAGCTTGCTTCATACCAACAATCTCTGTGGGATCGACCCTTACTCACGTAAGGTTTATTACTTGGACGACCCAGTACACTTGCTGGTTAGTTGAATGGAGTTGTGTCCACACATAAGTGCCATAATAATGATTCCATACAACAACAAAGAATACTTCATTGATGTGATCACAATTTCGTCCACCAAGTTTTTGGCGCCGTTGCCGGGGATTGTTCGAGTATGGACAACTGACGTTCATCTTGTTGCTCATATTAGGTAATTTTCTTTTCAAAAAGTTTTCAAAAATCTTTCAAAAATATTTTTTTATTATTATTTTCGTTTTTCTAAGGTATATTTTCGAAAAAAATAATAAAAATACAAAAAAATCATAAAATCATAAAAAAACCAAAAATATTTTGTGTTTCTTGTTTGAGTCTTGAGTCAATTTTTAAGTTTGGTGTCAATTGCATGCTTTAAAAAATTTTTTCTTGCATTTTTCGAAAATTCATGCATTCATACTGTTCTTCATGATCTTCAAGATGTTCTTGGTAAATCCTCTTGTTTGATCTTGATGATTTCTTGTTTTGTGTTGTTTGTTGTTTTTCATATGCATTTTTCGTTTGTTAGAGTCCATGCATTAAAGATTTCTAAGTTTGGTGTCTTGCATGTTTTCTTTGCATAAAAAATTTTTCAAAATTATGTTCTTGATGTTCATCATGATCTTCAAAGTGCTCTTGGTGTTCATCTTGACATTCATAGTGTTCTTGCATGCATCATGTGTTTTGATCCAAAATTTTTATGTTTTGGGTCATAATTGTGTTTTTCTCTCTCATAATTAAAAATTCAAAAATAAAAAAAATCTTTTCCTTTTTTCTCTCAAAATTTCAAAAATTTGAGTTGACTTAGTAAAAAATTTTCAAAATTAGTTGTTTCTTACAAGTCAAGTCAAATTTTCAAATTTTAAAAATCTTATCTTTTCAAAATCTTTTTCAAAAATCATATCTTTTCCAATTTTTTTCCTTTTTTTTCGAAAATTTAAAAAAAATAAAATATTTTTCAAAATATTTTCAAAATCTTTTTCTTATCTTTATATCAAATTTTCGAAAATTCACCAACAATTAATGTGATTGGTTCAAAAATTTGAAGATTGTTACTTTCTTGTTAAGAAAGGTTCAATCTTTAAATTCTAGAATTTTATCTTGTAGTTTCTTGTTAGTGAAGTAATTAAATTTTAATTTTAAAATTAAAATCTTTTTCAATCATATTTTTTTTCTATATTATCTTTTTATCTTATCTTTATATCATATATTTTTCAAAATTTTATCTTTTTCAAAAATTTGATTTTAAAATATCTTATCTAACTTCTTATCTTCTTATCTTTTCAAATTTGATTTTAATATCTTTTTCAACTAACTAATTAACTTTTTGTTAGTTTCTTATCTTTTTTAAAACCACCTAACTACTTTTCCCTCTCTAATTTTTGAAAATACCTCCCTCTTTTTCAAAAATTCTTTTTAATTAACTAATTGTTTCAAATTTTAATTTTAATTTTAATTCATGTTTAATTTTCGAAATTACTAACTCCTTTTCAAAAATATTTTCGAAAATCCCTCTCTCATCTTCTTCTATTTATTTATTTATTTACTAACACTTCTCTTCATCTCTTATCACCTCCCCTATCCTTACTCTTTATACAGACTATTCATCCCTCTCCTTCCATTATCCCCTTTCTTCTTCTACTAATAATAAGGATTTTCTTTACTGTGACATAGAGGATTCCTCTTCCTTTTCTTTTCCTCTTCTCTTTCATATGAGCAGGAACAAGGAAAAAGGCACTCTTGTTGAAGCTGATCCTGAACCTGAAAAGACTCTGAAGAGGAAGTCAAGAGAAACTAAAAATCAACAATTCAGAGAAACCTCAAAAAAAAAAAAAGAAAAAAAAAGAGAAAAGAGAAGACAAAAAGCTTCCACCTCCAAGTCATGGGAGATGGAGATATTCATCTCAAGGGTCCATAACTCAGTAGAAGAGCATTTGACTGCACATCAAGAGAGCATGAGAAATTCCCTCATCAAGAAATCCCTGAGATACCTCAGGGGATACATGTTCCTCCACATAATTATTGGAAGCAACTAAGGGTAGGAACACCAAAATCACTAGGGATCATGCAACAGAAGCAAGGAAGAGACATAAAGGAGCTCAAAAAGCACCATTGGTTCTTCAAGAGGGCGCCACCCTCACTAAGGTGGACTCATTCCTTGTTCTTATTTCTCTGCTTTTTCGGTTTTTATCCTTTATGTCTATCTATATTTTGTGTCTCTACTTCATAATCATTAGTATGTAGTAACTATGTCTTAAAGCTATGAATAATTTCTATAAATCCTTCACCTCTCTTAAATAAAAAAAATATTTTTAATTCAAAAGAACAAGAAGTACATAAATTTCGAAAATTGTCCTTGAATTTAATTTAATTATATTGATGTGGTGACAATACTTTTTGTTTTCTGAATGAATGCTTAAACAGTGCATATTTTTTATCTTGTTGTTTATGAATGTTAAAATTGTTGGCTCTTGAAAGAATGATGAACAAAGAGAAATGTTATTGATGATCTGAAAAATCATAAAATTGACTCTTGAACCAAGAAAAAGCAGTGAAAAAGCAAAGGCTTGCGAAAAAATAAAACTGGCAAAAAAAATAGAAAGAAAAAGAAAAAGCAAGCAGAAAAAGCCAATAGCCCTTAAAACCAAAAGGCAAGGGTAAAAAAGAATCCAAGGCTTTGAGCATCAATGGATAGGAGGGCCCAAGGAAATAAAATCCAGGCCTAAGCGGCTAAATCAAGTTGTCCCTAACCATGTGCTTGTGTCATGAAGGTCCAAGTGAAAAGCTTGAGACTGAGTGATTAAAGTCGTGATCCAAAGCAAAAAGAGTGTGCTTAAGAGCTCTGGACACCACTAACTGGGGACTCTAGCAAAGCTGAGTCACAATCTGAAAAGGTTCACCCAGTTATATGTCTGTGGCATTTATGTATCCGGTGGTAATACTGGAAAACAAAGTGCTTAGGGCCACAACCAAGACTCATGAAAGTAGCTGTGTTCAAGAATTAACATGCTTAAATAGGAGAATCAGTAACACTATCTGAACTTCTAAGTTCCTAGAGAAGCCAATCATTCTAAACTTCAAAGGAAAAAGTGAGATGCCAAAACTGTTCAGAAGCAAAAAGCTACAAGTCCCGCTCATCTAATTAGAATTAATATTCAGTGATATTTTGAGATTTATAGTATATTCTCTTCTTTTTATCCTAATTGATTTTCAGTTGCTTGGGGACAAGCAACAATTTAAGTTTGGTGTTGTGATGAGCGGATAATTTATACGCTTTTTGGCATTGTTTTTAGGTAGTTTTTAGTAAGTTCAAGCTACTTTTAGGGATGTTTTCATTAGTTTTTATGTTAAATTCACATTTCTGGACTTTACTATGAGTTTGTGTGTTTTTCTATGATTTCAGGTAATTTCTGGCTGAAATTGAGGGACTTGAGCAAAATTCTGAAAAAGGCTGACAAAAGGACTGCTGATGCTATTGGAATCTGACCTCCCTGCACTCAAAATAGATTTTCTGGAGCTACAGAACTCCAAATGGTGCGCTGTCAACGGCGTTGGAAAGTAGACATCCAGAGCTTTCCAGCAATATATAATAGTCCATACTTTATTCGGAAATTGATGACGTAACTTGGCGTTGAACGCCAAGTACATGCTGCTGTCTGGAGTTAAACGCCAGAAACACGTCATGATCCGGAGTTGAACGCCCAAAACACGTTATAACTTGGCGTTCAACTCCAAGAAAAGCCTCAGCTCGTGGATAGATCAAGCTCAGCCCAAACATACACCAAGTGGGCCCCAGAAGTGAATTTATGCATCAATTACTTACTCATGTAAACCCGAGTAGCTAGTCTAGTATATATAGGACATTTAACTATTGTATTATACATATTTTGACCATTCGGTCTTTTGATCATTCAGGGGGCTGGCCATTCGGCCATACCTGAACCTTTCACTTATGTATTTTCAACGGTGGAGTTTCTGCACACCATAGATTAAGGGTGTGAAGCTCTGCTGTACCTCAAGTTTTAATACAATTACTATTACTTTCTATTCAATTCTCTTTTATTCTTATTCCAAGATATACGTTGCACTTCAACTTGATGAATCTGATGATCCGTGACACTCATCATCATTCTCACCTATGAACGCACGTGACTGACAACCACTTCCGTTCTACCTTAGGCCGGGCGCATATCTCTTAGATTCCCCAATAGAATCTTCGTGGTATAAGCTAGATAGATGGCGGCATTCATGGAGATCCGGAAAGTCTAACCTTGTCTGTGGTATTCCGAGTAGGATCCCGGGAATCCGGAAAGTCTAACCTTGTCTGTGGTATTCCGAGTAGGATTCCGGTATTGAATGACTGTGACGAGCTTCAAACTCCTGAAGGCTGGGCGTTCGTGACAGATGCAAAAGAATCAATGGATTCTATTCCAACCTGATTGAGAACTGACAGATGATTAGCCGTGCTGTGACAGAGCATTTGGACCATTTTCACTAAGAGGATGGGATGTAGCCACTGTCAAGTGTGATGGCTCCAGACGATTAGCCGTGCAGTGACAGCGCATAGGACCATTTTCCCGAGAGGATTGAAAGTAGCCATTGATGATGGTGATGCCCTACATACAGCTTGCCATGGAAAGGGGTAAGAAGGATTGGATGAATGTAATAAGAAAGTAGAGATAAGAAAGGGTTCTAGCATCTCCACACGCCTATCTGAAATTCCCACTATTGATTTTCATAAGTATTTCTATCCCTTTTTATTTTCTATTTATTATTAATTTTCGAAACCCATAACCATTTATTCTGCTTAACTGAGATTTACAAGGTGACCATAGCTTGCTTCATACCAACAATCTCTGTGGGATCGACCCTTACTCACGTAAGGTTTATTACTTGGACGATCCAGTACACTTGCTGGTTAGTTGAACGGAGTTGTGTCCACACATAAGTGCCATAATAATGATTCCATACAACAACAAAGAATACTACATTGATGTGATCACAATTTCGTCCACCATGCACCCACATTCTTTTCCAAAATTCTCTTTAGTTCTCTGTTGGAGATCTCAGTTTGTCCACTTGTTTGGGGGTGGTAAGGTGTGGCTACCTTTTGTTTTACCCCATATCGTAGGAGAAGAGCCTCTAATGGTCTGTTACAAAAATGGCTCCCTCCATCACTGATGAGGGCTCTTGGGACTCCAAACTGGCTAAAGATATTCTTCCTAAGGAAGTTCATAACCACCTTGTTATCATTTGTTGGAGTTGTAATTGCCTCCACCAACTTGGAGACATAATCCATAGCTACTAAGATGTACTTGTTTGCATATGAAGTTGGAAATGGCCCCATGAAATCTATTCCCCACACATCAAACAGTTCCAGCTCTAGAATGAAATTTTGTGGCATGGCATTTCTTTTGGGCAAATTTCCCACTCTTTGGCATTCGTTGCAACTTTTTACCAGTTCTTTGGCGTCCTTGAAAAGGGTTGGCCAAAAGAGCCCACTTTGTAGAACCTTTGCTGCAGTTCTGTCCCCTCCAAAGTGGCCTCCATAACTTGAGCTGTGGCAATTCCATAGCACCTCTCATCCTTCTTCTTCCGAAACACATCTTCTGAAGACTCCATCTGAACACTTCTTGAAGAGATATGGCTCATCCCAGACAAAGTGTTTTGCATCATTCATGAGCTTTCTTTTCTGATGTTTATGTATCTCTGGTGGTAAAGCCCCAGTTGCCTTGAAGTTGGCTATGTCTGCAAACCATGGAGCCTTGTGAACTATCATCAATTGCTCATCAGGGAAGAGCTCGTTCACTTGAGTATCATGTGCCCCACCTTCATCCTGAGGGATTCTGGAGAGGTGATCTGCTACCTTGTTCTCCACTCCTTTCTTGTATCTGATTTCAATATCAAATTCCTGCAACAATAAGATCCATCTTATTAGTCTTGGTTTTGATTCCTGCTTAGCAAACAAATATTTAAGTGCTGTGTGATCTGTGAAAACAATCACTTTTGCACCAATGAGGTATGATCTAAACTTGTCAAATGTGAAGACTATTGCCAGCAGTTCCTTTTCGGTTGTGGTATAATTTCTTTGAGCATCATTAAGGACCTTGCTGGCATAGTATATCACGTGGACTAAGCTATCTTTCCTCTGTCCTAACACTGCCCCTATTGCATAATCAGATGCATCACATATTAGTTCAAAAGGTAAGTTCCAATCAGGTGGGGAGATGATAGGTGCAGAGGATAGCCTCATTTTCAAGTTCTCAAAAGCAAACATGCATGTTTCATCGAAGACAAATGGTGTGTCAGCAACAAGGAGATTGCTTAAGGGCTTTGCTATCTTTGAAAAATCCTTATTAAACCTTTTGTAAAAACCTGCATGCCCTAAAAAGATCCTAATTGCCTTGACATCACCGGGTGGAGGAAGTTTTTCAATAATTTTCACTTTAGCTCTGTCCTCCTCAATACCCTGGTTAGAAACCTTATGACCAAGGACTATTCCTCCTGTCACCATGAAGTGACATTTTTCCCAGTTCAAAACCAGATTGGTCTCTTGACATCTCTTCAATACCAGGGCTAGGTGATGTAGGCAACTAGGAAAAGAATCTCCAAATACTGAAAAATCGTCCATAAAAACTTCAATGAATTTCTCTATCATGTCTGAGAAGATAGAAAGCATGCAGTGTTGGAACGTTGCAGGTGCATTACATAGCCCAAATGGCATGCACCTATAAGCAAACACTCCATATGGGCATGTGAAGGAGGTTTTCTCTTGGTCTCTAGGATCAACCACTATTTGGTTATCCTGAATAGCCATCGAGAAAACAATAAAATGCATAGCCTGCAAGTCGTTCCAACATCTGGTCCATGAATGGAAGCGGGAAATGATCTTTTCGTGTAGCTTCATCGAGTTTTCTGTAGTCTATGCACATCCGCCATCCAGTGACGGTCCTTGTAGGAATTAATTCGTTCCTCTCATTCGGAACTACAGTTATTCCTCCCTTCTTTGGGACAACATGTACAGGGCTGACCCATGGGCTGTCTGAGATAGGGTATATCACCCCTCCCTGCCATAACTTCATAACCTCTTTCTGCACCACCTCTTTCATAATTGGGTTCAGCCTCCTTTGAGATTGAATGGATGGTTTGGCATCTTCTTATAGCAGTATCTTGTGCATGCATATGGCTGAGCTTATTCCTTTCAGGTCAGCAAGAGTCCATCCAATGGCATCCTGGTGCCTCCGCAGTACTTGGAGTAGTTCATCCTCTTGATCCTGGTTGAGGGATGAGCTTATGATTACTTGGTAACTTCCGTTTTTCCCCAAATATGCATATTTGAGAGTAGGTGGCAGTGCTTTGAGCTCAAGCTTTGGTGCCTCTGACTTTTGATTTTCTACCTTGGGCGCTTCTTGTGTATGAATTTCTGTTGCTGCAACCTCTTCACTTGATTCATATTCCTCCCCTACTACCCTCTCTGGCTATTCAGGTTCTTCTTCCTCAAAGTCCTCATGTACTTCTTCCTCAAGCGCATCTAACCTCATGCATTCCCCGAATTGCTCTGGTGGGTAACTCATGGCCTTGAATACGTTGAAGGTCATCTCTTCATTGTGTAATCTCAAGGTGAGGTCACCTTTTTGGACGTCAATGACAGCTCCTGCAGTGGCCGAGAAGGGCCTCCTCAGGATAATGGAAGCCTTGGGTTCCTTTTGCATATCTAGGACCACAAAATCTGCTGGGAATATGAACTCTCCCACCTTTACCAACAAATCCTCTACTATGCCGTGAGGGAACTTGAATGATTGGTCTGCCAATTGTAAGGCCATCTTTGTTGGTTTAGCCTCTCCGATCTTCATCTTCCTCATCATAGCTACTGACATCAAATTGATGCTGGTTCCTAGGTCACAAAGAGCCTTCTCTACCGTGATCTCACCTATGACACAGGGATCTGAAAACTCCCTGGATCCTTCAATTTCTGGGGTAATTTGTGCTGAATGATAGCACTGCATTCTTCGGTCAGTATCACAGTTTCGCTATTCTTCCAGCTTCTCTTCTTAGTCATGAGCTCCTTTAAGAACTTGGCATAGAGAGGCATTTATTCTATTGCTTCAGCAAAGGGTATGTTGATTTGTAGCTTTTTGAAGATTTCTAAAAATCTCAAAAATTGGTTGTCATCCCCCTTTTTCTTCAATTGCTGAGGGTATGGGACTCTCGGGACATCCGAATTCAGCTTCCCTTCTTCTTTTTGACTTTTAGAAGTGGGGCTCTGATCTCCATCTTGCCTTTCTCCTTCGTCAATTGACTCTTCTTCTAGTTTCTTCTGGTCAAATCCCTTCAGTTCCTTCCCACTCCTTAGAGTGATAGCTTGACACTCCTCCTTTTTACTTCTGTTGTTGCCAGAAGTCCGATTGAATAGGTAACCAACTTGTGGTTCAAGCTTCTCAATGGCAGCATCTTGGTTCTGCATATTTGACTACACTTCCTCTCGGAATGCTTTACTGTCTTGGATGTCTCTGCATATGCTCTCAAGCAGGGTTTCAATCTTAGAGATTTTGTCATTAACTAAAGAGTGGGCTGTATTGTTGTTGGGGTTGTAACGTCTCTGATCTTGGCCTTGGTCTTGTTGATTACCCCACCCAAAGTTTGGGTGACTCCTCCATCCAGGGTTGTAGGTCTTGGAGTATGGATCATGGTTGTATCTAGGTGAGTTCCCAATATAGTTGGCTTGCTCCTGAGTGCCTTCTTCCTCTTCACCTGCTTCCTCTTGAGTTGAAGTGGTGATTGCTGCCACTTGACTTCTCTCCATCTTCTTGGTGAGGTCAGCTAGCTGCTTGGTGATGAGCTTGTTTTGAGCAAGCAGAGCATCTACATTGTTCAACTCTATTACTCCTCTAGTGTTCCCTCTTTCGGAAGCATAGAAGTAGTCATTCTCAGCTACAGTTTCAATGACATCTATGGCTTCCTCAATGGTCTTCTTCTTGTTCAAAGAACCTTCGGATGAATGGTCTACGGCCTTCTTAGATTCATATGACAGTCCTTCATAGAAGATGTGCAGCTACACCCATTCATTGAACATATCAGATGAACATCTCCTTGTTAGGTCTTTAAACCTCTCCCATGCTTCATATAGAGTCTCACCATCTTGTTGCCTGAAAGTTTGGACCTCAGCTCTCAACCGATTGACTCATTGAGGGGGGTAAAAACTTGCCAAGAATTTGTTCATAACATCATCCCAAGTTGTCAAGCTCTCCTTTGGAAAAGACTCCAACCACATGGTTGCCTTGTCTCTGAGAGAGAATGGGAACAACAACAGTCTATAGGTGTCTGGTTGAACGCCATTGGACTTCAATGTGTCACATATTCTCAGGAATGTGTTTAAGTGTTGGTTGGGGTCTTCTTGAACACCTCCTCCGAACGAGCAATTGTTCTGAACGAGGGTGATGAGCTGTGGCTTTAGTTCAAAGTTGTTGGCATGGATGGTTGGTTTTTGGATGCTACTTCCGCAATTCCCTGGGTTTGGGTTGATGTAAGAGCCCAAGACTCTTCTATCTTCCCCACCAGGATTTGCTCTAGCTCCTCCACCATGGTTGTTTCAAAGTATTCTTCAAAGTGTTCCTCTTATTCTTCAGCACCCACTACACGTTTTTCTTTTGCCTCCCTTCTTAATCTTAAGAAGGTTCTCTCAGGTTCAGAATCAAAGGAAGTTGAAGCTCCGCTTCTTCTCCCTGTCATACAACCAACAGAGTACAAGCAAGAAAAGCAATGCAGAAAATATCTTGTTAGAATTACTTGTTAGTGTCAGTGATGCAATATATCAAACAGTTAGTGGGTTAGTGAACTGAATTGTAAATAGCAAAGAAAAACTAAGAAACAGGGGAGAGGAAGAATTAAACTAAGACGGAAAGCAAATTAACCAAACAGAAAATTAAATCAAACAAAATACAAATGCTCAATCTAGTGATCCTCTAATGTAATCATTGTCGATGCACAATCAATCCCCGGCAACGGCGCCATAAACTTGATCGGGGTAAAACTTGTCTCTCAACAAATTCCCATTCGGCAAGTGTACCGAATTTGTCGTCAAGTAAAAACTCACAATAGAGTGAGGTCGAATCCCACAGGGATTGATTGATCAAGCAACTTTAATTAGAGGAATGATCTAGTTGAGCGAATCCATGAATAGAGTTGATAATTGCAGAAATTAAAATGGCGAGAAAGTAAATGACTGAAAGTAAATAGCAGAATTGTAAATGGGAATGGGGGAATTGCTCATAAAAGTAAATTGCAGAAAATAAAGAGAATGGGTAAGATCAGAAATGGGGAGTTCATTGGGCTTAGGAGATGTTGCATTCTCCGGATCAATTTCATTTTCATCTCTTCCTCAATCAATGCACTCATTGATCTCCTTGGCAATCTTAAGTGATTGAATCACAATTTCTTGCAATTCAATCTCTCAAATCTTGATCAATAGCCAATTCCTTGGTCAATTGCTCATGAGAAGAGATGAAGTGTGGTCACTGATTATACCACATGCACTTCCCAAATCAAATGCTTAGAGGGTTATAGCCACATACCCATCCACACTCAATTTGGTCCAGCATGAGAAAGCATTTCTAGCTAATCTCTTCATTCCTCTTTCAAGGATCCGAAGAGATCCATGTTTGAATAGCTTCTTTTCTAAGATCACTATCCAATTGGATGAAGATCGAAGGCTTTCAAGTAAAATCAAAAGGAAAGATAGAAGAAGAATAAGAAAATTAGTGTTGATCCATCAAATTACAACAGAGCTCCCTAACCCAATGAAAGGGATTTAGTTGTTCATAGCTCTAGAAATCAAAATCAAAGATGGAGAATACATGATAAAGCTAGAATTGCAAAGAAAGTAAATACAAAGAGTAGTTCTCTTTCCTAGCTCCTCCCCCCAAAAGCTCCTCTCTATTTCAAAACTACTCCTATATATACTACTCTTTTCAGCTTCTAGTTAGCTCTTCAAGTCTTGGGCCTCTGGATCTTTGAGCTTGAAGCAGTTCCTTTCTTCAATTGAGCTTGGCTTACTTGCAGAGAGAAAGTGTGAGTGGGCAGAGACTTTAGCTCAAGACGTTAGGGGTGTTTAACATTTAATGAAAATACAAGTTCGAGAACGTTAGTGACACTTAACATTGTCACTAACGTTGCCATGCACCCCTTTGCCTCACGTTAAAGCCCACGTTAACTGGGTTAACGTGGCTTTTAACTTTGCCTTGCTAGCCTTCGAGAACGTAAGTGACACTCAACATTGTCACTAACGTTCAAGTGTGCCCCTTCTTGCTTCACGTTAAAGCTCACGTTAACTAGGTTAACGTGGCTTCTAACGTGGCTTTTGCCAACCTTCGAGAACGTTAGTGACACTCAACATTGTCACTAACGTTCAAGTGTGCCCCTAGGTCTCACGTTAGAGTCCACGTTAACTGGGTTAACGTGGCTTCTAACGTGGCCATTCTTAGCCATCCCAACGTTAGTGACAATGTTGAGTGTCACTAACGTTGGCTCATTCTTCATTCCTCATCGTTAGCTTCCACGTTAACCAAGTTAACGTGGAGGTTAACGTGGCTCTTGGGGTTTGTGTGGTTGCTCCAACGTTAGTGACAATGTTGAGTGTCACTAACGTTGTCGACAACTCTCCATCTCTTACGTTAGCTCCCACGTTACCCAAGTTAACGTGGCTCTTTGCATCTTAGGCCAACGTTAGTGACAATGTTGAGTGTCACTAATGTTGGCTTCTCTTCCCCCTTTATCGTTAGAGGCCACGTTAACTATGTTAAGGTGGCTTCTAACGTGGCCATTTGTGAGCAATTGCCTAAGTTAGTGACAATGTTAAGTGTCACTAACGTTGGCTCAACTTCTCTTCTCTACGTTAGAGTTCACGTTAACTTAGTTAACGTGACTCTTTAACGTGGGCATTGATGGCTTTTGAGAGTATTTTTGGCAATCACTTTTCTCCTTAACTTTGCAAGTTACCTCCCATTCCTTGCTTCCTTTGGTCCTGAAATCAAGCAATAGAGTGCATCAAAGTTCTAGTCCACGTCATGGGTAATGCAATATACAATTTTGTCATTAAAATCATGCAAAATCCTCATGAAATAATGTAAAATGCACAATGTATGCTTGAATCAAGGTCTGAGTGAATATTTGCCCAAAACTAACTTATTTCCTAAGAAAATGCATGAAATTACCTAAAAACAGCAAAGGAAAGGTCAGTGAAACTGGCCAAAATGCCCTGGCATCAAGCTTCTCTGGTGTTTGGAGCTGGCACTGATTATGCAGAAGGTGAAAATGTGTTTTCAAATGAGATTTTTGGTGGAACACCAAACTTAGCATCCTTCACTCTTCCTCAAATTATTTTGGTGTGAAACACCAAACTTAGCTCCTTGCACTATAGATAAAACTACTCTACATTTTTATTGAAATAGCTATGAAAAGAAAACTACCTCAGGTTGGGTTGCCTCCCAACAAGCGCTTCTTTACTGTCACTAGCTTGAAATCTTCCATTCTATGATTATGGAGGCTGAAGATCACAGTGCCTTTGCTTATCTTTCTTTACTGTGAATTTCCTTCCGGTTTCTTCTTTGATGATCTCTATGAGTTCTCGTGGAAGGATTCCAGTCACAATATAGTGATCAAACAGCTGTGGAGACACCTTTGTGGATTGAGTGTTTAGCAGCACTTTATCCCCTAGTGCAAATTTTTTAGTAGGGATTTTCTGTTTCTCTCCAATTCTATCCTCTGTCCCTACTTGTGAAACTTCTTTGTTGTGTTTTTCTTGGTTGGTACCCTCTTTCTCCCTCATTTGTGAAAACTGCTTAGCCAACAGCAATACATGTTCTTCAAGCTTCTTAAGCGCTTCCTCATGGTGTTTGGTCTCCTGGACTTGAATTTCCATGAGTTTTTCCATCATCGATTCTAAGTCAGTGATCCTCTTAGAATGGTTTAAATGTATAAGATGGGTTGGTGATTGTGGAAAACTTTGTGAAGGAATCCCACATGTATTGTGCGGGTAAAATGTAGGTGTCGCAAAGGTATTCTGTGGATTTTGTGGGTTGTTATGAGATTGAGGGTGCATGTTTTGTGAGCATTGGTTTTGTTTGGCATTATTGAATGGGTGACTTTGGTTGTTTTTGATCATGGGTTTGCCTATATTGGAACTCCTTTGTTCCTGATGTTGATATTCCCCTATTCTTAGATAAGAGTGTGGCTTCCATGGTGGAAATTGTGCATTCACTGTAGTAGAATGTAGAAAATCAAATTGTCTAGCTATTGACTCCAATTGTTGCTGAGTTTGATGGTGTAGCTGCTTGTTTTGATTCATGACTGCCTTCACTCCTTCAAGATTCATCACTTCCTTTTCTGAAATTGCATTCTGTTGTTTCTCAATTGAGTGTTGATTATTAAATCTTTTGTCATTGAACTCTGCAGTTCCTTGGCCGATTGCTGTTGCTTTGAATAGGCCATCTGAGAAGTAATCCACTGCTCTTCTTGTTTCTGAGGTTAATCCTTCATAGAAAGCTTGGAAACCCACTTTGTCACTTGCTTTCTTGTATCTTTCCCATGCTTTGAACAATGGTTCTTCCTCTCCTTGTATGAATGGATGTATTTCCTCTTTCATCTTGATGTTTTGTTGGGATGAGGAAAATTTGGCTAGAAACTTGGCAACCAAATCATCCCAACTAGTGATACTTCCTTGGGAAAAGGTTTCAAGCCATTGTACCGCTTTATCCCTCAGTGAGAAAGGAAATAACAAGAGCTTATGGGTATCATGATTTACACCATCGAGATTTACAGTACCACAAGTCCTCAGAAAAATGGATATGTGCTGTTTAGGATCCTCCAATGGATTTCCACCATAGGAGCAATTGTTCTTGATTAGTGTAATGAGTTGCGGCTTCATGTTGTGGTGTTCTTCTTTCTCAGAAACTCCTTCTTCAATGATAGCCTTCCCTCTGGCCTCTCTTCTTTCCTGTGACATATAAATCAACAAACGGAACACACAGTGGTACTTTGAAAACTGAGTGTAGTCAGTTGAGACAAAACTTCAAACAGTTAGTGGGTTAGTAGAAGCAAATCCTCAAACAGTTAGTGGGTTAGTCAAAATAAAGAAAAAGTGCTTGATCTAAACTACCACCTCACTTAATCATTGTCAATCTATTTCAATCCCCGGCAACGGCGCCAAAAACTTGATGTGTGGAAAACGATCCGACACAAAACTCACCGGCAAGTGCACCGGGTCGCATCAAGTAATAAAACTCACGGGAGTGAGGTCGATCCCACAGGGATTGAAGGATTGAGCAACTTTAGTTTAGTGGTTGATTTAGTCAAGCAAACAAGTGTTGGTTGTGTGAAATTGTGTTGACAGGAATTAAATTGCAGAGAATATAAAGGGGAGTGGGTGATTTGCAGGAAATTAAAGGGAACAAAAAAAGAAAAAGAACTGAATCTTAAAGTGCAAGTAATGTAAACTGCAGAAACTTAAATTGCAAGAAATGTAAATTGCAGAAACTTAAATGGGTTAGGGATATGGGATTGCAGAAATTAACCAAGGAAAGAAAAATTCAACAAACGAAAGAGTAGAAGATGGATTCAATTAAACCAGATCTTAAACAAAAATGAAAATAATCTTGGGGTAGCAATTAAACAGTGAAGTTTGAAATGAAAATTACAAATCTCAGGACTCAAGAGACTAGATAACTAAGTCTAGATCTCAATGCCTTCCTAGATCCAAGTTCTGAAAATAATTGCAAGAGAATTGAAGATCAAGCAGTGGAATAAAAGAATTCAAATATCAATTTCTCAAATGTGCAGTAGCTCAAAACAGAGAGAGATCTCAAGGTGAGATTGAGACAGAATTTCCTCAATTCTCAACACCCAAGACTCAAGTAAAGCTTTGCAAAAAAGAAAACAATAAAACCCAGAGGAAGAGAATTCAATTCTCCTCCCAGAAACTCTCTAAAATGCCAAGTAAGCTCTCCTCTGTAAGCACTATGAAAATTCTAAAAGAAAAGCTCTCTAAAAATTCTAAGAAGAAAGCTCCAAAAAGAAAAGCTCTCTAAAAATTCTAAGAAGAAAGCTCCAAAAAAAGCTCCCCAAAAACTTCAAATCCTAAGCTATTTATACACTTTCTTCAAATGATCATTAAGCCTTGATTTGGGCCTTGGCCTTGATGGAATTGGGTTGAATCATGCCTCTGTTGCTTGCTCTTGGTGTTAGGAAGAAATCAATTCTTGAACCGGGCCACGTAGCTTTCACGTTTGAGCCAACGTTTGAGGCAAACGTTGACTCAAACGTGCCATGTGAACAATTATGCAGCTAGGCCCAAAATGCTGTCATCCACGTTTGGCTCAATGTTTGAGGTCAAACGTGAGCTCAAACGTGGCTCCCCCATGCTCCCTTTTTGGCCAACGTTTGGCCCAACGTTTGAGGCAAACGTTGGCGCAAACGTGGCTTATCAATCATCATCAATTAAGGGTCTCTTCCTTGCTAAGATATAGCCAACATTTGACCTCACGTTTGAGGCAAACGTTGGCGCAAACGTTGCATGCTTCCAGGATGCCATTTTTCTTCAATTTGGCGCCAACGTTTGACCTCACGTTTGAGGCAAACGTTGGTGCAAATGTTGCCTTCCTCCCTTGCTTTCTTTCAACCAACGTTTGCCTCAACGTTTAAGGCAAACGTTGGCGCAAACGTTGAGGCTTCCCTGGGCTTTCTTGATCTGCTTCTCACGTTTGAGTTAACGTTTGAGTCAAACGTTAGCTCAAACGTGAATCCCTCTTTTCAAGCCTATTCTTGCAACCTTATTTCAAGCTTTATTTCACTTATCATCAATCAAGAATTGTATCAAAGCTATGCCATAATCATGAGAGTTATTCTTCTTCTTGTCATGTGAGCAATTATGGTGCAAAAACTCATGAAAATGCATCAATTTATCCATAGTTGATTGAATCAAAGGAAACATGAATTTCAACCCAATTGGCTTACTTATGGCTTAAGAAAGTGCACAAAACTAAATGAAAACAAAGGAAAAAGACTAGTGAAACTAGGCTAAGATGACTTGTCACCACAGAGTCACTAGGAGAGTGTATGAGGCTAGATGCAGTGGAAATTATGGTGCAGGAAACCTTTGAAGAAGCACTTGAAGAATTGACAAAGGGTGATTCCATGTTACATGTTGAGGCTGTTGATGTCAATACAGCTGAAATGCCTATTCCAAGTACATTGGAGGAGAAGAAAAAAGAGAAGGAAGCACCCAAACTTGAGTTGAAAGCACTGCCCCTACTCTCAAGTATGCGTACTTGGGAAGTGATGGAAAGTACCCAGTGATCATCAGTTCTTCCCTTAGTCAAGAGCAGGAGGAGGAATTAATCAAGGTGCTGCAAAAGCACCAAGATGCCATTGGATGGACATTTACTGACTTAAAAGGGATAAGCTCATCCATATGCATGCATAAGATCTTGCTCGAAGATGATTCCAAACCTCCATTCAAGCCCAAAGAAGATTAAATCCTATCATGAAAGAAGTAGTCCAGAAAGAGGTGATGAAGCTATGGCAGGCAGGAGTCATTTACCCTATTTCCGACAGCCCATAGGTGAGTCCGGTCCATGTGATTCCAAAGAAAGGAGGGATAACAGTTTTGCCCAATGAGAGGAACGAACTCATCCCCACAAGAACAGTGACAGGCTGGAGGATGTGTATTGACTATAGAAAACTCAATGATGCAACCAGAAAAGAATATTTTCCACTCCCTTTTATGGACCAGATGCTGGAGAGATTGGCAGGACATGCATATTACTATTTTCTTGATGGATATTCGGGTTATAATCAAATAGTGGTTGATCCAAGAGATCAAGAAAAAACATCATTCACCTGTCCATATACAGTTTTTGCTTACAGGCGCATGCCTTTTGGATTGTGCAATGCCCCTGCAACTTTCTAGAGATGCATATTGTCTATTTTCTTAGACATGATTGAAAAATTCATTGAAGTCTTCATGGATGATTTTTTAGTTTTTGGACATTCCTTTCCCAATTGCCTTAATCATCTTACTTTAGTGTTAAAAAGGTGCCAAGAGACAAATCTAGTTCTAAACTGGGAGAATGTCATTTTATGGTAACAGAGGGATTGTCCTTGGCCATAAAATTTTAGAAAAAGGCATAGAAGTAGACAAAGTTAGGGTGGAATTAATTGAGAAATTGCCTTCACCCAGTAATGTTAGGGCAACTAGGAGTTTTTTAGGCCATGCTGGTTTCTACAGAAAGTTTATCAAAGATTTTTCCAAAATTGCAAAGCCTTTGAGCAACCTATTAGTCTCTGATACACCTTTTGTATTTGATAAAAAATGCACATTAGCATTTGAAAAACTGAAAAGAGAGCTTTCCTCAAAACCGATCATTGCCCCACCTGATTGGAATTTGCCTTTTGAACTGTTGTGTGATGCATTAGACTTTACTGTTGGGGCAATGCTTGGACAGAGGAAAGGCAAATTAGTGCATGTTATATATTATGCCAGCAAGGTTTTGAATGAAACTCAAAGAAATTATACCACTACTGAGAAAGAACTACTCGCGATAGTGTTTGCATTTGACAAGTTTAGATCATATCTCATTAGATCTAAAGTTATTGTCTTCACTGATCATGCAGCACTAAAATATTTACTTGCAAAATAAGAGTCAAAACCAAGACTAATAAGGTGGATTTTGCTATTGTAGGAATTCAACATTGAGATTAAAGACAAGAAGGGAGTGGAAAACAAAGTAGCAGATCATTTGTCCCAAATTCCTTGTGAAGAAGGTTGTTCATGCCTCGGGTCGAGCTACACGACCCGGGCTGATCGAAGTCAAGACGACCGACTTGTTCAAAGATCAGGATTACCCGACCTCTTTATAAAAGAGGTCGGCCAAACCACTACAGAGGCTCAACGAGGCCCAAATAGAGGAACACAACCAAAATCTAAAGGCAGCCCAAGCTTAGAAAAGATAAGGGCGGTTCCCTTAAAGATAAAGATGACTTCACTCAAAGATAAGATAAGATAGCTATCTTATCTCCAGAAAGGTCATTCCACGCTATTATAAATATACTGGAGCATGATCGAGGTAAAACTTGTCTCTCAACAAATTCCCATTCGGCAAGTGTACCGAATTTGTTGTCAAGTAAAAACTCACAATAGAGTGAGGTCGAATCCCACAGGGATTGATTGATCAAGCAACTTTAATTAGAGGAATGATCTAGTTGAGCGAATCCATGAATAGAGTTGATAATTGCAGAAATTAAAATGGCAGGAAAGTAAATGACTGAAAGTAAATTGCAGAAAATAAAGAGAATGGGTAAGATCAGAAATGGGGAGTTCATTGGGCTTAGGAGATGTTGCATTCTCTGGATCAATTTCATTTTCATCTCTTCCTCAATCAATGCACTCATTGATCTCCTTGGCAATCTTAAGTGATTGAATCACAATTTCTTGCAATTCAATCTCTCAAATCTTGATCAATAGCCAATTCCTTGGTCAATTGCTCATGAGAAGAGATGAAGTGTGGTCACTGATTATACCACATGCACTTCCCAAATCAAATGCTTAGAGGGTTATAGCCACATACCCATCCACACTCAATTTGGTCCAGCATGAGAAAGCATTTCTAGCTAATCTCTTCATTCCTCTTTCAAGGATCCGAAGAGATCCATGTTTGAATAGTTTCTTTTCCAAGATCACTATCCAATTGGATGAAGATCGAAGGCTTTCAAGTAAAATCAAAAGGAAAGATAGAAGAAGAATAAGAAAATTAGTGTTGATCCATCAAATTACAACAGAGCTCCCTAACCCAATGAAAGGGGTTTAGTTGTTCATAGCTCTAGAAATCAAAATCAAAGATGGAGAATACATGATAAAGCTAGAATTGCAAAGAAAGTAAATACAAAGAGTAGTTCTCTTTCCTAGCTCCTCCCCCCAAAAGCTCCTCTCTATTTCAAAACTACTCCTATATATACTACTCTTTTCAGCTTCTAGTTAGCTCTTCAAGTCTTGGGCCTCTGGGTCTTTGAGCTTGAAGCAGTTCCTTTCTTCAATTGGGCTTGGCTTACTTGCAGAGAGAAAGTGTGAAGTGGGCAGAGACTTTAGCTCAAGATGTTAGGGGTGTTTAACATTTAGTGAAAATACAAGTTCGAGAACGTTAGTGACACTTAACATTGTCACTAACGTTGCCATGCACCCCTTTGCCTCACGTTAAAGCCCATGTTAACTGGGTTAACGTGGTTTTAACTTTGCCTTGCTAGCCTTCGAGAACGTTAGTGACACTTAACATTGTCACTAACGTTGCCATGCACCCCTTTGCCTCACGTTAAAGCCCATGTTAACTGGGTTAACGTGGTTTTAACTTTGCCTTGCTAGCCTTCGAGAACGTTAGTGACACTCAACATTGTCTCTAACGTTCAAGTGTGCCCCTTCTTGCTTCACGTTAAAGCTCACGTTAACTAGGTTAACGTGGCTTCTAACGTGGCTTTTGCCAACCTTCGAGAACGTTAGTGACACTCAACATTGTCACTAATGTTCAAGTGTGCCCCTAGGTCTCACGTTAGAGTCCACGTTAACTAGGTTAACGTGGCTTCTAACGTGGCCATTCTTAGCCATCCCAACGTTAGTGACAATGTTGAGTGTCACTAACGTTGGCTCATTCTTCATTCCTCATCGTTAGCTTCCACGTTAACCAAGTTAACGTGGAGGTTAACGTGGCTCTTGGGGTTTGTGTGGTTGCTCCAACGTTAGTGACAATGTTGAGTGTCACTAACATTGTCGACAACTCTCCATCTCTTACGTTAGCTCCCACGTTAACCAAGATAACGTGGGAGTTAACGTGGCTCTTTGCACCTTAGGCTAACGTTAGTGACAATGTTGAGTGTCACAAACGTTGGCTTCTCTTCCCCCTTTAACGTTAGAAGCCACGTTAACTAGGTTAACGTGGCTTCTAACGTGGCCATTTGTGAGCAATTGCCAACGTTAGTGACAATGTTAAGTGTCATTAATGTTGGCTTAACTTCTCTTCTCCACGATAGAGTTTAGGTTAACTTAGTTAATGTGACTCTTTAACGTGGGCATTGATGGCTTTTGAGAGTGTTTTTGGCAATTACTTTTCTACTTAACTTTGCAAGTTACCTCCCATTCCTTGCTTCCTTTGGTCCTGAAATCAAGCAATAGAGTGCATCAAAGTTCTAGTCCAAGTCATGGGTAATGCACTATACAATTTTGTCATTAAAATCATGCAAAATCCTCATGAAATAATGTAAAATGCACAATGTATGCTTGAATCAAGGTCTGAGTGAATATCTGCCCAAAACTAACTTATTTCCTAAGAAAATGCATGAAATTACCTAAAAACAGTAAAGAAAAGGTCAGTGAAACTGGCCAAAATGCCCTGGCATCACAATACCAAACTTAAAGCTTGCTTGTCCCTAAGCAAGTACTGGAACAAGAGAATGATGAATGGAATCTCCAGAGAAATGAGTCATTCTTGTGGAAGTCATATTACTGATTTTATGGTGGTTTCATGCATAACAACTTAGGTTCATTCCACTACTGGCTTTCAGACCTTTATCATCTCCTAAATTACTCACTTTGTTATGTCCCATGAGACCTGTATTTATTGATCTTTTTATTGTTATTTCAAGGGCTGTTTGTGTTATTTAGGCTAAGTGTTTTGTAAGGGGGCAACTCTTTAGGATAAGCTTTCAGCCAACACTCCCGAACCAGTTGGTTCAAGGTGCTAGGTGTTGAAGCACCCCTAAGGACTTAATTACTCAAGTCTCTCCCCCATACGTACACACTACAGGCATATAGTTTATATATTTTCTTTCTTCAGACCTTGGTGTCCAGCACCTCTTTGGGTTACTAAATGCTCTGTGGTGAGGGTTACTCTTGATAGTGGATTTTCAGCTGATAATCCCGGGTTAGTTAACCCAAGTTACCAGGTGATGAAGCACCCCAAAGAGCTTATTCATCCAAGTAGATCCCTCACACAAGAGCACCACAGACACATGTCTTAGGGTAAACCATTGGTGCCTAGCCTTATTGCTTACTCTTTTTCTTTTGTTTTTCACTTCCCTTGTTCTTTCCCTTTTCTCTTATTAGGATCTTGTTGTTATCTTAGTCTCATGGGTATATCAAAAGTAAAGCATTCAGGATAGATAGTTGTCATCCTAACCTTGTGGTTGAACCAACTTAGCTAACTTATGACTACCCCCAAAGATTCATGAATGCACTTCCACATTATGAACTCCTTTCTGGTCTTTTGTAAACATAGACATTCTCTTCTTCATACAAATAGACAAGCTTACAAATAAATAAGGGAAAGAAGCAGTGATACTTAAACCAGAGTTCATGGACCTAAGCAATAAGAGCATTAAGATGCAGAATTGAAAATGTTCAAACTAACATGGAAGCATGTTCTATTCCATACAAGATCTTCCTTATTTAAATCATAGAAAAAGAAATGGAGTAACGAAGGAACTCCACCACCTTTTACTTTTGTGGCCGTCCTTGCTCTTTTCCTTGCTGGTCCTCCTTGTGTCCTCTTGCACTTCCTTGCAGCCGTGCCAATCTTGCTTGCTTCCAATCCGCAAGTGCCTTCCTCACTGATTCATGGCTCTCTTCCACCCTTTGTCTCTCTTCTCGTGCTAATTCATCCCTCACTTCTTCATACCTTGCGATTCCTGGGTGTAATATAGGCAGCTATCCTACTAGGTACCCGAGCCTGGCTTGAGTGTTTATGTGATGTCCTGTCTCGCTCATGTAAACACCTTCTGCAAATGCCCTTTGCTCGTCCAGTAGTTCTGTGTGTTTTATCTGCCTTCGATGCATCTCATGTATGTGTGCCCCTTGATGTGCTTGGATGTTGATTAGCCTCTGGATGGACTCTTGTTGCTCATTTTGCCTTTGCTCCATCCTGTTGAATGTTTCTCCCCATTGTTGCCCTTGACTTTGTTGCTGTTCTATCATCTGCCTTTGCCACTCTCCTTATTGAGTTATCCATCTTGATAATGCTTCCTCTTGCTGCCTCATCATCTGTAGTTGTAGCTCTTTCTGTGCTCCTTGGCCTTCCAAGTACTGTCTAGACAAGCCATCAATGGCTTCCTGAAGTTGATGCATGTCCAAGGTCTGTGGTGCTTGCCCCTCTGGGGCTTGTCCTTCCACTCCTTGAGGGCCTGTACTCTTTCTTTGCTTCTTTTGAGGTATGGGGGATGCTGCAGCATTCATCCTTCGAACTGTTATTGGAATGCCTTCCTTTATCCATATAGGATCCCCATCCTCAAACTCCACCCCAGCTTTCTTGCATAGTCGGTAAATAGTGCTGGGGTAACCTAACGTCCCTCTTGCGTCACTTTTCTCTGCCATCTTTCTAATGCCTTAAGCTATGATTTTATGAACCTTGATTTCTCCTCCCTTGAGTATGCAATGCACCATTGTTGCCCTTTCCAGATTCACCTCCGAGTTGTTTGCAGCTGGGAGGATAGACCTCCTCACTAGCTCAAACCACCCTTTGGCTTCAGGAGTGAGATCTGTTCTCTTGATGAATTTTGGCTTTTTTCCCGCGCCCCTTTCCCAGTCAGCTCCGGGTACACAAAGGTCTCGCAGGATCTGGTCATAATTGGGGTTGTTGTCCATCCTTGAGTGATAACGTTCTTCTTCAAATGGTATAGACCGTAGCTTCAATGCCCTCATTACACTCATGGGACCAAAATCCACCATCTTTCCTCTCACAAAGCTTATATACGACTCATCTTTCTTATCATACCGGACTGCATTTGCATAAAATTCTCTTATGAGGTTTGCATTCACCTTAGTGACCGGGTCAGTGAGGAGCTCCCATCTTCTCCTTTCTACCTTCTCTGAGATTTCCGGGCACTCACTCTTCCTAACTTGAAATCCCAACTCATAGATGATTTCCTTACCAACCATCCACCCGTATTCCAATGCATGATGCAAGCTTCTAAACCTCTTCTCATCATACGGGTGTTCCTCCATGGGTTCCTTTCCCTTCCTTCTCTTGGCACTTGAGGATGCCATGAATGATAATTCTTATGTGAAGGTGGTAAGGTTGTGGAGACTTCTGGTTGTTTAGGGTTTTATGGCAATGATGAGAGTGAGGGGGAGGGAACGTTTGTAATGAGGTAAGAAGTGCTGAGTTTCTAAATGGATATCTATGAAGAGTGTGTGTGAAAGTTAATAATGGGTACGGATCAAGGGCTACTTATACAGGGAGTTTGTAAGTGAATGGATGGTGTGGATTGATGAATTTGTTGCTCGATGGACGGTTGGGGTTATGCATGCTAAAGGACAAGGATCACCACTTTATTGTTGTTATTGGTTCGGTCATCAAGGTTCCTCTTTTTTCCATGTTGCCTGGCAACATTTTCCAATGCATTCTTCCTTGAGTCACGTGTGTGTATCTCTTCATAAAGTGCTGAACCTGTCCTATCAATCTCCTCAATGCTCCTTTCTTTTCCCTATAATGATGAAATAAGAACAGTAAGAACTACCTTTATAAAAGACAAAATTGCTTCATCCTTTATGGCTAGAATAATAAAAGAACTTGTTTATTCTTGAATTCCAACTAACTAACTAACTGTGTATCTTCATATGCACATTGATGGCACCCTAGGGTGACACCAAACTTAGTTTGGAGCACTGTGATGAAAAGTTGTGTTCAAAGCTTTAAGAATAATGCTTTGAACACCAAACTTGTTCTTTACTATATTCTGCATATAAAAATTCCACACGTGTTTGTCAATTTTTGGTTGGAATTCATGAATATTGATTTATTCACTACTTCTGAAAGCATGTAAAACATGGGTTGCCTCCCATGAAGCGCTTCTTTAGCGTCACTAGCTTGACGTTACCCCCTTATTATGGTGGTTGATAATGCTTGAAGTCTTCTCCTCTGGCACTGGACTTGTATCCGTTGGTTGTATCAATGATCTCTACATGCTTCAAGGAGAGAACTCTGTTGATGGTGAAGACCTTAGGTAGTTGAGATGGTACAGTGGGGAGATTAGGGGGGATATCTGCGAAGTAGGCTGAGATTACTTTATCCCCTGGAGAGAAATCTTCCGTAGGAATCTTCTTGTTCCGCCACCCACTTGGTACCTTCTTCTTTGCCCCTGGTGCTGTTTTCTTACTCCTGGTGGCCTCCTTCTTTGATGAGCTTTTGTTAATGTCTTCACAAACTTCTGGTGGCTTAGGTTCCTCCAATTTTTCCTTGACCTGTGGCACTTGCTGCTGGCCTTGTCCATCAACCCAGTGAATCTCAGGATGAGCTGGTTGTGCTTCAGTGCTTGCTTCTTCCTTTAGTATCTCATGATGCCCTTTGCTCGGTTCTTTGTCCTCTTCATCTTTTTCCAATGAGAGTTCAAAAACACTGAAGCTCAGTTGTTCATCATGGATCCTTAATATTAGCTCCCCTTTCTCCACATCTATGAGTACTTTAGCAGTAGCTAGAAATGGTCTCCCCAATATGATTGGGTGCAGGTGACTCTCTTCCATGTCCAGGATGACAAAGTCTGTTGGGAGAAAGTATTTTCCAACTTTGAGCAACACATTTTCCACCACTCCTACTGCTTGCTTTTGAGTCTTGTCAGCCAGCCTTATGACTACATCTGTAGGTAGTATCTCATTGATCTGCAGCCTTTTTACTAGGGATAGGGGTATTAAGTTGATGCTTGCTTCCAAATCGCAAAGTGCTCTATCAAAATTTGTTTCCCCTATAGCACAAGGGACATGAAAACTCCCTGGGTCTTTTCTTTTCGCGGGCAATTGTGTTTGAATGAGGATGCTGCAATCCTTGTTCATCACTATAGTCTGGCCCCCCTTGAGTGAGCTCTTCCTGGGAAGTAGTTCCTTCATGTACTTGATGAATGCTGGCATTTGCTGAATGACCTTGATGAACGGTATGTTCACATTCAAAGATGCAAACAAGTCTAAGAACCTTGAGTACATTCTCTTTCCCACAGCACCCTTTAGCAGTTGCGAAAATGGTGCATATAGTCTCAGCAGCTCCTGTTGTGAGATTTCTGGTTCTTGTTGGTCTTTCTTCTCCTTCTCTACTAAGGTATTTTCAAGTTGTTCTGACAGCTTGCTTGGCTTGTCTTCAGTCTCCTTGTCATTTGTAGTGACCATATTGCAGTCTTCCCATCTTACTTTCTTCGCTTCACCTCTCGGATTTTTCTCCGTGTCACTTGGGAAGCTATCAGTGGGTCTGGGAATCTTCTCAGACAAATATTCCACTTGGAATTCTAGCTTCTTGATTGCTTCCCCCCGATTCTTCATACTGGCTCTCACCTTCTCTTTGAACACCTTATTGTCTTGAATGTCTTTGCATATGCTTTCAAGTAAGGTTTCAATCTTAGAGATTCTGTCATCAAATGATGGTATGTTGGGGGTGGAGGTAGAAGAGTGAGATGTATTGCTGTGGTTTTGTTGGTATGTCCTCTGTGTGAATTTTTGAGGAGCTATGTTGTTGTTGGGGTTGTGACGTCTCTGGTCTTGGCCTTGGTCTTGTTGATTATCCCACCCAAAGATTGGGTGATTCCTCCATCCAGGGTTGTAGGTCTTGGAGTATGGATCATGGTTGTGTCTAGGTGAATTCCCAGTGTAGTTCGCTTGCTCCTAAGTGCCTTCTTCCTCTTCACTTGCTTCCTCTTGAGTTGAAGTGGTGATCGCTGCTACTTGACTTCTCTCCACCTTCTTGGTGAGGTCAGCTAGCTGCTTGGTGATGAGTTTATTTTGAGCCAACAGACCATCTACATTGTTCAGCTCCATTACCCCTCTAGTGTTCCCTCTTTCGGAAGCATAGAAGTAGTCATTCTCAGCTACAGTTTCAATGACATCTATGGCTTCCTCAATGGTCTTCTTCTTGTTCAAAGAACCTCTGGATGAATGGTCTACGGCCTTCTTTGATTCATATGACAGTCCTTCATAGAAGATGTGCAGCTGCACCCATTCATTGAACATATCAGATGGACATCTCCTTGTTAGGTCTTTAAACCTCTCCCATGCTTCATATAGAGTCTCACCATCTTGTTGCCTAAAAGTTTGGACCTCAGCTCTCAGCCGATTGACTCGTTGAGGGGGGTAAAATCTTGCAAGGAATTTGTTCATAACATCATCCCAAGTTGTCAAGCTCTCCTTTGGAAAAGACTCCAACCACTTGGTTGCCTTGTCTCTGAGAGAGAATGGGAACAACAACAGTCTATAGGCGTCAGGTTGAACGCCATTGGACTTCACTGTGTCACATATTCTCAGGAAGGTGTTTACGTGTTGGTTGGGGTCCTCTTGGACACCTCCTCCGAACGAGCAATTGTTCTGAACAAGGGTGATGAGCTGTGGTTTTAGTTCAAAGTTGTTGGCATGGATGGTTGGTTTTTGGATGCTACTTCCGCAGTTCCCTGGGTTTGGGTTAATGTAAGAGCCCAAGACTCTTCTATCTTCCCCACCAGGATTTGCTCTACCTCCTCCACCATGGTTGTGCACCTCTTCCTCACGATGGTCTTCCATGGTTGTTTCAAAGTATTCTTCACAGTGTTCTTCCTCTTCTTCAGCACCCACTACACGTTTTTCTTTTGCCTCCCTTCTTAATCTTAAGAAGGTTCTCTCAGGTTCAGAATCAAAGGAAGTTGAAGCTCCGCTTCTTCTCCCTGTCATACAACCAACAGAGTACAAGCAAGAAAAGTAATGCAAAAAGTAACTTGTTAGAATTACTTGTTAGTGTCAGTGATGCAATATATCAAACAGTTAGTGGGTTAGTGAACTGAATTGTAAATAGCAAAGAAAAACTAAGAAACAGGGGAGGGGAAGAATTAAACTAAGACGGAAAGCAAATTAACCAAACAAAAAATTAAATCAAACAAAATACAAATGCTCAATCTAGTGATCCTCTAATGTAATCATTGTCGATGCACAATCAATCCCCGGCAACGGCGCCATAAACTTGATCGGGGTAAAACTTGTCTCTCAACAAATTCCCATTCGGCAAGTGTACCGAATTTGTCGTCAAGTAAAAACTCACAATAGAGTGAGGTCGAATCCCACATGGATTGATTGATCAAGCAACTTTAATTAGAGGAATGATCTAGTTGAGCAAATCCATGAATAGAGTTGATAATTGCAGAAATTAAAATGGCGAGAAAGTAAATGACTGAAAGTAAATAGCAGAATTGTAAATGGGAATGGGGGAATTGCTCATAAAAGTAAATTGTAGAAAATAAAGAGAATGGGTAAGATCAGAAATGGGGAGTTCATTGGGCTTAGGAGATGTTGCATTCTCCGGATCAATTTCATTTTCATCTCTTCCTCAATCAATGCACTCATTGATCTCCTTGGCAATTTTAAGTGATTGAATCACAATTTCTTGCAATTCAATCTCTCAAATCTTGATCAATAGCCAATTCCTTGGTCAATTGCTCATGAGAAGAGATGAAGTGTGGTCACTGATTATACCACATGCACTTCCCAAATCAAATGCTTAGAGGGTTATAGCCACATACCTATCCACACTTTGGTCCAGCATGAGAAAGCATTTATAGCTAATCTCTTCATTCTTCTTTCAAGGATCCGAAGAGATCCATGTTTGAATAGCTTCTTTTCCAAGATCACTATCCAATTGGATGAAGATCGAAGGCTTTCAAGTAAAATCAAAAGGAAAGATAGAAGAAGAATAAGAAAATTAGTATTGATCCATCAAATTACAACAGAGCTCCCTAACCCAATGAAAGGGGTTTAGTTGTTCATAGCTCTAGAAATCAAAATCAAAGATGGAGAATACATGATAAAGCTAGAATTGCAAAGAAAGTAAATACAAAGAGTAGTTCTCTTTCCTAGCTCCTCCCCCCAAAAGCTCCTCTCTATTTCAAAACTACTCCTATATATACTACTCTTTTCAGCTTCCAGTTAGCTCTTCAAGTCTTGGGCCTCTGGATCTTTGAGCTTGAAGCAGTTCCTTTCTTCAATTGGGCTTGGCTTACTTGCAGAGAGAAAGTGTGAAGTGGGCAGAGACTTTAGCTCAAGATGTTAGGGGTGTTTAACATTTAGTGAAAATACAAGTTCGAGAACGTTAGTGACACTTAACTTTGTCACTAACATTGCCATGCACCCCTTTGCCTCACGTTAAAGCCCACGTTAACTGGGTTAACGTGGCTTTTAACTTTGCCTTGCTAGCCTTCGAGAACGCTAGTGACACTCAACATTGTCACTAACGTTCAAGTGTGCCCCTTCTTGCTTCACGTTAAAGCTCACGCTAACTAGGTTAACGTGGCTTCTAACGTGGCTTTTGCCAACCTTCGAGAACGTTACTGACACTCAACATTGTCACTAACGTTCAAGTGTGCCCCTAGGTCTCACGTTAGAGTCCACGTTAACTAGGTTAACGTGGCTTCTAACGTGGCCATTCTTGGCCATCCCAACGCTAGTGACAATGTTGAGTGTCACTAACGTTGTCTCATTCTTCATTCCTCATCGTTAGCTTCCACGTTAACCAAGATAACGTGGCTCTTGGGGGTTGTGTGGTTGCTCCAACGTTAGTGACAATGTTGAGTGTCACTAACATTGTCGACAACTCTCCATCTCTTACGTTAGCTCCCACGTTAACCAAGTTAACGTGGGAGTTAACGTGGCTCTTTGCACCTTAGGCCAACGTTAGTGACAATGTTGAGTGTCACTAACGTTGGCTTCTCTTCCCCCTTTAACGTTAGAGACCACGTTAACTAGGTTAACGTGGCTTCTAATGTGGCCATTTGTGAGCAATTGCCAACGTTAGTGACAATGTTAAGTGTCACTAACGTTGGCTCAACTTCTCTTCTCCACGTTAGAGGTTACGTTAACTTAGTTAACGTGACTCTTTAACGTAGGCATTGATGGCTTTTGAGAGTATTTTTGGCAAATACTTTTCTCCTTAACTTTGCAAGTTACCTCCCATTCCTTGCTTCCTTTGGTCCTGAAATCAAGCAATAGAGTGCATCAAAGTTCTAGTCCAAGTCATGGGTAATGCACTATACAATTTTGTCATTAAAATATGCAAAATCCTCATGAAATAATGTAAAATGCACAATGTATGCTTGAATCAAGGTCTGAGTGAATATTTGCCCAAAACTAACTTATTTCCTAAGAAAATGCATGAAATTACCTAAAAACAGTAAAGAAAAGGTCAGTGAAACTGGCCAAAATTCCCTGGCATCACAACACCAAACTTAAAGCTTGCTTGTCCCTAAGCATGTACTGGAACAAGAGAATGATGAATGGAATCTCCAGAGAAATGAGTCATTCTTGTGGAAGTCATATTACTGATTTTATGGTGGTTTCATGCATAGCAACTTAGGTTCATTCCACTACTGGCTTTCAGACCTTTATCATCTCCTAAAATACTCACTTTGTTATATCCCATGAGACCTTTATTTATTGATCCTTTTATTGTTATTTCAAGGTCTTATTTGTGTTTTTAGGCTAAGTGTTTTGTAAGGGGGTAACTCTTTAGGATAAGCTTTTAGCCAACACTCCCGAACCAGTTGGTTCAAGGTGCTAGGTGTTGAAGCACCCCTAAGAACTTACTTGCTCAAGTTTCTCCCCCCATACATACACACCACAGGCATATAGTTTATTTATTTTCTTTCCTTCAGACCTTGGTGTCCAACACCTCTTTGGGTTACTAAATGCTCTGTGGTGAGGGTTACTCTTGATAGTGGATTTTCAGCTGATAATCCCGGGTTAGTTAACCCAAGTTACCAGGTGATGAAGCACCCCAAAGAGCTTATTCATCCAAGTAGATCCCTCACACAGGAGCACCACAGACATATGTCCTAGGGTAAACCATTGGTGCCTAGCCTTATTGCTTACTCTTTTTCTTTTGTTTTTTTTTTCACTTCCATTGTTCTTTCCATTTTCTCTTATTAGGATCTTGTTGTTACCTTAGTCTCATGGGTACATCAAAAGTGCAGTATTCGGGATAGATAGTTGTCATCCTAACCTTGTGGTTGAACTAACTTAGCTAACTTATGACTACTCCCAAAGATTCATGAATGCACTTCCACATTATGAACTCCTTTCTGGTCTTTTGTAAACATAGACATTCTCTTCTTCATTCAATTTAAAAGACAAGAGTACATATAAGTAAACGGAAGGTGCAGTGGCACTTGAAACCAAAATCACAGACCATGCTCAACAACAAGGTAGAGTTTAAAAAAACATGTTTAGGCCTCACTGGTAATCATTAATCAAGATTGCATTTGGGCTTCCAATGTTCAAACTGTAAATATATGGAATTAAGTGACAATACAACCTTCAGGTGACAACTTCTAATCGCCTTCTTTTCGTTCTCCTCCTGCTCTTTGCTTCCTTGAGTGAAGGGGCACCATAAGGTTCCTGTAAAGTTATTGGAAGTTTCTCGTTCCCAAAGCACTTGAGGAATAATTAGCTTGCATGTGCTTGTGTCTTATGAACTTGCTTTGGTGTGTGAACACCAAACTTAGTTCCTTGTTTAGTACACAATCTTGCATATATGCTGATAAACTCATATCTTGTTGTTAACAGAACAATTATTAACCAAAGTCTAACTACATCTAAATGGTTTCCCTCAATTGGTCAGAGCTAGCAATGTGTTTTTGGGAGCAGGTGTAATTTTAACCGAATGTCCTTTTGGTGGGACACCAAACTTAGAATTACACTGTCTCCTTTGACTGTCCTGGTGTGAAACACCAAACTTAGCTCCTTGCAATACAGGGGAAACAACTTGTGATCTTTATTGAAATGAAGATCAAAATGACTACCTGAGGTTGGGTTGCCTCCCAATAAAGCACTTTTTTATCGTCGCTAGCTCGACGAGTCCTCACTCACTTGAGATGGTATTTCATCCTGGGGTTTTCCCCCATGTTGCCCAGATAATGCTTGAGTCTTGTCCATTCACTGTAAAAGTCCTTTCTGAACCTTCGTCCATGACTTCTACGTGCCCATACGGCGAGACCTTTGTGACAAGAAAGGGCCCGAACCACCTTGATTTGAGTTTTCCTGGGAACAGTCTTAGTTTGGAATTGTATAGGAGCACTCGCTGCCCCCTTTCGAAACTTTTGGGTGCAAGATGTGAGTCATGTCTTCTCTTTGCCTTCTCCTTGTACATCTTGGTATTTTCATAGGCTTGTGACCTGAATTCCTCCATCTCTTGCAGCTGCAAGATTCTCTTTGCACCAGCAGCAATGCTATCAAAATTTAGTATCTTGATAGCCCATAAAGCTTTGTGTTCTAGCTCCAGTGGCAAGTGACAAGCTTTACCATACACCAGCTGATATGGGGACATTCCAAGTGGTGTTTTGAATGCTGTTCTTTATGCCCAAAGAGCATCATCCAACTTCTTTGACCAATCCTTTCTTGATGCACCCACAGTCTTTTCCAGAATTCTCTTTAGTTCTCTGTTGGATATCTCAGTCTGTCCACTTGTTTGGGGGTGGCAAGGTGTGGGTACCTTGTGTTTTACCCCGTATCATAGGAGAAGAGCCTCTAATGGTCTGTTACAAAAATGGCTCCTTCTATCACTGATGAGGGCTCTTGGAACTCCAAACCGGCTAAAGATATTCTTCCTGAGGAAGTTAATAACCACCTTGTTATCATTTGTTGGAGTTGCAATGGCCTCCACCCACTTGGAGACATAATCCATAGCTACTAAGATGTACTTGTTTGCATATAAAGTTGGAAATGGCCCCATGAAATCTATTCCCCACACATCAAACAGTTCCAGCTCTAGGATGAAATTTTGTGGCATGGCATTGTTTTTGGGCATGTTTCCCGCTCTTTGGCATTCATTTTAGCTTTTTACCAGTTCTTTGGCGTCCTTGAAAAGGGTCGGCCAAAAGAACCCGCTTTGTAGAACCTTTGCTGCAGTTCTGTCCCCTCAAAAGTGGCCTCCATAACTTGAACTGTGGCAATTCCATAGGACCTCTCGTCCTTCTTCTTCGGATACACATCTTCTAAGTACTTCATCTGAGCACTTCTTGAAGAGGTATGGCTCGTCCCAGACAAAGTACTTTGCATCATTCATCAGCTTTCTTTTCTGATGTTTGTGTATCTCTGGTGGTAAGGCCCCAGTTGCTTTGAAGTTGGCTATGTCTGCAAACCATGGAGCCTTGTGAACTATCATCAATTGCTCATCAGGGAAGAGCTCGTTCACCTGAGTATCTTGAGCCCCCTCTTCATTCTGAGGGATTCTGGAGAGATGATCTGCTACCTTGTTCTCCACTCCTTTCTTGTCTCTGATTTCAATATCAAATTCCTGCAACAGTAAGATCCATCTTATTAGTCTCGTTTTGATTCTTGCTTTGCAAACAAATATTTAAGTGCTGTGTGATCTGTGAAAACAATTACTTTTGCACCAATGAGGTACGATCTAAACTTGTCAAATGCGAAAACTATTGCCAGCAATTCCTTTTCGGTCGTGGTATAATTTCTTTGAGCATCATTAAGGACCTTGCTGGCATAGTATATCACATGGACTAAGTTATCTTTCCTCTGTCCTAACACTGCCCCTATTGCAAAATCAGATGCATCACACATCAGTTCAAATGGTAAGTTCCAATCAGGTGGGGAGATGATAGGTGCAGAAGATAGCCTCATTTTCAAGTTTTCAAAAGCTAACATGCATGTTTCATCAAAGACAAATGGTTTGTCAGCTACAAGGAGATTGCTTAAGGGCTTGGCTATCTTTGAAAAATCCTTAATAAATCTTCTGTAAAAACCCGCATGCCCTAAAAAGCTCCTAATTGCCTTGACATCATTGGGTGGAGGAAGTTTTTCAATAATTTCCACTTTAGCTCTGTCCACCTCAATGCCCTGGTTAGAGACCTTATGGCCGAGGACTATTCCTCCTGTCACCATGAAGTGACATTTTTCCCAATTCAAAACCAGATTGGTCTCTTGGCATCTTTTCAATACCAAGGCTAGGTGATGTAGGCAGCTAGGAAAAGAATCTCTAAATACTAAAAAATCATCCATAAACACTTCAATGAATTTCTCTATCATGTCTGAGAAGATAGAAAGCATGCAGCGTTGGAACGTTGCAGGTGCATTACATAGCCCAAATGGCATGCGCCTATAAGCAAACACTCCATATGGGCATGTGAATGAGGTTTTCTCTTGGTCTCTAGGATCAACCACTATTTGGTTATATCCCGAATAACCGTCAAGAAAACAATAAAATGCATGGCCTGCAAGTCGTTCTAGCATCTGGTCCATGAATGGAAGGGGGAAATGATCTTTTCGTGTAGCCTCATTAAGTTTTCTGTAGTCTATGCACATCCGCCATCCAGTGACGGTCATTGTAGGAATTAATTCGTTCCTCTCATTCGGAACTACAGTGATTCCTCCCTTCTTTGGGACAACATGTACAGGGCTGACCCATGGGCTATCTGAGATAGGGTATTTCACCCCTCCCTGCCATAACTTCATAACTTCTTTCTGCACCACCTCTTTCATGATTGGGTTTAGCCTCCTTTGAGATTGAATGGATGGTTTGGCATCTTCTTCCAGCAGTATCTTATGCATGCATATGGCTGAGCTTATTCCTTTCAGGTCAGCAAGAGTCCATCCAATGGCATCCTTGTGCCTCCGCAGTACTTGGAGTAGTTCATCCTCTTGATTCTGGCTGAGGGATGAGCTTATGATCACTGGGTAACTTCCGTTCTCCCCCAGATATGCATATTTGAGAGTAGGTGGCAGTGCTTTGAGCTCAAGCTTTGGTGCCTCTGATTTTTGATTCTCCACCTTGGGTGCTTCTTGTATATAAGTTTCTGTTGCTGCAACCTTTTCACTTGATTCATATTCCTCCCCTACTACCTTCTCTGGCTCTTCAGGTTCTCCTTCCTCAAAGTCCTCGTGTACTTCTTCCTCAAGCGCATCTAACCTCATGCATTCCCCGAATTACTCTGGTGGGTAACTCATGGCCTTGAATACGTTGAAGGTCATCTCTTCATTGTGTAGTCTCAAGGTGAGGTCACCTTTTTGGACGTCAATGACGGCTCCTGTAGTGGCCAAGAAGGGCCTTCCCAGGATAATGGAGGCCTTGGGTTCCTCTTGCATATCTAGGACCACAAAATCTGCTGGGAATATGAACTCTCCCACCTTCACCAACAAATCTTCTACTATGCCGTGAGGGAACTTGAATGATCGGTCAGCCAGTTGTAGGGCCATCTTTGTTGGCTTAGCCTCTTCGATATTCATTTTCCTCATCATAGCTACTGACATCAAATTGATGCTGGCTCCTAGGTCACAAAGAGCCTTCTCTACCGTGATCTCACCTATGACACAGGGGATCTGAAAACTCCCTGGATCCTTCAATTTCTGAGGTAATTTGTGCTGAATGATAGCACTGCATTCTTCGGTCAGTATCATAGTTTCGTTGTTCTTCCAGCTTCTATTCTTAGTCATGAGTTCTTTTAAGAACTTGGCATAGAGAGGCATTTGTTCTATTGTCTCAGCAAAGGGTATGTTGATTTGTAGCTTTTTGAAGATTTTAAAAATCTCAAAAACTGGTTGTCGTCCCCCTTTTTCTTCAATTGCTGAGGGTATGGAATTCTCGGGACATCCGGTTTCAGCTTCCCTTCTTCTTTTTGACTTTTAGAAGTTGGGCTTTGGTCTCCATCTTGCTTTTCTCCTTCCTCAATTGACTCTTCTTCTAGTTTCTTCTGGTCAAATCCCTTCAGCTCCTTCCCACACCTAAGAGTGATAGCTTGACACTCCTCCTTTTTACTTCTGTTGTTGCTAGAAGTCTGATTGAATAGGTAACCAACTTGTGTTTCAAGCTTCTCAATGGCAGCATCTTGGTTCTGCATATTTGACTGCACTTCCTCTCGGAATGCTTTACTGTCTTGGATGTCTCTGCATATGCTCTCAAGCAGGGTTTCAATCTTAGAGATTTTGTCATTAACTAAAGAATGAGCTGTATTATTGTTGGGGTTGTGACGTCTCTGATCTTGGCCATGATCTTGTTGATTACCCCACCCAAAGTTTGGGTGATTCCTCCATCCAGGGTTGTAGGTCTTGGAGTATGGATCATGGTTGTGTCTAGGTGAATTCCCAATGTAGTTGGCTTGCTCCTGAGTGCCTTCTTCCTCTTCACCTGCTTCCTCTTGAGTTGAAGTGGTGACTGCCGCCACTTGACTTCTCTCCATCTTCTTGGTGAGGTCAGCTAGCAGCTTGGTGATGAGCTTGTTTTGAGCAAGCAGAGCATCTACATTGTTCAGCTCCATTACTCCTCTAATGTTCCCTCTTTCGGAAGCATAGAAGTAGTCATTCTCAGCTACAGTTTCAATGACATCTATGGCTTCCTCAATGGTCTTCTTCTTGTTCAAAGAACCTCCAGATGAATGGTCTACGACCTTCTTAGATTCATATGACAGTCCTTCATAGAAGATGTGCAGCTGCACCCATTCATTGAACATATCAGATGGACATCTCCTTGTTAGGTCTTTAAACCTCTCCCATGCTTCATATAGAGTCTCACCATCTTGTTGCCTGAAAGTTTGGACCTCAGCTCTCAGCCGATTGACTCGTTGAGGGGGGTAAAATCTTGCCAAGAATTTGTTCATAACATCATCCCAAGTTGTCAAGCTCTCCTTTGGAAAAGACTCCAACTACTTGGCTGCCTTGTCTCTGAGAGAGAATAGGAACAACAACAATCTATAGGTGTCTGGTTGAACGCCATTGGACTTCACTGTGTCACATATTCTCAGGAATGTGTTTAAGTGTTGGTTGGGATCTTCTTGAACACCTCCTCCGAACGAGCAATTGTTCTGAACGAGGGTGATGAGCTGTGGCTTTAGTTCAAATTTGTTGGCATGGATGGTTGGTTTTTGGATGCTACTTCCGCAATTCCTTGGGTTTGGGTTGATGTAAGAGCCCAAGACTCTTCTATCTTCCCCACCAGGATTTTCTCTACCTCCTCCACCATGGTTGTGAACCTCTTCCTCACGATGGTCCTCCATGGTTGTTTCAAAGTATTCTTCAAAGTGTTCCTCTTCTTCTTCAGCACCAACCACACGTTTTTCTTTTGCCTCCCTTCTTAATCTTAAGAAGGTTCTCTCAGGTTCAGAATCAAAGGAAGTTGAAGCTCCGCTTCTTCTCCCTATCATACAAACCCACAAAGTACAAGCAAAGAAAAGTAATGCAGAAAGTATCTTGTTAGAATTACTTGTTAGTGTCAGTGATGCAATATATCAAACAGTTAGTGGGGTTAGTGAACTGAATTGCAAATAGCAAAGAAAAACTAAGAAACAGGGGAGGGGAAGAATTAAACTACGACGGAAAGCAAATAAAACAAACAGAAAATTAAATCAAACAAAATACAAATGCTCAATCTAGTGATCCTCTAATGTAATCATTGTCGATGCACAATCAATCCCCAGCAACGACGCCATAAACTTGATCGGGGTAAAACTTGTCTCTCAACAAATTCCCATTCAGCAAGTGTACCGAATTTGTCGTCAAGTAAAAACTCACAATAGAGTGAGGTCGAATCCCACAGGGATTGATTGATCAAGCAACTTTAATTAGAGGAATGATCTAGTTGAGCGAATCCATGAATAGAGTTGATAATTGCAGAAATTAAAATGGTGAGAAAGTAAATGACTGAAAGTAAATAGCAGAATTGTAAATGGGAATGGGGGAATTGCTCATAAAAGTAAATTGCAGAAAATAAAGAGAATGGGTAAGATCAGAAATGGGGAGTTCATTGGGCTTAGGAGATGTTGCATTCTCCGGATCAATTTCATTTTCATCTCTTCCTCAATCAATGCACTCATTGATCTACTTGGCAATCTTAAGTGATTGAATCACAATTTCTTACAATTCAATCTCTCAAATCTTGATCAATAGCCAATTCCTTGGTCAATTGCTCATGAGAAGAGATGAAGTGTGGTCACTGATTATACCACATGCACTTCCCAAATCAAATGCTTAGAGGGTTATAGCCACATACCCATCCACACTCAATTTGGTCCAGCATGAGAAAGCATTTCTAGCTAATCTCTTCATTCCTCTTTCAAGGATCCGAAGAGATCCATGTTTGAATAGCTTCTTTTCCAAGATAACTATCCAATTGGATGAATATCGAAAGCTTTCAAGTAAAATCAAAAGGAAAGATAGAAGAAGAATAAGAAAATTAGTATTGATCCATCAAATTACAACAGAGCTCCCTAACCCAATGAAAGGGGTTTAGTTGTTCATAGCTCTAGAAATCAAAAACAAAGATGGAGAATACATGATAAAGCTAGAAGTGCAAAGAAAGTAAATACAAAGAGTAGTTCTCTTTCCTAGCTCCTCCAAAAAGCTCCTCTCTATTTCAAAACTACTCCTATATATACTACTCTTCTCAGCTTCTAGTTAGCTCTTCAAGTCTTGGGCCTCTGGATCTTTGAGCTTGAAGCAGTTCCTTTCTTCAATTGGGCTTGGCTTACATGCAGAGAGAAAGTGTGAAGTGGGCAAAGACTTTAGCTGAAGACATTAGGGGTGTTTAACATTTAGTGAAAATACAAGTTCGAGAACGTTAGTGACACTTAACATTGTCACTAACGTTGCCATGCACCCCTTTGCCTCACGTTAAAGCCCACGTTAACTGGGGTAACGTGGCTTTTAACTTTGCCTTGCTAGCCTTCGAGAACGTTAGTGACACTCAATATTGTCACTAACGTTCAAGTGTGCCCCTTCTTGCTTCACATTAAAGCTCACGTTAACTAGGTTAACGTGGCTTCTAACGTGGCTTTTGCCAACCTTTGAGAACGTTAGTGACACTCAACATTGTCACTAACGTTCAAGTGTGCCCCTAGGTCTCACGTTAGAGTCCACGTTAACTGGGTTAACGTGGCTTCTAACGTGGCCATTCTTAGCCATCCCAACGTTAGTGACAATGTTGAGTGTTACTAACGCTGGCTCATTCTTCATTCCTCATCGTTAGCTTCCACGTTAACCAAGTTAACGTGGAGGTTAACGTGGCTCTTGGGGGTTGTGTGGTTGCTCCAACGTTAGTGACAATGTTGAGTGTCACTAACGTTGTCGACAACTCTCCATCTCTTACGTTAGCTCCCACGTAAACCAAGCTAACGTGGGAGTTAACGTGGCTCTTTGCACCTTAGGCCAATGTTAGTGACAATGTTGAGTGTCACTAACGTTGGCTTCTCTTCCCCCTTTAACGTTAGAGGCCACGTTAACTAGGTTAACGTGGCTTCTAACGTGGCCATTTGTGAGCAATTGCCAACGTTAGTGACAATGTTAAGTGTCACTAACGTTGGCTCAACTTCTCTTCTCCACGTTAGAGTTCATGTTAACTTAGTTAACGTGGCTCTTTAACGTGGGCATTGATGGCTTTTGAGAGTGTTTTTGGCAATCACTTTTCTCCTTAACTTTGCAAGTTACCTCCCATTCCATATTTCCTTTGGTCCTGAAATCAAGCAATAGAGTGCATCAAAGTTCTAGTCCACGTCATGGGTAATGCAATATACAATTTTGTCATTAAAATCATGCAAAATCCTCATGAAATATTGTAAAATGCATAATGTATGCTTGAATCAAGGTCTGAGTGAATATCTGCCCAAAACTAACTTATTTCCTAAGAAAATGCATGAAATTACCTAAAAACAGTAAAGAAAAGGTCAGTGAAACTGGCCAAAATGCCCTGGCATCAATTTCAGGACAAAGTAAGCAAGGAAGAGCCACGTTAGTAGCCACGTTAATCTAATTAACGTGACTACTAACGTGGAATGGGAATGAGCTTGCAACGTTAATGAGTAAAGTGATCGCCAATAACATCTTCGAAGCCATCATAGCCCACGTTAATTGCCACGTTAACTATATTAACGTGGTAGTTAACGTGGAGGAAAAGGGAGCTCCAGCGTTAGTGGTAAAAGTGAATACCACTAACACTCCAAATTGGCAATTGGCCACGTTAAGAGTCACGTTAACTCAGTTAACGTGAACTCTAACGTGGAAGGGGAAGACAATGCCAATGTTAGTGACACTCACCTTTGTCACTAACGTTGGATTAAGCCAACATTGCCCACATTAGTGGTCACGCTAAGACCACTAACGTGAGAGATAACGTGGAGCTAAGCATGATGAGCCAACATTAGTGACACTCACCTTTGTCACTAACGTTGGAGATGGCATTCACTACCACATTAGTGTCCACGTTAATCCAATTAACGTGAGCTCTAACGTGGGAAGGAGGGGAATTTGGAGCGTTAGTGACAAAGGTAAGTGTCATTAACGCTCTCGAAGCTTAGGCATGCCCACGTTAAGAGTCACGCTAGTTATACTAACGTGAACTCTAACGTAGGAAAAGGGGGCACAAGGCAACGTTATTGGAAAAGGTGATTCCCAATAACCTTTGCGAAGGATCAAGAGGCAACGTTAGTGGTCACGTTAGTGCTACTAACGTTGAAGTTAACGTGGACCATCTTGGGTTGGAATGTTAGTGAAAAAGGTGATTGTCACAAACGTTCTCGAACCCACATTTTCACTTAACGTTAACACCACTAACGTCCTAGGTAACACCCATGCCTAACTCGCACTTTTCTGAAAATAAAGCTGAGCCCACTGAAGATTGTAACTGCTTCAACTTAAGATCAAAGGCCCATATCCAAGACTTGAAGAACTCACTAGAAGATCAAGAAGAGTAGTATATATAGGAGTAGTTTTGAACTGTAGAGAAGCTTGGCACTTTAGAGAACTACCCTCTGTATATTTACTTTTCTGCATTTTCTAGTTAAGCATGTATTCTTCACTGTCATTTTCCATTTCCAGAGCTATGAATAACTAAACCCTTTTCATTAGGTTAGGGAGCTCTGTTATAATTTGATGGATCAATTATAGTTTTCATTCTTCTTCCTCTTTCTTTTCTCTTGATTTACTATAAAGCTTTCGATATTAATTCAATTGGTTAGTTGTCTTGGAAAAGAAACTTTCCATAATTGGATCTCCTCTGAGCCTTGGAAAAGGGATGAGGAGATCATGCTAGAAATGCTTTCTCATGTTGGACCAGATTGGGGTTTGGGCGAATATAGTGAAATGTAATCTTCCCAGCAATTTGATTTGGAAATACATGTGGTATAATTAGTGACCACACTTTATCTCTCCCCATGAGCAATTAAATCAAGGAATTGGGCAATTGTTCAAGCTTAGAGAGATTGGATTGCCAAGGAATTGGGATCCAATAACTTAAGATTGCCAAGGAGATCAATGAATGCATTGATTGAGGAAGAGATGAGAATGAATTTGATCCGGAGAATGCAACATCTCCTGAGCCCAATGAATTCCCCATTTCTGATCTTATCCATTCTCTTTACTTTTTGCCATTTATTTCTATTTTCATCTCCCCAAATCCCCATTTAAGATTCTGCACTTTATTTTCTGCAATTTACTTTTCCGCCATTTAATTTCCTGCAATATCAACTACATTCTGTTTAGCTCAACTAGCACACTCTTCCAACTAAAGTTGCTTGACCAATCAATCCCTTTGGAATTCGACCTCACTCTATTGTGAGTTTTTACTTGACGACAATTCGGTATACTGCCGAAAGGAAATTTGTTGAGAGACAAGTTTTCGTGCATCAAGTTTATGGCGCCGTTGCCGGGGATTGATTTTGTATCAATAATGATTAAGTTGGAAGTTCACTAGATTGAGCATTTTTCCTTTATTTGTTTATTTTATCCAGTCATTTACCTTTAGTTTATTTAGTTTCTTCCTCATCCCCCTATCCCCTCGTTATTTTCTTTTTCTTTGAATTTACTTACAATTCTGCTCACTAACCCACTAACTATTTGATAATTTACACCACTCACACTAACAATCACTCTAACAAGAATAATCACTTCATTTTATTTCTTGATGTGTGCTCTGTTAGTTGTATGACAGGGAGAAGAGGCGAAGCTTCAACTTCCTTTGATTCAAAACCTGAGAGAACCCTTCATAGATCAAGGAGGGAAGCAAGAGGGAAAAGAGTTGTTGGTGCTGAGGAAGAGGAAGAGTACTTTGAAACAAACATGGAGGAGAACTTGGAAAATAACCATGAAGGAGAAGCTCACAACCATGCTAGAGAAGGCCCTATGAATCATGCTGGGCAAGAAAGGAGAGTTCTAGGCTCTTACATCAATCCAAACCCAGGAAATTGTGGAAGTAGCATCCAAAAGCCAACCATACATGCCAACAACTTTGAATTGAAACCCCAGCTCATCACTCTTATTCAGAACAATTTCTCATTTGGAGGAAGTGCCCAAGAAGACCCCAATCAACATCTAACCAGCTTCCTAAGAATATGTGACACTGTGAAGTCTAATAGTGTTCACCCAGATGTCTATATATTGCTTTTGTTCCCTTTCTCACTCAGGGACAAAGCATCTAAGTGGCTGGAATCCTTTCCAAATGAGAGCTTGACAAATTGGGAGGATGTGGTAAACAAGTTTTTGGCAAGATTCTACCCTCCTCAAACAATTAATAGGCTGAGAGCTGAGGTACAAACTTTTAGGCAACAAGATGGTGAAACTCTCTATGAGGCATGGGAGAGGTTTAAGTACTTAACAAGAAGATGCCCACCAGACATGTTCAATAAATGGGTTCAACTGCACATCTTCTATGAAGGTCTTTCTTATGAGTCAAAGAAGGCTGTAGACCATTCATCAGGGGGGTCTCTAAAAAAGAAAAAACCATTGAAGAAGCCATAGATGTCATAGAGACTGTGGCTGAGAATGACTACTCCTATGCTTTTGAAAGAGGCAACACTCGAGGAGTAATGGAGCTAAACCACATGGATGCATTACTGGCTTAGAATAAGATGATCACAAAGCAGCTAGCAGATCTCACCAAGAAGGTAGAAGAAAACCAAGTTGCAGCAGTCATCACTTCATCACCAGCTCAAGAAAGAGCGAATGTAGGAGAAGAAGGTGACTGGGAACAAGCCAACTATGTTGGAAACTCATCCAGACAGATCCATGATCCATACTCCAAAACTTATAATTCTGGATGGAGAAACCACCCTAACTTTGGGTGGGGAAATCAGCAAGACCAAGGCCAGGACCAGAGACACCACAACCACAATCCCAACAACAATGTAACTCACCAACATACCTTACAGAGATCCTATCAACACCCACCTAATCACCCTTCTCAACTACCTAATCTCAACCCACCATCACTAACTGAGGATAGACTCTCCAAAATTGAGACTCTACTTGAAGACATATGTAAAGAAGTCCAAGACAACAGAGTGTTCAAGGATGAAGTGCGAGCCAACATAAAAAATCAGGGAGACACCATCAAGAGGCTGGAGTCCCAAGTGGGGTATCTATCTCAATAATTTCCCAAACCCACTGATAGTTTCCCAAGTGACACAGAGAAGAACCCAAGAGGAGAAACAAAGAAAGTAAGGTGGGAAGAATGCAAGATGATCACTGTAAGTGATGAGAGAAGTGTGGAAGGAGTGCACACACAAAGAGAACATCTCCAAGACACTCCACAGGAAAATCATGAAGAAAGAAATCACACACACCATCCCACATACAGGGAGGAGCTAAAGCAAGGGGAGACCCTAAACCCATATGCACTCTTTCCCCAAAGGCTCAAAGGTGGTGTAGCAAGGAGAATGTATTCAAGATTCCTCAACATGTTTGCATCTCTTGATATAAATATACCATTCATTAAGGCTCTCCAGCAAATGCCCTCTTACATCAATTATATAAAGGAGCTGCTAGCCAAAAAGAGTCCATTGAAGGGTGGGCAAATAATAAAGACGAACAGGGAGTGCAGTGCTCTCATTCAAACATAGCCACATACAAAGAGAAAGGATCTAGGGAGTTTTCACATTCCCTGTGCTATAGGAGAGACAATGATTGATAAAGGGCTCTGTGACCTAGGAGTAAGTATCAACTTAATGCCTCTACCCTCATGAAAAGGCTTCAAATCAATGAGCTAACACCCACAGACGTAATAATCAAATTGGCTGACAAAACACAAAAACAGGCAATAGGAGTGGTTGAGAACGTGTTAGTGAAGGTTGGGAATTACTTCCTACCTACGGACTTTGTTATCTTAGAAATGGAAGAGAACCCTATCCATTCCATCATCATGGGAAGGCCATTCTTAGCCACAGCCAGGGCGCTTATAGATGTGGAGCGAGGAGAGCTAGTATTGAGGATACATGATGAACAGCTTACCTTCAATGTTTTCAAACCCTCATAAGAAGTAGATCATGATAATAGAAAGTCAAAGGAAGAGCACAATGAAGAGCGGATGGAAGAGCCAAACAAGGGAGCACAAGCATCCCACCTAAGAACTCCTATGGTTAACAAGCAATGTAGTCAGAAAGAACAACAGCCAAGTGTTACCCAAGAGGAGCCAGATTCACTAAAATCATATAAGACAAGAACCAAAACCCTCCTGAAAGAAGGAACCATAAGGAGAATGGTAACATCAAGGGAAACAAAGAAAAAGGCCCCGAGGGGATGGAGGAACAAGAAGATTCCTACAGAAGGTTTCTCTCCGGGAGATGAAGTGGTCTCCGCTTATCTTCCACTTATCCCACCTCATCTCCCCACCATCCTTTCTCAACTAACTCAAGTGTACACCATTAGCAAAATTCTGTCCTTAGAACATGTGGAGCTTCTCAACAAAGCCAAGGAAAACAGATTCACTGCAAGGGGGGAAGATTTGAAGCACTACCAACCACCCTGGCGAAGACCAAAAGTCAAGCTAATGACACTAAAGAAGCGCTTCATGGGATGGAACCCATGCTTTATACCCTTTCTTTTTAATCTCTAATAGTAGTAGTAAAGCAAAGTTCATGGATTCTAAATCAACTTCGACAAACACTTTAAGAATCCCTACATGCATCATATAATACATGATAAGTTTGGTGTTCAAGGCACACCAAGAGGGCTTTAACATACTCCCTAGTATGAGATTTTTTTCAAATCTTGCTGCACAATATGATCACAAACAAGTTTGGTGTTACCAACGTTGCATGCATAGGTAATTGGTTGGTCGGTTGATTTACATTCATGAATATCATTTAGTTATTTAAAAACAAAAAAAAATGTTTTGACAGTAGCCATTTCATACTTTAGTTTTTCCCACCAAAAATTCAATTCACTTTCTGCATTCCTTTTGTCTTGTATAGGAAATCAAAACAGGGATTAGTGGAACTTGATAGGACAACCAAAGAAAGGAGGTTTGGCCATTATACCAAGGAAAATACACACTTGTCCTCAAGGGGAGTATCTTGGGAAGTGTTGCCATGCAACATTGGGAGTTGGATAGCCTTAGAGACCGAACCAAGACCTTCACAAATGTGGTGATCCTTGTGCTCATCCACTGTCAAACCCCAACTGTCCGCTACTAAGCCATGCCATCAATCCACACCCTTCAATCTCATCAGCCCCCTATATAAGCCACATTCTACACCCACTCCATGGACAATCACCCTCTCAATCCTTCTCTCTTCTTTCTGCTAAACACACACACACGCAACATCCTCACACATCAATTCTCATTCATGGCATCATCAAGCTCCAAAAGGTGAAGGGGGAAGAAACCAATGGAGAGCATTCCTTTCGATGCCGGGAGATTCAAGACCGCCTTCCATGAGCTCTGATGAGCGGATAATTTGTATACTTTTTGGCATTGTTTTTAGTATGTTTTCAGTAGGATTTAGTTAGTTTTTAGTATATTTTTATTAGTTTTTAGTTAAAATTCACTTTTCTGGACCTTACTATGATTTTGTGTGTTTTTCTGTGATTTCAGGTATTTTCTGGCTGAAATTGAGGGACCTGAGCAAAAATCTGATTCAGAGACTGAAAAGGACTGCAGATGCTGTTGGATTCTGACCTCCCTGCATTCGAAGTGGATTTTCTGGAGCTACAGAAGCCCAATTGGCGCGCTCTCAACGGCGTTGGAAAGTAGACATCCTGGGCTTTCCAGCAATATATGATAGTCCATACTTTGCCCAAGATTTGATGGCCCAAACCGGCGTTCAAAGTCACCCTCAGAATTCCCAGCGTTAAACGCCGGAACTGGCACCTAATTGGGAGTTAAACGCCCAAACTGGCATAAAAGCTGGAGTTAAACGCCAAGAAGAGTCTCTACACGAAATTTGCTTCATTGCTCAGCCCAAGCACACACCAAGTGGGCCCGGAAGTGGATTTTTATGTCATTTACTCATTTCTGTACACCTTAGGTTACTAGTTTTCTATAAGTAGGACCTGTGACTATTGTATTAGAAGTCTTTGGATCTTTATATCTTTTGATCACTTTAGATCTTAGATCACTGGGAGGCTGGCCATTCGGCCATGCCTAGACCTTATGCTTATGTATTTTCAACGGTGGAGCTTCTACACACCATAGATTAAGGTGTGGAGCTCTACTGTACCTCGAGTATTAATGCAATTACTATTGTTCTTCCATTCAATTCCGCTTGTTCTTGTTCCAAGATATCACTTGTTCTTCAACTTGATGAAGGTGATGATTGACGCCCATCACCATTCTCACCCATGAACAAGGTGACTGACAACCATTCTTGTTCTACAAGCATTCGAGGCTCTAGTGAATATCTCTTGGATTCTTTAATCGGAATCTTCGTGGTATAGGCAGGACCTGATGGCGGCATTCAAGAGAATCCGGAAGGTCTAAACCTTGTCTGTGGTATTCTGAGTAGGATTCAATGACTGAATGACTGTGACGTGCTTCAAACCTGTAACCTACCGGGCGTTAGTGACAGACGCAAAAGAATCACTGGATTCTATTCCGGTAGGGGAGGGAACCACACCGGTGATTGGCAGCACTGTGACAGAGTGTGTGCATTAGCTTTCACTGCGAGGATGGGAGGTAGCTGCTGACAACAGTGAAACCCTACACGAGCTTGCCATGGAAAGGAGTAAGAAGAATTGGATGAAGGCAGTAGGAAAGCAGAGAGACGGAAGGGAAGGCATCTTCATACGCTTATCTGAAGTTCCTACCAATGAATTACATAAGTATCTCTATCTTTACCTTTATGTTATTTTCGTTTATCACCATCATTACCATTTGAGTTTGCCTGACTAAGATTTACAAGATGACCATAGCTTGCTTCAATACTAACAATCTCCGTGGGATCGACCCTTACTCGCGTAAGGTTTATTACTTGGACGACCCAGTGCACTTGCTGGTTAGTTGTGCGAAGTTGTGTAATGCCATGGTATTGAGCCACCAAGTTCTTGGAGCCATTACCGGGGATTATGAGAGTTGTGAAAAAGTATAGTTCACAATTTCGCGCACCAAGTTTTTGGCGCCGTTGCCGGGGATTGTTCAAGTTTTGAGCAAGCTTTTGGTAACATCAGTGCCAAGATCCGGCAACAACATCAAGTTTTTGGTGTTATTGCCCGGGATTGTTTAGGCTGGACAACTGACGGTTCATCTTGTTGCTTAGATTAGGTATTTTTTTTCAGAGTTCTTAAGAATGAATTCTAGTGTTTCAATGTGATGTTCTTATCATCACCAAAGCTGATTGATCTTCATCAATTTAGCTCTTGAATGCAATGTCCTGCTGAAGCTTGGCCGGCCATGTCTAATTTCTTTAGACTAAAGCTTTAGACTAACATTGCATGATTCCTGGAATTCTCATTAAGAATTTTGATACCTTTATTTTCTTTTTCTACATAATTTTCGAAAAATCCAAAAAAAAAATTATAAAATCATAAAATCCAAAAATATTTCTTTTTTGAGTCTAGAGTCTCATCTTAAGTTTAGTGTCAATTGCATGTTTCTGTTCTTATTGCATTCATGCATGTGTCCTCATTGATCTTCAAGTTGTTCTTGATGATTTCCTTGTTCTGATCTTTGAATTCTATTGACTTGAGTGTTTTGTGTGTCTCATATGCATTTTCGTTTTGTTAGTGTCAGTAGTATACAAACTGCTAAGTTTGGTGTCTTGCATGCATTGTCATTTGATTCTTGTTGCATTTTGGTTTGTCCTTATTATTAAAAATCCAAAAATATTTTTAATTTGTGTCTTTTCAAGTCAATAATACAGAGAATTGAAGATTCAGAACATACAGCAGAGGAATCGCACAGAAAAAGCTGGGCGTTCAAAACGCCCAGTGAAGAAGGACAGACTGGCGTTTAAACGCCAGCCAGGGTACCTGGTTGGGCGTTTAACGCCCAAAAGGGTAGCATTTTGGGCGTTAAACGCCAGAATGGATACCATTCTGGGCGTTTAACGCCAGGATGGCACAAGGGGGAAGATTTTGTTTTCAAAATCAATTTTTTTTTTAAGTTTTCAAAGTTTTTCAAAATCAAATCTTTTTCAAATCAAATCTTTTCAATCAAATCTTTTTCAAAATCAATTTCTTTCCTTTTTCAAAAATACTTATTAACAATTAATGATTTGATTGAACATTTTTTGCCTTTTCTGTTGAGGAAGGTTTTATGTTTGATTCATATCTTTTCTTGTTAGGCAAGTCATTAATTTTTAAAATCATATCTTTTCAAATTGTTTTCAAATCATATCTTTTAAAATTGTTTTCAAATCTTATCTTCTCAATCACATCTTTTTAAAACCAATCATATCTTCTTAACCACATCTTTTTCAAAATAGTTTTCAATCAAATGTTTCTGATTTCTAATTTCAAAATCTTTTTCAAAAATCATTTGATTTCTTTTCCCTTTTCATTTTCGAAAATTAAGTAATGTTTTTCAAAAATATTTTTTTAAATTTTCCACTTAATTTTCGAAAATTACTTCCCTCCTTCTCACATCCTTCTATTTATGGACTAACACTATCCCTTAATGCAAAATTCGAACTCCATCTTCTTTGATAAGTTCGAATTTTCCACTTCTGTCTTCTACTCTTCTTTTCCTCTGACACTTCAAGGAATCTCTATACTGTGACATAGAGGATTCCACATTTTCTTGTTTCCTTCTCTTTCTTATGAGCAGGAGCAAAGACAAAGGCATTCTTGTTGAGGCTGATCCTGAACCTGAAAGGACCTTGAAGAGAAAGCTAAGAGAAGCCAAAGCACAACTCTCTTTAGAGCACCCGAACGAACTCTTCAAGGAAGAAGAACTCATGGCAGCCGAAAACAACAACAATGCCAACAATGCAAGGAAGGTGCTTGGTGACTTTACTGCACCTACTCCCGATTTCTATGGGAGAAGCATCTCTATCCCTGCCATTGGAGCAAACAACTTTGAGCTTAAGCCTCAATTAGTTTCTCTAATGCAACAGAATTGCAAGTTCCATGGACTTCCACTGGAAGATCCTCATCAGTTTTTAGCTGAGTTCTTGCAAATCTGTGACACAGTCAAGACTAATGGGGTTGACCCTGAGGTCTACAGACTGATGCTATTCCCTTTTGCTGTAAGAGACAGAGCTAGAACATGGTTGGATTCTCAACCTAAAGAAAGCCTGGACTCTTGGGAAAAGCTAGTCAATGCCTTCTTGGCAAAGTTCTTTCCACCTCAAAAATTGAGTAAGCTTAGAGTGGAAGTCCAAACCTTCAGACAAAAGGAAGGAGAATCCCTCTATGAAGCTTGGGAAAGATACAAACAATTGATCAGAAAGTGTCCCACTGATATGCTTTCTGAATAGAGCATCATAGGTATTTTCTATGATGGTCTCTCTGAACTGTCCAAGATGTCTTTGGATAGCTCTTCTGGAGGATCTCTTCATCTGAAGAAGACGCCTACTGAAGCTCAAGAACTGATTGAAATGGTTGCAAATAACCAATTCATGTACACTTCTGAAAGAAATCCTGTGAACAATGGGACTAGTCAGAAGAAAGGAGTTCTTGAGATTGACACTCTGAATGCCATTTTGGCTCAGAATAAAATATTGACTCAACAAGTCAATATGATTTCTCAAAGTCTGTCTGGAATGCAAAATGCACCAAGCAGTACTAAGGAAGCTTCATCTGAAGAAGAAGCTTATGATCCTGAGAACCCTTCAATAGAAGAGGTGAATTACATGGGAGAACCCTATGGAAACACCTACAATCCTTCATGGAGGAATCATCCAAATCTTTCATGGAAGGATCAACAGAGACCTCAACAAGGTTTCAACAATAATAATGGTGGAAGGAACAGGTTTAGCAATAGCAAGCCTTTTCCATCATCTTCTCAGCAACAGACAGAGAGTTCTAAGCAGAATACCTCTGACTTAGCAACTATGGTCTCTGATCTGATCAAAACCACTCAAAGTTTCATGACTGAAACTAGGTCCTCCATCAGAAATCTGGAAGGACAAGTGGGTCAGCTGAGCAAGAAAATTACTGAACTCCCTCCAAGTACTCTTCCAAGCAATACAGAAGAAAATCCAAAAGGAGAGTGCAAAGCCATTAACATGGCCGAATTCTGGGAGGAAGAAGAGGCAGTGAACGCCACTGAGGAAGACCTCACTGAACGTCCACTGACCTCCAATGAGTTCCCCAATGAGGAACCTTGGGAATCTGAGGCTCAAGATGAGACCATAGAGATTCCATTGGACTTACTTCTGCCATTCATGAGCTCTGATGAGTATTCTTCTTCTGAAGAGGATGAGTATGTCACTGAAGAGCAAGTTGCTAAATACCTTGGAGCAATCATGAAGCTAAATGACAAGTTATTTGGAAATGAGACTTGGGAGGATGAACCCCCTTTGCTCACCAAAGAACTGGATAACTTGTCTAGGCAGCAATTACCTCAAAAGAGGCAAGATCCTGGGAAGTTTTCTATACCTTGTACCATAGGCACCATGACCTTCAAAAAGGCCTTGTGTGACTTAGGGTCAAGTGTAAACCTCATGCCCTTCTCTGTAATGGAGAAGTTAGGAATTTTAGAGGTGCAAGCTGCAAAAAATCTCACTAGAGATGGCAAACAACTCAAGAAAACAAGCCTATGGACTTGTAGAGGATGTTCTTGTTAAAGTTGAAGACCATTACATCCCTACTGATTTCATAGTCCTAGAGACTGGGAAGTGCATGGATGAATCCATCATCCTTGGCAGACCCTTCCTGGCCACAGCAAAGGCTGTGATTGATGTTGATAGAGGAGAGTTGATCATTCAAGTGAATGAAGAATCCTTGGTGTTTAAGGCCCAAGGATATACCTCTGTCATCATGGAGAGGAAGCATGAAGGGCTTCTCTCAAAACAGAGCCAAACAGAGCCCCCACAATCAAACTCTAAGTTTGGTGTTGAACCCCCACATTCAAACTCTAAGTTTGGTGTTGGGAGGTTCCAACACGGTTCTGAGCACTTCTGAGGCTCCATGAGAGTCCTCTGTCAAGCTAATGACATTAAAGAAGCGCTTGTTGGGAGGCAACCCAATGTTTTATAATTAATTATTTTCTTTTGTTATTTTATCTTTTTTGTAGGTTGATGATCATAAGAAGTCACAAAAACAATGAAAAAAGCAAAAACAGAATGAAAAACAGGAAGAAAAACAGCACACCCTGGAGGAAGATGCTGCTGGCGTTTAAACGCCAGTCAGCCTAGCAGTTGGGCGTTTAACGCCCAGTCTGGCACCCATCTGGGCGTTTAACGCCAGAAAGGGGCACCAGACTGGCGTTAAACGCCAGTAAAGGGCAAGAACCTGGCGTTAAACGCCAGGAATGGGCACCAGCCCGGCGTTTAACGCCAGAAATGGCTCAAAACGTGGATTTTGATGCCATTTGGTGCAGGGATGACTTTTCCTTGACACCTAAGGATCTGTGGACCCCACAGGATCCCCACCAACCCCACCACCCTCTCTCTTCTTCACCCATTCACCAATCACCTCAACACCCATATATAAACCCTTCTTCACCCCTTCATCTTCACACAACCTAAACACCACTTCTCCCCTTCTCTTTGGCCGAACACAAAGCCATTCCCTTCTTCCTCATTCCTTCTACTTCTACTCTCTTCTTTCTACTTTTGCTCGAGGACGAGCAAACCTTTTAAGTTTGGTGTGGTAAAAGCAATGCTTTTTGCTTTTCCATAACCATTTATGGCATCCAAAGCCGGTTCAATTGAGAAGGCATGACCTCAAGCCCATCACTAAGAAAAAAAAGATGGAGCAAACAAGAGACCCCCCTCATCATGAGATCCCTGAGATACCTCAAGGGATGCACTTTCCTCCACAAGACTATTGGGAGCAACTAAACACCTCCCTAGGAGAATTGAGTTCCAACATGGGACAACTAAGGGTGGAGCATCAAGAACACTCCATCATCCTTTCAGTGAGATTAAGAGAAGATCAAAGAATCATGAGGGAGGAGCAACAAAGACAAGGAAGAGACATTGAGGAGCTCAAGCACTCCATAGGATCTTCAAGAGCAAGAAAGAGCCGCCATCACTAAGGTGGACCCGATCCTTGATTTCCTTGCTATTTATTCTTCTGTTTTTCGAATTTTATGCTTATGTTTATCCATGTTTGTGTCTTGTGATCATTAGTGTCTTAGTGTCTATGCCAAAAAGTTATATGAATCCATCACCTTTCTTAAATGAAAACTGTTTTTATCACAAAAGAACAAGAAGTACAGGATTTCGAATTCATCTTTAAAACTAGCTTAATTAGTTTGATGTGGTGGTAATACTTTTGTTTTCTGAATGTATGCTTAAACAGTGCATATGTCTTTTGAATTTGTGGTTCATGAATGTTAAAATTGTTGGCTCTTGAAAGAATGATGAAAAAGGAGACATGTTACTGAGGATCTGAAAAATCATAAAAATGATTCTTGAAGCAAGAAAAAGCAGTGAATACAAAAAAAAAAGAGAAGAGAGAAGGAGAAAAACGAAAAAAAGGGGGAGAAAAAGAAAAAGAAAGAAATAAAGTTGTGATCCAAGGCAATAAGAGTGTGCTTAAGAACCCTGGACACCTCTAATTGGGGACTTTAGCAAAGCCGAGTCACAATCTGAAAAGGTTCACCCAATTATGTGTCTGTGGCATGTATGTATCCGGTGGTAATACTGGAAGACAGAGTGCTTTGGGCCACGGCCAAGACTCATAAAGTAGCTGTGTTCAAGAATCATCATACTTAACTAGGAGAATCAATAACACTATCTGGATTCTGAGTTCCTAAAGAAGCCAATCATTCTGAATTTCAAAGGATAGAGTGAGATGCCAAAACTGTTCGGAGGCAAAAAGCTACTAGTCCCGCTCATCTAATTTGGAGCTTAGTTTCATTGATAATTTGGAGTCTATAGTATATTCTCTTCTTTTTATCCTATTTGATTTTCAGTTGCTTGGGGACAAGCAACAATTTAAGTTTGGTGTTGTGATGAGCGGATAATTTGTATACTTTTTGGCATTGTTTTTAGTATGTTTTCAGTAGGATTTAGTTAGTTTTTAGTATATTTTTATTAGTTTTTAGTTAAAATTCACTTTTCTGGACCTTACTATGAGTTTGTGTGTTTTTCTGTGATTTCAGGTATTTTCTGGCTGAAATTGAGGGACCTGAGCAAAAATCTGATTCAGAGACTGAAAAGGACTGCAGATGCTGTTGGATTCTGACCTCCCTGCATTCGAAGTGGATTTTCTGGAGCTACAGAAGCCCAATTGGCGCGCTCTCAACGGCGTTGGAAAGTAGACATCCTGGGCTTTCCAGCAATATATGATAGTCCATACTTTGCCCAAGATTTGATGGCCCAAACCGGCGTTCAAAGTCACCCTCAGAATTCCCAGCGTTAAACGCCGGAACTGGCACCTAATTGGGAGTTAAACGCCCAAACTGGCATAAAAGCTGGAGTTAAACGCCAAGAAGAGTCTCTACACGAAATTTGCTTCATTGCTCAGCCCAAGCACACACCAAGTTGGCCTGGAAGTGGATTTTTATGTCATTTACTCATTTCTGTACACCTTAGGTTACTAGTTTTCTATAAGTAGGACCTGTGACTATTGTATTAGAAGTCTTTGGATCTTTATATCTTTTGATCACTTTAGATCTTAGATCACTGGGAGGCTGGCCATTCGGCCATGCCTAGACCTTATGCTTATGTATTTTCAACGGTGGAGCTTCTACACACCATAGATTAAGGTGTGGAGCTCTGCTGTACCTCGAGTATTAATGCAATTACTATTGTTCTTCCATTCAATTCCGCTTGTTCTTGTTCCAAGATATCACTTGTTCTTCAACTTGATGAAGGTGATGATTGACGCCCATCACCATTCTCACCCATGAACAAGGTGACTGACAACCATTCTTGTTCTACAAGCATTCGAGGCTCTAGTGAATATCTCTTGGATTCTTTAATCGGAATCTTCGTGGTATAGGCAGGACCTGATGGCGGCATTCAAGAGAATCCGGAAGGTCTAAACCTTGTCTGTGGTATTCTGAGTAGGATTCAATGACTGAATGACTGTGACGTGCTTCAAACCTGTAACCTACCGGGCGTTAGTGACAGACGCAAAAGAATCACTGGATTCTATTCCGGTAGGGGAGGGAACCACACCGGTGATTGGCAGCACTGTGACAGAGTGTGTGCATTAGCTTTCACTGCGAGGATGGGAGGTAGCTGCTGACAACAGTGAAACCCTACACGAGCTTGCCATGGAAAGGAGTAAGAAGAATTGGATGAAGGCAGTAGGAAAGCAGAGAGACGGAAGGGAAGGCATCTTCATACGCTTATCTGAAGTTCCTACCAATGAATTACATAAGTATCTCTATCTTTACCTTTATGTTATTTTCGTTTATCACCATCATTACCATTTGAGTTTGCCTGACTAAGATTTACAAGATGACCATAGCTTGCTTCAATACTAACAATCTCCGTGGGATCGACCCTTACTCGCGTAAGGTTTATTACTTGGACGACCCAGTGCACTTGCTGGTTAGTTGTGCGAAGTTGTGTAATGCCATGGTATTGAGCCACCAAGTTCTTGGAGCCATTACCGGGGATTATGAGAGTTGTGAAAAAGTATAGTTCACAATTTCGCGCACCAAGCTCTAATATGAACAGATCAAAATCAAGAAAATTTTGCTAGAGTTGACATTCCAGTTCAATGAGGATGAGTGCCCAAGGATTAAAGAAAAGATTGAATAGAGGGGTTTGCAAAAGCTCACGAACCCAGAAACAAAGATAAATGCAAACCTCATCAAGGAGTTCTATGCCAATGTGGCCAGGAAAGACAATACTAGGGCACTCACCTTTAAAAGCTACGTGAGAGGAACAGAGGTGGACTTCAGTCCCAATGCTATAGCAAGGACTCTTCAGCTGAGATCGCCACATTTTGATGAGCTTAATTATCAAGAAAGAATAAGCAATGGCCCCGACGAGGATGAACTTGAAGAAATTGTGAATGATATGTGTGTTATAGGATCTGATTGGGAAAGGTACTCGGATAAGAGGCCACGGTTCATTAGGAGATGAGACCTCATCCCAGAAGCCAAGGGATGGTTTGAGCTCGTAAGGAGATATATCCTCTCAGCCGCAAATAATTCTGAGGATAACATTGCCCGTGCTACTATGGTACATTGCTTAATAAAGGGTGGAGGCATCAATGTGCATGAAATTATAGCTGAGAGAATCCAGGATTCAGCCAAGAAGAATGATCCGGGTGCTAGACTTTGGTACCCCAGCACCATCCTTAAACTATGTATGAAAGCCAATGTAGTATTCAAAGATAACAATCCAACATGGGTAAACCCTGGGAGGTTAGTTACGCTCCAGCGTATAAACTATGTGGCACCCGCTCAACAACAAAGAAGGCCTCAGATAAGGAAAAGAATTGCACAAGAAAATCCTTACCAAGAAGAACCTCACCAAGAAGAACCCCAACAAACAGGGTACCAGCAAGAAGAGCAATATGATCTGACCAACATAAATTTGTTTCACATTCAAGGAGCCATTAAGGATCTGGCAAGGAGCTATATGGATGGACAAGAACAACAACTATGGGTTCAATCTCAAAGGATGGATCATCAAGAAGAACTACTCTCTAATTGGATGGGTCAACAAAGGGAGTGGCAGAAACAACAAATGGAGTTGTAACAGGAGCATTACTCCCAGCTGACCCAAGCCATCAATCAAGTGACCGAAAGGCAAGAGCTCCAAGACAAATGCCTTCAAGAACTCAACCAACGTCAGAAAGCTTAGATGAAAGCATTCAACGAGTTCAGCGTGCTCAACAAAGGACGGCAACTGCATAGGGAAGAGTTTAGCATAAACACTCAGGCCAAGTTAACTTATGTGACTGGGCATATGCATAACTTGCACCCGGCCATCCCAAGTTATGATGCAGTCCACAAAGACTTAACAAAACAAGAAGATTCAAAGGTGAAACAACAAAAGAAAGCATTAAAGAAGAAGATGGAGGATGCTGGTTTCTGGAAGATGCTGATCGGGAAGCGCAAAGGAAATGGGGACTCAAGCAATCAAGGAGGATCCCAAGACAAAGGGACATGAGCATTCCGATAAGTAAAAGGTGGTGGAGTTCCCTCCTTGTTTTATCTATTGCAATTTTTAAATAAGGAAAATCATGTATGAAATAGAACATGCTTCCATAGTAGCTTAGGAATTTTTAATTCTGTTTTTAAGCTTTAGTTGCTTAGGTCTAAGTGTGTTGGTCTAGGCCCTAGCTTTCATTTTCATCTTGCTTATATGTATGCTTGCCCTTCTAAGTCAATTAAAAAGAAAATGTTATGAAAAAAATAAGAGTGGAGTTATCTTGTGAAGCAAATTCTTAAGTTTATGGTATGGTCATTGGTTAGCTAAGTTGGTTCACCTACAAGGTATAGAGGCAACTATATGCTCTAAACCACATGCTTGAAACACATTCTATGAGACTAACCAAACAATAAGATCCCAATAAGAGAAGAGAAAGAACAATAAGAGTTTGTAAAAAAAGAAAGAAAAACAATAAGACATAATGCTAGGCACCAAGGGTTTGAATATTGAGGCATGTGTCTGTGGTGTCCATGTGGAAGGGATATGCTTGGATGTATAAGCTCTTAGGGGTGCCTTATCATTTGGTAACTTGGGTTAACCAATCCGGGATTATCAGCTGAAAGTCCACTATCAAGAGTAACCCTTGCTATAGAGCACTTAGTGACCCAAAGAGGTGCTGGACACCAAGGTCTCAAGAAAAAAATGACAAACCATATGCCTGTGGTGTGTATGTATGGGGAAAGAGACTTGAGGGAGTAAGTCCTTAGGGGTGCCTTAACACCTAGCACCTTGAACCAACTGGTTCAGGAGTGTTGGCTGAAAGCTTATTTTAAAGAGTCGCACTCTTACAGAGCACTTAGCCTAAGAAGAATGCAATAAAACCCTGGAAAAAAAGGGAGGATCAATAAATAAAAAGTCTCAAAGGATGCAATCAAGCAAGTGTTCAAGGGCATGATAAAGGCCTGGAAACCAGTGAAGGAATAAACCTAAGTTGCTATGCATGAAACCCCATAAAACCAAGGACTTGACTTCCACAATAATGACTCATTTCTCTTGTCATTTCATTCATCATTCTCATGTTTCAGTACTTGCTTAGGGACAAGCAAGCTTTAAGTTTGGTGTTGTGATGCCAGGGCATCTAGGTCAGTTTCACTGACCTTTTCTTTACTGTTTTAGGGTAGTTTCATGCATTTTCTTAGTAAATAAGGCAAGTTTTGGATGAAAATACACTTACACCTTGATTCAGGCAAGTATTGTGAATTTTATATGATTTCATGAGAATTAGGCATGATTTGAATGATATAATTGATAATGCATAATCTCATGACTTGGAGCAGAGCTTTGATGCACTTTAATTGCTTGATTTCAGGACAAAGGAAGTAAGGAAGAGCCACGTTAGTAGCCACGTTAATCTAATTAACGTGACCACTAACGTGAAATGGGAATGAGCTTGCAACGTTAATGAGAAAAGTGATCGCCAATAACGTCTTCGAAGCCATCATGGCCCACGTTAACTGCATTAACGTGGTAGTAAACATGGAGGAAAAGGGAGCTCTAACGTTAGTGGTAAAAGTGAATACCACTAACGCTCTGAATTGGCAATTAGCCACGTTAAGAGTCACGTTAACTCAGTTAATGTGAACTCTAACGTGGAAGGGGAAGATAATGCCAACGTTAATGACACTCACCTTTGTTACTAACATTGGATTAAGCAAACATTGTGCACGTTAGTGGTCACGTTAAGACCACTAACGTGAGAGATAACGTGGAGCTAAGCATGATGAGCCAACGTTAGTGACACTCACCTTTGTCACTAACGTTGGAGATGGCATTCACTACCACGTTAATCCAATTAACGTGAGCTCTAACGTGGGAAGGAGGGGCATTTGGAGTGTTAGTGACAAAGGTAAGTGTCATTAACGCTCTCGAAGCTTAGGCATGCCCACGTTAAGAGTCACGTTAGTTATACTAACGTGAACTCTAACGTAGGAAAAGGGGGCACAAGGCAATGTTATTGGAAAAGGTGATTCCCAATAACGTTTGCAAAGGATCAAGAGGCAACGTTAGTGGTCACGTTAGTGCCACTAACATTGAAGTTAACGTGGACCATCTTGGGTTGGAACGTTAGTGAAAAAGGTTATTGTCACTAACATTCTCGAACCCACATTTTCACTTAACGTTAACACCACTAACGTCCTAGCTAACGCCCATGCCTAACTCACATGTTTCTGCAAACAAAGCTTAGCCCACTGAAGATTGTAACTGCTTCAACTCAAGATCAAAGCCCCATATCCAAGACTTGAAGAACTCAATAGAAGATCAAGAAGAGTAGTATATATAGGAGTAGTTTTGAACTGTAGAGAATCTTGGCACTTTAGAGAACTACCCTCTGTATATTTACTTTTCTGCATTTTCTAGTTAAGCATGTATTCTTCACTGTCATTTTCCATTTCCAGAGCTATGAACAACTAAACCCTTTTTACTGGGTTAGGGAGCTCTGTTATAATTTAATGGATCAATTATAGTTTTCATTCTTCTTCCTCTTTCTTTTCTCTTGATTTACTAGAAAGTTTTCAACCTTAATTCAATTGGTTAGTTGTCTTGGAAAAGAAACTCTCCATAATTGGATCTCCTCTGAGCCTTGGAAAAGGGATGAGGAGATCATGCTAGAAATGCTTTCTCATGTTAGATCAAATTGGGGTTTGGGCGGATATAGTGAGATGTAATCCTTTCAACACTTTAATTTGGAAATACATGTGGTATAATGAGTGACCACACTTCATCTCTCCCCATGAGCAATTAAATCAAGGAATTGGATAATTGTTCAAGCTTAGAGAGATTGGATTGCCAAGGAATTGGGATCCAATCACTTAAGATTGCCAAGGAGATCAATGAATGCATTGATTGAGGAAGAGATGAGAATGAATTTGATCCGGAGAATGCAACATCTCCTGAGCCCAATGAATTCCCCATTTCTGATCTTACCCATTCTCTTTACTTTTTGCCATTTATTTCCATTTTCATCTCCCCAAATCCCCATTTAAGATTCTGCACTTTATTTTCTGCAATTTACTTTTCCGCCATTTAATTTCCTGCAATATCAACTACATTCTGTTTAGCTCAGCTAGCACACTCTTCCAACTAAAGTTGCTTGACCAATCAATCCCTGTGGGATTTGACCTCACTGTATTGTGAGTTTTTACTTGACGACAATTTGGTATACTCGCCGAAGGGAAATTTGTTGAGAGACAAGTTTTCGTGCATCATATACCGAGAACACTGAAAAGATCCCACCACCTCGTCCACTTAAGAACAAAAAAGGCGGTGGAAATCAGATGGAATACTGCGAATACCACCAAATTTTGGACATCCCACTAACGAGTGCTTCGACCTGAAGAATATCGTAGAGAAATTGGTAAGAGAAGGGAGACTAGATCGGTACGTAGCCAGTAAAACAGATGAGCCCAGAAAGAGAAGAAGAGACGAAGAGGTCGAACGAGGTGAACGACCACCTCGTACCCCGGAGAGACATGTTCACATGATACATGGAGGATTTGTGGGAGGAGCAATCTCCAAATCATCTTGCAAAAGACACCTCAAAGAAGTATATCACGTCAAGGGAGGAGAAGGAGCACCCGACCTCCCTATTATTACTTTCACTAAAGAGGACGCAGCTGGTGTCATCTCGGGACATGACGATCCCATGGTCATCACTATCATATTGGCCAACGCTAATCTCCACCGCACACTGGTGGACCAAGGAAGCTCGACTGACATTTTGTTCAAAACCGCCTTCGACAAACTCGGCCTGGAGGAAAAAGAGATTAGAGCATATCCGGACAGCTTATTTGGACTAGGAGACACTCCAATCCAACCACTTGGATACATCTCACTACACACAACCTTCGAAAAAGGAAACCGGTCAAGGACGCTCAACATAGACTACATTATGGTCGACATAAGTTTAGCCTACAATGCCTTGATAAGTCGGACAACGTTAAATCAGCTCGCCACAGTAGTCTCGACCCCACATCTATGCATGAAGTTCCCAACTACAGAAGGGATCTCTATGATAAAAGGAGACCAGAAAATAGGGCGCCGCTGTTACAACGAAAGTCTAAACCTCAGAGGCAAAGGATAAGAAATCCACACCATCGAACTCGGGGGAGTTCGAGGTCGGGATGAACTTCGTCTACAACCTGAAGGCGAAATAGAAAAAGTCCAGACCGGAGATGTCCCAGATAAAACAACAAATATTAGTGCAAACCTAAAAGGAAATGTAAAGGAGTCACTCATACAGTTCCTAAAAGATAATGTCGACCTCTTTGCATGGAAGGCTGCAGACATACCGGGCATAGACCCAAAGCTAATGTGCCACAAGCTGGCAGTGTATCTAGGATCTTGGCCATTACAGCAGAGGCGTAGAAAGCTCAGACCAGAGATATCCCAAGCTGTGAGGGGAATAGATACAAGCTCTACTAGAGGCAGGATTTATCAGTGAAGCCAAATACCCACTATGGCTAGCCAACATCGTCTTGGTGAAAAAATCAAATGGAAAATGGTGGATGTGCACAGATTACACCGATCTCAACAAAGCTTGCCCAAAAGATCCTTACCCACTCCCATGTATCGATGCTCTGGTGGACGCCTCCTCCAGATACAAATATCTCTCGTTCATGGACGCCTATTCGGGATACAATCAAATCCCGATGTACCCACCTGATCAAGAAAAAACCTCGTTCTTAACTCCAAAAGCAAACTACTGCTACATCGTCATGCCATTCGAACTCAAAAATGTAGGAGCCACCTATCAAAGATGAATGAATAAAGTCTTTGCAGACCATGTTGGGAAACTCATGGAGGTATATGTGGACGACATGTTAGTAAAAACACAAAGCAAGGAATCACTACTGTCCAACCTTGCCCAAGCATTTAATACCATAAGAAGGCATGGCATGCAACTTAACCCTGTAAAATGCACCTTCGCAGTAGAAACTGGAAAATTCTTAGGTTTCATGCTCACACAAAGAGGAATCGAGGCAAACCCGGACAAGTGCCAGGCCATACTCGATATGAAAAGCCCGACCTGTGTCAAAGAAGTGCAACAGCTCAATGGACGACTAGCAGTCTTATCCAGATTTCTAGCCGGATCAGCTATAAGATCTCTCCCGTTCTACACAACACTAAGGAAGGGAAAGAAGTTCGAATGGATGCCACAGTGCGAGCAAACCTTTCAGGATTTCAAAAGATTCCTGGGACAACCACCCATCCTTACCCGACCACGGAAATGAGAAGCACTCATATTATACCTGGCAATCGGAAGCCGGGCAGTAGCTTCAGCACTAGTTAGAGAGGATGAAAATGGACAGCAACCTATATACTTCATCAGCAAAGCGCTACAAGGGTCCGAGATAATATATCAAAAGATAGAAAAGTTTGCCTATGCTCTCACATATACCCCTCGACGACTCCTCCCATACTTCCAGGCTCACACCATTAAAGTTCAGACTAATCAGCCCATAAAAGGCATTCTACAGAAAACAAATTTAGCGGGAAGAATTCTACAGTGGGCAGTCAAGTTATCCGAATTCGACATCCAATATGAAACTCGGACAGCCATCAAATCACAGTATCTGGCCGACTTCATTGCAGAGTACACTGACACACTGAAAATCCCTACAAATTGGGATCTTTACGAGGATGGCTCTTCAAATAAAATCGGGAGTGGGGAAGGTGTGATAATAGAAAGTAATTAGGGAACTCAAATCGAACTCACCCTGAAATTCGAGTTCCATGCTTCCAATAACCAGGCTGAGTATGGGGCGCTATTAGGGTTTTAGTGATTCACAGGTCGTCACCTCACAAATAGCAAGGACCTACCAAGCCAAAGATCCCGCTATGAAAATGTATCTAGACAAAATCAGGGAACAAATCGGACAACTCCAGGAATATGAGATCTGACATATACCTCGGGAACAAAATGCTCAAGCTGACGCACTCTCAAAATTAGCCAGCACCAAACCAGGGGGCAATAATAGGAGCCTCATCCAGGAAATACTGCAAAACCCGTCAATCTTAGAAGAGGAAAAGATCTTAGCCATATCAGGACAGGATCAAGGATGGATGACCGCCATAATCAGCTACTTCAAATCAGAGATACTCCCTACAGATAAGAAGGATGCAAAGAGGTTAAAACGTGAGGCACAGTATTACACCATCATAAACAACATCCTATACAAAAGAGGGATTTCAACACCTCTATTAAAATGTGTACCGACCTCTAACACAAAGGAGGTCTTAGAAGAAATACACAGTGGCATATGTGGCAATCATCTTGGAGCACAAGCTCTTGCCAAAAAAGTACTCCGAGCTGGATTCTTTTGGCCGACTCTACAAAAAGAGGCCAACGAGTTTGTTAAGACATGTCCACCATGTCAGAAGCATGCGAACTTTCACATCGCCCCACAAGAAGAACTCATCAGCGTAACATCACCTTGGCCATTTGCAAAGTGGGGACTCGACTTTCTCGGGCCCTTCTCCCAAGGATCGGGACAGGTCAAATTTCTCATTGTAGGGGTAGATTATTTCACAAAATGGATAGAAGCAAAGTCACTAGCCAATGCTACTGCCCAAAAAAGTCAGAAATTCCTATATAGGAACATTGTCACAAGATTTGGGATTCTTTACTCCATCACCACAGATAATGGTACTCAGTTCAGAGACGCAGGCTTTAGAAAATTTGTAGCCAACTTGAAAATAAAGCACCAATTTACATCCGTAGAACACCCGCAAGCTAATGGACAAGCGGAAGCTGCCAGTAAAGTCATACTAGCTGGATTAAAACGGAGGCTACAGGACACAAAGGGAGCCTGAGCTGAAGAGCTCCCACAAGTCCTATAGGCATATCGGACAACTCCACACTCCACCACAAAGGAATCACCCTTCCAATTGGCTTATGGAATGGAGGCAATAATACCGGTAGAAGTCAAAGATGAATCCCCCAAAGCGATCCTCTATAGTGAAGAGGCCAACTCCCAACTCCAAAGGAAAGAGCTCGACCTGCTCCCAAAAGTCCGAGAAAGAGCTCGGCTCAGAGAGGAAGCGTTGAAACGCCGCATGGTCTCAAGGTACATTCGAAAGGTAGTGCAGCGAAGCTTCGCCAACAATGACCTCATCCTAATCCGAAATAATATCGGAAAAAGTCGACTCGGAGAGGGAAAGCTAGCCGCTAACTGAAGAGAGGACCCTACCGAGTCACAGAGGTACTGGGAAAAGGCTACTACAAAGTGTCCGAACTTGAGGGGCAAGAGCTACCGAGATCATGGCTCGCCTGCAACCTAAGAAGGTACTATAGTTAAAAAAGTAATAAAAGATCATAGGACAAAGGTGCACTCTTTTTCCTTAAAAAGGTTTTTTAATGAGGCACCAAGCCAAGTTCTACAAAATTACCTAGGGTTAGCACCCCATGTATATATTCACATATTTTCTACTTTGAATAAAGTTTTTCAGATTTTCTACGAAATCTTTTTATCAAGACGCATTAATTTGAAAATGCAAAACTTTATCGCCCGATTATAAAGCTACAGATCGGCAAAAGTGAAAACCAAATTCACTGCCTGATGTGGTCGACAAAGAATGAAAACCGAATTCATTAAAGATCGACCAAGCAAGGATCAAACTGTACAAAATTTGCAAGATGAAAAATGATAAAGACAGAATAATGCAAGAAGTTATAAAAAATGATCCATGAATAGAGGTCTGACGAGGTCTGAAACAAAAATGGATTAAATAACTTGGAATGGACTGACACAAAAGAAGTCGGACCAGATTAAAGTGACGAAAAGTTATAAAAAGTAATCCCTAAAAAGAGGCCTGGCCATCCTTAAAAAGTGGATTACTAGAAATAACTTCCAAAAGAACCGACATGAAGAAGTCAGTCCAAAGCTACAAATTTATAAAAAGTAATCCATAAACAAAGACCGGACAAGGTCCAAAAAAATGGATTACTAGAAATAACTTAGAAAGGACCAACATGACGAAGTAGGCTCGGCAAAGCTACAAAAAGTTATAAGTAATCCATAAAAAAGAGACCTGGCAAGGTCCAAATGGATACTAAAATTAATTTGGAGCGGACCGACATGAAGAAGTCAGCCCAAGGCGACCAAAAGCGATAGAGTTATAAAAAGTAAACCCAAAGGATTACTAGAAATAACTCAAGAAAAGATCAACTAATAGAAGGCGTGCGTCAAAAGGGAGACAACTCGACCCGAAAGACCACGACCTCGCCAAAATCAAGTAAAATATGAAACTAAAATCAAGTAAAAGACTCTAAAATCAACAAAAAAAAATAAAACAGTCCTAATCTAAGCAACAAGATAAGCCGTCAGTTGTCCAAACTCGAACAATCCCCGGCAAAGGCGCCAAAAACTTGGTGCACGAAATTGCAATCACACTTTTGCAATCCCGCACAACTAACCAGCAAGTGCACTGGTCGTCAAAGTAATACCTTACGTGAGTAAGGGTCGATCCCACGGAGATTGTCGGCTTGAAGCAAGCTATGGTTATCTTGTAAATCTTAGTCAGGATATCAATAATTATCAAGGTTGATTGTGAAAAGTAAAAGAACATGAAATAAGTACTTGTTTTGCAGTAATGGGGAACAGGTTGAGGTTTTGGAGATGCTCCATCTTCTGAATCTCTGCTTTCCTACTATTGGTAAAAAGCATTTTAAGTCCTAAAAAGCATGTTTTAAGGAGAATCAAGGAGACTTAGATTTAGCTATTTTAAGTCCTAAAAAGCATGTTTTCACTCTTAAGCACAATTAAAGGAGAATATACAAAACCATGCTATTTCATTGAATAAATGTGGGTAAAAGGTGATAAAATCCCCTAAAATCAATACAAGATAAACCCTACAAATGGGGTTTATCAACCTCCCCACACTTAAACCAAGCATGTCCTCATGCTTAAACCAAGAATGAAGTAAGGGTATGGCATTTATTCAATGGGAACTAACTAAATGCATGATGCAATCTACCTATATGCAACTATCTAAATGAATACAATTGCTTGGTCAAAATAAATCAATTCCCAAGAAGCATATATGCACAAGGGCTAAGGACTAGCAAGTCTAGTTCACAATTAAATTGAGTTATTAAATATTTTTACAAACTTGCATGAAAGGAGATGATCATAGGTGGAGACATGTAATTGAGCATCAAACCCTCACCGGATGTGTTTGCACTCTATTCGCTCAAGTGTTTAGGGTTGATTCTCTCAATTCTCCCCTAATCATGTTTTCCAAGATTTGTTCTTCTTCTAACAATCAACATATATTTCATGCATGCATACAAGTATCATGAGGTCTTTTCTTTGGTTGTAATGGGGTTAGGGTCAAGGTATGATGCATATATGTTAAGTGAGCTTGAAATTTGAATCTTTGATAAGCTTAAACTTCCCACCTAACCTATGACATCCTATACAATTAAGTTCTAACCTAACTACCCATTTTCACTTTTTTTTTCACATACTCATGTATCCCTTTTCATTTCACAACACTCATGCATTGATTTTATTGAGCTACACTTTGCTTTGGGGCATTTTGTCCCCTTTTATTATTTTTTCTTTTTCTTCTTTTTCTTTCTTTTTCTATATATTTTTTTTTTCTTTTCCATATTGTTTTTTTTCTTCTTCTTTTGTTTTTCTCATTTTTTTCTTTCTATATACAAGAACCTCAATGCATAAGGTTTTTGATCAATACATGAGTATGTACCCAATTCCCAATATTTCCAATAATAATACAAAACTACCCTTTTATTCATCCAATGTCCCAAGGTTCCCACACTTGAATGATACTCTCACACAATAGCCTAAGCCAATCAAAGATCCAAATTAAAGAGATTTATTGTTTTTCGCTTTAAGGCTTGTAATGTGCTAAATTAAGAACAAAGTGGATTAATCGTAGGCTCAAATTTGGCTAACAAAGGAAGATAAAAGGTAAGGCCATTTGGGTAAGTGAGCTAATGAAGTGATGGCCTCAATCATATAAATGCATGAATACACAAAATAATGGACATAAAGAATCAAACAAATCAAAGATTACAATTATAGAAAGAGAATAATGCACACAAGAAGGAAAAATAAGTGGTTATAAGATGTAACCACACCATTAGGCTCAAAACTCACTTGCTCGTGTTCTTTCCTCAAAAAAACATATCCACAAGATATATAATTCAAGCAAGTTTAATGAAAAGTTTTCACTCAATCAATTGAAGTGCCCTATAGATAGAAATCCTTGAAAAATTTCATTATTTTGACTAAGCTTATTGTGTATATGTATGCAAAAATAAGAAAACGCAAGTAAAAATCATAAAATTCTAGAATGATGCAAAAGTGTTGGGATTAGAAATTTGTCACCCAAAATCACCGACCGGTCGGACGACCTCCCCACACTTAAAAGTTTGCACCGTCCTCGGTGCACTCAAAGATGAGCAAGGGGGTACGACGAATCTCCAGATTGCTGCGTGTTCTTTCTTCCGCTTCCATGTTTGCTTGTGGTGCATTGTTCATGGAAAACAAAAATATAACACCATAAGATGAGAAGATATAAAAGTAAGGAAGCATACATTGTTGGAATGAGGTAAATCACTATAATGAGGTGAGTGAATTAATGTGACATTAATGACAAATAAGGAATGTGAATTCTAAATTGTGCGGTTTAGAACCCACATTAGCATAAAAAGTGATGTCACAAAAGAAGCATGCACTTCACTTATCCTAGTGTACTTGAGATGCTTTAAGTAAGTTTGTAAGATAAAACAAGCATTAAAGAAGCATGAAAGCATTCAAGCTAAAGTACATGGATGCATATGATCATGAAATACAATGCATTAAGGTAAATGCACAACATCATCCATCAAGTGGTTGCCTAATCGAGGAAAAGGATTCAAATTACATGGTGGCCAAATCATGTAATTTTAAGAAGAGTCACAAGCTCGAAGGCAATTTTCATCACTTAGTATTTTTTCAAAAGATAAGTATAAAAAACTCAAAACCAAGTAGCAAAATATAACCTCAATCATAGAATCCAACAAAGATTATCTAAAAAAAAATCATGCTAAAATAGCATTTAGGTAATAAGGAGGCAACAATGTGTAGTAAACAAAGTCAATAATCCAACACTTGTAATGAAAAGAGAAAAAATAAAATGAAAACTAAACTAAAACTAACTAATTAACTAACCAACTAACTAATTAACTAACAAAAATAAATGGTTATCAATGGTGTTTGGAAGTGTTGGATGAGGGGTAGAAGGAGGGAAGAAGAAAGGAGAAGGAAAGAAATGGAAAGAGGAGGAGAAAAGAAATGGATGGAAGAAAGGGCATCCACGCGTACGCACGCATGGCGCGCGCGCGCGGGTGGTAGAACAGAGAGGGAAGCACGGTCGCGTATAGTACGCTAACGTGTAGATGGGGATATGAGCATAGGCGCGGACGCGTACCGTGCGCGTCTGCGTGGGTGGCAAGCCAGGCCGGTGGCTCAATGTTGGCCCAGAGTTCGCACAACTCTCTGGTAAAAGTACCAAGGGTGCAGGTGGCCTAATCGACGCGCACGCGGCATATGCGCTTGCGCGTGCATTACGAATTCAGCATGATGGGCGCGTACGCGCCAGGTGCGCATACACGCGCATGATGTTGGGCCTGGGGCTCAACGTTCGCACAGTGAAGGCCTAACCCTCGGGTTTGTTGGCTGGGAGTGGAACTTCTTCATCTACGCGCTCGCGCCATGTACGCGTGCGTGTAAGTGGTTGAAAATGCTTAAAGTGCGCATACGTGCCATGTACGCGTGCACGTGAATGGTGCTCTGTTTTTCAAAATTTTCCTATGTTTTTGCACCAATCAAAGCATTCCAAACCTCCAAACAGCTACCAAAATACCATAAAACCTTATTTAACATATTATACTTCTAACTAAACTTAACAAACCAATAAAAACATGAAATTAAACTAATTCTACCAATATGTACAAAGAAAGAAAATGAAAAGATGTTACCATGGTGGGGTGTCTCTCACCTAGCACTTTTGTTTATTGTCCTTAAGTTGGACTTATGGGGAGCTCCTCATCAAGGTGGCTTGTGCTTGTACTCATCTTGGAATTCCCACCAATGCTTGGTTCTCCATTGTACCCCAAGATTCTTCATGGATTGAGCCAAGTGTTGATGGAGTTCTTCACAAGCTTGGGGCTCCCAATGTTGATCCTCTTTTTCTAATCCGGGATCCCACACTTTATTTTCACACCCGTCTTGAAGTTGATCATCATTATTAGTCCATCCGGGTGGTGAACAAGATGAATTCTCTATATAGTGGCCAACAATCCTCCTAGACCCATCTATTTGAGCACTACTCCAACCTTTATATCTCGTGTTTGATGCATCAACCATAATGAGCCTTGATTTGCAACGCCCACCGCAAAACCTTTTCCACTTACGCTTCATCCCACAAACATCCCTAAGTTGGCCATCCGTTTCAAGGAAACCATATTCAAGTGGGATAATAAAGCTAATAGAAATGAATTTCACCCACTCAAATGAAGGTATAGATGGCAACCTAGGCAAAGATGCTTCCAATGATCTTGACAAAGCATAACCAACCCTCGTTCTTCTATTTCTAGGGACTTCCACCTCTTCATAAGATCTCTTAATCTCAATCCTTTGTTCAACAATTTTATCAAAACCTTTTTCCTTACTCAAATCATAATAGGGAGGGTGAGAAAAATTTACCTCCTCAACGCTTTCAAATCTAACCGGAGAAGGTTCTTTATGCTCAAAGGATTCTTCACCACTAAGACTTGATGCTTGATCTTCATCACCAAGGGAACTCAATTCTTTCTCTATCCCATCCAAGTCTTCATATGGAATATGCCTTGGAAGGTGTGCACTTTCCTCCCTAGCATCAATTTCAATCATCTTGGAGGGGTTTTCTTCAACTCTATGTTCCCATGGAGGCTCCGCATCTCCCAAGTCTTCTACCACTTCTTCCTTGTCTTCAACAATTAAAGCTTCCTCCAATTGTTCCAATACAAAGCAGCTTCCTTCATTTCCCACCGGAGTTTCCAATTTCTCTTCATGCTATGTTCTTCATTCGATTCTCCACATGTAGCCATGGGAGTTCCTTGAGTGTTCAAGCATTGGGAGGCTAATTGATTTGTTACTGCATCCAAGGCGGCCATGAAATTTTGCACATCCCTTTTCATCTCTTCTTGCCCTTGAACAAGAACACCAAGGGTTTCATCTATTAGAGGTTGAGGTGGGTGGAAGGGTTCCTCATTTTGGGAAAAGGGTTCATAGTAGGAAAGTGGTTCTTCTTGGTAGAGTTGTGGTGGTTCTATATTTTCCATTCTTTCCACTTGTTGCACAACACACTCCATGATTGCTTGAAATTGATCCAATGCTTCCTTGAGACGATCCCTTGACTCTTGTTCCTCTTGGATAACATGATTAGGGTCATGTGACTCTTGGATCAATGGATATGAGTATTCTTCCATGAGAGGTTGTAGTGGAAAGTAGTATTCATCTTGTGGTTGAAAATTTTCATATATTGGAGGTGGTTCATCTTTGTAATAATGTGGAGGAGGTGGCTCTTGAAAATATTGATGTTGGAATTGTGGTGGCTCTATATGTGGTTTATATGGCTCATATGGTTGTTGGTAGGATGGATATGGATTAGGGTCGTATGAAGGTGGTTGGTAAGAAGGGGCTTGTGAGTATGGTTGAGAGTTATGTTGAGGATATGGTTCATAGGCATATGGTGGTGGTTCTTGAAAGTCACAAGGTGATTCACCATAGCAATTGGATTGGTATGCATCATGGAATGGCTCTTCTTCATAGTGCATTGGTGGGGGTTGTTGCCATGAAGATTGATTATATGCATATGGCTCCTCCAACCTTTGATTATCCCATTCTTGATACATCACTTCATTGTAATCTTTACTTCCTACAACATAGTCGTAATCACACTCATAGCCAAAATGAGAATTCATAGTGAAAAGAGAAAATAAAAACAAAAACTACTAAGAAATAATGAAACAAAGTCCTAGCTAGCAAGCAATCCAAAAAAATCAAGCTATTCACAATATTCACGTATATACAATAACCAATAACATAACACCATTGCAATTCCCCGGCAACGGCGCCATTTTGATGATTGGATTTTTGACGGTTTAGAATTTCACAAATGAAATCTCGTTGTAAAGTATAGTTTCTAAACCAACAATAATCCTTTCATACAAAAGATTGTTTGTCACAAGTAACAAACCCCTAATTTTATAAACCGAAGTATTCAAACCTCGGGTCGTTCTCCCTAGGAATTACAATAAAGTGCCTTGTTATTGGTTAGAAATGTGTTTTGGGGTTTTGGATAGGAAGCATGAAAAGTAAATGGCAATGAAAATAAACTAACAACTATAAAAGGCTCTTGGCAAGGTATGAAAATTAGAAGTCCTATCCTAGTTATCCTTCTCAATTGTGATGAGAATTGTTCATGGCTACCACTTAGTTAACCCTTACAAAATAAAGGAAAGTCAAGTGGATGAATTGACTTGAGCCACAAGTCCTAGCCAACTCCCAAGGAAAGACTAGCTTTAGTGCACTCCAAACCAATTGGCAATCTCTCCAATTACCAATCAACAAAGGTATTAGATAACTCAAGTGTCACTAATTACTCTACCTAGGCCAATAGGAACAAAATCTATACTATATCTAGAAGAGGCATTTCAACAAACACATAAAAGGCAATAAAAGTAAACAACATAAATTGCAAGAATTAAAGAGATATCTAACTACAAAGGCAAGAGATCAACAATAGAAAAGCAAAGAAGAACAATTATTATGAATTACCTCTTATTGAATTGAAAGAAAATGGAAGGAACAATAGTAGATCTACAACAAAGTATAAGAACAACATAAAGGAAATTACAATAAAAGAATGGAAGAAGAATGAATGTAACAACAAGGAATTGAGAAGATAGAAGTAGAAGAAGATGAATTAAAATCTAGATCTAAGAACTAAACCTAATCCTAATCCTAATCATAGAGAGAAGTGAGAGCTTCTCTCTCTAGAAACTACTTCTAAAACTAAACTATGACTAATGGTAACTAACATGTGTTTCCTTCTTCACTCCTTGGGTTAAATAGCATCAGAAATGAGTTGGATTGGACCCACAAGGCTTTAGAATTCGCTGGCCACGTTTTGCTTTAAGTGAACCAGGTGGCAGCAACGGCGCGTGCGCGTACTATGCGCGTACGCGTCACCATGCACAGTTCAACCTTAGCAAATCTTATATTGTTTCGAAGCCCCGGATGTTAGCTTTCCAACCCAACTAGAACCACATCATTTGAACCTCTTTAGCTCAAGTTATGGTCGTTTAAGTGCAAAGAGGTCAGCTTGATAGCTTTCCGGTTCTTTCATTTCTTCATGAGTTCTCCAACTTTTCATGCTTTCTTTCTTCATTCCCTTGATCCAATCTTTGCCTCCTAAACCTTAAATCACTTAACAAACATATCAAGGCATCTAATGGAATCAAGGAGAATTAGATTTAGCTATTTTAAGTCCTAAAAAGCATGTTTTCACTCTTAAGCACAATTAAAGGAGAATATACAAAACCATGCTATTTCATTGAATAAATGTGGGTAAAAGGTGATAAAATCCCCTAAACTCAATACAAGATAAACCCTACAAATGGGGTTTATCAACGGCATAATCAGATCGAGCAGATTCCAAACTCTCCTGGAACTCTACCATCTCCCTATAAGTTTGAACATAGCTATCCTTATTCTTTTGGGCAATCTCCTCATCCAGATCTGCCAAAGCCACAGCTGCAGTAGCCCGAGCCTTCTCACCCTCCAGTTCTTTTTCCAGCTCTGCCACCTTCACCTCGAGCTCCTCCTTCAAACCTTTGATCCTATCATACTCCGACTTGGCCTCCTCCATGAAAGCCTTTGTAGCATGAACCGGAATGTCTTGGGCAGTTCTAAACAAAGCTGCACCCATATGTGCCATCTTAATACTACTTCGCGTGATAAAGTCCAAATGGTAAAAAATGGACACATCATTCAAAGGCACAATACCATAGGGAGCAATTTACTGATTGACAAACCCCACGGCATCAAAATTAGGGGCATCCAAATTGAAGGGCTCAGCAGTTCTCTGCTTCTTAGGAGAAGGACCGACATCAGATGGGGTGGCAGCACTGGAGGTCGGTAAAGGAGGAACAGATGAGGCCAGCTGAACATTAAGAGGCTGTCCCTAGTTCTTTTCCAACACAGTTACAAAGGCTTTCTCAACCTCATCCAACATCTCCCAAGAATACCTAGATACCACTACATTCTGTTGCCACTCTAAAGGAAAGGCGGGCTCATTATTCTCATCCAGAAAAAAGGGGCGAGCTCCCTCGATAGCTCGAACCTTGAAAAAATAGTTCTTAAAATCACGGAAGGATTCATCATACATAGAAAAGACCTTTTTCCCCTAGAATGCTTAGAAAGAAACCCAGGCGGCCTTCTTCTTAACAACACTCTTTGTCAGAATAAAAATATAAAAGAAGAGGGATTGGGAAGGCGGTACACCTAATTCACAGTACAACAATTGAAAAATCTTTATAAAACCCTAAGATTTGGGATGGAGTTGGGACGGAGCTACAATACAAGACCACTAAAGGTTGGTCTCGAAAAGGAGTGAAAGGAAAAGTGATATTCATTTGACTAAAAAAGAAGTCGTACGCATAGAAAAAGGAGACGGTCTCTAACAACCCGAGTAGAAAAACAAACTCTCTCTTCAGAAGTAAGGGATACAAGCTCATAATTCTTTTCATCACTGCCATTACTACAAACCCTATGAAACTTCCTAAGCTGCTCACAAATTCAGAATCAACCAGTGAAACACACATAAGAACCATAGAATCCACCCAGTCGGCATGCCATCAGGGACCTGGGAGGATATCTCGACAATATTTTTGCGAGAAGACATGAGATCAACTAGTCCTACAACAAGAAAAAGATAAAAACTGGATTACTACCAAAACAACTCGGGAAAATAAGGTACCAAATCGGACAGTAAAATTAAACAGCAAGTAGCAGACTCAACAGTAAAAGGGAAACCCCAGGACTCACACCAAAGTCCAGGGGCACCCTTTGGAGGCAACAATGAAGTAAGGACTAAAACTTATGTCTCGACATCTTTCAACAAATAACTATCTTCTCAAAGAAGCAAATCAAAGAGTCATCAAAATCACCATCTCTTTACAAAAGGAACTATCATACATCAAAGCATGCCAAATAGAAATCACCAAAGATGCAACCTTTCTCAGATTCAAACAGCTCATTATTCCAAAGGCTTCTGATGAGCGGATATTTTATACGCTTTTTGGGGGTAATTTCATGTAGATTTTAGTATGTTTTAATTAGTTTTTAGTAGAATATTATTAGTTTTTAGGCAAAAATCATATTTCTGGACTTTACTATGAGTTTGTGTATTTTTCTGTGATTTCAGGTAATTTCTGGCTGAAATTGAGGGAGTTGAGCAAAAATCTGAGTTAGGCTGAAAAAGGACTGCTAATGCTGTTGGATCCTGACCTCCCTGCACTCGTAATGGATTTTTTGGAGCTACAGGAGTTCAATTGGCGCACTATCAATGGCGTTGGAAAGTAGACATCCAGGGCTTTCCAGCAATATATAATAGTCCATACTTTGCGCGAAGATAGACGACGTAACTTGGCGTTGAACTCCAAGTACATGCTGCTGTCTGGAGTTAAACACCAGAAACACGTCATGATCCGGAGTTGAACGCCCAAAACACGTTATAACTTGGAGTTCAACTCCAAGAAAAGCCTCAGCTCGTGGATAGCTTTAGTCTTAGCCCCAGCACACACCAAGTGGGCCCCAGAAGTGGATTTCTGCATCAATTATCTTAGTTCACTCATATTCTGTAAACCTAGGTTACTAGTTTACTATTTAAACAACTTTTAGAGACTTATCTTGTACCTCATGACATTTTCAGATCTGAATTTTATACACTTTGACGGCATGAGTCTCTAAACCCCATTGTTGGGGGTGAGGAGCTCTGCAGCGTCTCGATGAATTAATGCAATTTTTTCTCTTTCTCCATTCAAACGTGTGTGTTCCTATCTAAGATGTTCATTCGCGCTTAAATATTGAAGAAGGTGATGATCCGTGACACTCATCACCTTCCTCAATCTATGAACGTGTGCCTGACAACCACCTCCGTTCTACATCAGATTGAATGAGCTTCTCTTAGATTCCTTAATCAGAATCTTTGTGGTATAAGCTAGAACTGATGGCGGCCATTCTTGAGGATCCGGAAAGTCTAAACCTTGTCTGTGGTATTCCGAGTAGGATTCAAGGATTAAATGGCTGTGACGAGCTTCAAACTCGCGATTGCTGGGCGTGATGACAGACGCAAAAGGATCAATGGATCCTATTCCAACATGATCGAGAACCGACAGCTGATTAGCCGTGCTGTGACAGAGCATCTGGACCGTTTTCACTGAGAGGATAGGAAGTAGCCACTGACAATGGTGACACCCTACATACAGCTTGCCATGGAGGGAACTTTGCACTTTTCCATGGATGGAATATTACATTACAGGAATAAATCAGACAAAGCATCTCCAAAACTCCAACATATTCCCCATTACTGCATAACAAGTATTTATTTTATGCCCTTTTCCCTTTCTTCACTGAACTTGAAAAACACTGTTGTTGGTATCCTGACTAAAAATAATAAGATAAACATAGCTTGCTTCAACCCAACAATCTCTGTGGGATTCGACCTTTACTCACGTAAGGTATTACTTGGACGACCTAGTGCACTTGCTGGTTAGTTGTGCGGATTGCAAAAAGTGTTATTGCAATTTCGTGCACCAGCTTCAAATCAGAGGACACAATCAGAGACAACAACAAAGCATTCAAAGCCCTAGGAGCATCAACTATCAGGGTTAAATAGCATTCAAAGTCCTAGGAGCTGCACGACCCGGGCTGATCGAAGTTGAGACGACCGACTTGTTCAAAGATCAGAATTACCCGACCTCTTTATAAAAGAGGTCGGCCAAACCGCTACAGAGGCCCAACAAGGCCCAAATAGAGGAACACGACACAAATCTAAAGGCAGCCCAAGCTTAGAAAAGATAAGGGCGGTTCCCTTAAAGATAAAGATGATTTCACTTAAAGATAAGATAAGATAACTATCTTATCTCCACAAAGATCATTCCATGCTATTATAAATACACTGGAGCACCCAAGTATAACTCATACTCTGATTCTACAAAAAACCTGCTTAATACCCTTGCTAACTTAAGCATTGGAGTCCCTTGCAGGTACCACCACCCTTCGGTGACGAAGGATCAGCACAACCACCAAGTCTAACAAGTTGGACACGGCGGCTCTGGCCACTATCATCAAGTCAGACACAACCGCACCGACCAGCACAGAAGATCTCGTCCGAGATCGACCTACAGTTTCAGGTAACCCTCGGAACACCTCCTAAACATAAACTAAAACTAACTATGGCTAAAGATGTCCCATCCCTCTTCAATCCTTGGGTTAAATAGCATCCGAAATGAGTTAGATTGGGCCCAAAATGCTCCTAAAATCGCTGGCCACAAGTTGCATTAAGTGAATCACGTGCACCCATCAGTACTTATGCATATAGTGCACGTATGCATATCTAGATGCACGGCAACTATGACAAATCTTATATCATTTTAAAGCCCTGGATGTTAGCTTTCCAACGCAACTAAAACCGCGTCATTTGGACCTTTATAGCTCAAGTTATGATCGATTAAGTGCGAAGAGGTCGGGCTTGACAGCTTTGCGATTCCTTCATTTCTTCATGAGTTCTCCATTTCTACATGCTTTTTCTTCATTCCTGATGCACGGAAACTTGTCTCTCAACAAATTTCCCTCGGAAGGTATACCGAAATGTTGTCAAGTAAAAACTCACAATAGAGTGAAGTCAAATCCACAGGGATTAACGGATTAAGCAATCGATGGTTAATTGATTATCCTAGTTAGACGGTTCATATCTGGATGATGAGCAACAAGGAAATGTGAATTGCATGAATGTAAAGGAAAACTCTAAAGTGCAGAAAAGTAAAATGGTAATAAAAGTAAATGTAAGAACTAAAAATAAAATGAATATTGGGATCAAGAGATATTGAATTATCCGGATCAAGTTCATTCTCATCTCTTTCTCAATCATTGCATTCGTTGATCTCCTTGGTAATCTTGAGTGATTAGATCCCAATTCCTTGGCAATCCAATCTCTCTACGCTTGAACAATTGCCTAATTCCTTGATTTAATTGCTCATGGGAAGAGATGAAGTTTGGTCACTGATTATACCACACACATTCATAAATCAAAGTATCGGTAGGATTACATGTCACGATATCCATCCAACCCCCAACCTAATCTAATGTGAGAAAGCATTTATAGCATGGTTTCTTTGATTTCTCTTTCAAGCCTACCACAAAAACCCAGTACCTTCAATTTCTCTTCCAAGACAATTGAATGCTTGAATGAAGACCGAAAGTTTTCTAGTAAGATCAAGAGAAAAGATAGAGGAAGAAGAATGAAAACTACAATTGATCCATCAAATTACAATAGAGCACTCTAATCCAATGAAAAGAGTTAGTTGTTCATTGCTCTATCAAAACAAAAAAGAAAGAAAGTGCAGAAAAATAAAGATGAAGATTAAAATTGAAACTGAAACTTCAAAGTTCATAGATGGAAAGTACAAAACTGGAATTAAACTACTACTAAGAAAAGAAAAAGAAGAGAATAGGAAGAAGAGTGTAGGGGGAGGTGAGTCTGAAGACCCCTCTTCTCTGGTGTGTCCAGCCCCCCCAGAATCCTCTCTCCAATCCCGAATGAATTGAATGTTAAAACTAAGGCCTTTATATAGGCTCTCTGGTGCACAAAATTGTGATCTCAATGGCGCCAAGAACTTGGTACGCACAATTGTAATCTCAAATCTTTTTCACAACTTCGCACAACTAACCAGCAAGTGCACTAGGTCGTCCAAGAAATAAACCTTACGTGAGTAAGGGTCGATCCCACAGAGATTGTCGGCTTGAAGCAAGCTATGGTCATCTTGTAAATCTCAGTCAGGCGGATTCAAATGATTATGGAGTTTTGATAATTAAAATATAAATAAACACAAAATAAAGATAGAGATACTTATGTAATTCATCGGTGGGAATTTCAGATAAGCGCATGGAGATGCGTTATTCCTTCTTAATCTCTGCTTTCCTACTGTCTTCACTCAACCATTCATACTCCTTTCCATGGCAAGCTGTATGTTCGGGTATCACCGTTGTCAATGGCTACCTCCCATCCTCTCAGTGAAAATGGTCCAGCTAAAGGTTACGTAGGGATAATCATCTGTCGTTTCTCACTCATGTTGGAATAGGATCCATTGATCCTTTTGCGTCTGTCACTACGCCCAGCATTCGTGAGTTTGAAGCTCGTCACAGACATCCCATCCCATATCATACTCAGAATACCACAGACAAGGTTTAAACTTTCCGGATCTCAAGAATGTTGCCAATTGATTCTAGCTTATACCACGAAGACTCTGGTCGTGAACTAGAAGGCTAAGAGATATGCATTCAAGCTCGTTTTCATGTAGAATGAAAGTGTTTGTCAGGCACACGTTCATAAGTGAGAATGGTGATGAGTGTCACTTGATCACCACATTCATCATGTTCTTGGGTGCGAATGAATATCTTAGAATAAGAATAAGCTTGAATTGAATAGAAAAATAAAAGTACTTTGCATTAATATTCGAGGAACAGCAGAGCTCCACACCTTAATCTATGGTGTGTAGAAACTCCACCGTTGAAAATACATAAGTGATGATGGTCCAGCCATGGCCGTGAGGCCAGCCCCCAATGTCTAAGATAGCATAAAACTGATCAAATATCCCCCAGTGCAATAGTAAAAAAGTTCTATCTATACTAAACTAGTTACTAGGGTTACAGAAATAAGTAAATAATGCAGAAATCCACTTCCAGGCCCACTTGGTGTGTGTTTGGGCTGAGCATTAAAGCTTTCATGTGTAGAGACTTTTCTTGGAGTTAAACGCCAGTTTGTAGCCTATTTTTGGCGTTTAACTCTAGCTTGTAACCTGTTTCTGGCGTTTAACTCCAGAATATGGCAGGAAGTTGGCGTTTGAATGCCAGTTTGTGTCGTCAAAAATTATATATTGCTGGAAAGCCCTGGATGTTTAAAAAACACAAAAAAATACAGAAACTCATAGTAAAGTCTAGAAATATGAATTTTGCTTAAAAACTAATAAAAATATACTAAAAAGTAGCTAGATCCTACTAAAAACTATCTAAAAACAATGACAAAAAGCGTATAAATTATCCGCTCATCACTCTCCTAAATTACAAAATGAAATGAAATTAAAAGAAAATTACTGTTAAATAAAAATCCCTATTCTAGATGCTTCTTGTGGCCTTGATTGGTTGACACTTGTGGGCTTCCTTGCTTGAGGTTGGGTGGTCCTTAAAAGAGAAATAAATTAAGTTGAGGTCCAGGTGCTAATCGTTAGTGCCACCATTAGCCATACTAACGCTACAAGTGTGGCGTTAGTGCTGAAGTTAGTGTGGCTAACGTCACACAGGCTACCCAGTTGGTGTTTTTGGGGCTTAAAATATGCCTATTATTTGTGCTCCAATGTCATGCCCACGATAAAGTATTATATATCGTTCGAAAATTCTGAATGTCAGCTTTCTAATGCAACTAGAATCATCTCAATTGAACCTCTGTAACTCAAGTTATGCACCTTTGAAGTGGACAAGGTCGCTGGTATAGTCGTTGGCGTTATTGGCAACGTTAGCCACAATAACGTCAGCGTTCAGGGGATTAATATTGCCAGGTTCTGGAGCTCAAACTTAATGTTCACCCCATACTATTATATATTTTTGGAAATCCCTGGATGTCTACTTTCCAACGCCTTTGGAAGCGCATCATTTGGAGCTCTACAGCCTGAGTTACATATCTTGGAAGGTGAAGAGGTCAGCTGGCCTTACTACAGGTTAATACTATGTTCATCTCTACACTTTCGGGACAGGTTTTCTCCCTCAAATTTAGTCTCCACCATGTAGTGCCTGATGCATGAAAATTTGTCTCTCAACAAATTTTCCTTCGGCAAGTATACCAAATTGTCGTCAAGTAAGAACTCATAATAAAGTGAGGTCGAATCCCACAAGGATTGATTGGTCAAGCAATTTTAATTGGAAGATTATGCTAGTTGAGCTAAACAGGATGTAGTTGAGAATTGCAGAAAATTAAATGGCAGGAAAGTAAATAACAGAAAATAAAGTGCAGAATCTTAAATGGCGATTTGGGGCAATGAGCATGAAAATAAATGACAGAAAGTAAAGAGAATGGGTAAGATTAGAAATGGAAAAATCATTGGGTTCAGGAGATATTGCATTCTCCAGATCAAGTTCATTCTCATCTCTTCCTCAATTAATGCATTCATTGATCTCCTTGGCAATCTTAAGTGATTAGATCCCAATTCCTTGGCAATCCAATCTCTCTAAGCTTGAACAATTGCCCAATTCCTTGATTTAATTGCTCATGGGAAGAGATGAAGTGTGGTCACTGATTATACCACATGTATTTCCAAATCAAAGTGTTGGGAGGATTACATGTCACTATATCCGCCCTAACCCCAATTTGGTCCAACATGAGAAAGCATTTCTAGCATGATCTCTTCATCCCTTTTCCAAGGCTCAGAGGAGATTCAATTATGGAGAGTTTCTTTCCCAAGATAACAATCCAATTAGATGAAGATTGAAAGATTTCTAGTAAGATCAAGAGGAAAGAAAGAAGAAGAAGAATGAAAACTATAATTGATCCATCAAATTATAACAGAGCTCCCTAACCCAATGAAAGGGGTTTAGTTGTTCATAGCTCTAGAAATAAAAAATGGCAGAAAAGAAGAATCCATGCTAAAAGTGCAGAAAAGTTAATATACAGAGGTAGTTCTCCAAAGTGCCAAGCTTCTCTATAGTTCAAAACTACTCCTATACATACTACTCCTCTTGATCTTCTAGTGAGTTCTTCAAGTCTTGGATGTGGGCTCTGGATCTTGAGTTAAAGCAGTTCTAATCTTAAGTGGGCCCAGCTTGCAGAGAAGTATGAATTAGGCATGGGAGTTAGTGAGATTAACGTTAAGTGACATTATGGGTTTGAGAACATTAGTGGCAATCACTTTTTCCACTAACGTTCCACCCTAAAATACCTCACGTTAACTCCAACGTTAGTGGCACTAACGTGACCACTAACGTTGCCTTCTAAATCTTTGCTAACGTTATTGGGACTCACTTTTCCCAATAACGTTGGCTTATACCCCTTTTGCAAGCATTATTGGGACTCACCTTTCCCAATAACGTTGCTATGTGCTTTTTGTCCCTACGTTAGAGTTCACGTTAGTGTAACTAACATGGCTCTTAACGTGGGTATGCTTCACCTTCGAGAGCGTTAGTGACACTTACCTTTGTCACTAACGCTCTAAGTGCCTCTATTCTTCACGTTAGAGCTCGCGTTAACTAAGTTAACATGGCTTTTAACGTGGTAGTAATGCCATCTTCCAACATTAATGACAAAAGTGAGTGTCACTAACGTTGGCTCATCAATCCTCAACTCCACGTTAACTCTCACGTTAGTGGTCTTAACGTGACCACTAACATAGGCAATGCTAGTTGATCCAACGTTAGTGACAAAGGTAAGTGTCACTAACGTTGGCGTTGTTCTTCTCTTCTACGTTAGAGTTCACGTTAACTTAGTTAACGTGACTCTTAACGTAGCTCATTGCCAAGTCTTGGAACGTTAGCGGTGTTCACATTTATCACTAACCCTGGAGTTCTCTTTTGTCTCCACGTTAACTACCACGTTAACTTAGTTAACGTGGCAAGTAACGTGAGCTATTGATGGCTTCGCAGGCGTTATTGGTGATCACTTTTCTCATTAACGTTGCAAGCTATTTACCATTCCACGTTAGTGTTCACGTTAACTAGCTTAACATGAGTACTAACGTGGTTCTTCCTTGCTTCCTTTGCCCTGAAATCAAGCAAATAAAGTGCATCAAAGCTCTAGCCAAAGTCATGAGATTATGCATCATCATATGAAATTCACAATAGTTGCTTGAATCAAGGTGTAAGTGTATTTTCATCCAAAACTTGCCTTATTCACTAAGAAAACGCATGAGACTACCCTAAAACAGTAAAGAAAAGGTCAATGAAACTGGCCTAGATTCCTTGGCATCACAACACCAAACTTAAAGCTTGCTTGTCCCTAAACAAGTACTGAAACATAGGAAGAATGAAATGAAAGAACAGGAAGATAATATAGAAGTAAAATTCCTAGTTTATGGGGGTTTCATGCATAGCAACTTAGGTTCTTTCCTTTTTAGGTTTCAAGCCTTTATCAATTCCTTGGTCACTTTCTTGATTGCATCTTTTGAGACTCCTTTCTTGTTGATCCTTCCTTCTTTTTCAAAGTTTATTACCTTCTTCTTTTGGCTAAGTGCTCTGTAAAAGGGCGACTCTTTATGATAAGACACCCCTAAGGACTTACTCCCTCAAGTCTCTTTCCCTCATACATACACACCACAGGCACATGGTTTGTTATTTTTCTTTCTTGAGACCTTGGTGTCCAGCACCTCTTTGGGTTACTAAGTGCTCTGTAGAAAAGGTTACTCTTGATAGTGGACTTTCAGCTGATAATCCCGGATTAGTTAATCCAAGTTACCAAGTGATAAGGCACCCCTAATAGCTTATTCATCCAAGTATATCCCTTGCACATAAACACCACAGACACATGCCTCAATTTTGAAACCCTTGGTGCCTAGCATTGTTTCTTATTGTGTTTCTTTCTTTTTCACTTTTATTGCTCTTTCTCTTTTCTTATTGGGATCTTATTATTTAGTTAGTCTCAAGGAATATGTTTCAAGCATAGGACTTGGGATAGATAGTTGCTTTCTTTCCTTGTTTAGTGAACCAACTTAGCTTACTAATCATCCTACCACAAACATTCAGAACTACTTCACAAAATAACTCCACTCTTGTTTTTTTCATAACATTTTCTTTTTGATTAACTTAAAGGACAAGCATACAAGTAAGAAAGGTGAAAGTGAACACTCGAGACATTAAGCTCAATAACCATTAACCTAAGCAATAAAACTTAAATGCAGAATTAAAGATCCTAAGCTACCATGGAAGCATGTTCTATTTCATACATGATTTTCCTTTTTTAAAGCTTTGAAAAAGGTAAAACTAAGAAGGAACTTCACCACCTTTCACTTATTGATATGCTCATGTTCTTCTGCTCCCTTGCCATTTTTAAGTTCACTTTGTCCGCTTGTGCTTCCTCTCATCCGATTTGTTCTAGCTATTTTCCAATCTTCTAGTGCCTTCCTTACTGACTCATGACTTTGTTTGGCCCTTTCGCGCTCCACTCGTGCTAATTCATCCTTTACATACTCATATGTTGTAATTCCTGGATGCAAAACAGGTAGTTGTTCGACTAGATACCCAAGTCTGGCTTGGGTATTCACATGATATCCAGTCTCACTCATGTAGACTCCTTCCGAAAATGCTCTGTATTCATCGAAAAGACCTGCTTGTTCTCTTTGTTTCCTATGCATCTCATGAATGTGTGCACCTTGATGTGCTTGGATGTTGATTAGCCTTTGGATGGCTTCTTATTGTTGATCTTGCTTCTGGTTCAAGTTATGGAAGGATTCACTCCATTGCCTCCCTTGTTCCAATTGCTGATCCATCAATTGTTTTTGCCATTCCCCTTACTGATTCATCCATCTAGAGAGTGATTCTTCTTGGCGGTCCATTGATTACATTTGAAACTCCCTTTGTGCCCCTTGATTTTCCATGCATTGCCTAGATAAGGTATCAATAGCCTCTTGTAATTGGTGCATGCTTAAGGTGGATGTTGTTCTTCTTCCGCTTGATGGGCTGGTCTCTTTCTTACCCTTCGTGGAGGTAGTGGAGTTGCAGCAGCATGCATCCGACGATAAGTGAGGGGAATGCCAACCTTTATCCACTCGGGGTTTTCATCCTCAAATATCACCCTAACCTGGTTGCAAAGACAGAGAATAGTGCTGGGATAGCCCAATTTTCCTCCAGAATCGCTCTTCTCAGCAAGCTTCCGAATGCCTTGGGCTATGAGTTCATGAACCTTGATCTCTCCTCCCTTCATTAGGCATTGCACCATCATTGCTCTCTTAAGGTTTACCTCTGAGTTATTTTCGGCTGGGAGGATGGATCTCCTTACAATTTCGAACCAACCTTTAGCCTCAGGGAGGAGATCTCCTATTTTTATAAATTTGGGCTTCCTTTTGGGGCTTCTTTCCCAATCTGCTCCTTGCACACATATATCCTGTATAATCTGGTCATAATTGGGTTTGTTGTCCATTCTCGAGTGATAGCTCTCCTCTGCAAAGGGTATGCTTCGCAATTTCAGCACTCTCATGATGGTCATGGGACTAAAATCCACCATGTTTCCTCTCACGAAACCTGATGCCAGGGCATCTAGGCCAGTTTCGCTGACCTTTTCTTTACTGTTTTAGGGTAGTTTCATGCATTTTCCTAGTGAATAAGGCAAGTTTTGGGTGAAAATACACTTACACTTTCATTTAAGCAATAATTGTAAATTTTGCATGATTTCATGAGATTTTTGCCAGAATTGCATGATAACTTGATGATGCATAATCTCATGACTTTGGCTAGAGCTTTGATGCACTTTAATTGCTTGATTTCAGGACAAATGAAGCATGGAAGAACCATGTTAGCATTCACGTTAACTTAGTTAACGTGACAACTAACGTGGGATGACAAAGAGCTTGCAACGTTAATGAGAAAAGTGATCACCAATAACGCCTGCAAAGCCATTCATAGCTTACGTTAAGAGCCACATTAACTAAGTTAACGTGGTACTTAATGTAGAAGAAAAAGAAGACTCTACGTTAACAAGAAACGTGAACTCCAATAACGTTTCTCATCAACATTAGTGGTAAAAGTGAATACCACTAACGTTGGGAAACTAGGCAATGCCCCTCGTTAAGAGTCACGTTAACTTAGTTAACGTGAACTCTAACGTGAAAGAGGATCAACAACGCCAATGTTAGTGACACTCACTTTTGTCACTAACGTTGGATCATTAGCATTGCCTACGTTAACTCTCACGTTAAATTCAAAGAACCAACGTTAGTGACACTCACTTTTGTCACTAACGTTGGGAGATGGCTTCATTACTACGTTAAGAGCCACGTTAACTAATGTAGGGACTTAACGCAATTGGAGGGTTAGTGACAAAGGTGAGTGTCACTAACGCTCTCGAAGGTGATAGATACCCACGTTAAGAGCTACGTTAGCCAAGCTAATGTGAGATCTAATGTAAGGGCAAGAGGCAAGCAACGTTAATGGGAAAAGTGATTCCCATTAACATTTGCGAAAAGGGGCACTAGTCAATGTTAATGAGAAAAGTGAGTCCCATTAACGTTGGCCAAGGATTGAGTAAGAAACGTTAGTATTCACGTTAAGATTTCTAACGTTGGAATTAACGTGGGTACATAAGGGTGGAACGTTAGTGGAAAAAGTGAATGCCACTAACGTTCTCGCACCCAAAATGTTACTCAACATTAATCTCACTAAATTCCCAAGCCTAATTCATATTTATCTGCAAGCTGGGTCCACTAAAGATGAGAATTGCTTCAACTCAAGGTCTAGAGCCCACATCCAGTACTTGAAGAACTCACTAGAAGATCATGAGGAGTAGTATATATACGAGTAGTTTTGAACTAGAGAGAGCTTATCACTTTTGGGAACTACTATCTGCATATTTACTTTTCTGTACTTCTAGCATGGATTCTTCTTTTCTGCCATTTTTCATTCCTAGAGCAATGAACAACTAAACCCCTTTCATTGGGTTAGGGAGCTCTGTTGTAATTTGATGGATCAATTATAGTTTTCATTCTTCTTCTTCTTTCTTTTCTCTTGATCTTACTAGAAAGCTTTCAATCATAATTCAATTGGTTAGTTGTCTTGGAAAAGAAACTCTCCATAATTGGATCTCCTTTGAGCCTTGGAAAAGGGATGAGGAGATCATGCTAGAAATGCTTTCTCATGTTGGACCAAATTGGGGTTTGGATGGATATTGTGACATCTAATCCTCCCAATACTTTGAGTTGGAAATACATGTGGTATAATCAGTGACCACACTTTCATCTCTTCCCATGAGCAATTAAATCAAGGAATTGGGCAATTGTTCAAGCTTAGAGAGATTGGATTGCCAAGGAATTGGGATTCAATCACTTAAGATTGCCAAGGAGATTAATGAATGCATTGATTGAGGAAGAGATGAGAATGAACTTGATCTAGAGAATGCAACATCTCCTAAACCTAATGATCTCCCCATTTTTGATCTTACCCATTCTATTTACTTTCTGCCATTTAATTTCCTGCTCATTGCCCCAACTCCCCATTTAAGATTCTGCACTTTAATTTTTGTTATTTACTTTCTAGTCATTTAAATTTCTGCATCTCAACCTCAATTCTGTTTAGCTCAACTAGCATATTCTTCTAACTAAAGTTGCTTGACCAATCAATCCCTGTAGGATTTGACCTCACTCTATTGTGAGTTTTACTTGATGACAATTTGGTATACTTGCCAAAGGGAAATTTGTTGAGAGACAAGTTTTCATGCATCAAGTTTATGGTGCCATTGCTGGGGATTGATTTTGAATCAATAATGATTAAGTTTGAAGATCACTAGATTGAGCAGTTTTTCTTTTTGTTTAGTTTATTCAGGCAATTTCTGTAGTTGTTTTGATTTCTTCCTTACCCCTGCACCCCCTTAGTGTTGTTTCGTTCTTCATTTCTTTGTTTGTTATAATTCAGCTCACTAACCCACTAACTGTTTGATAAATTGCATCACTCACACTAACAATTACTCTAACAAGAATAATCTTCACTATACCTCCTGTTATGTAATCTGTTTGTTGTATGACAGGGAGAAGAGAAGGAGTCTCAACATCCTTTGATTCAGAACCTAAGAGAACCCTTTGGAGACTAAGAAGGGAGGCAAGAGGAAAAAGGATTATTGGTGCTGAGGAAGAGGAAGAGTACTTTGAACCCAACATGGAAGAGAATTTGGAGAACAATCATGAAGAAGAAGCTCATAATCATGCCAGAGAAGGCCATGCAAACCGGGCTGGGCAAGAAAGGGGGATCTTAGGATCCTATATCAATCCTAATCCAGGAAACTGTGGAAGCAACATTCAGAAGCCCACCATACATGCCAACAATTTTGAGCTAAAACATCAGCTCATCACCCTTGTGCAGAATAATTGCTCATTTGGAGGAGGTGCTCAAGAAGACCCTAACCAACACTTGACCATCTTCTTGAGGATTTGTGACACGGCAAAGTCCAATGGAGTCCACCCCGATGTCTATAGGTTGCTCTTGTTCCCCTTTTCACTCAGGGACAAGGCATCCAAGTGGTTTGAATCCTTTCCAAAGGAGAGCTTGACGAATTGGAAAGAGGTAGTGAACAAGTTTTTGGCAAGGTTTTACCCCCCCAAAGGATCAATAGGCTGAGAACTGAAGTGCAGACGTTCAGACAGCAAGATGGGGAGACACTTTATGAAGCTTGGGAAAGGTTCAAGGATCTAACAAGAAGATGCCCACCAGAGATGTTTAATGAGTGGGTCCAACTTCACATCTTCTATGAAGGTCTTTCATATGAGTCAAAGAAGGCTGTGGATCATTCATCAGGAGGTTCTTTAAACATGAAGAAAACCATTGAAGAGGCCATAGATGTCATTGAAACAGTTCCTGAGAATGACTATTTCTATTCCTCTGAAAGAAGCAACACTAGAGGAGTAATAGAGCTGAACCACATGGATGCACTGTTAGTCCAAAACAAGATGATCACCAAGTAGCTAGCAGATCTTACCAAGAAGGTGGAAGAGAACCAAGTTGCAGCAGCCATCACCTCATCACTAGCTCAAGAAAGAGTAAACATAGGAGAAGAAGGTGACTGGGAGCAAGCCAACTATGTGGGAAACTCACCTAGACAAGTCCATGATCCATACTCCAAAACTTACAACTCTGGATAGAAGAATCACCCCAACTTTGGATGGGGAAATCAACAAGACCAAGGGCAAGATCAGAAACGCCACAACTTCAACTCCAACAACAATGCCACTCATTAAAACACCTCACAGAGATATTACCAACACCCATCTAACCAACTTTCTCGACCACCTAATCTCAACCCACCATCATTAACAGATGATAGGCTTTCAAAGATTGAGGCGGAGCTAATATCAAGAACCAAGGAGAAAACATCAAAAGATTGGAGTCCCAAGTGGGTTATCTATCTCAACAAATTCCCAAACCCACTGATGGATTCCCCAGTGATACAGAGAAGAATCCAAGAGGAGAAACAAAGAAAGTGAGATGGGAAGAATGCAAAATGATAACCACAAGTGATGATGGGAATATGAATGGAGTAGAACACCTCCAAAATAACCAAAAGGAAAACCAGGAGGAAGGAAGCTGTGCAACTCAGCTTACATCCAAGGAAGAGCTAAAGAAGAAGGAGGTGCTGAACCCATATGCACATTTTCCCCATAGGCTTAAAGGTGGTGTAGCAGGGAGAATGTACTCAAGGTTTCTTGATATGTTTGCATCTCTAAATGTAAATATACCATTCATTAAAGCCCTCCAACAGATGCCCTTCTACACAAGTATATTAAGGAGCTACTAGCCAGAAAAAGTCCATTGAAGGGTGGACAAACAATCAAGATGAACAGAGATTGTAGTGCTCTCATTCAACCAAAGCTACCCACAAAGAAGGAGGATCCAGGGAGTTTCCACATTCCTTGTGCCATAGGAGAAACAAGGATTGACAAAGGGCTTTGTGACTTGGGAGCAAGCATCAACCTAATGCCTCTCTCCCTCATGAAGAAGCTTCAAATCAATGAACTAACTCCTACTGATGTAATTATCAGATTGGCTGACAAAACTCAAAAACAAGCAGTAGGGGTGGTTGAAAATGTGCTGGTGAAGGTTGGGAGCTACTATCTTCCCACAGATTTTGTTGTTCTGGAAATGGATGAGAATCCTATTTACCCCATCATTCTGGGAAGACCCTTCCTAGCCACTGCTAGAGTACTCATAGATGTAGAACGAGGAGAGTTAGTGTTGAGAATACATGATGAGCAGCTCACTTTCAATGTTTTCAACCTCTCACAAGAAACAGATCATGGAGACAATAAGTTGATGGAGGAAACAAACAAGAAAGCACAAACAACACAATTGGAAGCCCCATTAGTTGGGAAGCCATATAGTCAAGAAGAACCACGTTCAAAGGTGATCCAAGGGGAACCAGAACCATCAGAGTCATGCAACATCAATAACAAGAATCCCCTAGAGAAAGAATCCATAGAAAACAAGACAGCATCAATGGAAACAAAGAAGAAAGTTCCAAGGGGATGGAGAAATAAGAAAATTCCTACAGAAAATTTCTCACGAGGTGATGAAGTGATTTCTACATACTTTCCATCTATACCACCTCACCTCCCCACTATTCCATCTCAGCTGCCCCCAGTATATACCATCAATAAAATCATGTCCTTAGAACATATGGAGCTTATCAACAAGGCTAATGGATATAGGTTCACTGCAAGAGGGGAGGACTTCAAGCACTATCAACCACCTTGATAAGGGACAATCGTCAAGCTAATGACGTTAAAGAAGAACTTCATGGGAGGCAACCCATGCTGTATAACTCCTTTCTTAATTTTCTAATAATAGCAATAAGGCAATTTTCATGGAAGTTCAAATCAATCTTGACAACTAGCATAAAGCCCCTCTACATGTAACTTATAGTACATGATAAGTTTGGTGTTCAAAGCACAACAAGTGTGGTTTGAACACACCTTATGAGGAAAGTTCATTCCCCAAACTTGTTGCACCATGTGATTACAAACAAGTTTGGTGTACCAACGTGCATGCATGGTAAGCTTAATGTTTGATTAATTTGCTTTCATGGAAAACATTTAGTCATATAGAAACAAAAGAAAAAGAAAAAGAAATATTTTATTAGTTCACATTTTTTTCCCACCAAAAGTTTTAAATAACCCATTGCATTTACTTTTCGTATATAGGGAATCAAAAAGGACATTGATGGTACTTGATAGGACAATTGAGGAAAGGAGATTCGGCCACTACACCAAGGGAATTTCACACTTGTCTTCATAGGGAATGTCCTTGGAAGTGTTGCCATGCAACACTGGGAGTGGACAATCTTGAGGACCGAACCAAGACCCCCATAAAGGAGGTGATCCTTGTGCTCATTCAATCTCAGAACCCCAACCGTCCACTATCAAAAACCATCATCAATCCACACCCTTCAATCAATTGCCATCTTCATATTTAAACCTCTACACATAAAACATCCATACACACTCATGCTCACCATTCTCATTCCCTCCTTTCGGTCAAACACACATCACTTTCCACCAAAGCTTCACATACACCCTCATAGCCTTCACCATCTTCGCAAATTGATCCTCACTCATGGCATCATCAAGCTCCAAGAGGCAAAAAGCGAAGGGACCCATAGAGCATCCTCCTTTTGATGAAGTGCGATTTAGAACCTTCTATCATGCACTTTAGTATGGGTGGATGACTGAGAAGGAAATCATTTATGAACTAGGCTTTCAAGTCACAAAAGCCGAGTGTCCAGAAATCTTAGAGAAGGTGGAACAACGCCGATGGGAGCTCCTCACTGACCCTGTCACAAGGGTGAATGCCACTCTAGTAAGAGAGTTCTATGCAAATGCAGTTAGGCAAGACAAGAAGGATGACTCATACACAAGTTTTATGAGAGGGATCGTGGTAGACTTTAGCCCCATGACTATCATGAGAGTGTTGAAATTGAGAAGCATACCCTTTGAAGAGTAGAGCTATCACTCGAGAATGGACCAAAACCCCAATTATGACCAAATTCTACAAGATATATGTGTGCAAGGAGCAGATTGGGAGAGAGGTCCCAAGGGGAAGCCGAAATTTATAAAAAGAGGAGATCTCCTCCCTGAGGCTAAAGGATGGTTCAAAATTGTAAGGAGATCCATTCTCCCAGCTGGAAACAACTCGGAAGTGAACCTCAAGAGAGCAACGATGGTGCAATGTATAATGAATGGAGGAGAGATTAAAGTTCATGAACTCATAGCTCAAGGCATTCGGAAGCTCGCCGAGAAGAGTGACTCTGGAGGAAAGTTGGGCTATCCTAGCACTATCTTCCGCCTTTGAAAACTAGCCAGGGTGATATTTGAAGATGAAAATCCTGAGTGGATAAAGGTTGGTCTTCCACTCACTTATCACCGGATGCACGCTGCTGCAACTCCATTGCCTCCACGAAGGGTACGGAAGAGGCCAGCTCATCAAGCTGAAGAAGAACAACATCCACAAGAGCAAGTTTCAGCCACCCTAAGCATGCACCAACTGCAGGAGGCTATTGACACCTTATCTAGGCAATGCATGGAAAATCAAGAGGCGCAAAGGGAGCTCCAAATACAATCAAGGGATCGCCATGAAGAGTCACTTTCTAGATGGATGAATCAACAAGGGGAGTGGCAAAAACAACTGATGGATCAGCAATTGGAGCAAGGAAGACAATGGAGTGAATCCTTTCACAACCTGAATCAGAAACATGATCAACAACAAGAAGCCATCCAAAGGCTAATCAACATCCAAGTGCATCAAGGAGTACACATTCATGAGATGCATAGGAAACAAAGAGAACAAGCAGATCTTTTTGATGAATATAGAACATTCTCAGAAGGAGTCTACATGAGTGAGACTAGATACCATGTGAATACCCAAGCCAGGCTTGGATATCTAGTTGGACAATTACCTGTTTTGCATCCAGGAATCATAAAATATGAGGATGTGAAGGATGAATTAGCACGAGTGGAGCGCGAAAGGGCTGAACAAAGTCATGAATCAGTAAGGAAGGCACTAGAAGATTGGAAATTAGCTAGAGCAAATCGGATGAGAGGAAGCACAAGTGGACAAAGCGAATCTAAAAATGGCAAGGGAGCAGAAGAGAATGAGCACATCAACAAGTGAAAGGTGGTAAAGTTCCTTCTTAGTTTACTTTCTTTTTCAAAGCTTTAAATAAGGAAAATCATGTATGAAATAGAACATGCTTCCATGGTAGCTTAGGATTTTCAATTATGAATTTAATTCTCCTTGCTTAGGTCTATGGTATTGAGCCTAATGTCTTGAATGCTCACTTTCACCTTTCTTACTTGTATGCTTATCTCTTTAAGTTAATCAAAAAGAAAATGTTATGGAAAGAACGAGAGTTGAGTCATTTTGTGAAGTGCATTATGAATGTTTGTGGTAGAATGATTAGTAAGCTAAGTTGGTTCACCAAGAAAGGAAAGAAAACAACTATCCATCCTAAGTCCTATGTTTGAGACACATTCTTTGAGGCTAGCTAAACAATAAGATCCCAACAAGAAAAGAAAAAGAGTAATACAAGCGAAAATAAGAAAGGGAACACAATAAGAAACAATGCTAGGCACCAAGGGTTTCGAAATTGAGGCATGTGTCTGTGGTGTTTATGTACAAGGGATATACTTGGATGAATAAGCTCTTAGGGGTGCCTTATCACTTGGTAACTTGGATTAACTAATCCGGGATTATCAGCTGAAAGTCCACTATCAAGAGTAACCCTTGTTACATAGCACTTAGTAACCGAAAGAGGTGCTGGAAACCAAGGTCTCAAGAAAGAAAGAATAACAACCATGTGCCTATGGTGTGTATGTATGAGGGAAAGAGACTTGAGGGAGTAAGTCCTTAGGGGTGTCTTAACACCTAGCACCTTAAAACCAACTGGTTTGGGAGTGTTGGCTGAAAGCTTATCATAAAGAGTCGCTCTCTTACAAAGCACCTAGCAAAAAGAAAAATAAACTTTGAAAAGGAAGGAAGGATCAATAAGAAAGAAGCCTCAAGGGATTCAATCAAGAGAGTGACTACGGGTTTGATAAAGGCTTGAAACCTAAAAGGAAAGAACCTAAGTTGCTATGCATGAAACTCCATGAACCAGGAATGCTACTTCCATTTTATCTTCTTGTTCTTTCATTTCATTTTTCTTATGCTTCAGTACTTGCTTAGGGACAAGCAAGCTTTAAGTTTGGTGTTGTGATGCCAGGGCATCTAGGCCAGTTTCACTGACATTTTCTTTACTGTTTTAGGGTAGTTTCATGCATTTTCCTTGTGAATAAGGCAAGTTTTGGGTGAAAATACACTTACACTTTCATTTAAGCAATTATTGTGAATTTTGCATGATTTCATGAAATTTTTGCCAAAATTGCATGATAACTTGATGATGCATAATCTCATGACTTTGGTTAGAGCTTTGATGCACTTTAATTGCTTAATTTTAGGACAAATTAAGCATGGAAGAACCACGTTAGCATTCACGTTAACTTAGTTAACGTGACTACTAACGTGGGATGACAAAGAGCTTTCAACGTTAATGAGAAAAGTGATCACCAATAACGCCTGCGAAGCCATTCATAGCTTACGTTAAGAGCCACATTAACTAAGTTAACGTGGTACTTAATGTAGAAGAAAAAGAAGACTCTACGTTAACAAGAAACGTGAACTCCAATAACGTTTCTCATTAACTTTAGTGGTAAAAGTGAATACCACTAACGTTGGGAAACTAGGCAATGCCCCACGTTAAGAGTCACGTTAACTTAGTTAACGTGAACTCTAACGTGGAAGAAGATCAACAACGCCAACGTTAGTGACACTCACTTTTGTCACTAACGTTGGATTATTAGCATTGCCTACGTTAACTCTCACGTCCGTTAAGATTGTTAACGTGAAAGTTAACGTGGAGTTAAATTCAAAGAACCAACGTTAGTGACACTCACCTTTTTCACTAACGTTGGGAGATGGCTTCATTACTACGTTAAGAGCCACGTTAACTTTGTTAACGTGGGTTCTAACGTAGGGACTTAAGACAATTGAAGCGTTAGTGACAAAGGTGACTGCCACTAACGCTCTCAAAGGTGATTGATACGTAAAATGAGATTTCACGTATAACCGGCAAGTATACCGGGTCGCATCAAGTAATAAAACCCACTAAGAGTGAGGTCGATCCCACGGAGATTGGTAGATTAAGCAACTTTAGTTAAATGGTAAATTTAGTCAAGCAAACATGGTTTTGATTTTATTAGCATTGTGATTTTTGAACATAATTACAGGAATTTAAATGGCAAGGAATTTAAAGAACTGGAATATAGAAATAAAATGAAAGTAAATAACTGAAACTTAAAATGCAAGAAACTTAAATGACATCAAAGATAAATTGCAAGGAATTAAAGGTTGCAGAAATTTAAAGAGCATAAGAGCAAAGAGCAAGAAATAAAGGAACAGAATGTAGATGACAAGAATAATAAATTGACAGAATGTAGAAGGGAAATGGGATGATGGGTGTTCAAACAGCTAAAAGCAAAAGAAATAAGAATTAATGATGGAGAGGATCATTAGGGATCAGAGATGCAAGTTCTCATGAATTGATGTTGATCAATTCCTTCTCAATCATGGGTATAGATCCATGGCAAGTGGGTAATTGAATCCCAATCTCTTGGTGATTCAATTTCTCTCAACATAACCAATTGCCACTCTCGTGATCTAATTGTTCATGAGAAGAGATGAAGCTCAATTTCTAATCCAAGCCACACAATGTCCAGAATCTCAACTTAGGGAGGTTACATCTCACATACCAACCAAAGTGTATTGATTAAGGAGATTATGAGAGGATGAACTCTAAACTGATCTATGTGGTTCATTTCTCAAATTCACCACATAATTCATATAGATTAACCCCTCTCTCGATGGTGGTTGAATCTTTGAAGAACAAGAATTTCCTCTTGGATTAACCACTTGAATTGAGAAGGAGAAGATGATGTATCAATGCATCCAAACAAGCAGAGCTCTTCCCCCTAATGAAAGTGGGGTTTAGTGAATCATAGCTCCAATTTTAACAACAATTGCCATCAATGAAAATTAAACTAAGTGTCAAGCAAGATGAAGAAGAATAAGAAAATGCTTAAAAACTCAAAACTCAAGAAGAAAAGTTCCAAGAAAACCAAAATAGCTCTCCGGGTATCTTCCCGGAAATGCTAGAGAGTTCTTCAAGTAACAGTGCTAAAAGTCTAGAATTCTAAGTATCAAAAAGTCCCCTCAAAGTACAAACTCCTTCTCTATTTATATTAGTCCTAAAACTCCTTCAAGGATCTTTAATTGGGCTAGCAATGTGGGCTTCCTCTTTGTTGAATTCTTGGCTCACTGGAGGAAGTGTTGCTAGACTTGGAAGGAGGAATTCATTCATGATGCTTCTGGCCCAATGGCTTGGCGTTTTTGCCAATAACGCTAGCCTTAATGTACGTTGGCAACGTGCATCATGTTTTCCTGGGAATGAGCTTTCAGACTTGGGCGTTGCTAGCCCAAGTTGTTGCCAACAACTTGCTTTTCTTCTTCTTGACTCTACTTTCATGCTAAATGTAGCCCAGAATTTGAGTGTCAATCCTCTGCTTCAATATGGACTATTATACATCATTGGAAAGCTCAGAGTGTCTTCTTTCTAATGCACTTGAAATCATCTCAATTGGATTTTTCTAGCTCAAGTTATGTTTCCTCAAAGAAGGTAAGGTCAAGCTGCCAAGTTGTTGCCGAAAACGCCTCTTTCCTCCCACGTTGGCAACGTGCCCAGCCTCCCAAGGCTGAGACATGAGGCTGGCGTTGTCACCAAACATGCCCCCTTGTTAGCACGTTGGCAATGTGCTCGTGCTCCCTCCAGGGCTAATTTCTAGCCTTCAACTTTGCTTGTCACGTTGCCTTAGAAAACGCCTTTAGAAGCTGGCGTTGGCAACGTGCTCGAGTGCTTCTCAACATAGCTTGTTACGTTGCCTTGGGACACGCCTTTGGAGGCTGGCGTTGGCAACGTGCATGCTTCCTCCCCTGGGTGAGCTTCCTTGCCTAGCTTTGCTTGCTGCGTTGCCCCCAAACACGCCTATGGTTCCTGGCATTGGCAACGTGGGTGGAGATCCAAGGCTTGGTGCTTACCAAGCATTCCTTCCTGGCGTTGCCTTAGAACACGCCAATGAAAGTGGCGTTGGCAACGTCCTCGAAGTTCCTTCCTGGCCCAAGTTGGCAACGTGCATCATGTGCACTCCAAGGTTGCTTGGCATTGCCTTCAAACACTCACCTTTTCTCCAAGTTGGCAACGTGCTCTTATTTATTGGCCCAGAATCTTGTCCCTGGCGTTATTGATGAACACGCCAGTTCATTCCCAAGTTAGCAACGCTCTCGAGCTCTTTGTTGGCCCATAATCCTAGCTTGCATGCATTGCCAAGGAACACGCCCATGCTCTCCCAGCTCAACAACGTGCTCGAGCTTTCCTATGGTGCCAAGCTTTGCTTGCTACGTTGCCAAGGAACACGCCTTCAGAACTTGGCGTTGGCAACGTGCATCTCCCTTTCCTGGGCCATGTCTTGTATTCAGCGTTGTTTGCCTGCGTTGTCCTCAAACACGTCCCTCATCTCTAGGCTGGCAACGTGCTCGAGGCTCTGGACTAGCTCCCCAAGGTTGCTTGCTGCGTTGCCAAGGAACACGCCTTTAGAATTTGGCGTTGGCAACGTGCTTCACACCCTTCCTACCCAAGCCTTCTTGCTGCTGGAGTTGTCACCAAACACGCCCTTGTTGGTGGCGTTGGCAACGTCCAAATGAGCTTTCCAAGTTGCTTGGCGTTGCCTTCAAACACTCACCCTTTTTCCAAGTTGGCAATGCCAATAACTCCTCTTCTTCTTGCCCAGTTTGCTTCATTTTTGCTTCAATGCTTTCTTGTTTCATCACCTATCATTAACAAGAGAAATAGCTTCAAAGTCTTACCAATCCATGCAATTAATTTCATGAGATTCATTCATACTCATTCATTTATGTATTCCTTAAATCATTTGCATGAATTTGGCTACAATCAACATGTTCCTTGGTATTCTCATGCATGAAGACAAAACTCATAAAAAGACTTGTTTATTTAGAGAAAATGAGTAAAACTAAGCTAAAACCAACTAAACTAACTAGCTAATATAGTAAATATGCAATTGCATCACAACACCAAACTTAAAGTGTTGCTTGTCCCCAAGCAAAAGATAAAAGACTTTGTCACAAGAATCTAAGATGTACGACTTGAATGTTTTACCAGAGAGTACTTTTTTTTCATTGAGCATGTCATCCTCACTTGTGTGGTCATTAATTTATTGTAATTGAACACGGCTATTCAACTTTTTCAATTAAAATGCTTGCTTCAATACTAAATTGGTTAACTTCACTAGACTTTTTTCTATACCGTAGCACATGATCCTTGAACCATTCTTTACTTGATGCTTTTCTCTTTTTTTTTATATTCCTTCTTATATCAATTGAACTCGAAATCTTGTCTTAAGGCGGCTCTTTAGCATAAGCTTTCAATCAACAATCCCAAACCAGTTGGTTCAAGTTGTTAAGTGTTGAGACACTCTTAAAGATTTACTAACTCAAGCCTCTCTCCTTAACACATTCAATCACAGGCATTGAAATTTTATTTGGATAGTGGTGTCCAGCACCTCTTTGGGTTGCTAAATGTTCTGTTATAGAGCTACTCTTGATTGTGAGTTTTCAATCGATAATCCCGAGTTAGTTAACTCAAGTTATCGGGTGATGAAGCACCCCTCGGATTTACTAGCCCAAGTATATCTTTTAACACCAATCACCACAGACACATATCCAAATTTTGTCATTGATGCCTACCCTTTCATTCTTTGTTCTTTATTTTCTTTGTTGTCAAGGTTATTTGTGCTTTTACTTATAAAGTCTTGTAACCCTTAACCGACTAGTCTTGTATAAGCAAGCATTCTTTTGAATTTCTTGAGCCTTGATTCTTTCACAATAAATGTATATATGCTAGCACTTTTCTATGGGACAACATGATTCTTTTTAAGCTAGAATTCTCTCTGTTCTTGCTCAAACTACATCTTTTATTCCATTGACAAGTAAAAGTACTTAAGAAAAGCAACCATTCCAAACCTGTGAGTGGTGATGCATGGAATGGGCAACATAAAAGAAAATGCATCCTAGAAGGTATACCATATTTCAGACATACATCTTCTTTATTTAATAAAGCATAAAGAAAAACAAAGGAACTTCACCACCTTTAGTCTTCATGTCCCTTTTTCTTTGCTCGATTCTCCTTGCTTTCCTTTGCCCTTTGAGTCTTCTTTCTTTTTCTTTCTCAGTTCTCCTTGTTGTTTCGTGGTTGAGTCCCCCTTTGGATCTTCTTTCTTTTTCCTTCTCAGTTCTCCTTGTTGTTTTGTTGTTGAGTCCCCCTCTTCTCTTTGCCATACTCCTGAGCTTATCATTGTTTCCTTTAGCCTCTGAGCATTAAATCTTACCCTTGCAAGTTCCTGCTCTTCAAATATCTTGCGAGCTTCATTAAAACTTTTGATTTGTGGGTTGAGTAATGGGGGTGCTCCACAAAGGTAACTGAGCTTTTCTTGGGTGCATATATCATAGTCAAGTCTGTCCTTATGCCTGGCTTCCCTGAACATTCTGCTTTCATTGAACTCTTTGTGAAATGTATCATGTCTAGCATCCAACCTATGGAGAAGCTCCCTTTGCTGAGCTTGCTCTTTCCTTAGTTGAGCTTGTTCTTGTATTACTTTCTCCATGGCTCTTTCATATTCAGCAGTTGAATTGTTGATGGCTTCATGCATCTTGGCATATTGTTCTTGTTGTAGTTCCATCATGTGTGTTTGGTATTCATTTTGTTGGCTCATGCATTGAACTTGAACCCCTCTTTGTTGATCCATCAATTGCCATAGGTCCCTTTGTTGCTGAGCTTGTTCCTCTTGGCTTTTTTGAATTTGTGAATATTGCCCAGAGATTCCTTCTAAAGCGGCTTGGAGTTGATTCATATTTAAGGTATGGGGTTCTTCCATTTCTTGAGGCTCCTCCTCCTGTCTGACTTCTTTCCTTTTCTTTCTTCTTGCTAAATGTTGTCTCTCCAATTGTGTTATGGTGACAAATTCCAACCTTTCCTTAGCGAGAGGTTTTCCAATAGAGACCACGTCAGTTTCTTCAAATTCTTCCAGAGGCACTCTAGCTTCTTCACATAAGCGCAAAATAGTACTAGGATACCCTAGCCAGCTATCCTGTTTGACCTTTTGAGCTATGTCAATGATGTTCTTGGCTATAATTTCTCCAACATTGATTTCCCCTCCTTTCATTATGCAGTGGATCATTATTGCTCTATTCACGGTCACTTCGGAATTATTTGAAGTGGAGATCAATGATCTCCTCACTATGTCATGCCATCCTTTTGCTTGAGGTATGAGATCATCTCTCCGAAGTTTGAGTGGTTGTCCATGTGAATCCAACACCCAATCCGTGCCTACTCTGCATAAGTCACTTAACACATCCATATATCTTGGGTCATTTTCAACCCTTTCTTCATAGCTAGCTTGTTTGAACCGTTTTGGTTTGACCTTTAGCACCCTGTTGATGGCGTCTGGACTAAAATCAACAGTCACCCCTCTTACATAACTCATGTATGGTTCTTCATCATCAAATTCTCTTATCACATTAGTGTAGAACTCATGGATGAGAAGCATGCTCACTTCTTGAGGTTGGTTACAGAGAAGCTCCCATCCCCTCTTCCTGATTATTTTTTGTATCTCAGAGTATTCCTCCTTCCTTAGCTTGAAAGGTAACTCCAGAACAACGTCTTTGCTTGACATCCAACTAAAGATGCGCTCATTGTGTTTGGATTTGAATCTTCTTCGATCATAGGTGTTTTGTCCTTCATCTTCTACGGGTTGCTTGTCCCTCCTATCCCTTGATGATGAGGCCATTGAGATTCACTTGCAAGGGTTGAATCTCCCACACCAAACTTAGTTGAATGCTTGTCCTCAAGCATAAAGAAAATGTTTGTGAATGTAGAGAGATATATGATGACAAGGTAAATTAGACAAGCTAGAAAATGATGGTGAGGGGGAATGGGGTGTTTCGGTTATGTTGAGAGATGTAGTGCATCATGAGTTTTGTTGGGTAAAGATGAGGTCCAAAGCTAACATTTGTTAAGCACGGAATGAGTTGGAAGTTGAGTGTGAATTCGGCTGATGAAATGGGGTGATGGAGAGGTAGAAGGATGAGTGAGGATAAAGTGAGGTTTGATGAATATGGTTGAAGTATTTAAAGTGATGTTTGTGGTGGGGAGGCATGGTTTTAGTGATTTCCGTGGTGGGATGCATGGTTTTAGTGGTTCGGTCATAGCATGGGGAGCATGCTTCCTTGTGCCCAATGCATGTTGAGTTGTTTTTTCCAATGCACAAAATTCAAGACTCATGTGACTTTCTCTTCCTTGTGTATCCGTGACCTCCCTTCCAAGATTCCCCATCACTTCTTTCTTTCTTTCCTGCAACAAAATTCCAAAATCTTGAGATTCTTAAAGTGACATTACTAGCTAGCAACTTATGATGATATTCTTATGTAAAGTTGACTAAGCAAAAATTAAAATTTATTAATTGATTCCATACTCTACTTTTTCTAGTGTTATTTATGCATGTAAAGACACCAAACTTAGGTGGTGACTAAGTGTTCTATGGAGTTAACTCCAAAAATGGCCACACCAAACTTAGTATCTTACCTACATTGTATGCTATTTTTTTTTGTATAAAATGAAATCTCTTATTATTGACTACTAAAGCATAAAAATAAAAATAAAAGAGAACTCCTGTGCATGGGTTGCCTCCCATGAAGCGCTTGTTTATTGTCCTTAGCTTGACAATGCAACTTCCTTGCTCATGTTAGCATTTGCACACTTTCTTCCTTGCTCCAGGGACCACCAAAATAATGCTTCACCCTATGTCTATTAGCTGTGAAGGTTTGTTTTGAGGCTTCATCAAGTAATTCTACATAGCCATGAGGTGATACTTTGATGATGGTGTATGGACCAGTCCATCTAGACCTCAGCTTCCCAGGAAAAATCTTCAATCTTGAGTTGAATAACAACACCTTTTGGCCTGGTTCTAATGTTCTTTGGGAGATTCTGTTGTCATGCCACTTTTTCGCTCTTTCTTTGTATATTCTGGCATTCTCATATGCCTCCAATCTGAACTCCTCCAATTCATTGAGTTGTAGCCTTTTTTCTCCTGCTGCTTGAGCATCTAAATTTAGAAGTTTGGTAGCCCAAAAGGCTTTATGTTCTAGCTCCACAGGGAGGTGGCATGCCTTTCCATACACCAGTTGAAATGGAGATTTTCCTATGGGTGTCTTGAAAGCTGTCCTGTATGCCCAAAGTGCATCATCCAACTTTCTGACCCAATCCTTTCTTGTTGTCCCACAGTTTTCTCCAAAATCCTCTTTAGCTCTCTGTTGGCAAGTTTAGCTTGCCCATTGGTTTGTGGGTGATACGGGGTGGCCACTTTGTGAGTAACACCATATTTGTGGAGTAAAGAATTTAGTTGCTTGTTGCAGAAGTGGCTTCCCCCATCACTTATAAGTCCTTTGGGCACTCCAAATCTAGTGAAGATGTTCTTCTTTAGGAATTGCAAGACCACGTTTGTATCACATGTGGTGGTGGCTATTGCTTCTACCCATTTTGAGACATACTCCACTGCTACCAAAATGTATTTGAATGTGTAAGATGGAGGAAAAGGTCCCATGAAGTCTATTCCCCACAGATCAAAGAGTTCCACTTCCAAGATGAACTTCTGAGGCATTTCATTTTTCTTTGACAAACCCCCTGTTCTTTGACATTCATTGCAATGGCTCACAAACTCTCTAGCATCCTTGAAGATCGAAGGCTAGTAGAAGCCACTTTGGAGGACCTTTGCAGCCGTTCTTTCAGCCCCAAAATGACCACCATAACTGGAGTTGTGACAGTGCCATAGTATGTTCTTCATCTCACCCTCTGACACACATCTTCTTATCATTCCATCTGGGCATCTTTTGAACAAAAATGGCTCATCCCAGAAGAAGAACTTAGCCTCATGCAGTAGCTTCTTAACTTGTTGTTTTGTGTACTCTTGTGGAATGGTTCTTCCTGCCTTGTAGTTGGCCATGTCTGCAAACCAAGGGACGTGTTGAATTTGTAAGAGGTGCTCATCTAGAAATTCTTCATTTATTGATTGAAGGTTGTCTTGGCATGCATCTTGTGGTAGCCTTGATAAGTGGTCAGCAACTTGATTTTCATTGCCCTTTCTATCTTTTATTTCAATGTCATACTCTTGTAGGAGTAGTACCCATCTGATGAGCCTTGGTTTGGCATCCTGTTTTGACATAAGATACTTAAGAGCAGCATGGTCAGTATACACTAAAACTTTAGATCCAATCAAATATTGTCTAAACTTATCAAAAGCATATACCACATCTAGTAGCTCTTTCTCTGTTGTGGTGTAGTTTTTTTGAGCTTCATTCAGTACCTTACTTGCATAGTAGATAACATGAAGCTTCTTTTCCTTCCTCTTCCCCAACACAGCACCAATTGCAAGGTTACTTGCATCACACATGAGTTCAAAAGGTAGTCCCCAACTTGGGGGTGTGATAACTGGTGCTGTAGTGAGCTTAGCCTTTAGAGTTTCAAAAGCATGTTTACACTTATCATCAAAGAGAAAAGGATTGTCTACCACCAGCAAATTGCTTAGTGGCTTTGCTATTTTGGAAAAATCTTTGATGAATCTCCTATAGAATCCAGCATGCCCTAAGAAACTTCTAACGGCTTTCACACTAGTTGGCAAAGGAAGTTTTTCTATAATTTCTACTTTTGCCTTGTCAACTTCTATACCCTTTCTTGAAATTTTGTGACCAAGAACAATGCCTTCGGGTACCATGAAATGGCATTTCTCCCAATTTAAAACCAAATTGGTTTCTTGGCACCTTTTCAAGACTAGGGTAAGATGGTGCAAGCAAGCATTGAAAGAATCACCAAAGACAGAGAAATCATCCATAAATACTTCAATAAATTTTTCTACCATGTCTGAGAAGATTGATAGCATGCATCTTTGAAAGGTAGCTAGGGCATTACATAGTCCAAAAGGCATTCTCCTGTATGCAAAGACTCGAAAGGGACAAGTAAAGGAGGTATTCTCTTGATCCATGGGGTCAACCACTATCTGGTTATACCCAGAATATCCATCAAGAAAACAGTAATAGGCATGGCCAGCCAACCTTTCAAGCATCTAGTCAATGAAAGGGAGAGGAAAGTGATCTTTTCGTGTGGCATCATTCAGCCTCCTATAATCTATGCACATCCTCCACCCTGTCACCTTTCGTGTTGGAATAAGCTCATTCTTCTCATTAACAATGACAGTCATCCCCCCTTTCTTAGGTACTACTTGCACTGGACTGACCCATGGGCTGTCAGATATAGGGTAGATGATCCCAGCTTTACACAACTTCAGGACTTTCTTCTGAACAACCTCCTTCATTGTGGGATTCAATCTTCTTTGAGGTTGTACCACTGGTTTGGAATTCTCCTCTAAGAGTATCTTGTGCATGCATACGGCAGGGCTTATGCCTTTCAAGTCATCAATGGTCCATCCCAACGCCTCTTTGTGAGCTTTCAATACTACAAGGAGCTTTTCTTCTTCCTCTGCACTCAATGTAGAATTGATGATCACTGGGAAGCTGTCCTTTTCACCAAGAAATGCATATTTAAGATGAGGGGGTAATGGTTTCAACTCTTGTTGTGGTGCCTCTTCTTTCGTAGCTTCACTTGGTTCCTCTGATGCTTCCCATTTGTTCTCTTCTTCTCCTTTAATGTTCTGGACTTCCTCCTGTTTCACTTGATGGTTTGTGTCAAGTACTTCTTCAACCAAAGAATCCATTACATCAATCCTCATGCAACTCTCTTTCTCAACGGGGTGTTGCATTGCTTTGAAAACATTTATGGTCATTTGCTCATCATGCACTCTGAAGATCATTTCCCCCTTTTCCACATCAATGATTGTTCTAGCTGTAGCCAAAAAGGGTCTACCAAGAATGACTGAATTGTTTCCCTCTTCATCCATATCTAGGACCACAAAATCAGCTGGGAATATAAAGTTTCCCACCTTCACCAAAAGGTTCTCAACTACTCCATTTGGTATTTTGATGGATCTGTCAGCAAGTTGGAGTGACATCCTTGTGGGTTTAAGCTCTTCAATCATCATTTTTTTCATCATGGTAAGGGGCATTAAGTTAATGCTTGCTCCCAGGTCATAAAGTGATTTGTCAATGGCCATGCTCCCAATCGTGCAGGGTATGAGAAAGCTGCCAGGATCTTTGAGTTTTGGTGGTAGCCCTTTTTGAATGATGGCACTGCACTCTTGAGTGAGAATCACTGTTTCTTTTTCTTGCCAACTTCTCTTCTTGGTGATCAATTCCTTAAGAAACTTTGCCTATAATGGCGTTTGTTCCAGAGCTTCTGCCAATGGGATGTTGATTTTGAGTTTCTTGAAGATTTCTAAGAACCTTGGGAATTGTTGGTCCTTTGCTCCTTTATGTATCCTAGTTGGGTACGGAAGCTTGGGTACATAAGCTTTTACTCCTTCATTTTTGTTTTCTTGTTGTAGATTCACATTCTCCTTGCTACCATGGTTGCTTCCTTGACTGGGTGGTTTGCCTTGTGGCTTGACAGCCTCTTTGCCTTTGTTAGATGTTGAAGCCTTTTCTTCATCCTGCCTTTCCACTTGTATTTCCACTGTGTCTTGCTCTTTGGGTTTTATTGCTTCTTTATTCAAACTTTCTCCAACTACCTTGCCACTCCTTAACTGCAGAGCTTTACATTCCTCTCTTGGGTTGGGTATTGTATCACTTGGGAGAACATTGGTTGGTCGCTCAGCTTGTTTGGCTAATTGTCCCACTTGTCTCTCAATATTTTTCATGGTGGCCTCATGTTCCTTTTGTCCCTTAGCTAAGGCTTGAGTGGTTTGAGCAAGTGCTTTCAAGGTTGCTTCAAGATTTGAGATTCTGGTCTCATGATGGTCAATTGGGGGTATGATGGGGGTTGATTGTTGTTGGAAGTTGTTGGGCGGATTAGTGTGGTAATTTTGTGAGTAATTCTGTGAGTTGGATGTTGGTGCAGGAAAGTTATTTTGGTGAGTTTGTGAATTAAGATGAGGTGGTTGATTTGTGTTTTGTGTTTTTCTATATTGGTTAGTGTTGTTGGCATGGTGATTTTGGTTATTTGTGTTACGGGTGTGGTTGTGGTTGTTGTTCTTTTGCCAATGGTTTTCACCCCACTTTAGATTGGGATGATTTTTCCAGGATGGCTTGTATGTATCACCATGAAATTCATCCTGAGAATTTGAAGTATTCTGCATGTACTGAACTTGTTCTTGTGGCTGTTCAACAGTGGTCCCTTCACCTTGGCTCCATTCAAGTAATGATTGATTTGTTGTGTTCACTGATGCTAGTTGCAAACCATCCATTCTCTTTGTTATCATTTCCATTTGTTGTTGGATTTGTTGGTGCATTAACTTATTTTGTGCCAAGATAGCGTCAACACCTTCAAGCTCCATTACGCCTTTCTTTGGGGCAGGATTATGTTGCCTCTCTGATGAGTAATAATACTGATTGTTTGCCACAATTTCAATGAGGTCTTGAGCCTCCTCGGCAGTTTTCATCATGTTGAGTGATCCTCCTGATGAGTAGTCTAGTCCCTTCCTTGCTTCTAAGCTTAAACCTTCATAGAAGTTTTGGAGTTTGACTCAATCACTAAACATGTCAGGTGGACATCTTCTCATTAGTGCCTTATATCTTTCCCAGGCTTCATACAATGACTCCCCTTCCATTTGCCTGAAAGTTTGAACCTCCGTCTTCAACTTGATGATTCTTTGAGGAGGGTAGAACTTTGCTAGAAATCTGCCCATCACGTCATTCCAATTATTGAGGCTTTCCTTGGGGAATGACTCTAGCCATTGAGTGGCTTTGTCCCTCAAAGAGAATGGGAATAGCAGCAGTTTGTAGACATCTGGATGCACTCCATTTGTCTTCACTGTATTGCATATCCTCAGAAAAACAGACAGATGTTGATTTGGGTCTTCAAGAGGTCCCCCTCCATAGGAGCAGTTGTTTTGTACCAAAGTGATGAGCTGAGGTTTCAACTCAAAGTTGTGGGCATGAACATTTGTTGTAGCAATACTGCTCCCACAATGTCTTGGATCAGGAATGGTATAAGAAGATAACACCCTTCTAGGTGGTCCATCATTGTTGTTGACCCCTCCAGGAGGATTGTGCATCTCGTCCTCCATGACTTGGTCTTCTCCCTCTGACTCCTCTTCACCAACTATCTCCTTTCCTCTTTCTGCTCTCCTTACCCTTCGGAGGGTTCTCTCGTCCTCAATATTAAGTCTATTAGCTCCTGACATAAACAAACAAAACCAAAATCACAAGTGAAACACTCTAGAACTAGAGTGGAATTGGAGTTAGTGAAACAAAGTACCAAACAGTTAGTGGGCTTAACAAAAACACAAAAAAAATGCTTAATCTAAACCACCATTCACTTAATCATTGTCAATCTTTTCCAATCCCCGGCAACGGCGCCAAAAACTTGATACGTAAAATGAGATTTCACGTATAACCGGCAAGTATACCGGGTCGCATCAAGTAATAAAACCCACTAAGAGTGAGGTCGATCCCACGGAGATTGGTAGATTAAGCAACTTTAGTTAAATGGTAAATTTAGTCAAGCAAACATGGTTTTGATTTTATTAGCATTGTAATTTTTGAACATAATTACAGGAATTTAAATGGCAAGGAATTTAAAGAACTGGAATATAGAAATAAAATGAAAGTAAATAACTGAAACTTAAAATGCAAGAAACTTAAATGACATCAAAGATAAATTGCAAGGAATTAAAGGTTGCAGAAATTTAAAGAGCATAAGAGCAAAGAGCAAGAAATAAAGGAACAGAATGTAGATGACAAGAATAATAAATTGACAGAATGTAGAAGGGAAATGGGATGATGGGTGTTCAAACAGCTAAAAGCAAAAGAAATAAGAATTAATGATGGAGAGGATCATTAGGGATCAGAGATGCAAGTTCTCATGAATTGATGTTGATCAATTCCTTCTCAATCATGGGTATAGATCCATGGCAAGTGGGTAATTGAATCCCAATCTCTTGGTGATTCAATTTCTCTCAACATAACCAATTGCCACTCTCGTGATCTAATTGTTCATGGGAAGAGATGAAGCTCAATTTCTAATCCAAGCCACACAATGTCCAGAATCTCAACTTAGGGAGGTTACATCTCACATACCAACCAAAGTGTATTGATTAAGGAGATTATGAGAGGATGAACTCTAAACTGATCTATGTGGTTCATTTCTCAAATTCACCACATAATTCATATAGATTAACCCCTCTCTCGATGGTGGTTGAATCTTTGAAGAACAAGAATTTCCTCTTGGATTAACCACTTGAATTGAGAAGGAGAAGATGATGTATCAATGCATCCAAACAAGCAGAGCTCTTCCCCCTAATGAAAGTGGGGTTTAGTGAATCATAGCTCCAATTTTAACAACAACTGCCATCAATGAAAATTAAACTAAGTGTCAAGCAAGATGAAGAAGAATAAGAAAATGCTTAAAAACTCAAAACTCAAGAAGAAAAGTTCCGAGAAAACCAAAATAGCTCTCCGGGTATCTTCTCGGAAATGCTAGAGAGTTCTTCAAGTAACAGTGCTAAAAGTCTAGAATTCTAAGTATCAAAAAGTCCCCTCAAAGTACAAACTCCTTCTCTATTTATATTAGTCCTAAAACTCCTTCAAGGATCTTTAATTGGGCTAGCAATGTGGGCTTCCTCTTTGTTGAATTCTTGGCTCAATGGAGGAAGTGTTGCTAGACTTGGAAGGAGGAATTCATTCATGATGCTTCTGGCCCAATGGCTTGGCGTTTTTGCCAATAACGCTAGCCTTAATGCACGTTGGCAACGTGCATCATGTTTTCCTGGGAATGAGCTTTCAGACTTGGGCATTGCTAGCCCAAGTTGTTGCCAACAACTTGCTTTTCTTCTTCTTAACTCTACTTTCATGCTAAATGTAGCCCAGAATTTGAGTGTCAATCCTCTGCTTCAATATGAACTATTATACATCATTGGAAAGCTCAGAGTGTCTTCTTTCTAATGCACTTGAAATCATCTCAATTGGAGTTTTCTAGCTCAAGTTATGTTTCCTCAAAGAAGGTAAGGTCAAGATGCCAAGTTGTTGCCAAAAACGCCTCTTTCCTCCCACGTTGGCAACGTGCCCAGCCTCCCAAGGCTGAGACATGAGGCTGGCGTTGTCACCAAACACGCCCCCTTGTTAGCACATTGGCAACGTGCTCGTGCTCCCTCCAGGGCTAATTCCTAGCCTTCAACTTTGCTTGTCACGTTGCCTTAGAAAACGCCTTTAGAAGCTGGCGTTGGCAACGTGCTCGAGTGCTTCTCAACATAGCTTGTTACGTTGCCTTGGGACACGCCTTTGGAGACTGGCGTTGGCAACGTGCATGCTTCCTCCCCTGGGTAAGCTTCCTTGCCTAGCTTTGCTTGCTGCGTTGCCCCCAAACACGCCTATGTTTCCTGGCGTTGGCAACGTGGGTGGAGATCCAAGGCTTGGTGCTTACCAAGCATTCCTTCCTGGCGTTGCCTTAGAACACGCCAATGAAAGTGGCGTTGGCAACGTCCTCGAAGTTCCTTCCTGGCCCAAGTTGGCAACGTGCATCATGTGCACTCCAAGGTTGCTTGGCATTGCCTTCAAACACTCACCTTTTCTCCAAGTTGGCAACGTGCTCTTATTTATTGGCCCAGAATCTTGTCCCTGGCGTTATTGATGAACACGCCAGTTCATTCCCAAGTTAGCAACTCTCTCGAGCTCTTTGTTGGCCCATAATCCTGGCTTGCATGCGTTGCCAAGGAACACGCCCATGCTCTCCCAGCTCAACAACGTGCTCGAGCTTTCCTATGGTGCCAAGCTTTGCTTGCTACGTTGCCAAGGAACACGCCTTCAGAACTTGGCGTTGGCAACGTGCATCTCCCTTTCCTGGGCCAAGTCTTCTATTCAGCGTTGTTTGCCTGCGTTGTCCTCAAACACGCCCCTCATCTCTAGGCTGGCAATGTGCTTGAGGCTCTGGACTAGCTCCCCAAGGTTGCTTGCTGCGTTGCCAAGGAACACGCCTTTAGAATTTGGCGTTGGCAACGTGCTTCACACCCTTCCTACCCAAGCCTTCTTGCTGCTGGAGTTGTCACCAAACACGCCCTTGTTGGTGGCGTTGGCAACGTCCAAATGAGCTTTCCAAGTTGCTTGGCGTTGCCTTCAAACACTCACCCTTTTTCCAAGTTGGCAACGCCAACAACTCCTCTTCTTCTTGCCCAGTTTGCTTCATTCTTGCTTCAATGCTTTCTTGTTTCATCACCTATCATTAACAAGAGAAATAGCTTCAAAGTCTTACCAATCCATGCAATTAATTTCATGAGATTCATTCATACTCATTCATTTATGTATTCCTTAAATCATTTGCATGAATTTGGCTACAATCAACATGTTCCTTGGTATTCTCATGCATGAAGACAAAACTCATAAAAAGACTTGTTTATTTAGAGAAAATGAGTGAAACTAAGCTAAAACCAACTAAACTAACTAGCTAATATAGTAAATATGCAATTGCATCAGTGATAGATACCCACGTTAAGAGCTACGTTAGCCAAGCTAACGTGAGATCTAACGTAGGGGCAAGAGGCAAGCAACGTTAATGGGAAAAGTGATTCCCATTAACGTTTGCGAAAAGGGGCACTAGTCAACGTTAATGGGAAAAGTGAGTCCCATTAACGTTGGCCAAGGATTGAGTAGGAAACGTTAGTATTCACGTTAAGATTTCTAACGTTGGAATTAACGTGGGTACATAAGGGTGGAACGTTAGTGGAAAAAGTCAATGCCACTAACATTCTCGGACCCAAAATGTTACTCAACGTTAATCTCACTAAATGCCCAAGCCTAATTCATATTTCTCTGTAAGCTGGGCCCACTAAAGATGAGAATTGCTTCAACTCAAGATCCAGAGCCCACATCCAATACTTGAAGAACTCACTAGAAGATCATGAGGAGTAGTATGTATAGGAGTAGTTTTGAATTAGAGAGAGCTTAGGGAACTACTCTCTGCATATTTACTTTTCTGTACTTCTAGCATGGATTCTTCTTTTCTGCCATTTTTCATTCCTAGAGCTATGAACAACTAAACCCCTTTCATTGGGTTAGGGAGCTCTGTTGTAATTTGATGGATCAATTATAGTTTTCATTCTTCTTCTTCTTTCTTTTCTCTTGATCTTACTAGAAAGCTTTCAATCATAATTCAATTGGTTAGTTGTCTTGGAAAAGAAACTCTCCATAATTGGATCTCCTTTGAGCCTTGGAAAAGGGATGAGGAGATCATGCTAGAAATGCTTTCTCATGTTGGACCAAATTGGGGTTTGGATGGATATTGTGACATCTAATCCTCCCAATACTTTGATTTGGAAATACATGTGGTATAATCAGTGACCACACTTTCATCTCTTCCCATGAGCAACTAAATCAAGGAATTGGGCAATTGTTCTAGCTTAGAGAGATTAGATTGCCAAGGAATTGGGATTCAATCACTTAAGATTGCCAAGGAGATTAATGAATGCATTGATTGAGGAAGAGATGAGAATGAAATTGATCCGGAGAATGCAACATCTCCTAAACCTAATGATCTCCCTATTTCTGATCTTACCCATTCTATTTACTTTCTTCCATTTAATTTCCTGCTCATTGCCCCAACTCCCCATTTAAGATTCTGTACTTTAATTTCTGTTATTTACTTTCTAGTCATTTAAATTTCTGCATCTCAATCTCAATTCTGTTTAGCTCAACTAGCATATTCTCCTAACTAAAGTTGCTTGTCCAATCAATCCCTGTGGGATTCGACCTCACTCTATTGTGAGTTTTACTTGACGACAATTCGGTATACTTGCCGAAGGGAAATTTGTTAAGAGACAAGTTTTCATGTATCAAAATCTGTATAGGATTCATCCGCCTTATCTTGTCTAATTGCATTTGCATAGAACTCTCTCAGTAGAGTTGCGTTCACCCTTGTGATCGGATCGGTGAGGAGCTCCCATCGACGTTGCTCCACCTTCTCTGTGATTTCTGGACACTCAGTTCCTGTGACTTGAAAGCCTAGTTCATAAATGATTTCTTTGTCAGCCATCCACCCAAACTGGAGTGCATGATAAAAGTTTCTAAATCGCTTTTCATCAAAAGGAGGATGTTCTATGGGTTCCTTCCCCTTCCGTCTCTTGGAGATTGATGATGCCATGTAAGATGGTTGATGTGTTGGTTAATCTCAAGATGGCTAGGAAGGTGTATGTGAGACCTTTGGTGGAGGATGAAGTTTGTATCCCGAAAGAAGGAAGTGGGAAGGGTGAGAATATGAAGTGTGTACAGGGAGGTTGTGTGAAGGGGTTTATATAGGAAGATGGCAATTGATTGAAGGGTGTGAATTGATGGTGTTGTATGATAGTGGACGGTTGGGGTTTTGGGATTGAATGAGCACAAGGATCACCTCCTTTGTGAGGGTCTTGGTTCGGTCTCCAAAACTATCCACTCCCAATGTTGCATGGCAACACTTCCAAAGACATTTCCCATGAAGACAAGTGTGAGATTCCCTTGGTATAGTGGCCGAATCTCCCTTCCTTGATTGTCCTATCAAGTACCATCAATGTCCTTTTTTATTCCCTATACACGAAGAGAAAGTGCAATCAGTTATTTGAAATTTTTGGTGGTAAACTTTAAAGTGTGAACTAGCTAAAAATAAAAATTTCTTTTTCTTTTGTTTTTAAATGACTAAATGCTTTCCATGAATGCAAATCAATCAACCATTAAGCTTCCCATGCATGCAACGTTGGTACACCAAACTTGTTTGTGATCACATGGTGCAACAAGTTTGGGGAATGAATTTTTCCTCATAAAGTGTGTTCAAACCCCACTTGGTGTACTTTGAACACCAAACTTATCATGTACTATACGCTGCATGTAAAGGGGTCTTATATTGGTTGTCAAAATTGATTTAAAAATACATGAAATTCGCCTTATTACTATTATTAGAGATTTAAGAGGGAGGGTATAGAACATGGGTTGCCTCCCATGGAGCAGTTCTTTAGCATCATTAGCTTGACGTTTGGTCGTTGTCAAGGTGGTTGATAGTGATTGAAGTCTTCTCCTCTTGCAGTGAACCTATATCCATTAGCTTTGTTGATAAGCTCCATATGCTCTAAGGACAAGATTTTGTTGATGGTATACACTGGAGGCAGCTGAGATGGAATAGTGGGGAGGTGAGGTGGTATAGATGGAAAGTATGTAGAGACCACTTCATCACCTGGCGAGAAATCTTCTGTAGGAATTTTCTTATTTTTCCATCCCCTTAGGACTTTTTTTATTGTGTCCGTGGATACCAGCTTGTTCTTTGTGATTTCCTTTTTGAGAAGGGTTTTGTTGTCTATTTCATGTGATTTTTGTGGGTCTGGTTCCTTTTGGATTACACTTGACTGTTTCTCCTTCTGATTACATTGGTTGTTGACCATAGGAGTCCTTATGTGTGGTGCTTGTGCTTCCTTATTTGGCTCCTCCATCAGCTCATTGTCATCATGATCTGCTTCTTGTGAGAGGTCGAAAACATTGAAAGTGAGCTGCAAATCATGTATTCTCAGCACTAACTCTCCTCGCTCTACATCTATGAGTGCTCTAGCTATGGCTAGGAATGGCCTTCCCAGAATGATGGGGTAGATAGGATTCTCATCCATTTCCAGGACAACAAAGTCTGTGGGAAGATAGTAGCTCCCAACCTTCACCAGCACATTTTCAACTACTCTTATTACCTGTTTTTGAGTTTTGTCAGCCAATCTGATAATTACATCAGTAGGAGTTAGTTCATTGATTTGGAGCTTCTTCATGAGGGAGAGGGGCATTAAGTTGATGCTTGCTCCCAAGTCACAAAGCCCTTTGTCAATCTTTGTTTTGCCTATAGCACAAGGAATGTGGAAACTTCCTGGATCCTTCTTCTTTGTGGGTGGCCCTGGTTGAATGAGAGCACTGATGAGCGGATAATTTGTACGCTTTTTGGCATTGTTTTTAGTATGTTTTTGGTATGATCTAGTTAGTTTTTAGTATATTTTTATTAGCTTTTAGTTAAAATTCACTTTTCTGGACTTTTCTATGAGTTTGTGTATTTTTCTGTGATTTCAGGTATTTTCTGGCTGAAATTGAGGGACCTGAGCAAAAATCTGATTCAGAGACTGAAAAGGACTACAGATGCTGTTGGATTCTGACCTCCCTGAACTCGAAGTGGATTTTCTGGAGCTACAGAAGCCCAATTGGCGCGCTCTCAACGGCGTTGGAAAGTAGACATCCTGGGCTTTCCAGCAATATATGATAGTCCATACTTTGCCCAAGATTTGATGGCCCAAACCGGCGTTCAAAGTCACCCTCAGAATTCCCAGCGTTAAACGCCGGAACTGGCACCAAAGTGGGAGTTAAACGCCCAAACTGGCATAAAAGCTGGCGTTTAACTCCAAGAAGAGTCTCTACACGAAAATGCTTTATTGCTCAGCCCAAGCACACACCAAGTGGGCCCGGAAGTGGATTTTTATGTCATTTACTCATCTCTGTAAACCCTAGGCTACTAGTTCTCTATAAGTAGGACCTTTTACTATTGTATTTAAAAATCTTGGTAGCTACCTTTGTTCTTATGCTATCTTAGATCATTGGGAGGCTGGCCATTCGGCCATGCCTAGACCTTGTTCTTATGTATTTTCAACGGTGGAGTTTCTACACACCATAGATTAAGGTGTGGAGCTCTGCTGTACCTCGAGTATTAATGCAATTACTAATGTTCTTCTATTCAATTCCGCTTGTTCTTGTTCTAAGATACCACTTGTTCTTCAACTTGATGAATGTGATGATCCGTGACACTCATCATCATTCTCACCTATGAACGTGTGACTGACAACCACCTCCGTTCTACCTTCGATTGGGTGGATATCTCTTGGATTCCTGATACACGATGTATGGTTGATCGCCTGACAACCGAGTGCTCGCCTGACAAACGAGCCAGCCATTCCGTGAGATCAGAGTCTTCGTGGTATAGGCTAGAACTGATGGCGGCATTCAAGAGAATCCGGAAGGTCTAACCTTGTCTGTGGTATTCTGAGTAGGATTCAATGATTGAATGACTGTGACGTGCTTCAAACTCCTGAGGGCGGGGCGTTAGTGACAGACGTAAAAGAATCACTGGATTCTATTCCGGCCTGATTGAGAACCGACAGATGGATAGCCGTGCCGTGACAGGGTGCGTTGAACATTTCCACTGAGAGGATGGGAGGTAGCCACTGACAACGGTGAAACCATTGCTTAAGTTTGCCATGGAAAGGAGTAAGAAGGATTGGATGAAGACAGTAGGAAAGCAGAGAGATGGAAGGGACAGCATCTTCATACGCTTATCTGAAATTCCTACCAATGAATTACATAAGTATCTCTATCTTTACCTTTATGTTTATTTCGTTTATCACCCATATCCATTTGAGTTTGCCTGACTGAGATTTACAAGGTGACCATAGCTTGCTTCATACCAACAATCTCTGTGGGATCGACCATTACTCGCGTAAGGTTTATTACTTGGACGACCCAGTACACTTGCTGGTTAGTTGTGCGAAGTTGTGTTTATGCCATGGTATTGAACACCAAGTTTTTGGTTTCATTACCGGGGATTATTTGAGTTGTGAAAAGTATTGATCACAATTTCGCGCACCAAGTTTTTGGCGCCGTTGCCGGGGATTGTTCGAGTATTTCGGCAAGCTTTTGGTCCGGTAACATCAGTGCCAAAATTCTGATTCGGCAACAGCACCAAGTTTTTGGCGCCGTTGCCGGGGATTGTTGAGTTTGGACAACTGACGGTTCATCTTGTTGCTTAGATTAGGTATTTTTTTTCTTCAGAATTCTTGTAGATGAATTCTAGAGTTTCATGATGATTTGTTGAAGTCTGGCTGGCTGTGAAGCCATGTCTAATTTCATTGGACCGAGGTTTCAACTTATCATCACAAGAGCTTGTTGATTTCTATCAATCTTGCTGTTGGAGCAGTGATCTGCTAAGGCTTGGCTGGCCATTGGCCATGTCTAGTGTTTTGGACCGAAGCTTTCTTTGAAAGCTTGGCTAGCTGTGAAGCCATGTCTAATTCCTGGACCGGAGTCTTAGACTAAACATTGCATGATTCCTGGAATTCTCATTAAGAATTTTGATACCTTTATTTTCTTTTTCCACTTAATTTTTGAAAAAGCACAAAAAAATTACAAAATCATAAAATCCAAAAATATTTCTTGTTTGAGTCTAATGTCTCATTTTAAGTTTGGTGTCAATTGCAGGAATTCATTCATGTGTCTTAAGGATCTTCAAGTTGTTCTTGATGATTTCTTACTCTGATCTTTGAATTCTCTTGACTTGAGTGTTTATATGTCTCATATGCATTCTCATTAGTGTCAGTAGTATACAAACTGCTAAGTTTGGTGTCTTGCATGCATTGTTATTTGATTTTAGTTGCATTTTGATTATTCCTCACTATTAAAAATCCAAAAATATTTTTAATTTGTGTTTTTTCAAGTCAATAATACAGAGAATTGAAGATTCAGAACATACTGCAGAGGAATTACACAGAAAAAGCTGGGCGTTCAAAACGCCCAGTGAAGAAGACAGACTGGCGTTTAAACGCCAGCCAGGGTGCCTGGCTGGGCGTTTAACGCCCAAAAAGGTAGTGTTTTGGGCGTTAAACGCCAGAATGTGCACCATTCTGGGCGTTTAACGCCAGGATGGCACAAGAGGGAAGATTTTGTTTTCAATGCAAATTTTTTTCAGGATTTCAAAATTTTCTAAAATCAAATCTTTTTCAAGCCATATCTTTTCAATCAAATCTTTTTCAAAATCAATTTCTTTCCATTTTTAAAGATACTTGCTATCAATTAATAATTTGATTCAACATTCCAAGTATGTTGCCTTTTCTGTTGAGAAAGGTTTAATGTTTGAATCATATCTTTTCTTGATAGCCAAGTCATTAATTTTTAAAATCAAATCTTTTTAAAATGTTTTTCAAATCATATCTTCTCAATCACATTTTTCTTAAAATCAATCATATCTTCTTAACCACATCTTTTTCAAAATAGTTTTCAATCAAATCTTTTTGATTTCTAATTTCAAATTCTTCTTCAAAAATCACTTGATTTCTTTTCCACTTTTATTTTCGAAAATCAATTAGTGTTTTTCAAAATGTTTTCAAAATATTTTACTTAATTTTCGAAAATTGCTTCCTTTCTTTTCACATCCTTCTATTTATGGACTAACACTATTCCTTAATGCAAAATTCGAACTCCATCTTTCTTGATAAGTTCGAATTTCTACTTCTGCCTTCTATTTTTCTTTTCCTCTGACACCTAAAGGAATCTCTATACTGTGACATAGAGGATTCCACATTTTCTTGTTCTCTTCTCTTTCATATGAGCAGGAGCAAAGACAAAAGCGTTCTTGTTGAGGCTGATCCTGAACCTGAAAGGACTTTGAAGTGAAAGCTAAAAGAAGCTAAGACACAATTCGCTGTAGAGGACCTAACCGAATTCTTCAAAGAAGAAGAACACATGGCAGCCGAAAACAACAACAATGCCAACAATGCAAGGAAGGTGCTGGGTGACTTTACTGCACCTACTCCCGACTTCTATGGGAGAAGCATCTCTATCCCTGCCATTGGAGCAAACAACTTTGAGCTTAAGCCTCAATTAGTTTCTCTAATGCAACAGAATTGCAAGTTTCATGGACTTCCATTGGAAGATTCTCATCAGTTCTTAGCTGAGTTCTTGCAAATCTGTGACACTGTCAAGACTAATGGGGTTGACCCTGAGGTCTACAGACTCATGCTATTCCCTTTTGCTGTAAGAGACAGAGCTAGGACATGGTTGGACTCTCAACCTAAAGAAAGCCTGGACTCTTGGGAAAAGCTAGTCAATGCCTTCTTGGCAAAGTTCTTTCCACCTCAAAAATTGAGTAAGCTTAGAGTGGAAGTCCAAACCTTCAGACAGAAGGAAGGAGAATCCCTCTATGAAGCTTGGGAAAGATACAAACAATTAATCAGAAAGTGTCCCTCTGACATGCTTTCTGAATGGAGCATCATAAGTATTTTCTATGATGGTCTCTCTGAATTATCCAAGATATCTTTGGATAGCTCTGCTGGAGGATCTCTTCATCTGAAGAAGACGCCTACAGAAGCTCAAGAGCTGATTGAAATGGTTGCAAATAACCAATTCATGTACACTTCTGAAAGGAATCCTGTGAACAATGGGACTAGTCAGAAGAAAGGAGTTCTTGAGATTGACACTCTGAATGCCATATTGGCTCAGAACAAAATATTGACTCAACAAGTCAATATGATTTCTCAAAGTCTATCTGGAATGCAAAATGCACCAAGCAGTACTAAGGAAGCTTCATCTGAAGAAGAAGCTTATGATCCTGAGAACCCTTCAATGGAAGAGGTGAATTACATGGGAGAACCCTATGGAAACACCTATAATCCTTCATGGAGAAATCATCCAAATTTCTCATGGAAGGATCAATAGAGACCTCAACAAGGTTTCAACAATAGTAATGGTGGAAGAAACAGGTTTAGCAATAGCAAGCCTTTTCCATCATCTTCTCAGCAACAGACAGAGAGTTCTAAGCAGAACACCTCTGACTTAGCAACCATGGTCTCTGATCTAATCAAAACCACTCAAAGTTTCATGATTGAAACAAGGTCCTCCATTAGAAATTTGGAGGCACAAGTAGGTCAGCTGAGCAAGAGAATTACTGAACTCCCTCCTAGTACTCTTCCAAGCAATACAAAAGAAAATCCAAAAGGAGAGTGCAAGGCCATCAACATGGCCGAATTTTGGGAGGAAGGAGAGGCAGTGAACGCCACTGAGGAAGACCTCAATGGACGTCCACTGGCCTCTAATGAGTTCCCCAATGAGGAACCATGGGAATCTGAGGCTCAAAATGAGACCATAGAGATTCCATTGGACTTACTTCTGCCATTCATGAGCTCTGATGAGTATTCTTCCTCTGAAGAGGATGAGTATGTCACTGAAGAGCAAGTTGCTAAATACCTTGGAGCAATCATGAAGCTAAATGACAAGTTATTTGGAAATGAGACTTGGGAGGATGAACCCCATTTGCTCACCAAAGAACTGGATGACTTGTCTAGGCAGAAATTACCTCAAAAGAGACAAGACCCTGGGAAGTTTTCAATACCTTGTACCATAGGCACCATGACCTTCAAGAAGGCCTTGTGTGACTTAGGGTCAAGTGTAAACCTCATGCCTCTCTCTGTAATGGAGAAGCTAGGGATCTTTGAGGTGCAAGCTGCAAAAATCTCACTAGAGATGGCAGACAACTCAAGAAAACAAGCTTATGGACTTGTAGAGGATGTTCTGGTAAAAATTGAAGACCATTACATCCCTGCTGATTTCATAATCCTAGAAACTGGGAAGTGCATGGATGAATCCATCATCCTTGGCAGACCATTCCTAGCCACAGCAAAGGCTGTGATTGATGTTGATAGAGGAGAATTGATCATTCAAGTGAATGAAGAATCCTTTGTGTTTAAGGCTCAAGGATATCCCTCTGTCACCATAGAGAGGAAGCATGAAGAGCTTCTCTCAAAACAGAGCCAAACAGAGCCCCTACAGTCAAACTCTAAGTTTGGTGTTAGGAGGCCACAACCAAACTCTAAGTTTGGTGTTGAACCCCCACATTCAAACTCTAAGTTTGGTGTTGGGAAGTTCCAACATTGCTCTGAGCACCTGTGAGGCTCCATGAGAGTCCTTGATGACATGTCATCATATACCTATTTTTCTATGCTTTTCATACAAGAAATTGATAATTTGTGCTTAAATATTGAATGCTTTTGTACTTAATTGGAAGATTTTCTTGATATTTTAATTTTATAAATCTTGTAGAAAATAAGAAGAAAAAGAAGCAAAGAAGCACAAAAAAAGGAGAAAAAAAGAGCTTTGGGGTACACTTTGAAGTTGGGGTACACTTTGGAGCCTTAGGCCACGCTTTTAAAAGCGTGGCCCATGACCAAATCAAGGAAGGAAGCAGCCAGCACGCACACTGCCCTGCCCTTGCCAAGGGCAGGGCAGAATCGTGATGCACATTGAGGTTGGAAGCAAGAATTTCGCTAAGGTAAAATCTGGGCGCTCACAGCATGACCATGCCTCCTTCAAAGGGCTATAACTTGAGCTACAGACGTCCAATTGATGTGCTTCTAGTTGCGTTGGAAAGCTGACATTCAGAGCTTTCCAACGATATATAGCAATCCATATTTGGCGTACAATTGAGGCAGGAACGAGAGGCATCTTTAAGGGCCAAAACTAAGCGAAAATAAACTAAAGTGCTTCCACCAAGGCTCGAAGCTGGAGCCTCACTCCAAAACAAAGTGGCGCTCAATTTTCTGCCCTGCCCTCTTGGAGAGCAGGGCAATGTCGTGCTCCTCATGGAAAATCAAGGAAAAATTGCTCCTCAAGTGCTTTCACCAAGTTTCGAACCAAGCACCTAAGGGGAGTGAGGAGCGCATCATGACACGGTCCAAGGAAGTGAGTGCGCAAGACACACATGCAAGGCAACATTGCCCTGCCCTCCACAAGGGCAGGGCAGCATCTTCACACACCAAGCCCACACCACGCCCGCACCACGCACGCACCACGCATCAATTTTCTGCCCTGCCCTCCACAAGGGCAGGGCAGCCTCCTGGGAACACCCATGGGTCAAAATTCAATTCAAATTCCCTTTGAACTCAAATCTTCACCAATTGAACCAAGGCCATCCAAGACCCATTTCCCTCAAATCCAAAGCGAGCAAAACCCACTCAACATGACTCAAAGGCACATGGATCAATTAAATTAGGATTTTCATTTTTGTAATTTGTTTTAATTTCATTTTCATTTTTCACTTTGAAAAGCCTATATAAAGGCATCACTCTCATTTCAGAAGGGAGGGGGGCTCCATTAGAAAGCTATCTTAGTTTTCATTCTTGCTTTGGATCTTGGGTGAAGAATTGAAGAACTTCTGTTTCAATCTCACCTTGAGATCTCTTCTTTAATTTTCTGCATAATTGAATTCTACTTTTTGTTCATTTCTTCTTCTTCTGCGATTCTGCAATTTGCTTTCCTTTATTTCTTTTGCAATTGTTCTTGTTGGATCAAGGAAGGATTTGAGATCTAGATTTGTTATCTAGTCTCCTCCACTCCTGAGATCTTCAATCACTTTTAATTTGCTGCAACTTAAGCATTGCTTTTCTGTTTTAAATTCTTCAAGGCATTTTTACTTTTCTGTTAAGATCTAGTTCCATTGAATCAAATCTCTGCTCTTCTACTTGTTGCAATTTATTTTTCCTTGATTAATTTCTGCAATCCCACATCCCTGACCCATTTAAGATTCAAGCAATTTACATTTCTTGTCATTTAAGTTTCTGCAATTTACATTGCTTGTTCTTTAAGCTTCCTGCCTATTTACATTCTGCACTTTAAGTTCATTGCTATTTACATTTTTCTACCACAATTCTCACTTAAATGTTAGCTTGACTAAACTAATCACCCACTGAAGTTGCTTGATCCATCAATCCTTGTGGGATCGACCTCACTCTTGTGAGTTATTATTACTTGAGGCGACCCGGTACACTTGTCGGTTGGATTTGTGTGTTGGAAATTCGTTTTTCCTCAAAAACACCATCAAGTTTTTGGCGCCGTTGTCGGGGATTGATTAGATCAACAATGATTAAGTGGGTGAGAAGTCTAGATCAAGCATTTTTTTATTTTTGTTCTCCGTTTTAAATTGATAGCAAGGTGTTTGAGTTATTGCCTCACTAAGAAATTCTATCTCTGTGACATGAATTTCAAATTTCATTGATATTTACAAAATACAAATGGAGTTCAACTCATCTTATGGTCAAACAAAATTTTACGGGATATTTCCCACCATCACCACCCTCTAATGGTGGATGGAAATATCACCAAGAATTAACAGAGTCTGAGCACTCCAATTCATGGAGATTTGCTTCAGAGACACAAGATGAGCAAGAGAATCATATGGGATACTTCCCACCACCACAAAATGATTCAAGTTATTATTCTAATGGTGGCTGGGAGTATCACCAAGGAATGAAAGAGCATTCACCCTCACGTCCCAATTTCTCATTTGAAAGTTCTTCATCACTTGATTATGCCTCAACACAAAGTTTCCTCCAAAATCCATACAAGTCATCCCATCAATCACACAACTCATTCCACACCCCTCAACACAGCTTCACCACAACATATCCACGTCACCAAAATTACTCTCAACTTTCATCTCTTGAACCACCAGATGAGGAATACCTTCAAGCCATTGAAATACATAGAAAACTCGTGGAAAGATACACACAACCCTAATCCTGGAAAGAAATCATCCTCAAGAAGATGAATGAGCCCATAGAGCAAACAAGGAGGAACTTAGAACCATCAAACAGAGAGGATGAAGACCAATTTGTGGGTGAGGAAGTGGAAAAGCAAGATGAGGAAGCCTCTGTGTCAAGTGAAATTTCAGTGAAAAAGGAAGAGGTGGTGGAAGTATTTGGACATGAGCCAAGGATTCTACATTTACAAGAGCCACTTGAGGTGACAATGAAACACAAAGATTCCCTCCCAGAGGCATTAATGGAAAATCATGAAGAAGAAAGGGAGGAAGACATTCAAGAGAAGTCACACTCAACTGAAGTAGAGAAGTACATGAAGGAAAAGCTCATGGAACCACCAATGCAAGAGGCTCTTGATAAAGAAATCACTCCAATAATCACACAGCAACCAAGTCTTGAATTCAAAGAAGTGAAGGCAACTAACAAGAGCATCAATTCTGTCTCTAATCCAGCAAGCAAGATCAATCAAGCCATTTGCAAAAGGAAGCTTGCTGAGGAAAGGCCAAGGCAAGGGACAGTAGCTGAATCTTCTCCCCCTTTGAGGTCATTCCTCTTAACAAACTGGAAGAAGAGGAAGAAAGTGAAGAGCAACATGTCAAGCTAATGACACTAAAAGAGCACTTGTTGGGAGGTAACCCAACTGTAGGTACATTTCTTTCTATGCTTTGCTTAAATTCAATAAATTGGCATATGGTTACATTCTAAGTTTGGTGTTGCCTTGCAACAAATTGTTTTCAATCTTTTTGGATGATTGCATCAAATCAAAAATGAAAGTGACACACCAAGATTTTAAGTTTGGTGTGCCACTTATTTTCTATGCAATTCATTCAAGCAACACCACTTGTCTGCATAACTATAATGTCTTTGCAGTGTTAATTTTCTTTTGGTTTGATATTTTATTATTCTGTTTACTTTAGTTAATTCTTTGTTTTTAATGCTTTCATTTTAGTTTGCTTATTTACTGTGTTTGTTAATACATTACCAAGAGAGCTTTATTCATGACAGATTATTGGCTTGGTGATTGTCTTTAACATACAACAGTTTCATTTAGTTTTGTTTTAAATAAAATTGACATATGATTGCATTCTAAGTTTGGTGTTGCTATGCAACAAAATTTGGTTCCAATATCTATTAGATACTTGCATCAATTCCAAGTGAAAGTGTCACACTAAGTTTGGTGTGCCACTTATTCTTTATGCAAAGTATTGTGCACACCTTCTTATGCTTGCAATCAAATGTCGCTGTCTCTTGTGCCTTGATTGTTATTTTTCATTTTTGCTTGCTTAAAACACATGTGCTACTAACATTTCATTGTGTAAGACATTCATGATCCATCTTAGCCCCATAGCCATTATTCTAATTGTTGCTTGAGGATGAGCAAGCACTCTAAGTTGGAAAGGGAAAGGGAAGAATTGGAGAAAAAGGACAATAATAATGAAGATGAACTACAAGGTTGTAAAGTTCCTTTTCCTCTCCTTTGTTTCCAGCACTTTAAATTGCATGATTGTCTTTATATTCTCTGTATGCATGTGTGGTATGAATAAGCGTAGCTTGAATTTTGATTTATAATATGTTGCTGTGGCATTATAACTACCAACTTGAGCTTTGTGAATTCAAAAGCAATAAAGCATCATGATCATAAACAAACAAGGAATTAAAGAAGATTTTAGCATGTGCATACAAGTATTGGAAAGCTAGTATGATTAATTGTTGCTCAATTGCATTGGATTTTATTTAATTGAAGTTTCTCATCTAGTACATTTTGTGAAATCTTTTAAAAATCATGAAAACCTTGAAAAAAAAAAGCAAAAAAGAGCAAGAAAAGAAAAAGGGAAAGAATGAGAAAGCTGAAGGCTCTGAGTACCAATGGCAATTTATTTGCTAAGTGCTTGTGGTGTTTATGTATCAAGCCAAATGCTTGAAAACAAAACACTTAGAAGTCAAGGCTAGGCTCAAGTGCAAAAGCACTCCCTCAAAGCTCAAGGTTCTGAGCATCAATGATTAGAGAGTCAAGAAAAGAAAAGAAAAATGAGCTTAATGAAGTCCTCTAATTAAATGCTTGTGGTGCTTATGTATCAAGTGGTAATACTTGAAAACAAAGCATTTAGAAGTCGTAGCTTTGTTATTAATTTGTGCTTAAATATTGAATGCTTTTGTACGTAATTGGAAGATTTTCTTGATATTTTAATTTTATAAATCTTGTAGAAAATAAGAAGAAAAAGAAGCAAAGAAGCACAAAAAAGGAGAAAAAAAGAGCTTTAGGGTACACTTTGAAGTTGGGGTACACTTTGGAGCCTTAGGCCACGCTTTTAAAAGCGTGGCCCATGACCAAATCAAGGAAGGAAGCAGCCAACACGCACACTGCCCTGCCCTTGCCAAGGGCAGGGCAGAATCGTGATGCACATTGAGGTTGGAAGCAAGAATTTCGCTAAGGTAAAATCTGGGCGCTCACAGCATGACCATGCCTCCTTCAAAGGGCTATAACTTGAGCTACAGACGTCCAATTGATGTGCTTCTAGTTGCGTTGGAAAGCTGACATTCAGAGCTTTCCAACAATATATAGCAATCCATATTTGGCGTACAATTGAGGCAGGAACGAGAGGCATCTTTAAGGGCAAAAACTAAGCGAAAATAAACTAAAGTGCTTCCACCAAGGCTCGAAGCTGGAGCCTCACTCCAAAACAAAGTGGCGCTCAATTTTCTGCCCTGCCCTCTTGGAGAGCAGGGCAATGTCGTGCTCCTCATGGAAAATCAAGGAAAAATTGCTCCTCAAGTGACCAAGCACCTAAGGGGAGTGAGGAGCGCATCATGACACGGTCCAAGGAAGTGAGTGCGCAAGACACACATGCAAGGCAACATTGCCCTGCCTTCCACAAGGGCAGGGCAGCATCTTCACACACCAAGCCCGCACCACGCCCGCACCACGCACGTACCACGCATCAATTTTCTGCCCTGCCCTCCACAAGGGCAGGGCAGCCTCCTGGGAACACCCATGGGTCAAAATTCAATTCAAATTCCCTTTGAACTCAAATCTTCACCAATTGAACCAAGGCCATCCAAGACCCATTTCCCTCAAATCCAAAGCAAGCAAAACCCACTCAACATGACTCAAAGGCACATGGATCAATTAAATTAGGATTTTCATTTTTGTAATTTGTTTTAATTTCATTTTCATTTTTCACTTTGAAAAGCCTATATAAAGGCATCACTCTCATTTCAGAAGGGAGGGGGGCTCCATTAGAAAGCTCTCTTAGTTTTCATTCTTGCTTTGGATCTTGGGTGAAGAATTGAAGAACTTCTGTTTCAATCTCACCTTGAGATCTCTTCTTTAATTTTCTGCATAATTGAATTCTACTTTCTGTTCATTTCTTCTTCTTCTGTGATTCTGCAATTTGCTTTCCTTTATTTCTTTTGCAATTGTTCTTGTTGGATCAAGGAAGGATTTGAGATCTAGACTTGTTATCTAGTCTCCTCCACTCCTGAGATCTTCAATCACTTTTAATTTGCTACAACTTAAGCATTGCTTTTCTGTTTTAAATTCTTCAAGGCATTTTTACTTTTCTGTTAAGATCTAGTTCCATTGAATCAATTCTCTGCTCTTCTACTTGTTGCAATTTATTTTTCCTTGATTAATTTCTGCAATCCCACATCCCTGACCCATTTAAGATTCAAGCAATTTACATTTCTTGTCATTTAAGTTTCTGCAATTTACATTGCTTGTTCTTTAAGCTTCCTGCCTATTTACATTCTGCACTTTAAGTTCATTGCTATTTACATTTTGCTGCCACAATTCTCACTTAAATGTTAGCTTGACTAAACTAATCACCCACTAAAGTTGCTTGATCCATCAATCCCTGTGGGATCGACCTCACTCTTGTGAGTTATTATTACTTGATGCGACCCGGTACACTTGCCGGTTGGATTTGTGTGTTGGAAATTCGTTTTTCCTCAAAAACACCATCAGTCCTCTGTCAAGCTAATGACATTAAAGAAGCCCTTGTTGGGAGGCAACCCAATGTTTTATAATTATCTATTTTCCTTTGTTATTTTATGTTTTCTGTAGGTTGATGATCATGAGAAGTCACAAAATCAATTGAAAAAGCAAAAACAAAAAGAAAAACAGGAAGAAAAACAGCACACCCTGGAGGAAGAACCTACTGGCGTTTAAACGCCAGTAAGGCTAGCAGATGGGCGTTTAACGCCCAGTCTGGCACCATTCTGGGCGTTTAACACCAGAAAGGGGCACCAGACTGGCGTTAAACGCCAGAAAAGGGCAAGAAGTTGGCGTTAAACACCAGAAATGGGCACCAACCCGGCGTTTAACGCCAGAATTGGCTAAAAACGCAATTTTGCATGCCATTTGGTGCAGGGATGACTTTTCCTTGACACCTCAGGATCTGTGGACCCCACAGGATCCCCACCTACCCTACCACTCTCTCTCTTCTTCACCCATTCACCAATCACCTCACCACCTCTTCCCCAAAAACCCTTCACCTATCAAATCCCATCTTTCTCTTCACCACTCACATCCATCCTTCATAAAACCCCACCTACCTCACCATTCAAATTCAAACCACTTTCCCACCCAAACCCACCCATACATAGCCGAACATCACCCTTCCCCCTCTCCTATATATACCCATCTTCACTCCTTCATTTTCACACAACCTACACACCACTTCTTCCCCTTCTTGGCCGAACACAAAGCCATTCCATTCTTTCTCGTTTCTTCTTCTTCTACTCTCTTCTTCCTTCTTTTGCTCGAGGATGAGAAAACCTTTTAAGTTTGGTGTGGTAAAAGCATTGCTTTTTGTTTTTCCATAACCATTTATGGCATCCAAGGCCGGAGAAACCTCTAGAAAGAGGAAAGGGAAGGCAAAAGCTTCTACCTCCGAGTCATGGGAGATGGAGAGATTCATCTCAAGGGTGCATCAAGACCACTTCTATGAAGTTGTGGCCTTGAAGAAGGTGATCCCCGAGGTCCCTTTCAAACTCAAAAAGAGTGAATATCCGGAGATCCGACATGAGATCCGAAGAAGAGGTTGGGAAGTTCTTACCAACCCCATTCAACAAGTCGGAATCTTAATGGTTCAAGAGTTCTATGCCAATGCATGGATCACCAAGAACCATGATCAAAGTGTGAACCCGGATCCAAAGAATTGGCTTACTATGGTTCGGGGGAAATACTTGGATTTTAGTCCGGAAAGTGTAAGGTTGGCATTCAACTTGCCCATGATGCAAGGAGATGAACATCCTTACACTAGAAGGGTCAACTTTGATCAAAGGTTGGACCAAGTCCTCACAGTCATATGTGAAGAGGGCGCCCAATGGAAGAGAGATTCAAGAGGGAAGCCGGTTCAATTGAGAAGGCATGACCTCAAACCCGTGGCTAGAGGATGGTTAGAGTTTATACAACACTCAATTATTCCCACTAGCAACCGTTCCGAAGTTACCATAGACCGGGCTATCATGATTCATAGCATCATGATTGGAGAAGAAATAGAAGTTCATGAGGTCATATCCCAAGAACTTTATAAGGTGGCAGACAAGTCTTCTACCTTGGCAAGGTTAGCCTTTCCTCATCTCATTTGTCACCTCTGTTATTCAGTTGGAGTTGACATAGAGGGAGACATCCCCATTGATGAGGACAAGCCCATCACTAAGAAGAGGATGGAGCACACAAGAGACCCCACTCATCATGAGATTCCTGAGATTCCTCAAGGGATGCACTTTCCTCCACAAAACTATTGGGAGCAATTAAACACCTCCCTAGGAGAATTGAGTTCCAACATGGGACAACTAAGGGTGGAGCACCAAGAACACTCCATCATCCTCCATGAAATTAGAGAAGACCAAAGAATCATGAGAGAGGAGCAACAAAGACAAGGAAGAGACATTGAGGAGCTCAAGCACTCCATAGGATCTTCAAGAGGAAGAAAGAGCCGCCATCACTAAGGTGGACCCGTTCTTTAATTTCCTTGTTCTTTATTTTTCTATTTTTCGAATTTTAATGCTTATGTTTATCTATGTTTGTGTCTTGTGATCATTAGTGTCTTAGTGTCTATGCCTTAAAGTTATGAATGTCCTATGAATCCATCACCTCTCTTGAAAAAAAAAATTGTTCTTAATTGAAAAAGAAAAGAATTGCATGAATTTTGAATTTTATAACAGTTTAATTATTTTGATGTGGTGGCAATATTTTTGTTTTTTGAATGTATGCTTAAACAGTGCATATGTCTTTTGAATTTGTGATTCATGAATGTTGGCTCTTGAAAGAATGATGAAAAAGGAGACATGTTACTGAGGATCTGAAAAATCATTGAAATGATTCTTGAAGCAAGAAAAAGTAATGAAACGAAAAAAAAAATCGAAAAAAAAGGGGAGAAAGAAAAAGAAAAAGAAAGAGAAAAAGAAAGAAAAAAAAAGAAATAAAGTTGTGATCCAAGGCAAAAAGAGTGTGCTTAAGAACCCTGGACACCTCTAATTGGGGACTCTAGCAAAGCTGAGTCACAATCTGAAAAGGTTCACCCAATTATATGTCTGTGGCATGTATGTATCCGGTGGTAATACTGGAAGACAGAGTGCTTTGGGCCACGGCCAAGACTCAATAAGTAGCTATGTTCAAGAATCATCATACTTAACTAGGAGAATCAATAACACTATCTGGATTCTGAGTTCCTAAAGAAGCCAATCATTCTGAATTTCAAAGGATAGAGTGAGATGCCAAAACTATTCAGAGGCAAAAAGCTAAAAGTCCCGCTCATCTAATTAATACTGATCTTCATAGATGTTTTTAGAATTCATTGCATATTCTCTTCTTTTTATCTTGTTTGATTTTCAGTTGCTTGAGGACAAGAAAAAATTTAAGTTTGGTGTTGTGATGAGCGGATAATTTGTACGCTTTTTGGCATTGTTTTTAGTATGTTTTTGGTATGATCTAGTTAGTTTTTAGTATATTTTTATTAGTTTTTAGTTAAAATTCACTTTTCTGGACTTTACTATGAGTTTGTGTGTTTTTCTGTGATTTCAGGTATTTTCTGGCTGAAATTGAGGGACCTGAGCAAAAATCTGATTCAGAGACTGAAAAGGACTGCAGATACTGTTGGATTCTAACCTCCCTGCACTCCAAGTGGATTTTCTGGAGCTACAGAAGCCCAATTGGCGCGCTCTCAACGGCGTTGGAAAGTAGACATCCTGGGCTTTCCAGCAATATATGATAGTCCATACTTTGCCCAAGATTTGATGGCCCAAACCGGCATTCAAAGTCACCCTCAGAATTCCCAGCGTTAAACGCCGGAACTGACACCAAAGTGGGAGTTAAACGCCCAAACTGGCATAAAAGCTGGCAGTTAACTCCAAGAAGAGTCTCTACACGAAAATGCTTCATTGCTCAGCCCAAGCACACACCAAGTGGGCCCGGAAGTGGATTTTTATGTCATTTACTCATCTCTGTAAACCCTAGGCTACTAGTTCTCTATAAGTAGGACCTTTTACTATTGTATTTAAAAATCTTGGTAGCTACCTTTGTTCTTATGCTATCTTAGATCATTGGGAGGCTGGCCATTCGGCCATGCCTAGACCTTGTTCTTATGTATTTTCAACGGTGGAGTTTCTACACACCATAGATTAAGGTGTGGAGCTCTGCTGTACCTCGAGTATTAATGCAATTACTAATGTTCTTCTATTCAATTCCGCTTGTTCTTGTTCTAAGATACCACTTGTTCTTCAACTTGATGAATGTGATGATCCGTGACACTCATCATCATTCTCACCTATGAACGTGTGACTGACAACCACCTCCGTTCTACCTTCGATTGGGTGGATATCTCTTGGATTCCTGATACACGATGTATGGTTGATCGCCTGACAACCGAGTGCTCGCCTGACAAACGAGCCAGCCATTCCGTGAGATCAGAGTCTTCGTGGTATAGGCTAGAACTGATGGCGGCATTCAAGAGAATCCGGAAGGTCTAACCTTGTCTGTGGTATTCTGAGTAGGATTCAATGATTGAATGACTGTGACGTGCTTCAAACTCCTGAGGGCGGGGCGTTAGTGACAGACGTAAAAGAATCACTGGATTCTATTCCGGCCTGATTGAGAACCGACAGATGGATAGCCGTGCCGTGACAGGGTGCGTTGAACATTTCCACTGAGAGGATGGGAGGTAGCCACTGACAACGGTGAAACCCTTGCTTAAGCTTGCCATGGAAAGGAGTAAGAAGGATTGGATGAAGACAGTAGGAAAGCAGAGAGACGGAAGGGACAGCATCTTCATACGCTTATCTGAAATTCCTACCAATGAATTACATAAGTATCTCTATCTTTACCTTTATGTTTATTTTGTTTATCACCCATATCCATTTGAGTTTGCCTGACTGAGATTTACAAGGTGACCATAGCTTGCTTCATACCAACAATCTCTGTGGGATCGACCCTTACTCGCGTAAGGTTTATTACTTGGACGACCCAGTACACTTGCTGGTTAGTTGTGCGAAGTTGTGTTTATGCCATGGTATTGAACACCAAGTTTTTGGTTTCATTACCGGGGATTATTTGAGTTGTGAAAAGTATTGATCACAATTTCGTGCACCAAGCACTGCAATCCCTGTTCATCTTTATTGTCTGTCCACCCTTCAATGGACTTTTTCTGGCTAGTAGCTCCTTTATATACTTGATGTAGAAAGGCATTTTCTGGAGGGCCTTAATGAATGGTATATTTACATCAAGAGATGCAAACATATCGAGGAACCTTGAATACATTCTTTGGCTTTTCATGATTTCTCCACTTTGCATGCTTTCCTCTTCACTCCTTTGATCCATTCCAAGCCTTTTCAATCTGAAATCACTAACAAACACATCAAGGCATCTAGTGGAATCAAAGGGAGATTAAAATCATCAAGTTAAAGGCCTAAAAAGCATATTTTCACATCTAAGCACAAATAAAGAGACAATCACAAAATCATGCTAATTCATTCAATAAATGTGAGTAAAAGGTGTTAAAATTTCCTAAAATCAATACAAGATAAACCTTACAAATGGGGTTTATCAACCTCCCCACACTTAAACCAAGCATGTCCTCATGCTTAAACTAAGAATGAAGTAAAGGGCATGACATTTATTCAATGGAACTAAACTATATGTAACCTATCTAAATGCAACTATCTAAATGAATGCAATTGCTTTGTCAAAATAAATCAATTCCCAAGAAGCATATATGCACAAGGGCTAAGGACTAGCAAGTCTAATCCACAATTGAATTGAGTTATTAAATATTTTTACAAACTTTCATGAAAAGAGATGATCATATGTGGAAACATGTAATTGAGCATCAAACCCTCACCGGATGTATTTGCACTCTATTCGCTCAAGTGTTTAGGGTTAATTCTCTTAATTCTCTCCTAATCATGCTTTCCAAGATTTGTTCTTCTTCTAATAATCGACATATATTTCATGCATGCACACATCTATCATGAGGTCTTTTTTTTAGGTTGTAATGGGGTTAGGGTCAAGGTAGGATGCATATATGGTCAAGTGAGCTTGAACTTTGAATCTTTGATAAGCTTAAACTTTCCACCTAACCTATATAATAACCTATACAATTAAATGCTAACCTAACTACCCATCCTTTCACTTTTCACATACTCATGCATTTCCTTTTCATTTCACAACACTTATGCATTGATTCTTTATTGAGCTTTACTTTGCTTTGGGGCATTTTGTCCTCTTTTTATTTCTTTCTTTTTCTTTGTTTCTTTCTTTTTCTATTTTTTTTTCTTTTCCATATCATTTTTCTTTTCTTTTCTTTTTTTCTTTTGTTTTTCTCATTTTTTTCTTTCTTTCAAACTATATAGAAGAACATCAATGCATAAAATCTAACATTTGATTAATACATGAGTATGTACCCAATTCCCAATATTTATAACAAATGATACAAAACTACCCTTTTATGCACCCAATGTCCCAAAATTTCCCACATTTGAATGATACTCACACACACTAGCCTAAGCCAATCAAAGATTCAAATTGAGGACTTTTATTATTTTTCGCTTTACGGCTTGTATTGTGCTAAAATAAGAACAAGTGGGTTAAGCGTAGGCTCAAAGTTGGCTAACAATGGAAGATAAAAGGTAAGGCCATTTGGGTAAGTGAGCTAAATGAAGTGATGGCCTCAATCATATAAGTGCATGAATACACAAAATAATGGAAATAGAGAATCAAACAAATCAAATATTACAATCATAGAAAGAGAATAATGCACACAAGAAGGAAAAAATAAGTGATTATAAGACGTAACCACACCATTAGGCTCAAATCTCACAAGCTTGTGTTCTTGGCTCAAAAACCATGTTCCACAAAATATATATATAATTCAAGCAAGTTTTATGAAAAGTTTTCACTCAATTCATGAGGTGCCCTATAGATAGACTAAGCTTATTTTGTATATATATGGAAAATTAAGAAAATGCAAGTAAGAATCCTAAAAACCCAAAATGAAATGCAAAAGTGTTGAGATTAGAAATTTGTCACCCAAAATCGCCGATCGGTCAGACGACCTCCCCACACTTAAAAGTTTGCACCGTCCTCGGTGCACTCAAAGATGAGCAAGGGGGTATTACGACTTTTCGGATTGCTACCTTCAGCTGATAGGTCAACTGGTGCTGCGTGCTCTTTATCCGCTTCTGTTATTGCTTGTGGTGCATCAATCATGAAAAACAGAGAATAACACCAAAAGATGAGAAGATATAAAAGCAAAGAAGCATACATTGTTGGAATGAGGTAAGTCCTTAAAATGAGGTGAGTGAATAAGTTATGACATTAATGACAAATAAGTGTGTGAATTCTAAATTCCGTGGTTTAGAACACACACTAGCATAAAAATCGATGTCACAAAAGAAGTATACACTTCACTTATCCTAGTGTGCTTGAGATGCTTTAAGTGAACTTGTAAGGTAAAACAAGCATTGAAGAAGCATGAAGTTATTCAAGCTATAAGCATATGGATGCATATGATCATGAAATACAATGCATTAAGGTAAATGCACAACATCATCCATCAAGAAGTTGCCTAATCAAGGAATAAGGTTCAAATCACATGGTGGCCAAATCATGCAATTCAAGAAGAGTTACAAGCTCGAAGGCAATACTCAACACTTGGTATTCTTAAAAGGTAAGCATGAAAAAAACTCAAAACCAAGTAGCAAAATATAACCTCAACAATAGAATCCAACAAAGTTTATAAACATAATGATGTTAAGATAACATCCCTTTTTAATACTCAGCAGCAATTAATGGTAAACAAGAATAACAATCCAACACTTACAATGAGAAAGAGAAAAATAAATGAAAACTAACTAAAACTAACTAATCAACTAACTAACTAACTAATTAACTAACTAAAATAAATGGTTATCAATGGTGTTTCAGAGTGTTGGATGAGGGGTAGAATAAGGGAAGAAGAAAGGAGAATGAAAGAAATGGAAAGAGGAAAAGAAAAAAAATATGTTGAAGGAAGGACATCCGCGGGTATGCGCGCATGGCGCGTGCGTGCGGATGGTGGTGCAATGGTTACGATGCGTACATGTACATGGCACGCGCGCGCGGATGGCTTATTTCGAGAGTGACGCATACGCGTCATGTGCGCGTCCGTGCAAATTGGTTTGTGCGAAAGGCACAATGCGCGCGCAACGTTCGCACAACTCTCGGGTTTCTGGCTTGGGGTGGAATTTCTCAATCTACACGTACGCGTACATGGCGCATGCGCGCAAATAGGCAAAAATGCTTGATGCACGCGTACGCGTGCATGGTGCTCTGTTTTTCAAAATTTTTCTATGTTTTTGCCACAATTTAAGCATTCTAAACCTCCAAATAGCTACCAAAACACCTTAGAACCTTATTTAACATACTAAACTATCAAATATACTCAACAAACTAATCAAAAGACGAAATTAAACTAATTCTACCAATATTTACAAAAGAAAAAATGAAATGATATTACCATGGTGGGGTGTCTCCCACCTAGCACTTTTGTTTATTGTCCTTAAGTTGGACTTATGGGGAGCTCCTCTCAAGGTGGCTTGTGCTTGCATTCATCTTGGAACTCCCACCAATGCTTGGTTCTCCATTGTGCCCTAAGATTTCTTATGGATTGAGCCAAGTGTTGATGCAGTTCTTCACAAGCTTGGGGCTCCCAAAGTTGATCCTGTTCTTGTAATCTGGGATCCCACACTTTATTTTCACACCCGTCTTGAAGTTGATCATCGTTATTAGTCCACCCGGGTGGTAAGCAAGAGGAATTCTCAAGGAAGTGACCAAACATCCTCCTAGACCTAAGCGATTTAGCTCTATACCAACCCTTGCAATTAAGCTTTGAGCATACAACCATAATGAACCTAGAATGATGTTTCCAACCACTAACCACCTCCCTTTTACTCTTAAAGCCACAAATATGTCTAAGTTGACCATCCGTCTCAAGTAAACCATATTCAAGGGGAATAATAAAGCTTAAGTATAAGGAATTTACCCACTTGAATGAGAGAATGGCTTGGGGAGAGGTATCTACTCCCTTGTTTGCTTCCTTGTCAATCTCCACCTCTTCACAAACTTCTTCATTCTCAATCCTTTGTTCATCAACTTCATCTAACTCTTCTTCATCACTCAAGTCATAAATGGGAGGTTGAGAGAAATCTACCTCCACATCACTTTCAAATTCATTGGGAGAAGGTTCTTCAAATTCAAAGGATTCTTCACCAAGAAGATTGGATGCATGATCTTTATCACCAAGGGAACTCAATTCTTGCTTCATTCCCTTCAAGTCTTCATTCGAAATTTGTTTTGGAGGTTGTGCACTCTCCTCCTCAACATCAAACTCGCTCTTCTTGGAGGTATGTTCTATGGTTCTAGTTTCCCATGGAGGTTCTGCATCTCCTAGGTCTTCAATCACTTCTTCCTTGTCTTCAATGATTATAGGCTTCTCCAATTATTCTAATACCACATAGCATTCCTTCTTCTCCACCGGAGTTTCCAATCTCTTCTTCATGCTATGCTTTTCAATTGATTCTCTACATGTGACCATGGAGTGCTTTGAGTGCCCAAGCATTGGGAGGTTAAAATGCTTACTACCTTGGTCAAGGTAGCCATAAATTCTAGTGTCTCCCTTTGCATTTCTCCTTGCCCTTAAAGTATAAGGCTAAGAATTTCATCCATTGAGGATTGGGGTGAATAAGAGGGTTCATTGTCTTGGAGAAAGGGTTCATAATAGGAAGGTGGTTCTTCTTGGTACGGATGTGGTGGTGTGTATTGAGGTGGTTCTTGGGAATATTGATATTGGAATGATGGCGGTTCTATGTGTGACTCATATGGCTCAAAAGGTGGTTGGTATGGTGGATATGGATCAAGGTCATATGGAAGTATTTGGTGAAAAGAGGGCTGTGTTAAGGATATGGCTCATAAGCATATGGTGGCAGTTCTTGAAAGTCACAAGGTGATTCACCATAGCCATTGGATTGATATGCATCATAGAATGGCTCTTCTTCATAGTGCATTAGTGGAGGTTGTTGCCAAGAGCATTGATCATATGCATATGGCTCCTCCCACCTTTGAGTGTCCCATCCATGATACACATTCTCATTGAAGCTCTCATTGCCTACAACATAGTTAGAACCAAGCTCATAGCCAAAGTGAGAATTCATAGTAGAGAAACAAAATAAAACTAACAAAAACTAGAAAACAAGCAAAAGACAAGCTATTCACAATATTCACATATATACAATAACCAATAACATAACACCATTGCAATTCCCCGGTAACGGTGCCATTTTGATGATTGGATTTTTGACGGTCTAGAATTTCACTAATGAATTCTAAACCAACAATAATCCTTTCATACAAAAGACTGTTTGTCACTAAAATAAATCCCTAAATTTATAAACCGAAGTATTGAACCTCGGGTCATTCTCCCTAGGAATTGTAATAAAGTGCCTTGTTATTGGTTATGAGTTATTTTTGGGGTTTTGATAAGAAACATGAAAGATAAATGGCAAAAAGTAAACTAATGGCTAAAAAAGGTCTTGGCAAGATTTGGTGGTCAAGGATCTCTATCCCTATCACTAACCACAATATGAGAATTGGCAAGGATTAATCTCATTAAATCATCATCTAACTAGTAGTAAAGGAAAGTTAAATGAGATATATCAATCCAAGTCCATAGGTCCTAACTCTCCACTAATTCAATTAGTGAGAACTAGAGTCAATGGCTCCCAATCATCAATTACTTGGACATTAGTAACTCAGGAAGTCCTAAGTTACCTTTCCACGCCAAGAGCACAAAATTCTACTCTAAAATCCTTCCAAGAATTTTATCAAACACTTGGAAGGCAAACGAATAAAGCATAGTAATTCAATCAACAAGAATAAAATCTAACAATAATTATTGCAAGAAATTAATGAAAACAATTAAAAGGAACACAATTATTATGAATTAACTCTAATTGAATTGAAAGAAAAGAGAAGGAACAAGAGTAGATCTACAACAAAATATAGAAACAACATAAAGAAAATTACAACAGAAGAATAGAGGAAGAATGAATGTAACAACAAAGAATTGAGAATCAAGAGTAGAAGAAAGCATGAATCTATATCTAAATCTAAGAACTAATCCTAATCCTAATCCTAATTCTAGAGAGGAGTGAGAGCTTCTCTCTCTAAAACTAACTCTAAACTAATCCTAATGAGTGCGAATGATGGAATCCCCCTTTACTCTTCAATCCTTGGCTTTAAATAGCATTTTTGGCGCCAAAGTTGGTTGGGAGTGGGCCCCACAATGCTTGAGAATTTGTTAGGTGCGAATTCACTTAAAAATCAAGTATCAGCATCGATGCGTACGCGCACAGCACGCGTACGCGTCCATGTGGTAATTCGCAGGGTGCACGTAAGCGCCTGGTGCGCACGCGCATCCATGGGCGAGTTCAATTCTTTGGCTTTTCATGATTTCTCCACTTTGCATGATTTCCTCTTCACTCCTTTGATCCATTCCTAGCCTTTTCAATCTAAAATCACTAACAAACACATCAAGGCATCTAGTGGAATCAAAAGGAGATTAAAATCATCAAGTTAAAGGCCTAAAAAGCATGTTTTCACATCTAAGCACAAATAAGGAGACAATCACAAAATTATGCTAATTCATTGAATAAATTTGTGTAAAAGGTGTTAAAATCTCCTAAAATCAATACAAGATAAACCCTACAAATGGGGTTTATCACAGTTCCAGTATTTGCTGTGCAAGGGCTTACAGTTTCTGAGTTAATGGGCCATTCCTACTCTGGAGGGTTAGGTTCATCAACTACTGCCTTAACCTCTCCTTTTTTAGAGGTCTCAAGAGATGAGTACAAATGCTGATTAGTGGCAACTGTCTCAATAAGCTCTCAAGCGTCTCCAATGGTCTTCCTCATGTGCATGGAACCACCAGCAGAGGGGTCTAAGGAAACTCTAGCCATGTCTGGAAGCCCATAGTAGAAAATGTCTAACTGTACCCATTCTAAAAACATTTCAGTGGGACATTTTCTTAGCATCCTCTTATACCTCTCTCAGGCATCATAAAGGAATTTATTGTCTCCTTGTTTGAAGCCTTGGATGTCCAGTATCAGCTAGTTCATCTTTCTTGGGAGAAAGTATTGGTTAAAACATTTGTCCACCAATTGTTTCTAAGTTTTTAAACTAGCTTCAGGCTGGTTATCCAACCATCTTTTTGCTTGGTCCTTTACTGCAAAAGAAAAAAGCAATAATCTGTAGACCTCTTGGTCCACTCCCTCACTGTGTACTGTGTCAGCAATCCTTAGGAAATCTGCTAGGAATTATGTAGGCTCTTCATGAGGAAGTCTAGAATACTGGCAGTTTTGCTGCACCAGAGCAATGAGTTGAGGGTTCACTTCAAAGCTACTAGCTCTGATGTGAGGTATGCTAATGCTTCTTTCATAGAAGTTAGCCGTTAGATTTGTATATGATCCCAGAGTTTTCTTAAACTCTTCATTCTCACTTGGGTTCATGATTAGGAAAGTTAGAATATGAAGAAGGGAGAAGATAGAAGGAGTAGAAGGAGAGATAGAAGTAAAGAAGATAAATAACAACTAAAATATTATTATATATTTTTTTTATTTAAACCAAAATTAAAATTAATTAATTAAAAATAATTTAATTTCAAAAAAGAAAAGAGAATAGTAGAAGAGTTAGTTAGGAAGTTTTGAAAGAGGAGAGAGAGAATATAAGTAATTAATTAAAAAGAGATTTGAATTTAAAATAAGATAAGAGATAAGATAAGAGAAGATTTGAAATTAAAATTTAAAATTAGAAAAGAGATAAGAAAAGATAAAATAAAAAATTAAAAATATTTGAAAAAGATTTTATTTTAAAACTTAAAGAAAGATAAGATAGAAAAAATAAGGTAGAAAAGATAAGAAAGATAAGATAAAGAAGTTAAGAAAAGATAAGTTTTAAAAAGATTTTTTAATTTTAAATTTGAAATTTGAAAATTAAATTTTGAAATTTTAAATGTTGAAATCTTAAATTATGAATTTTTTGAAACAGTCAACAAGATAAGATAAATATTTGAAAAAAAAATTGATTTTTTGAAAAGGTTTAATTTTGAAATTTTGAAATTTGAAATTTGAATTTTGAAAATTAGATTTTGAAATTTTAAAAGTTAAATTTTAAATTTGAAATAAGGTAAGATAAGATTTTGAAAAAGATATGATTTTTTAATTTTGAAAAAATTTGATTTTTGAATTTTGAAATTAAGATAAGATAAGATAAAAAAATTTAAAATTAAAATATGAATTTTTTAACTTAATATTTCGAAAATTACTTAAAATAAAAATAAAAAATATAATTTTTTTGTTTTTGAATTTAATGAGGAAAGAGAAAAATAAGTAAAAGACACATGACTTAAAATTTTTAGATCTAATGCTCATTATTTTCGAAAAATTGGAGGGAAAACATCAAGGAGTACCAAACTTAAAAATTTTAAAATCAAAACACAAACAAAACTCAAGAACACTTTGAAGAAACACAAGAACACATAACAAAAATTCAAAGACTCAAAGAACTCAAGAACATAAAAAAGAACACCAAACTTAAAATTTTTAGAAAACTCGACACAAAATTTTCGATAATAAAAGAAAATAAACAAGAAAACACCAAACTTAAAAATTGAAACAAGATTTAAACAAAGAAAAATTGTTTTTGAAAAATTTTTTGAAAGAAGGAGTTAAAGACAATTATGAGGACGCCAAACATAAACTATATGAAAAAGGTTTTTGAAAAAGCTTGTAAAATTTTTTAAAATTGAAAAGCATGAATAGGCAGGAATCAAAACAAGAACAAAAATCAAACAAAGAAAAGAAAAATATTTTTGAAAAAGGTTTTTGGAAAAAAGTTTTTAAAATTTTTTGGAAAATTAAGGAAGAAGAAAACAAAAACAAAAAAATAAAAATTACCTGATCTAGGGAGCAAGACAATCCTTCAATTTGTCCAAACTCAACAATCCCCAGCAATGGCACCAAAAACTTGGTAGCACAAATCCCCACACCTTTGTACTGTTGTACCAGCAAGTGTACTGGGTCGTCCAAGTAATACCTGAGCGAGTCAGGGTCGGTCCCACAAGGATTGTGGTTTGAAGCAATCGATGGTTATCCTGCAGATCTTAGTCAGGCAGATGAAAGAGTAGGAGATGTTGGTATGCTGTTTTTAATTGCATAAAAATAACGGGAATAAATAAACAGGGTCATTAGAATTCAAAAGTCGTGTAAACTATGAAAAAAGAATAGTTAATGGTTGGAGTTGTTTAGTCTTTCTGAATTAAATCTGGTAGTACTGTTTCCTTTGTTTATGAATGATTTCTTCAATGGAAGGCTGTATGTGATTGACACTAGTTTGAGCAACTGCCAATACTCCTCCAGATCTGAACCCCAGGTTTAGTGTGGATCCATTTTGATTGAGGGTGAAGCTCGTACAATCCATTCTCCTTAATGATCCTACTCAAAAAGCCATAGACAATGTCGGATCTTCCAGATCAGAGAATGCTGCACCTTGGGTTCTAGCCTCTACCACAAAGACCCTAATTTCCCCAGAAATTGGCTGAACTGATCTCTTGAAAAGTCTCCAATGAAGTCGTGGATTAGCCGTTTGAGAGATGTATATTCAAGTTGTTGGTTCGTCCTTGTTCGGTGAAAGACGCATTCTGAACCCAAGTAGACGTGGGTGTTTGTCAGGCACGTTCGTCTTAATGTGATGAATAGAGCTAATTTGTCAGATCATCCTATTCACCATGATGAAGTACGAATATACATCCTAGAATTAATCAAATACGGATTGATGAGAAACAGTAGTACTTTTATTGATTCATAAGACCCAGCAGGGCTCCTCCCATCAACTTAGGAGGTTTAGAAACTCGTACTGAAGTGAAAACACAATGTAAAATGTGAATAATGTTTAAAAGGTTCGAAGATAATCTGAATTACATAAGTAAAATCCCCTAAATACTAAACAGATGACTAGTAAGGATAAAATAGTCTATTTAGTGCTAAAATCCACTTATGGGGCCCATTTGGTGATTGTTTGGGCTGAGCTTTGATGAGATCCACGTGCCATGAGGTCTCTTGGGCGTGGAACACCAGCTAGGGGATCCTCTTTAGGCGTTTGTACATTGGTCTCTGCTCTTTGGGTGCTGGACGCCTGGAAGGGGTTAGGAAGCTGGCGTTGGACGCCAGTTTTGGGCGTTCTAATCCGAAACAAAGTATAAACCATTATATATTTCTGAAACACTCTTCCGAAGGTAGGAAGGTCAGATCCGAACAGCATCTGCAATGCTTTTTCTGTCTCTAAATCAGAGCTCTGCTCCAACTCCTCAATTTTAGCCAGAAAATACTTGAAATTGTACAAAAACACAAAAACTCAGAAGAATCCAAAAATGAGAATTTAACATTAAAACCTATAAAAACTCAATAAAAACTAACTAAAAACTACTAAAAACTATATGAAAATGATGTCAAAAAGCGTATAAATATCCGCTCATCACCAGGCGAATAAGTCATCGTTTGCTCTGACAACCTCAATGAGAGGTTCCTTTAACTCGTGGGGGAGGTTTCGGTTCACGAAAGTGAATTTATCTTCCATGTCTACTATTAGAAACTTCTCCAAATCCTCCTAAGACTCTGGCCTCGGCTTGTCATCCACCCTCACAACTAAGTCTTCCAGGAACATCCTGGCTTCCTCTTTTGACTTTTTCCTTAATGAGAGACTGGCATTGTTGCAAGCTATTGCGTTCTAAATCTCCTCATATGGAACCCACGGTTCCATTATCCATCAAAAACTTCATTGTTAAGAACTTCGTGTATATGATAGCTGAGAGTTCGTTGATAGTCCTCCTTTCCAGGATGACGTTGTAGGATGTGGAGTCCTTTAAAACCACGAATTTTGCCATCGCAAACTTCTTGTTGTCCCCGATTCCCGGATAGATGGGGAGTGAGATTAACTCGTCAGGTTTTATATAGTTTTCGCCCAAACCAATGACCTCGTGTTGGTGGGTTTTAAGGTCGGTTTCTCTGAGTCCCAAGGCGTCAAACACGTTTCTAAACATGATGTTGGAATCAACTCCGGTGTCAACGAGAATCCGCTTTACCAGGGCCATCCCAACCATTGCCGTAATCACCATGGGTGGATTTTCAGAAAGATCATGGAACCATCGATCTTTCGGGCCAAAAGATATCTCGGGCGATTTCTTGAGCTGGGCCTTGGAATTTCCCAACGAGACGGCCAGGATCTTAGCATCCTTTTTGGCTACCGACTTCGATTTGGATGAAGCATCTTGTCCTACAACGATATTAATGACTACTGTTGGAGCGTTGTCGGTGCTTTCGAGGGGGAGGGGGGTGGGGCTGCCTTGGGTTCAATGTACGGCTGCGATCCTCGTCGAACCGTTCTCGCTCTCTCCTCCTTGGTTCTCATATAAACCGCGAGAACTCAGTCGGCTTGTGATGAGCGGATAATTTATACGCTTTTTGGCATTGTTTTCATATAGTTTTTAGTAAGTTTGAGCTACTTTTAGGGATGTTTTCATTAGTTTTTATGTTAAATTCACATTTCTGGACTTTACTATGAGTTTGTGTGCTTTTCTGTGATTTCAGGTAAATTCTGACTGAAATTGAGGGATTTGAGCAAAACTCTGAAGAAGGCTGACAAAAGGACTGCTGATGCTGTTGGAATCTGACCTCCCTGCACTCGAAATGGATTTTCTGGAGCTACAGAACTCCAATTGGCGCGCTCTCAACGGCGTTGGAAAGTAGACATCCAGGGCTTTCCAGCAATATATAATAGTCCATACTTTATTCGAAGAATGACGACGTAACATGGCGTTGAACGCCAAGTTCATGCTGCTGTCTGGAGTTAAACGCCAGAAAAACGTCATGATCCGGAGTTGAACGCCCAAAACACGTCATAACTCAGAGTTCAACGCCAAGATATGCCTTAGCACGTGAATTCATCAAGCTCAGCCCAAGCACACACCAAGTGGGCCCCGGAAGTGGATTTATGCATCAATTACTTACTCATGTAAACCCTAGTAGCTAGTCTAGTATATATAGGACATTTATCTATTGTATTAGACATCCTGGATTGTATTTTGATCCTGTGATCACGTTAGAGAGGGCTGGCCATTTGGCCATGCCTGAACTCTTTGCTTATGTATTTTCAACGGTGGAGTTTCTGCACACCATAGATTAAGGGTGTGGAGCTCTGCTGTACCTCAAGTATTAATGAAATTCTATCTTCTTTTATTCAATTCTCTCTTATTCTTATTCCAAGATATTCATTCGTACCCAAGAACATGATGAATGTGATGAGTCAGATTACCCTCATTATCATTCTCAATTATGAACGCGCGTGATTGACAACCATGTCCGTTCTACATGCAACAGAGCTTGAATGTATATCTCTTAGATTCCCCAACAGAATCTTCGTGGTATAAGTTAGATAGTTGGCGGCATTCATCTGGATCCGGAAAGTCCAACCTTGTCTGTGGTGTTCCGAGTAGGATCCTGGGAGTCCGGAAAGTCCAACCTTGTCTGTGGTGTTCCGAGTAGGATTCCGATCATGAATGACCGTGACGTGCTTCAAACTTTAACCTGCTGGGCGTTGGTGACAGACGCAAAAGAGGGATTCTATTCCAGTAGGAGCGGGAACCAACCGGTGATTAGCCGTACTGTGACAGAGTGCGTTGCATAGTTTTCACTGCGAGGATGGGATGTAGCCATCAGCCACGGGTGATGCCTCCAGACTGGTTAGCTGTGCGAGTGACAGCCGCACAGGTTATTTCCCCGTGAGGAATGAAAGTAGCCACAGTTGATGGTGAACCCCTATACAAAGCTTGTCATGGAAAGGAGTGAGAAGGATTGAGTAGAAGGAGTAGGAGAGCAGGTGTCCAAGAGCTCTACAGCATCTCCATCCGCTTATCTGAAATTCCCACCAATGAATCTGCATAAGTGTTCTATCCCTTTTATTATTCCTTTTTAATTATTATAATTACAATTCCTCTTTTTTCTGCCTGACTGAGATTTGCAAGGTGACCATAGCTTGCTTCATACCAACAATCTCTGTGGATTCGACCCTTACTCACGTAAGGTTATTACTTGGACGACCCAGTACACTTGCTGGTTAGTTGAACGAGATTGTGAAGAAAATAAACAATGCCCTCAGAGTATACATCTTTTATAAATACATAACAAGTGATCACAATTTCGTCCACCAAGTTTTTGGCGCCGTTGCCGGGGATTGTTCGAGTATGGACAACTGACGGTTCATCTTGTTGCTCAGATTAGGTAATTTTCTTTTCAAAAATCTTTTTCAAAATTTTTCTTTTATTTTTCGTTTTTCCAAAAATGTTTTTCGAAAAAAATCAATAAAAATACAAAAAAATTAGAAAATCATAAAAATCAAAAATATTTTGTGTTTCTTGTTTGAGTCTTGTGTTAATTTTTAAGTTTGGTGTCAATTGCATGCTTTTAAAATTTTTCTTGCATTGTTTTCGAAAATTCATGCATTCATAGTGTTCTTCATGATCTTCAAGTTGTTCTTGACAAGTCCTCTTGTTTGATCTTGATGATTTCTTGTTTTGTGTCTTTTGTTGTTTTTCATGTGCATTTTTGCATTCATAATTTTCATGCATTAAAGATTTCTAAGTTTGGTGTCTTGCATGTTTTCTTTGCATCAAAAATTTTTCAAAATTATGTTCTTGATGTTCATCATGATCTTCATAGTGTTCTTGGTGTTCATCTTGACATTCATAGCATTCTTGCATGCATCTTGTGTCTTGATCCAAAATTTTCATGTTTTGGGTCATTTTTGTGTTTTTCATTCAATATTTAAAAATCAAAAATATCTTTTCCTTATTTTCCTCTAAAATTTCGAAATTTTGGGTTGACTTGGTCAAAAATTTTTAAAAATTAGTTGTTTCTTACAAGTCAAGTCAAAATTTCAATTTTAAAAATCTTATCTTTTCAAAATCTTTTTCAAAAATCATATCTTTTTCATTTTTTTAGCATTTTCGAAAATTTCAAAAATATTTTTCAAAATATTTTCAAAATCTTTTTCTTATCTTTTTATCAAATTTTTGAAAATTAGCTAACAATTAATATGATTGGTTCAAAAATTTGAAGTTTGTTACTTTCTTGTTAAGAAAGGTTCAATCTTTAAATTCTAGAATCTTATCTTGTAGTTTCTTGTTAGTTAAGTAATTTTTAAAATTAAATTTTTTTTTTTTCAAATATCTTTTTCAAATATATCTTTTTATCTTTTGTCTTATCTTTTTCAAAATTTGATTTCAAAATATCTTATCTAACTTCTTATCTTCTTATCTTTTTCAAAATTTGATTTCAAATCTTTTTTCAATCAATTAACTAACTTTTTGTTTGTTTCTTATCTTTTTCAAAACCACCTAACTACCTATCCTTCTCTAATTTTCGAAAATTCTCCCTCTCTTTTTCAAAAATTCTTTTTAATTGTTTTAAATTTTAATTTTAAACTTATTTTTATTTCTAATTTTCGAAATTACATCCTTCTTTTTCAAAATTATTTTCGAAAATTTCTTTCTCTTCTCTTATTCTATTTAATTATTTAACTACTAACACTTCTCTTCACCTCTCTTCATCCGAATTCTTCTTCATCCTTCTTCATTCTTCTACCTCTTTCTTCTTCTACTAACCTGAGGGAATCTCTATACTGTGACATAGAGGATTCCTTTTTCTTTTCTTGTTTTCTTCTCTTTCTTATGAGCAGGAACAAGGAAAAGGGCACTCTTGTTGAAGTTGATCCAGAACCTGAAAGGACTCTGAAGAGAAAATTAAGAGAAGCTAAATTACAACAATCCAGAGGTAACCTTTTAGAAAATTTCGAACAAGAGGAAGAGATGGCCGAAAATAATAATAATAATGCAAGGAGAATGCTTGGTGACTTCACAAAGCCAACATCCAAATTTGATGGAAGAAGCATCTCCATTCCTGCCATTGGAGCCAATAACTTTGAGCTTAAGCCTCAACTAGTTGCTTTGATGCAACAAAACTGCAAGTTTTATGGACTTCCATCTGAAGATCCTTATCAGTTCTTAACTGAATTCTTGCAAGTCTGTGATACTGTAAAGACGAATGGAGTTAATCCTGAAGTCTACAGACTCATGCTTTTCCCTTTTGCTGTAAGAGACAGAGCTAGAATATGGTTGGATTCACAACCTAAGGATAGCCTGGACTCCTGGGATAAGCTGGTCACTGCCTTCTTAGATAAATTCTTTCCTCCTCAAAAGCTGAGCAAGCTGAGAGTGGATGTTCAAACTTTCAAGCAAAAAGATGGTGAATCCCTCTATGAAGCTTGGGAAAGATACAAGCAGCTGACCAAGAGATGTCCATCTGACATGTTTTCAGAATGGACCCTATTAGATATATTCTATTATGGTCTCTCTGAATTTTCGAAAATGTCACTGGACCATTCTGCAGGTGGATCTATTCACCTGAAGAAAACGCCTGAAGAGGCCCAAGAACTCATTGACATGGTTGCAAACAACCAGTTCATGTATACCTCTGAGAGGAATTCCGTGAATAATGGGGTCCCTCAGAAGAAGGGAGTTCTTGAAATTGATGCTCTGAATGCCATACTGGCTCAGAACAAAGTGTTGACTCAACAGGTCAACATGATCTCTCAAAATCTGAATGGATTGCAACATGCATCCAACAGTACTAGAGAGGTAGCTTCTGAAGAAGCTTATGATCCTGAGAACCCTGCCATGGCAGAGGTTAATTATCTGGGTGAACCATATGGAAATACCTATAACCCATCATGGAGAAATCATCCAAATTTCTCCTGGAAGGATCAACAAAAACCTCAACAAGGTTTTAACAATGGTGGACGCAATATGCTGAATAATAGTAAGCCATATCCATCATCTTCTCAGCAACAGACAGAGAATTCTGAACAAAATAATTCTAATTTAGCTAATATAGTCTCTGATCTGTCAAAGGCCACCTTCAGTTTCATGAATGAAACAAGATCCTCCATTAGAAATTTGGAGGCACAAGTAGGCCAGCTGAGTAAGAAAGTTATTGAAACTCCTCCCAGTATTCTCCCAAGTAATACAGAAGAGAATCCAAAAGGAGAGTGCAAAGCCATTGACTTAGTCAACATGGCCGAAAGCACAAAGGAGGAGGAGGACGAAAATCCTAGTGAGAAAGAACTCCTGGGACGTCCTCTAAGCAAGAAGGAGCTTCCTAATAAGGATCCTGAGGAATCTGAGGCTCATGCAGAGACCATAGAGATTCCATTCAATCTCCTTCTGCCATTCATGAGCTCTGACAATTATTCATCCTCTGAAGAGGATGAAGATGTGACTAGTGAGCAAGTTGCTCAATATCTAGGAGCTATCATGAAACTGAATGCCAAGCTGTTTGGTAATGAGACTTTGGAAAGTAAACCTCCCTTGCTCATTAATGAATTAGAAACTTGGATTCAGGAAACTCTACCTCAAAAGAAACAAGATCCTGGCAAGTTCTTAATACCTTGCACCATTGGCACCATGAGCTTTGAGAAAGCTCTATGTGATCTTGGGTCAGGGATAAACCTTATGCCACTCTCTGTAATGGAGAAGCTAAGAATCATTGAGGTACAACCTGCCTTGTTCTCATTACAATTGGCAGATAAATCCATGAGAGAAGCTCATGGGATAGTAGAGGACGTGCTAGTAAAAGTTGAAGACTTTTACATCCCTGCTGATTTCCTAATCCTAGATACTAGGAAGGAAGATGATGAATGCATCATCCTAGGAAGACCTTTCCTAGCCACAGCAGAAGCTGTGATAGATGTCAACAGAGGAGAGTTAGTCCTTCAATTAAATGGAGAATACCTTGTGTTTCAAGCACATGGCAATCCCTCTGTGACAAAAGAGAGTAAGCATGAAGAGCTTCTCTCAGTTCAAGGTCAAGAAGAGCTCACACAGTCAAACTCTAAGTTTGGTGTTGTGAAGCCACAACCAAACTCTAAGTTTGGTGTTCAAACCCCATATCCAAACTCTAAAGTTTGGTGTTGGGACTAGACAACATTGACTTGATTGCTCTGTGGCTCCATGAGAGCCACTGTCAAGCTATTGACATTAAAGAAGCGCTTGTTGGGAGGCAACCCAATTTTATTTATCTAATTTTATTTTATTTTGTTTCTTTGTTATTTTTATGTTTAATTAGGTACATGATCATGAGGAGTCACGAAAAAAATCAAAAAAATTAAAAACAGAGTCAAAAACAGAAGAAAAAAAATTTTTCACCTTGGAGGACGCGCGGGCCGGCGTTCAACGCCCAGAAGATGCATCTGGCGGGCGTTCAACGCCAGAACAGAGCATCTTCCTGGCGCTGAACGCCCAAAACAAGCTACATCCTGGCGTTTAACGCCAGGATGCGCACGCAGAGGACAATCTGGCGCTGAACGCCAGAAACAAGCTTGAAACTGGCGTTCAACGCCAGAATCAAGCATCACATGGGCGTTTAACGCCCAGAACATGCACCAATGGGCGTTTGAACGCCAGAATGGTGCATGAAGGCAATTTACACGCCTATAGGGTGAAGGAATGGTATTTCTTTTCACCTCAGGACCTGTGGACCCCACAGGATCCCCACCTCAGGACCTGTGGACCCCACAGGATCCCCACCTACCTTTTCTTTTAATCCTATTCACACTCTCCTAATCCAAATCTCATTCTCAATGTCACCCTTCCCAAAAACCTTCACCAATCACATCAATTTCTCTTCCCAATTACCCCATGCACCATTCACATCAACCTCCTCTTCCCCATAAACCCCACCTACCCCCATTACATTCAAATTCAATTTCCCACCCATTCCCACCCAAAATGGCCGAAACCTAACCCTCCCCCCCTCCCTATAAATACCTCCCTTTTCTTCTTCATTTTCACACAACATAACCCCTTCTTCTCTACCTAGCCGAACCCCCCTTCTCCCTCTCTACTCAAATTTTCTTCTTCTTCTTCTTCTACTCTTTTTTTTCTTTTTGCTCGAGGACGAGCAAATTTTAAGTTTGGTGTGGTAAAAAGCCTAGCTTTTTATTTTTCATTCACCATCAATGGCACCCAAGACCGGAGTTTCCTCAAGAAAAGGAAAAGGGAAGGCAAAAGCTTCCACTTCCGAATCATGGGAAAAGGAGAGATTCATTTCCAAGAGCCACCAAGACCACTTCTATGATGTTGTGGCAAAGAAGAGGGTGATCCCTGAGGTCCCCTTCAAACTCAAAAAGAATGAGTATCCGGAAATCCGACATGAGATCCAAAGAAGAGGGTGGGAAGTCATAACCAACCCCATGCAACAAGTCGGATTATTGATGGTTCAAGAGTTCTATGCTAATGCATGGATCACTAGGAACCATGATCAAAGTATGAACCCGAATCCAAAGAACTATCTCACAATGGTTCAGGGGAAATACTTAGATTTCAGTCCGGAAAATGTGAGGTTGGCGTTTCATCTACCCATGATTCAAGGTGATGAACGCCCCTACACAAGGAGGGTCAACTTCAACCAAAGGTTGGACCAAGTCCTAATGGACATTTGTGTGGAAGGCGCCCAATGGAGAGTAGACTCCAAAGGCAAACCAGTCCAACTAAGAAGACTGGACCTCAAGCCTGTAGCTAGAGGATGGCTGGAGTTCATCCAAAGATCCATCATCCCTACAAGCAACCGATCTGAAGTTACTGTGGATCGGGCAATCATGATTCATAGCATCATGATTGGAGAGGAAGTAGAGGTTCATGAAGTCATAGCCAATGAACTCTACAAAATAGCTGACAAGCCTTCATACATGGCACGGCTAGCCTTCCCCCACCTCATATGCCATCTATGTTATTCAGCTGGAGTTATCATAGATGGAGATGTCTCCATTGAAGAAGACAAGCCCATCACCAAGAAAAGGATGGAGCAAACAAGGGAAGTCCCTCACGGCCCCCAAGGAGAACATGAGGAAGTTCATCAACAAATGCCTCATGGAATGCACTTTCCTCCCAACAACTATTGGGAGCAACTCAGTACCTCCTTAGAAGACTTGAGCCAAAACGTGGAACAACTAAGGGTGGAACACCATGAACACGCCCTCACTCTCCAAGAAATAAGAGAAGATCAAAGAGCTATGAGAGAGGAGCAACAAAGGCAAGGAAGGGACATAGAAGAGTTAAAGAACATCATTGGTCCTTCAAGAAGAAGACGCCACTAAGAGGTGGATTCATTCCTTGTTCTTTATTTTCTTTCTGTTTTCGGTTTTTAAGTGTTATGTTTATCTATGTTTTTGTGTTTCTACTTCATGATCATTAGTGTGTAAACCATGCCTTAAAGCTATGAATAAAATCCATTAGTCTTTCACCTCTCTTAAAAGAAAAATGTTTTAATTCAAAAGAACAAGAAGTACATAATTTTCGAAATTATTAGTGAATTTAATTTAATTATATTGATGTGGTGGCAATAATTTTTTTTTCTGAATGAATGCTTGAACAGTGCATATTTTTTATCTTGTTGTTTATGAGTGTTAAAATTGTTGGCTCTTGAAAGAATGATGAACAAAGAGAAATGTTATTGATGAACTGAAAAATTCATGAATTGATTCTTGAAGCAAGAAAAAGCAGTGAAAAAAAAAAAGAAAAAAAAATGGCGAAAAAAAAAAATATAAAATAGAAAGAAAAAGCAAGCAGAAAAAGCCAATAGCCCTTAAAACCAAAAGGCAAGGGTAGCAAGGATCCAAGGCTTTGAGCATCAATGGATAGGAGGGCCCAAGGAAATAAAATCCAGGCCTAAGCGGCTAAATCAAGCTGTCCCTAACCATGTGCTTGTGTCATGAAGGTCCAAGTGAAAAGCTTGAGACTGAGTGGTTAAAGTCGTGATCCAAAGCAAAAGAGTGTGCTTAAGAGCTCTGGACACCACTAACTGGGGACTTTAGCAAAGCTGAGTCACAATCTGAAAAGGTTCACCCAGTTATGTGTCTGTGGCATTTGTGTATCCGGTGGTAATACTGGAAGACAAAGTGCTTAGGGCCACAGCCAAGACTCATAAAGTAGCTGTGTTCAAGAATCAACATGCCTAACTAGGAAAGTCAATAACACTATCTGAAATTCTAAGTTCCTAGAGAAGCCAATCACTCTAAACTTCAAAGGAAAAAGTGAGATGCCAAAACTGTTCAGAAGCAAAAAGCTACAAGTCCCGCTCATCTAATTAAATTAATATTCATTGATATTTTGGACTTTATAGTATACTCTCTTCTTTTTATCCTATTTGATTTTCAGTTGCTTGGGGACAAGCAACAATTTAAGTTTGGTGTTGTGATGAGCGGATAATTTATACGCTTTTTGGCATTGTTTTCATATAGTTTTTAGTAAGTTTGAGCTACTTTTAGGGATGTTTTCATTAGTTTTTATGTTAAATTCACATTTCTGGACTTTACTATGAGTTTGTGTGCTTTTCTGTGATTTCAGGTAAATTCTGACTGAAATTGAGGGATTTGAGCAAAACTCTGAAGAAGGCTGACAAAAGGACTGCTGATGCTGTTGGAATCTGACCTCCCTGCACTCGAAATGGATTTTCTGGAGCTACAGAACTCCAATTGGCGCGCTCTCAACGGCGTTGGAAAGTAGACATCCAGGGCTTTCCAGCAATATATAATAGTCCATACTTTATTCGAAGAATGACGACGTAACATGGCATTGAACGCCAAGTTCATGCTGCTGTCTGGAGTTAAACGCCAGAAAAACGTCATGATCCGGAGTTGAACGCCCAAAACACGTCATAACTCAGAGTTCAACGCCAAGATATGCCTTAGCACGTGAATTCATCAAGCTCAGCCCAAGCACACACCAAGTGGGCCCCGGAAGTGGATTTATGCATCAATTACTTACTCATGTAAACCCTAGTAGCTAGTCTAGTATATATAGGACATTTATCTATTGTATTAGACATCCTGGATTGTATTTTGATCCTGTGATCACGTTAGAGAGGGCTGGCCATTTGGCCATGCCTGAACTCTTTGCTTATGTATTTTCAACGGTGGAGTTTCTGCACACCATAGATTAAGGGTGTGGAGCTCTGCTGTACCTCAAGTATTAATGAAATTCTATCTTCTTTTATTCAATTCTCTCTTATTCTTATTCCAAGATATTCATTCGTACCCAAGAACATGATGAATGTGATGAGTCAGATTACCCTCATTATCATTCTCAATTATGAACGCGCGTGATTGACAACCATGTCCGTTCTACATGCAACAGAGCTTGAATGTATATCTCTTAGATTCCCCAACAGAATCTTCGTGGTATAAGTTAGATAGTTGGCGGCATTCATCTGGATCCGGAAAGTCCAACCTTGTCTGTGGTGTTCCGAGTAGGATCCTGGGAGTCCGGAAAGTCCAACCTTGTCTGTGGTGTTCCGAGTAGGATTCCGATCATGAATGACCGTGACGTGCTTCAAACTTTAACCTGCTGGGCGTTGGTGACAGACGCAAAAGAGGGATTCTATTCCAGTAGGAGCGGGAACCAACCGGTGATTAGCCGTACTGTGACAGAGTGCGTTGCATAGTTTTCACTGCGAGGATGGGATGTAGCCATCAGCCACGGGTGATGCCTCCAGACTGGTTAGCTGTGCGAGTGACAGCCGCACAGGTTATTTCCCCGTGAGGAATGAAAGTAGCCACAGTTGATGGTGAACCCCTATACAAAGCTTGCCATGGAAAGGAGTGAGAAGGATTGAGTAGAAGGAGTAGGAGAGCAGGTGTCCAAGAGCTCTACAACATCTCCATCCGCTTATCTGAAATTCCCACCAATGAATCTGCATAAGTGTTCTATCCCTTTTATTATTCCTTTTTAATTATTATAATTACGATTCCTCTTTTTTCTGCCTGACTGAGATTTGCAAGGTGACCATAGCTTGCTTCATACCAACAATCTCTGTGGATTCGACCCTTACTCACGTAAGGTTATTACTTGGACGACCCAGTACACTTGCTGGTTAGTTGAACGAGATTGTGAAGAAAATAAACAATGCCCTCAGAGTATACATCTTTTATAAATACATAACAAGTGATCACAATTTCGTCCACCAGCTTGCCCTCCCGAATATCTTGTTCGAGAGCATCTTTCAGGTCGAAACAGTCCTGAGTTTTGTGACCAAAACCCTTTTGGTAATCACAGTATAGACTCTTGTTTCCACATATCCTATTTTTCAGTTGCCGGGGCTTCGACAAGATACCTTTGTCTGCGATCTGGTGGTAAACTTCCAATATGGGTGCTGTGAGAGGGATATAGCTTGTAAACTTGCTTACCCGGGGAAATGGCTTGAACGATTTTCCCGACTTCCCTTCCTTATGCGTCTCTTTTGGTCTCTCGGTGTACCCAGGTTGACGAGTAGGTGAGCTGGGTGGCTGCCGCTTATTGGCTGCTACCGCTTGTCTAACTTTCTCATCATTGATGTATTCCTTTGCCACGTTTTTAATTTCTTGCATGGTCCATACGGGCTTGGTTGTAAGGTGCTTCTTGAAGTCTTCATTCAACAGGCCATTTGTCAGGCACAGGCTCGCTACAGAATCCATCAGGCCGTTGATATCTGGGAATTCGTCATTAAATTGGTCGAGGAATTTCCTTGTCGACTCACCAACTCGCTGGGTGACCCCTAACAGGTTGATCGGGTGCTTAGCTTTGGCTATACGCGTGGTGAACTATGCCAAGAAGCTGTGAGAGATGTCTGCGAAGCCCATGATGGACTCTCGTGGGAGCAGTTAAATCACCATATCGCGGGACCTTCCAGATTTACCGGGAAAGCTCGGCATCTGACGACGTCGCCGATATCCTCCAAATTCATTCTGGCCTCGAAGATCATCAGATGTTCTTGTCGGTTCTTTGTCCCATCGTACCTCATGTCTGTAAGCTTGTCAAAGTTTTTCGAAAGCCGGACTTTGAAGATCGAGGGTGGAAGGGGATTGCACCCATAATGATGGGGTCCTGTCATGTTTTTCCTCTCTCTCTCTTCTAGTCTCCCAGCAGCCTTCCGACATATCACGGGTGGAAAGAGATCGGGCATTAGTTCGTTCTCATTTGTTGTTCCTTTCAGGGCTTCTTCCTCGGTCTTCCAACCTCCTGATAGGAGATCGGGTGCAGGACAGGATTGGGTAATAGTCTTTGCTACGCTCGGGATAGTAATGGCACCATGCCGCTAGCTCCTTCTCTATGTTTCGCACTCGGTGACGGAGTTCCTGCATGATCTTTGAGCTATCATCGCTCGTACAGTCGAACAGGCATCTTTTGGGAGATCTGGAAGGAGGGTCACTCCGACGGGACCGTAGTCCCGAGGGTTCTTGGGTAGAGGCTACTGATTCACTCGGAAACTGTCTCTCAACAATTTCCTACCGGCAAGTATACCAGATTATCGTCAAGTAAAAAGTCACAGTAGAGTGAGGTCGAATTCCATAGGGAATGGTTGGTTGATCAATGTTAATTGGTGAATTATACTAGTTGAGCGAAATCAGATTTGGTTGAGAATTGTAGAAAGTAAATTTGGCAGGAAACTTAAATTGCAAGAAATTAAATGACAGAAATTAAATTGCGTGAAATTAAATGACAGAAGTTTAAATTGCAAGAATCTAAATGGGAATGGGGAATTAGCATGAAATTAAAGAGCAGAATATAAAAGAATGGGTAGATCAGAGATGGGGATTCATTGGGTTTTGGGGGATATTGAACTCTCCGGATCAAATCATTTTCATTTCTTCCTCAATCAATGCATTCATTGACATTTGGTGTACGAAATTGCAATCACACTTTTTCAATTCCGCACAACTAACCAGCAAGTGCACTAGGTTGTCCAAGTAATACCTTACGTGAGTAAGGGTCGATCCCACGGAGATTTTCGGCTTGAAGAAAGCTATGGTTATCTTGTAACTCTTAGTCAGGATATCAATAATTATCAGGGTTGATTGTGAAAAGTAAAAGAACATGAAAAAAGTACTTGTTTTGCAGTAATGGAGAACAGGTTGAGGTTTTGGAGATGCTCTATCTTCTGAATCTCTGCTTTCTTAATGTCTTCTTCTTCATGCACGCAAGGCTTCTGTCATGGCAAGCTGTATGTAGGTTTCACCGTTGTCAATGGCTACCTCCCATCCTCTCAGTGAAAATGTTCAACGCGCTCTGTCACAGCACGGCTAATCATCTGTCGATTCTCAATCAGGTTGGAATAGAATCCAGTGATTCTTTTGCGTCTGTCACTAACGCCCAGCCTTCAGGAGTTTGAAGCTCGTCACAGTCATTCAATCCTTGAATCCTACTCAGAATACCACAGACAAGGTTTAGACCTTCCGGATTCTCTTGAATGCCGCCATCAGTTCTAGCTTATACCACGAAGATTCTGATTAAAGAATCCAAGAGATATCTACTCAATCTAAGGTAGAACGGAGGTGGTTGTCAGGCACACGTTCATAGGTGAGAATGATGACGAGTGTCACGGATCATCATATTCATCAAGTTTAGGAACAAGTGATATCTTAGAATAGAAGCAAGCATGATTGAATGAAAAATAGTAGTAATTGCATTAATCCATCAAAACACAGCTGAGCTCCTCACCCCCAACCATGGGGTTTAGAGACTCATGCTATAGAGGATACAATGAGGAATGTGTAAAGTGTCATGAGGTACCGATACAATATAAAAAGGTCCTATTAATAGTGAACTAGTAACCTAGGGTATACAGAAATGAGTAAATAACGTAAAAATCCACTTCTGGGATCCACTTGGCGTGTGCTTGGGCTGAGCATTGAAGCTTTCATGTGTAGAGACTTTTTCTGGAGTTAAACGCCAGCTTTTATGCCAGTTTGGGCGTTTAACTCCAATTTTTGTGCCAGTTCCGGCGTTAAACGCCGGGAATTTTGAAGCTGATTTGAAACGCCGGTTTGGGCCATCAAATCTCAGGCAAAGTATGGACTATTATACATTGCTGGAAAGCCCAGGATGTCTACCTTCCAACGCAATTGAGAGCACGCCAATTCGAAGTCTGTAGCTCCAGAAAATTCACTTCGAGTTCAGGGAGGTCAGAATCCAACAGCATCTGCAGTCCTTTTCAGCCTTTTAATAAGATTTTTGCTCAGGTCCCTCAATTTCAGCCAGAAAATACCTGAAATCATAGAAAAACACACAAACTCATAGTAAAGCCCAGAAAAGTGAATTTTAACTAAAAACTAATAAAAATATAACAAAAACTAACTAAAATATACTAAAAACATACTAAAAATAATACCAAAAAGCGTATAAATTATCCGCTCATCAACATTGCTTGGCAATCTTAGATGATTGGATCCCAATGTCTTGGCTCACCAATCTCTCTAAGCATGAAAAATTGCCCAATGTCTTGATTTAATTTCTCAAGGGAAGAGTTGAAGTTCGGTCATTGATTATACCACACAAATTCATAGATCAAAGTATTGGTAGGATTAAATGTCACAATATCCATCCGACCCCCAATCTAATCCAATGTGAGAAAGCAATTCTAGCATGAATTCTTCATCCCTCTCTAAAGGATCTGAAGAATTCTAATTATGGATAGCTTCTCTCTGAAGATAACTATCCAATTGAATTAAGACTGAAAGCTTTCTAACAAAAATCAAGAGAAAAGAAAGAAGAAGAATAAGAAAACTACTATTGATCCATTAAATTACAATATTGCTCCCTAACCCAATGAAAGGGGTTTAGTTGTTCATAGCTCTCAAAATGGAAAATGAAATTGAAAGATACATTGCTCAAAATTGAAGAATGACTGAAAACTCAATTCAACAGAAAAGTCTAAAAAAATGAAGTAAAAGTCAGTAAAATTCCTTTCTAACTTAAATTCTAAGCTATTTATACACTTTCTTCCATTGGTCATCAATCTTTGAATTGGGCTTTTGGCCTTGATGGAATTGGGTTGAAAAAGATGGCTTCAATTGGTTTCCCTTGATGTTGAGAAGAGATCTGTTTGAATTGCACGTTCTGATGCTTCACGTTGGAGTCAATGTTTGATGGCCAACGTTGACTCAAACGCCTTTCAGAAGAACAACCAAAAAAATCAAGTACTTTGCTGTCATTAGCATTTGACTCAACGTTGGAGGGCCAACGTTCTGCTTACCCACGCGTATGCGTACCTGATGCGTTTGCGCCCATGGGGTGAAAATGCGTATCCGCACGTGCGCGTACTATACGTGTGCACGTGAATTCTCAAAAGTTAAGGTTACGCGTACGCGCCATGGACGTGTACGTGTCATTGCGCATTTTTAAAATCACAACTTTGAAGCCACAATCACGCACGTTGGCCTTCAACATTTGAGGTAGCGTTTAGGGTCGTTGCCTATCCATGCGTACGTGTCAGTTACGTGTGCACGTGATTTGTTAGAAATTCCAATCCACACGTACGCGTGCACGTCGCTGCAATTTTTCAGAATATCCAGAAAGATCATTTCTTTACAACGTTGGGAGTAACGAGGGATATCCAACGTTCCCTCCAATGTGAGCACCAGAAATTATGCAGAGAATTGCTCTGCTTTCCTTCCAACGTTTGAGGCAACGTTGGTGGTCTAGCTTGGCCACCAACATTGCTTCTTCTTCATCTTTTCCATGCTCCTTCTTTGACTTCTCTCTATGCCTTCCTTCACCTATCATCAACCAATATATGCATCAAAGCCTTGCTAAAGTCATGAGAATTCTCATCATTCTTAGCACACAAGTAATTACAGCATAATTCTCATGAAATTGCATCAAATTAATCATAGTTGGATGAATCTAGGTATGCATGAATTTCTACCCAATTTGCTTACTTACAACTCAAGAAAAGTGCATAAAACCTATTAAAACAAAGAAAAAGGCTAGTGCAACTAGCCTAAGATGCCCTCGCATCACAACACCAAACTTAAATCTTGCTTGTCCCTAAACAAGTACTGAATTATTAAGAATAAAGAGTGAAACAGAGGGGGATGTTCATATCAGCAAGTCATTATTATTAGCTAATGGGGTTTTATGCAGAAAAATGCAGTAACTTACTTCTTATTGATCTTTAGGCATAAAATGTCTCCTTCAAGTATCAGTTAACATAATGCTATGACCTCTTGTTATTCACTCATCCTTGGTAATTGCTTTCCTTTATTTTCTTTTCCTGTAAACTTTAGCTCAGTGTCATGTGTTGTGGCCGTTTCTTAGCTTATTTGTACTCAACACATATTCACTACAGACACTTGGCTCACAATTCTTCTTAAGACATTGGTGCCTAACACCTCTTTGGGTTACTAAATGTCTTGTAACTAGGTTGCTCTTGATAATGGACTTTTGGTTGATAATCCCGGGTTAGTTAACCCAAGTTACCAAGTGTTAAAGCACTCCATAGAACCTAATCATCCAAGCAGATCCTAATACAAAGACACCACAGGCATATGTCCTAAGGTCCAAGCTATTGGTGTCTAGCCTTATTCTTTGCTTCCTTTTGTTTTTGTTGCCACTTTTGGCTTTTCTTTTTCTTTCTTTTTGTTTATTTCTCTTTCACCCGAGGACTTTTATTTGCTAAGATTCATAGACAGCATGCTAGTTTTCACTAAAAAGAGCACAATCTATCCTTTTATTCATTATAAGCGAGGTACGACACAATCAAACATATATACCACCACTTACTGTTATTTTACTTTTTGCTAAAAAGGAACTATTTCATTTCTAGTTTAAACATTTCTTTTATTTAAATTGAAAACACCAAGGGAATAAGACAAGCATTCAAACAAGTGAAAGTGAAAGCACACACACCTAGGCTAGCTCACTTATTGCAACTTAAACACACAAGATGCAAAATTATTTCAACTAACAGTTGACTATTAACATGGCCGCATTCAGACTTCCAATTTACACATTTTAAAGTAGAAATGGTTGAGTGACAATACAACCTCTTGAAGCCCAGTTACTTCCTCTCTGTCATCACTATCTTTGGCTTTTGTGTCCTTCTTTTTCTTCATAGCTGATGGTGTGTACTCCTTCCAAGAGATTGATTGAATTTCTACAAAGTTATTGGAAGTTTCTTGTTCCCTAAGCACTTGAGAAATTGTTAGCATGCATATATATTTGTAGGCTTTTGAGCTTAGATGTGTGTGTGAACACCAAACTTAGTTTCTTGCCTTATGCAGAAATTTGGGTCTTATGTAGAAAACATCAAGTGCTTTTATTTAAGAAAGTAAACTATGGACCATAAAACAACTATGAACTAGATAACAGACTAAAAAATAGAAAACAAGCAACCTTTGAGTAATTTCTCTGATTGTTTGGAGCTGATAACTAGTTATGCTGACGGTGCAATGTGGTTTTAATGAAATCTATGGTGGAACACCAAACTTAGAGTCACAGATTCAACCTTAAAAGTATTTGGTGTGCAACACCAAACATAGCTCCTTGCAATGCAGTGAAACCTTCTTAACTCTCTTATTGACAAGCTATGAAAATAGAAATACCTATGGTTGGGTTGCCTCCCAACAAGCGCTCTTATAACGTCACTAGCTTGATGGTTAACTCTCTCAGTTGAGTCTGTATTTTGTCTTAGGCCTTTCCTTCATATCACCCAAATAGTGCTTGAGCCTTTGTCCATTTACAGTGAAGGTCTCCTGTGACTTTTCTTCCATAATTTCTATATATCCATATGGAGAAAACTTGGTGATAAGAAAAGGGCCCGACCACCTTGATCTTAATTTCCCAGGGAAAAGTTTCAGTCGGAAGTTGTAAAGTAGCACTTTCTGTCCTTCCTCAAAGCTTCTTGGTGTAATCTTGAGGTCATGTTTTTCCTTTGCCTTTTCCTTGTACAATCTGGCATTTTCGTAGGCTTGGGATCTGAATTCTTCCAATTCTTGTAGTTGTAAGAGTCTCCTTTCACCAGCAGCTTGGCTATCAAAATTCAACAACTTGAGAGCCCAAAAAGCCTTGTGTTCAAGCTCTAATGGCAGGTGACAAGTCTTAGCATACACTAGTTGATATGGAGACATGCCATTTGCTGTTTTAAAGGCTGTCCGGTATGCCCAAAGAGCATCATCCAGCTTCTTTGACCAGTCTTTTCTTGAAGCTCCCAAAGCCTTTTCCAGGATCCTTTTTAGTTCTCTGTTGGATACCTCTGTTTGGCCACTTGTTTGGGGGTGTAGGGTGTGGCAACCTTGTGCTTCACTCTATATCTCAAGAGGAGGGTCTCTAGTAGCCTGTTGCAAAAATGGCTTCCTCCATTACTGATGAGTGCTCTGAGAACTCCAAAATGACTAAACATATTCTTTCTGAGGAAGTTTAGGACCACCTTATTATCATTTGTAGGGGTTGCAATGGCCTCGACCCATTCAGACACATAGTCCACTGCCACCACGATATAGTTGTTTGAGTATGAAGTTGGGAATGGTCCCATGAAGTCAATCTCCCATACACCAAACAGCTCAAGTTCTAGGATGAATTGCTGTGGCATCTCATTCTTCTTGGGCAGATTTCCAGCCCGCTGACATTCATTACAGTTCTTCACTAGCTCTCGTGCATCTATGAATATAGTGGGCCAAAAGAATCCACACTGCAAGACTTTTGCTGCGGTTCTTTCTCCTCCAAAATGGCCTCCAGAGCAAGAACCATGACAATTTGGTACACGAAATCATGATACACACACTTTCTTCACAACTCCGCGTAGCTGACCAGCAAGTGCACTGGGTCGTCCAAGTAATACCTTACGTGAGTAAGGGTCGATCCCACGGAGATTGTCGGCTTGAAGCAAGCTATGGTCATCTTGTAAATCTTAGTTAGGCAGATTCAAATGGTTATGGGGTTTTGATAATCAAAAGATGAATAAGACATAAAATAAGATATAGATACTTATGTAATTCATTAGTGGGAATCTCAGATAAGCGCGTGGAGATGCTTTCTTCCTCCTGAATCTCTGCTTTCATACTGCCTTTATCTAGTCATGCATATTCCTTTTCGTGGCAAGTTGTATGTTGGGGGATCACCGTTGTCAATGGCTACCATCCATCCTCTCAGTGAAAATGGTCCGGCTACGGGTTAGGTAGGGATAATCATCTGTCGGTTCTCAATCGTGTTGGAATAAGATCCATTGATCCTTTTGCACACTATCACTGCACCCAACAATCACGAGTTTGAAGCTCGTCATAGTCATCCCATCCCAGATCCTACTCAAAGTACCACAAACAAGGTTTAGACTTTCCAGATTTCAAGAATGCTGCCAATTGATTCTAGCTTATACCACGAAGACTCTGATCTCACGGAATGGAGGGCTCTGTTGTCAGGAGAGGCAACCATGCATCGTGGACCAAGAGGCCAAGAGATATGCATTCAAGCTTGTTTTCATGTAGAACAGAAGTGGTTGTCAAGCACGCGTTCATAAGTTAGAATGGTGATGAGTGTCACTTGATCATCATATTCATCATGTTGAAGTGCGAATGATATCTTAGAACAAGAATAAGCTTGAATTGAATAGAAAATAGTAGTAATTGCATTAATTCATGAGGAACAGCAGAGCTCCACACCTTAATCTATGAGGTGTAGAAACTCCACTGTTGAAAATACATAAGAACAAGGTCTAGACATGACCGAATGGCCATGCCTCCCAAATAACATGAAACAATCAAAAAGGGTTCAAAGACTTGATCCCAAGATCAAAGATGATCAAAATATGAAAACAATAGTAAAAGGTCCTATTTATAGTGAACTAGTAACCTAGGGTTTACAGAAATAAGTAAATGATGCAGAAATCCACTTCCGGGGCCCACTTGGTGTGTGCTTGGGCTGAGCATTGAAGCTTTCACGAGCATAGGCTTTTCTTGGAGTTAAACACCAGCTCTGGTGCCAGTTTGGGTGTTTAACTCCAGCTTTTATGCTAGTTCTGGCGTTTAACGCCAGAAAAGGGTCTCTGACCGGCATTTTGACGCCAATTTGGGCCATCAAATCTCGGACAAAGTATGGACTATTATAAATTGCTGGAAAGCCCAAGATGTTTAATTTCCAACGCATTTGAGAGCGCACCAATTGGGCTTCTATAGCTCCAGAAAATCCACTTCGAGTGAAGGGAGGTCAGAATCCAACAACATCTTCAGTCCTTTTTCAGCCTCTGAATCAGATTTTTGCTCAGGTCCCTCAATTTCAGCCAGAAATTACCTGAAATCACAGAAAAACACACAAACTCATTGTAAAGTCCAGAAATGTGATTTTTGCATAAAAACTAATAATTTTATACTAAAATATACCTAAATCATGCTAAAAACTACCTAAAAATAATGCCAAAAAGTGTATAAATTATCCGCTCATCACAATTCCATAAAACTTCCCTTCCTTCCTCCTCTGAAATACATCTTTTGAGCAATCCATCTATGCATTTTTTGAATATGTATGACTCATCCCAAATAAAATACTTTGTATCATTGATGAGTTTCCTCTTCTGATGCTTGCTGATCATTGAAGAAAATTCCCCAGTAGCCTTAAAATTAGCAAAATCTGCGAACCAGGGTGCCTTATGAACCAGCATTAATTGCTCATCAGGGAAGAATTCATTGACACTTGATTTGTAGGTACCACTTTTGTTCCGAGGGTTACCTGAAACTGTAGGTCGTTCTCATACGAGATCTTCTGTGCTGGTCGGCACGGTTGTGTCCGACTTGATGATGGTGGCCAGAGCCGCCGTGTCCAACTTGTTGGACTTGGTAGTTGTGCTGATCTTTTGTCACTGGATGGAGGTGGTACCTGCAAGGGACTCTGATGCATAAGTTAGCAAGGGTATTGTTCCGACGTTTACATGAAACTGTAGGTCGAATTTAGTCGAGATCTTTTGTACTGGTCAGAATCAGAGTATGAGTTATACATGGGTGCTCCAGTGTATTTATAATGGTGTGGGGTGATCTTTTTAGATAAGATAAGTTAGTTATCTTATCTTATCTTATCTTATCTTTATGGGAACCGCCCTTATCTCTGTAGGTTTGGGCTGCCTTTGGATTTGGGTCGTGCTCCTCTATTTGGGCCCTCTATTGGGCTTCCCTGGCAATTTGGCCGAGCTCTTTGAAAAGAGGTCAGGTAGTTCGACCTGAAGAGGCCGATCGTCGCATTGCTAAGCATCCCGGGTCGTACAGCTTGACCCAGGGTATGAACAGTGCCCCTGCTCGAGCTCGGTCTTTCTTTTGAGGTCGAGTCTTAATTTTAGACTTCAATCCTTCTCTGGCAAAGCCGAACTCGAGCATTTTGTCGACTTCATCTTTGTAGAGTTCTCCTTAGAATGCGGAACATTTCTTTTGCTTTTCTTTAAAAGAGCGCGCTTTTACTTTAGTTCTTTTAGCCTGAGGAACAGGCAAGGTTTTAATACCCTCATTAATTGTTTATAATTGTGCCATTTCTCTTAGCCTTTCCATTTTGAATTTTGATTCTACAGAAAAATGGTTTCTCTTCTCCGTAACTTCCCTTTTCTTCCTCTCTTTTTGTTTTTGCCTGAAGTTTGCAGTTTTCATTTTTCTTCCCGTGACACTTGTTTCGGTAATTATTCTGTGCTTTCCTCTGTTTGTGAGAGGGCGACTTCCTGACTCTATTTCCTTCCTTCAATTTGAGGCTTTCAGTTTTCCTAGGTTGGTTCTTCTTTCCGCTCTCTTACTTCTTTCATTGTTTTGTATCACATTTTGAGAAAGTTTTGATCTTTTACTTCTAGGAAGTTTGAATCTTTCTTTGCTTGCTTTGTGTCTGATCATTTCTGCAATGTGTGTTATTTTTTATAGTTGCTGCTCTTAGGGCTTTGGGTTTTTGTTACTGCTCCCGATTGTGCTTTCTAATTTGAAATGAACTTGCTTCATTCTGAGAAAGATTACATTTTTTTATCATGTTCTACTTGGCATGCTTTTCCATTCGCTGATAGACTGTTGGGTGATGATGACATTTTTATGACTGTCTTGTATTTCGAAGCATTGTGGTTAGAATGAGGGTTTCTTCTGTTTGAGAGATGCCATGATGTAGACTTGAAAATTTTTCGTGTCTCCTTATTTTTCTACTGCCTCCAAAGGATGCCCCTGGATCTTTTGGCATAAGTTTCGGGTTTTCCTCTTGTTTGCTATGCCTGACTTTTCATTTATGCCCGAGCTGCTCTTCGTTGGCTTGCCCGAGGTGTTTGATTAGTACTTCGAGTAGTTTTAGTAATCCATCTTTTCTTTGATTGTAGGACTAGTTGGCCATGCCTTCTCGCAAAAATATTATAGAGACATCTTCTAAAGTTCCCGAGGGGATGTCCGACTGGTTGGACTCCCTTGTCTTAATGTGTTTTTCTGTTGTTAATGCTGAGTTTTGTGTAGAGCTGAGAAAATATCATATGGTTTGTGGTAGTGGTGCCCAGGAGAGGGATTATGAGCTTGTAGCACCTGATTCCGACGAGAGGGTTTGCTTTCTAACTTCAGTCGAGGGGGAGCATCCTTTCTTCTACGCCTATGAAATTTTTTCAGCCAATTGAACATTACTTTTCCTTTTACTGCTTTTGAGACCGACCTATTGTGGTCGTGTAACGTTGCCCCATCCCAGCTTCACCTGAATTCCTGGGGTTTCATCAAGATCTTTCAGTTGCTTTATCATGAATTAGGCGTCAAACTTTCTCAAACTCTTTTTCTTTATCTCTTCGTTTTGGCCAAGCCTGGGGCTTCTTCCAAAAAGAAAGCTTCTTGGGTTTCTTTTAGATCTGCTAAGGAGCATAAAGTTTTTACCATGTATGACGAGTCCTTTAAGGACTTTAAGAATTATTTCTTTAAAGTTTGAGCTGTTGAGGGGGCCCGCCCCTTTTTTCTTGATGAAAATGATGGGTCTGCTTTTCCTCTAGAGTGGCAAAAGAATGTGACAGTGTCTCGTTATACATGGGAGATGCTTGACGAGGTTGAGCAGGCTTTTGTGGTTGTTCTAGAGGACATATGGGGGGAACCCCCCCATCTTGAAACCAAAAAGTTTCTAGGAGATCCGTCCCTGGTCCAAACTGTGTTGGGTACTGTCTGACTTGTTTTTATTCTTTGTTTCTTAGATTTGCTTCTTCTTATCTTGTGATTGTAATCCTTTACTATGGTTAATTCTATTTTTCAGAGATGTCAAAAAATAATGACTCCATGAAGGCTTTCAAAAAGTTGAGGAAGGCTGCTGCTGCTCAAAGCATATCGGCCAAGGTGGCAGGAGAGGGGTCTTCTCAAGTTCAAGTGAAGCCGCTCGTGCCGAGTTCACCCAGGCCAAGGAGGGTGATCCCTACTCCCCGGGTTCGTCTGGCTGACCCTCCCTAAACCTTAGCTGCTGCCTCTGGCACTCCTCCTCTAAAAATGCAAAAAACATCTGAGCCCTTTAACCTTGATGCCCCTGATTTTGATGCCGTCAAGTTTGTCGACCAGCAAATTATCCCCTATGGAGGCCTTTCAATGGATGATGTGTCCATTCTTCATCACCTGGAGTTCATAACTAGAAGCAGTGTGAAGATGGCTCATATGGGTGTGGCTCTTTTTCGAACTGCTCAGGGTATCCCGGTTCATGCTACAAAGTCTTTTATGATGGAGGCTAAGTCGGAGTTTTATAGGATAAAAGGTTTTGAAGGAGGAGCTGGAGGTAAAGTTGGGGAAGGTGGAGAAGGAGTTAGAGGGTGAAAAGGCTAGCTCTGTGGCTTTGGGCTAGCAGTGTTGAAGCATAAGGAGAGCTATGTTTTGGCCTACCGAGAAGTAGTGCGTCTTAGGGGTGATTTGGAGACTGCCCGAGATGATTATACCGAGCTTCAGGGTCACCTTGTGGGTAGTGTGACTACGGCTTATAAGAACCTAAAGGAGCAGGTTCGGGTCTTTGCACCCGAGCTTGACCTCACTCTCTTCAGCCTTGACAATGTTGTGAGGGACGGTAAGATTGTCCCCGATGACCCTAACGATGATAATGTTGAACCTCTTCCTGCACCTGCCGCCAAGGCTTCTATTGTGCCGACTTCTTCAGCTCCTTCAGCCGAAATTGAGTCAGAGCCTGACTGCCAAATCTTGAACCGGGAGGATGGGACAGTGGATGCTGTACCTCTCCAAACTCGTCCTCCTTCGCCCCGTGTTGATGCGGCTACTGGGAAACCTCTAGATCCTCTTTAGTTATTCCTGATATGTTTGCGTATGGCCATGCTTGTGGGCTTTTGATCTTTTGTTTTTTGTAAATGGTGTTTGTTGACTGTTGACACTCTCTTAGTTGCTTGTTTAGCAAATTTATTTTGAAAAACAAAGTAGTTTCCTGGCTTTTTGGGCTGACTTTGGTGGCCTATGAAGCTTGCTATTATTATAACTTTATGTTTTTATATCTGTCTGTGGTGCACAAAATTGTGATCATCAACAATGGCTCCAAAGATTTGGTAGCGCTCTCAAACATGAATTACACTTAGTCACAACTCCGCATAACTAACCAGCAAGTGCACTGGGTCGTCCAAGTAATACCTTACGTGAGTAAGGGTCAATCCCACGGAGATTGTTGGTATGAAGCAAGCTATGGTCATCTTGTAAATCTCAGTTAGGTGGATAATAAATGTTATGGAGTTTTCGAATAGTAAATAAATAAAACAGAAAATAAAGATAGAGTTACTCATGTAATTCAATGGTGGGAATTTCAGATAAGTGCATGGAGGTGTTGTGTTCCTTCTGAATCTCTGTTTTCCTACTTCTTTCATCCAGTCCTTCTTACTCCTTTCCATGGCAAGCTGTACGTAGGGCATCACCGTTGTTAATGGTTACATCCCATCCTCTCAGTGAAAATGGTCCAAATTCTCTGTCACATCACGGCTAATCATCTGTCGGTTCTCGATCATGTTGGAATAGAATCCCTTGATTCTTTTGCGTTTGTCATCATGCCCAACAATCGCGAATTTGAAGCTCATCACAGTCATTCAATCCCGGAATTCTACTCGGAATACCACAGACAAGGTTAGACTTTCTGGATTCCTATGAATGCCGCCATCAATTCTAGCTTATACCACGAAGATTTTGATTAAGGAATCCAAGAGATATGCGCCCGGTCTAAGGTAGAACGGAAGTGGGTTGTTAGTCACGCGTTCATAGGTGAGAATGATGATGAGTGTCACGGATCATCACATTCATCATGTTGAAGTGCAACTAATATCTTAGAATAAGAACAAGCGGAATTGAATAGAAAATAGTAGTAATTGCATTGAAACTTGAGGTACAGCAGAGCTCCACACCCTTAATCTATGGTGTGTAGAAACTCCACCGTTAAAAATACATAAGTGATGAAGGTCCAGGCATGGCTGAATGGCCAGCCTCCAAAACATGATCAATAGTCTCCTAAGATGAATAATAAAATAAAACTTAGACCAAAAGATGTCTAATACAATAGTAAAACGTCCTATTTATACTAGACTAGCTACTAGGATTTACAAAAGTAAGTAATTGATGCAGAAATCCACTTCCGGGGCCCACTTGGTGTGTGCTTGGGCTGAGCTTGATCTTTACACGAGCTGAGGCTTATCTTGGAGTTGAATGCCAAGTTGTAGCGGGTTTTTGGCGTTCAACTCTGGTTCGTGACGTGTTTCTGGCGTTTGACTCTAGAATGCAGCATGGAACTGGCGTTGAGCGCCAGTTTACGTCCTCAAATCTCGAATAAAGTATGGACTATTATATATTTCTGGAAAGCTCTGGATGTCTACTTTCCAACGCCATTTAGAGCGCGCCATTTAGAATTCTATAGCTCTAAACAATCCATTTCGAGTGCAGGGAGGTCAGAATCCAACAGCATCAGCAGTCCTTTGTCACCCTTCTTAACAGAGTTTTGCTCAGGTCCCTCAATTTCAGCCAGAATTTACCTGAATTCACAGAAAAACACACAAACTCATAGTAAAGTCCAGAAATGTGAATTTAGCATAAAAACTAATGAAAACATCCCTAAAAGTAGCTAGATCCTACAAAAAACTACCTAAAAATAATGCCAAAAAGCGTATAAATTATCCGCTCATCACAACACCAAACTTAAATTGTTGCTTGTCCCCAAGCAACTGAAAATCAATTAGGATAAAAATAAGAGAATATACTATAAATTCCAAAATATCAATAAATATTAGTTCTAATGAGATGAGCGGAACTTGTAGCTTTTTGCCTCTGAACAGTTTTGGCATCTCACTTTTTCCCTTGAAGTTTAGAATGATTGGCATCTATAGGAACTTAGAATTTCAGATAGTGTTATTGGTTCTCCTAGTTAAGTTTGTTGATTCTTGAACACAGCTACATTTGTGAGTCTTGGTCGTCGCCCTAAGCACTTTGTTTTCCAGTATTACCACCAGATACATAAATGTCACAGACACATAACTGGGTGAACCTTTTCAGACTGTGACTCAGCTTTGCTAAAGTCCCCAGTTAGAGGTGTCCGGAGCTCTTAAGCACACTCTTTTTGTTTTGGATCACGATTTTAACCACTCAGTCCCAAGCTTTTCACGTGGACCTGCATGCTACAAGCACATGGTTAGGGACAGCTTGATTTAGCCGCTTAGGCCTAGATTTTATTTCCTTGGGCCCTCCTAATGATCAAAGCCTTGGACCCCCTTTTTACCCTTTCCCTTTGGTTTTAAGGGCTATTGGCTTTTTTTGCTTGCTTTTTCTTTTTCTTTCTATTTGTTTTTTGCCACTTCTTTTTTTTCTCGCAAGCTTTTGCTTTTTCACTGCTTTCTCTTGCTTCAAGAATCAATTTTATGATTTTTCAGATTATCAATAGCATTTCTCTTTGTTCATCATTCTTTCAAGAGCCAACAATTTTAACATTCATAAACAACAAGATCAAAAATATGCACTGTTCAAGCATTCATTTAGAAAACAAAAATTATTGTCAGCACATCAATATAATTAAACTAAATTCAAGGATAATTTCGAAATTCATGTACTTCTTGTTCTTTTGAATTAGAAACATTTTTCATTTAAGAGAGGTAAAGGATTTATGGAATTATTCATAGCCTTAAGACATAGTTACTACATACTAATGATCATGTAATAAAGACACAAAACATAAACACACATATAGCATAAAAATCGAAAAAACAGAGAGATAAGAACAATGAAGTTAAGGAATTAGTCCACCTTAGTGAGGGTGGCGCCTTTTGAAGGACCAATGGTGCTTTTTGAACTTCTTTATGTCTCTTCCTTGCCTCTATTGCTTTATCCCTAGTGATTTTGGTGCTCTTATCCTTAGTTGCTCCCAATAGTTGTGTGGAGGAAAATGTATCCCCTGAGGTATCTCAGGGATTTTTTAATGAGGGAATTCCTCATGCTCTCTTGATGTGCAGTCAAATGCTCTATTACTGAGCCATCAATGATTATGGAAAAACAAAAAAGCTATGCTTTTACCACACCAAACTTAGAATGTTGCTCGCCCTCGAGCAAAGAAGAAAGAATGGAATGAGAAGAAAATATGGAGGAGGGGGAGAGATGTGTATGTTTCGGCCATATGGGTGGGATTGGGTGGGAAAGAGATGGATGGATGTGAGTGGTGAAGAGGTGATGGGGAAGAAGAGAGAAGGTGAGTTGAGGTAGGTGGGGATCTTGTGGGGTCCACAGATCCTGAGGTGTCAAGGATTTTCATCCCTGCACCAATGAGGCGTGTAAAATGCCCTCTACATGTAATCCTGGCGTTTAACGCCAGATTGGTGCTTGTTTCTGGCGTTAAAAGCCCATCTGTAGCATGTTTCTGGTGTTGAACGCCAGCTTTCCTCAGTGTGCAATCCTGGTGTTTAAATGCCAGATTGCTGCATGTTTCTGGCGTTCAGCGCCAGATCTATGCTCTGTTCTGGCATTGAACGCCAGACAGATGCTCCTTACTGGCGTTTAAACGCCAGTAAGTCCTTCCTCCAGGGTGTGATTTTTCTTCTGCTATTTTTGATTCTATTTTTAATTTTAGTATTTTTTTCGTGACTCCACATGATCATGAACCTAATAAAACATAAAAGAACAATAAAAAGAAAAATAAAATTAGATAAATAAAAATTGGGTTGCTTCCTAATAAGTGCTTCTTTAATGTTAATAGCTTGACAGTGGCTCTCATAGAGCCACACAGGTGATCAGGTCAATGTTGTATAGTCCCAACACCAAATGTAGAGTTTGGTTGTGGGGATTCAATACCAAACTTAGAGTTTGGTTGTGGCCTCCCAACACCAAACATAGAGTTTGACTGTGGGGGCTCTGTTTGACTCTGTACTGAGAGAAGCTCTGCATGCTTACTCTCCCTTGTTACAGAAGGATAGCCTTATGCCTTAAATACAAGGTAGTCCCCATTTAATTGAAGGACTGATTCTCCTCTGTTAACATCTATCACAGCTTCTGCTGTGGCTAGGAAAGGTCTTCCAAAGATGATTCATTCATCCTCCTCCTTCCTAGTGTCTAAGATTATGAAATCAGCAGGAATGTAAAGGCCTTCAACCTTTACCAGCACGTCCTCTACCAATCCATAAGCTTGTTTTACTGACTTGTCTGCCATTTGTAATGAGAATAAGGCAGGCTTTACCTCAATGATCCCCAGCTTCTCCATTACAGAGAGTGGCATCAGATTTATGCTTGACCCCAGGTCACACAGAGCCTTTTCAAACGTCATGGTGCCTATGGTATATGGTATTAAGAATTTGCCAGGATCTTGTTTCTTTTGAGGTAAAGTTTGCTGAACCCATGTATCTAGTTCACCAATGAGCAAGGGAGGTTCACCTTCCCAAGTCTCATTACCAAACAATTTGGTATTCAGCTTCATGATAGGTCCTAGATATTGAGCAACTTGCTCTCCAGTTACATCTTCATCCTCTTCAGAGGAAGAATAGTCTTCAGAGCTCATGAATGGCAGAAGGAGATTTAATGGAATCTCTATGGTCTCTATATGAGCCTCAAATTCCTTTGGGTCCTCAATAGAGAACTCCTTCTTGGTTGGGAGACGTCCCATGAGGTCTTCCTCATTGGGACTCACGTCCTCCCCTTCCTCCTTGCATTCAGCCATAATGACTATATCAATGGCCTTGCACTCTCTCTTTGGATTCTCTTCTGTATTGCTTGGGAGAGTACTAGAAGGTGTTTTAGTTATTTTCTTACTCAGCTGGCCCACTTGTGCCTCCAAATTTCTTATGGAGGACCTTGTTTCACTCATGAAACTTAAAGTGGCCTTAGACAGATCAGAGACTAAGTTTGCTAAGTTAGAGGTGCTTTGCTCAGAATTCTCTATCTGTTGCTGAGAAGATGATGGAAAAGGCTTGCCATTGCTAAACCTGTTTTTTCCACCATTATTAAAGCCTTATTGAGGCTTTTATTGATCCTTCCATGAGAAATTTGGATGATTTCTCCATGATGAGTTGTAGGTGTTTCTATAAGGTTCACCTAAGTAATTTACCTCTGCTATTGCAGGGTTATCAAGATCATAAGCTTCTTCTTCAGAAGATGCTTCTTTAGTACTGTTGGATGCATTTTGCCATCCATTCAGACTTTAGGAAATCATGTTGACTTGCTGAGTCAACATTTTGTTTTGAGCCAATATGGCATTCAGAGCATCAATCTCAAGAACTCCCTTCCTTTGAGGCGTCCCATTATTCACGAAATTTCTCTTAGAAGTGTACATGAACTAGTTATTTGCAACCATGTCAATAAGTTCTTGAGCTTCTGCAGGCATTTTCTTTAGGTGAATGGATCCACCTGCAGAATGGTCCAATGACATCTTAGAGAACTCAGATAGACCATAATAGAATATGTCTATCATGGTCCATTCTGATAACATGTCAGAAGGACATCTTTTGGTCATCTATTTGTATCTTTCCCAAGCTTCATAGAGGGATTCACCATCTTTTTGTTTGAAGGTCTAAACATCCACTCTAAGCTTGCTCAGCTTTTGAGGAGGAAAGAACTTAGCCAAGAAGGCCGTGACCAGCTTATCCCAGGAGTCTAGGCTATCTTTAGGTTGAGAATCCAACCATGTTCTAGCTCTGTCTCTTACAGCAAAAGGGAAAAGCATGAGCCTGTAGACTTCAGGATCTATTCCATTAGTCTTAACAGTCTCACAGATCTGTAAGAACTCAGTTAAAAACTGGTAGGGATTTTCTGATGGAAGTCCATGAAACTTGCAGTTTTGTTGTATTAGAGTAACTAGTTAAGGTTTCAGCTTAAAATTGTTTGCTCCAATGGCAGGAATTGAGATGCTTCTTCCATCAAACTTGGAAGTAGGTGTAGTATAATCACCAAGCATCCTTCTTGCATTATTGTTGTTGGGTTCGGCTGCCATCTCCTTTTCTTGTTCGAAAATTTCAGCAAGGTTGTCTCTGGATTGTTGTAATTTAGCTTCTCTTAGTTTTCTCTTTAGAGTCCTTTCAGGTTCTGGATCAGCATCAACAAGAATACCTTTTTCCTTGTTCCTGCTCATATGAAAGAGAAGAGAACAAAAAAAGAAGAGGAATCCTCTATGTCACAGTAAATAGGTTCCTTATTATTAGTAGAAGAAGAAGGGAATAAAGAAAGGAGAATCCAAACACAAGGGTAAGGATAGGGGCAGTGATTTGAGATGAAGAGAGGTGAAGAAAGGTGTTAGTAAATGAATAAATAAACAGAAAAAGATGAGAGAGGGAGAAATTTTCGAAATTAAATTTTGAAAAGTAGTTAAATGATTTTTGAAAATAAAAGGGAAGATAAAATTAAAATTTAAAATAATTAATTAATTAAAAATAATTTTTGAAAAAGAGGGAGGTATTTTCGAAATTTAGAGAGAGAAAAGTTGTTAGGTGGTTTTGAAAAAGATAAGAAACAAACAGAAAGTCAAATAGTTAGTTGAAAAAGATTTGAAAATCAAATTTGAAAAGATAAGAAGATAAGAAATTAGATAAGATATTTTGAAATCAAATTTTTGAAAAAGATATGATATAAAAAGATATGATAAGAAGATATGATTAAAAAGACATGGTTAGAAAAGATTTAATTTTTTAAAATTAAAATTAATTACTTGACTAACAAGAAACTAAAAGATATGATTCTAGAATTTAAAGATTGAACCTTTCTTAACAAGAAAGTAACAAACTTCAAATTTTTTAATCAATCACATTAATTGTTAGTGTAATTTCGAAAATTATGACATAAAGATAAAAAAAAGATTTTGAAAATCAATTTAAAAGAAATTTTTGAAAATATATAAAAAAAATGAAAAAGATTTGAGTTTTGAAAAAGTTTTGAAAAGATAAGGTTTTTAAAATTGAAATTTTGACTTGACTAACAAGAAAACAACTTATTTTAAAAAATTTTGACCAAGTCAACCCAAAATTTCGAATTTTTGAGAGAAATAAGGAAAAGATATATTTTTTATTTTTGAATTTTTAATGATGAGAGAGAAAAACACAAATATGACCCAAAACATGAAAATTTTGGATCAAAACCAATTATGCATGCAAGAACACTATGAATGTCAAGATGAACACCAAGAACACCTTGAAGATCATGATGAACATCAAGAACATGTTTTCTTTAATGCTTGGACTCTAGCAAACGAAAAATGCATATGATAAACAACAAAAAATACAAAACAAGAAAACATCAAGATCAAACAAGAAGACTTACCAAGAACAACTTGAAGATCATGAAGAACACCATGAATGCATGAGTTTTTCGAAAAAAAAAATGCAAGAACAATATGAGTATGCAATTGACACCAAACTTAAAACATGACACAAAACTCAAACAAGAACACAAAATATTTTTGGTTTTTATGATTTTATGAATTTTTTGTATTTTCTTTTATTTTTTTCGAAGAAAAAAACATATAGGAAAAAGAAATTAAGAGATTCAAAATTTTTAATAAGAATTCCAGGAATCTTTCAATGTTAGTCTAAAGCTCCAATCCAAGGGTTGGGCATGGCTTAATAGCCAGCCAGCTTTAGAAGATATAAATCAGGCATGTAACAATTGATATTCCAATTAACTTGCCTCTATGCTAATGGTTTTGAAGCCTCAATCCAATTGAGTTAGACATGGCTTTACAGCCAGCCAAGCTTCAACATACTTTATGAAACACTAGAATTCATTCTTAAAAATTTTGAATAATTTTTCAAAAACAAAGAAAAAATTTTGAAAAATATTTTTGAAAACTTTTTGAAAAGAAAAATAAAAAGAAAATTACCTAATCTGAGCAACAAGACGAACCGTCAGTTGTCCATACTCGAACAATCCCCGGCAACGGCACCAAAAACTTCGTGTTGTTACCGGATCAGAAAAACTTGGCACTGTTGTTGCACGTAATTGTGACTCAAATAATCCTCGGCAACGGCGCCAAAAACTTGGTGCACGAAATTGTGATCATCAACAATGGCTCCAAAGATTTGGTAGCGCTCTCAAACGTGAATCACACTTAGTCACAACTCCGCATAACTAACCAGCAAGTGCACTGGGTCGTCCAAGTAATACCTTACGTGAGTAAGGGTCGATCCCACGGAGATTGTTGGTGTGAAGCAAGCTATGGTCATCTTGTAAATCTCAGTTAGGCGGATAATAAATGTTATGGAGTTTTCGAATAGTAAATAAATAAAACAGAAAATAAAGATAGAGTTACTCATGTAATTTAATGGTGGGAATTTCAGATAAGTGCATGGAGATGCTCTATTCCTTCGGAATCTCTGCTTTCCTACTGCTTTCATCCAGTCCTTCTTACTCCTTTCTATGGCAAGCTGCATGTTGGAATAGAATCCCTTGATTCTTTTGCGTTTGTCATCACGCCCAACAATCGCGAGTTTGAAGCTCGTCACAGTCATTCAATCCCGAAATCCTACTCGGAATACCACAAACAAGGTTAGACTTTCCAGATTCCCATGAATGCCGCCATCAATTCTAGCTTATACCACGAAGATTCTGATTAAGGAATCCAAGAGATATGCGCCCGGTCTAAAGTAGAACGGAAGTGGTTGTCAGTCACGCGTTCATAGGTGAGAATGATGATGAGTGTCACGGATCATCACATTCATCATGTTGAAGTGCAACTAATATCTTAGAATAAGAACAAGCGGAATTGAATAGAAAATAGTAGTAATTGCATTGAAACTTGAGGTACAGCAGAGCTCCATACCCTTAATCTATGGTGTGTAGAAACTCCACCGTTAAAATTATATAAGTGATGAAGGTCCAGGTATGACCGAATGGCCAGCCCCCAAAACGTGATAAATAGTCTCCTAAGATGAATAATAAAATAAAATTGAGACCAAAAGATGTCTAATACAATAGTAAAACGTCCTATTTATACTAGACTAGCTACTAGGGTTTACAGAAGTAAGTAATTGATGCAGAAATCCACTTCCAGGGCCCACTTGGTGTGTGCTTGGGCTGAGCTTGATCTTTACACGAGCTGAGGCTTATCTTGGAGTTGAACGCCAAGTTGTAGCGTGTCTTTGGCGTTCAACTCTGGTTCGTGACGTGTTTCTGGCGTTTGACTCCAGAATGCAACATAGAACTGGCGTTGAGCGCCAATTTACGTCATCAAATCTGGAATAAAGTATAGACTATTATATATTTCTGGAAAGCTCTGGATGTCTACTTTCCAACGCCGTTGAGAGCGCGTCATTTGAAGTTCTGTAGCTCCAAAAAATCCATTTCAAGTGTAGGGAGGTCAGAATCCAACAGCATCAGCAGTCCTTTGTCAGCCTTCTTATCAGAGTTTTGCTCAGGTCCCTCAATTCAGCCAGAAATTACCTAAAATAATACAAAAACACAAAAACTCATAGTACAGTCTAGAAATGTGAATTTAACATAAAAACTAATGAAAACATCCCTAGAAGTAGCTAGATCCTACTAAAAACTACCTAAAAACAATGCCAAAAAGCGTATAAATTATCCGCTCATCAGTCTGCACTTGTCTTGGTACCGTTGTAGGCTTTGGGAGTGTTGGAGCTTGGTTTGAGCTGTTTGGCTTGATTCCTTTGCCTGATGTTATTTTTCAGCAATTTTGTTTGAACTTTGTTCAGGTCTTTGTTAGGGATTACATTGTATAATGCTGATGTTGTCGATTTCGTCAGGTCGGTTTTTGCCCAAGTTCTTGTTTGTAACCCTCTTTTTTTGACCTTTTTAGGTCTCTTTCAGGGGTTACTTTGTAGCTTTATGTTTTGGGCCGACTTCATCATGTCGGCCCCTTCCGAGTCACTTTGTAACCCTCTTTTTTGGACCTTGTTCAGGTCTCTTTCAGGGGTTACTTTGTAGCTTTACGTTTTGGGCCGACTTCGTCATGTCGGGCCCTTCTAAGTTATTTTTGTAATCCTCTTTCTTGGACCTTGCTTAGGTCTCTTTCAGGGATTACTTTTATAACTTTTATGTCTTGGGCCGACCTCGTCATGTCGGGCCCTTCTAAGTTATAGTAATCCTCTTTTATAAGGTTGGCCAGACCTCTTTCCAGGGATTTACTTATAACTTTGGTTATTGTGACTGGTCTGACTTCTTTACGTCGGCCAGTCTTTAAGTTATTTTATAGCAATCCATTTTATTAGGACCTTGTCAGGTCCTTTCTATGGATCATTTTCTATAACTTCTTGCATTATTCTGCTTTCATCTTTGCCGATTTTTGTAGAGATTGGGTTTAACCCCATTTTGGTCAACCTTTTAATGAATATGGTTTTCATCTTTGGCCTTTCTCGTGATCGCGTAGTGAATTCGATTTTCACTTTCTGCCGATCTGTAGCTTTATAATCGGACGATGAATGTTTCAGATTAATACGGCTTGAGCATTTGTAGAAGATCTAAATAGATTTTATTCAAAAGGAAATGCAAATATATACATGCGGGAGGTTAACCCTCTAAGTCGGGTGATTTGTAGGTCTTGGCTTGGTGCCTCATTAAAAAACCTTTTCAGGAAAAAGAGTGCGCCTTATCCTAAGATCCTTTATCATCCCTAACTATAGTACCTTCTTAGGTTACAGGCATACCATGACCTAGAAAGCTCTCACCCATCGAGTTCGGACAGTCTGTAGTAGCCCTTTCCAAGTACTTCTATGACTCAATAGGGTACTTTCTAGTTTGCTGCCAGTTTTCCTTCTCCAGGTCGGGCTGTTCCGATATCATTTCGGATTAGGACGAGGTCGTTCTTAGCAAAAACTCGCTCTACTACCTTTTGATTGTATCTCGCAACCATTCATCATTTTAATGCTTCTTCCCTAATTCGAGTTCTTTCTCGGACTTCCGGAAGTAGGTCAAGTTCTTCCCTTTAAAGTTGGGAGTTGGCTTCTTCACTATAGTGAATCACTCTAGGCGACGTTTCTTCAATCTCCACTGGGATCATTACCTCCATTCCGTACGCTAATCGGAAGGGTGATTCCTTTGTGGTGGAATGTGGGGTTGTTCGATATGCCCATAGGACTTGTGGGAGCTCCTCGGCCCAGGCTCCCTTTGCATCCTGTATCTCTATTTCAGCCCGGCCAGTATGACTTTGTTGGCAGCCTCGGCTTTTCATTGGCTTGGGGATGTTCTACGGAAGTGAATTGTTGTTTTATATTCAAGTCAGCCGCTAGTTTTCTGAAGCCCGTGTCTGTGAACTGGGTACCATTGTCTGTGGTGATGGAGTATGGAACCCCGAACCTTGTAACAATGTTCCTATATAAGAATTTTCGACTTCTTTGAGCAGTAGCGTTAGCTAGGGGTTCTGCCTCGATCCACTTTGTGAAATAGTCTATCTCTATTATGAGGAATTTAACTTGTCCCGATCCCTGAGGGAAGGGTCCAAGAAGATCGAGTCCCCATTTTGCGAATGGCTAAGGTGAGGTCACGCTGATGAGTTCCTCTAGTGGGGCGATGTGAAAGTTGGTATGTTTCTGGCATGATGGACATGTCTTTACGAACTGTATGGCTTCCTTTTGTAAAGTTGGCCAATAAAACCCTGCCCGAAGTACTTTTTTGGTTAGTGCTTGCGCTCTGAGGTAATTGCCACAAATGCCACTGTGTATTTCTTCTAGAACTTCTTTTGTGTCAGAAGTTGGTACACACTTTAACAATGGTATTGAAATCCCTCTTCTGTATAGAGTATTGTTTATGATAGTGTAGTATTGTGCCTCCCGTTTTAACCTCTTTGCCTATTTTTCCTTTGTGGGGAGTGCTTCTGTTTTGAGGTAGTTAATTATGGGAGTCATCCATCCTTGATCCTAACCTGTTATGGCCAGGATTTCTTCTTTTTCCGAGATTGATGGATTCTGCAGAATTTCTTAGATGAGGCTTCTATTGTTGCCCCCTGGTTTGGTGCTGGCTAGTTTTAAGAGTGCGTCTGCTCAGGCATTCTGTTCTCGGAGTATGTGATGGATCTCGTATTCTCTGATTTGTCCGAGCTGTTCCCTGGTTTTGTCCAAGTACTTTTCATGGTGGGATCTTTGGCTTGGTAGCTTCCTGCTATTTGCGAAGTGACTACCTGTGAGTCGCTGAAGATGATAAGTTTTTGAGCTCTAACCTCCTTTGCCAGCTTCAAACCAGCTAGCAGTGCCTCATATTCCGCTTGGTTGTTTGAGGCAGGGAACCCGAATTTAAGGGAGAGTTCGATTTGGGTTGCTTGGTCGCTTTCAATTATCACACCTGCGCCGCTTCCCGTCTTATTTGAGGAACCGTCCACATAGAGATTCCATTCTATGGGTATTTCCGGTGTGTCTGTAAATTCGGGAATGAAGTCAGCCAGGTGTTGTGATTTGATGGCTGTTTGAGCTTCATAGTGGAGATCAAATTCGAACAACTCGACTGCCCATTGCAGTATTCTGCCCGCCAGGTCTGTTTTCTGTAAAATCCCTTTTATGGGCTGGTTGGTCCGAACCCTAATGGTGTGGGCTTATAAGTATAGACGGAGTCGTCGGGATGTTAGTATGAGAGCGTAGGCAAACTTTTCTATTTTTTGGTAGTTCAGTTCGGCTCCTTGTAATGCTTTACTAATGAAGTATATGGGTTGTTGCCCACTGTCGTCTTATTGGACTAATGCTGAGGCCACTGCCCGACTTCCTACCATGAGGTACAATACGAGTGGTTCTCCTTCCCATGGCCGAGTTAGGATAGGTGGTTGTCTCAAGAACTTTTTGAAATCTTGGAAGGTTTGCTCGCACTCCGTTGTCCATTCAAACCTTTTTCCTTTCCTTAGGGTGGCGTAGAAGGGAAGAGATCTTATTGTTGATCCGGCTAGGAATCTGGACAAGACTGTCAATCTCCCGTTGAGTTGTTGTACTTATTTGACACAAGTCAGACTCTTCATGTCAAGTATGGCCCGGCATTTATCTGGGTTTGCTTCGATTCCTCCATGTGTGAGCATGAAACCTAAGAATTTGCTGGCCTCTACTGCGAAGGTGCATTTTGTAGGGTTAAGTCGCATACCATGCCGTCTTATAGTGTCGAATACTTGGGTCAGGTTGGACAATATCATCTCTTCATTTTGTGTCTTTATTAGCATGTCGTCCACGTAGACTTCCATGATTTTTCCGATGTGATCTGAAAAGGCTTTATTCATCAATCTCTGATAAGTAGCTCCCGCGTTTTTAAGTCCGAAAGGTATGACGATGTAGCAGTAGTTTGCTTTAGGGGTTAAGAAGGAAGTTTTTTCTTGATCGGGTGGATACATTAGGATCTGATTGTATCCCGAGTATGCGTCCATAAGCGAGAGGTATTTATATCTGGAGGAGATATCTACTCGAGCGTCGATACTTGGGAGTGGGTAAGGATCTTTTGGGCAGGCTTTGTTGAGATCTGTGTAGTCGGTGCACATTCGCCACTTCCCAATTGACTTTTTCACCAAGACGATATTAGCTAGCCATAGCGGGTATTTGACTTCTCTTATGAACCCTGCCTCTAGTAGAGCTTGTACCTGATCTTCCACAGCTTGGAAGCATTCTGGCTCGGGCTTTCTATGCCTCTATTGTACTGGTCGAGATCCTGGATAGACTAATAATTTGTGACACATTAGCTTGGGGTCTATGCCTGGCATGTCTGCGGCCTTCCATGCAAAGAGATCGACATTGTTTTGCAAGAACTGTATGAGTGATTCTTTCATGTCTCCTTTTAGGATGGTACCGATATTGGTTGTTTGGTCCGGGGAGTTCCCGATATGAACTTTCTCTATTTCTCCTTCCAGTTGTGGGTGGAGTTCTTCCCGTCTCTGCATTCCACCGAGCTCAATTGTGAGGAATTCTTCTCCTCTGCCTCTGAGGTTTAGACTTTCATTATAACAGTGCCGTGCCGTCTTCTGGTCTACTTTTATTGTAGCTATCCCTTTTGGAGTTGGGAATTTCATGCATAGATGCGCAGTTGAGACTACTGCACCGAGCTGATTCAATGTTGTCCGACCTATTAAGGCATTATAGGCTGAACTTACATTGACCACGATGTAGTCTATCTTGAGTGTTCTCGATTGGTTTCCTTTTCTAAAAGTTGTGTGCAACGAGATGTATCCAAGCGGTTAAACCAGGGTGTCTCCTAGCCCGAATAAGCTGTTTGGATAAGATGTCGGCGGAGCTCCCTTGGTCTATCAGTGTGCGGTGAAGGTTTACATTTGCCAGGATAACAGTGATGACTATGGGATCGTCGTGTCCTGATATTATACCAGATGCATCTTCTTTTATGAAAGTAATGCGAGGATGTCAGGCGCTTCCTCCTTCCCCTCGACATAATATACTTCTTTAAGATGTCTTTTGCGAGATGATTTGGAGACTCCTCCTCCCGCAAATCCGCCGTGTATCATGTGGACGTGTCTTTCTGGTGTACGAGGTGACCGCTCGGTTTGTCCGACATTTTCTTTCCTTCTTCTTTTTCTTTGCTTATCGTCCCGGGTGGCCAGATACCGATCTAGCTTCCCATCTCTTACTAGTTTTTCTATAATATTTTTTAAATCGAAACACTCATTGGTGGAATGCCCACGAATTCGATGATATTCACAATATTCAGTCCAATTTCCTCCTCTTTTTTTGCCTTTAAGTGGTCGAGCATGAGGTATTTTTTCAGTGTTGCAAACCTCTCTGTAGACATCCACGAGAGACACCCGAAGGGGTGTGTAGTTGTGGTATTTTTTGATTTTTTCTCCGTGTCGATCTTCCTTCTTTTTGGACTCTTTGTCATTATCCCAGGAGGTGAATCTGGATTTTGAGGTCTCTCCTAGTCGAGAGTTTTCCTCTATGTTGATGTACTTCTCTGCTCGTTCTTGCACTTCGTTCAGAGATGTGGGGTATTTTTTTGATATAGATTGGCTAAAAGGTCCCTCTCATAAGCCATTGATGAGGCCCATAATGGCAGCCTCCGTTGGTAGGCTCTGTATGTCCAGGCACATTTTGTTGAACCTTTCCACGTAGCTGCGACGACTTTCCTATTCTCCTTGCTTGATTCCTAACAGACTTGGGGCGTGCTTAGCCTTGTCTTTTTGGATGGAGAATCTGGCCAAAAACTTCTTGGCCAAGTCGTCAAAACTCGAGATGGACCTAGGAGGTAAATTGTCGAACCATCTAATTGCTGTCTTTGTTAAGGTAGTCAGAAAGGCTTTGCAACGAACTGCATCTAAGGCGTCGGTGAGGTACATTCTACTTCTAAAATTGCTGAGATGATGGCCGGGATCTGTAGTGCCGTCGTAAAAAGTCATATCAGGCAGTTTAAAGTCTTTTGGGATTTTGGTCTTCATGATCTCCTTGGTGAATGGATCTTGTTCCTTGCGGGAGCTGTCCTCCTGAGGGGATCGGTTGGCTTTGGTCTTGAGATTGGCTTCGAGTTTTAGGAGTTTGTCCTCTGATGCCATGGCATCTAGGCCAGTTTCACTGACCTTTTCTTTATTGTTTTAGGGTAGTTTGATTCATTTTCTTAGAGAATAAGGTAAGTTTTGGATGAAAATACACTCACACCTTGATTTAAGCAACTATTATGAATTTCACATGATTTCATGATGATTTTGCAAGAATTGAATGACAAATTAATGATGCATAATCTCATAACTTTGACTAGAGCTTTGATGCACTTTATTTGCTTGATTTCAGGACAAAGGAAGCAAGGAAGAACCACGTTAGTAGCCACGTTAACCTAGTTAACGTGACCACTAACGTAGAATGGGAAAGAGCTTGCAACGTTAATGAGAAAAGTGATCACCAATAACGCCTGCGAAGCCATCATAAGCCCACGTTAACTACCATGTTAACTAGATTAATGTGGTAGTTAACGTGGAGACAAAGAAAGCTCCAACGTTAGTGGTAAATGTGAACACCACTAACGCTCCAAAATATGGCAATGAACCACGTTAAGAGTCATGTTAACTTAGTTAGCGTGAACTCTAACGTGGAAGAGAGGAACAATGCCAATGTTAGTGACACTCACCTTTGTCATTAACGTTGGATCAAAATAGCATTGCCCACATTAGTGGTCACGTTAAGACCACTAACGTGAAAGTTAACGTGGAGCTAAGATTGATGAGCCAATGTTAGTGACACTCACCTTTGTCACTAACATTGGAGATAGCATTCACTACCACGTTAGTGGCCACGTTAACTTAGTTAACGTGAGCTCTAACGTGGAGAGTAGGGGCACTTGGAGCGTTAGTGACAAAGGTGAGTGCCACTAACGCTCTCGAAGATGAGGCATACCCACGTTAAGAGCCACGTTAATTACACTAACGTGAACTCTAACGTAGGGACAAGGGGCACAAGGCAAAGTTATTGGGAAAGGTGAGTCCCAATAACGCTTGCGAAGGTTTATAACGCAACGTTAGTGGTCACGTTAGTGTCACTAATGTTGGAGTTAACGTGGGTTATATGGGGTTGGAACGTTAGTGAAAAAGGTGATTGCCACTAACGTTCTCGAACCCACAATGTCACTTAACGTTAACTTCACTAATGCCCATGCCTAATTGATGCACAGAAAATTTGTCTCGTAACAAATTTCCTTCGGCAAGTATACCGAGTTGTCGTCAAGTAAAAACTCACTATAGAGTGAGGTCGAATCCCACAGAGATTGATTGATCAAGCAACTTTAATTAGAGGAATGTTCTAGTTGAACGAATCAGAATTTGATTTGAGATTTGCAGAAAATTAAATAGTGGAAAAGGAAATAGCAGAAAAAGTAAATGCTAAAAATAAAGAGCTGAATGTAAATGGCATAAAGTAATTGCAGAATCTTAAATGGGAATGGGGGAAATGCTCATAAAAGTAAATGGAAGAAATTAAAGAGAATGGGTAAGATTAGAAATGGGGAGTTCATTGGGCTTAGGAGATGTTGCATTCTCCGGATCAAATTCATTTTCATCTCTTCCTCAATCAATGCATTCATTGATCTCCTTGGCAATCTTAAGTGATCGAATTCCAATTCCTTGGTAATCCAATATCTCAAATCTTGATCAATAGCCAATTCTTTGGTCAATTGCTTATGAGACGAGATGAAGTATGGTCACTGATTATACCACATGCATTTCCCAAATCAAGTATTGGTAGGATTATAGTCCCATATCCATCCAAACCCAATTTGGTCTAGCATGAGAAAGCATTTCTAGCATGATCTCTTCATTCCTCTTCCAAGGTTCCAAAGAGATCCAAGTATGAATAGCTTCTTTTCCAAAATAACTACCCAATTGGATGAAGATTGAAAGCTTTCTAGTAAAATCAAGAGAAAAGATAGAAGAAGAAGAATGAAAACTAATATTGATCCATCAAATTGCAGTAGAGCTCCCTTATATTGATCCGGAGAATGCAACATCTCCTAAGCCTAATGAACTCCACATTTCTGATCTTACCCATTCTCTTTAATTTCTTCCATTTACTTTTATGAGCATTTCCCCCATTCCCATTTAAGATTCTGCAATTACTTTATGCCATTTACATTCAGCTCTTTATTTTTAGCATTTACTTTTTCTGCTATTTCCTTTTCCGCTATTTAATTTTCTGCAAATCTCAAATCAAATTCTGATTTGTTCAACTAGAACATTCTTCCAACTAAAGTTGCTTGACCAATCAATCCCTGTGAGATTCGACCTCACTCTATTGTGAGTTCTTACTTGACGACAATTCGGTATACTTGCCGAAGGGAAATTTGTTGAGAGACAAGTTTTCGTGCATCATCCTCCAATTTCCGGCGTCGCCTTATTTCCTTTTGTAGGTCTTTCTCAGCCTCTTGTTGACGTAGATCTTCTTCTTCAAGTTGTTTTAAACGGTCATGAAGTGTCTACATGGCTCCCACGTTCAAATTTTTTTTGTTAAGTTGAGGAGTATCCTTTGGTGTGGTGTCCACGTTTTTGTGCGGCGTTTAATCTTCTAGGTCTGAATTGTAGTCATTATTATGGTCGTCCGTCATGACGATGGGATAACTTCCAGGTTCCCCGGCAACGGCGCCAATGTTCCGAGGGTTACCGGAAATTGTAGCTCGATCTCGGACGAGATCTTCTGTGCTGGTCATCACTGTTGTGTCCAACTTCTTGGACTGGATGGTGGTGCTGATCCTTCGTCCCCGGATGGTAGGGGGTACCTGCAAGGGACTCCGATGCTGAAGTTAGCAAGGGTATTAAGCAGGTATTGAGTAGAATCAGAGTATGAGTTATACCTGGGTGCTCCAGTGTATTTATAATGTTGTGGAGTGACCTTTTTAGATAAGATAAGTTAGTTATCTTATCTTATCTTATCTTATCTTTATAGGAACCGCCCTTATCTCTGTAGGCTTGGGCTGCCTTTGGATTTGGGTCGTGCTCCTCCATTTGGGCCCTCTATTAGGCTTCCCTGGCAATTTGGCCGAGCTCTTTGAAAAGAGGTCAGGTAGTTCGACCTGAAGAGGCTGGTCGTCGCGTTGTTAAGCATCCCGAGTCGTACAGCTTGACCCAGGGTATAAACAGGTATTAAGCAAGTTTTTTGTAGAATCAGAGTATGAGTTATACCTGGGTGCTCTAGTGTATTTATAATAGTGGGGAAAGGTTGAATCTTTCCTATGTTTTTGTCATGCCTGGTTGCCTATGATGCGTCTTCTAAGGGTTTTTTTCATTTTGTATGAACCTTCTCTTGTTTCCTGATAGTTGATGCTCCTAGGGCTTTGAATGTTTTGTTGCTGTCTTTGATTGCTGTCTTTGTTGCTAGTCGTCCGTTGAGCTGTTGCACTTCTTTGACACAGGTCAGGCTTTTCATGTCGAGTATGGCCCAGCACTTGTCCGGGTTTGCCTCAATTCCTCGTTGTGTGAGCATGAAACCCAAGAATTTTCCAGTTTCTACTGCGAAGGTGCATTTTGCAGGGTTAAGTCGCATGCCATGCCTTCTTATGGTATTAAATACTTGGGCAAGGTCGGACAGTAGTGATTCCTCGCTTTGTGTTTTTACTAACATGTCGTCCACATATACTTCCATGAGTTTCCTGACATGGTCTGCGAAGACTTTATTCATTAATCTTTGATAGGTGGCTCCTACGTTTTTGAGTCTGAATGGCATGACGATGAAGCAGTAGTTTGCTTTCAGAGTTAAGAACGAGGTTTTTTCTTGATCAGGTGGGTACATCGGGATTTGATTGTATCCCGAATAGGCATCCATGAACGAGACATATTTGTATCCAGAGGAGGCGTCCACCAGAGCGTCGATACTTGGGAGTGGGAAAGGATCTTTTGGGCAAGCTTTGTTGAGATCGGTGTAGTTTGTGCACATCTGCCATTTCCCATTTGATTTTTTCACTAAGACGACATTGGCTAGCCATAGTGGGTATTTGACTTCTTTCATTAATCTTGCCTCTAGTAGAGCTTGTATCTGTTCCTCCACATCTTGGGATCTCTCTGGTCTGAGCTTTCTACGCCTCTGCTGTACTCGTCGAGATCCTGGATAAACTGCCAGCTTGTGGCACATTAGCTTTGGGTCTATGCCCGGCATGTCTGCGGCCTTCCATGCAAAGAGGTCAACATTATCTTTTAGGAACTGTATGAGTGACTCCTTTACATTTCCTTTTAGGTTTACACTAATATTTATTGTTTTATCTGGGACATCTCTGATCTAGACTTTTTCTATTTCGCCTTCAGGTTGTGGACGAAGTTTATCTCGACCTCGAACTCCCCCGAGTTTGATGGTGTGGATTTCTTCTCCTTTGCCTCTGAGGTTCAGACTTTCGTTGTAACAGCGGCGCGCTATTTTCTGGTCTCCTTTTATCGTAGCGATCCCTTCTGTAGTTGGGAACTTCATGCATAAATGTGGGGTCGAGACTATTGCGGCGAGCTGATTTGACATTGTCCGACCTATTAGGGCATTGTAAGCTGAACTTACGTCGACCACAATATAGTCTATGTTGAGCGTCCTTGACCGGTTTCCTTTTCCGAAGGTTGTGTGTAGTGAGATGTATCCAAGTGGTTGGATTGGAGTGTCATCTTGTCCGAATAAGCTGTCCGGATATGCTCTGAGCTCTTTTTCCTCCAGGCCGAGTTTGTCGAAGGCGGTTTTGAACAAAATGTCATCCAAGCTTCCTTGGTCCACCAGTGTGCGGTGGAGATTAGCGTTGGCCAATATGATAGTGATGACCATGGGATCATCATGTCCCGAGATGACGCCAGCTGCATTCTCTTTAGTGAAAGTAATAGTAGGGAGGTCGGGTGCTCCTTCTCCTCCCTCGACGTGATATAATTCTTTGAGGTATCTTTTGTGAGATGATTTAGAGATTCCTCCTCCCGCAAATCCTCCATGTATCATGTGAACATGTCTCTCTGGGGTACAAGGTAGTCGTTCAGCTCGTTCGACCTCTTCGTCTCTTCTTCTATTTCTGGGCTCATCTGTTTTACTGGCTAAGTACCGATCTAGTCTCCTTTCTCTCACAAATTTCTCTATGATATTCTTCAAGTCAAAGCACTCGTTAGTGGGATGTCCATAAAATCGTTGGTATTCGCAGTATTCCATCCGATTTCCACCGCCTTTTTTGCTTTTAAGTAGATGAGGCGGTGTGATCTTTTCAGTGTGGCATACTTCTCGGTATACTTCCACAAGAGGCACCGGGAGATGGGTGTAGTTGTGGTTTTTTTAACCTTCTCACCATGCTGATCTTCTTTTTTCTTGGACTCTTTATCCTTATCTCGAGAGGAGTAAAAGGAGCCGGATTTCGAGGCATCTCCTAGTCGAGAGTTTTCTTCCATGTTGATGTATTTTTCTGCTCGTTCTTGCACTTCATTCAAAGTTGTAGGGTGTTTCTTTGATATGTATTGATTAAAAGGTCCCTCTCGTAGGCCATTGATGAGGGCCATAATGGCTACTTCAGTTGGCAGACTTTGTATGTCCAGGCATGCTTTGTTAAATCTCTCCATGTAGTTACGAAGATTTTCCCGATCTCCTTGCTTGATCCCTAATAAACTTTGGGGCGTGCTTGGTTTTGTCCTTCTGGATAGAAAATCTAGCAAGGAACTTTCCTGGTAAGTCGTCAAAGCTTGAGATGGACCTTGGGGGCAGATGATGACTTGCATCATCTACCCTTCTTTCTTGCATAAAGAAGACCATAAAAGAGCATAAATCTCATTTGATTAGTACAATTCATGCATTATATGACGAATATTATGGTACACTGCTTTGAGATGAGTTGTGCTGAATTTCAGGTGAAAAAAGGCATCAAAAATGGGTAGAAGACAAACAAGAAGCTGGGTGTGTGAAAGTAGCGTGCCACTTGGAGCAAACGCCACAAAAATGCACTGGCGTGGCACGCCAGGAGCTGGGCGTGGCACACTAGTACTAAATTCCAAAGGGGAAATCCAAGCATGCATGTCGGCGTGGCACGCTACTACAAAATTCCAGAGAGCAAAATGGAGGACACAAAGGGGGCGTGGCACGCCTGACCCAATGATGAGCGGATAATTTATACGCTTTTTGGCATTGTTTTTAGTATGTTTTAGTTAGTTTTTATTATATTTTTATTAGCTTTTAGTTAAAATTAACTTTTCTGTACTTTACTATGAGTTTGTGTGTTTTTCTGTGATTTCAGGTATTTTCTGGCTGAAATTGAGGGACTTGAGCAAAAATCTGATTCAGAGGCTGAAAAGGACTGCAGATGCTGTTGGATTCTGACCTCCCTGTAGTCGAAGTGGATTTTTTGGAGCTACAGAAGCCCAATTGGCGCGCTCTCAATTGCGTTGGAAAGTAGACATCCTGGGCTTTCCAGAAATGTATAATAATCCATACTTTATCTGATATCTGATGGCCGAAACAGGCATTCCAAGTCAGCTCAAGAATTCTGGCGTAAAACGCCGGAACTGGCACAAGAATGGGAGTTAAACGCCCAAACTGGCACAAAAGCTGGCGTTTAACTCCAAGAAAAGTCTCTACACGAAAATGCTTTAATGCTCAGCCCAAGCACACACCAAGTGGACCTGGAAGTAGATTTTTATGTCATTTACTCATCTTTGTAAACCCTAAGCTACTCGTTCTCTACAAATAGGACCTTTTGCTATTGTATTTTCATCTTTTGATCATGTTTTTATGATTAAACCCTCTTTGGGAGGCTGGACATTCGGCCATACCTAGACCTTGTTCTTATGTATTTTTAACGGTGGAATTTCTACACACAATAGATTAAGGTGTGGAGCTCTGCTGTACCTCGAGTATTAATGCAATTACTATTGTTCTTCTATTCACTTATGAACGCGTGCCTGACAACCACTTCCGTTCTACAAGCAAACAAGGCTTGAATGTTTATCTCTTGGATTCCTTAATCAGAATCTTCGTGGTATAAGCTCGAATTGATGGCGGCATTCATGAGAATCCGGAAGGTCTAAACCTTGTCTGTGGTATTCTGAGTAGGATTCAAGGATTGAATGACTGTGACAAGCTTCAAACTCCTGAAGGCTGGGCATTAGTGACAGACGCAAAAGAATCACTGGATTCTATTCCAACCTGATTGAGAACCGACAGATGATTAGCCGTGCTGTGACAGAGCGTGTTGAACATTTTCACTGAGAGGACGGGATTGTAGCCACTGACAACGGTGATGCCCAACATACAACTTGCCATGGAAAGGAGTAAGAAGGATTGGATGAAGACAGTAGGAAAGCAGAGAGACAAAAGGGACAAAGCATCTCCATACGCTTATCTGAATTTCTCACCAATAAATTACATAAGTATCTCTATCTTTATGTTTTATTCATATTTTAATCATTAATCCTCCATAACCATTTGAATCTGCCTGACTGAGATTTACAAGATGACCATAGCTTGCTTCATACCATCAATCTCCGTGGGATCAACCCTTACTCGCGTAAGGTTTATTACTTGGACGACCCAGTGCACTTGCTGGTTAGTTGTGCGAAGTTGTGATAAAGAGTTGAGATTGCAATTGAGCGTACCATGTTGATGGCGCCATTGGTGATCACAATTTCATGCACCAAGTTTTTGGCGCCGTTGCCGGGGATTGTTTGAGTTTGGACAACTGACGGTTCATCTTGTTGCTTAGATTAGGTATTTTTCTTCAGAATTTTTAAGAATGAATTCTAGAGTTTCAAGGTGATATTTTTATCATCACCAAAGCTGATTGATTTTCATCAATTTAGCTCTTGAATGTAATGTCCTGCTGAAGTTTGGCTAGCCATGTCTAATTTCTTTAGACTAAAGCTTTAGACTAACATTGCATGATTCCTGGAATTCTTATTAAAAATTTTGAATCTCTTTATTTTCTTTTCCACATAAGTTTCAAAAAAAAAACTTACAAAGTCATAAAAATCAAAAATATTTTATGTTTCTTGTTTGAGTCTAGTGTCTCATTTTAAGTTTGGTGTCAATTGCATGTCTCTATTCTTCTTGCATTTTTCGAATTCATTCATGTGTCTTCATTGATCTTCAAGATGTTCTTGTTGATTTCCTTGCTCTGATCTTTAAATTCTCTTGTTTTGTGTGTTTTGTTGTTTCTCATATGCATTCTCAATTTGTTAGTGTCAGTAGTATACAAACTTCTAAGTTTGGCGTCTTGCATGCATTGTTTATTTGATTTTAGTTGCATTTTGATTATTCCTCATCATTAAAAATTCAAAAAAAAAAATTTGTGTCTTTTTAAGTCAATAATACAGAGAATTGAAGATTCAGAACATTCAGTAGAGGAATTACACAGAAAAAGCTGGGCATTCAAAACGCCCAGGAAGGAAGGAAAACTGGCGTTTAAATGCCAGCCAGGGTGCCTGGCTAGGAGTTTAACGCCCAAAAGGGTAGCGTTTTGGGCGTTAAACGCCAGAATGGATACCATTCTGGGCGTTTAACGCCAGGATGGCACAAGAGGGAAGATTTTGTTTTTAATTCAAATTTTTTTCAAGTTTCCATAATTTTTCAAAATCAAATCTTTTTCAAATCATATCTTTTCAATCATATATTTTCAAAATCAGTTTCTTTCCATTTTCAAAAATACTTGCTAACAATTAATGATTTGATTCAACATTTCAAGTATGTTGTCTTTTCTATTGAGAAAGGTTTAATGTTTGAATCATATCTTTTCTTGTTAGCCAAGTCATTAATTTTAAAAATCAAATCTTTTTAAATTGTTTTTCAATCATATCTTTTCAATCATATCTTTTTAAAACTATAACTTTTCAATCATATCTTTTTAATCACATCTTTTTCAAAATAGTTTTCAATCATACATTTTTGCTTTCTGATTTCAAAATCTTTTTCCAAAATCACTTAATTTCTTTCCCACTCTTGGTTTTCGAAAATTAATTACCATTTTTCAAAATTTCTTTTAATTAATTCACTTTAATTTTCGAAAATTTCTTCCCATCTTCTCAGATCCTTCTATTTATGGACTAACATGGACACTTTGAACTCTATCTCTCTTGATAAGTTCGAATTTTTCTACCTCTTCCTTCTATTCTTCTTTTCCTCTGACACCTCAAGGAATCTCTATACTGTGACATAGAGGATTCCATACTTTTTGGTTCTCTTCTCTTTCATATGAGCAGGAGCAAAGACAAAAGCATTCTTGTTGAGGCTGACCCTGAACCTGAAAGGACGTTGAAGCAAAAGCTTAGAGAAGCTAAAGCACAATTCTCTACAGAGGACCTAACAGAAATCTTCAAAGAAGAAGACATGGCAGCCGAAAATAACAACAATGCTAACAATGCAAGGAAGGTGCTGGGTGACTTCACTGCACCTACTCCCGACTTCTATGGGAGAAGCATCTCTATCTCTGCCATTGGAGCAAATAACTTTGAGCTTAAGCCTCAATTAGTTTCTCTAATGCAACAGAATTGCAAGTTCCACGGACTTCCATTGGAAGATCCACATCAGTTTTTAGCTGAATTCTTGCAAATCTGTGACACTGTCAAGACCAATGGGGTTGACCCTGAGGTCTACAGACATATGCTATTCCCTTTTGCTGTAAGAGACAGAGCTAGGATATGGTTGGACTCACAACCTAAAGAAAGCCTGAACTCTTGGGAAAAGCTAGTCAATACCTTCTTGGCAAAGTTCTTTCCACCTCAAAAATTGAGTAAGCTTAGAGTAGAAGTCCAAACCTTCAGACAGAAGGAAGATGAATCCCTCTATGAAGCTTGGGAAAGATACAAACAATTGATCAGAAAGTGTCCTTCTGACATGCTTTCTGAATGGAGCATCATAGGTATCTTCTATGATGGTCTGTCTGAACTGTCCAAGATGTCATTGGATAGTTCTGCTGGAGGATCTCTTCATCAGAAGAAGACGCCTGCAGAAGCTCAAGAACTCATTGAAATGGTTTCAAATAACCAATTCATGCACACTTCTGAAAGGAATCCTGTGAACAATGGGACGAATCAGAAGAAACAAGTTCTTGAGATTGATACTCTGAATGCCATATTGGCTCAGAACAAAATATTGACTCAGCAAGTCAATATGATTTCTCAAAGTCTGTCTGGAATGCAAGCTGCACCAAGTAGTACTAAGGATGCTTTATCTGAAGAAGAAGCTTATGATCCTGAGAACCCTTCAATGGAAGAGGTGAATTACATGGGAGAACCCTATGGAAACACCTATAATCCTTTATGGAGAAATCATCCAAATCTCTTATGGAAGGATCAACAGAGACCTCAACAAGGTTTCAACAATAGTAATGGTGGAAGAAACAGGTTTAGCAATGGCAAGCCTTTTCCATCATCTTCTTAGCAACAGACAGAGAATTCTAAGCAGAGCCACTCTGACTTAGCAACCATGGTCTCTGATCTAATCAAAACCACTCAAAGTTTCATGACTGAAACAAGGTCCTCCATTAGAAACTTGGAGGCACAAGTGGGTCAGCTGAGTAAGAAAGTTACTGAACTCCCTCCTAGTACTCTTCCAAGCAATACAGAAGAGAATCCAAAAGGAGAGTGCAATGCCATCAACATGGCCAAACTTAGAGAGGAGAAAGAGGCAGTGAGCGCCACTGAGGAAGGCCTCAATAGACATCCACTGGCCTCCAATGAGTTCCCTAATGAGGAACCATGGGAATCTGAGGCTCACACAGAGACCATAGAGATTCCATTGGATTTACTTCTGCCATTCATGAGCTCTGATGAGTATTCTTCCTCTGAAGAGGATGAAGATGTCACTGAAGAGCAAGTTGCTAAGTATCTTGGAGCAATCATGAAGCTAAATGACAAGTTATTTGGTAATGAGACTTGGGAGGATGAACCCCCTTTGCTCACCAAAGAACTGGATGACTTGTCTAGGCAGAGATTACCTCAAAAGAGACAGGACTCTGGAAAGTTCTCAATACCTTGTACCATAGGCACCATGACCTTTGAGAAGTCTCTGTGTGACCTAGGGTCAAGCATAAACCTCATGCCTCTCTCTGTAATGGAGAAGCTAGGGATCTTTGAGGTACAAGCTGCAAGAATCTCACTAGAGATGGCAGACAATTCAAGAAAACAAGCTTATGGACTTGTAGAGGATGTTCTGGTAAAGATTGAAGACCATTACATCCCTGCTGATTTTATAGTCCTAGAGACTGGGAAGTGCATGGATGAATTCATCATCCTTGGCAGACCCTTCCTAGCCACAGCAAAGGCTGTGATTGATGTTGACAGAGGAGAATTGATCATTGAAGTGAATGAAGAATCCTTTGTGTTTAAGGCTCAAGGATATCCCTCCGTAACCATGGAGAGGAAGCATGAAGAGCTTCTCTCAAAACAGAGTCAAACAGAGCCCCCACAGTCAAACTCTAAGTTTGGTGTTGGGAGGCCACAACCAAATTCTAAGTTTGGTGTTAAACCCTCACATTCAAACTCTAAGTTTGGTGTTGGGAGGTTCCAACATTGCTCTGAGTATCTATAAGGCTCCATGAGAGCCCACTGTTAAGCCACTGACATTAAAGAAGCGCTTGTTGGGAGGCAACCCAATGTTATATTTATCTATTTTCCTTTGTTATCTTATGTTTTCTATAGGTTGATGATCATAGGAAGTCACAAAATCAATTGAAAAAGTAAAAATAGAATGAAAAATAGAAAGAAAAATAGCACACCTTGGAGGAAAAGCTTGCTGGCGTTTAAACGCCAGTAAGGGCAGCAAATGGGCGTTTAACGCCCAGTCTGGCACCATTCTGGGCGTTTAACGCCAGAAAGGGGCACCAGACTGGCGTTTAATGCCAGATGGGCACCAGCCCGGCGTTTAATGCCAGAATTGTCAGAAGGAACATTTTTGCTCGCCACTTGGTGCAGGGATGAATTTTCCTTGACACCTCAGGATCTGTGGACCCCACAGGATCCCCACCTACCCCACCACTCTCTCTCTTCTTCACCTATTCACCAATCACCTCAACACCTCTTCCCCAAAAACCCCTAACCTATCAAATCCCACCATTCTCTTCACCACGCACATCCATCCTTCATAAATCCCCACCTACCTCATCATTCAAATTCAAACCACTTTCCCTCCCAAACCCACCCATAATGGCCGAACCTTACCCCTCTCTCCACCCCTATATAAACCCATATTCACTCCTTCATTTTCACACAACCTAAACACTACTTCTCCCCCTTGGCCGAACCACAAAGCCACCTCCATCTCCTCTATTTCTTCTTCTTCTACTCTCTTCTCTCTTCTTTTACTCGAGGATGAGCAAACCTTCTAAGTTTGGTGTGGTAAAAATGTTGCTTTTTGTTTTTCCATAACCATTTATGGCACCTAAGGTCGGAGAAACCTCTAGAAAGAGGAAAGGGAAGGCAAAAGCTTCCACCTCCGAGTCATAGGAGATGGAGAGATTCATCTCAAGGGTGCATCAAGACCACTTCTATGAAGTTGTGGCCATGAAGAAGGTGATCCCCGAGGTCCCTTTCAAACTCAAAAAGAGTGAATATCCGGAGATCCGACATGAGATCCAAAGAAGAGGTTGGGAAGTTCTTACCAACCCCATTCAACAAGTCGAAATCTTAATGGTTCAAGAGTTCTATGCCAATGCATGGATCACCAAGAACCATGATCAAAGTGTGAACCCGGACCCAAAGAATTGGCTTACAATGGTTCGAGGGAAATGCTTAGATTTTAGTCCGAAAAATGTAAGGTTGGCATTCAACTTGCCCATGATGCAAGGAGATGAACACCCTTACACTAGAAGGGTCAACTTTGATCAAAGGTTGGACCAAGTCCTCATAGACATTTGTGAAAAGGGCGCTCAATGGAAGAGAGATTCAAGAGGGAAGCCAGTTCAATTGAGAAGGCATGACCTCAAGCCCGTGGCTAGGGGATGGTTAGAGTTTATCCAACACTCAATCATTCCCACTAGCAATCGGTCCGAAGTTACTATAGACCGGGCTATCATGATTCATAGCATCATGGTAGGAGAGGAAGTAGAAGTTCATGAGGTTATATCCCAGGAACTTTATAAGGTGGCGGACAAGTCCTCTACCATGGCAAGGTTAGCCTTCCCTCATCTCATTTGTCACCTCTGTTATTCAGTTGGAATTGACATAGAGGGAGACACCCTCATTGATGAGGACAAGCCCATCACTAAGAAAAGGATGGAGCAAACAAGAGATCCCACTCATCATGAAATCCCTGAGATGTCTCAAGGGATGCACTTTCCTCCACAAAACTATTGGGAGCAAATCAACACCTCCCTAGGAGAATTGAGTTCCAACATGGGACAACTAAGGGTGGAGCACCAAGAACATTCCATTCTCCTCCATGAAATTAGAGAAGATCAAAGAATCATGAGAGAGGAGCAACTAAGGCAAGGAAGAGACATTGAGGAGCTCAAGCACTCCATAAGATCTTCAAGAGGAAGAACAAGCCGCCATCACTAAGGTGGACCCGTTCTTTAACTTCCTTGTTCTTTATTTTCCAGTTTTTCGAATTTTCATGCTTATGCTCATCTATGTTTGTGTCTTATAATCATTAGTGTCTTAGTGTCTATGCCTTAAAGTTATGAATGTCCTATGAATCCATCACCTTTCTTAAATGAAAAATGTTCTTAATTGAAAAAGAGAAGAATTGCATGAATTTTGAATTTTATAACAGATTAATTATTTTGATGTGGTGGCAATACTTTTGGTTTCTGAATGTATGCTTGAACAGTGCATATGTCTTTTGAATTTGTTGTTCGTGAATGTTGGCTCTTGAAAGAATGATGAAAAAGGAGACATGTTACTGAGGATCTGAAAAATCATAAAAATTATTCTTGAAGCAAGAAAAAGCAGTGAATACAAAAAAAAAAGAAAAGAAAGAGAGGAAAAAGAAAAAGAAAAATAAAGTCATGATCCAAGATAAAAAGAGTGTGCTTAAGAACCCTGGACACCTCTAATTGGGGACTCTAGCAAAGCTGAGTCACAATCTGAAAAGGTTCACCCAGTTATGTTGACTGTGGCATGTATGTATCCGGTGGTAATACTGGAAGACAGAGTGCTTTGGGCCACGGACAAGACTCATAAAGTAGTTGTGTTCAAGAATCATCATACTTAACTAGGAGAATCAATAACACTATCTGGATTCTGAGTTCCTATAGTAGCCAATCATTCTGAATTTCAAAGGATAGAGTGAGATGCCAAAACTGTTCAGAGGCAAAAAGCTAAAAGCCCCGCTCATCTAATTAATACTGATCTTCATAGATGTTTTTGGAATTCATTGCATATTCTCTTATTTTTATCTTATTTGATTTTCAGTTGCTTGGGAACAAGCAACAATTTAAGTTTGGTGTTGTGATGAGCGGATAATTTATACGCTTTTTGGCATTGTTTTTAGTATGTTTTTAGTAGGAGATTTTCTGGAGCTACATAAGCTCAATTGGCGTGCTCTTAATTGCATTAGAAAGTAGACATCCTGGGCTTTCCAGAAATGTATAATAGTTCATACTTTGCCCGAGATCTGGTGGCCCAAATAGGCGTTCCAAGTCAGCTCAAGAATTCTGGCGTAAAACGCCGGAACTGGCACAAGAATGGGAGTTAAACGCCCAAACTGGCACAAAAGCTGGCGTTTAACTCCAAGAAAAGTCTCTACATGAAAATGCTTCAATGCTCAGCCCAAGCACACACCAAGTGGGCCCGGAAGTGGATTTTTATGTCATTTACTAATCTTTGTAAACCCTAAGCTACTAGTTCTCTACAAATAGGACCTTTTGCTATTGTATTTTCATCTTTTAATCATGTTTTTATGATTGAACCCTTTTTGGGAGGCTGGCCATTCGGCCATGCCTAGACCTTGTTCTTATGTATTTTCAACGGTGGAGTTTCTACACACCATAGATTAAGGTGTGGAGCTCTGCTATACCTCGAGTATTAATGCAATTACTATTGTTCTTCTATTCAATTCAGCTTATTCTTGTTCCAAGATATTCATTCGCACTCAAGAACTTGATGAATGTGATGATTATGTGACGCTCATCATCATTCTCACTTATGAACGCGTGCCTGACAACCACTTCCGTTCTACAAGCAAACAAGGCTTGAATGTTTATCTCTTGGATTCCTTAATCAGAATCTTCGTGGTATAAGCTCGAATTGATGGCGGCATTCAAGAGAATCCGAAAGGTCTAAACCTTTTCTGTGGTATTCTGAGTAGGATTCAAGGATTGAATGACTGTGACGAGCTTCAAACTCCTGAAGGTTGGGCGTTAGTGACAGATGCAAAAGAATCACTGGATTCTATTCCAACCTGATTGAGAACCGATAGATGATTAGCCGTGTTGTGACAGAGCGCATTGAACATTTTCACTGAGAGGACGGGATTGTTGCCACTGACAACGGTGATGCCCAACATACAGCTTGCCATGGAAATGAGTAAGAAGGATTGGATGAAGACAGTAGGAAAGCATAGAGACGAAAGAGACATGGCATCTCCATACGCTTATCTGAAATTCTCACCAATGAATTACATAAGTATCTCTGTCTTTATGTTTTATTCATATTTTAATCATTAATCCTCCATAACCATTTGAATCTACCTAACTGAGATTTACAAGATGACCATAGCTTGCTTCATACCAACAATCTCCGTGGGATCGACCCTTACTCGCGTAAGGTTTATTACTTGGACGACCCAGTGCACTTGCTGGTTAGTTGTGCGAAGTTATGATAAAGAGTTGAGATTGCAATTGAGCGTACCATGTTGATGGTGCCATTGATGATCACAATTTTGTGCACCAAGTTTTTGGTGCCGTTGCCGGGGATTGTTTGAGTTTGGACAACTGACGGTTCATCTTGTTGCTTAGATTAGGTATTTTTCTTCAGAATTTTTAAGAATGAATTCTAGAGTTTCAAGGTGCTATTTTTATCGTCACCAAAGCTGATTGAGAGCGCAGGGAGGTCAGAATCCAACAGCATCTGTAGTCCTTTTCAGCCTCTGAATCAGATTTTTGCTCAATTCCCTCAATTTCAGCCAGAAAATACCTGAAATCACAGAAAAACACACAAACTCATAGTAAAGTCCAGAAAAGTGAATTTTAACTAAAAACTAATAAAACTATAATAAAAACTAACTAAAACATACTTAAAACATACTAAAAACAATGCCAAAAAGTGTATAAATTATCCGCTTATCATCGACCCGAGGCATGAACAGGAGGGAAAGTTAGTTTCTAGAGAGGGAAGCTCTCTCTTCTCTCTAGAATTAGGATTAGGTTTAGATCTTGATCTACTTCTTCTTCTTCTCTCTTAATTTTCCTTTTTCTTCCTTAATTGTTCTCTTGTAGTTGTAGAATTCTTCTTCTCTTGTAATTCCTTTGTAGTGTTAGTTGTAGTTTATGAACTTTCTTTTGTAGATCTACATTTCTTCTTCAATGCAATTCATAAGTTCTTTGTTGTTTCATAATTGTTTTGCCTTTCTATTGTTAATCTCTTGTTTTTGTAGTTGTAGACTCCTTTAATTCTTGCAATTAATAATGTTTGCCTTTATTGCCTTCTATGTGTTTGTTAAAATGCTCCTTTTAGTTGTGAGTTAGATTTTGTTTCTCTTGGCTTTGGTTGAGTAATTAGTGATACTTGAGTTATCAAACTCTTTTTTTTATTGATAATTTGAGATTGCTAATTGATTTGAATGCCACTAAAGCTTGCCTTTCATTATGTGTTGGCTAGGACTTGTGGACTCAAGTTAATTCATCCACTTGACTTTCCTCCATCGTTAGGGGTTAACTAAGTGAGAGTAATGAATAATTCTCATTACAATTGATAAGGATAGCTAGGATAGGACTTCCAGTTTTCATACCTTGCCAAGAGCCTTCCTTAATTGTTTTTTTATTTCCTTTGCAATTTACAATTCTTGTTTCTTACCTAAAAAACCCCAAAAGATACCTGTTCTGAGGGTTATCTGAAACCGTAGGTCGATCTCGGATGGGATCTTCTGTGTTGGTCAGCACTGTCGTGTCTGACTTGATGATGGTGGTCGGAGCCGCCGTGTCTGACTTATTGGACTTGGTGGTGGTGTTGATCCTTCGTCACTGGAGGGTGGTGGTACCTGCAAGGGACTCCGATGCTTAAGTTAGCAAGGGTATTGGTGCACGAAATTGCAATCACACTTTTGTAATCTCGCACAACTAACCAGCAAGTGCACTGGGTCGTCCAAGTAATACCTTACGTGAGTAAGGGTCGATCCCACGGAGATTGTTGGCTTGAAGCAAGCTATGGTTATCTTGTAACTCTTAGTCAGGAGATTAACAATGAAAAGGGTTTTGTTTGCAATAAAATAAAAGAACATGAAATAAAAGGTACTTGTGATTCAGTAATGGAGAACAGGTTGAGGTTTTGGAGATGCTTTGTCTTGTGAATCTCTACTTTCCCACTGTCTTCTTCTTTACACACGCAAGGCTCCTTCCATGGCAAGCTGTATGTTGGTGGATCACCGTTGTCAATGGCTACCAGCTATCCTCTCAGTGAAAATGGTCCAGCTACGGGTTTCATAGGGCTAATCATCTGTCGGTTCTCACTAGTGTTGGAGTAAGATCCATTGATCCTTTTGCACACTGTCACTGCGCCCAATATTTGTGAGTTTGAAGCTCGTCACAGTCATCCCTTCCCGAATTCTACTCGGAATACCACAGACAAGGTTTAGACTTTCTGAATCTCAAGAATGCTGCCAATGGATTCTAGCTTATACCACAAAGACTCTGATCTCAAGGAGTTGAAAGGTCTGTTGTTAGGAGAGGCAATCAAACTCGTGAATCAGGAACCAAAGAGATATACACTCACTCTAAGGTAGAACAGGAGTGGTTGTCAGGCACGCATTCATAAGTTGCGAATGGTGATGAGTGTCACGGATCATCACATTCATCACGGTTAAGTACGAGTGAATATCTTAGAACAGAAACAGGCATGATTGAATAGAAAACAGAAGTAATTGCATTAATTCATCGAGACACAGCAGAGCTCCTCACCCCCAACCATGGGGTTTAGAGACTCATGCCATAGAGATACAATGTGAAACGTGAAAATGTCATGAGGTACAAAATAAATCTCTAAAAGTAGTTTTTATACTCAACTAGTAACCTAGGTGAACAAAAAATGAGTAAACTATGATAGATGGTGCAGAAATCCACTTCTGAGGCCCACTTGATGTGTGTCTGGGCTGAGCATTGAAGCTTTCACGTGCATAGGCTATTCCTAGAGTTAAACACCAGCTTTTATGCCAGTTTGGGCGTTTAACTCTAACTTTTATGCCTGGCGTTTTAACACCAGAAAAGAGCAGAGAGCTGGCGTTTTGACGCCATTTTACATCGTCAAAACTCGTGCAAAGTATGGACTATGATATATTTCTGGAAAGCCCTAGATGTCTACCTTCCAACGCAATTGAGATCGCGACATTTGGAGTTCCCTAGCTCCAGAAAATCCACTTCGAATGGAGGGAGGTCAGAATCCAACAGCATCTGCAGCCCTTCTTCAGCCTCTGAATCAGATTTTTGCTCAGGTCCCTCATTTTCAGCCAGAAAATACCTGAAATCACAGAAAAACATACAAACTCATAGTAAACTCCAGAAATGTGAATTTTAACTAAAAACTAATAAAAATATAATAAAAACTAACTAAAACATACTAAAAACATACTAAAAATAATGCCAAAAAGCGTATAAATTATCCACTCATCACAACACCAAACTTAAATTGTTGCTTGTCCCCAAGCAATTGAAAATCAAATAAGATAAAAGAAAGAGAATATGCAATGAATTCTAAAAACTTCTATGAAGATCAGTATTAATTAGATGAGCGGGGCTTTTAGCTTTTTGTCTCTGAACAGTTTTGGTATCTCACTTTATCCTTTGAAATTCAGAATGATGGGCTTCTATAGGAACTCAGAATCCAGATAGTGTTATTGATTCTCCTAGTTAAGTATGATGATTCTTGAACATAGCTACTTTATGAGTCTTGGCCGTGGCCCAAAACACTCTGTCTTCCAGTATTACCACCGGATACATACATGCCACAGACACATAACTGGGTGAACCTTTTCAGATTATGATTCAACTTTGCTAGAATCCCCAATTATAGGTGTCCAGGGTTCTTAAGCACACTCTTTTTGCCTTGGATCACAACTTTATTATTTCTTTTTCTTTTTCTTTTTTTGAATTCCCTGCTTGTTCTTGCTTCAAGAATCATTTTTATGATTTTTCAGATCCTCAGTAACATGTCTCCTTTTTCATCATTCTTTCAAGAGCCCACATTCATGAACAACAAATTCAAAAGACATATGCACTGTTCAAGCATACATTCAGAAGTCAAAGTATTGCCTCCACATCAAAATAATTAATCTGCTATAAAATTCAAAATTCATGCAATTCTTCTCTTTTTCAATTAAGAACATTTTTTTATTTAAGAAAGGTGATGGATTCATAGGACATTCATAACTTTAAGGCATAGACACTAAGACACTAATGATCATTAGACACAAACATAGATAAACATAAGCATGAAAATTCGAAAAACAGGAAAATAAAGAACAAGGAAGTTAAAGAACAGGTCCACCTTAGTGATGGCGGCTTGTTCTTCCTCTTAAAGATCTTATGGAGTGCTTGAGCTCCTCAATGTCTCTTCCTTGCCTTTGTTGCTCCTCTCTCATGATTCTTTGATCTTCTCTAATTTCATGGAGGAGAATGGAATGTTCTTGGTGCTCCACCCTTAGTTGTCCCATGTTGGAACTCAATTCTCCTAGGGAGGTGTTGATTTTCTCCCAATAACTTTGTGGAGGAAAGTGCATCCCTTGAGGCATCTCAGGGATTTCATGATGAGTGGGATCTCTTGTTTGCTCCACCTTTTCTTGGTGATGGGCTTGAGGTCATGCCTTCTTAGTTGAACCGGCTTCCCTCTTGAATCACTCTTCCATTGAGCGCCCTCTTCACAAATGTCTATGAGGACTTGGTCCAACCTTTGATCAAAGTTGACCCTTTTTGAGTTTGAAAGGGACCTCGGGGATCACCTTCTTCTTGGCCATAACTTCATAGAAATGGTCTTGATGCACCCTTGAGATAAATCTCTCCATCTCCCATGACTTGGAGGTGGAAGCTTTTGCCTTCCTTTTCCTCTTTCTAGAGGTTTCTCCGGCCTTAGATGCCATAAATGGTTATGGAAAAACAAAAAGCAATGCTTTTACCACACCAAACTTAAAAGGTTTACTCGTCCTCGAGCAAAAGAAGAAAGAAGAGAGTAGAAGAAGAAGAAATAGAGGAGATGGAGGTGGCTTTGTGGTTCGGCCAAGGGGGAGAAGTAGTGTTTAGGTTGTGTGAAAATGAAGGAGTGAAGATGGGTTTATATAGGAGTGGAGAGGGGGTGTATGGTTTGGCCATGTATGGGTGGGTTTGGGAGGGAAAGTGGTTTGAATTTGAATGGTGAGGTAGGTGGGATTTTATGAAGGATGGATGTGCGTGGTGAAGAGAATAGTGGGATTTGATAGGTGAGGGGTTTTTGTGGAAGAGGTGTTAAGGTGATTGGTGAATGGGTGAAGAAGAGAGAGAGTGGTGGGGTAGGTGGGGATCCTGTGGGGTTCACAGATCCTGAGGTGTCAAGAAAAATTCATCCCTGCACCAAGTGGCGAGCAAAAATTCTCCTTCTGCCAATTCTGGCGTTAAACGCCGGGCTGGTGCCCATTTCTGGCGTTTAACGCCAACTTCTTGCCCTTTCCTGGCGTTTAACGCCAGTCTGGTGCCCCTTTCTTGCATTAAACGCCCAGAATGGTGCCAGACTAGGCGTTAAACGCCTATTTGCTGCCCTTACTGGCGTTTAAACGCCAGCAAGTTTTCCTCCAGGGTGTGCTATTTTTCTTTCTGTTTTTCATGTTGTTTTTGCTTTTTCAATTGATTTTGTGACTTTCCATGATCATCAACCTGTAGAAAACATAAAATAACAAAGGAAAATAGATAAATATAACATTGGGTTGCCTCCCAACAAGCGCTTCTTTAATGTTAGTAGCTTGACAGTGGGCTCTCATGGAGTCTCACAGATACTCAGAGCAATGTTGGAACCTCCCAACACCAAACTTAGAGTTTGAATGTGGGGGTTCAACACCAAACTTAGAAGTTAGTTGAGGCCTCCCAACACCAAACTTAGAGTTTGACTGTGGGGGCTCTGTTTGACTCTGTTTTGAGAGAAGCTCTTCATGCTTCCTCTCCATGGTTACAGAGTGATATCCTTGAGCCTTAAACACAAAGGATTCTTCATTCACTTGAATGATCAATTCTCATCTGTCAACATCAATCACAGCCTTTGCTGTGGCTAGGAAGGGTCTGCCAAGGATAATGGATTCATCCATGCACTTCCCAGTCTCTAGGACTATAAAATCAGCAAGGATGTAATGATCTTCAAGTTTTACCAGAACATCCTCTACAAGTCCATAAGCTTGTTTTCTTGAATTGTCTGCCATCTCTAGTGAGATTTTTGTAGCTTGCACCTCAAAGATCTCTAGCTTCTCCATTACAGAGAGAGGCATGAGGTTTATGCTTGGCCCTAGGTCACATAGAGCCTTCTCAAAGGTCATGATGCATATGGTACAAGGTATTGAGAACTTCCCAGGGTCCTGTCTCTTTTGAGGTAGTTTCTGCCTAGACAAGTTAGCCAGTTCTTTGGTGAGCAAAGGGGGTTCATCCTCCCAAGTCTCATTACCAAATAACTTGTCATTTAGCTTCATGATTGCTCCAAGGTACTTAGCAACTTTATCTTCAGTGACATCTTCATCCTCTTCAGAGAAAGAATACTCATCAGAGCTCATGAATGGCAGAAGTAATTCCAATGGAATCTCTATGGTCTCAGTGTGAGCCTCAGATTCCCATGGTTCCTCATTAGGGAACTCATTGGAGGCCAGTGGATGTCCATTGAGGTCTTCCTCAGTGGCGATCACTACCTTTTCCTCCTCTCCAATTTTGGCCATGTTGATGGCCTTACACTCTCCTTTTGGATTCTCTTCTGTATTGCTTGGAAGAGTGCTAGGAGGGAGTTCAGTAACTCTCTTACTCAGCTGACCCACTTGTGCATCCAAGTTTCTAATGGAGGACCTTGTTTCAGTCATGAAACTTTGAGTGGTTTTGATTAGATCAGAGACCATGGTTGCTAAGTCAGAGTGGCTCTACATAGAATCCTCTGCCTGTTGCTGAGAAGATGATGGAAAAGGCTTGCCATTGCTAAACCTGTTTCTTCCACCATTATTGTTGTTGAAACCTTGTTGAGGTCTCTGTTGATCCTTCCATGAGAGATTTGGGTGATTTCTCCATGAAGGATTATAGGTGTTTCCATAGGGTTCTCCCATGTAATTCACCTCTTCCATTGAAGGGTTCTCAGGATCATAAGCTTCTTCTTCAGATGAAGCGTCCTTAGTACTGCCTGGTGCAGCTTGCATTCCAGACAGACTTTGAGAAATCATATTGACTTGCTGAGTCAATATTTTGTTCTGAGCCAATATGGCATTCAAAGTATCAATCTCAATAACTCTTTTCTTCTGATTCGTCCCATTGTTCACAGGATTCCTTTCAAAAGTGTACATGAATTGGTTATTTGCAACCATTTCAATGAGTTCTTGAGCTTCTGCAGGCGTCTTTTTCAGATGAAGAGATCCTCCAGCAGAGCTGTCCAATGACATATTGGACAGTTCAGACAGACCATCAAAGAAGATACCTATGATGCTATACTCAGAAACCATGTCAGAAGGACACTTTCTGATCAATTGTTTGTATCTTTCCCAAGCTTCATAGAAGGATTCACCTTCCTTCTGTCTGAAGGTTTGGACTTCCACTCTAAGCTTACTCAATTTTTGAGGTGGAAAGAACTTTGCCAAGAAGGCATTGACTAGCTTTTCCCAAGAGTTCAGGCTTTCTTTAGGTTGTGAATCCAACCATATCCTAGCTCTATCTCTTACAGCAAAAGGGAATAGCATAAGTCTGTAGACCTCAGGGTTAACCCCATTGGTCTTGACAGTGTCACATATTTGCAAGAATTCAGCTAAAAACTGATGAGGATCTTCCAATGGAAGTCCATGGAACTTGCAATTCTGTTGCATTAGAGAAACTAATTGAGGCTTAAGCTCAAAGTTGTTTGCTCCAATGGTAGGGATAGAGATGCTTTTCCCATAAAAGTTGGGAGTAGGTGCAGTAAAGTCACCCAGCACCTTCCTTGCATTGTTGGCATTATTGTTGTTTTCAGCTGCCATGTCTTCTTCTTTGAAGAATTCTGCTAGGTCCTCTACAGAGAGTTGTGCTTTAGCTTCTCTTAGCTTTCGCTTCAAGGTCCTTTCAGGTTCAGGGTCAGCCTCAACAAGAATGCCTTTATCTTTGCTCCTGCTCATATAAAAGAGAAGAGAACAACAAAATATGGAATCCTATATGTCACAGTATAGAGATTCCTTGAGATGTCAGAGGAAAAAAAGAATAGAAAGAGAAGGTAGAATAATTTGAACTTAGAAAGATAGAGTTCGAATTGTACATGTTAGTCCATAAATAGAAGGATGTGAGAAGAAGGGAAGAAATTTTCGAAAATAAATTTAAAAAGATTTAAAAACATTTTGAAAAATTGAAGAATGATTTTCGAAAAATATGATTGGGAAAGAGATAAAGTGATTTTTGAAAAAGATTTTGAAATTAGAAATCAAAAAGATATGATTGAAAACTTATTTTGAAAAAGATGTGATAAAAAAGATATGATTGAGAAGATATGATTGAAAAACAATTTAAAAAGATTTGATTTTTAAAATCAATGACTTGGCTAACAAGAAAAGATATGATTCAAACATTAAACCTTTCTCAACAGAAAAGGCAACATACTTTAAATGTTGAATCAAATCATTAATTGTTAGCAAGTATTTTTGAAATTGGAAAGAAATTAATTTTGAAAATATATGTTTGAAAAAGATTTGATTTTGAAAAATTATAAAAACTTGAAAAAAATTTGAATTGAAAACAAAATCTTCCCTCTTGTGCCATCCTGGCATTAAACGCCCAGAATGGTATACATTCTGGCGTTTAACGCCCAAAAATGCTACCTTTTTGGGCGTTAAACGCCCAACCAGACACCCTGGCTAGCGTTTAAACGCCAGTTTTCCTTTCTTACTGGGCATTTTGAACGCCCAGCTTTTTCTGTGTAATTCCTCTGCTGTATGTTCTGAATCTTCAATTCTCTGTATTATTGACTTGAAAAGACACAAATAAAAATTTTTTGGATTTTTAATAATGAGGAATAATTAGAATGAAACTAAGATCAACTAAATAATGCATGCAAGACACCAAACTTAGAAGTTTGTATACTACTGAAACTAACAAATTGAGAATGCATATGAGAAACAACAAAACACTCAAGACAAGAGAATTTAAAGATCAGAGCAATGAAATCATCAAGAACAACTTGAAGATCAATGAAGACACATGATTGAATTCAAAGAATGCATGCAATTGACACCAAACTTAAAATGAGACACTAGACTCAACAAGAAACATAAAATATTTTTGTTTTTTATGACTTTGTAATTTTTTTTGGATTTTTCGAAAATTATCTGGAGAAGAAAATAAAGAAATTCAAAATTTTTAATAAGAATTCCAGGAATCATGCAATGTTAGTCTAAAGCTTTAGTCTAAAGGAATTAGACATGGCTAGCCAAGCTTCAGCAGGACATTACATTCAAGAGCTAAATTGATGAAGATCAATCAGCTTTGGTGATGATAAGAACATCACCTTAAAACACTAGAATTCATTCTTAAAAATTCTGAAAAATACCTAATCTAAGCAACAAGATGAACCGTCAGTTGTCCAAACTCAAACAATCCCCGGCAACGGCGCCAAAAATCTGGTGCACGAAATTATGATCATCAATGGCGCCATCCACATGGTACGCTCAATTGCAATCTCAACTCTTTATCACAACTTCACACAACTAACCAGCAAGTACACTGGGTCGTCCAAGTAATAAACCTTACGCGAGTAAGGGTCGATCCCACGGAGATTGTTGGTATGAAGCAAGCTATGGTCATCTTGTAAATCTCATTCAGGCAGATTCAAATGGTTATAGATGATTTATGAATAAAGCATAAAATAAAGATAGAGATACTTATGTAATTCATTGGTGAGAATTTCAGATAAGCGTATGGAGATGCTTTGTCCCTTCCGTCTCTCTGGCTTCCTACTGTCTTCATCTAATCTTTCTTACTCCTTTCCATAGCAAGCTGTATGTTGGGCATCACCGTTATCAATGGCTACAATCCCGTCCTCTCAGTGAAAATGTTCAACGTGCTCTGTCACAGCACGGCTATTCAGCTGTCGGTTCTCGATCATGTCGGAATAGAATCCAGTGATTCTTTTGCGTCTGTCACTAACGCCCCAGAATCGCGAGTTTGAAGCTCATAACAGTCATTCAATCCTTGAATCCTACTCAGAATACCACAGACAAGGTTTAGACCTTCCGGATTCTCTTGAATGCCGCCATCAATTCTAGCTTATACCACGAAGATTTTGATTAAGGGATCCAAGAGATATCCACTCAATCTAAGGTAGAACAGAGGTGGTCGTCAGGCACACGTTCATAGGTGAGAATGATGATGAGTGTCACGGATCATCACATTCATCAAGTTGAGGAACAAGTGATATCTTAGAACAAGAATAGGCTGAATTGAATAGAAGAACAATAGTAATTGCATTAATACTCGAGGTACAGCAGAGCTCCACACCTTAATCTATGGTGTGTAGAAACTCCACCGTTGAAAATACATAAGAACAAGGTCTAGGCATGGCCGAGAGGCCAGCCCCCATGATCTAAGATAGCATAAGACTACTCAAAGATAGCTACCCAGATGATCTAAGAACTCGACATCCAAAGATGAAAATACAATAGCAAAAAGGTCCTATTTATAGAGAACTAGTAGCTTAGGATTTACAAAGATGAGTAATTGACATAAAAATCCACTTCTGGGCCCACTTGGTGTGTGCTTGGGCTGAGCATTGAAGCATTTTCGTGTAGAGGCTCTTCTTGGAGTTAAACGCCAGCTTTTGTGCCAGTTTGGGCGTTTAACTCCCATTCTTGTGCCAGTTCCGGCGTTTAACACCGGGCAGTCTTGAGCTGATTTAGAATGCCGGTTTGGGCCATCAAATCTCGGGCAAAGTATGGAATATTATATATTTCTGGAAAGCCCAAGATGTCTACTTTCCAACGCAGTTGAAAGCGAGCCAATTGGGCTTCTGTAGCTCCAGAAAATCCACTTCAAGTGCAGGGAGGTCAGAATCCAATAGCATCTGTAGTCCTTTTCAGCCTCTGAATCAGATTTTTGCTTAGGTCCCTCAATTTCAGTCAGAAAATACCTGAAATCACAAAAAAACACAGAAACTCATAGTAAAGTCCAGAAAAGTAAATTTTAACTAAAAACTAATAAAAATATAATAAAAACTAACTAAAACATACTTAAAACATACTAAAAACAATGCCAAAAAGCGTATAAATTATCCGCTCATCATCGACCCGAGGCATGAACAGGTTTAGATCTTGATCTACTTCTTCTTCTTCTCTCTTAATTTTCCTTTTTCTTCCTTAATTGTTCTCTTGTAGTTGTAGAATTCTTCTTCTCTTGTAGTTCCTTTGTAGTGTTAGTTGTAGTTTATGAACTTTCTTTTGTAGATCTACATTTCTTCTTCAATGCAATTGGTAAGTTCTTTGTCGTTTCATAATTGTTTTGCCTTTCTATTGTTAATCTCTTGTTTTTGTAGTTGTAGACTCCTTTAATTCTTGCAATTAATAATGTTTGCCTTTATTTCCTTCTACGTGTTTGTTAAAATGCTCCTTTTAGTTGTGAGTTAGATTTTGTTCTTCTTGGCTTTGGTTGAGTAATTAGTGATACTTGAGTTATCAAACTCTTTTTTTGATTGATAATTAGAGATTGCTAATTGATTTGAATGCCACTAAAGCTAGCCTTTCATTACGAGTTGACTAGGACTTGTGGACTCAAGTTAATTCATCCACTTGACTTTCCTCCATGGTTAGGGGTTAACTAAGTGGGAGCAATGAATAATTCTCATTACAATTGATAAGGAAAGCTAGGATAGGACTTCCAGTTTTCATTTCTTCCCAAGAGCCTTCCTTAATTGTTTTTTTATTTCCTTTGCAATTTACAATTCTTGTTTCTTACCTAAAAAACCCCAAAAGATACCTGTTCTGAGGGTTATCTGAAACTGTAGGTCGATCTCGGATGGGATCTTCTGTGTTGGTCGGCACTGTCGTGTCTGACTTGATGATGGTGGCCTGAGCCGCCGGGTCTGACTTATTGGACTTGGTGGTGGTGTTGATCCTTCGTCACCGGAGGGTGGTGGTACCTGCAAGGGACTCCGATGCTTAAGTTAGCAAGGGTATTGGTGCATGAAATTGCAATCACACTTTTGTAATCCCGCACAACTAACCAGCAAGTGCACTGGGTCGTCCAAGTAATACCTTACGTGAGTAAGGGTCGATCCCACGGAGATTGTTGGCTTGAAGCAAGCTATGGTTATCTTGTAACTCTTAGTCAGGAGATTAACAATGAAAAGGGTTTTGTTTGCAATAAAATAAAAGAACATGAAATAAAAGGTACTTGTGATTTAGTAATGGAGAACAGGTTGAGGTTTTGGAGATGCTCCGTCTTGTGAATCTCTGCTTTCCCACTGTCTTCTTCTTCACACACGCAAGGCTCCTTCCATGGCAAGCTGTATGTTGGTGGATCACCGTTGTCAATGGCTACCAGCTATCCTCTCAGTGAAAATTGTCCAGCTACGGGTTTTGTAGGGCTAATCATCTGTCGGTTCTCACTAGTGTTGGAGTAAGATCCATTGATCCTTTTGCACACTGTCACTGCGCCCAATATTTGAGAGTTTGAAGCTCGTCACAATCATACCTTCCCGAATCCTACTCGAAATACCACAGACAAGGTTTAGACTTTCTGGATCTCAAGAATGCTGCCAATGGATTCTAGCTTATACCACGAAGACTCTGATCTCAAGGAGTTGAAAGGTCTGTTGTTAGGAGAGGCAATCAAATTCGTGAATCAGGAACCAAAGAGATATACACTCACTCTAAGGTAGAACGGGAGTGGTTGTCAGGCACGCGTTCATAAGTTGCGAATGGTGATGAGTGTCACAGATCATCACATTCATCACGGTTAAGTACGAGTGAATATCTTAGAACAGAAACAGGCCTGATTGAATAGAAAACAGAAGTAATTGCATTAATTCATCGAGACACAGCAGAGCTCCTCACCCCAAACCATGGGGTTTAGAGACTCATGCCATAGAGATACAATGTGAAACATGAAAATGTCATGAGGTACAGAATAAATCTCTAAAAGTAGTTTTTATACTCAACTAGTAACCTAGGTGTACAGAAAATGAGTAAACTATGATAGATGGTGCAGAAATCCACTTCTGGGGCCCACTTGATGTGTGTCTGGGCTGAGCATTGAAGCTTTCACGTGCATAGGCTATTCCTAGAGTTAAACACCAGCTTTTATGCCAGTTTGGGCGTTTAACTCCAACTTTTATGCCAGCTCTGGCGTTTTAACGCCAGAAAAGAGCAGAGAGCTGGCGTTTTGACGCCATTTTACATCATCAAAACGCGCGCAAAGTATGGACTATTATATATTTCTGGAAAGCCCTGGATGTCTATCTTCCAACGCAATTGAGATCGCGCCATTTGGAGTTCCCTAGCTCCAGAAAATCCACTTCGAATGCAGGGAGGTCAGAATCCAACAGCATCTGCAGCCCTTCTTCAGCCTCTGAATCAGATTTTTGCTCAGGTCCCTCAATTTCATCCAGAAAATACCTGAAATCATAGAAAAACACACAAACTCATAGTAAACTCCAGAAATGTGAATTTTGAATAAAAACTAATAAAAATATAATAAAAACTAATCAAAACATACTAAAAACTAACTAAAAACAATGCCAAAAAGCGTATAAATTATCCGCTCATCACAACACCAAACTTAAATTGTTGCTTGTCCCCAAGCAACTAAAAATCAAATAGGATAAAAAGAAGAGAATATACTATAAATTCCAAAATATCAATGAAACTTAGCTCCAATTAGATGAGCGGGACTAGTAGCTTTTTGCTTCTGAACAGTTTTGGCATCTCATTTTTTCCTTTGAAGTTTAGAATGATTAGTATCCATAGGAACTCAGAATTCAGATAGTGTTATTGATTCTCCTAGTTCAGTATGTTGATTCTTGAACACAGCTACTTTATGAGTCTTGGCCATGGCCCTAAGAATTTTGTTTTCCAATATTACCACCGGATATATAAATGCCACAGACACATGACTGGGTGAACCTTTTCAGATTGGGACTCAGCTTTGCTAAAGTCCCCAGTTAGAGGTGTCCAGAGCTCTTAAGCACACTCTTTTTGCTTTGGATCACGACTTTAACCACTCGGTCTCAAGCTTTTCACTTGGACCTTCATGACACAAGCACATGGTTAGGGATAGCTTGATTTAGCCGCTTAGGCCTGGATTTATTTCCTTGGGCCCTCCTATCCATTAATGCTCAAAGCCTTGGATCCTTTTTACCCTTGCCTTTTGGTTTAAAGGGTTATTGGCTTTTTCTACTTGCTTTTTCTTTTTCTTTCTTTTTCTCTTTTTTTTTGCCATTTTTTTCGCAAGCCTTTTTGTTTTTCACTGCTTTTTCTTGCTTCAAGAATCAATTTTATGATTTTTTAGATTATCAACAACATTTTTCCTTTTTCATTATTCTTTCAAGAGCCAACAATTTTAACATTCATAAACAACAAGATAAAAAATATGCACTGTTCAAGTATTCATTCAGAAAACAAAAGGTATTGTCACCACATCAAAATAATTAAACTAATTTCAAGGATAAATTTCGAAATTCATGTACTTCTTGTTCTTTTGTAGTTAGAAACATTTTTCATTTAATAAAGGTGAAGGATTCATGGAATTATTCATAGATTTAAGACATAGACACTAGACACTAATGATCATGTAGTAAAGACACAAACATAGATAGAACATTAAGCATGAAAATAAAAAAAAACAGAAAAATAAATAGACAAGGAAATTAAGAAATGAGTCCACCTTAGTGAGGGTGGCGTTTTCCTCCTCTTGAAGAACTAATGGTGCTTTTGAGCTCCTCTATGTCTCTTCCTTGCCTTTGTTGCTCCTCCCTCATAGCTCTTTGATCTTCTCTAATCTCATGGAGAATGATGGAGTGCTCTTGGTGTTCCACCCTTAATTGGTCCATGTTGTAACTCAATCTTTCCAAGGAAGTGTTGAGTTACTCCCAATAGTTGTGTGGAGGAAATTGCATCCCTTGAGGCATCTCAGGGATTTATTGATGAGGAACTTCCTCATGCTCTTGTTGAGTGCCATAAATGATTATGGAAAAACAAAAAAGAATGCTTTTACCACACCAAACTTAAAATATTTGCTCATCCTCGAGCAAAAGAAGAAAGAAAGATGGAGGAGAAGAAGCAAATAGAGGAGATGGAGAGAGTTAATTTTTTGAAGGTGGGTGGGGTTTTTTGGGAAGAGATATGGAGGTGATTGGTGAAGGGTATTTGGAGAAGAGTGTTGTAGAAAGGTGTGAAGAGGAGAGAGAGTGAGTTGAGGTTGGTGGGATCCTGTGGGGTCCACAGATCCTGAGGGGTCAAGGAATTCTCATCCCTACTCCAATTGGGTGTTCAAAACGCCTTAGAGTGTAATTCTGGCATTTAAATGCCAGTCTGCTGCCTTGTTTTGGCATTTAAATGCCAGCTTTTATTCCTGTTCTGGTGTCTAAATGCCAGTCTGCTGCCCTGTTCTGGTGTTTAAACGCCCAGAAAGGTGCTAGACTGGGCGTACAAACGCCCATTTTGCTACCCTTACTGGCGTTTAAATGCCAGTAAGTCCTTCCTCCAAGGTGTGCTGTTTTCAATGCTGTTTTTTATTTTTGCTTTATTTTTGTAAATGTTTTTGTGACTTCACATGATCATCAACCTAAAGAAAACATAAAATGGAAAATTAAATGAGAAAGTAATTAACATAGATAAATAAGATTGGGTTGCCTACCAATAAGCGCTTCTTTACTGTCAATAGCTTGACATTACTGAGCTCTATAGTTTGCAATATCTGTAAACTATGGAGCTTCTTGAATGGCAAATAATTGCTCATCCGGGAAGGTTTCAGAGATCTCAGTAGGAGGGAGGGATGCTCCTGCTATTGGTTCTATCCGGGACAGGTGATCAGCTACTTGGTTTGATGTAAGGGCATCTTGGCTAGTTTTACTAGCCATTTTTTGTATGCTTTAGGTTGGTTTCATGCATTTTCTTAGGAAATAAGCAAGTATTTGGTTGAAAATGAAATCATACCATGATTCAAGCAAACATTGTGAATTTTGAATGATTTCATGAGAATTATGCATGAATTGAATGATAAATTGGATGATGCATGATCCCATGATTAAGAGCAAGACTTTGATGCAATTTTTTTGATTGATTTTAGGTAACATGAAGAAGAGAAGAGCCACGTTAGTGGCTATGTTAGTGCCACTAACGTGGCCATTAACTTGGAAGAAAAGAGAAGCCCCAACGTTAATGAGAAAGTTAATGGCATTAACTTTGAAGAAGGAGAGCATGGAACGTTAGGGGTAAAAGTGAACGCCACTAACGTTTGCGAAGCAAAGAAGGCCAACGTTAGCTTCCATGTTAGTTATATTAATGTGGAAATTAACGTGGAAGGAAAGGGAAACGCCAACGTTAGTGGAAAAAGTGAGTGCCACTAATGTTTGCGAAGCAAGAAGACCCACGTTAGCTTCCACGTTAGTTACATTAACGTGGGAACTAACGTGGAAGGAAAGGGAGATGCCAATGTTAGTGGAAAAGGTAATATCCACTAATGTTTGCAAAGCAAAGAAAGACCCACGTTAATGGCCACGTTAGTTACACTAACATGGACATTAACGTGGGCAAAAATCCTACCTGGCAGCCTGACCATGCCTTCTTCAAACAAGAATAACTTGAGCCATAAAGCTTCAAATGAGGTGATTTCAATGGCATTGGAAAGTAGGATTCCAGAGCTTTCCAAGCATATATGGCACTACATGGTGGACACTAAATTTGATGGAGAAAACCTGCCCCGAAAGTGCAAGGATGAACATGGTATCAACCTGTAGTAAGGCCAGCTGACCTCTTCACCTTCCAAGAAGTGTAACTCACCTTTTCCAGTAACGCTAGCGACTATGCCAGCGACCTTGTCTACTTCAAAGGAACATAACTTGAGTTACAGAGCTCCAATTGAGGTGATTCTAGTTGCATTAGAAAGCTGACATTCAGATCTTTCCAAAGATATATAATAGTTTATAGTGGGCATGAAATTAAAGCACAAACAAGAGTCATCTTTTAAGCCCCAAAAACACCAACTGGGTAGCAAGCGCAACGTTAGCCACAATAACTTTAGCTCTAACGCCACACTTGTAGCGTTAGAGTGGCTAACGGCAGCATTAACGCTAAGCGCCTGGACCTCAACTTTATTCGCTTCTCTTTAAGGACCACCCAACCTCAAGGAAGCAAGCCCACAAGTGTCAACCAATCAAAGGCCACAAGAAGCATCTAGAGTAGGACTTTTCATTTAATTGTAATTTGCTTTTAATTTCATTTTGTAATTTAGGAGAGCCTATATAAAGGCCTTAGTTTTTATTTTGAAAAGGGGGGGATTGAAGGCTAGACGGGGATTCTGGAATTTGGGATTGGAAAGGGGTCTTCGGACTCCCTCGCCTCACACACTTTTCCTTCTCTTTCTTTTCTTTGTACTTTTCATTTATGAATTTGGAAGTTTCAATGTTAGTTTTAATCTTGATCTTTACTTTTCTGCACTTTCTTTCTTTTCTATTTTGGTAGAGCAATGATCAACTAACTCTTTTCATTGGGATAGAGAGCTATTGGGATTCAATGGATCAATTGTAGTTCTTATTCTTCTTCCTCTTTCTTTCTTCTTGATTTTACTAGAAAGATTTCGATCTTCATCCAATTAGTTAGTTGTCTTGGAAAAGAAACTCTCTGTAATTGGATCTCCTCTGAGCCTTGGAAAAGGGATGAGGAGATCATGCTAGAAATGCTTTCTCATGTTGGACCAAATTGGGGTCTGGGCGGATATAGTGACATGTAATCCTCCTAACACTTTGATTTGGAAATACATGTGGTATAATCAGTGACCACACTTCATCTTTCCCATGAGCAATTAAATTAAGGAATTGGGCAATTGTTCAAGCTTAGAGAGATTAGATTGCCAAGGAATTGGGATCCAATCACTTAAGATTGCCAAGGAGATCAATGAGTGCATTGATTGAGGAAGAGATGAGAATGAACTTGATCCGGAGGATTGCAACATCTCTTGATCCCAATGTTCATTTTATTTTTAGTTCTTACATTTACTTTTCTTGCCATTTTACTTTTCTACACTTTATTGCTTTCTTTACTTTTATGTCATTTACATTTCCTTGTTACTTATCACTCCTTAATGATTCGTCTAACTAGGATAATCAATAACCATTGATTGCTTAATCCGTTAATCCCTGTGGATTCAACCTCACTCTATTGTGAGTTTTTACTTGACGACAAATTTGGTATACTTGCTGAAGAGAAATTGTTAAGAGACAAGTTTTCATGCATCATGGTTCTCTGTCCCTTTTCTGTCTCTTATTTCTTTATCAAACGCTTGCAGAAGCAACACCCATCTTATGAGCCTGGGTTTTGAATCCTGCTTTGTGCGTAGATATTTAAGAGCAGCATGGTCAGTGTACACAATAACTTTTGATCCTACTAAATAGGATCTGAACTTGTCAATAGCGTAGACCACAGCAAGAAACTCATTTTCTATGGTTGTGTAATTCTTTTGTGTATCATTTAAAAGACGACTAACATAATAAATGACGTGCAGAAGCTTGTCATGCCTCTATCCCAATACTGCACCAATGGCATGGTCACTGGCATCACACATTAATTCGAATGGTAATGTCCAGTCTGGTGCACAAATGACATGTGTTGTGACCAACTTAGCCTTCAGAGTCTCAAAGGCCTGCAAACACTCTGTGTCAAAGACAAATGGTGTATCAGCAGCTAGCAGATTACTCAGAGGTTTTGCAATTTTTGAAAAATCCTTGATAAACGTCCTGTAGAATCCTGCATGTCCCAGAAAGCTTCTGATTGCCTTAACATTGGTGGGTGGTGGTAATTTTTCAATTACCTCTACCTTATCTTGATCCACTTCTATCCCTTTGTTCAAAATTTTATGCCCAAGGACAATTCCTTCAGTCACCATAAAGTGACATTTTTCCCAGATTAAAACCAGGTTAGTCTCTTGGCATCTTTTCAGAACAAGTGTTAGATGATCAAGACAGGATCTGAATGAGTCTCCAAATACTGAGAAGTCATCCATGAAGACTTCTAGAAATTTTCCACCATATCAGAGAAAATAGAGAGCATGCATCTCTGAAAAGTTGCAGGTGCATTGCATAGACCAAATGGCATCCTTCTGTAGGCAAATACTCCAGATGGACATGTGAATGCTGTTTTCTCTTTATCCTGAGGATCTACTACAATTTGGTTATAGCCTGAATAGCCATCCAAAAAGCAGTAATAATCATAACCTGCTAGTCTTTCAAGCATCTAGTCTATGAATGGTAAAGGAAAATGATCCTTTCTAGTGGCTATATTGAGCCTTCTGTAGTTAATACACATACGCCACCCTGTAACTATTCTTGTAGGAACCAGTTCATTCTTTTCATTATGGACCACTGTCATGCCTCCTTTTTTGGGTACAACTTGGACAGGGCTCACCTAGGGGCTATCAGAAATAGGATAAATATTCCCAACCTCTAGTAATTTAGTGACCTCTTTCTGCACCACTTCCTTCATAGCTGGATTTAGCCACCTTTGTGGTTGAACCACTGGCTTAGCATTATCCTCCAATAGGATTTTATGCATGCATCTGGCTAGGCTAATGTCCTTAAGATCACTGATGGACCACCCAAGAGCTGTCTTGTGTGTCTTTAGCACCTAAAGTAGTGCTTTCTCTTCCTGTGGCTCTAAGGCAGAGCTTATGATCACAGGAAAAGTGCCATCTTCTCCCAGAAATGCATATTTCAGGGAGGGTGGTAATGGTTTAAGCTGGATTTAGGAGGTTTCTTCTCTTCTTGAGGAGTTATCAGAGGTGCTTCTATTTTCTCTGGTTCCTCAAGATCAGGCTGAACATCTTTAAAGATTTCCTCTAGCTTTGATTCGAGACTCTCAGCCATATTGATCTCCTCTACCAGGGAGTCAATAATATCAACACTCATGCAGTCGCTTGATATGTCTGGATGCTGTATAGCTTTGACAAAATTCAACTTAAACTCATCCTCGTTGACTCTCAGGGTTAATTCCCCTTTTTGAACATCAATGAGGGTTCGTCCAGTTGCTAGGAAAGGTCTTCCTAGAATGAGAGTTGCACTCTTGTGCTCCTCCATTTCCAGCACTACAAAGTCAGTGGGAAAGGCAAATGGCCCAACCTTGACAATCGTGTTCTCAATTATGCCTGATGGATATTTAATTGAGCCATCAGCAAGTTGAAGACAGATCCAGGTTGGTTTGACCTCTTCAGTCAACCCAAGCTTTCTGATAGTGGATGCAGGGATTAGGTTGATACTTGCCCTAAGATCACATAGAGTTGTCTTGGTACAAGTACCCTCTAATGTGCACCGTATCGTAAAAGCTTTCGGGATCCTTAAGCTCCTCTGGTAAGCTTTTGAGAATGACTGCACTGTATTCTTCAGTGAGGAAAACTTTTTCAGTTTCTCTCGAATCTTTCTTATGGCTTAAGATCTCTTTCATGAACTTAGCATAAGAGGGTATTTGCTCAAGTGCCTCTGCAAACAGAATCTTTATTTCAAGAGTCCTAAGACAGTCTGCAATGTGGGCAAATTATTTATCCTATTCTGCTTGGTGGAGTTTCTGAGGATAAGGCAATTTGGCTTTATATTCTTCAACCTTAGTTGCTACAGGTTTATTTCCTACAAGGGCAGGTTGAAAAGCCTTCTTGAGGGGATTATTATCAGCACTTGCAGGTGTCTGATCCCTCATTGGCGTTTGAATGCCAGGATAGGAGGAGGAATGGGCGTTTAACGCCAAATTCCTACCCTTTTCTGGCGTTTGAACGCCAGAATTGGACATGGGTTGGGCATTTAACACCAACTTTTCACCCTTTTCTGGCATTTGAACACCAGAATTATTCCTCTCTGGGCTCTTACTGTCCTCAGAGGAATTTTGGGTAGCAGTCTGCTCTTCCTCTGTCAATTGTTCCTTTCTTGGCTTTTTGCTGCCTTGAGTTGAGGTATTTAATCTCTTTCCACTCCTTAACTGAACAGCTTGGCACTCATCCGCTATCTGTTTAGATAATTGCTGTCTTGTTTGATTCAGTTGTGCTTCCATATCCTTGTTAGCCTTTTTATTGTCTTGTAGCATATTTTTAAATTCTGTTAACTGCTTTGTTATAGAAAACAATTGCTGATGGAGTTCTGCAACTTGTTCTGGAGGACTAAGTTCAGTGGATACTACTTTAGCCTCTTCTTTCATGGAAGACTCACTACTTAAGTACAAATGTTGATTTCTAGCAACTGTATCAATGAGCTCTTGAGCCTTTTCAATTGTCTTTCTCATGTGTATAGATCCACCCGCTGAGTGGTCTAGAGATACCTGGGCCTTTTCTGTAATTCCGTAGTAGAAGATGTATAACTGCACCCACTCTAAAAATATTTCAGAGGGGCATTTCCTTAGCATCTCTTTGTACCTCTCCCAGACGTTGTAAAGGGACTCATTTTCCTCTTGTTTAAAGCCTTGGATGTCCAGCTTTAGCTGTGTCATCCTCTTAGGAGGGAAATATTGATTCAGGAATTTTTCTAACAGCTGTTTCCATGTTCTTATGCTAGCGTTAGGTTGGTTATTTAACAACCTCTTAGCTTGGTCTTTTACAGCAAATGAAAATAGTAATAATCTGTAGACATCCTGATCTACTTCGTTATCGTGTACTGTGTTAGCAATTTGTAAGAACTGTGCCAGAAACTCAATAAGTTCTTCCTGAGGAAGACCAGAATACTAGCAATTTCGCTACACCATGATAATGAGCTAAGGATTCAACTCAAAACTACTGACTCCGATGGAGGGTATACAGATACTACTCCCATATAAAGCAGTAGTGGGGTTAGCATAGGACCCCAGAGTCCTTCTGGACTGTGCATTTTCACTTAGGTCCATGATGGAGAAAAGGAGATGATATAAATTATTAATAAATTTTTTTATATTTTTTTATATATACCGAGATTAAAATAAAGTAAAATAGAATAAATGAAAAATAATAAAAAATTCGAAAATTAGAAAAATAAATAAAGGAAAATTCAAAACTAAAATAATTAATTAATTAAAAAGATTTGAAAAAAAATGGGATAATGATTTTCGAAAAAATGAAGAAAGAGAAAGTGGTTAGGAAGTTTAAAAAAAAGATATGTTTTTTTTTTAAAAAAAGATATGATTGAAAAACAATTTAAAAAGATTTGATTTTTAAAATTGATGACTAATTTAATGCAAAATTTTCAAAAATTATGAGTGAAATGAGGAAAAGATATTTTTTTGATTTTTTGAATCTTAATGGAGAAAGAGAAAAACAATAAAAAGACACAAGACTTAAAATTTTTAGATCTAACGCTCCTTATTTTCGAAAATTTGGAGGAAAAACACCAATGAACACCAAACTTAAAAATTTTAAGAACAAAACACAAGAAAGACTCAAGAACACTTTGAAGATTCACAAGAACACTGTTCATACCCTGGGTCGAGCTATCCGACCTGGGATGATTGAAGATAAAGCGACCGACCTCTTCAGGTCAGGCTATCCGACCTCTTCTCAGAGAGCTCGGCCAAATCGACAAGAGAGCCCAGTAAAGGGCCCAAATGGAGGAACACGACCCAAATCCTAAGACGGCCTAAGCCTATAGAGATAAGGGCGGTTCCGCTGAAGACACGCTGACCTCAACCCTAAAGATAAAGATAAGATAAGATAACTAACTTATCTTATCCAACAAAGGTCACGTCTCAACACTATAAATACACTGGAGCACCCAGGTATAACTCATACTCTGATTCTACTCAATACCTGCTTAATACCCTTGCTAACTTAAGTATCGGAGTCCCTTGCACGTACCCCCCACCCTCCGGGGACGAAGGATCAGCACCACTACCAAGTCCAACAAGTTGGACACATCAGCTCCGGCCGCCGTACACCTGCCGGACACGTCGGCTCCGACCAACACAGAAGATCTCTTCCGAGATCGGCCTACAGTTTCAGGTAACCCTCGGAACATTGGCGCCGTTGCCGGGGAACCTGGAAGTCATCCCATCAACATGGCGGATGACCATGACAACGACCACGATTCAGGTTTGGAAGATAGAATGCTGCATAAAAACGCGGACACGATACTCAAAAATACTCCAGAAACCAACGGAGACAAAAATTCATCAAATCCAGGAGTAATAGAAGCACTTCAAAACTGATTGGAGCAACTTGAGAAAGAAGCCTAACATCGACGTGAAAAAGAAGAAGATCTACACCGGAAAATAAGGCGGCGCTGAGAATTAGAAGATAAACTTATAAGACTCGAAGCTGATCTCAAAACTAAAGCTACTCGACCACCCACAGAGGATAGCTCTCAGAAAGATCAAGATCCATTCACCAGAGAAATCATGAAAACCAAAATTCCAAAAGATTTCAAGCTTCCAGAGATGACTCTATATGACGGCACCTCGGATCCCAACCATCATCTCAGCAACTTCAGAAGTAGAATGTACCTCACTGATGCTTCAGATGCAGTTCGCTGCAAAGCCTTTCCAACAACTCTAACCAAGACAGCCATCACATGGTTCGACAACCTACCTCCGAAATCCATCTCGAGTTTCGACAACCTGGCCAAGAAGTTCCTGGCCCGATTCTCCATACAAAAGGATAAAGCCAAATATGCGCCTAGCCTACTAGGGATCAAGCAAGGAGATCGGGAGAGCCTTCGCAACTACATGGAAAGATTCAACAAAACATGTATGGACATACAAAGTCTTCCAACAGAAGCTGCCATTATGGGCCTCATAAATGGCCTGCGAGAAGGACCATTTAGCCAATCTATATTGAAGAGATACCTGACCTTCTTAGACGAAGTACAAGAGCGGGCACAAAAATACATCAACATGGAAGAGAACTCTCGACTTAGCGAAATCTCAAGGTTCGGTTCTGCCTACCGAGATAAAGAATCCAAGAAAAAGGAAGATTGCTCCGGAGAGAAAATCAAAAAATATCATAACTATACCCCTCTTAGGGTATCCTTGGTAGATGTTTACAAAGAAGTCTGCCATACAGAGAAAATCCCTCCAGCTTGGCCACTTAAAGGTAAAAGAGGAGGAGGAAATCAGAATGAATACTGTGAATACCACTGACTTTGAGGGCATTCCACCAATGAATGCTTCGATTTGAAAAACATCATAGAAAAACTAGTAAGAGAAGGAAAACTAGATCGGTTTTTGGCTAATCGGGATGACGAACCAAGAAAAAGAAGAAGGGATGAAGATGTTGGACGATCTGAACGATCACCTCGCACACCGGAAAGACACGTTCACGTAATACACGGCAGATTTGCTGGAGGAGGAATCTCCAAATCATCTCGCAAGCGACACCTCAAAGAGGTATACCACGTCGAAGGAAGAAAGGAAACCCCAGACATCCCAGCAATCACGTTTACCAAGGAAAACACATCCGGAATCATCTCGGGACATGACGACCCCATGGTCATTACAATCATACTGGCAAATGCCAACCTTCACCGTACACTAATTGACCAGGGTAGCTCTGCCGACATCTTATTCAAAACTGCCTTCGACAAACTCGGTCTAGAAGAAAAAGAGCTAAGAGCATACCCGAACAGTCTGTTCGGACTAGGAGATACCCCAGTTCGACCGCTGGGATACGTATCGCTGCATACATCCTTCGAAAAGGGGAACCAATCCAGAACACTCAAGATAGACTACATCGTGGTCGACGTAAGCTCGGCCTACAATGCCTTAATAGGTCGGACAACGTTAAATCAACTCGGTGCAATAGTTTCAACTCCACATCTATGTATGAAATTTCCAACTGCGGAAGGGATAGCTACAATAAAGGCAGATCAAAAGATGGCACGTCGCTGATACAACGAAAGCCTAAACCTCCGAGGTGAAGGAGGAGAGTTCCACACAATCGAGCTCGGTGGAGTTCAGAGGCGAGAAGAACTCCGACCACAACCCGAAGGAGAAGTAGAAAGAATCCAGATCGGAGACACCTCGGATAAAACAACTAATATTGGTACGATCCTAAAAGGAGACATAAAGGAATCACTAATACGGTTCCTACGAGATAATGTTGATCTCTTCGCATGGAAAGCCGCCGACATGCCAGGTATTGATCCCAAACTAATGAGCCACAAGTTGGCAGTCTGATGGACGAAATTGTGATTGCCCTCTTTGTATTTGCATGAGATTTATTTATGGCTCTTTGGCATATGTGATCACAACTACGTTCAACTTAACCAGCAAGTGTACTGGGTCATCCAAGTAATACCTTACATGAGTAAGGGTCGATCCCACAGAGATTGTTGGTATGAAGCAAGCTATGGTCACCTTGTAAATCTCAGTTAGGCAGATTAAAAGGTTTTGGGTTTCGAAAATTAATAATAAATGGAAAATAAAAAGGGATAGAAATACTTATGTAAATCAATAGTGGGAATTTCAGATAAGTGTGTGAAGATGCTGTGCTCCTCTCGTATCTCTATTTTCTTATTACATTCATCCAATCCTTCCTACTCTTTTCCATGGCAAGCTGTATGTAGGGCATCACCGTTGTCAACGGCTACATCCCATCCTCTCAGTGAAAACGTTCCTATGCTCTGTCACAGCACGGCTAATCATCTGTCGGTTCTCAATCAGGTTGGAATAGAATCCCTTGATTCTTTTGCGCTTGTCATCACGCCCAGCCTTCAGGAGTTTGAAGCTCGTCACAGTCATTCAATCCAGAAACTACTCGGAATACCATAGATAAGGTTTAGACTTTCTGGATCCTCATGAATACCGCCATCTATCTAGCTTATACCACGAAGATTCTGTTGGGGAATCTAAGAGATATGCGCCCGGCCTAAGGTAGAACGGAAGTGGTTGTCAATCACGCGCGTTCATAGGTGAGAATGATGATAAGTGTCACGGATCATCACATTCATCAAAGTTAAGTATAACGTATATCTTGGAATAAGGATAGAAGAGAATTGAATAGAAAGTAATAATAATTGTATTGAAACTTGAGGTACAGCAGAGCTCCACACCCTTAATCTATAGTGTGCAGAAACTCCACTGTTGAAAATACATAAGTAAAAGGTTCAGGCATGGCCGAATGGCCAGCCCCCATGAATGTGATCAATAGCCTCCTAAGATGAAGAATAAAACAAAACTGAGACCAAAGATATCTAATACAATAGTAACTTATCCTATTTATACTAGACTAGCTACTAGGGTTTACATGAGTAAGTATTTGATGCATAAATTCACTTTCGGGGCCTACATGGTGTATGTTAGGGCTGAGCTTGATCTATCCACGAGCTGAGGCTTTTCTTGGAGTTGAACTCCAAGTTATAACGTGTTTTGGGCGTTCAACTCCGGATCATGACGTTTTTCTGGCGTTTAACTCCAGACAGCAGCATGTACTTGGCGTTCAACGCCAAGTTGCGTCATCAATTACCGAATAAAGTATGGACTATTATATATTGCTGGAAAGCTCTGGATGTCTACTTTCCAACGCTGTTAAGAGCGCGCCAATTGGAGTTCTGTAGCTCTAGAAAATCCATTTTGAGTTCAGGGAGGTCAGATTCCAACAGCATCAGCAGTCCTTTTGTCAGTCTTTTTTCAGAGTTTTGCTCAAATCCCTCAATTTCAGCCAGAAATTACCTGAAATCACAGAAAAACACATAAACTCATAGTAAAGTCCAGAAATGTGAATTTAACATAAAAACTAATGAAAACATCCCTAAAAGTAGCTTGAACTTACTAAAAACTACCTAAAAACAATGCCAAAAAGCGTATAAATTATTCGCTCATCACAACACCAAACTTAAATTGTTGCTTGTCCCCAAGCAACTGAAAATCAATTAGGATAAAAAGAAGAGAATATACTATAAATTCTAAAATATCAATGAATATTAATTATAATTAGATGAGCGGGACTTGTAGCTTTTTGCTTCTGAACAGTTTTGGCATCTCACTTTTTCCTTTGAAGTTTAGAATGATTGGCTTCTCTAGGAACTTAGAAGTTCAGATAGTGTTATTGATTTTCCTAGTTAAGTATGTTGATTCTTGAACACAGCTACTTATGAGTCTTGGCTGTGGCCCTAAGCATTTTGTTTTCCAGTATTACCACCGGATACACAAATGCCACAGACACATAACTGGGTGAACCTTTTCAGATTGTGACTCAGCTTTGCTAGAGTCCCCAGTTAGAGGTGTCCAGAGCTCTTAAGCACACTCTTTTTGCTTTGGATCACGACTTTAACCACTCAGTCTCAAGCTTTTCACTTGGACCTGCATGCCACAAACACATGGTTAGGGACAGCTTGATTTAGCCGCTTAGGCCTGGATTTTATTTCCTTGGGCCCTCCTATCCATTGATGCTCAAAGCCTTGGATCCTTTTTACCCTTGCCTTTTGGTTTTAAGGGCTATTGGCTTTTTCTGCTTGCTTTTTCTTTTTCTTTCTATTTTTTTCGCCATTTTTTTTCGCAAGCTTTCTTTTTCACTGCTTTTTCTTGCTTCAAGAATTTCATGATTTTTCAGATCATCAATAACATTTCTCTTTGTTCATCATTCTTTCAAGAGCCAACAGTTTTAACATTCATAAACAACAATATCAAAAGACATATGCACTGTTTAAGCATTCATTCAGAAAACAAAAAGTATTGTCACCACATCAATATAATTAAACTAAATTCAAGGATAAATTCGAAATTCATGTACTTCTTGTTCTTTTGAATTAAAAACATTTTTCATTTAAGAAAGGTGAAGGATTAATGGATTTTATTCATAGCTTTAAGACATGGTTACTACATACTAATGATCATGAAGTAGAGACACAAAACATAGATAAACACAACATTAAAAACCGAAAAACAGAAAGAAACAAGAACAAGGAATGAATCCACCTTAGTGGCGTCTTCTATGTCCCTTCCTTGTCTTTGTTGCTCCTCACTCATTGCTCTTTGATCTTCTCTTATCTCTTGGAGAATGATGGAGTGCTCATGATGTTCCACCCTTAATTGTTCCACATTGTGGCTCAAATCTTCTAAGGAGGTGTTGAGTTGCTCCCAATAGTTGTTAGGAGGAAAGTGCATCCCTTGAGGCATCTCAGGGATTTTTTGATGATGAGCTTCCTCATGCATCTCTTGAGAACCGTGAAGGGTCTCTCTTGCTTGCTCCATCCTCTTCTTGGTGATGGGCTTATCCTCTTCAATAGAGATGTCTCCTTCTATGATAACTCCAGCTGAGTAAGATAGATGGCAAATAAGGTGAGGAAAAGCTAGCCGTGCCATGGTGGAGGACTTGTCGGCTATTTTGTAGATTTCATTGGAGATGACCTCATGAACTTCTACTTCCTCTCCAATCATGATGCTATGAATCATGATGGCCCGATCCACAGTAACTTCAGATCGGTTGCTAGTGGGAATGACGGAGCATTGAATGAACTCCAACCATCCTCTAGCCACAGGCTTGAGGTCCAGTCTTCTTAGTTGAACTGGCTTGCCTTTGGAGTCTACTGTCCATTGGGCTCCTTCCACACATATGTCCATTAGGACTTGGTCCAACTTTTGATTAAAGTTGACCCTTCTAGTGTAGGGGCGTTCATCTTCTTACATCATGGGCAAGTGAAACGCCAACCTCACATTTTCCGGACTAAAATCTAAGTATTTCCCCCGAACCATTGTGAGATAATTCTTTGGATTCGGGTTCATACTTTGATCATGGTTCCTAGTGATCCATGCATTGGCATAAAACTTGGTGCACGAAATTGTGATCAATACTTTTCACAACTCAAATAATCCCCGGTGATGAACCCAAAAACTTGGTGTTCAATACCATGGCATAAACACAACTTTGCACAACTAACCAGCAAGTGTACTGGGTCGTCCAAGTAATAAACCTTACGCGAGTAAGGGTCGATCCCACAGAGATTGTTGGTATGAAGCAAGCTATGGTCACCTTGTAAATCTTAGTTAGGCAAACTCAAATGGATATGGGTGATATACGAATAAAACATAAAGATAAAGATAGAGATACTTATGTAATTCATTGGTGGGAATTTCAGATAAGCGTATGAAGATGCTTGGTCCCTTCCGTCTCTCTGCTTTCCTACTGTCTTCATCCAATCCTTCTTACTCCTTTCCATGGCAAGCTTATGCAAGGGTTTCACCGTTGTCAGTGGCTACCTCCCATCCTCTCAGTGGAAATGTTCAACGCACCCTGTCACGGCACGGCTATCCATCTGTCGGTTCTCAATCAGGCCGGAATAGAATCCAGTGATTCTTTTGCGTCTGTCACTAATGCCCCGCCCTCAGGAGTTTGAAGCTCGTCACAATCATTCAATCATTGAATCCTACTCAGAATACCACAGACAAGGTTAGACCTTCCGGATTCTCTTGAATGCCGCCATCAGTTCTAGCCTATACCACGAAGACTCTGATCTCCCGAAATGGCTGGCTCGTTTGTCAGGCGAGCGCTCGGTTGTCAGGCGATCAACCATGCATCGTGTATCAGGAATCCAAGAGATATCCACCCAATCTAAGGTAGAACGGAGGTGGTTGTCAGGCACACGTTCATAGGTGAGAATGATGATGAGTGTCACGGATCATCACATTCATCAAGTTGAAGAACAAGTGGTATCTTAGAACAAGAACAAGCGGAATTGAATAGAAGAACAATAGTAATTGCATTAATACTCGAGGTACAGCAGAGCTCCACACCTTAATCTATGGTGTGTAGAAACTCCACCGTTGAAAATACATAAGTACAAGGTCTAGGCATGGCCAAATGGCCAGCCTCACAATGATCTAAGATAGCATCAGAACAAAGATAACTACCCCGATGTCTCAATACAATAGTAAAAGGTCCTACTTATAGAGAACTAGTAGCCTAGGGTTTACAGAGATGAGTAAATGACATAAAAATCCACTTCCGGGCCCACTTGGTGTGTGCTTGGGCTGAGCATTGAAGCATTTTCGTGTAGAGACTCTTCTTGGAGTTAAACGCCAGCTTTTATGCCAGTTTGGGCGTTTAACTCCCACTTTGGTGCCAGTTCCGGCGTTTAACGCTGGGAATTCTGAGGGTGACTTTGAACACCGGATTGGGCCATCAAATCTTGGGCAAAGTATAGACTATCATATATTGCTGGAAAGCCCAGGATGTCTACTTTCCAACGCCGTTGAGAGCGCGCCAATTGGGCTTCTGTAGCTCCAGAAAATTCACTCCGAGTGCAGGGAGGTCAGAATCCAACAGCATCTGCAGTCCTTTTTAGTCTCTGAATCAGATTTTTGCTCAGGTCCCTCAATTTCAGCCAGAAAATACCTGAAATCACAGAAAAACACACAAACTCATAGTGAAGTCCAGAAAAGTGAATTTTAACTAAAAACTAATAAAAATATACTAAAAACTAACTAGATCATACTAAAAACATACTAAAAACAATGCCAAAAAGCGTACAAATTATCCGCTCATCACAACACCAAACTTAAATTATTGCTTGTCCTCAAGCAACTGAAAATCAAATAAGATAAAAAGAAGAGAATATGCAATGAATTCCAAAAACATCTATGAAGATCAGTATTAATTAGATGAGCGGGGCTTTTAGCTTTTTGCCTCTGAACAGTTTTGGCATCTCACTCTATCCTTTGAAATTCAGAATGATTGGCTTCTTTAGGAACTCAGAATCCAGATAGTGTCATTGATTCTCCTAGTTAAGTATGATGATTCTTGAACATCTACTTATTGAGTCTTGGCCGTGGCCCAAAGCACTCTGTCTTCCAGTATTACCACCGGATACATACATGCCATAGACACATAATTGGGTGAACCTTTTCAGATTGTGACTCAGCTTTGCTAGAGTCCCCAATTAGAGGTGTCCAGGGTTCTTAAGCACACTCTTTTTGCCTTGGATCACAACTTTATTTCTTTCTTTTTCTCTCTTTTTTTTTCGTTTTCTTTTTTCCCTTTTTTTTCGTTTTTCTCTCTTTTTTTTGTATTCACTGCTTTTTTCTTGCTTCAAGAATCATTTTTATGATTTTTCAGATCCTCAGTAACATGTCTCCTTTTTCATCATTCTTTCAAGAGCTAACATTCATGAGCCACAAATTCAAAAGACATATGCACTGTTTAAGCATACATTCAGAAGACAAAAGTATTGCCACCACATCAAAATAATTAAACTGTTATAAAATTCAAAATTCATCCAATTCTTCTCTTTTTCAATTAAGAACATTTTTTTTTCAAGAAAGGTGATGGATTCATAGGACATTCATAACTTTAAGGCATAGACACTAAGACACTAATGATCACAAGACACAAACATAGATAAACATAAGCACTAAAATTCGAAAAATAGAAAAATAAAGAACAAGGAAATTAAAGAACGGGTCCACCTTAGTGATGGCGGCTTGTTCTTCCTCTTGAAGATCCTATGGAGTGCTTGAGCTCCTCAATGTCTCTTCCTTGTCTTTGTTGCTCCTCTCTCATGATTCTTTGATCTTCTCTAATTTCATGGAGGAGGACTGAATGTTCTTGGTGCTCCACCCTTAGTTGTCCCATGTTGGAACTCAATTCTCCTAGGGAGGTGTTTAGTTGCTCCCAATAGTTTTGTGGAGGAAAGTGCATCCCTTGAGGCATCTCAGGGATTTGATGATGAGAGGGGTCCCTTGTTTGCTCCATCCTCTTCTTAGTGATGGGCTTGTCCTCATCAATAGGGATGTCTCCCTCTATGTCAACTCCAACTGAATAACAGAGGTGACAAATGAGATGAGGAAAGGCTAACCTTGCCAAGGTAAAGGACTTGTCCGCCACCTTATAAAGTTCTTGAGCTATAACCTCATGAACTTCTATTTCTTCTCCAATCATGATGCTATGAATCATGATAGCCCGGTCTATAGTAACTTCAGACCGGTTGCTAGTGGGAATGATTGAGCGTTGGATAAACTCTAACCATCCTCTAGCCACGGGTTTGAGGTCATGCCTTCTCAATTGAACCGGCTTCCCTCTTGAATCTCTCTTCCATTGGGCACCCTCTTCACATATGACTGTGAGGACTTGGTCCAACCTTTGATCAAAGTTGACCCTTCTAGTGTAAGGATGTTCATCTCCTTGCATCATGGGCAAGTTGAATGCCAACCTTACATTTTCCGGACTAAAATCCAAGTATTTCCCCCGAACCATAGTAAGCCAATTCTTTGGATCCGGGTTCACACTTTGATCATGGTTCTTGGTGATCCATGCATTGGCATAGAACTCTTGAACCATCAAGATTCTGACTTGTTGAATGGGGTTGGTAAGAACTTCCCAACCTCTTCTTCGGATCTCATGTCAGATCTCCGGATATTCACTCTTTTTGAGTGAAAATGGGACCTCGGGGATCACCTTCTTCAAGGCCACAACTTCATAAAAGTGGTCTTGATGCACCCTTGAGATGAATCTCTCCATCTCCCATGACTCGGAGGTGGAAGCTTTTGCCTTCCTTTTCCTCTTTCTAGATGTTTCTCCGGCCTTGGATGCCATAATGGTTATGGAAAAACAAAAAGAAATGCTTTTACCACACCAAACTTAAAAGGTTTGCTCGTCTTCGAGCAAAAGAAGAAAGAAGAGAGTAGAAGAAGAAGAAATGAGAAAAAAGGGAATGGCTTTGTGTTCGGCCAAAAAGGGAGAGTAGTGGTGTTTAGGTTGTGTGAAAATGAAGGAGTGAAGATGGGTTTATATAGGAGTGGGGGAGTGCATGGTTCGGCCATGTATGGGTGGGTTTGGGAGGGAAAGTGGTTTGAATTTGAAGGGTGAGGTAGGTGGGGTTTTATGAAGGATAGATGTGAGTGGTGAAGAGAAAGATGGGATTTGATAGGTGAAGGGTTTTTGGGGAAGAGGTGTTGAGGTGATTGGTGAATGGGTGAAGAAGAGAGAGAGTGGTAGGGTAGGTGGGGATCCTGTGGGGTCCACAGATCCTGAGGTGTCAAGGAAAAGTCATCCCTGCACCAAATGGCAAGCAAAATTACGTTTTAAGCCAATTCTGGCGTTAAATGCTGGGCTGGTGCCCATTTCTGGCGTTTAACGCCAAGTGCATGCCCTTTTCTTGCGTTTAACGCCAGTCTGGTGCCCCTTTCTGGCGTTAAACGCCCAGAATGGTGCCAGACTGGGCGTTAAACGCCCATTTGCTAGCCTTACTGGCGTTTAAATGCCAGTAGGTTCTTCCTCCAGGGTGTGCTGTTTTTCTTCCTGTTTTTCATTCTGTTTTTGCTTTTTCAATTGATTTTGTGACTTCTCATGATCATCATCCTACAAAAAACATAAAATAACAAAGGAAAATAGATAAGATATAACATTGGGTTGCCTCCCAACAAGCGCTTCTTTAATGTCAGTAGCTTGACAGTGGGCTCTCATGGAGCCTCAGAAATGCTCAGAGCTATGTTGGAACCTCCTAACACCAAACTTAGAGTTTGAATGTGGGGGTTCAACACCAAACTTAGAAGTTGGTTGTGGCCTCCCAACACCAAACTTAGAGTTTGACTGTGGGGGCTCTGTGTGGCTCTGTTTTGAGAGGAGCTCTTCATACTTCCTCTCTATGGTGACAGAGGGATATCCTTGAGCCTTAAACACCAAGGATTCTTCATTCGCTTGAATGATCAATTCTCCTCTATCAACATCAATCACAGCCTTTGCTGTGGCTAGGAAGGGTCTGCCAAGGATGATGGATTCATCCATGCATTTCCCAGTCTCAAGGACTATGAAATCAGCAGGGATGTAATGGTCTTCAACCTTTACCAGAACATCCTCTACAAGTCCATAAGCTTGTTTTCTTGAGTTGTCTGCCATCTCTAGTGAGATTTTTGCAGCTTGCACCTCAAAGATCCCTAGCTTCTCCATTACAGAGAGAGGCATGAGGTTTACACTTGACCCTAGGTCACACAAGGCCTTCTTGAAGGTCATGGTGCCAATGGTACAAGGTATTGAAAACTTCCCAGGATCCTGTCTCTTTTGAGGTAGTTTCTGCCTAGACAAGTCATCCAGTTCTTTAGTGAGCAAAGGGGTTTCATCCTCCCAAGTCTCATTACCAAATAACTTGTCATTTAGCTTCATGATTGCTCCAAGGTATTTAGCAACTTGCTCTTCAGTGACATACTCATCCTCTTCAGAGGAAGAATACTCATCAGAGCTCATGAATGGCAGAAGTAAGTTTAATGGAATCTCTATGGTCTCATTTTGAGCCTCAGATTCCCATGGTTCCTCATTGGGGAACTCATTGGAGGCCAGTGGACGTCCATTGAGGTCTTCCTCAGTGGCGTTCACTGCCTCTCCCTCCTCTCCAAATTCGGCCATGTTGATGGCTTTGCACTCTCCTTTTGGATTTTCTTCTGTATTGCTTGGGAGAGTACTAGGAGGGAGTTCAGTAATTTTCTTGCTCAGCTGACCCACTTGTGCCTCCAAGTTTCTTATAGAGGACCTTGTTTCAATTATGAAACTTTGAGTGGTTTTGATTAGATCAGAGACTATGGTTGCTAAGTCAGAGGTGTTCTGCTTAGAACTCTCTATCTGTTGCTGAGAAGATGATGGAAAAGGCTTGCTATTGCTAAACCTGTTTCTTCCACCATTATTATTGTTGAAACCTTGTTGAGGTCTCTGTTGATCCTTCCATGAAAGATTTGAATGATTTCTCCATGAAGGATTGTAGGTGTTTCCATATGGTTCTCCCATGTAATTCACCTCTTCTATTGAAGGGTTCTCAGGATCATAAGCTTCTTCTTCAGATGAAGCTTCCTTAGTACTACCTGGTGCATTTTACATTCCAGACAGACTTTGAGAAATCATATTGACTTGTTGAGTCAATATTTTGTTCTGAGCCAATATGGCATTCAGAGTATCAATCTCAAGAACTCCTTTCTTCTGATTTGTCCCATTGTTCACAGGATTTCTTTCAGAAGTGTATATGAATTGGTTATTTGCAACCATTTCAATTAGCTCTTGAGCTTCTGTAGGCGTCTTCTTCAGATGAAGAGATCCTCCAGCAGAGCTATCCAAAGACATCTTGGACAGTTCAAACAGACCATCATAGAAAATACCTATGATGCTCCATTCAGAAAGCATATCAGAGGGACACTTTCTGATTAATTGTTTGTATCTTTCCCAAGCTTCATATAGGGATTCTCCTTCCTTCTGTCTGAAGGTTTGGACTTCCACTCTAAGCTTACTCAATTTTTGAGGTGGAAAAAACTTTGCCAAGAAGGCATTGACTAGCTTTTCCCAAGAGTTCAGGCTTTCTTTAGGTTGTGAGTCCAACCATGTCCTAGCTCTGTCTCTTACAGCAAAAGGGAATATCATAAGTATGGAGACCTCAGGGTCAACCCCATTAGTCTTGACAGTGTCACAGATTTGCAAGAATTCAGCTAAGAACTGATGAGGATCTTCCAATGGAAGTCCATGGAACTTGCAATTCTGTTGCATTAGAGAAACTAATTGAGGCTTAAGCTCAAAGTTGTTTGCTCCAATGGCAGGGATAGAGATGCTTCTCCCATAGAAGTCGGGAGTAGGTGCAGTAATGTCACCCAGCACCTTCCTTGCATTGTTGGCATTGTTGTTGTTTTCGGCTGCCATGTTTTCTTCTTCTTTGAAGCTTTCTGTTAGGTCTTCTACAGAGAATTGTGCCTTAGCTTCTCTTAGCTTTCGCTTCAAGGTCCTTTCAGGTTCAGGATCAGCCTCAACAAGAATGCTTTTGTCTTTGCTCCTGCTCATATGAAAGAGAAGAAAACAAGAAAAATGTGGAATCCTCTATGTCACAGTATAGAGATTCCTTGAGGTGTCAGAGGAAAAGAAAATTAGAAGGCAGAAGCAGAAAATTCGAACTTATCAAAGAAGATGGAGTTCGAATTTTGCATTAAGGAATAGTGTTAGTCCATAAATAGAAGGATATGAGAAGAGGGGAAGTAATTTTCGAAAATTGAGTAGAAGATTTTGAAAACGTTTTGAGAAACACTAATTGATTTTCGAAAATAAAAGTGGGAAAGAAATCAAGTGATGTTTGAAAAAGAATTTGAAATTAGAAATCAAAAAGATTTGATTGAAAACTATTAGAAAAAGATGTGGTTAAGAAGATATGATTAGTTTTTAAAAAAAATGTGATTGAGAAGATATGATTTGAAAAACATTTTAAAAAGATTTGATTTTAAAAATTTATGACTTGGCTATCAAGAAAAGATATGATTCAATCATTAAACCTTTCTCAACAGAAAAGGCAACATACTTGAAATGTTGAATCAAATCATTAATTGATAGCAAGTATCTTTGAAAATAGAAAGAAATCAATTTTGAAAACATATGATTGAAAAGATATGATTTGAAAAAGATTTGATTTTGAAAAACTTTGAAAACCTGAAAAAAATTGCATTGAAAACAGAATCTTCCCTTTTGTGCCATCCTGGCGTTAAACGCCCAGAATGGTGCACATTCTGGCGTTTAATGCCCAAAACTCTACCCTTTTGGGCGTTAAACGCCCAGCCAGGCACCCTGGCTGGCGTTTAAATGCCAGTCTGTCTTCTTCACTGGGCATTTTGAACGCCCAGCTTTTTCTGTATAATTCCTCTGCAGTATGTTCTGAATCTTCAATTCTCTGTATTATTGACTTGAAAAGACACAAATTAAAAATATTTTTGGATTTTTACTAAAGAGGAATAATCAAAATGCAACTAAAATCAAATAACAATGCATGCAAGACACCAAACTTAGCAGTTTGTATACTACCGACACTAATGAGAATGCATACGAGACACATAAACACTCAAGTCAAGAGAATTCAAAGATCAGAGTAAGAAATCATCAAGAATTACTTGAAGATCCTTAAGACACATGAAACTTAAAATGAGACTCTAGACTCAAACAAGAAATTTTCGGATTTTATGATTTTCTAAAATTTTTTGTGCTTTTTCGAAAATTAAGTGGAAAAAGAAAATAAAGGTATCAAAAATTCTTAATGAGAATTCCAGGAATCATGCAATGTTTAGTCTAAGACTCCGGTCCAGGAATTAGACATGGCTTCACAGCCAGCCAAGCTTTCAAAGAAAGCTTCGGTCCAAAACACTAGACATGGCCAAAGGCCAGCCAAGCCTTAGCAGATCACTGCTCCAATAGCAAGATTGATAGAAATCAACAAGCTCTTGTGATGATAAGTTGAAACCTCGGTCCAATGAAATTAGACATGGCTTCACAGCCAGCCAGACTTCAACAGATCATCATGAAACTCTAGAATTCATCTTCAAGAATTCTGAAGAAAAAATACCTAATCTAAGCAACAAGATGAACCGTCAATTGTCCATACTCGAACAATCCCCGGCAACGGCGCCAAAAACTTGGTGCACGAAATTGTGATCAATACTTTTCACAACTCAAATAATCCCCGGTGATGAACCCAAAAACTTGGTGTTCAATACCATGGCATAAACACAACTTCGCACAACTAACCAGCAAGTGTACTGGGTCGTCCAAGTAATAAACCTTACGCGAGTAAGGGTCGATCCCACAGAGATTGTTGGTATGAAGCAAGCTATGGTCACCTTGTAAATCTTAGTCAGGCAAACTCAAATGGATATGGGTGATATATGAATAAAACATAAAGATAAAGATAGAGATACTTATGTAATTCATTGGTGGGAATTTCAGATAAGCGTATGAAGATGCTTGGTCCCTTCCGTCTCTCTTCTTTCCTACTGTCTTCATCCAATCCTTCTTACTCCTTTCCATGGCAAGCTTATGCAAGGGTTTCACCGTTGTCAGTGGCTACCTCCCATCCTCTCAGTGGAAATGTTCAACGCACCCTGTCACGGCACGGCTATCCATCTGTCGGTTCTCAATCAGGTCGGAATAGAATCCAGTGATTCTTTTGCGTCTGTCACTAACGCCCCGCCCTCAGGAGTTTGAAGCTCGTCACAGTCATTCAATCATTGAATCCTACTCAGAATACCACAGACAAGGTTAGACCTTCCGGATTCTCTTGAATGCCGCCATCAGTTCTAGCCTATACCACGAAGACTCTGATCTCACGGAATGGCTGGCTCGTTTGTCAGGCGAGCGCTCAGTTGTCAGGCGATCAACCATGCATCGTGTATCAGGAATCCAAGAGATATCCACCCAATCTAAGGTAGAACGGAGGTGGTTGTCAGGCACACGTTCATAGGTGAGAATGATGATGAGTGTCACGGATCATCACATTCATCAAGTTGAAGAACAAGTGGTATCTTAGAACAAGAACAAGCAGAATTGAATAGAAGAACAATAGTAATTGCATTAATACTCGAGGTACAGCAGAGCTCCACACCTTAATCTATGGTGTGTAGAAACTCTACCATTGAAAATACATAAGTACAAGGTCTAGGCATGGCCGAATGGCCAGCCTCCCAATGATCTAAGATAGCATCAGAACAAAGATAACTACCCCGATGTCTCAATACAATAGTAAAAGGTCCTACTTATAGAGAACTAGTAGCCTAGGGTTTACAGAGATGAGTAAATGACATAAAAATCCACTTCCGGGCCCACTTGGTGTGTGCTTGGGCTGAGCATTAAAGCATTTTCGTGTAGAGACTCTTCTTGGAGTTAAACGCCAGCTTTTATGCCAGTTTGGGCGTTTAACTCCCACTTTGGTGCCAGTTCCAGCGTTTAACGCTGGGAATTCTGAGGGTGACTTTGAACGCCGGTTTGGGCCATCAAATCTTGGGAAAAGTATGGACTATCATATATTGCTGGAAAGCCCAGGATGTCTACTTTCCAACGTCGTTGAGAGCGCGCCAATTGGGCTTCTGTAGCTCCAGAAAATCCACTTCGAGTGCAGGGAGGTCAGAATCCAACAACATCTGCAGTCCTTTTTAGTCTCTGAATCAGATTTTTGCTCAGGTCCCTCAATTTCAGCCAGAAAATACCTGAAATCACAGAAAAACACACAAACTCATAGTGAAGTCCAGAAAAGTGAATTTTAACTAAAAACTAATAAAAATATACTAAAAACTAACTAGATCATACTAAAAACATACTAAAAACAATGCCAAAAAGCGTACAAATTATCCGCTCATCAGAACTCTTGAACCATTAAGATTCCGACTTGTTGCATGGGGTTGGTTAAGACTTCCCAACCTCTTCTTTGGATCTCATGTCGAATCTCCGGATACTCATTCTTCTTGAGCTTGAAAGGGACCTCAGGGATCACCTTCTTCTTTGCCACAACATCATAGAAGTGGTCTTGATGGCTCTTGGAGATGAATCTTTCCATCTCCCATGACTCGGAGGTGGAAGCTTTTGTCTTCCCTTTACCTTTTCTGGCCTTATGTGCCATTGATGGTAGTGGAAAACAAAAAAGATTGTGCTTTGACCACACACCAAACTTAAAATATTGCTCGTCCTCGAGCAATAGAAGAAAGAAGAGAAGAAGAAGAAGAAGAGAATATGGTAGAGAGGGAGAGATGTGGGTTCGGCCATGGTAAAGAAGAGGGGGTTGTGTTGTGTGAAAATGAAGTAGAATGGAAGGGTATATATAGGGAGAGGGGGGAGTGTATGTTCGGCCATTTAGGGTGGGAATGGGTGGGAAAATGGTTTTGAATTTTGGAAGGTAGGTGGGGTTTATGGGGAAGAGTGGATGGATTTAAGTGGTGAAAGGGGTGATTGGGAAGAGAAATTGAGGTGATTGGTGAACAGTGTTGGGAAGTGTGACATGGGGAATACAAATCACAAAAATAGGATTAGGAGGTAAGGTAGGAATATAGTAGGTGGGGATCCTGTGGGGTCCACAGATCCTGAGGTGATCCTGTGGGGTCCACAGATCCTGAGGTGTCAAGGAATTCCATCCCTACACCAAATAGGCATGTAAAATGCCTTTGCACACCATTCTGGCGTTTAAACGCCCATTGGTGCACATTCTGGGCGTTCAACGCCCATGTAAAGCATGTTTCTGGCGTTGAACGCCAGTTTCATGCTTGTTACTGGTGTTCAGCGCCAGCTTTTCTTCTCTGGGCACATTCCTGGCGTTTAGCGCCAGAATGTTGCTTGTTTCTGGCGTTCAGCGCCATAATGATGCTCTGTTCTGGCGTTGAACGCCGGCCAGATGCATCTTACTGGCGTTGAACGCCAGCCTGTGCGTCCTCCAGGGTGTGAATTTTTTTCTTCTGCCGTTTTTGATTCTGTTTTTAATTTTTATGATTTTTTCGTGACTCCTCATGATCATGTACCTAATAAAACATAAAATAACAATAAAATAAAAATTAGATAAATAAAATTGGGTTGCCTCCCAACAAGCGCTTCTTTAATGTCAATAGCTTGACAGTGGCTCTCATGGAGCCACAAAGGTGATCAGGTCAATGTTGTATAGTCCCAACACCAAATTTAGAGTTTGGATATGGGATCTTAACACCAAACTTAGAGTTTGGTTGTGGCCTCACAACACCAAACTTAGAGTTTGACTGTGGGGCTTCTTCTTGACTCTGAACTGAGAGAAGCTCTTCATGCTTACTCTCTTTTGTCACAGAGGGATGGCCATGTTCCTTAAACACAAGGTAGTCCCCATTCAATTGAAGGACTAATTCACCTCTATTGACATCTATCACAGCTCCTGCTGTGGCTAGGAAAGGTCTTCCAAGGATGATGCATTCATCCTCTTCCTTCCTAGTGTCTAAGATTATGAAATCAGCAGGGATGTAAAGGCCTTCATCCTTTACTAACACGTCCTCCACTATTCCATAAGCTTGTCTCAATGACTTGTCTGCCAATTGTAATGAGAACAAGGCAGGTTGTACCTCAATGATCCCCAGCTTCTCCATTACAGAGAGTGGCATAAGATTTATCCCTGACCCCAGATCACATAGAGCCTTTTCAAAGGTCATGGTGCCTATGGTACAAGGTATTAAGAACTTGCCAGGATCTTGTTTCTTTTGAGGTAGAGTTTGCTGAATCCAGGTATCTAGGTCATTAATGAGCAAGGGAGGTTCACTTTCCCAAGTCTCATTACTAAACAACTTGGTATTCAGCTTCATGATAGCTCCTAAATATTGAGCAACTTGCTCTTCAGTCACATTTTCATCCTCTTCAGAGGAAGAATAGTCTTCAGAGCTCATGAATGGCAGAAGGAGATTTAATGGAATCTCTATGGTCTCTGTATGAGCCTCAGATTCCTTTGGATCTTTATCAGGAAACTCCTTCTTGCTTGAGGGATGTCCCAGGAGGTCATCCTCACTAGGATTTTCGTCCTCCTCCTCCCTTGTGCATTCGGCCATATTGATTATATCAATGGCCTTGCACTCTCCTTTTGGATTTTCTTCTGTATTGCTTGGGAGAATACTGGGAGGAGTTTTAATGATTTTCTTACTCAGCTGGCCCACTTGTGCCTCCAGATTTCTGATGGAGGATCTTGTTTCATTCATGAAACTGAAAGTGGCCTTTGACAGATCAGAGACTATATTGGCTAAATTAGAAGTGTTTTGTTCAGAATTCTCTGTCTGTTGCTGAGAAGATGATGGATATGGCTTGCTATTGCTCAGCCTATTGCGTTCACCATTGTTAAAGCCTTGTTGAGGCTTTTGTTGATCCTTCCACGAGAAATTTGGATGATTTCTCCATGATGAGTTATAGGTGTTTCCATAAGGTTCACCCATGTAATTAACCTCTGCCATGGCAGGGTTCTCAGGATCATAAGCTTCTTCAGAAGCTGCCTCTTTAGTACTGTTGGATGCATGCTGCCATCCATTCAGACTTTGAGAGATCATGTTGACCTGTTGAGTCAACACTTTATTCTGCGCCAATATGGCATTCAGAGCATCAATTTCAAGAACTCCTTTCTTCTGAGGTATCCCATTATTCACAGAATTCCTCTCAGAAGTGTACATGAATTGGTTGTTTGCAACCATGTCAATGAGTTCTTGAGCCTCTTCAGGCGTTTTCTTTAGGTGAATAGATCCACCTGCAGAATGGTCCAATGACATTTTCGAAAATTCAGATAGACCATAATAGAATATATCTAATATGGTCCATTCTGAAAACATGTCAGATGGACATCTTTTGGTCAGCTGCTTGTATCTTTCCCAAGCTTCATAGAGGGATTCACCATCCTTTTGTTTGAAGGTTTGAACATCCACTCTTAGCTTGCTCAGCTTTTGAGGGGGAAAGAATTTATCTAAGAAGGCAGTGACCAGCTTATCCCAGGAGTCCAGCTATCCTTAGGTTGTGAATCCAACCATATTCTAGCTCTGTCTCTTATAGCAAAAGGAAAAAGCATGAGTCTGTAGACTTCAGGATCAACTCCATTCGTCTTTACAGTCTCACAGATCTGCAAGAACTCAGTTAAAAACTGGTAAGGATCTTCAGATGGAAGTCCATAAAACTTGCAGTTTTGTTGCATTAAGGCAACTAGCTGAGGTTTCAGCTCAAAATTATTGGCTCCAATGGCAGGAATGGAGATGCTTCTTCCATCAAACTTGGACGTTGGCTTTGTAAAGTCACCAAGCATTCTCCTTGCATTATTATTATTTTCGGCTGCCATCTCCTTCTCTTGTTCGAAATTTTCTGAAAGGTTACTTCTGGATTGTTGTAATTTAGCTTCTCTTAATTTTCTCTTCAGAGTCCTTTCAAGTTCTGGATCAATTTCAACAAGAGTGCCTTTATCCTTGTTCCTGCTCATATGAAAGAGAAGAAAACAAGAAAAGAAGAGGAATTCTCTATGTCACAGTATAGAGATTCCTTTATGTTAGTAGAAAAAGAAAGGGGAGAAGAATGTAGAAGAGAGGATTCGGATATTAGGTGGAGAGGGGTGAAGAGAAGTGTTAGTAATTAAATAAATAAATAGAATAAGAAAGGAGAGGGAGAATTTCGAAAACAATTTTGAAAAAGGGGTTAGTAATTTTCGAAAATTAGAGATAAGATAAGATTAAAATTAAAATTTCAAAAAAAAAGAATTTTTGAAAAAGAGAGAAGTATTTTTGAAAATTAGAGAGGGAAGAGTAGTTATTTGGTTTTGAAAAAGATAGAAAAATAAACAAAAAGTTAGTTAGTTGATTGAAAAAGATATTAAAATCGAATTTGAAAAAGATAAGAAGATAAGAGGTTAGATAAGATATTTTGAAATCAAATTTTGAAAAAAAGATAAAAATTTTTTTGAAAAAGATAAGATAAAAGATAAAAAGATTTGATTTTTAAAATGACTTAACTAACAAGAAACTACAAGATAAGATTCTAGAACTTAAAGATTGAACCTTTCTTAACAAGAAAGTAACAAACTTCAAATTTTTGAACCAATCACATTAATTGTTAGCTAATTTTTGAAAATATGATATAAATATAAGAAAAAGATTTTGAAAATATTTTGAAAAAGATTTTTGAAATTTTCGAAAAATAGAAAAAAATGAAAAAGATATAATTTTTGAAAAAGATTTTGGAAAGATAAGATTTTTTAAAATTGAAAATTTGATTTGACTTGTAAGAAACAACTAATTTTAAAAATTTTTGACTAAGTCAACTCAAATTTTCGAAAATTTGGAGGGAAATAAGGAAAAGATATTTTTGATTTTTTTGAATTTTTTAATGATGAAAGAGAAAAACATAAAAATGACCCAAAACATGAAATTTTGGATCAAAACACATAATGCATGCAAGAACACTTTGAATGTCAAGATGAACACCAAGAACACTTTGAAGATCATGATGAACATCAAGAACATAATTTTGAAAAATTTTTGATGCAAAGAAAACATGCAAGACACTAAACCTAGAAATCTTTAATGCATGGACTCTAACAAACGAAAAATGCACATGAAAAACAACAAACAACACAAAACAAGAAATCATCAAGATCAAACAAGAAGACTTGTTAAGAACAACTTGAAGATCATGAAGAACATTATGAATGCATGAGATTTTCGAAAAATTTAATGCATAAATTTTAAAAACATGCAATTGACACCAAACTTAGAAGTTGACTCAAGACTCAAACAAGAAACACAAAATATTTTTGATTTTTATGATTTTATGATTTTTTTTTATTTTATTTATATTTTTCGAAAATAATGTTTGGAAAAACGAAAAAGAAAGGAAAAATTTTGAAAAAGATTTTTGAAAAGAAAATTACCTAATCTGAGCAACAAGATGAACCGTCTGTTGTCCATACTCGAACAATCCCCGGCAACGGCGCCAAAAACTTGGTGGACGAAATTGTGATTGCCCTCTTTGTATTTGCATGAGATTTATTTAATGGCTCTTTGGCATATGTGATCACAACTACGTTCAACTTAACCAGCAAGTGTACTGGGTCATTGATGACATGTCATCATATACCTATTTTTCTATGCTTTTTCATACAAGAAATTGATGATTTGTGCTTAAATATTGAATGCTTTTATACTTAATTGGTATATTTCCTTGATCTTTTAATTTTATAAATCTTGTAGGAAATAAGAAGAAAAAGAAGCAAAGAAGCACAAAAAAAGGAAAAAAAAAGAGCTTTGGGACACACTTTGAAGTTGGAGCACACTTTGGAGCCTTAGGCCACACTTTTAAAAGTGTGGCCCATGACCAAATCAAAGGAGAATAAGCAATCAGCGCACACTGCCCTGCTCTTGCCAAGGGCAGGGCAATATCATGATGAAACAAAGTGAGGTTGGAAGCAAATTTTCGCTAAGTTAAAATCTAGGCGCTCACAGCATGACCATGCCTACTTCAAAGGGCTATAACTTGAGCTACAGACGTCCGATTGATGTGCTTCCAGTTGCGTTGGAAAGCTGACATTCAGAGACTTCCAACGATATATAGCAATCCATATTTGGCGCACAATTGAGGCATGAGTGAAAGGCATCTTTAAGGGCCAAAAATGAGCGAAAATGGACCAAAATGCTTCCACCAAGGGTCGAAGCTGGAGCCTCACTCCAAAGCAAAGTAGCGCTCAAATTTCTGCTCTGCCCTCTTAAAGAGCAGGGCAATGTCATGCTCTCTTCATGGAAAATCAAGGAAAAATTGCTCCTCAAGTGCTTTCACCAAGGTTCGAACACAAGACCTTCAAGGAAGTAAAGGCAAGGAGCTTGGGCGCGCACACAACTTGGCACGGCCAGCACCAAGCACACACGGACAGAAGGCACACCATGACAACATTGCCCTGCCCTCCACAAGGGCAGGGCAGCATCCTGATGCACCAAGCACGCATGCAACGAGGGCCGCACGCACCATTTCCTGCTCTGCCCTCCACAAGGGCAGGGCAGCCTCCTGGGAGCAAACACTCATGGGCCAAAATTCAACCAAAATTCCATTTAAATTCAATTCCTCTCCAAATTGAATCAAGGCCAACCAAACCCATTTCTCTTCAAATCCAAAGCAAGCAAAGCCCACATCATCGCTCAAAGGCACATGGATCAATTAAATTAGGATTTTCATTTTTGTAATTTGTTTTAATTTCATTTTCATTTTTTATTTAGTAAAGCCTATATAAAGGCATCAATTGAAGCTGAAAAAAAGAGGAAGGCTTGCTCCATTAGGGAGTAGTAGTAGTAGATAGCTCTCTCTTTGAGTTTTCATTTCTGTTTTGAATCTTGGGTTGAGATTGGAAGGAATTCTATTTTCATTCTCTATCTGTAACATCTCTGCTTTGTTCTTCTCCATAATTGAGAATTGGATTTACATTTCACTACTTCTCTTCTGATGATTATTTTCTACTTTGATCAAGGAATGAATTGAGATCTAGACTTGTTTTCTAGTCTCTTTGATTTCCTGAGATCTTCATTTTGATTTTCCAATTGAGTTGAATTTAATTTCTGTTTGCTTCTTCAAGCAATTCTGCTTTCTGTTTGAGATCGGTTGCAAGTTACTACATCTTTTACTTCTCTGTTTGATTGCCATTTACAATTTCTTGTTTGATTTCTTGAATCCCAGCTCCCAAAATCCTTTTATTCTTCCTGCAATTTAAATTTTCAGTTGCTTGATTTATTGCTTCCTTTAATTCCCAACACCCAATCCCCTTTACATTTAATGCAATTTACATTTCGTGCAATTTAAGTTTCAGCTCTTTTACTTTCTTGTTCTTTAAGTTTCCTGCAATTTTATTTTCTGCATCTTTAAATTCCTTGCAATTTACTTTCTGTTGACCAACTTCACACAATTCACTCAATGTTAGCTTGACTAAACTAATCACCCACTAAAGTTGCTTGATCCATCAATCCCTGTGGGATCGACCTCACTCTAAGTGAGTTATTACTACTTGATGTGACCCGATATACTTGCCGGTTGGATTTGTGTGTTGGAAATTCATTTTTCCACAAAAACACCATCAGTCATCCAAGTAATACCTTACATGAGTAAGGGTCGATCCCACAGAGATTGTTGGTATGAAACAAGTTATGGTCACCTTGTAAATCTCAGTTAGGCAGATTAAAAGGTTTTGGGTTTCGAAAATTAATAATAAATGGAAAATAAAAAGGGATAGAAATACTTATGTAAATCAATAGTGGGAATTTCAGATAAGTGCGTGAAGATGCTGTGCTCCTCTCGTATCTCTATTTTCTTATTACATTCATCCAATCCTTCCTACTCTTTTCCATGGCAAGCTGTATGTAGGGCATCACCGTTGTCAATGGCTACATCCCATCCTCTCAGTGAAAACGTTCATATGCTCTGTCAATCAGGTTGGAATAGAATCCCTTGATTCTTTTGCGCTTGTCATCACGCCCAGCCTTCAGGAGTTTGAAGCTCGTCACAGTCATTCAATCCCAGAATCCTACTCGGAATACCATAGACAAGGTTTAGACTTTCCGGATCCTCATGAATGCCGCCATCTATCTAGCTTATACCACGAAGATTCTGTTGGGGAATCTAAGAGATATGCGCCCGGCCTAAGGTAGAACGGAAGTGGTTGTCAATCACGCGCGTTCATAGGTGAGAATGATGATGAGTGTCACGAATCATCACATTCATCAAAGTTAAGTATAACGTATATCTTGGAATAAGGATAGAAGAGAATTGAATAGAAAGTAATAATAATTGTATTGAAACTTGAGGTACAGCAGAGCTCCACACCCTTAATCTATCGTGTGCAGAAACTCCACTTTTGAAAATACATAAGTAAAAGGTTCAGGCATGGCCGAATGGCCAGCCCCCTGAATGTGATCAATAGCCTCCTAAGATGAAGAATAAAACAAAACTGAGACCAAAGATGTCTAATACAATAGTAACTTATCCTATTTATACTAGACTAGCTACTAGGGTTTACATGAGTAAGAATTTGATGCATAAATTCACTTCCGGGGCCCACTTGGTGTATGTTTAGGTTGAGCTTGATCTATCCACGATCTGAGGCTTTTCTTGGAGTTGAACTCCAAGTTATAACGTGTTTTGGGCGTTTAACTCCGGATCATGACGTTTTTCTGGCGTTTAACTCCAGACAGCAGCATGTACTTGGCGTTCAACGCCAAGTTGCGTCGTCAATTCCCGAATAAAGTATGGACTATTATATATTGCTGGAAAGATCTGGATGTCTACTTTCCAACTCCGTTGAGAGCGCGCCAATTAGAGTTCTGTAGCTCTAGAAAATCCATTTCGAGTGCAGGGAGGTCAGATTACAGCAGCATCAGCAGTCCTTTTGTCAGCCTTTTTCAGAGTTTTGCTCAAATCCCTCAATTTCAGCCAGAAATTACCTGAAATCACAGAAAAACACACAAACTCATAGTAAAGTCCAGAAATGTGAATTTAACATAAAAACTAATGAAAACATCCCTAAAAGTAGCTTGAACTTACTAAAAACTACCTAAAAACAATGCCAAAAAGCGTATAAATTATCCGCTCATCACAGTCTATCCGGGATCCCGGCCGGTACAACAAAGACGAAGAAAACTTGGACTAGAACGAGCTCAGGCTGTAGAGGAGCAAGTACAAGCACTACTTGAGGCCGGGTTCATAAGGGAAGTCAAGTATCCACTATGGCTAGCAAACGTCGTCTTGGTGAAAAAGTCAAATGGGAAGTGGCGAATGTGTACCGACTACACCGACCTCAACAAAGCCTGCCCAAAAGACCCCTATCCACTCCCAAGCATCGACGCTCTAGTGGATGCTTCATCAGGATATAAGTATCTCTCATTCATGGACGCATATTCAAGGTACAATCAAATCCCTATGTATCCACCAGATCAAGAAAAAACCTCGTTCCTAACACCGAAAGCAAACTACTGTTACATAGTGATGCCTTTTGGTCTTAAGAACGCAGGAGCTACTTATCAAAGGCTAATGAATAAAGTCTTCTCAGATCACATCGGAAAAATCATGGAGGTCTACGTGGATGACATGTTGATAAAGACACAAAGCGAAGAGACATTATTAACCGATTTAATTCAAGTATTCGATACCATAAGGAAGAACGGCATGCGACTCAACCCGGCTAAATGCACCTTCGCAGTTGAAGCAGGTAAATTTTTAGGATTTATGCTCACACAAAGGGGAATCGAGGAAAATCCAGATAAATGCCAGGCCATACTCAACATGAAGAGCCCAACCTGCGTCAAAGAGGTACAACAACTCAATGGAAGGTTGGCAGCCTTGTCCAGATTCCTCGCAGGATCAGCGATAAGATCCCTCCCTTTCTACGCTACCTTGAAGAAGGGAAAGAACTTTGAATAGACAGTGGAATATGAACAAGCCTTCAAAAACTTCAAAGAATTCTTGGGGCAGCCACTATCCTATCTCGACCACAAGAGGGAGAATCGCTCATACTATACCTCGCAGTAGGAAGTTGGGCAATAGCCTCAGTGCTGATTCGAGAAGACGAAAGAGGCCAACAACCCGTTTACTTCATTAGTAAAGCACTACAGGGGTCAGAGCTGAACTACCAGAAAATAGAAAAATTTGCATACGCTCTGATACTCACATCCCGGCGACTTCGCCCATACTTCCAGGCACATACCATCAAAGTTCGGACCAACCAGCCCATAAAAGGGATATTACAGAAAACAGATCTGGCAGGAAGAATCCTACAATGGGCAATCGAGTTGTCCGAGTTTGACCTCCAATATGAGGCACGGACAGCCATCAAATCACAACACCTAGCCGATTTCATCGCAGAATTCACAGACATCCCGGAAATCCCCATAGAGTGGAACATATACGTCGACGGATCCTCAAATAAAACAGGAAGCGGTGCGGGTGTGATAATCGAAAGCAACCAAGAAACTCAACTTGAGCTCTCCCTTAAATTCGGATTCCCGGCCTCGAACAATCAAGCGGAATACGAAGCGCTACTAGCCGGTTTGAAGCTGGCTAGGGAGGTTGGAGCTCGGAAACTCAACATCTACAGTGACTCACAAGTTGTTACCTCACAAATAACAGGAAGCTACCAAGCTAAAGACCCAACCATGAAAAAATATTTGGATAGAACCAAAGAACAGCTCGGACAACTCGGAGAATACAGGATCTACCACATTCCCCGAGAGCAAAATGCCCGAGCTGATGCACTTTCAAAATTAGCCAGCACCAAACCAGGGGGCAACAACAGAAGTCTCATCCAGGAGATACTACAGAACCCGTCAATATCAGAAGAAGAAGTCCTAGCCATAATAGGTCAGAATCAAGGATGGATGACCCCCATAATAAATTACCTCAAAACAGAAGCACTCCCTACAGATGAAAATGAGGCAAAAAGGCTAAAAAGGGAGGCACAGTACTACACTATCATAAACAACACACTATACAAAAGAGGGATATCAACACCTTTACTAAAATGCGTACCGACTTCTAACACAAAGGAAGTCTTGGAGGAAGTGCACAGCAGCATTTGTGGTAATCATCTCGGAGCGCAAGCCCTCACCAAAAAGATACTTCGGGCGGGATTCTATTGGCCAACTCTACAAAAGGATGCTACAGAATTCGTGAGGACATGTCCACCATGCCAGAAGCATGCCAACTTTCACATCGCCCCACCAGAAAAGCTCATCAGCGTGACCTCGTCCTGGCCATTTGCAAAATGGGGACTCGACCTTCTCGGACCCTTCCCACAGGGATCGGGACAAGTAAAATTCCTCATGGTAGGAGTAGACTATTTCACAAAATGGATCGAGGCAGAACCCCTAGCCAAAGCCACCGCTCAAAGAAGTCGAAAATTCCTATATAGGAACATTATTACGAGGTTCGGGGTACCATACTCCATCACTACGGACAACGGTACCCAATTTACAGAGGCAGGCTTCAGAAAACTGGTGACCGACTTGAACATAAAACACCAGTTCACCTCCGTCGAACATCCCCAAGCCAATGGACAAGCCGAAGCAGCCAACAAAGTCATATTGGCCGGACTAAAGCGAAGACTACAAGAAGCAAAAGGAGCCTGGGCCGAGGAACTCCCACAAGTCCTATGGGCGTATCGAACAACCCCCCATTCTACTACAAACGAATCACCATTCCGACTGGCATACGGAGCGGAGGCAATTATTCCAATAGAAATCGAAGAAGGATCTCCCCGAGTAGTCCACTACAATGAACGAGCAAACTCTCAACTTCAGAGAGAAGAACTCGACTTGTTACCCGAAATCCAAGAAAGAGCTCGGATCAGGGAAGAAGCTCTAAAATGACGAATGGCTTCCAAATATAATCTAAAGGTAGTGCCGAGAAGCTTCGCAGAGAATGATCTCATCCTAATCAGAAATGACATTGGAACAGCTCGACTCGGAGAAGGAAAGCTGGCAGCAAACTGGAAAGGACCCTACCGAGTCATTGAAGTACTGGGGAAGGGCTACTACAGACTGTCCGAGCTTGATGGACGAGAGCTTCACCGATCATGGCACGCCTGCAACCTACGAAGGTACTACAGTTAGAAAAGGTAAAAGGTCTTACTAAATGGATGCACTCTTTTTCCTGAAAAGGTTTTTTAATGAGGCACCAGGTCGAGACCTAGACCAGAAAAATCCTACATGTATATATTTGCATTTTCCTTTAAATAAAATATATTTTAGATATTCTACAAGAGTCCAAGATGCATTAATCTGAAGTATTCATCGTCCGATTATAAAGCAACAGGTCGGCAGAAAGTGAAAAACAAATTCACTGCCCGACCACGATAAAGATAATCGTCCGATAAAGGTGAAAACGCGATTCACCCAAAGGACGATCTAAAGATGCCAACTGTTTTCTACAAATCGGCAAAGATGAACACAGAATAATGTAAGAAGTTATCGAAAGCAATCCAAAAAAGAACCTGACGAGGTCTTACGGATAGCTAAAATAATAACTTAAAGACTAGCCGACGTGCGGAAGTCGGACCAAGTCAACCCAAGTTATAAGTAAACCCTGGAAAGAGGTCTGGCCAACCCTATTAAAGAGGATTACTTTAACTTAGAAGGGCCCGACATAATAAAAGTCTGCCCAAAATGAAAAGTTATACAAGTAGTCCCTGAAAGAGATCTGACAAAAAGATCCAAGAAAGAGGACTACAAAAAATAACTTAAAGGAGACCGATATAACCAAGTCGGACTCCTACCATTAAAAAAGTTATCAAGTAGTCCCTGAAAGAGATCTGACAAAAGATCCAAGAAAGAGGACTACGAAAAATAACTTAAAGGAGACCGGCATAACCAAGTCGGACTCCTACCATTAAAAAGTTATCAAAGTAATCCCTGGAAGAGACCTGACAAAGGTCCAAAAAAGAGGATTACAGAAATAACTTAAAAGGAGACCGACATAACAAAGTCGGACTCCTGCTACTGAAAAGTTATACAAGTAACCCCTGAAAGAGACCTGAGAAAGGTCCAAAAAAGAGGATTACAGAAATGAATTAAAAGGAGACCGACATAACAAAGTCGGACTCCTGCTACTGAAAAGTTATACAAGTAACCCCTGAAAGAGACCTGACAAAGGTCCAAGAAAGAGGATTACAAAAATAACTTAGAAGAGATCGACCTAACGAAGTCGGTCTCCTACAAAGATAAGTTATAAAAGTAATCCCTGAAAGAGACCTGACAAAGGTCCAAGAAAGAGGATTACAAAAATAACTTAGAAGAGAACGACCTAACGAAGTCGGTCTCCTACAAAGATAAGTTATAAAAGTAATCCCTGAAAGAGACCTAACAGAGGTCCAAGAAAGAGGATTATAAAAATAACTCATAAAGGGACCAACGCGAAGAAGCTGGCTATAAACCACTAAAATCCAAAGCAATGGCGAAAAAACTAGGAAGCACGTCGGACCCACGCAACCACAGTCTCAAAGGATCCGAGCTACAAGCAATAAGTGCAAAGCAATCCAAAGAGGCCAAGAAACAAAATGCAAAAAACCCGAAAAGGGATATTACGCCAAAGAGAGCATAAATGCAAAGCTTCAAAAAGCCACCATAATCAACCTCAGAAAGCGGCCTTTTGTTTTTCAAAATGAAGTTACCAGGCAGGCAACTTAAAAATGTCAAACGAGAAATAGAAAAATAAAGAGTTCAAAAAGCCCACACATTGGGCCATCTATACAAAAAAGTTATAAAAAAGTTTCCACAAAACGCCCACAAGTCGGGCCAACTACAAATCAACAGAAGTTTTCTCGGCAGCATCGGGAGCTTTCTTGGTGGCATCAGAATCAGGAGAAGGAGGGCGAGCTTGAATAGGCACAGCGTCAATAGTTCCATCATCCCGGTTCAAGATTTGGCAATCCGGATCAGCTGTAACAGGAGAAATCGAGGAGGTTGACACTTTGAGAGAAGGAACTGGATGAGGGTCAGCATCATCATCATCTTGGTCGTCAGGGACAATCTTGCCATCCCTCACCACATTATCCAAGCTGACAAGAGACAGGTCGGCATCAGGGGCAACAACGCGAAACTGCTCCATCAGATTCTCGGAGGCAGCAGTTACGCTACCCACAAGATGGCCCTGAAGCTCACCATAATCAACCCGAGCAGTCTCCAACTCACTCCGAAGGCGCATGATTTCCCTATAAGCAGAGACATAGCTGTCCTTATGCTTCAGGGCCATGTCTTCAGCCAGCCTCAAAGAAGCAGCAAGGGCGATAGAACTAGCCTTTTCACCCTCCAGCTCCTTCTCCACCTTTGCCAACTTCACCTCCAACTCCTCCTTCAGGCCCTTGATCCGATCAAACTCCGACTTGGCCTCCTCCATAAAAGACTTGGTAGCATGAATCGGAATCCCCTGAACTGTCCGGAAAATAGCCGCACTCATATGAGCCATCTTCACACTATTCTTGGCCATAAAATACAGGTGCTGAAGGAGAGACACATCGTCCATGGGAAGTCCACCATAGAGAGCAATTTGCTGATCAATAAATTCAACGGCATCAAAGTCGGGGGCATCCAGATTGAAGGGTTCAATGGTTTTTTGCTTTTTACTAGGAGGGGGACCAGAAGCTGCAGTAGATGATTGGGGAGGATCAACTAAGCGGACCCGAGGAACAGGAATTGCTTTCCTCGGTCCAGGGGAACTCGGTACAGGAGGCTTCAAAGGAATTTGAGAAGATCCCTCTCCGACCACCTTGGCCGAGATGTTCAGAGCAGCAGTGGCCTTCTTCACCTTCTTAAAGGCCTTCAAAGAATCAGTATTTTTCGACATCTCTGCAAACATAGCAACAGCCAAGAGTTACAAATGTAATGTAGAGAAAGGAAAAACAAGTATAAAAGCAAAGCCAAACAAAATACCCAGAACTGTTCGAACCAAGGAAGGATCATTCAAGAATCTCTTCGTATCAAGATGAGGTGGTTTCCCCCAAAGATCCTCGAGGACAACCACAAAAGCGCATTCAACGTCATCTAGCATCTCCCAAGTGTAGCGAGATACTCGAACATCTTTTTGCCACTCTAGGGGGAAGGAGGGCTCGTCGTTTCATCAAGAAAAAAGGGGCGGACCCCCTCAACAGCTCGAACTTTGAAAAAGTATTTCTTAAAGTCCTTAAAAGACTCATCATACATAGCAAACACTTTGTGCCCCTGGGCGGACCGAAAAGAAACCCAAGAAGCTTTCTTTTTTGAGGAACCACCAGGCTTGGCGGAAACAAACAAATAAAGGAACAAAGTCTGGGAAGGAGTTACATCTAGTTCACGGCAGAGAAGTTGAAAAATCTTAATAAAACCCCAGGAATTGGGGTGAAGCTGGGAAGGAGCAATATTACACGACCACAGCAGGTCGGTCTCAAAAGCGGTAAAAGGAAAAGAAACGTTCAACTGACTAAAAAAGTACTCGTAAGCATAAAAGAATGGACGCTCTCCCTCGACAGAAGTAGGAAAGCAAACTCTCTCGTCAGGGTCAGGGGCAACAAGCTCATAATCCTCCTCACGAGCGTTGTTACCACAAATCCTATGGCGCTTCCTCAGTTCAGCATAGAACTCGGCATCCACAACAGAAACACACAACAAGACAAGGGAGTCCAGCCAGTCGGACATCCCCTCGGGAACTCTGGAAGACATCTCTACGATGTTATTGCGAGAAGACATAGGGCCAACTAATCCTACAAGGAAGAAAAGAAGACGGGGTTACTAAAAACATATCGGAGAAGGTAGAAAGCAAACTTAAATATCATACAGACGAGGCATGCAGAAAAGGAAAACCCCAAGACTCAAACCAAAAGTCTTGGGCCATCCTTTGGAGGCAGCAACAACAAAGCAAGGTCCCTGGGAAAAACCTACACCCCAACATCTCTCGAAAACAAGGAAACAAGGCCTAAAGCAACAAGCATTTCGTCCAGCAAGATAAAAAACGCAAACGTCATTAAAGCAACTATCTTTCTACAGTCTACCAGCAAAAGCACTGTCAACGTCAACAATACCAAACAGAACAACACCAAAGATACAACCTTTTCCAGAATTAGGCAAAAAACACCATCAAAAGTACAAACAGGAAAGGCAATGACAAGCGAAAGCCCTAAAGGCATTAAGCAAAAAGCGATCATGCAGAAAATGAAGAAGCTCCAGAACACACGGCGATAAACAGGCACGACAAATGCAAAAAGATTCAAGTTTTCCAAACAAGCATGCAAGCAAAACCAAAACTTTATCATAAACCGAAGGTCAAAAAGTAAAAAAAGTAAGGAAACGGAAAGTAAAAACCAAACCTGGAAAGTTCTGAAGAAAATGAAAAGCTGGGGCAGGAAAACGTCTCTCAAAGGAAGCACCAACGGAGTACCAAAACGAAACGGTGCAGAGAAAGAGTAAGGCAAAAACAGAGGAAAAGTTAAAAACGGGAGAAGAGAGAAATGCGAAGAAGTTACGAAATGCGTGAAGAAGAAAAACCGTTTCTTGGTTTTCAAAATCAAAATAAAAGGGCCTAGGAGAAATGGGGCAATTAATGTTAAATAAAAGGCATTAAACCCTCGCACGTTTCCAAAGCGTCGATATAAAAGCGCGCGCTTTTAGAAGAAAACGTTCTACATTCAAAAACTTCTACAAGGGGAATCGACAAAAATGCTTGAGTTCGGCCTCAAGAAGGACCGAAGTCTAGGACTCGACCTCAGGAAAGAAGACCGAGCTCAAGCAGGGGCACTGTTCATACCCTGGGTTGAGCTATCCGACCTGAGATGATTGAAGATAAAGCGACCGACCTCTTCAGGTCAGACTATCCAACCTCTTCTCAGAGAGCTCGGCTAAATCGACAAGAGAGCCCAGTAAAGGGCCCAAATGGAGGAAAACGACCCAAATCCTAAGACGGCCTAAGCCTATAGAGATAAGGGCGGTTCCGCTGAAGACACGCTGACCTCAACCCTAAAGATAAAGATAAGATAAGATAACTAACTTATCTTATCCAACAAAGGTCACGTCTCAACACTATAAATACACTGGAGCACCAAGGTATAACTCATACTCTGATTCTACTCAATACCTGCTTAATACCCTTGCTAACTTAAGCATCGGAGTCCCTTGCAGGTACCCCCCACCCTCCGGGGACGAAGGATCAGCACCACTACCAAGTCCAACAAGTCGGACACATCAGCTCCGGCCGCCGTATACCTGCCGGACACGTCAGCTCCGACCAATACAGAAGATCTCTTCCGAGATCGGCCTACAGTTTCAGGTAACCCTCGGAACAAACACGAAGAACAAAAATTCAAAGACTCAAAGGACTCAAGAACGTAAAAAGAACACCAAACTTAAAATTTTTAAAAAACCAAAATAAAATTTTCGAAAATCACAAGGAAAATAACAAGAAAACACTAAACTTAAAAATTAGAACAAAATTTAAACAAAGAAAAATTATTTTCGAAAAGATTTTAGAAAGAAAGACTCAAAGGATCAATCATTCACAAGAACATAGACACATTCAACAAATGCAAGGATTAAACAGAGAAAAACTATTTTCTTTTTGGATGACAAAAACACAAAGGACACCAAACTTAAAACATGCAACTAGACTCAAACAGAAAACTCTAAAGATTAATAAAGAAAAATACTAAAAATTTTTTGAAAAATTTTTGAAAAGAAAATAAAAGACTTTGACCCAAAAGACAAAATTTTCCTAATCTAAACAACAAGATGAACCGTCAGTTGTTCAAACTCGAACAATCCCCGACAACGGCGCCAAAAACTTGGTGCACGAAATTGCAATCACACTTTTGCAAACCTGCACAACTAACCAGCAAGTGCACTGGGTCGTCCAAGTAATACCTTACGTGAGTAAGGGTAGATCCCACAGAGATTGTCGGCTTGAAGCAAGCTATGGTTATCCTGTAACTCTTAGTCAGGAGATTAACAATGAAAAGGGTTTTGTTTTCAATAAAATAAAAGAACATGAAATAAAAGGCACTTGTGATTCAGTAATGGAGAACAGGTTGAGGTTTTGGAGATGCTCCGTCTTCTGAATCTCTGCTTTCCCTCTGTCTTCTTCTTCACGCACGCAAGGCTCCTTCCATGGCAAGCTGTATGTTGGTGGATCACCGTTGTCAATGGCTACCAGCCGTCCTCTCAGTGAAAATGGTCCAGCTACGGGTTTTGTTGGGCTAATCATCTGTCGGTTCTTACTAGTGTTGGAGTAAGATCCATTGATCCTTTTGCACACTGTCACTGCGCCCAACATTTGTGAGTTTGAAGCTCGTCACAGTCATCCCTTCCCAGATCCTACTCAGAATACCACAGACAAGGTTTAGACTTTTTGGATCTCAAGAATGCTACCAATGGATTCTAACTTATACCACGAAGACTCTCATCTCAAGGAGTTGAAGGCTCTGTTGTCAGGAGAGGCAATCAAACTCGTGAATCAGGAACCAAAGAGATATACACTCACTCTAAGGTAGAACGGAAGTGGTTGTCAGGCACGCATTCATAAGTTGCGAATGGTGATGAGTGTCACAGATCATCACATTCATCACGGTTAAGTACGAATGAATATCTTAGAACAGAAACAGGCGTGATTGAATAGAAAACAGAAGTAATTGCATTAATTCATCGAGACACAACAGAGCTCCTCACCCCCAACCATGGGGTTTAGAGACTCATGCCGTAGAGATACAATGTGAAACATGAAAATGTCATGAGGTACATAATAAATCTCTAAAAGTAGTTTTTATACTCAACTAGTAACCTAGGTTTACAGAAAATGAGTAAACTATGATAGATGGTGCAGAAATCCACTTCTGGAGCCCACTTGGTGTGTGTCTGGGCTGAGCATTGAAGCTTTCACGTGTATAGGCTATTCCTGGAGTTAAACACTAGCTTTTATGCCAGTTTGGGCGTTTAACTCCAACTTTTATGCCAACTCTGGCGTTTTAACGCCAGAAAAGGGCAAAGAGCCGGCGTTTTGACGCTATTTTATGTCGTCAAAACACGTGCAAAGTATGGACTATTATATATTGCTGGAAAGCCCCGGATGTCTACTTTTTAACACAATTTAGAGCGCGCCATTTGGAGTTCTATAGCTCCAGAAAATCCACTTCGAGTGCAGGGAGGTCAGAATCCAACAGCTGCAGCCCTTCTTCAGCCTCTGAATCAGATTTTTGCTCAGGTCCCTCAATTTCAGCCAGAAAATATTTGAAATCACAGAAAAACACACAAACTCATAGTAAAGTCCAAAAATGTAAATTTTGAATAAAAACTAATAAAAATATAATAAAAACTAATCAAAACATACTAAAAACTAACTAAAAACATTGACGAAAAGCGTATAAATTATTCGCTCATCAGGTATTAAGCAGGTATTTTGTAGAATCAGAGTATGAGTTATAATTAGGTACAACAGTGTATTTTTAATGTTGTAGAGTGATCTTTTCTGGAGATAAGATAGTTATATTATCTTGTCTTTGAGTGGAGTTATCTTATCTTCAAGGAAACCGCCCTTGTCCTTCTAGGCTTGGGTTGCCTTAGGATTTAGGTCGTGTTCCTTTGTTTGGGCCCTTTTTAGGCTTTTCTGGTGATCTTCCTGAACTCTTTGAGAAGAGGTCGGGTAGTTCTGACCTGAAAAGGCTTGTCGACTTGTCGCCAAACAACCTGGGTCGGACAGCTTGACCTAGGGTATGAACAGTGTCCCTGCTCGAGTGCAGTCTCCCTCTCGAGGTCGAGTCCTTTATTTTATGACTTTGGTTCATCTCGGGTGAAGCCGAACTCGAGCATTTGTCGACTTCTTCTATGTAGAGACCCTTTCTGAATACAGAGCGTTTCTTTCTTTTTCTTTGATTTTGAAAATAGGCGTTCCCTGTCTTGGGAACGTGCAAGGGTTTTTAATGCCCCATTAATTTCTTAGCATTCCATTTCTTTGTCTCTCACTTTCTTGTTTTATTTTAGAATTTACGCCAAAACTTTCTCTTTTCAGTTTCTCTTCACTGTTGCTCGCTGTAACTTCCCCCTTTCTCTCTTATTCTTTCGCTTCGTTTGTGCTTCTTTTCTTTTGGGATTTTTCGTTTTCTCTTTCTTCTTTGCGACGCCATTGGTGGTTGTGGGTGCCTTTTTTACTAGAAGGCGATTTCAGTTTTTGCTTCTCCGTCTCCAATTTCTTCGGTGTTTTCTCTTCATTTTTAGGTTGGTTCTTTCTTTCGATTTCCTTACTTCCTTCATCGTTCTTCCCTTAAGCTTTGCGTTGTTTCTATTTTTTTGGTAGAGTTTTGATTTAGCTTTAGTGTATGTTGGAAAGCTTGAACCTTTTCGTATTTCTTATACTTTTTTTATCACTGTGATTTCTGGTTCTCTCTTTTTATGCTTTCCCTGATGGTTGAAGCTTTTAGGGTTTTCGCATGTTGTTGCCTATTTTTGTAATGGCTTGTTTGATTCTGAAGAAAGATTGTGTCTTTTCCATTTGGCATGCTCTTGCTTGTTTGGTAGTTCCTTTTGCTAATAGACCGAAATTGTAGTTTAAGAGGTGGCTGTTGATGACTTATTTGGTTTGTAATTTTCTTCTGGGAGTGTTGATTGAAAGGAGGTTTATTTTCTTGCTGGGAAAACTTTTGATGTTTTCCTTAAGTCCTTGCTTTGTCACTCTGTTATTGCCTCCAAAGGATACCCCTGGACCAATGGGTTGTGTCTTGGGATTTTCCTTTTGTCATGTGTGTATTTAGATTGAGTTACATCTGTTTTGCCTGAGCTATTTTCTTTGTTATGCCCGAGCTGCTTATTTAATAATTCCACTCTCTTTCTTTGCTGTAGGATTAGTTGACCATGTCTTCTCGCAAAAATATTGTCGAGACCTCCTCCAAAGTTCCCGAGGGTATGTCTGATTGGCTGGACTCCCTTGTCTTGATGTGTGTCTCTCTAGTAGATGCTGAGTTTTGTGCAGAGCTTAGAAAACATCACCGACTCTGTAAGAATATGGATCAGGAAAAGAATTATGAATTGGTAGCACCTGATTCTGAGGAGAGGGTTTGCTTTCCTGCTCTGACTCGGGGGGAACGCCCCTTCTTTTATGCTTATGACTATTTTTTCAGCCAGTTGAATATTACTTTTCCTTTTACTTATTTTGAGACCGACTTGTTATGGTCGTGTAATGTAGCTCCATCCCAACTCCATCTGAACTCCTGGGGTGTTATCAAGATTTTTCAGTTTCTTTGCCAAGAGTTGGACGTCACACCTTCTCAAACTCTCTTTCTATATCTCTTTGTTTTGACCAAGCATGGGACTACCAAAAAGAAAGCTTCTTGGGTTTCTTTTAGGTCTGCCCAGGGACATAAAGTTTTTGCTACGTATGATGAGTCTTTTAGGGACTTTAAGAATTACTTTTTTAAGGTCTGAGCTGTTGAGGAACTCGACCATTTTTCCTAGAAGCAAATAATGAGCCTGCCTTCCCCTTGTGTTGGCAAAAGAATGTGGTAGTCTCTCGGTACACGTGGGAGATGCTTGATAAGGTCGAGCAGTCTTTTGTAAATGTCTTGGAGGATATTTGGGGGAAACCTCCCCATCTTGATACTAAGAAGTTTTTGGGTATCCATCCCTCGTCCGAACTGTGCTGGGTATTGATCAATATATTTTGCCCTGTTTTTACTTTGCTTATTTCTTTTTCCAGTTTGTGACCTGCTTCTATGGTTGATTTTTTTTTTCAGTGATGGCCAAGAATAATGACTCTATGAAGGCCTTTAAAAAGGCAAGGAAGGCTACGGCGGCCCAAAACATCTCGGCCAAAGTGGCTGGGGAAGGGTCTTCCCGAATTCCTTTTAAACAGCCTGTGACGAGCTCTCTTGGACCGAGGAGGATGATCCCTACCCCTCGGGTCTACGTGCTCGATCCTCCCCAAGCTTCTACTGCTGTTTCTTCTCCTACGGCCGTTCCTCCTCCAAAAAGACCCCAGACTGTCGAGCCTTTTAATCTAGATGCTTCCAACTTTGATGTTGTCAGGTTTGTTAATCAACAAATTGCTCCTTATTTTGTCATGCCTACTGATGATGTATTCATTCCTCAACATTTGGATTTTATCACTCGGAGTGGCATTAAACTGGCACACATAGGAGCAGCTTTATACCGGACCACTCAAGATCTTCCTATCCCTGCTACCAAGGCCTTTATGGAGGAGGCCAAGTCGGAATTTGATCAGATTAAGGGCTCGAAGGAGGAGCTCAAGGTGAAAGTGGCCAAGTTGGAGAAAGAATTATAGGGGGAGAAGACTCGGGATGTTGCTTTGGTGGTTTCTGCCAGGTTGTCTGAAGATATGGCTTTGAAGCATAAGGATAGCTATGTTACAACTTACAGGGAGATGATGGGTCTGAGGGAGGAGTTGGAGTTTGCCCGAGCTGATTATGTCGAGCTCTAGGGTCATTTTGTTGGCAGTGTAAATGCTGCTTATGAGAATCTAAGGGATCAAGTTCGAGTTCTTGCGCCCGATCTCGACCTTACTCTTTTGAGCTTGGATAACATCGTAAAAGATGGTAAGATAGTCCCAGATGACCCTGATGATGATGAAGTCGACCCTCCTCCTGTTCCTGCTACCAAAGCCTCCGTTGCGCCGCCCTCTTCAGTTCAGGCAGCTGAGGAAGTTGAGGTTGCTTAGCCTGAGTCTGATCCAGATGTCCAGATTCTAAACCGGGATGATGGGACGGTTGATGCGGTTCCTCTTCAGACTTGTTCTCCTTCACCCCGGTATGCTACAACTGGGAAGTCCTTGGATCCTCTATGATTGTTTTTTTGGTGTATTTGTGTGTAGCCCGGCTTGTGGGATTTAAACTCTTTTTATTTTGTAGTTATATAGTTCTGACTTCTGGATACTTTCTAGTTTCTTTTTTAGCAACTTTATTTTGAAAAATCAAGGTAGCTTTGCAGGCCTTTTGGGGTCGACTTCAGGTGGCCTCTTAGGTCTTTGTTTATTATAGCCACTTTATTTCTGTTGGTCGATTACTTTGCTTTAATATTTGTCAGGCATCTTTAGAGTGTTGGAACCTTGCGTTCCGATCTCTTTTGATTGCCTTCTGTCTTCATCTCGAACCTTTGGAAGTTATCTGTAGTAATCCTTTTGTTTGGGCCTTTGTCAGGTCTTTTCATGTGGATTTCTGTATAACTTATTGTAGTTTGTGGGAGGCCGTCTTCATCATGTTGATCCCTTATAAGTTATTTTTAGTAATCCGTTTTCTTTGGACCTGGGTCAGGTCTCTTTTATGGATTACTTTTTATAACTTTTTTTTAGTTTGGGCCAACTTCGTCATGTCGGTCTCTTCTAAGTTATTTCTAGTAATCCATTTTCTTTGGACCTGGGTCAGGTCTCTTTTATGGATTACTTTTTATAACTTTTTATGGTTTGGGCCGACTTCATCATGTCGATCCCTTCTAAGTTATTTCTAGTAATCCATTTTCTTTGGACCTGGGTCAGGTCTCTTTTATGGATTACTTTTTATAACTTTTTTGGTTTGGGCCGACTTTATCATGTCGGACCCTTCTAAGTTATTTCTAGAAGTTATTTTTAAAGATCACTTTTTAATCTAATTTGTCGCTTTTCATCTTTGCTGATTTTGTAGAAATTGGGTTTGATCCTCGCTTGGTCGACCTTTGATGAATTTGGTTTTCATCTTTGTTGGTCTTTATCATGATCGGGAATTGAATTTAGTTTTCACTTTTGCCGATCTGTAGCTTTATAATCTGGCGATGAAATTTTGCATTTTTAGATTAATGCGTCTTGATATAGGATTTGTAGAAAATCTGAAAAAACTTTATTCAAAAAGAATATATGCAAATATATACATGTGGGATTTCTACCCCTCTAAGTTAGGAATTTCATGGATCTTGGCTTGGTGCCTCGTTAAAAAACCTTTTTAAGGAAAAAGAGTGCACCTCATCCTAAGATTCTTTTCTATCTCCTAACTATAGTACCTTAAGTTGCAGGCGTGCCATGACCTTAGGAGCTCTCGCCCTTCAAGTTCGGATAGCTTGTAGTAGCCTCTTCTGAGTATTTCTATGACTCGATAGGGTCCCTTTCAGTTTGCTGCCAGCTTTCCTTCTCCGGGTCGAGTTGTTCCGATGTCATTTCGGATTAGGACGAGGTCATTTTCGGAAAAACCTTGCGGCACTACCTTTTGATTGTATCTTGAATCCATTCAACGTTTTACTATCTCTTCCCTGATCCGAGCTTTTTCTCAGATTTCTAGAAGTAGGTCGAGTTCTTCCCTTTGATGTTGGGAGTTGGCCTCTTCACTGTAGTGGATCACTCTAGGTGATCCTTCTTCAACCTCCACTGGGATCATTGCCTCTATTCCGTAAGCTAATCAGAAAGGTGATTCCTTTATGGTGGAGTGCAGAGTTGTCCGGTATGCCCATAGGACTTGCGGGAGGTCTTCAGCCCAGGCTCCCTTTACATCCTGTAATCTCCGCTTTAACCCGGCTAATATGACTTTGTTAGCAGCTTCTGCTTGTCCGTTGGCCTGAGGGTGTTTTACGGATGTGAATTGGTGTTTTATGTTCAGATTGGCTACCAATTTTTTGAAGCCTGTATCTGTAAATTGAGTGCCATTGTCTGTGGTGATGGAGTATGGAATTCCGAACCTTGTGACGATGTTTCTATATAGGAATTTTCGACTTCGTTGAGTAGTGGCATTAGCTAGAGGTTCCGCCTCAATCCATTTTGTAAAATAGTCTACCCCAACGATGAGGAATTTGACTTGTCCGGATCCTTGAGGAAAAGGACCGAGAAGGTCGAGTCCCCATTTTGCGAATGGCCAGGGTGAGGTTACGCTGATAAGTTCCTCTTGTGGGGCGATGTGAAAGTTGGCATGTTTCTGACATGGTGGACATGTCTTTACAAATTCTGTTGCTTCTTTTTGTAGAGTCGACTAATAGAATCTGGCCCGGAGTACTTTTTTGGTAAGAGCCTGTGCTCTGAGGTGGTTACTTGATGAGCGGATAATTTATACGCTTTTTGGCATTGTTTTTAGGTAGTTTTTAGTAAGTTTAAGCTACTTTTAGGGATGTTTTCATTAGTTTTTATGTTAAATTCACATTTCTGGACATTACTATGAGTTTGTGTGTTTTTCTATGATTTCAGGTAAATTCTGGCTGAAATTGAGGGACTTGAGCAAAACTCTGAAAAAGGCTGACAAAAGGACTGCTGATGCTGTTGGAATCTGACCTCCCTGCACTCGAAATGGATTTTCTGGAGCTACAGAACTCCAAATGGCGCGCTCTCAACGGCGTTGGAAAGTAGACATCCAGAGCTTTCCAGCAATATATAAACGCTCATTATCATTCTCACTTATGAACGCGCGTGATTGACAACCACTTCCGTTCTACATGCAACAGAGCTTGAATGTGTATCTCTTAGATTCCCCAACAGAATCTTCATGGTATAAGCTAGATAGATGGCGGCATTTGTGAGGATCCGGAAAGTCTCACCTTGTCTGTGGTATTCCGAGTAGGATCCTGGGAATCCGGAAAGTCTAACCTTGTCTGTGGTATTCCGAGTAGGATTCCGGTAATGAATGACTGTGACGTGCTTCAGACTCGCAAGTGCTGGGCGTTGGTGACAGACGCAAAAGAATCAAGGGATTCTATTCCAGTAGGAGCGGGAACCAACCAGTGATTAGCCGTGCTGTGACAGAGCGCATGAGCGTAGTTTTCACTGCGAGGATGGGATGTAGCCTTCGGCCAGTGTGATGCCTCCAGACGATTAGCCATGCGAGTGACAGCCGCAGAGGACCATTTTCCCGAGAGGATTCAAAGTAGCCATCATCGAACGGTGAACCCCTATACACAGCTTGCCATGGAAAGGAGTAAGAAGGATTGAGTTGAAGCAGTAGGAAAGTAGGCGTCCTTGAGCCATACAGTATCTCCATATGCTTATCTGAAATTCCCACCAATGAATCTGCATAAGTATCCCTTTTATTGTTTCTTTTTATTATCTGATTTTCTAAATTCCATAATTTTATTTGCCTAACTGATATTTACAAGGTGACCATAGCTTGATTCATACCAACAATCTCTGTGGGATCGACCCTTACTCGCGTAAGGTTTATTACTTGGACGACCCAGTACACTTGCTGGTTAGTTGAACGGAGTTGTGTTCACTCGTGCCAATTTCAAATTCCATAAAGTACAAGGAGTACGATTTAAAGAATATGGATCACAATTTCGTCCACCAAGTTTTTGGCGCCATTGCCGGGGATTGTTCGAGTATGGACAACTGACGGTTCATCTTGTTGCTCAGATTAGGTAATTTTCTTTTCAAAAACTTTTTCAAAAATTTTTTCTTTTCTTTTTCGTTTTTACAAACTTTATTTTCGAAAAAAAAATTTTAATAAAAAAAATAGAAAATCATAAAAATAAAAAATATTTTGTGTTTCTTGTTTGAGTCTTGAGTCAATTTTTAAGTTTGGTGTCAATTGCATGCTTTTAAAAATTTTTCTTGCATTTTTCGAAAATCCCATGCATTCATAGTGTTCTTCATGATCTTCAAGTTGTTCTTGATAAGTCCTCTTGTTTGATCTTGATGATTTCTTGTTTTGTGTTGTTTGTTGTTTTTCATATGCATTTTTTGTTTGTTAGAGTCCATGCATTAAAGATTTCTAAGTTTGGTGTCTTGCATGTTTTCTTTGCATCAAAAATTTTTCAAAATTATGTTCTTGATGTTCATCATGATCTTCAAAGTGTTCTTGGTGTTCATCTTGACATTCATAGCATTCTTGCATGCATTCATTGTTTTGATCTAAAAATTTCATGCATTAAGTATTTTTGTTGTTTTTTTTCTCTCATAATTAAAAATTCAAAAATAAAAAAAAATATCTTTTCCTTATTTCCCTCCAAAATTTCGAAATTTTGGGATTGACTTGGTCAAAAATTTTCAAAATTAGTTGTTTCTTACAAGTCAAGTCAAAATTTCAATTTTAAAAATCTTATCTTTTCAAAATCTTTTTCAAAAATCATATCTTTTTCATTTTTTTCCATTTTCGAAAATTTTAAAAAAATTATTTTTCAAAAATCTTTTTCTTAGCTTTTATATCTTTATATCAAATTTTCGAAAATTAGCTAACAATTAATGTGATTGGTTCAAAAATTTGAAGTTTGTTACTTCCTTGTTAAGAAAGGTTCAATCTTTAAATTCTAGAATCCTATCTTGTAGTTTCTTGTTAGTTAAGTCATTTTAAAAAATTAAATCTTTTTCAAAATATCTTTTTCTTAAAACTTTTATTTTATCTTTTATCTTATCTTTTTCAAAAATATTATCTTTTTCAAATTTTGATTTCAAAAAAATCTTATCTAACTTCTTATCTTCTTATCTTTTTCAAATTTGATTTTAATTTCTTTTTCAACTAACTCTTTGACTTTTTGTTTATTTCTTATCTTTTTCAAAACCAACTAACTACTTTTTCCTCTCTAATTTTCGAAAATTACTAACCCCTTTTTCAAAAATTGTTTTCGAAAATTCTCCCTCTCTTTTCTTATTCTATTTAATTATTTAATTACTAACACTTCTCTTCACCTCTCTTCATCCAAAAATCCGAATCCATCCTTCTTCATTCTTCTACCCCCTTCTTCTTCTACTAACATAAAGGAATCTCTATACTGTGACATAGAGGATTCCTCTGTCTTTTCTTGTTTTCTTCTCTTTCATATGAGCAGGAACAGGGAAAAAGGCACTCTTGTTGAAGTTGATCCAGAACCTGAAAGGACTCTGAAGAGAAAATTAAGAGAAGCTAAATTAAATTATTCTAAAGGTAACCTTTCAGAAATTTTCGAACAAGAGAAGGAGATGGCAGCCGGAAATAATAATAATAATAATGCAAGGAGAATGCTTGGTGACTTCACAAAGCCAACGTCCAAGTTTGATGGAAGAAGCATCTCCATTCCTACCATTGGAGCCAATAACTTTGAGCTGAAACCTCAGCTAGTTGCCTTAATGCAACAAAACTGCAAGTTTTATGGACTTTCGTCTGAAGATCCTTATCAGTTTTTAACTGAGTTCTTGCAGATCTGTGAGACTGTAAAGACGAATGGAGTTGATCCTGAAGTCTACAGACTCATGCTTTTCCCTTTTGCTGTAAGAGACAGAGCTAGAATATGGTTGGATTCACAACCTAAGGATAGCCTGGACTCCTGGGATAAGCTGGTCACTGCCTTCTTGGATAAATTCTTTCCTCCTCAAAAGCTGAGCAAGCTGAGAGTGGATGTTCAAACCTTCAAACAAAAAGATGGTGAATCCCTCTATGAAGCTTGGGAAAGATACAAGCAGCTGACCAAAAGATGTCCATCTGACATGTTTTCAGAATGGACCATATTAGATATATTCTATTATGGTCTCTCTGAATTTTCGAAAATGTCACTGGACCATTCTGCAGGTGGATCTATTCACCTAAAGAAAATGCCTGAAGAGGCTCAAGAACTCATTGACATGGTTGCAAACAACCAATTCATGTACACCTCTGAGAGGAATTCCGTGAATAATGGGATACCTCAGAAGAAAGGAGTTCTTGAAATTGATGCTCTGAATGCCATATTGGCTCAGAACAAAGTGTTGACTCAACAGGTCAACATGATCTCTCAAAATCTGAATGGGCTGCAACATGCATCCAACAGTACTAAAGAGGCAGCTTCTGAAGAAGCTTATGATCCTGAAAACCCTGCCATGGCAGAGGTTAATTACATGGGTGAACCTTATGGAAACACCTATAACCCATCATGGAGAAATCATCCAAATTTCTCCTGGAAGGATCAACAAAAGCCTCAACAAGGCTTTAACAATGGTGGACACAATAGGCTAAGCAATAGCAAGCCATATCCATCATCTTCTCAGCAACAGACAGAGAATTCTGAACAAAACACTTATAATCTAGCCAATATAGTCTCTGATCTGTCAAAGGCCACTTTCAGTTTCATGAATGAAACAAGATCTTCCATTAAAAATTTGGAGGCACAAGTGGGCCAGCTGAGTAAGAAAGTCATTGAAACTCCTCCCAGTATTCTCCCAAGCAATACAGAAGAGAATCCAAAAGGAGAGTGCAAGGCCATTGATGTGATCAATGTGGCCGAATGCACAAGGGAGGAAGAGGACGAAAATCCTAGTGAGGAAGACCTCCTGGGACGTCCCTTAAGCAAGAAGGAGTTTCCTATTAAGGATCCAAAGGAATCTGAGGCTCATATAGAGACCATAGAAATTCCATTAAATCTCCTTCTGCCATTCATGAGCTCTGAAGACTATTCTTCCTCTAAAGAGGATGAAGATGTGACTGGAGAGCAAGTTGCTCAATATTTAGGAGCTATCATGAAGCTGAATGCCAAGTTGTTTGGTAATGAGACTTGGGAAAGTGAACCTCCCTTGCTCATTAGTGAACTAGATACTTGGATTCAGAAAACTCTACCTCAAAAGAAACAAGATCCTGGCAAGTTCTTAATACCTTGTACCATTGGCACCATGAGCTTTGAAAAAGCTCTATGTGATCTAGGGTCAGGGATAAATCTTATGCCACTCTCTGTAATGGAGAAGCTAGGGATCATTGAGGTACAACCTGCCTTGTTCTCATTACAATTGGCAGATAAGTCATTGAGACAAGCATATGGAATAGTAGAGGACGTGTTAGTAAAGGTTGAAGGCCTTTACAGCCCTGCTGATTTCATAATCCTAGACACTAGGAAGGAAGAGGATGATTGCATCATCCTTGGAAGACCTTTCCTAGCCACAGCAGGAGCTGTGATAGATGTCAACAGAGGTGAATTAGTCCTTCAATTGAATGGGGACTACCTTGTGTTTAAGGCACATGGCCATCCCTCTGTGACAGAAGAGAGTAAGCATGAAGAGCTTCTCTCAGTTCAGAGTCAAGAAGAACCCACATAGTCAAACTCTAAGTTTGGTGTTGTGAGGCCACAACCAAACTTTAAGTTTGGTGTTCAGATCCCACATCCAAACTCTAAGTTTGGTGTTGGGACTACACTAACATTGACCTGATCACCTTGTGGCTCCATGAGAGCCATTGTCAAGCTATTGACATTAAAGAAGCGCTTGTTGGGAGGCAACCCAATTTTAATTATCTAATTTTTATTTTATTGTTATTTTGTGTTTTATTAGGTACATGATCATGAGGAGTCACGAAAAAAAATCAAAAAAATTAAAAACAGAGTCAAAAACAGAAGAAAAAAATTTTTCACCCTGGAGGTCGCGCAGACTGGCGTTCAACGCCAGTAAGATGCATCTGGCTGGCGTTCAACGCCAGAACAGAGTACCATTCTGGCGCTGAACGCCAGAAACAAGCAACATCCTGGCGCTGAACGCCAGGAATGTGCCCAGAGAAGAAAAGCTGGCGCTGAACGCCAGCAACAAGCATGAAACTGGCGTTCAACGCCAGAAACATGCTTTACATGGGCGTTGAACGCCCAGAACGTGCACCAATGGGCGTTTAAACGCCAGTATGGTGTGCAAAGGCATTTTACATGCCTATTTGGTGCAGGGATGGAATTCCTTGACACCTCAGGATCCTGTGGACCCCACAAGATCATCTCAGGATCTGTGGACCCCACAGGATCCCCACCTACTATATTCCCACCTTACCTCCTAATCCTATTTGTGTGATTTGTAATCCCCATATCACAATTCCCAACATTCTTCACCAATCACCTCAATTCCTCTTCCCAATTACCCCTTCACCACTCACATCAATCCACTCTTCCCCATAAACCCCACCGACCTTCATAAAATTCAAATTCAATTTCCCACCCATTCCCACCCAAAATGACCGAACATACCCCTCCCCTCTCCCTATAAATACCCTTCCATTCTACTTCATTTTCACACAACACTAACCCATCTTCTCTCCCTTAGCCGAACCCACCTCTCTCCCTCTCTACCATATTTCTTCTTCTTCTTCTTCTCTTCTTTTTTTTCTTGCTCGAGGGCGAGCAAGTTTTTAAGTTTGGTGTGGTAAAAGCATAAGCTTTTTGTTTTTCCATTACCATCAATGGCACCTAAGGCCGGAGTATCCTCTAGAAGAGGGAAAGGGAAGACAAAAGCTTCCACTTCCGAGTCATGGGAGATGGAAAGATTCATCTCCAAGAGCCATCAAGACCACTTCTATGATGTTGTGGCAAAAAAGAAGGTGATCCCCGAGGTCCCTTTCAAGCTCAAAAAGAATGAGTATCCGAAAATCCGACATGAAATCCAAAGAAGAGGTTGGGAAGTCCTAACCAACCCCATGCAACAAGTTGGAATATTGATGGTTCAAGAGTTCTATGCCAATGCATGGATCACTAGGAACCATGATCAAAGTATGAATCCAAATCCAAAGAACTATCTCACAATGGTTCGGGGGAAATACTTAGATTTTAGTCCGGAAAATGTGAGGTTGGCGTTTCACTTGCCCATGATGCAAGAAGATGAACGCCCCTACACTAGAAGGGTCAACTTTAACCAAAGGTTGGACCAAGTCCTTATGGACATATGTGTGGAAGGAGCTCAGTGGAGAATAGATTCCAAAGGCAAGCCAGTTCAACTAAGAAGACTGGATCTCAAGCCTGTGGCTAGAGGATGGTTGGAGTTCATTCAACGCTCTATCATTCCTACTAGCAACCGATCTGAAGTTACTGTGGATCGGGCCATCATGATCCATAGCATCATGATTGGAGAGGAAGTAGAAGTTCATGAGGTCATCTCCAATGAACTCTACAAAATAGCTGACAAGTCCTCCACCATGGCACGGCTAGCTTTTCCTCACCTTATTTGCCATCTGTGTTACTCAGCTGGGGTTATCATAGAAGGAGACACCTCCATTGAAGAGGATAAGCCCATCACCAAGAAGAGGATGGAGCAAGCAAGAGAAACCAAGCACGGTTCTCAAGAAGTGCATGAGGAAGCTCATCATCAACAAATTCCTGAGATGCCTTAAGGGATGCACTTTCCTCCCAACAACTATTGGGAGCAACAAAGGGTGGAACATCATGAGCACTCCATCATTCTCCAAGAAATAAGAGAAGATCAAAGAGCAATGAGGGAGGAGCAACAAAGGCAAGGAAGGGACATAGAAGAACTTAAGGACATTAATTGGTCCTTCAAGAAGAAGACGCCACTAAAGGTGGATTCATTCCTTGTTCTTTATTTCTTTCTGTTTTCGGTTTTTAAATATTGTGTTTATCTATGTTTTGTGTCTCTACTTCATGATCATTAGTATGTAACCATGCCTTAAAGCTATGAATAAAATCCATTAATCCTTCACCTCTCTTAAATGAAAAATGTTTTAATTCAAAAGAACAAGAAGTACATGAATTTCGAATTTATCCTTGAATTTAATTTTAATTATATTGATGTGGTGACAATACTTTTTGTTTTCTGAATGAATGCTTGAACAGTGCATATTTTTGATCTTGTTGTTTATGAATGTTAAAATTGTTGGCTCTTGAAAGAATGATGAACAAAGAGAAATGTTATTGATGATCTGAAAAATCATGAAATTGATTCTTGAAGCAAGAAAAAGCAGTGACAAAGAAAGCTTGCGAAAAAAAAAGTGGCGAAAAAAAATAGAAAGAAAAAGAAAAAGCAAGCAGAAAAAGCCAATAGCCCTTAAAACCAAAAGGCAAGGGTAAAAAGGATCCAAGGCTTTAAGCATCAATGGATAGGAGGGCCCAAGGAAATAAAATCCAGGCCTAAGCGGCTAAATCAAGCTGTCCCTAACCATGTGCTTGTGTCATGAAGGTCCAAGTGAAAAGCTTGAGACTGAGTGGTTAAAGTCGTGATCCAAAGCAAAAAGAGTGTGCTTAAGAGCTCTGGACACCACTAACTGGGGACTCTAGCAAAGCTGAGTCACAATCTGAAAAGGTTCACCCAGTTATGTGTCTGTGGCATTTATGTATCCGGTGGTAATACTGGAAAACAAAGTGCTTAGGGCCACGACCAAGACTCATAAGTAGCTGTGTTCAAGAATCAACATGCTTAACTAGGAAAGTCAATAACACTATCCGAAATTCTAAGTTCCTAGAGAAGCCAATCATTCTGAACTTCAAAGGAAAAAGTGAGATGCCAAAACTGTTCAGAAGCAAAAAGCTACAAGTCCCGCTCATCTAATTATAATTAATATTCATTGATATTCTGGAATTTATAGTATATTCTCTTCTTTTTATCCTAATTGATTTTCAGTTGCTTGGGGACAAGCAACAATTTAAGTTTGGTGTTGTGATGAGCGAATAATTTATACGCTTTTTGGCATTGTTTTTAGGTAGTTTTTAGTAAGTTTAAGCTACTTTTAGGGATGTTTTCATTAGTTTTTATGTTAAATTAACATTTATGGACTTTACTATGAGTTTGTGTGTTTTTCTGTGATTTCAGGTAAATTCTGGCTGAAATTGAGGGACTTGAGCAAAACTCTGAAAAAGGCTGACAAAAGGACTGCTGATGCTGTTGGAATCTGACCTCCCTGCACTCGAAATGGATTTTCTGGAGCTACAGAACTCCAAATGGCGCGCTTTTAACGGCGTTGGAAAGTAGACATCCAGAGCTTTCCAGCAATATATAATAGTCCATACTTTATTCGGAAATTGACGACGTAACTTGGCGTTGAACGCCAAGTACATGCTGCTGTCTGGAGTTAAACGCCAGAAAAACGTCATGATCCGGAGTTGAACGCCCAAAACACGTCATAACTTGGAGTTCAACTCCAAGAAAAGCCTCAGCTCGTGGATAGATCAAGCTCAGCCCAAGCATACACCAAGTGGGCCCCGGAAGTGGATTTATGCATCAATTACCTACTCATGTAAACCCTAGTAGCTAGTCTAGTATAAATAGGATAAGTTACTATTGTATTAGACATCTTTGGTCTCAATTTTGTTTTATTCTTCATCTTAGGAGACTATTGATCACATTCAGGGGGCTGGCCATTCGGCCATGCCTGAACCTTTTACTTATGTATTTTCAACGGTGGAGTTTCTGCACACTATAGATTAAGGTTGTGGAGCTCTACTGTACCTCAAGTATTAATGCAATTCTATTTTCTTTTATTCAAATCTCTCTTATTCTTATTCCAAGATATTCATTTGTACCCAAGAACATGATGAATGTGATGATTATGTGACGCTCATTATCATTCTCACTTATGAACGCGCGTGATTGACAACCACTTCCGTTCTACATGCAACAGAGCTTGAATGTGTATCTCTTAGATTCCCCAACAGAATCTTCGTGGTATAAGCTAGATAGACGGCGGCATTTATGAGGATCCAGAAAGTCTCACCTTGTCTGTGGTATTCCGAGTAGGATCCTGGGAATCCGGAAAGTCTAACCTTGTCTGTGGTATTTCGAGTAGGATTCTGGTAATGAATGACTGTGACGTGCTTCAGACTCGCAAGTGCTGGGCGTTGGTGACAGACGCAAAAGAATCAAGGGATTCTATTCCAGTAGGAGCGGGAACCAACCAGTGATTAGCCGTGCTGTGACAGAGTGCGTGACTGTAGTTTTCACTGCGAGGATGGGATGTAGCCTTCGGCCAGTGTGATGCCTCCAGACGATTAGCCATGCGAGTGACAGCCGCAGAGGACCATTTTCCCGAGAGGATTCAAAGTAGCCATCGTCGAACGGTGAACCCCTATACACAGCTTGCCATGGAAAGGAGTAAGAAGGATTGAGTTGAAGCAGTAGGAAAGTAGGCGTCCTTGAGCCATACAGTATCTCCATATGCTTATCTGAAATTCCCACCAATGAATCTGCATAAGTATCCCTTTTATAGTTTCTTTTTATTATTTGATTTTCTAAATTCCATAATTTTATCTGCCTAACTGAGATTTACAAGGTGACCATAGCTTGATTCATACCAACAATCTCTGTGGGATCGACCCTTACTCGCGTAAGGTTTATTACTTGGACGACCCAGTACACTTGCTAGTTAGTTGAACGGAGTTGTGTTCACTCGTGCCAATTTCAAATTCCATAAAGTACAAGGAGTACAATTTAAAGAATATGGATCACAATTTCGTCCACCATTACCACAGATGCCTCTGTGTACTTCTTCTAAAACTTCCTTTGTGTTGGAAGTCGGCACACATTTTAACAGTGGTGTTAAAATCCCTCTCCTGTATAGAGTATTGTTTATGATGGTATAGTATTGTGCCTTCCGTTTTAACCTCTTTGCCTCCTTGTTATCTGTAGGGAGTGTTTCTATTCTGAGGTAGTTAATTATAGGAGTCATCCATCCTTGATCCAGACCTGTTATGGCTAGGACCTTTTCTTCTTTCGAGATTGACGGGTTCTGCAACATTTCCTGGATGAGGCTTCTATTGTTGCCCCCTGGTTTGGTGCTGGCTAGTTTTGAGAGTGCATCAGCTCGAGCATTCTGTTCCAGAGGTATGTGGCGGACCTCATATTCCCCGATTTGTCCGAGCTATTTCCTAGTTTTGTCCAGGTACTTTTTCATGGTGGGACCCTTGGCTTGGTATTTCCCTGTTATTTGTGAGGTGACTACCTGTGAGTCGCTGAAGATGATAAGCTTTTGAGCTTCAATCTCCTTAGCCAGCTTCAAACCAGCTAGTAGTGCCTCAAATTCAGCCTGGTTGTTTGAAGCAGGGAACCCGAATTTGAGTGAAAGTTCGATTTGCGTTCCCTGATTGCTCTCTATTATCACGCCTACGCCACTTCTGGTTTTGTTTGAGGAACCGTCTACGTAGAGATTCCATTTTGTAGGAATTTCTGGGGTGTCCATAAACTCTGCAATGAAGTCAGCCGGATACTGTGATTTGATGGCTGTCCGAGCTTCATACTGAAGGTCGAATTCGGACAACTAGACTGCCCATTACAAGATTCTTCCTACTAAGTCTGTTTTCTATAAAATGCCTTTTATGGGCTGGTTGGTCCGAACCCTGATGATGTGGACTTGGAAATATGAGCGAAGTCATCGAGATATTAGTATGAGAGTATAGGTGAGTTTTTCTATTTTTTGATAGTTCAGTTTGGACCCTTGTAGTACTTTGTTGATGAAGTATATAGGTTGTTGTCCACTGTCATCTTCTCGGATCAGTGCCAAAGCTACTGCTCGATTTCCTACCGTGAGGTACAATACAAGCGGTTCTCCTTCCCGTGGCTGGGTTAGAATAGGTGGTTGTCCTATGAATATTTTGAAATCCTAGAAGGCTTGTTCGCACTCTGCCGTCCAAGGCTGCCAATCTTCTATGGAGTTATTGTACCTCTTTAACACATGTCGGACTCTTCATGTCGAGTATAGCTTGGCATTTATCTGGGTTTGCCTCGATTCCCCTTTGTGTGAGCATAAAACCCAAGAACTTGCTAGCCTCTACTACAAAGGTGCACTTTGCAAGATTAAGTCGCATGCCATGCTTTCTTATGGTATTGAATACTTGGGTGAGGTTGGAAAGGAGTGACTCCTCGCTTTGTGTTTTTACTAACATGTCGTCTACATATACCTCCATTAGTTTTCCGATGTGTTCTATGAAGACTTTGTTCATTAACCTTTGGTAGGTAGCTCCCGCGTTTTTGAGTCCAAAGGGCATGACGATGTAACAGTAGTTTGCTTTGGGAGTTAAAAATGAAGTTTTTTCTTGATCAGGCGGATACATTGGGATTTGATTGTATCCTAAATAAGCGTCCATAAATGAAAGGTATTTGTAACCGGAGGAGGCGTCCACCAGAGCGTCGATATTTTGGAGAGGATAGGGATCTTTTGGGTAGGCTTTGTTGAGATCAGTGTAGTCGGTGCACATCCGCCACTTCCCATTTGATTTTTTCACTAAGACTACGTTGACTAGCCATAATGGGTATTTGACATCCCTGATTAATCCTGCCTCTAGTAGGGCTTGTACCTGTTCTTCGACTGCTTGGGATCTTTCTGGTCCGAGCTTTTTACGCCTTGGCTGTACTTGCCAAGACCCTGGATATACTGCCAATTTGTGGCACATTAGCTTAGGGTCTATGCCTGGCATGTCTACAGCTTTTCATGTGAAGAGATCGATGTTATCCTTTAAGAACTGTATAAGGGACTTTTTTATATCTTCTTTAAGGATTGCGCCACGTTGGTTGTTTTGTCTGGGACATCTCCAATCTGGACTTTTTCTATCTCACCTTCTGGTTTTGGATGGAATTCTTTTCGGCCTCAAACTCCTTCGAGTTTGATGGTGTGGATTTCTTCTCCTTTGCCCCTGAGGTTTAGACTTTCATTGTAATAGCGGCGGGCCGTCTTCTGGTATCCTTTTATTGTAGCGATCCCTTCTATAGTTGGGAACTTCATGCATAGGTGTGGAGTTGAGACTACTATTCCGAGCTGGTTTAGAGTTGTCCGACCTATTAAGGCATTGTAGGCTGAGTTCACGTCGACCATTATGTAGTCTATGTTGAGGGTCCTAGACCGGTTCCCTTTTCCGAAGGTTGTGTATAGCCAGATGTAATGAAGTGGTTCGATTGGGGTATCTCCGAGTCCAAATAAGCTGTCCGGATATGCTCTGAGCTCTTTTTCTTCCAAGCCAACTTTATTGAAGGCTGTCTTGAATAAAATGTCGGCCGAGCTTCCTTGGTCCACCAGTGTTCGGTGTAGATTGGCACTAGCCAACATGATAGTGATGACCATAGGATCGTCATGTCCCGAGATGATGCCAGCTGCGTCCTCTTTAGTAAAGGTGATAGTAGGGAGGTTGGGTGCCTCTTCCCCTCCCCTGACATGGTATACTTCTTTGAGGTGTCTTTTGCGAGATGATTTGGAGATTCCTCCTTGTTTCGTGGGTTACCTGAAACGATAGGTCTATCTTGGATGAGATTTTCTGTAATGGTCGGAGTTGCTGTGTCTGACTTGTTGGACTTGGTGACAATTCTGATTCCATCGTCCCCAGAGGGTGGGGGGTACCTGCAAGGGACTCGATGCTTAAGTTAGCAAGGGTATTAAACAAGTAGTGAGTAGAATCAGAGTATGAGTTATACCTGGGTGCTCCAGTGTATTTATAATGGTGTAGAGAGACCTTCCTTAGATAAGATAAGTTAGTTACCTTATCTTATCTTTATCTTTGAGCGAGGTCATCTTATCCTTAAGGGAACCGCCTTTATCTCTATAGGCTTGGGCTGCCCTTGGGTTCGGGTCGTGTTCCTCTGTTTGGTCCCTTTAATGGGCTTTCTTTGTAGTTTGACCGAGCTCTTTGAGGAGAGGTCAGATTGTCCTGACCTGAAGAGGTCGGTCGATTTGTCGGTAGAACATCCCGGGTCGGACAGCTCGACCCAGGGTATGAACAGTGCCCCTGCTCGAGCTCGGCCTTTATCCGGATGTCGAATCTTAGTTTTAGGACTTCGAAACTTCTCGGGTGAAGCCGAACTCGAGCATTTTGTCGATCTTATCTTTTTGTAGAGTTCCTTTTTGAATGTGGAATGTTTATGTTTCGTTTCCTCTGAAAGCGAGTGCTTTTGCATTAGTGTCCTGGCCTTGGGAATGCGCGAGGGTTTTTAATGCCCCCATTAATTGGTTTTCAATGCTCTGTTTCTCTTGCTTCTTTTATTTTGAACTTTACACATAGAAATGGTTTTTTCTCCTCTCTGTAACTTCCCCTTTTCTTTCTCACTTTTGTTGTTTTCGTCTGTTGTCTGCCCCTTTGCGTTTCTCTTTGTGACATTGCTTGGTGATCGTAGGTGCTCTTTTTGCTTTCGACGGTAACTCCTGATCTCTTCGTCTTCGCTCTCCGTACGCTTCTCCTTTTTCAGGTTGGTTCATCTTCTCTTTTTTGTTTGTGTGTATAATTGGAAAGTTTGAACCTTTTCGCCTTTCTGTATTTTTTGTTGCTGTAATTTCTGGCTTTTTCTTCTCTGATGTTCCCTTGGCAGTTGAAGCTTTCTAAGGGTTTTGCATGTTGTTGCCTATTTCTATATGAGTAGTGGTTTGTTTGATTTTGAAGAAAAGATTGTGCCTTTATCTGTTTTTCCGTTTGGCATGTTCTTGCTGTTGGGTAGAATGAGGTTTGTAATTTCTATCCACGCTTATTTTGATGACTTTATTTGGTTTTGTGGACTTTTCGAGTGTCATTCTTATTGAAATAGAGGCTTTTATCTTTTTGTTGGGGTGTGTAAAGATGTACGCTTGTAGGCTTCCCTGAGTCTTTATTCTGCCTCCAAAGGATGCCCCTGGAACCTTTTGGATTGGGTCCTGGGGTTTCCTTTTGACACCTATATGCTTTAGTTTTCCGAGTTGTCTCCGTTTATGCCCGAGTTGTTTAATTAGTGTTCCGAGGTATTTTTTGAGTAATCCAATCTTTTTTTCTTCTTCTAGGACTAGTTAACCATGTCTTCTCGCAAAAATATTATTAAGACGTCTTCCCATGTCCCTGGAGAGCGCCCCTTTTTCTATGCATATGACTTCTTTTTTAGTCAAATGAATATTACTCTTCCTTTTACCCCTTTTGAAACCAACCTGTTATGGTCCTGTAATGTAGCTCTATCCCAACTTCACCCCAATTCCTAGGGTTTTATAAAAATATTTCAGCTGCTGTATGATGTGCGGAAAACGATCCGACACAAAACTCACCGGCAAGTGCACCGGGTCGCATCAAGTAATAAAAACTCACGGGAGTGAGGTCGATCCCACAGGGATTGAAGGATTGAGCAATTTTGGTTTAGTGGTTGATTTAGTCAAGTGAATCAAGATTTGGTTGAGTGATTTGTGATTTGCAGAAATGAAATTGCATTGAAAGTAAAGGGAATGTGTAAATTGCATGAAATTAAAGAGGGCAAGGAATTAAAGTGCTGAATCTTAAAGAACAAGAAATTAAATGGCAAAAACCTAGAATGTAAGAAATGTAGATTGCGGAATCTTAAAGTGCAAGGAATGTAAACGGCTGGAATTGTAAAGGGGATTGGGGATTGGATTTGCAGAATTTAAACAAGGAAAAGTAAATTGCATCAAACAGAAGCGTAAAAGAGGGTTTGGGTTGAATCGGATCTGAAGCAAAACAAGTAAATGAACATGAAAAGCAAAAACAGAATGTAAACTTTGGAATCAGATCTCAGGACCCATAGACTAGAAAACCAAGTCTAGATCTCAATGCCTTCCTAGATCCAACAAGAACAATTGCAAGAGAAATGTAAATTTGCAAAGAAAGTAGATGAAGAGCAATTAACCGAAACTGAAATTCAATTAAGCAGTAAATAAACAGAGAGATCCAAGGATGAGATTGAAACAGAATTTCTTCAATTCTCCAACCCAAGATCCAAGACAATTGTAATTGAAATTGAAAGCAATAAAACTAAGAGGAAGAGAAGTGAATTCTCCTTCCCCGAGACTAAGAAATTAAAGATCACTCAATACCAAAAGCTCTCCGAAAACTATTCTAAAAACTAAAAGGGAAAGCTCCCTATGAAAACTAAAAAGAAAAGCTCCCCGAAAACTTGAATTCTATCCTATTTATACACTTTCTTCCAATGATCTTCAAGCCTTGAGTTGGACCTTTGCTCTTGGTGGAATTGGGTTGAGAGAGGCCTTGGTTGATTGCTCTTGGAGTTTGGAGAGGAATCAAAGTGAACCAATTGAACCGGGTTGGAGTTTTGCAAAAGTTTGAGTAAAAGTTTGAGGCTAACTTTTACTCTAACTTTTCACCTCAGCCTCCTCATTTTGCTGATACCAACGTTGGTGCAAAAGTTAGGGGTCTAACTTTTGCTCCAACGTTGGCCTTCCTTAGTGCACTTATGGCGCCAACATTAGCCCAAAAGTTAGAGGCTAACGTTGGCGCAAACTTTTGGTGCCCAGGGAGTGATTTTCATGCGCCAACGTTAGCCAAAAAGTTAGGGCCTAACGTTGGCGCAAACTTTTGGTGCCCAGGGAGAGTTTTGCATGTGCCAACGTTAGCCCAAAAGTTAGGGGCTAACGTTGGGGCAAACTTTTCACCCAAAAGTTTGTGCAAAAGTTTGAGGCTAACTTTTGGTCCAGCTTTTTGCTTCCTGGTTCATTTTCACTTATTCCAAAAGTTTGAGCGAAAGTTTGAGGCAAACTTTTGCTCAAACTTTTTGTCCTCTCTTCCTCCTATCCATTCCTTCTTGCTTCAACCTCTCTCCAAGCTTTCTTCACCTATCATTAATCAACCAAACACATCAAAGCTATGCTCAAAATCATGAGATATTCATTCTTTGATAATATGTGACAATTATAGCATCAAACCTCATGAAATTGCATTAATTTATCTATTGTTGATTCAATCAAAGGAAGCATGAAAATCTACCCAATTGGCTTGCTTATGGCTCAAGAAAGTGCATAATTCAATTGAAAACAAAAGAAAAAGGCTAGTGAAACTAGGCTAAGATGACTTGTCATCACTGTATCGTGAGTTTGGCATCCCTACTTCGCAATCTCTCTTCTTTTATCTTTTTGCTTTGACAAAGCCTGGTGTAATGAAGAAGAAAGCCGCTTGGGTTTCTTTCCAAGCTTCACAGGGGAAAAAGGTTTTCTCCATGTTTGATGAGTCTTTTCGCGATTTCAAAAATTACTTTTTTAGGGTCCGAGCTGTTGAAGGAGCTTGGCCCTTTTTTTCTGGATGAGAATGATGATCCCACCTTTCCTTTAGAGTAGCAAAAGAATGTAGTGGTATCGAGATACTCGTGGGAGATATTAGATGAGACTGAACAAGCTTTTGTGACTGTGCTAGAAGAAAACTAGGGGAAGCCTCCTCATCTTGACACAAAGAAATTTTTAGCTAACCAATCTCTCCTCCGAGCTGAGCTGAGTTGTGGTCAATTTTTTCTATTGGTTTGCTTGTCGTGTTTGTCTCTTATGAGATATTTTTCTGACTCGTAGTTTAGTTCCCTGTTTGTGATGTTTGTTTGCAGAGATGATTAAGAACAATGAATCCATGAAGGCCTTTAAGAGGGCAAGGAAGGCTACTGCGGCTCAGAATGCTTCGGCCAAGGCAGCCGGGGAGGGAACTTCTCAGTTTTTGTCTAAGCCTTTGGTTACAAGTTCTCTTGGGCCGAGGAAGTTAATCCCCACTCCTCGAGTTCGCTTGATTGATCCTTCACAATCTTCTGCTGGTACTTCCTCTCCTTCTGCTGCTCCTCCTCCAAAAAGACCTCGGACTGTCGAGCCTTTTAATCTTGGTGCTCCCGACTTTGATGCAGTTGGGTTTGTAGATCAACAGATTGCTCCCCATGGTGTCATGCCTACCGATGATGTATCCATTCTTCGTCATTTAGACTTTATTACTTGGAGTGGTATTACACTGGCACACATGGGAGCGGCTTTATACCAGACTGCTCAAGATCTTCCTATCCATGCTACCAAGGCTTTTGCTGTGCCGACTTCTCCGACTTCTACTGCTGGGATAAATCACCCAGGGGGAACCGGATTGCCAAATCTTAAACCGGGATGACAGGACGGTGAATGCGGTTCCCCTTCAGACTCGTCCTCCTTCCCCCAAGTTGATGCTGCTAAGAAGCCTTCGGATGTTAGCTGAATTTCCTTCTTGCTTGTTTGTAGATTGCCCGGCTTGTGGGTTTTGTTTTTAAAACTTTTTATGATGTGTTGATGCTTTTCTAGTTGCTTGTTTAGCAACTTTATTTTGATAAACAAAATAGTTTCCAAGCTTTGCGGGCTGAACCTAGTGGCCTCTGAAGCTGGCTATTATTATAACGTTGTTTTCATATCATACTTGTCTGCGTTTGTCTTGGTATCTTCGTAGTCTTTTGACATGATCGGCTTGATTCCCTTGCCTGATGTTGCTTTCAACCGTTTTGAGTTTGTTCAGGTCTCTTTCAGGGATTACCTTTGTAACTTTATATTTGTGAGCCGATTTCACCATGTCGGTCTCTGTCGAGTTACTTGGTGATCCTCTTTCTTAGACCTTGTGCCGGTCTCTTTCAGGGATTACCTTTGTAACTTTATATCTTGAGCTGATTTTGTCATGTCGGGCCCTGTCGAGTTACTTGGTAATCCTCTTTCTTGGACCTTGTTCAGGTCTCTTTCAGGGATTACCTTCTGTAACTTTATATCTTGGGCCGACTTCGTCATGTCGGGCCCTGTCGAGTTACTTGGTAATCCTCTTTCTTGGACCTTTGTTCAGGTCTCTTTCAGGGATTACCTTATGTAACTTTATATCTTGGGCCAACTTCGTCATGTCGGGCTCTGTCAAGTTACTTGGTAATCCTCTTTTTTGGACCTTGTTCAGGTCTCTTTCAGGGATTACCTTCTGTAACTTTATATCTTGGGCCGACTTCGTCATGTCGGGTCCTGTTGAGTTACTTGGTAATCCTCTTTCTTGGACCTTGTTCAGGTCTCTTTCAGGGATTACCTTTGTAAATTTTTCGTAGGAGTCCGACTTCCTCATGTCGGGCTCTTCTAAGTTATAGTAATCCTCTTTTATAGGGTTGGTCAGACCTCTTTCCAAGGCTTTACTTATAACTTGGATCGTTGTAGCTGGACCGACTTCTTTATGCCGGCCAGTCTTTCAAGTTATTTTATAGTAATCAATTTTATTAGGACCTCGTCAGGTCCTTTCTTTGGATCACCTTCTATAACTTCTTGCATTATTCCGTTTTCTTTTTTGCCGATTTCGTAGAGTTTGGGTTTTAACCCTCATTTGGTCGACCTTTTAATGAATTTGGTTTTCATTTTGGTCTTTATCGTGATCACGCAGTGAATCTGGTTTTCACTTTCTGTCGATTTGTAGCTTTATAATCGGGCGATGAATGTTTCAGAATAATACGGCTTGAGCGTTTGTAGAAAATCTGAACAGGTCTTATTAAAAGAAAATGCAAATATATACATGCAGAGGTTACTTTCCTAAGTCGGGTGATTTGTAGGTCTTGGTCTTGGCGCCTCATTAAAAAACCTTTTCAGGAAAAAGAGTGCGCCTTGTCCCAAGGTCCTTTATCATCCCTAACTATAGTACCTTCTTAGGTTGCAGGCGTGCCATGACCTAGGAAGTTCTCTCCCGTCGAGTTCGGAAAGCTTGTAGTAGCCTTTTTCCCAGTACTTCTATGACTCGGTAGGGTCCTTTCCAGTTTGCTGTCAGCTTTCCTTCTCCAGGTCGAGTTGTTCCAATGTCGTTTCAGATTAGAATGAGGTCATCCTTAGCAAAGGCTTGCTGTATTACCTTTTGATTGTATCTGGAAGCCATTCATCGTTTTAATGCCTCTTCCCTTATCCGTGCTCTTTCTCGGACTTCCGGGAGTAGGTCGAGCTCTTCCCTTTGAAATTGGGAGTTGGCTTCTTCACTATAGTGGATCACTCTAGGCGACCTTTCTTCAATCTCTACTGGGATCATTGTGGTGGAATGTGGCATTGTTAGATATGCCCATGAAACCTATGGGATCTCCTCGGCCCAGGCTCCCTTTGCATCTTGTAACCTCCGCTTCAGCCCAGCCAGTATGACTTTGTTGGCAGCTTCAGCTTGTCCATTGGCTTGGGGATGCTCAACATAGGTGAATTGTTGTCTTATATTCAAGTCGGCTGCTAGCTTTCTGAAGCCTGCGTCTGTCAATTGTGTACCATTGTCCGCGATGATGGAGTATGGAACCCCAAACCTTGTAACGATATTTCTATATAGGAATTTTCGACTTCTTTGAGCAGTGGCATTAGCTAGGGGTTCTACCTCAATCCACTTTGTGAAGTAGTTTATTCTCACTATGAGAAATTTGACTTATCCCGATCCTTGAGAAAAAGGTCCGAGAAGATCGAGTCCCCATTTTGCGAACGGCCAAGGTGAGGTCACACTGATGAGTTCCTATGGTGGGGCGATGTGGAAGTTGGCATGTTTCTGACATGATGAACATGTCTTTACAAATTCGACAGCTTCTTTTTGTAGAGTTGGCCAATAAAATCCTGCCCAAAGTACCTTTTTGGTGAGTGCCTGTGCTCCGAGGTGATTGCCACAAATGGCACTGTGTACTTCTTCTAGGACGTATTTTGTGTCGGAAGTTGGTACGCATTTTAATAGTGGTATTGAAATCCCTCTTTTGTATAGAGTATTATTTATGATAGTATAGTATTGTACTTCCCGTTTTAACCTCTTTGCCTCTTTCTCATCTGTGGGGGAGCTTCTGTTCTGAGGTAGTTAATTATGGGAGTCATCCATCCCTGATCACGACCTGTTATGGCTAGGAGTTTTTCTTCTTCTGAGATTGATGGATTCTATAGAATTTCTTGGATGAGGCTTCTATTGTTGCCCCCTGGTTTGGTGCTAGCTAGTTTTGAGAGTGCATCGGCTCGGGTATTCTGTTCTCGGGGTATGTGACGAACCTCATATTCTCTGATTTGTCTGAGTTGTTCCTTGGTTTTGTCCAAGTATTTTTTCATAGTGGAATCTTTGGCTTGGTAGCTTCCTGCTATTTGTGAAGTAACTACCTGTGAGTCACTGAAGATGATAAGTTTTTGAGTTTCAACCTCCTTAGCCAGCTTCAAACCAGCTAGTAGTGCCTCATATTCCGCTTGATTGTTTGAGGCAGGGAACCCAAATTTGAGGGAGAGTTCAATTTGGGTTCCCTGGCCGCTTTCAATTATTACGCCCGCGCCACTTCCCATTTTATTTGAGGAACCATCCACATATAGATTCCATTCTGTGGGGATTTCCGGTGTGTCCGTGAATTTCCCAATGAAGTCGGCCAGATATTGAGATTTGATGGTCGTCCGAACTTTGTATTGAAGGTCAAATTTGGACAACTCGACTGCCCATTGCAAGATTCTGCCTGCCAAGTCTGTTTTCTGTAAGATCTCTTTTATGGCTGGTTGGCCTGAACTTTAATGGTGTGAGCCTGAAAGTATGGGTGAAGTCGTCGTGATGTTAGTATGAGAGCGTAAGCGAACTTTTCTATTTTCTGGTAGTTCATCTTGGATCCTTGTAATACTTTGCTGATAAAGTATATAGGCTGTTGCCCGCTGTTGTCTTCTCGGACCAGTGCTAAAGCTATTGCCCAATTTACTACTGCGAGGTACAATATGAGTGGTTCTCCTTCCCATGGCCGAGTTAGTATAGGTGGCTGGCCCATGAGTCTTTTGAAGTCTTGAAAGGCTTGCTCGCATTTCGCTGTCCATTCAAACTCCATTCCCTTCCTTAGAGTGGCATAGAAGGGGAGGGATCTTATTGCTGATCCGGCCAGGAATCTGGACAAGGCTGCCAACCTCCCGTTGAGTTGTTGTACCTCTTTGACACAAGTCGGACTTTTCATGTCGAGTATGGCCCTGCACTTATCCGGGTTTGCATCGATTCCTCTCTGTGTGATCATAAAACCCAAGCATTTACCAGCTTCTACTGCAAAGGTGCATTTTGCGGGATTAAGTCGCATGCCGTGTCGTCTTATGGTGTTGAATACTTGTGTTAGGTCGGATAACAACATCTCTTCATTTTACGTCTTTACTAGCATGTCGTCCACGTAAACTTCCATGAACTTTTCGATGTGATCCGAAAAAACCTTTTTCATTAATCTTTGGTAAGTGGCTCCCACGTTTTTAAGACCGAAGGGCATGACAATGTAGCAGTAATTTGCCTTTGGGGTTAAAAATGAGGTTTTTTCTTGGTCGGGTGGGTATATTGGGATTTGGTTATATCCCGAGTATGCATCCATGAAGGAGAGGTATTTATATCCAGAGGAGGCATCTACCAGTGCATTGATGTTTGGGAGCTGTTCATACCTAATGAGCGGATAATTTATACGCTTTTTGGCATTGTTTTCAGTATGTTTTTAGTATGTTTTAATTAGTTTTTACTATATTTTTATTAGTTTTTAGTTAAAATTCACTTTTCTGGACTTTACTATGAGTTTGTGTGTTTTTCTGTGATTTCAGGTATTTTCTGGCTGAAATTGAGGGTCCTAAGCAAAAATCTGATTCAGAGGCTGAAAAGGACTGCAGATGCTGTTGGATTCTGACCTTCCTGCACTCGAAGTGGATTTTCTGGAGCTACAGAAGCCCAATTGGCGCGCTCTCAACGGCGTTGGAAAGTAGACATCCTGGACTTTCCAGCAATATATAATAGTCCATACTTTGCCGGAGATTTGATGGTCCAAACCGGCGTTGAAAATCAGCTTCAGAATTCCCAGCGTTTAACGCTGGAACTGGCATAAAAATTAGAGTTAAACGCCCAAACTTGCATAAAAGCTGGCGTTTAACTCCAGAAAAAGTCTCTACACATGAAAGCTTCAATGCTCAGCCCAAGCACACACTAAGTGGACCCAGAAGTGGATTTTTACGTCATTTACTCATTTCTGTATACCCTAGGTTACTAGTTCACTATTAATAGGATCTTTTGACATTGTATCTACACCTCATGACACTTTACACATTTCTCATTGTATCTTCTACAACATGAGTCTCTAAACCCCATGGTTGGGGGTGAGGAGCTCTGCTGTGTCTTGATGGATTAATGCAATTACTACTATTTTTCATTCAATCATGCTCGTTTCTATTCTAAGATATCACTTGTTCCTAAACTTGATGAATGTGATGATCCGTGACACTCATCATCATTCTCACCTATGAACGTGTGCCTGACAACCACCTCCGTTCTACCTTAGATTGAGTAGATATCTCTTGGATTCCTTAACCGGAATCTTCGTGGTATAAGCTAGAATTGATGGCGGCATTCAAGAGAATCCGGAAGGTCTAAACCTTGTCTGTGGTATTCTGAGTAGGATTCAATGATTGAATGACTGTGACGAGCTTCAAACTCCTGAAGGCTGGGCGTTAGTGACAGACGCAAAAGAATTACTGGATTCTATTCCAACCTGATTGAGAACCGACAGATGATTAGCCGTGCTGTGACAGAGCGCGTTGAACATTATCACTGAGAGGATGGGAGGTAGCCATTGACAACGGTGAAACCTTACATACAGCTTGCCATGGAAGGAACCTTGAGTGCTTGAAGAAGAAGACAGTAGGAAACTATAGATTTAGAAGATAGAGCATCTCCAAAACCTCAACCTGTTTCCCATTACTGCAAAACAAGTACTTATTTCATGTTCTTTTGCTTTTTACAATCAATCCTGATAATTATTGATATCCTGACTAAGAGTTACAAGATAACCATAGCTTGCTTCAAGCCGACAATCTCCGTGGGATCGACCCTTACTCACGTAAGGTATTACTTGGACGACCCAGTGCACTTGCTGGTTAGTTGTGCGGAATTGCAAAAGTGTGATTGCAATTTCGTGCACCAATACCCTGGGTCAAGCTGTACGACCCGGGATATTTAGCGACAAGCCGACCGACCTCTTCAGGTCAGACTATCTGACCTCTTTACAAAAAGCTCGGCCAAATCGCCAAAGGAGCCCAAAGCAGGCCCAAAACGAAGGAACACAGCCCAATCTAAAGGAAGCCAAAGCCCAGAAAGATAAAGGCGGTTCTCCTAAAGATAAGATGACCTCACTCAAAGATAAAGATAAGATAAGATAAGATAACTATCTTATCTCCAGAAAGGTCACTCCTCACCATTATAAATACACTGGAGCACCCAGGTATAACTCATACTCTGATTCTACTCAATTCCTGCTTAATACCCTTGCTAACTTAAGCATCAGAGTCCCTTGCAGGTACCCCCACCCTCCGGGAACAAAGGATCAGCACCACCACCATGTCCAACAAGTCGGACACAGCGGCTCCAGCCGCCATCAACAGGTCAGATACAACAGCTCCGACCAAGTGCCGAAAATCTCGTCCAAGATCGACCTACAGTTTTAGGTAACCCTCGAAACATTGGCACTATTGCCGGGGAACTTGGAAGTCATCCCATCACCATGGCGGACAACCATGACAGTGACCACGATTCAGATCTAGAGGATAGAATGCCGCACAAAAATGCGGACACTACACCAAAGGATACTCCTCAACTTAACAACGGAAAGGATTCTCCAAACACGGGAGCCATGGAGGCGCTTCAAGACCGTTTAAAACAACTGGAAGAATAAGCCCTACATCAACAAGAGCCTAAGAAAGACCTACAAAGGGAGATAAAGCGACGCCGGGAATTGGAGGACAAACTCTTAAAACTTGAAGCCGATCTCAAGGCCAAAGCTAATCAATCCTCTCATGAGGATAACTCTTGCAAGGACCAGGATCTATTCATTAGATTCAAGCCATCATCTTAGCAACTTCAAAAGCAGGATGTATCTCACGGAGGCCTCAGATGCAATCCGTTATTCTCCATCCAGAAGGACAAAGCCAAACACGCACCAAGCCTATTAGAGATCAAGCAAGGAGATCGAGAGAGCCTTCGCAACTACATGGAAAGATTCAACAAAATATGTCTGGGCATACAAAGTCTGCCAATAGAAGTAGCTATCAGGGGCCTCATCAATGGTCTATAAGAAGGACCTTTTAGCCACTCAATATCCAAGAAGCACCCAAACATCTCTAAACGAGGTACAAGAACGAGCAGAGAAGTACATTAACATGGAGAAAAACTCTTGACTATGAGAGATCTCAAAAACAGAAATTCCTACTCCTCTCGGGATAAGGATAATGAGTCCAAGAAAAAAGAAGATCAACATGGAGAGAAGCCTAGAAAATACCAAAATTACACCCCTTCGGGTGTCTCTTGTGGATGTCTACCATGAAATATGCAACACTGAGAAGATCCCACCACCTCGCCCAATCCAAAACCAAAGAGGTCGGATGCGTTGAAGGCCCACCTCACACCGAAGAGGTCGGATGCGTTGAAGGTCCACCTCACACAGAAGAGGTCGGACGCGTTGAAAGTCCACCTCACACCAAAGAGGTCGGACGCGTTGAAGGTCCACCTCACACCAAAGAGGTCGGACAAAGTTGAAGGTCCATCTCACACCAAAGAGGTCGGACACATTGAAGGTCCATCTCACACCAAAGTGGTCGGACAAAGTTGAAGGTCCATCTCACACCAAAGAGGTCGGACACATTAAAGGTCCACCTCACACCAAAGAGGTCGGACAAAGTTGAAGGTCCATCTCACACCAAAGTGGTCGGACAAGTTGAAGGTCCACCTCAAACCAAAGAGGTCGGACGAGTCGAAACGTCTCACACCAAAGAGGTCAGACGAGTTGAACGTCCACCTCATACCCAAAAAAGACATGTTCATGGAGGATTCGCAGGAGGAGGGATCTCTAAATCAACTCGCAAAGGACACCTCAAAGAGGGATATTAAGGAAGGGAGAGAGGTTTGAATAGGACAACAGGGTGCAAACAAGCCTTCTGAGATTTCAGAAATTCTTGGAGCAACCACCCATTCTTACCCGACCAAGGCAAAGTGAAAAGCTCATATTATACCTCGTAGTGGGAAGTTAGGCAATAGCCTTATCACCAGTTAAAGAAGACAAAAGTGGGCAACAACCCGTCTACTTCATCATCAAGGCTCTACAAGGGGCCGAACTAAACTATCAAAAGATAGAAAAGTTTGCCTACGCCCTCATATTCTCTTCTCGACAACTTCGCCCATATTTTCAAGCTCACACTATTAAAGTTCGGACCAACCAGCCCATAAAGGACATCCTACAAAAAACAGACTTAGCTGGATGAATCCTACAATGGGCAATTAAGTTATCTGAATTCGATCTTTGACATGAAATCACAGTATCTGGCCATAAAATCACAATATCTGGCCGACTTCATTACAGAGTACACTGACACCCCGGGAACTCCTACAAAATGGAAACTCTACATGGATGACTCTTCAAACAAAACTGGGAGTGGTGCGCGTGTAATTATAGAAAACGATCAGGGAAGCCAAATCAAGCTAAATGACCAAGCTGAATACGGGCACTACTGACTGGTTTAAGGCTACCTAAGAAAGTAGGAGCTTACCATGTCCAGTGATTCACAAGTAGTCACCTTACAAATAGAAGGGAGCAATCAAGCTGAGGATCCCACCATGAAAAAATACCTCGGGTAATTCGGGGGATCCTAGACAAAACCATAAACAGCTCAGACAATTCGGGAGACCTTGGACAAAAACAAAAAACAGCTCGGACATTTCGGGGAATATGAAGTTTGACACATACCTCGGGAGCAGAATGCCCGAGCTGATGCACTTTCAAAATCAGCCAGCACCAACAGCTCGGATAATTCGGAGAATATGAAGTCCGACACATACCTCGGGAGCAGAATGCCCGAGCTAATTTATTTTTAAAACTAGCCAACACCAAACCAGGGGACAATAACAGAAGCCTCATCCAGGCTACATTACAAGACCACAACAAGGAAGGAAAACAAACCCTCTCCTCAAAGTACTCAGGGTCAGCCACAGTAACACGCATTATAACTATGAAATCCAGTCAATCAGACATGCCGTCCGGGATCTTAGTAGACATCTCAGCAATATTTTTTCAAGAAGAAATAGGTCAACCATGGGGTTATTACCAAACAACTCGGAGAAATAAGGAAACAACTTGGACAGTAACAGCAAAACATCAGATATCAGATACAGCAGTAAAAGAGAAACCCCAAGACTCACACGAAAGTCCAGGGGCACCCTTTGGAGGCAACAATAGGGCAAGAACACAGAGAAGAGAAGCCGACAATCTATACCCAAACAGTCCGAACACCTCTCAAATAAAAGGTCAACACAAAAGCTCGAACTTTTGTACAAAAGGAGTCAGGCAACGATGAAAAGAAATAGGAACAGCAACCAAATCCTAAGCACAGCATACATTCTCCTCAAAAGGCGAACGACAAAAGAAAAAGTCACAACAAATGATCAAAGACGCAAACTTTTTGCAGAAAGACCCAAAGTTCTTCAGATCAAAAGGGAGCTTGGGCTGAAGAGCTCCCACAAGTCTCATAGGCATATCGAACAACTCCACACTTCACCACGCAAAGTGAAGGCAATGATCCCAGTAGAGATCGAAGAAGGATCCCCCAGAATGATCCTCTACAATAAAGAGGTCAACTCCCAAGTCCAAAGGAAGAACTCGACCTACTCGGATTAGGGAGGAAGCGTTAAATCGTCAAATGGCCTCAAGATATAATCAGAAGGTAATCCAGCAAAGTTTCACCAACAACTATCTCATCCTATTCCGAAATGATATCGGAACAAGTCAACTGGGAGAGGGAAAGCTAGCAGCTAATTGGAAAGGACCCTGCCAAGTCACGGAAGCACTGGGGAAAGGTCACCACAAAGTGTCCGACCTCGAGGGGCGAGAGCTACCAAGGTCATGGCATGCCTGCAAAAGGCGCCAGGCTGAGATCTAAAAGATTGCCCGACCTAGAAGGGTAAGCACTAACATGTACACATTCTTATTCATATCTTCATTTTACTATTCAAAAGTTCGTAGATTCCCTAAAATGTTTCCTACCAAGACGTCCGATTACAACAGGTCGGCAAGGTGAAAATCAAATTCACCGCCCGATCACGACAAAGGTCGGCAAGGTGAAAACCAAATTCACCGCCCGATCACGACAAAGTCGGCAAGATGAAAACCAAAATTCATCGTCCGATTACAAAGCGACAGGTCGGCAAGGTGAAAACCAACTTCACCGTCGGACCACGATGAAAACCGAATTCATCGTTTGATTTCGACAAAGGTCGACAAAGTGAAAACCAAATCCACTGCTCAATCAAGACGCATTAATCTGAAACATTCATCGTCCGATTATAAAGCTACAGATCGGCAAAAAGTGAAAATCAAATTCACTACGCGATCACGATAAAGACCAAAGATGAAAACCAAATTCATCAAAAGGTCTGCCAAACGAGGGTTAAAACCCAAACTCTACAAAATCGGCAAAGATGAAAGCAGAATAATGCAAGAAGTTATAGAAAGTGATCCATAGAGAGAACCTGACGAGGTCCTAATAAAATGGATTGCTATAAAATAACCTGAAGACTGGCCGACACAAAGAAGTCGGACCAGCCACAACAACCCAAGTTATAAGTAAAGCCTTGGAAAGAGGTCTGGCCAACCCTATAAAAGAGGATTACTATAACTTAGAAGAGCCCGACATGATGAAGTCGGACTCCTACAAAAAAGTTACAAAGGTAATTCGTGAAAGAGACCTGAACAAGGTCCAAAAAGAGGATTACCAAGTAACTCGACAGGACCGACATGATGAAGTCGGCCCAAGCCGATCAAAGCGACAAAAAGTTATAAAAAGTAATCCCTGAAAGAGACCTGACAAAGGTCCAATAAAGAGGATTACTAGAAATAACTTAGAAGGGACCGACAAGAAGAAATTGGACCAACAAAAGCTACAACTTAGACCGACAAGAAGAAGTCGGACCAACGAAAGCTACAGCTTGGACCGACAAGAAGAAGTCGGACCAACGAAAGCTACAGCTCAGACCGACAAGAAGAAGTCAGACCAATGAAAGCTACAGCTTGGACTGACAAGAAAAAGTTGGACCAATGAAAGCTACAGCATGGACCGACAAGAAGAAGTCGGACCAACAAAAAACGTGCGTGATGAGCGGATATTTTATACGCTTTTTGGGGGTAATTTCATATAGATTTTAGCATGTTTTAATTAGTTTTTAATAGAATTTTATTAGTTTTTAAGCAAAAATCATATTTCTGGACTTTACTATGAGTTTGTTTGTTTTTCTGTGATTTCAGGTATTTTCTGGCTGAAATTGAGGGAGCTGAGCAAAAATCTGATCTAGGCTAAAAAAGGACTACTGATGTTGTTGGATTCTGACCTCCCTGCACTCGGATTGGATTTTTTGGAGCTACAGGAGTCCAATTGGTGCCCTCTCAATTAGGTTGGAAAGTAGACATCCAGGGCTTTCCAGAAATATATAATAGTTCATACTTTGCGCGAAGATAGACGATGTAAACTGGCGTTCAACGCCAGTTCCATGTTGTAGTCTGGCGTCCAGCGCTAGAAACAGGTTACAAGTTGGAGTTCAATGCCAAAAACACGTTACAACCTGGCGTTCAACTCCAGAAACAGCCCAGGCACGTGAGAAGCTTAAGTCTCAGCCCCAGCACACACCAAGTGGGCCCCAGAAGTGGATTTCTGCACCAATTATCTTAGTTTACTCATTTTCTGTAAACCTAGGTTACTAGTTTAGTATTTAAACAACTTTTAGAAACTTATTTTGTATCTCATAACATTTTTAGATCAAAATTTTATACTCTTTGATGGTATGAGTCTCTAAACTCCATTGTTGGGGGTGAGGAGCTCTGCAGCGTCTCGATGAATTAATGCAATTATTTCTGTTTTCCATTCAAACACGCTTGTTCCTATCTAAGATGTTCATTCGCGCTTCACTATGAAGGAGGTGATGATCCATGACACTCATCACCTTCCTCAATCCATGAATGTGTTCCTGACAACCACCTCCATTCTACATCAGATTGAATGAGTATCTCTTAGATTTCTTAATCAGAATCTTCGTGGTATAAGCTAGAATTGATGGCGGCATTCATGAGAATCCGGAAAGTCTAAACCTTGTCTGTGGTATTCCGAGTAGGATTCAAGGATTGAATGGCTGTGATGAGCTTCAAACTCTCGATTGTTGGGCGTGGCGACAAACGCAAAAGGATCAATGGATCCTATTCCGACATGATCGAGAACCAACAGATGATTAGCCGTGCTGTGATAAAGCATTTGGCCCATTTTCACTGAGAGGATGGGAAGTAGCCATTGACAACGGTGACACCCTACATACAGCTTGCCATAGGAGGAACCATGCGTGAGGGAAGAGGAATACAAGAGAAAAGCTGAAATTCAGAGGACAAAGCATCTCCAAAACTCCAACATATTCTCCATTATTGCACAATAAGTATTTATTTTATGCCCTTTTTACTTTATACGAAACTAAAGAACCCTATTGGTATCCTGACTAAGAATAATAAAATAACCATAGCTTGCTTCAAGCCAACAATATCCGTGGGATTCGACCCTTACTCATGTAAGGTATTACTTGGACGACCCAGTGCACTTGCTGGTTAGTTGTGCGGATTGCAAAAGGTGTGATTGCAATTTCGTGCACCAAGCTTTTGGCACCGTTGCCGGGGAATGTTTGAGTTTGAACAACTAAAGGTTTATTTTGTTGCTTAAATTAGGAATAGAGTATTGATGCTATAGAGTCATTAAATTTGAGTCCTTTAAATTCACTTCAAAAATTTTTCAAAAAAAATATTACTTTTCCTTATTAATTTTTAATTTTTCGTGACTTAGTGTCTTGTTCTAAGTTTGGTGTCAATTGCATATTCTATATTTTCCTTTTAAATTTTTGAATTTGTGTTCTTTGATTTTTAAGTTGTTCTTGTTTATTTTTCTTGTTTGATTTTTAGTTTTTCTTGTTCTGTGCCTTTTCTTGTTTTTCTGTTCTTTTCCAAAGCATTAGTCTTCCAAAAGGAATAATATAAATATACCTCTTCAAAACAAGTGTTACCTTTACTGCCCAATTGGCTAGAGCGTTAGTCTATGTTCTTGGTAATTGGGTATCTTCTTTTTAAAATCTTTTTCAAAAATAATTTTTCGTTGATTGAATCCTGTGCCAAACTTTAAGTTTGGTGTTTTGTTCTTAATCTTTTTATAATTTTCGAACATTTTATTGAAGTTTTCTAAAAATTTTATGTTTGGTGTTCTTTCTTTTGTTCTTGTTGTTCTTGTGAATCTTTAAGGTGTTCTTGAGTCTTCTTTATGTTTTGATCTTAAAATTTTTAAGTTTGGTGTTCGTTGGTGTTTTCCCTCCAAAATTTTCGAAAACAAGGAGCATTAGATCTAAAAATTTTAAGTCTTGTGTCTTTTATGTCTTTTTCTCTTTCATCATAAAATTCAAAATTCAAAAAATATCTTTTCTAACTATTTTAAGCTACTTTTTCGAAATTTTTTTTATAAAAATTCAGATTTCAATTCCAAAATTTTTCAAATCTTATCCTCCTAAGATTTTTAAAAAAAATATTTTATTATCTTTTTCAAAAATATCCTAACCACTTTCTCTCTCTCCTCAATTTTTTTTCGAAAATCTTCACAAAACATTTTCAAATTTTTTTTATTTCTATTTTTATTTCGTTTTTATTTTATCTTATTTTATTTTATTATTTTGAAAATAAATTTTTATATATAATAAAATAAATAATATCTACATCCATATCATCTCCCTTGCTCCATCATGGAACTAAGTGGAAATGAACAGTCTAGAAGGACTCTGAGGTCATATGCTAACCCTACTACTGGTTCATATGGGAGTAGTATCTGTATACCTTCCATCGGAGTCAGTAGCTTTGAGTTGAATCCTCAACTCATTATCATGGTGCAGCAAAGTTGCCAGTATTCTGGTCTTTCACAGGAAGAACCTACAGATTTTCTGGCACAATATTTACAAATTGCTGACACAGTACATGATAAGGAAGTAGATCAGGATGTCTACAGATTATTACTGCTTCCATTTGCTGTAAAGGACCAAGCTAAGATGTGGTTAAATAACCAACCTAAGGACAACATAAAGACATGGAAATAGCTGTCAGAAAAATTCCTGAATCACTATTTTCCTCCAAAACGGATGACACAGCTAAGGCTAAGCATCCAAGGCTTCAAACAAGGAGATAATGAATCCCTTTATGATGTTTGGGAGAGATACAGAGAGATGTTAAGAAAATGCCCCTCTGAAATATTTTCAGAGTGGGTGCAATTAGACATCTTCTATTATGGGCTTACAGAGAGAGCTCAGATTTCTCTAGACCACTCAGCTGGTGGATCTATACACATGAGAAAGACAATTGAAGAAGCTCAAGAGCACATTGATACAGTTGCCAGGAATCAGCACTTGTACCTAAGCAGTGAATTTCCCAAGAAGGAAGAGGCTAAAACAGTAACTGCTGAACTCAATCCTGTAGATCAAGCTGCCGAATTCAATCAGCAATTAGATTTTCTAACAAAACAGCTAGCCAAATTCAAAGAGATACTACAAGAAACAAGAATGGCTAATATGAATATGGAAGTACAGTTGAAGCAAATAGAACGGCAGTTATCAAAACAAATAACAGAAGAATGCCAAGCAGTTCAATTAAGAAGTGGGAAAACATTAAATACCTCACTTCAAGATAGCAAAAAGCCAAGAAATGAGCAAACTACCCAAAATCCATCTGAGGACAGTAAGAGCCCAGAGAGGAATAATTCTGGTGCTCAAACACCAGAAAATGGGTGGAAAGCTGGCGTTGAACGCCCAAACCATGCTCAGTCCTGGTGTTCAATGCCAGAAACAAGCAAGGAGTTGGCGTTAAACGCCCAAAGGGAGCACAGTTCTGCCCAAAGTCATAAGAAGGATTGGAGGGAAACTGAAAAAGTTTACCTCACTGAAGAATGTAGTGCAGTCATTCTGAAAAGCTTACCTGAGAAGCTTAAATATCCGGGAAGCTTTATGATACCATGCACATTAGAAGGTACTTGTACCAAGCAAGCTCTATGTGATCTTGGGGCAAGTATTAACCTAATACCTGCAGCTACTATCAAAAAGCTTGGGTTGACTGATGAAGTTAAAGCAACCCGGATATGTCTCCAACTTGTCAATGGCTCCATTAAATACCCATCAGGCGTGATTGAAGACATGATTGTCAAGGTTGGGCCATTTGCCTTTCCCACTAACTTTGTGGTGCTGGAAATGGAGGAGCACAAGAGTGCAACTCTCATTCTAGGAAGACCTTTCCTAGCATCTGGACGAACCCTCATTGATGTTCAAAAAGGGGAAGTGACCCTGAGAGTCAATGAGGACGAGTTTAAGTTGAATGTTGTCAAAGCTATGCAGCATCCAGACACCCAAAATGACTGCATGAGCGTTGATATTATTGACTATCTGGTAAAAGAGGTCAATATGACTGAGAGTCTCGAATCAGAGCTAGAGGATATCTTTAAAGATGTTCAGCCTGATCTGGAGGAACCAAAGAGAATAATAGAACCTCTGAAAATCCCTCAAGAAGAGGAGAAACCTCCCAAACCCGAGCTCAAACCATTACCACCATCCCTGAAATATATATTTCTGGGAGAAGGTGATACCTTTCCTGTAATCATAAGCTCTACCTTAGAGTCACAGGAAGAGGAAGCACTAATTCAATTGCTAAGGACACACAAGACAACTCTTGGGTGGTCCATTAGTGATCTTAAGGGCATTAGCCCAGCCAGATGCATGCACAAGATTTTATTGGAGGGTGACGCTAAGCCAGTGGTTCAACCACAGAGGCGGCTGAATCCAGCCATGAAGGAGGTGGTGCAGAAGGAGGTCACTAAATTACTAGAGGCTGGGATTATTTATCCTATTTCTGATAGCCCCTGGGTAAGCCCTGTCCAAGTCGTCCCTAAGAAGGGTGGCATGACAGTGTTTCATAATGAAAAAAATGAACTAGTTCCTACAAGAACAGTTATAGGGTGGCGTATGTGTATTGATTATAGAAGGCTCAATACAGCCACCAGAAAGGATCATTTTCCTTTACCATTCATAGACCAGATGCTAGAAAGACTAACAGGCCATGAATACTACTGCTTCCTGGATGGATATTCAGGTTATAATCAAATTGCAGTTGATCCCCAGGATCAAGAGAAAACAGCATTCACATGTCCATCTAGAGTATTTGCATACAGAAGGATGCCATTTGGTGTGTGCAATGCACCTGCAACCTTTCAAAGGTGCATGCTCTCAATTTTCTCTGATATGGTAGAAAATTTTTTGAAAGTCTTCATGGATGACTTTTCAGTATTTGGAGACTCATTCAGCTCTTGTCTTGGCCATCTAGCACTTGTTCTAAAGAGGTGCCAAGAGACTAACTTGGTTTTAAACTGGGAGAAATGTCACTTTATGGTGACTGAAGGAATTGTCCTTGGGCACAAAATTTCAAACAAGAAAATAGAGGTGGATCAAGCTAAGGTAGAGGTAATTGAAAAATTACCACCACCTACCAATGTTATGGCAATCAGAAGCTTTCTGGGGCATGCAGGATTTTATAGGAGGTTTATAAAGGATTTTTCAAAAATTGCCAAACCTCTAAGTAATCTACTAGCTGCTGACATGCCATTTATCTTTGATAAGGAGTGTCTGGAAGAATTTGAGACTCTGAAAGCTAAATTGGTCACAGCACCAATCATCTCTGCACCAAACTGGACATCACCATTTGAACTGATGTGTGATGCCAGTGACCATGCCATTGGTGCAGTGTTGGGACAGAGGCATGACAAGCTTCTGCACGTCATTTACTATGCCAGTCGTGTTTTAAATGACGCACAGAAGAACTACACAACCACAGAAAAAGAGCTACTTGCAGTGGTTTACGCCATTGACAAGTTCAGATCCTATTTAGTAGGATCAAAAGTGATTGTGTACACTGACCATGCTGCTCTTAAATATCTACTCACAAAGCAGGATTCAAAACCCAGACTCATCAGATGGGTGTTGCTTTTGCAAGAGTTTGATATAGAAATAAGAGACAGAAAAGGGACAGAGAATCAAGTAGCAGATCACCCGTCCCGAATAGAACCAGTAGAAGGGGTCCCTCCCTCTTACTGAGATCTCTGAAAACTTTTCGGATGAGCAACTCTTTGCCATCCACTAAGTACCATGGTTTGCAGACATTGCAAACTACAAGGCAGTGAGATTCGTACCCAAAGAGTATAGTAGGCAGCAATCAAAGAAGTTGATCACGGATGCAAAGTACTATCTTTGGGATGAACCATATCTCTTCAAGAGATGTGCAGACGGAGTAATCCATAGATGTGTGCCTAAAGAAGAAGCACAAAAGATCCTATGGCATTGCCATGGATCACAATATGGAGGACATTTTGGAAGTGAGCGAATAACCACAAGAGTCCTCCAATGTGGCTTCTACTGGCCTACTCTCTATAAAGATTTCCGAGTGTTTGTACTTAATTGTGACAGTTGCCAAAGATTTGGTAATCTGCCTCACACTTATGCCATGCCTCAACAAGGGATCTTGGAGATTGAGTTGTTTGATGTATGGGGTATTGACTTTATGGGGCCTTTCCCACCATCATACTCAAACACTTACATTCTGGTGGCAGCGGATTATGTATCCAAATGGGTGGAAGCTATTGCAACACCCACTAATGACACTAAGACAGTGCTAAAATTCCTCCAGAAACACATCTTCAGCAGATTTGGTACCCCAAGAGTATTAATCAGTGATGGGGGCACTCATTTTTGCAATAAACAGCTTTACTCTGCTTTGGTTCGTTATGGAGTTAGCCACGGGGTAGCCACTCCATATCATTCACAGACAAATGGGCAAGCTGAAGTTTCTAACAGAGAACTTAAAAGAATCCTGGAACGGACTGTGATTAACAGTAAAAGGGCCTACTGGGCGTTCAACGCCAGTAAGGATAACCATCTGGGCATTAAACGCCCAAAAAGAGCATCTTCTGAGCGTTGAACGCCAGAAAGAAGCACCTTCTGGGCGTTCAACGCCAGATTTACAGCATCATGTGCGTTCAGAAAAACGCCCAGTGACAAAGGACTTCCTGGCGTTCAACACCAGAAAGAAGCAACAGATGGGCGTTGAACGCCCAAGATAAGCTGCACATGGGCATTAAACGCCCAAAACATGCAGCTTTTGGGCGTTTAACGCCAGGATGGTGGGGAGGAGGTAAATTCATTTTTACTTCAATTTTTTTAATTTTTTATGTTTTAATTCATGATTTCTTGCATAAACATGTTATAAACTCTCATCCTTCAATTCCAAAAATTTTAATCCTAATTTCTAAAATCCTTTTTTAAAAAAATATATCAAATGTATCTTAATCCATAAACACAAATCTTTTTCCAATCCAATCCAACTCTTTTTCAAATCTTTTTCAACTCATCATATCTTTTGAATTTTGAAATTGCCTCTCCTTCTATTCCTCTCATTTCCTTTCTTTTGCTTGAGGACAATCAAACCTCTAAGTTTGGTGTGATTTGCCATGATCACGAGCTAAAACTCATCAAGATCATGGCACCTAAGGGAACAGGAAGAGCAAGGATGTAACTTGAAGGAACTGAAGCGTCAGAAATTATCTCTTGAAGGACTAAGCACCCCACACACTAGAGGAACATCCACTTCCTAAAATAAAGGTTGCTGAGTCCTAATCATTGCCTTAACTCTGTGATAATTGTTCTTATTATGAATTTACCTTAGAAGTTATATATTAGTAGTAGTAATTAGTATCTCTATTTTGATTTTATTTCCAATTAAGTTATAATTTATTTTTCTCATCATCATCAAACATGAATAAAATAGTAGATTTTTAGAATAAAGAGGCAATTTAATTTTTTCGAGTTCTTAATAAGGAAAATTCTAATTATTTATATGTGGTGGCAATACTTTTTGTCTTATGAATGAATGCTTGAACAGTGCATATTGTTTATATTGAATTTTATGAATGTTAAAATTGTTGGCTCCTGAAAGAGTGATGAACAAGAGAAATGTTATTGATGATCTGAAAAATCATGAAATTGATTCTTGAAGCAAGAAAAAGCAGTGAAAAACAAGCTTGCGAAAAAAAAAAGCAAAAGAAGTAGAAAACGTCAATAGCCCTTTAAACCAAAAGGCAAGGGTGAAAAGGATCCAAGGCCTTGAGCATCAATGGATAGGAGGGCCCAAGAAAATAAATCCAGGCCTAAGCAGCTAAATCAAGCTGTCCCTGACCATGTGCTTGTGGCATGCAGGTCCAAGTGAAAGGCTTGAGACTGAGTGGTTAAAGTCGTGATCCAAAGCAAAAGAGTGTGCTTAAGAACTCTGGACACCCTCTAATTGGGGACTTGAGCAAAGCTAAGTCACAATCTGAAAAGGTTCACCCAGTTATGTGTTTGTGGCATTTATGTATCCGGTGGTAATACTGGAAAACAAAGTGCTTAGGGCCACGGCCAAGACTCATAAAGTAGCTGTGTTCAAGAATCAACATACTAAACTAGGAGAATCAAGAATACTATCTGAATTCCGAGTTCCTATGGATGCCAATTGTTCTGAGGGTTACCTGAAACTGTAGGTCGATCTCGGTCGAGATCTTCTGTGTTGGTCGGAGCCGACGTGTCCGGTAGGTGTATAGCGGCCGGAGCTGGTGTGTCCGACTTGTGGAACTGAAAGTGCTGCTAGTCCTTCGTCCCAGGAGGGTGGGGGGTACCTGCAAGGGACTCCGATGCTTAAGTTAGCAAGGGTATTAAGCAAGTATTGAGTACGATCAGAATATGAGTTATATACCTGGGTGCTCAAGTGTATTTATAATAGTGAGATATGGCCTCCTGTGGATAAGATAAGTTATTTATCTTATCTTATCTTTATCTTATCTTCAAGTGAGGTCATCTTATCTTCAAGGGAACCGTCCCTCTCTTGTAGGCTTGGGCTGCCTTAGTATCGGGGGCGTTTTCCTCTATTTGGGCCCTTTGTTTGGGCTTTCTCCTGACTTGGCCGAGCTCTTTGAGAAGAGGTGGATTGTCCTGACCTGAAGAGGTCGGTCGCTTTGTCTGTAGAACATCCCGGGTCAGACAACTCGACCCAGGATATGAACAGTGCCCCTGTTTGAGCTCGGTCTTCTTTTTGAGATCGAGTCCTTAACTTTGGTCTTTCTTTGGTGAAGCCGAACTCAAGCATTTTGTTGACTTCTTTGTAGCAACTTTGAATGTAGAATGTTTCTTCTAAAAGACGTGCGCTTTTATATCGGCACTTTTTTGGGAATGTGTGAGGGTTTAATGCCTTCTTTAATTTGAGCATTAATTGCCCCGTTTCCCTTTGGCTCTTTTACTTGGATTTTGAAAACCCAGAAACGGTTTCTCTCCTTTAACCTTTTCGTAACTTCTTTTCTCTGCTCTCTTTGCTTTCTGTTCTTTCATTTTTGCTTGTGAGAGGGCGCCCAGATTTCGTCTCCATCTTTAATTTTCTTGAAGCTTGCTGCTCTTTTCCAGGTAAGTGCTGGCTTTCTTGTAGCTTCGTTTTCAATTTTTGGTGAAGCTATGATTTTGCATGTCTGAAAGTTTGAATCTTTTCAAGGTCTTGTATTTGCTTTTCACTGTAACATGTTTTTCCTGTCTTTCTTTTATGCATTCTCTTGGCTTTTTCGTTGAGGCTTTCTAGGGTTTTATTGTCGCTTGTGGTTTTTTCTTGCCTGATACTTGATAAAACATCTGCGTCTGTTCTTCGCTTTGTTTGGAGATTTGCTTTTTGTCTGATCTTGAGAAAAGGTTGCATCTTTAATGGTCTCTGCTTGGTGTATTTGGTAAAATGTAACGATTTTTGTATTTCTCCTTGAAGAAAGGTGTTTTCTATTTTTTGAATTTCTTTTTGAGACATGCTGGGATGTAGGCTTGTAGATTGATTTCTGAAAACCTTGCTTTGTTACTGCCTCCAAAGGATGCCCCAGGACTTTGGTTTGAATCTTGGGGATTTCCTTTTCTTTGTTCCATCGCCTGAGAAGTATTGACCGAGTTGTTTTCTCCCTTTGTCTGAGATGTTTGTGGTAACCCCATCTTCTTTTCTTACTTGTAGGTGATGCATTTGCATCTTTGCTATATTAGCTTGTTGGTTTAGCTAGTTTTAGCTTAGTTTCATTCATTTTCTTTGAAATAAATGAACAATTTTGTGAGCTTTTCTTCCATGCATTCATGAACCAAGAACTAAGTGAAATTTGACATAATCTACGCAAATGATTCAAGAAGTTTATATGCAAGTTGAGGTGAATGATTTCCTTGAAATTTAATGCATAAGATGGCAAAACTTTGAGAAAAATTCTTTGGTTTATGTTAGGTGATGAAGCAAGAAGACAATTGAGCAAGGAAAGCTTGGAACAAGGAGGAACAGCAATTTGGCAACTTGGAAACCAAGTTGGCAACGCCCATTTTGTGCAACCAGGAGCAAACATCACATTGGCAACTTGGAAACCAAGTTGCCAACGGCCATTTGGTGCTGTCAGGGAAGAACAGCACGTTGGCAACTTGGAAACCAAGTTGGCAACGTGCTAGTGTGTGTTCAGCAGAGTTGGCAGCTTGACCTCCCCTTCTTTAAGGATGCATAACTTGAACCACAGAGATCCAATTGACATGCTTCCAATTGTGTTGAGAAGCTGACATCCAGAGCTTTCCAACGATATATAATAGTCCATAATGTGGCATGAAATGGAAGCTCAAATAAGAGAGAACTTGAAGCCCCAAAAACAAAGAAATGAAGTTGGAGCAGAGGATGGGCGTTGTCTCTGGCGTGTTTGCCAATAACGTGGGCAACAACGCCCATCAAGCCAAGTTTCCAAGAGCCTGGCGTTGTTGCTGGCGTGTTTGCCAGTAATGTGGGCAACAACACCCAAGCCAAGAAGAAAAGAGAGCCTGGCATTGTTGCTGGCGTGTTTGCTAGCAACGTGGGCAACAACGCCCAGGCAGCTTGATGTTGCTCTCTTCAAGGGTGTGTATCTTGAGCTAGAAAACTCCAAATGATGTGAACTTAGTGGCATTGGAAAGTAGACATCAAGAGCTTTTCAACCATATATCATAGTAAGGTATTGGAGTTCATTTGAAGGTTCAAAAGCCAGCTTCATTTAGAGCCTCAGAAACCTTGGGCGTTGCCATAGGCGTTATCATGGGCGTGTTCACCAAAAACGCCCAGCCCAGGCAGCCTGACCATACCTTCTTCAAAGGAGCATAACTTGAGCTATAGAGATCCAATTGAGGTGCTTCCAGTTGCGTTGGAAAGCTGACATTCAGAGCTTTCCAACCATGTTTAATAGTCTATAGTGAAGCACAAAATTGAAGCTCAAACAAGAGGCAACTTTGGGCACCAAACACTAAATTCAGAAAAGGCCAAGTGTTTAGCAACAACTTGGGATGGCAACGCCCAAGCACCAAGCCTGGTGCCCAAGAAATTCCTTGCACGTTGCCAACGTGCATAAAGCTGGCATTTTTGGCAACAACACCCAGATGGGCAAGAATTGATGAGAAATTGCTCTTGTTCTCTCCACCACTTTCAAAGGGGAATTCTTCCTTCATTGGACCAGGAACTTAACCATGGAAAAGCCCACATTGCCAACCCAATTAAGGACCTCCAAATAAGTCTTAGGAGTAGTATAAATAGAGTTAAATTTTGTACTTGGGGGACCCTTCTTCTACTTTTTAGACCCTTCTTTCACTTTTTAGACTCTTCTTCCACTTTTTAGAGACTTTTACTTTTACTTTGACTCGGGGATCATTCTTCACTTTGGGGAGGATACCTGAAAGCTATTTTATTTTTCTTGCAACTTTCAATTTTTAGTTTTCTAAGAACTTCTTCTTCTTCATTCTTCATTTTCTTTACTACTAAATTTTAATGTTTACTTTTACAATTGTTGTTGAATTTAGAGCTATGATTCACTAAACCCCACTTTCATTAGGGGGAGGAGCTCTGTTTATTTGAATGGGTTGACAACTATTCTTTTCCTTCTCAATTCAAGTGGTTCATCTAAGAGGAGACTCTTGTTCTTCACAGATTCAATTACATTCGAGAGAAGGATTGAATCTACATGAATTGTATGGTGAACTTGAGAAAGAATCCATATAACTCAGTTTAGAGTTATCCTTTCATGATTTCTTTGATCAATACACTTTGGGTTGGTATGTGAGATGTAACCTCCCTTAGTTGAGATCCTAGAAGTTGTGTGGCTTGGATTAGAAAGTGAACTTCACCTCTTCTCATGACCAATTAGATCACGAGAGTGGCAATTGATTGTGTTGAGAGAAATTGAATTGCCAAGAGATTGGGATTCAATTATTCACAATCCGCCATGGATCTATACCCATGATTGAGAAGGAGATAAGCAGAGTCAATTCATGACAATTTACACCTCTGATCCCTAATGATCTCTCCATCATTAATTCTCATCTCTTTTGTTCTTTAGTTCTTTGAATACCCACTACCCAATTCCCTTCTACATTCTTGCAATTTATCATTCTTGCCATTTTCATTCTGTTTTATATTGCAATTTACCTTTCTATTCTCTAAAATTCTGTAATCTTTAATTTCTTGCAATTTATTTTTAATGTCATTTAAGTTTCTTGCCTTTTAAGTTGCAATTATTTACTCTCATTTCCCTTCCTTATTCTAGTTCTTTAAATTCCTTGTCAGTTAACTTTCCGCATTTACATTCAAAAATTAAATCTCATGAATCCAAAACCATGTTTGCTTGACTAAATATACCATTTAACTAAAGTTGCTTAATCTACCAATCTCTGTGGGATCGACCTCACTCTTAGTGAGTTTTATTACTTGATACGACCTGGCATACTTGCCGGTGGTACGTGAAATCTAATTTTCGCGTATCAAGTTTTTGGCGCCGTTGCCGGGGAGTGGCAAAGATTGACAATGATTTAGTGAATGGTAGTTTAGATTAAGCATTTTTCTTTCTTTCTTGTTAAGCCCACTAACTGTTTGATACTTTGTTTGACTAACCTCAACTCCACTCTAGCAATAGAGTGTTTCACTTGTGTTATTGGTTTTGTTTGTGTATGTCAGGGGCAAATAGATTTAATATTGAGGACGAGAGAATCCTCCGAAGGATAAGGAGAGCAGAAAGAGGAAAGAGGATAGTTGGTGAAGAGGAATCAGAGGGAGAAGACCAAGTCATGGAGGATGACATGCACAATCCTCCTGGAGGAGCTGCTAACAATGATGGACCACCTAGAAAGGTGTTGTCTTCTTACACCATCCCTGATCCAAAACATTGTGGGAGCAGCATTGTCACCCCAAATGTCCATGCCAATAACATTGAGTTAAAACCCCAACTCATCACTTTGGTACAAAACAACTTCTCTTATGGAGGGGGACCTCTTGAAGACCCAAATCAATATTTGTCTGTTTTTCTGAGGATATGTAAAATAATGAAGACAAATGGAGTGCATCCAGACGTCTACAAATTGCTGTTATTTCCATTCTCTTTGAGGGATAAGGCCACTCAATGGCTAGAGTCATTCCCCAAGGAAAGCATCAACAATTGGAATGATTTGATGAGCAGATTTCTAGCAAAGTTCTACCCACCTCAAAAGATCATCAAGTTGAAGACAGAGGTTCAGACTTTCAGGCAAATGGAAGGGGAGTCGTTGTATGAAGCCTGGGTGAGATATAAGGCATTAATGAGAAGATGTCCACCTGATATGTTTAGTGATTGGGTCAAACTCCAAAACTTCTATGAAGGCTTAAATCTAGAAGCAAGGAAAGGACTAGATTATTCATCAGGAGGATCACTCAACATGATGAAGACTGCTGAAGAGGCTCAAGACCTCATTGATATTGTGGCAAACAATCAGTACTATTAGTCATCAGAGAGGCATCATAACTCAGCCCCAAGGAAGGGCGTGATGGAGCTTGAAGGTGTTGATACTATATTGGCACAGAATAAGTTAATGCACCAACAGATCCAACAACAAATGGAAATGATGACAAAGAGGATGGATAGCCTCCAACTAGCATCAGTGAACACAACAAATCAACCTTCACTTGAATGGGGTCAAGGTGAAGGAGTCACTGTTGAACAGCCACAAGAACAAGTTCAATACATGCAAAATACTTCAAACTCTCAGAATGAATTTCACGGTGATACATACAACCCATCCTGGAGAAATCATCCTAACCTGAAGTGGGCTGAAAACCAAAATCATTGGCAAATGAACAATAACTCCAACCATACCCGCAACACAAACAACCAAAATCACCCTCCTAGCAACACTAACCAATACAAGAAACCACAAAACATATACCAACCACCTCACAAAAACCCACAAACTCACCAAAATAACTTTTCCGCACCAACGTCCAACTCACAAAGCTACCACACCATGTCTCCAAACAACTTCCAGCAACAACAATCACCCCCCATCATATCATCCATTGACCATCATGAAACCAGGATCTCTAGTCTTGAAGTAGCTTTGCAAGCCCTTACCCAAAACACACAGTCACTTGCCCAGACCACTCAAGGTTTAGCCAAGGGGCAAGAGACTTTGATTAAAGGACAAGAGAGACATGAAGCCACCATGAGGAACCTTGAGCGAAGACAAATGGCTAAACATATCATAGAGATAGGTGAGAAGCGAGCATTCCCTACTACCACTGAAGACAACCCAAGAGACACAGGAAAAGCCATAAAATGGGAGGAGTGTAAAGCAATCACCCTGAGAAGTGGAAAGAAAGTTGAGACAGAAGCCATTACTCAGGAAGAGCACAACAAAGAAGGCTTAAAAGAAGAGGTGAATGAACAAAAGAAGGAGCAAGAAACCTATACACAAAGTGATAAATTAGCTAAGAAGGAAGCAGTGAAAGCATACCAACCAATGCTCCCATACCCTCAAAGGTTTAAAGGAGAGAACAAAGAGAAGCAATACTCCAAATTCTTGGAGATATTAAAGACACTACACATCAACATCCCCTTCATTGAAGCACTTGAATAGATGCCCCTATATGCTAAGTTCATGAAGGAATTATTGACAAAGAAAAGGTCCTTGAAAGAGGGACAAACGGTTGTGATGACCAGGGAGTGTAGTGCCATCATCCAGAAAAAGTTTCCAAAGAAGATGAAAGACCCAGGAAGCTTTCATATCCCCTACACAATAGGCAATATGAGGATTGAGAGAGCATTTTGTGACCTTGGTGAAAGCATAAATCTGATGCCTCTATCCTTAATATGGAAGCTTCAGATTCATGAATTAAAACCCACAAAGATAGCCCTTCAAATGGCGGACAAATCCATTCAGCAAGCTCTTGGGGTTGTGGAGAATGTATTGGTAAAGGTGGACAAGTTCTTCCTCCCAGTTGACTTCGTCATCCTAGACATAGAGGAAGATGACAAAACTCCCATTATTCTAGGGAGGCCCTTTTTAGCTACTACCAGGGCATTGATAGATGTCGAAAAAGGAGAATTAATGCTAAGGGTGCATGATGAGCATATAGTGTTCCATGTCTTCAAGAATTTGTAAGATTCCACCCAAGAGGAAGGGTGTATGAAGATCGATTCCATAGATTTAAACTTGAAAGAGGCACCTGATGAGACACTTCTAATGCACATAAGCCCATGCTGGGAAGAAAGGAAAGTGGTGGAAGTGTTGCAACAAGCTCAAAGAATAGAGGAGAAGCTACAATCAAAGTTTGCATGTAAGATTCTCAGCAAGAACCTTCCAAAAATTGAGGCTCCAAAACCTAAACTACTTCCTGAAAAAGAAAAGAGTCCCAAGAAGAAAGTGCCAAGAGGATGGAAAAACAAGAAAATTCCTACTGAAAGCTTCTCACCAGGGGATAAAGTGATGCTAACTTACCAACCAATGGAGACATCTCCACACTTTTCTGGATACTACACAGTGAACAAAATCCTCTCACTTGAACATGTGGAAATCGTCAAGAATGATACTGGAAGGAAGCTCACGGTGAGAAGGGAAGGATTAAGGCACTATGATCATCATCCTCCCTAAAGGAGGACAACCGTCAAGCTAATAACGATAAAGAAGCGCTTGTTGGGAGGCAACCCAACCAAAGGTAGTTTTCTTTTCTTAGTTAATTCAATAAAAAAGTTAAGTATATTTATCTGCATTGCAAGGAGCTAAGTTTGGTGTTGCACACCAACAGAATTTAGAGGTGAATGTGAGGTGCTAAGTTTGGTGTTCCACCAAAAAGTTTCATTGAAGACACATTTCAACCCTCTGCATGATTAGTCACTTGCTCGAAACAATCAGAAAAACTACTTAACAATTGTTACTTTTAATTTAGATTTTGTTTCCTTAATAGAAGCACTTGATGTTTCTTGCATGCATTCATTCTATTGCATATTAAAGTAAGCAAGGAACTAAGTTTGGTGTCCTCACACCAACTTATGTCTAGAAGATCACAAGCATACATGCATGCTAACCATCTCTTAAGTGCTTGGGGACAAGCAACTTCCAAAGTTCATTATAGGCAGTCACTTCAATCTTGGGAAAGGTTAAGCATCATCAACCAAAGAGACAAAGATGGATATAAAGACCAACAATGATGATGATAAGGAGTAAAGCAAGTAAACTCCAAAAGGTTGTATTGTTGAGTGATTTTCTTGTATTTAAACTGCTATGATTGAAAGTGATATTGTACCCCTGTTTATCTGCTTAGTATAACCTCTTTGTAGTTCAATAACTAAGATGTTTGATACATTATAACACCATACTCTTGAAATTGCTTGCACTCAATATCTATAAGAATGCAAACAGAGAACATCTCTTTAAAAAGAATGATGGAGGAGTCAAAAATTTGTTTTGAGGCAAGCAAAAGATTAAGATAAGTGGTGGTTCTAGTTGTATGATTGTGTATTGAGGTTGTATGTTTGTGAAAACTTGCATGGGAGCTCATAGGCAGGAAACAGAGTTCAAAGAAATATTATGGAGAATCTCAAACATTTATTAATCCAAGAAGTAGCAACAAAAGAAAGCAAAAGAAACAGAAAAACAAAAGAACATGGCAAAAGGCTCTGAGCATCAATTACTAGGAAGAAAAAGAAAGAAATGAGAACTCAAAGAGTTACTATCCTAGTTAAATGCTTGTGGTAGAATTGTGTCAAAGAGAGAGGCTTGAGCAAGTAAATCCTAAGGGGTGTTTCAACACCTAATACCTTAAAACCAACTGGTTTGGGAGTATTGATTGAAAGCTTATCTAAAGAGCCTCTTTGAGACATGACACTTAGAGTCAAGGCCAAGACACAGAAACTATGAGCTGCTTCAAGGTGATTACCTATAGAGAGATTTCCATGATATCATTTGAATGAAAGTCCTAAGATCTAAGACTTCCAAAATGTAAGGACTGATAAGCACTGGGACCCTTGCATGAACACATAATTCAGAATTCACCCCACTATCACTTAATCACTTCACTCACCAAGGTATTACAAGCTACTCCTCAACTCATTCCAATTAAAAGAAATCTTTGTGCATAGTTCTTTTCTTGCTTGAGGACAAGCAAGGTTTAAGTTTGGTGTTGTGATGCATTTGCATCTTTGCTATATTAGCTTGTTGGTTTAGCTAGTTTTAGCTTAGTTTCATTCATTTTCTTTGAAATAAATGAACAATTTTGTGAGCTTTTCTTCCATGCATTCATGAACCAAGAACTAAGTGAAATTTGACATAATCTATGCAAATGATTCAAGAAGTTTATATGCAAGTTGAGGTGAATGATTTCCTTGAAATTTAATGCATAAGATGGCAAAACTTTAAGGAAAATTCTTTGGTTTATGTTAGGTGGTGAAGCAAGAAGACAATGGAGCAAGGAAAGCTTGGAACAAGGAGGAATAGCAAGTTGGCAACTTGGAAACCAAGTTGGCAGCCCATTTTGTGCAACCAGGAGCAAACAGCACGTTGACAACTTGGAAACCAAGTTGCCAATGCTCATTTGGTGCTGCCAGGGAAGAACAGCACGTTGGCAACTTGGAAACTGATGCCAGGGCATCTTGGCCAGTTTCACTGACCTTTTCTTTACTGTTTTTAAGGTAGTTTCATGCATTTCCTTAGGAAATAAGCTAGTTTTGGGTAGATATTCACTTACACCTTGATTCAAGCATACATTGTGAATTTTACATGATTTCATGAGGATTTTGCATGAGTTTAGTGACAAATTATATGTAGCATTACCCATGACTTGGACTAGAACTTTGATGCACTTGATGCTACGATTTTAGGAAATTGCACGATCGGCAAAAATTCCTTCCGGCAAGTGCACCGGTTATCGTCAAGTAAAAACTCACAATAGAGTGAGGTCGAATCCCACAAGGATTGGTTGAGTGAGCAATTCGGATTAGAAGTGTGTTCTAGTTGAGCGGAATCAAGATTTAGATGAGAATTGCGGAATGTAAAATTGGCGGGAAACGTAAATGGCAAGAAATTGAAATTGCGGAATCTTAAATTGCATGAATTAAAGAGTGAGAAGCTAAATTGCTGAAATTAAAAAGGGATCAGGGTGATTGCATGAATTTAATTGCAGAATGTAAGAGAAAGTGGTAGATCAGAAATGGGAAATTCATTGGGTTTCAGGAGATATTGAGATCTCCGAATCAAAACATTTTTATCCCTTCCTCAACCAATGCGTTCATTGAATTTTGCTTGGCAATCTTATATGATTGGATCCCAATCCCTTGGCTCACCAATTCTCTCTAAAAACAAACAAATTCCCAATCCCTTGGTTTAAATGTTCATAAGAAGAGATGACGCTCGATCACTGATTATACCACACAGTTTCATGAACCACAATTTGGTAGGATTACATGTCACAATATCCATCCAAACCCCAATCCAATTCACTGTGAGAAAGCTTCTCTAGCATGAATCCTCCATTCCTTTCCCAAGGTTCCGAAGGATTCCAATTATGGATAGTTTCTTTCCCAAGACAACTAACCAATGGAATTAGATCGAGAAGCTTTCTAACAAAAATTCAAGAGAAAAGATTGAAGAAGAAGATAAAAACTATTATTGATTCATTAAATTACAATAGAGCTCCCTAACCCAATGAAAGGGGGTTTAGTGAGTCATAGCTCTGAATTCAATTACAAAAAGTATGAAAACTAGAAAAATGATCCAAAGTCCCCTAACTAACTTAAATTCTATCCTATTTATACACTTTCTAAATTGAGCTTCTGTTGTGTTTCTTGGGCTTTGAGGCCTTTCCCTGATTTCCTTTTGCTTTGGGTTTATGATCCATAATCCTGATGAGGCTGCTGATCCAATTCTGTAACATTCATTGAGCCAACTTAGTGATAATCAAGTAATGACACATGACTCAACAAATTGAAATTCCAGACTCATCAATTCTTCAGGCCCAATCCCATAAACCATGATATTCAATTGGGTTTCATACCAGAGTACGTTTAAGTTAATGTTTGTGCTCAAATGCTAACTTAAAACTGCAATATCTTTGGCCCAGAAACCTTTTCAAATAGTGGCGTTTAAGTTGCAGTTTAAGCTTAAACTGCAACTTAAACGCCAGACACTTCCAGTGATGCCTTTTGTGGAAGCACGTTTAAGTTCCAGTTTAAGCTTAAACTAGAACTTAAACGTTGGACACTCCTGGAGGTGGTATAACTCAAGCACGTTTAAGCTTCAGTTTAAGGTTAAACTGAAGCTTAAACGTGGAAATGGAAGAAAGCAACCCTGGAGGGTAAAGTAGTCGAACACGTTTAAGCTTCAGTTTAAGCTTAAACTGGAGCTTAAACGTGGAAATGAAGAAAGCAACCCTGGAGGAGAATTTTGGTCGAACACGTTTAAGCTCCAGTTTAAGGTTAAACTGGAGCTTAAACGTGGAAATGGCTCCCTGGTGCATTTCTCATTTCTGGCGTTTAACTTCCAGTTTAAGGTTAAACTGGAGGTTAAACGCCACTTTCAGCCTTTCCTCAGCTTTCATGATTTTGGCGTTTAAGCTCCAGTTTAAGCTTAAACTGGAGCTTAAACGCCACTGATAGTTCCCAGCATTATATGGCTTGGCAGTTTAAGTTCCAGTTTAAGCTTAAACTGGAACTTAAACTCCACATGTGATATTCAAGCTTCCTTTATTGATTTTGTTGCTTCCTTGCCTAGCCTCTTCTTCCCTGAAGTCATCCAAACAACTGCATCAAAGTCTTGCAAAATTTCATGAGAAATCTTCCATTCATAGCATTCAAGTAATATAACTAAAAACTCATGGAATTTGCATCAAAATCATACTGTTTGGATGGTTCATTGCTTTGTTATTCATTTAACCATTCTTGGTTACTTTAAGCTCAAGAAAATGCATAAAACAACTAAAACTAACAGAAAAATGCTAGTGAAACTAGCCTAAGATGCCTTGGCATCACACAACACCAAACTTAATACTTGCTTGTCCCTAAGCAAGTTCTGAGTTATTTGAGAAGAAAGTATGAAACAGAAAGCAATTACATTGGCTATATTAGCAAGCATTTGAAGTTCATCAGAAGGGTTTTATGCAGAAAGTTGCAGCATCACTTTTTCATTCTTATCAGGCAAGATTATCACTTTTTCACTGCATCCATTAAACACTGCTATGGCCTCTTGTTATTCTTATGTCCTTGGCACTTTTCTCTTCTTTGTTTTTCTTTTTCTTAGAGCACCTTTGCTCCTTGTTTGCTCAGTGTCATGTGTTGCACAAGCCTTTGGCATTTTCTTTTTCTTATCAGTGCACTACACATATCCACTACAGGCATTTTAGTTCACATTTCTTCTTGAGACATTGGTGCCCAGCACCTCTTTGTGTGACTAAATGTTTTGTATTTAGGTTGCTCTTGATAATGGACTTTTGGTTGATAATCCCGGGTTAGTTAACCCAAGTTACCAAGTGTTGAAACACTCCTCAGAACCTATTCATCCAAGCATATCCTTAATACATAAACACCACAGGCATTTGTCTCAGAAGTTCAAACCATTGGTGCCTAGCTTATTTTCTCAAATTTTTTTTTTTTTGCTTTTTGGTTGCCTTTTTCAGTGGCTTTTTCTTCTTCTTTTTCTTTCTTTTTTTATGGCCAAAGACATTTATTCATCAAGATCCATAGACAGTATTCAACTTCTACACAAAAATGATAATTCTACACTCAATTTCCAGTGAGCTGACTAAACAATCAAGCATGCATACCACCACTTAATTCTACTTGATTTGTCACTAAATGAGCCAAGTTACTTTTGTTCAAACTTTTCTTTTATTTTTGGAAACAGAACAAGCATGGAAAGCATTTGTTTAAGAAGGTGAAGTTATATCCAAACATCTAGGCATTCACTTTATTCAAAGCAGTAAACCAACACTCATACTAAAAACTTCACATTCCAGAAAGATTCAACAATTACAGTTTAAACCAGAACAAGCATGCTTTTGTTTGCCTTTTAAAGAATGGTCAAGGAACAACACCACCTTGTGAAATTTCTTGTTTTCTCTTTGTTGCCAGGAAACAATTTGATTTCTCCTTCTTCTCCTAGTTGTTGCTTGATGTTCTTTCTAAGATCCTTGTTTCCTTTCTTACAAAGAGTGATGAAGTTGCTTGCTTCTCAAGCACTTGAGTGGTTAGCTCAACTATGTATGGGCAAGTGTCTGAGTCTTAAGTTGGTGTGTGAACACCAAACTTAGTCTCCTACTTACTCCTCTGCTCTTTGAATCCTTGAATTCTCCTTGGAATGAAGTTGCTGCTAAGGATTTTAAGCATTTCTGTGATTGCTTAGAATGGTTGTTCCTTTCATATAATTCAAAGGTTGTTGTGTTCAGTTGATCTGTATGGTGGAACACCAAACTTAGAGTCACACATTCCCCTTTGAATTATTGATCCACGAATTCATTGTTTGGTGTGAAACACCAAACTTAATTCTTTGCAATGCACAGAAACTACTTCACCTTTTTATTGAAACAAATAAAAGAAACAGCAAAGGAGTATTACCTCAGGTTGGGTTGCCTCCCAACAAGCGCTTCTTTAACGTCATTAGCTTGACGGTCAGCTTCCTCAGTTGAGGTGATATTTAACCTTGTCCTTCTCCTCCACATCTCCCAAGTAATGTTTGAGTCTTTGACCATTCACAGTGAAGGTTCGTTGTGACTTTTCTTCCATGATTTCTACTTGTCCATATTGGGAGACCTTGGTGACAAGGAATGGTCCAGACCACCTTGATTTTAGCTTCCCTGGAAATAGCTTCAGCCTAGAATTGTAGAGCAATACTTTTTGTCCCTCTTCAAATTTCCTTGGGGCTATGTTGCTGTCATGCTTCTTCTTTGCTCTTTCTTTGTAAATTTTGGCATTCTCATAAGCTTCAGCTCTGAATTCTTCCAACTCTTGAATTTGCAACATCCTTCTTTCTCCAGCAGCTTTGCTGTCCAAGTTCAAGAGTTTCAAGGCCCAGAATGCCTTGTGCTCCAACTCCAGTGGCAAATGGCAAGCTTTTCCATATACTAGTTGGTAAGGAGACATTCCAATTGGGGTTTTGAAAGCTGTCCTATATGCCCAAAGAGCATCATCTAGCTTAATCGACCAGTCCTTCCTTGAAGTTCCCACAGTCTTTTCCAGGATTCTTTTGAGTTCCCTATTAGATATTTCGGCTTGCCCACTTGTCTGTGGATGGTATGGTGTGGCTACCTTGTGCTTGACTCCATATTTTAGAAGCAATGTCTCTAATGGTTTGTTGCAGAAGTGGCTTCCTCCATCACTGATGATTGCTCTTGGAACCCCAAAACGGCAAAAAATGTGTTTTCTGAGGAAGTTCATGACTACCTTATTATCATTGGTTGGAGTTGCTATTGCTTCAACCCATTTGGAGACATAGTCTACTGCCACAAGAATGTAATTATTTGAGTATGAGGTGGGAAAGGGTCGCATGAAATCTATCCCCCATACATCAAACAATTCAAGTTCCAGAATGAATTGTTGTGGCATTTCATTTCTTCTTGGCAGGTTCCCCGCTTTCTGGCATTCATGGCAGTGCTTCACTAGTTCCTTTGCATCTTTGAAGATAGTGGGCCAATAAAAACCACACTGCAACACCTTAGCTGCTGTTCTTTCTCCTGCAAAATGTCCTTCATAAGTGGAGCCATGGCAGTCCCATAAGACTTCCCTTCCTTCTTCCTCTGATATGCATCTTCTGAGTATGCCATCCGAACATTTTTTGAACAAGTATGGTTCGTCCCAGATGAAGTATTTGGCATCATTTACCAATTTCTTCCTTTGATGCTTGTTAAATTCCAACGGCAAACTCCCAGTGGCCTTGAAGTTTGCTATGTCTGCAAACCAGGGTGCTTTGTGAATTACCATGAGTTGTTCATCAGGAAAGCACTCATTTATATGTGTGCTTTGTGTGCTTCCTTCTTCACATGGTATCCTTGATAAATGGTCTGCCACCTTGTTCTCTACACCCTTCTTGTCTTTGATTTCAATGTCAAATTCCTGCAACAAAAGAACCCATCTAATAAGTCTTGGTTTGGATTCTTGTTTAGCAAGTAAGTATTTTAAAGCTGAATGATCAGTGAAGACAATGACTTTAGATCCAATGAGATAGGATCTAAATTTGTCAAATGCAAATACTATTGCCAAGAGTTCTTTTTCAGTGGTTGTGTAATTCCTTTGGTTATCATTCAAGACTTTACTGGCATAATAAATCACATGTACCAAATTGTCTTTCCTTTGTCCTAACACTGCCCCAACAGCAAGGTCTGATGCATCACACATCAGTTCAAAAGGTAAGTTCCAATCAGGTGGGGCAATGATAGGTGCAGAGGAAAGTTTTTGCTTCAAAAGTTCATAGGCTAGCATGCAATTTTTATCAAATACCAATGGTGTATCAGAGACAAGCAAGTTACTCAAAGGTTTGGCTATTTTAGAAAAGTCTCTAATAAACCTTCTGTAAAAGCCAGCGTGTCCCAAAAAACTCCTAACTGCCTTGACATTACTTGGTGGAGGTAGTTTTTCAATGAGTTCCACCTTAGCTCTGTCCACCTCAATGCATCTATTAGAGATTTTGTGGCCAAGGACTATTCCTTCTGTGACCATGAAATGACACTTTTCCTAGTTTAATACTAGGTTGGTCTCTTGGCATCTCTTAAGCACCAAGGCAAGGTGGTGTAGGCAGCTAGGAAAAGAATCTCCAAACACAGAAAAATCATCCATGAAAACCTCAATAAATTTTTCAAACATGTCCGAAAAGATGGACAGCATGCATCTTTGGAAAGTGGCAGGTGCATTGCACAATCCAAAGGGCATGCGTCTATAAGCAAAAACTCCATATGGACAAACAAATGATATTTTTTCTTGATCTCTTGGATCAACTACTATCTGATTATAGCCTGAGTATCCATCCAGAAAGCAATAGTAAGCATGTCCTGCAAGCCTTTCAAGCATCTGATCCATGAATGGGAGTGGGAAATGATCTTTTCTGGTGGCTTCATTGAGCTTCCTGTAGTCTATGCACATCCTCCACCCAGTGACAGTTCTTGTGGGTATGAGTTCGTTCCTCTCATTTGGCACCACAGTTATGCCACCTTTCTTGGGAACTACATGGATGGGACTAACCCATGGGCTATCAGAAATGGGGTAGATTACCCCTGCCTGCCATAACTTCATGACCTCCTTTTGTACCACTTCTTTCATGACGGGATTCAATCTTCTCTGAGCTTGAATGGAGGGTCTAGCATCCTCTTCTAACAAGATTTTATGCATGCATATGGATGAACTTATCCCCTTCAAATCAGCTAGGGTCCATCCAATGGCATCTTGATGAGTTTGTAGCACCTTGATCAATTCTTCTTCCTGTTCTTGGCTCAGGGCAGAGCTAATGATAACAGGATGGCTCTCATCACTACCCAAGTATGCATACTTGAGATTAGGGGGCAATGCTTTGAGCTCAGGTTTTGGTGCTTCTTTCTCTTCTTTCACTCTCTCTGGCATGCTTGGCATGGTTGTTTCAGCAGCCTTGATGTCACTAACTTCAATATCCTTGGTGAACTCCTCCTCTGCCACTTCCTTTGTTGTTTCCTCAAAGGTTTCTTGTACTGCAATGTCCACTACATCCACCCTCATGCATTCTTTTAGTGATTCTGATGGATAGCTCATTGCCTTGAATACGTTAAACACCAATTGCTCATCATGTAGTCTAAGAGTGAGTTCACCCTTTTGGACATCTATGATGGCTCCAGCAGTAGCCAGGAAGGGTCTTCCCAAGATTATCGAAGCTTTGGCTTCTTCCTCCATATCTAACACCACAAAATCGGCAGGAAATATAAAATCTCCCACTTTCACCAACAAATCCTCAACTATCCCATGAGGGAATTTAAAAGTTTGATCTGCCAATTGGAGGGCCATTCTTGTTGGTTTGGCTTCCTCAATCTTCATTCTTCTCATCATTGTTAGAGACATCAAATTGATACTGGCCCCTAAGTCACACAAGGCCTTCTCCACCATGACTTCTCCTATGATGCAGGGGATTTGGAAACTGCCTGGATCCTTCAATTTCTGAGGCAATTTGTGTTGAATGATGGCACTGCATTCTCCAGTCAACAACACAGTTTCATCATTTCTCCAGCTTCTCTTCTTGGTCATTAATTCCTTTAAGAATTTTGCATAGAGTGGCATTTGCTCTATTGCCTCAGCAAACGGAATGTTGATTTGAAGCTTCTTGAAAATCTCCAAGAATCTGGAGAATTGGCCATCCTTTTCACTTTTCATCAAACGTTGAGGATATGGTGCTTTGGGTGTATAAGGCTTCAGGACCTCTTTTTCTTTTTCTTTTGTTGCAGACGGTGTAAAAGATTGTCCCTGTTCCTTGTCTCTCACATTTTCCTTTGCTTCATCCTCTGTGGTTTCCTTTGAGATCTCCTTTAGCTTCTTTCCACTTCTGAGGGTTATGGCCTTACATTCTTCCCTTGCAATAGCCTTGGCAGCATGAGAAACGCTTGGCCCAGGGGTTTGCTTAGACAAATACCCAATTTGATTTTCTAGCTTCTGGATGGCAGCTCCTTGGTTTTGCAAGTTAGAATTTACTTCTTCCTTAAAGGCTTTCAATTCGGTTATGTCTTGACCCATGGTTGCAAGCATTCCTTCTATCCTGTTTAATTGATCTTGAAATTGTTGGTTCGGATTAGGTTGGGCAGGTTGATTATTTTGGCCATGATATGGTGGTTGGGAGTAAGTGTTTTGTGTGGCTTGGTATGATCTTTGGTTGGAGTTTTGGTATGTGGAATTGTTATGTTGGTTGGGGTTGTAAGGTTTGTGGTTTTGTGGTTGGGTTTGCTGGTTTCCCCACCCAAAGTTTGGGTGGTTTTTCCAGCCTGGGTTGTAAGTGTTGGAATGTGGATCATATGGTTGCCTTTGTTGATTTCCCACATAGTTGGCCTCTTCCTAATCACCTCCTTCAGTGCTTACTTCCTCCTGATCTTGTGTGTGTATTGCAGCCACTTGATTTGTTTCTAATTTCCTGGTGAGCTCTGCTAGTTGCTTGGCAAACACCTTGTTTTGGGCTAGAATTGTATCAACATGGTTCAGCTCCATGACTCCCTTAGTGTTGTGTCTCTCTGAAGCATAGTAGTACTCATTCTCAGCCACTGTCTCAATCACTTCAATGGCTTCTTCCACAGTCTTTTTCCTGTTCAATGAACCTCCTGATGAATGGTCTACAGCCTTCCTTGATTCATAAGAAAGTCCATCATAGAAAATATGCAATTGCACCCAGTCATGGAACATGTCTGGTGGGCATTTCCTTGTCAAATCCTTGAACCTCTCCCATGCCTCGTAGAGAGTTTCACCATCTTGTTGTCTAAAAGTCTGAACCTCAGATCGAAGCCTATTGACCTTTTGTGGGGGGTAGAAACGTGCCAGAAACTTGCTTTCCACCTCATCCCAGGTTGTTAGGCTCCCCCTTGGGAATGATTCCAGCCACTTAGCTGCCTTGTCCCTAAGTGAAAATGGGAACAAGAGCAGTTTATAGGCATCTTTGGTGGGCGAAATTGTGAACAATACTTTTTCACAACTCTCATAATCCCCGGTCATGAACCCCAAAAACTTGGTAGCTCAATACCATGGCATTACACAACTTCGCACAACTAACCAGCAAGTGCACTAGGTCGTCCAAGTAATAAACCTTACGTGAGTAAGGGTTGATCCCACGGAGATTGTTAGTATTGAAGCAAGCTATGGTCATCTTGTAAATCTTAGTCAGGCAAACTCAAATGTATATGGTGATGAACGAAAATAACATAAAAGATAAAGATAGTGATACTTATGTAATTCATTGGTAGGAACTTCAGATAAGCGTATGAAGATGCCTTCCCTTCCGTCTCTCTACTTTCCTACAGTCTTCATCCAATCCTTCTTACTCCTTTCCATGGCAAGCTCGTGTAGGGTCTCACTGTTGTCAGCAGCTACCTCCCATCCTCGCAGTGAAAGCTAATGCACACACTCTGTCACAGTGCTGCCAATCACCGGTGTGGTTCCCTCCCCTACTGGAATAGAATCCAGTGATTCTTTTGCGTCTGTCACTAACGCCCAGTAAGTTACAGGTTTGAAGCACGTCACAGTCATTCAGTCATTGAATCCTACTCAGAATACCACAGACAAGGTTAGACCTTCCGGTTTCTCTTGAATGCCGCCATCAGTTCTTGCCTATACCACGAAGACTCTGATCTCACGGAATGGTTGGCTCGTTTGTCAGGCGAGCACTCTGTTGTCAGGCGATCAACTATGCATCGTGCAATCAGGAATCCAAGAGATATTCACTAAGCCTCAAATGCTTGTAGAACAAGAGTGGTTGTCAGTCACTTTGTTCATGGGTGAGAATAGTGATGGGCGTCAATCATCACCTTCATCAAGTTGAAGAACAAGTGATATCTTGGAACAAGAACAAGAGGAATTGAATGGAAGAACAATAGTAATTGCATTAATACTCGAGGTACAGCAGAGCTCCACACCTTAATCTATGGTGTGTAGAAGCTCCACCGTTGAAAATACATAAGCATAAGGTCTAGGCATGGCCGAATGGCCAGCCTCCCAAAGAGGGTTCAATCATCAAAACATGATCAAAAGATCCAAAATACAATAGTAAAAGGTCCTACTTATAGAAAACTAGTAACCTAAGGTGTACAAAGATGAGTAAATGACATAAAAATCCACTTCCGGGCCCACTTGGTGTGTGCTTGGGCTGAGCAATGAAGCATTTTTCGTGTAGAGACTCTTCTTGGCGTTTAACTCCAGCTTTTATGCCAGTTTGGGCGTTTAACTCCCAATTAGGTGCCAGTTCCGGCGTTTAACGCTGGGAATTCTGAGGGTGACTTTGAACGCCGGTTTGGGCCATCAAATCTTGGGCAAAGTATGGAGTATCATATATTGCTGGAAAGCCCAGGATGTCTACTTTCCAACGCCGTTGAGAGCGCGCCAATTGGGCTTCTGTAGCTCCAGAAAATCCACTTCGAACGCAGGGAGGTCAGAATCCAACAGCATCTGCAGTCCTTTTCAGTCTCTGAATCAGATTTTTGCTCAGGTCCCTCAATTTCAGCCAGAAAATACCTGAAATCACAGAAAAACACACAAACTCATAGTAAGGTCCAGAAAAGTGAATTTTAACTAAAAACTAATAAAAATATACTAAAAACTAACTAAATCCTACTGAAAATATACTAAAAACAATGCCAAAAAGTATACAAATTATCCGCTCATCACAACACCAAACTTAAATTGTTGCTTGTCCCCAAGCAACTGAAAATCAAATAGGATAAAAAGAAGAGAATATACTATAGACTCCAAATTATCAATGAAACTAAGCTCCAAATTAGATGAGCGGGACTAGTAGCTTTTTGCCTCCGAACAGTTTTGGCATCTCACTCTATCCTTTGAAATTCAGAATGATTGGCTTCTTTAGGAACTCAGAATCCAGATAGTGTTATTGATTCTCCTAGTTAAGTATGATGATTCTTGAACACAGCTACTTTATGAGTCTTGGCCGTGGCCCAAAGCACTCTGTCTTCCAGTATTACCACCGGATACATACATGCCACAGACACATAATTGGGTGAACCTTTTCAGATTGTGACTCGGCTTTGCTAAAGTCCCCAATTAGAGGTGTCCAGGGTTCTTAAGCACACTCTTATTGCCTTGGATCACAACTTTATTTCTTTCTTTTTCTTTTTCTCCCCTTTTTTTTTTCGTTTTTCTCCTTCTCTCTTCTCTCTTTTTTTTTGTATTCACTGCTTTTTCTTGCTTCAAGAATCATTTTTATGATTTTTCAGATCCTCAGTAACATGTCTCCTTTTTCATCATTCTTTCAAGAGCCAACAATTTTAACATTCATGAACCACAAATTCAAAAGACATATGCACTGTTTAAGCATACATTCAGAAAACAAAAGTATTGCCACCACATCAAACTAATTAAGCTAGTTTTAAAGATGAATTCGAAATCCTGTACTTCTTGTTCTTTTGTGATAAAAACAGTTTTCATTTAAGAAAGGTGATGGATTCATATAACTTTTTGGCATAGACACTAAGACACTAATGATCACAAGACACAAACATGGATAAACATAAGCATAAAATTCGAAAAACAGAAGAATAAATAGCAAGGAAATCAAGGATCGGGTCCACCTTAGTGATGGCGGCTCTTTCTTGCTCTTGAAGATCCTATGGAGTGCTTGAGCTCCTCAATGTCTCTTCCTTGTCTTTGTTGCTCCTCCCTCATGATTCTTTGATCTTCTCTTAATCTCACTGAAAGGATGATGGAGTGTTCTTGATGCTCCACCCTTAGTTGTCCCATGTTGGAACTCAATTCTCCTAGGGAGGTGTTTAGTTGCTCCCAATAGTCTTGTGGAGGAAAGTGCATCCCTTGAGGTATCTCAGGGATCTCATGATGAGGGGGGTCTCTTGTTTGCTCCATCTTTTTTTTCTTAGTGATGGGCTTGAGGTCATGCCTTCTCAGTTGAACCGGCTTTGGATGCCATAAATGGTTATGGAAAAGCAAAAAGCAATGCTTTTACCACACCAAACTTAAAAGGTTTGCTCGTCCTCGAGCAAAAGTAGAAAGAAGAGAGTAGAAGTAGAAGGAATGAGGAAGAAGGGAATGGCTTTGTGTTCGGCCAAAGAGAAGGGGAGAAGTGGTGTTTAGGTTGTGTGAAGATGAAGGGGTGAAGAAGGGTTTATATATGGGTGTTGAGGTGATTGGTGAATGGGTGAAGAAGAGAGAGGGTGGTGGGGTTGGTGGGGATCCTGTGGGGTCCATAGATCCTTAGGTGTCAAGGAAAAGTCATCCCTGCACCAAATGGCACTCAAAAACACGTTTTGAGCTAATTCTGGCGTTAAACGCCGGGCTGGTGCCCCTTTCTGGCGTTTAACGCCAGGTTCTTGCCCCTTCCTGGTGTTTAACGCCAGTCTGGTGCCCTTTTCTGGCGTTAAACGCCCAGAATGGTGCCAGACTGGGCGTTAAACGCCCAACTGCTAGCCTCACTGGCGTTTAAACGCCAGTGAGTTCTTCCTCCAGGGTGTGCTGTTTTTCTTCCTATTTTTCATTTTGTTTTTGCTTTTTTCATGGATTTTGTGACTTCTTATGATCATCAACCTACAAAAAAAGATAAAATAACAAAAGAAAATAATTAATTATAAAACATTGGGTTGCCTCCCAACAAGCGCTTCTTTATTGTCATTAGCTTGACAGAGGACTCTCATGGAGCCTCAGAAATGCTCAGAACCGTGTTGGAACCTCCCAACACCAAACTTAGAGTAAAGAATGTGGGGGTTCAACACCAAACTTAGAGTTTGGTTGTGGCCTCCCAACACCAAACTTAGAGTTTGATTGTGGGGGCTCTGTTTGGCTCTGTTTTGAGAGAAGCCCTACATGCTTCCTCTCCATGATGACAGAGGTATATCCTTGGGCCTTAAACACCAAGGATTCTTCATTCACTTGAATGATCAACTCTCCTCTATCAACATCAATCACAGCCTTTGCTGTGGCTAGGAAGGGTCTGCCAAGGATGATGGATTCATCCATGCATTTCCCAGTCTCTAGGACTATGAAATCAGTAGGGATGTAATGGTCTTCAATCTTCACCAAAACATCCTCTACAAGTCCATAAGCTTGTTTTCTTGAGTTGTCTGCCATCTCTAGTGAGATTTTTGCAGCTTGTACCTCATAGATCCCTAACTTCTCCATTACAGAGAAGGGCATGAGGTTTACACTTGACCCTAAGTCACACAAGGCCTTTTTGAAGGTCATGGTGCCTATGGTACAAGGTATAGAAAACTTCCCAGGATCTTGCCTCTTTTGAGGTAGTTTCTGCCTAGACAAGTCATTCAGTTCTTTGGTGAGCAAAGGGGATTCATCCTCCCAAGTCTCATTTCCAAATAACTTGTCATTTAGCTTCATGATTGCTCCAAGGTATTTAGCAACTTGTTCTTCAGTGACATACTCATCCTCTTCAGAGGAAGAATACTCATCAGAGCTCATGAATGGCAGGAGTAAGTCCAATGGAATCTCTATGGTCTCAGTTTGAGCCTCAGATTCCCAAGGTTCCTCATTGGGGAACTCATTGGAGGTCAGTGGACGTCCAGTGAGGTCTTCCTCAGTGGCGTTCACTGCCTCTTCTTCCTCCCAGAATTCAGCCATGTTAATGGCTTTGCACTCTCCTTTTGGATTTTCTTCTGTATTGCTTGGAAGAGTACTTGGAGGGAGTTCAGTAATTTTCTTGCTCAGCTGACCCACTTGTCCTTCCAGATTCCTAATGGAAGATCTAGTTTCAGTCATGAAACTTTGAGTGGTTTTGATTAGATCAGAGACCATGGTTGCCAAGTCAGAATTATTCTGCTTGGAACTCTCTGTCTGTTGCTGAGAAGATGATGGAAAAGGCTTGCTATTGCTAAACCTGTTTCTTCCACCATTATTGTTATTGAAACCTTGTTGGGGTCTCTGTTGATCCTTCCATGAAAGATTTGGATGATTCCTCCATGAAGGATTGTAGGCGTTTCCATAGGGTTCTCCCATGTAATTCACCTCTTCTATTGAAGGGTTCTCAGGATCATAAGCTTCTTCCTCAGATGAAGCTTCCTTAGTACTGCTTGGTGCATTTTGCATCCCAGACAGACTTTGAGAAATCATATTGACTTGTTGAGTCAATATTTTATTCTGAGCCAATATGGCATTCAGAGTGTCAATCTCAAGAACTCCTTTCTTCTGACTAGTCCCATTGTTCACAGGATTTCTTTCAGAAGTGTACATGAATTGGTTATTTGCAACCATTTCAATCAGTTCTTGAGCTTCAGTAGGCGTCTTCTTCAGATGAAGAGATCCTCCAGAAGAGCTATCCAAGGACATCTTGGACAGTTCAGAGAGACCATCATAGAAAATACCTATGATGCTCCATTCAGAAAGCATATCAGTGGGACACTTTCTGATCAATTGTTTGTATCTTTCCCAAGCTTCATAGAGGGATTCTCCTTCCTTCTGTCTGAAGGTTTGGACTTCCACTCTAAGCTTACTCAATTTTTGAGGTGGAAAGAACTTTGCCAAGAAGGCATTGACTAGCTTTTCCCAAGAGTCCAGGCTTTCTTTAGGTTGAGAGTCCAACCATGTTCTAGCTCTGTCTCTTACAGCAAAAGGGAATAGCATCAGTCTGTAGACCTCAGGGTCAACCCCATTAGTCTTGACTGTGTCACAGATTTGCAAGAACTCAGCTAAAAACTGATGAGGATCTTCTAGTGGAAGTCCATGGAACTTGCAATTCTGTTGCATTAGAGAAACTAATTGAGGCTTAAGCTCAAAGTTGTTTGCTCCAATGGCAGGGATAGAGATGCTTCTCCCATAGAAATCGGGAGTAGGTGCAGTAAAGTCACCAAGCATCTTCCTTGCATTGTTGGCATTGTTGTTGTTTTCGGCTGCCATGAGTTCTTCTTCCTTGAAGAGTTCGTTCGGGTGCTCTAAAGAGAGTTGTACTTTGGCTTCTCTTTGCTTTCTCTTCAAGGTCCTTTCAGGTTCAGGATCAGCCTCAACAAGAATGCCTTTGTCTTTGCTCCTGCTCATAAGAAAGAGAAGGAAACAAGAAAATATGGAATCCTCTATGTCACAGTATAGAGATTCCTTGAAGTGTCAGAGGAAAAGAAGAGTAGAAGACAGAAGTGGAAAATTCGAACTTATCAAAGAAGATGGAGTTCGAATTTTGCATTAAGGGATAGTGTTAGTCCATAAATAGAAGGATGTGAGAAGGAGGGAAGTAATTTTCGAAAATTAAGTGGAAAATTTAAAAAAATATTTTTGAAAAACATTACTTAATTTTCGAAAATGAAAAGGGAAAAGAAATCAAATGATTTTTGAAAAAGATTTTGAAATTAGAAATCAGAAACATTTGATTGAAAACTATTTTGAAAAAGATGTGGTTAAGAAGATATGATTGGTTTTAAAAAGATGTGATTGAGAAGATATGATTTGAAAACAATTTTAAAAGATATGATTTGAAAACAATTTGAAAAGATATGATTTTAAAAATTAATGACTTGCCTAACAAGAAAAGATATGAATCAAACATAAAACCTTCCTCAACAGAAAAGGCAAAAAATGTTCAATCAAATCATTAATTGTTAATAAGTATTTTTGAAAAAGGAAAGAAATTGATTTTGAAAAAGATTTGATTGAAAAGATTTGATTTGAAAAAGATTTGATTTTGAAAAACTTTGAAAACTTAAAAAAAATTGATTTTGAAAACAAAATCTTCCCCCTTGTGCCATCCTGGCGTTAAACGCCCAGAATGGTATCCATTCTGGCGTTTAACGCCCAAAATGCTACCCTTTTGGGCGTTAAACGCCCAACCAGGTACCCTGGCTGGCGTTTAAACGCCAGTCTGTCCTTCTTCACTGGGCGTTTTGAACGCCCAGCTTTTTCTGTGCAATTCCTCTGCTGTATGTTCTGAATCTTCAATTCTCTGTATTATTGACTTGAAAAGACACAAATTAAAAATATTTTTGGATTTTTAATAATAAGGACAAACCAAAATGCAACAAGAATCAAATGACAATGCATGCAAGACACCAAACTTAGCAGTTTGTATACTACTGACACTAACAAAACGAAAATGCATATGAGACACACAAAACACTCAAGTCAATAGAATTCAAAGATCAGAACAAGGAAATCATCAAGAACAACTTGAAGATCAATGAGGACACATGCATGAATGCAATAAGAACAGAAACATGCAATTGACACTAAACTTAAGATGAGACTCTAGACTCAAAAAAGAAATATTTTTGGATTTTATGATTTTATAATTTTTTTTTGGATTTTTCGAAAATTATGTAGAAAAAGAAAATAAAGGTATCAAAATTCTTAATGAGAATTCCAGGAATCATGCAATGTTAGTCTAAAGCTTTAGTCTAAAGAAATTAGACATGGCCGGCCAAGCTTCAGCAGGACATTGCATTCAAGAGTTAAATTGATGAAGATCAATCAGCTTTGGTGATGATAAGAACATCACCTTGAAACACTAGAATTCATTCTTAAGAGCTCTGAAAAAAAATACCTAATCTAAGCAACAAGATGAACCGTCAGTTGTCCAGCCTAAACAATCCCGGGCAATAACACCAAAAACTTGATGTTGTTGCCGGATCTTGGCACTGATGTTACCAAAAGCTTGCTCAAAACTTGAACAATCCCCGGCAACGGCGCCAAAAACTTGGTGGGCGAAATTGTGAACAATACTTTTTCACAACTCTCATAATCCCCGGTCATGAACCCCAAAAACTTGGTAGCTCAATACCATGGCATTACACAACTTCGCACAACTAACCAGCAAGTGCACTGGGTCGTCCAAGTAATAAACCTTACGTGAGTAAGGGTCGATCCCACGGAGATTGTTAGCATTGAAGCAAGCTATGGTCATCTTGTAAATCTTAGTCAGGCAAACTCAAATGTATATGGTGATGAACGAAAATAACATAAAAGATAAAGATAGTGATACTTATGTAATTCATTGGTAGGAACTTCAGATAAGCGTATGAAGATGCCTTCCCTTCCGTCTCTCTGCTTTCCTACAGTCTTCATCCAATCCTTCTTACTCCTTTCCATGGCAAGCTCGTGTAGGGTCTCACTGTTGTCAGCAGCTACCTCCCATCCTCGCAGTGAAAGCTAATGCACACACTCTGTCACAGTGCTGCCAATCACCGGTGTGGTTCCCTCCCCTACTGGAATAGAATCCAGTGATTCTTTTGCGTCTGTCACTAACGCCCAGTAAGTTACAGGTTTGAAGCACGTCACAGTCATTCAGTCATTGAATCCTACTCAGAATACCACAGACAAGGTTAGACCTTCCGGTTTCTCTTGAATGCCGCCATCAGTTCTTGCCTATACCACGAAGACTCTGATCTCACGGAATGGTTGGCTCGTTTGTCAGGCGAGCACTCTGTTGTCAGGCGATCAACCATGCATCGTGCAATCAGGAATCCAAGAGATATTCACTAAGCCTCAAATGCTTGTAGAACAAGAGTGGTTGTCAGTCACTTTGTTCATGGGTGAGAATAGTGATGGGCGTCAATCATCACCTTCATCAAGTTGAAGAACAAGTGATATCTTGGAACAAGAACAAGAGGAATTGAATGGAAGAACAATAGTAATTGCATTAATACTCGAGGTACAGCAGAGCTCCACACCTTAATCTATGGTGTGTAGAAGCTCCACCGTTGAAAATACATAAGCATAAGGTCTAGGCATGGCCGAATGGTCAGCCTCCCAAAGAGGGTTCAATCATCAAAACATGATCAAAAGATCCAAAATACAATAGTAAAAGGTCCTACTTATAGAAAACTAGTAACCTAAGGTGTACAAAGATGAGTAAATGACATAAAAATCCACTTCCGGGCCCACTTGGTGTGTGCTTGGGCTGAGCAATGAAGCATTTTTCGTGTAGAGACTCTTCTTGGCGTTTAACTCCAGCTTTTATGCCAGTTTGGGCGTTTAACTCCCAATTAGGTGCCAGTTCCGGCGTTTAACGCTGGGAATTCTGAGGGTGACTTTGAACGCCGGTTTGGGCCATCAAATCTTGGGCAAAGTATGGACTATCATATATTGCTGGAAAGCCCAGGATGTCTACTTTCCAACGCCGTTGAGAGCGCGCCAATTGGGCTTCTGTAGCTCCAGAAAGTCCACTTCGAACGCAGGGAGGTCAGAATCCAACAGCATCTGCAGTCCTTTTCAGTCTCTGAATCAGATTTTTGCTCAGGTCCCTCAATTTCAGCCAGAAAATACCTGAAATCACAGAAAAACACACAAACTCATAGTAAAGTCCAGAAAAGTGAATTTTAACTAAAAACTAATAAAAATATACTAAAAACTAACTAAATCCTACTGAAAACATACTAAAAACAATGCCAAAAAGTATACAAATTATCCGCTCATCAATCTTCCTGGACTCCATTGGACTTCACAGTGTCGCAAATTCTCAGGAATTTTGTGAGATGTTGGTTTGGATCTTCATTAGCACTCCCACCAAATGAACAATGATTCTCCACCAGTTATATTAGCTGTGGTTTGAGTTCAAAATTGTTGGCCTGAATGGGTGGTTTTTGAATGCTGCTACCACAATTCCCAGAGGTTGGGTTTATGTATGAACCAAGAACCCTCCTCTCGGGAATGGCATTGTTTCCATCAGCTCTCTCATGGTTGTGAACTTCTCTATCCATGTTGAGATCTAGAGCTTCCTCAAAATTGTCCTCAGATTCTCCTTCAGATTCTTCTTCTCCCAGTACTCTCTTCCCTCTTGCTTCCCTTCTAAGTTTATGAAGGGTCCTCTCTGGTTCGGTATATGGAGGAGTTGATGTCTCTCCTCTCCTACCTGTCATACAAGAACACAGCACAGGCAACAAACAAGTGAAATACTCTTGGTTAATGGAAGAGTATGGTTAGAGCAGTTGAGGAATTAATTCAAATAGTTAGTGAGTCAGTGAGTTAGTTGCTTGAATTTAAAGGCATAAAGAAAGAAAGCAAGTAACAGAGTGCAAAAATTAAAATTCAACAAGTAACTTGAACTGAATTAACAAAACAAGAAAAATGCTCAATCTAGTTAACTTCCAATTTGAGAATTGTCAATCGAAAACCAATCCCCGGCAACGGCGCCATAAACTTGATGCTACGATTTTAGGAAATTGCACGATCGGCAAAAATTCCTTCCGGCAAGTGCACCGGTTATCATCAAGTAAAAACTCACAATAGAGTGAGGTTGAATCCCACAAGGATTGGTTGAGTGAGCAATTCGGATTAGAAGTGTGTTCTAGTTGAGCGGAATCAAGATTTAGATGAGAATTACGGAATGTAAAATTGGCGGGAAACGTAAATGGCAAGAAATTGAAATTGCGGAATCTTAAATTGCATGAATTAAAGAGCGAGAAGCTAAATTGCTGAAATTAAAAAGGGATCAGGGTGATTGCATGAATTTAATTGCAGAATGTAAGAGAAAGTGGTAGATTAGAAATGGGAAATTCATTGGGTTTCAGGAGATATTGAGATCTCCGAATCAAAACATTTTTATCCCTTCCTCAACCAATGCGTTCATTGAATTTTGCTTGGCAATCTTATATGATTGGATCCCAATCCCTTGGCTCACCAATTCTCTCTAAAAACAAACAAATTCCCAATCCCTTGGTTTAAATGTTCATAAGAAGAGATGACGCTCGATCACTGATTATACCACACAGTTTCATGAACCACAATTTGGTAGGATTACATGTCACAATATCCATCCAAACCCCAATCCAATTCACTGTGAGAAAGCTTCTCTAGCATAAATCCTCCATTCCTTTCCCAAGGTTCCGAAGGATTCCAATTATGGATAGTTTCTTTCCCAAGACAACTAACCAATGGAATTAGATCGAGAAGCTTTCTAACAAAAATTCAAGAGAAAAGATTGAAGAAGAAGATAAAAACTATTATTGATTCATTGAATTACAATAGAGCTCCCTAACCCAATGAAAGGGGGTTTAGTGAGTCATAGCTCTGAATTCAATTACAAAAAGTATGAAAACTAGAAAAATGATCCAAAGTCCCCTAACTAACTTAAATTCTATCCTATTTATACACTTTCTAAATTGAGCTTCTGTTGTGTTTCTTGGGCTTTGAGGCCTTTCCCTGATTTCCTTTTGCTTTGGGTTTATGATCCATAATCCTGATGAGGCTGCTGATCCAATTCTATAACATTCATTGAGCCAACTTAGTGATAATCAAGTAATGACACATGACTCAACAAATTGAAATTCCAGACTCATCAATTCTTCAGGCCCAATCCCATAAACCATGATATTCAATTGGGTTTCATACCAGAGTACGTTTAAGTTAATGTTTGTGCTCAAATGCTAACTTAAAACTGCAATATCTTTGGCCCAGAAACCTTTTCAAATAGTGGCGTTTAAGTTGCAGTTTAAGCTTAAACTGCAACTTAAACGCCAGACACTTCCAGTGATGCCTTTTGTGGAAGCACGTTTAAGTTCCAGTTTAAGCTTAAACTAGAACTTAAACGTTGGACACTCCTGGAGGTGGTATAACTCAAGCACGTTTAAGCTTCAGTTTAAGGTTAAACTGAAGCTTAAACGTGGAAATGGAAGAAAGCAACCCTAGAGGGTAAAGCAGTCGAACACGTTTAAGCTTCAGTTTAAGCTTAAACTGGAGCTTAAACGTGGAAATGAAGAAAGCAACCCTGGAGGAGAATTTTGGTCGAACACGTTTAAGCTCCAGTTTAAGGTTAAACTGGAGCTTAAACGTGGAAATGGCTCCCTGGTGCATTTCTCATTTCTGGCGTTTAACTTCCAGTTTAAGGTTAAACTGGAGGTTAAACGCCACTTTCAGCCTTTCCTCAGATTTCATGATTTTGGCGTTTAAGCTCCAGTTTAAGCTTAAACTGGAGCTTAAACGCCACTGATAGTTCCCAGCATTATATGGCTTGGCAGTTTAAGTTCCAGTTTAAGCTTAAACTGGAACTTAAACTCCACATGTGATATTCAAGCTTCCTTTATTGATTTTGTTGCTTCCTTGCCTAGCCTCTTCTTCCCTGAAGTCATCCAAACAACTGCATCAAAGTCTTGCAAAATTTCATGAGAAATCTTCCATTCATAGCATTCAAGTAATATAACTAAAAACTCATGGAATTTGCATCAAAATCATACTGTTTGGATGGTTCATTGCTTTGTTATTCATTTAACCATTCTTAGTTACTTTAAGCTCAAGAAAATGCATAAAACAACTAAAACTAACAGAAAAATGCTAGTGAAACTAGCCTAAGATGCCTTGGCATCAGCACTCTATTGCTTGATTTTAGGACCAAAGGAAGCAAGGAAGAACCACTTAGCAATCACGTTAATCTAATTAACGTGGCCACTAACGTGGAATGGGAGGTAACTTGCAAAGTTAATGAGAAAAGTGATTGCCAATAACGCTCTCGAAGCCATCATTGCCCACGTTAAGAGTCACGTTAACAAAGTTAACGTGAACTCTAACGTGAAGAAGGGGACTTTGAGCCAACGTTAGTGACACTTAACATTATCACTAACGTTGGCCAATGATCATAAGTGGCCACGTTAGAGTCCACGTTAACTTAGTTAACGTGGCCTCTAACGTTAAAAGGGGGAAGGAAGCAAACGTTAGTGACATTCAACATAGTCACTAACGTTGGCCTAAGGTGCAATGTACCACATTAACTCCCACGTTAACTTGGTTAACGTGGGAGCTAACGTAAGAGGCAAGGGTGGTCGACAACGTTAGTGACACCCAACATTGTCACTAACGTTGGAAGCAACCACAAAACCCCAAGGAGCCACGTTAACTTTCATGTTAACTTAGTTAACGTGGAAAGCTAACGTTGATGAGTGAAAGATGAGCCAACGTTAGTGACACTCAACATTGTCACTAACGTTGGGGATGGCTAAGAATGGCCACGTTAAAAGCCATGTTAACCTAGTTAACGTGGGACTCTAACGTGAGACATAGGGGCACACTGGAACGTTAGTGACAATGTTAAGTGTCACTAACGTTCTCGAAGGTTGGCAAGGCCACGTTAGAAGCCATGTTAACCTAGTTAATGTGGGCTCTAACGTGAGGCAAAGGGGTACATTGGAACGTTAGTGACAATGTTGAGTGTCACTAACGTTCTCGAACTCATACTTTCACTAAAGTCTCGGCCTACTTCACACTTTCTCTCTACAAGTAAAACCAAGCCCAAATAAAGAAGAGAACTACTTCAAAGCTCAAGCAAGCAAGCCCACAATTGTCAAACAATCAAGGCCACAAGAAGCATCTAGAATAGGAATTTTCATTTAAGTTTAATTTGCTTTTAATTTCATTTTGTAATTTAGGAGAGCCTATATAAAGGCCTTAGTTTTTACATTCAAGGAATTCTGGAATGGGGGATTGACGAGGGGTCTTCGGACTCCCTCCCCTCACACACTTTTCTTTCTCTTTCTTTTCTTTGTAATTTTCATTTTTATGAATTTTGAAGTTTCAATTTCAGTTTTAATCTTCATCTTTACTTTTATATGATGTGTGGAAAACGATCCAACACAAAACTCACCGGCAAGTGTACCGGGTCGCATCAAGTAATAAAAACTCACGGGAGTGAGGTCAATCCCACAGAGATTGAAGGATTGAGCAATTTCAGTTTAGTGGTTGATTTAGTCAAGCGAATCAAATATTGGTTGAGTGGTTTATCATTAACAGAAACTAAATTGCTTGGAATGTAAAGGGAGAGGGGAGAATTGCAGTAAATTAAAGAGCAGGAAAGTAAAAATGCTGAATCTTAAAGAACAAGAAATTAAATGACTGAAACTTAAAGTGCAAGAAATGTAAATTGCAGTAACTTAAATTGCAAGAAATGTAAATTGCTTGAATGGAAAAGGGATTTGAGGATTGGGAATTCAGAATTTCAGCAAGGGAAATTAAATTGCAACAATTAACAAAGCAGCAGTTGAATTTGAAATAACTAGAATCCAAACAGAAATGGAAATTAATCTTGCAGCAGAGGTTCACAGAAGAACCAACAAGGAAAATGGGATCTCAGGACTCAAGAGACTAGATAGCAAAGTCTAGATCTCAATTGCCTTCCCAGATCCAAGTTCACAAAGCAATTAAGCAGAATTTAAAGAAGAAGCAGTAAAGGAAATGAAATTGAACTCAAATTGTGCAGAAAAGAAATTAGAGAGATCTTGAATGGAGATTGAGACAGAAATTCCTCAATTCTTCACACCCAAGACTCAAACAAGAAAAGTAGAAATGCCCACACAAGAACGAGGAAGAAGAGAGATCAATTCTCCTCCCTAATTCTCTGAAATTTTCTAAAGTTCCAAAAATAAAGATTCAAAGCTCACAAGAAAGATCAAAGTTCAAAAGTAAAGGAAAAGGTCAAAAGTAAAGGAAAAAGGTCCTAATTACATCAAACTATCTCCTATTTATACACTTTCTATTCTTGGATCTTGGGATTTGGATGGGCTTTTGATTTGGTGAAGAAATAAAATTTATTGGATTTTTAATCCAATTTTAGCCCATGAAGAAAGTAGCTCCCAGGAGGCTGCCCTGCCCTTGTGGAGGGCAGGGCAGAAAATGATGCATCTGGCCCATGGTGCGTGCGTGTGGTGCGTTGGTGCGTGCAGGATGCTGCCCTGCCCTCGCGGAGGGCAGGGCAGAACTATTTGGTGCGCCAGAATGATGCCTGTGCGTGCTGCTGGTGCTGCCGAGATTTCCTTTGGTGCGCCAGAATGGTGCGCTGGCCGTGCACCACAAGATGCTGCCCTGCCCTTACGAAGGGCAGGGCAATGTTTCCAAATTGAAGCCCCGTGTTCGATCCTTGTGTGACGTGCACGCTACCTCTTTTCTTTGATTTTCTTGGCACCAAAGTAAGGCTTAGTTCCTTGCTTCCTCATGGTGCCGTGTTCGATCCTTGTGGCAAGCAATGGTGAGGTTTTTCTTCGAATTTCTCCCTTTGGTGAGCCTGATATTGCCCTTGAGGAGGGCAGGGCAATGTTTTTGTCCCCCTTGATCCATGGCATCAATTTGTGCTCTGCCCTTGTCGTGGGCAGGGCAGTGTTGCCTCTCAAGACTCGTTTCCTTATGTTGCCCTCCTAGAGAGCAGTGTGCCCTTGTGGGGGGCAATGCTTGCACTCCTCCTTTATGCGCCACGCCTTTTTCTCCTTGGGCCACGCTTTCTTAAGCCACGCTTCCTCTTTTCTTCTTTTCTTCACCTACAATAAACCAAAACAACTACTCAAAGTATCACTAAATTCACAAGGCTTATAAATCAATTAAAATTCAATTAAAATTAGCTTAAACCTCATGAGTTAGTATCAATTTAATGGTAGTTGCTTGATTTAAAGAAGTTGTGCATTTTCATTCCAAATCACTTACTTAGGATGTAAGAAAGTGCATAAAGACTAATAAAACAAGTGAAATTAGCTTGAAAAATGGGTATATGATGACTTGTCATCACAACACCAAACTTAAATCTTGCTTGTCCCCAAGCAAGCATCAAAACTAAGAGAAAATGATATGAACAAGAAAAGAACATATATCCTTATTAAGCAAATAGCAGAACTTGATTTATGGAGTCTTTATGCAGACAATGATAACTCAATTATTGTTGCTGTTACATAATATACATCTTTCCTCAAAGGCTTGCTAAACTTGCTATTATAAGACTTACTTTTTAATTACTCCCTTGCTATCTTTTCTTTCTTATAATGCTTAACAAGCTTATTCTTTTGGAGGTTTGGTGTCTAATGTTGCAGTAGTAGCCTTTGGCTTTATTTTTTTCTTTTACTCAACATCTTTCCACCACAGACACATGGCTCACTATTTCTTCCTAGGATCATTGATGCCCAGCATCTCTTTGGATAACTAAATGTTCTGTATCTAAGTTGCTCTTTATTGTGGACTTTCAATTGGCCATCCCAAATCAGTTGATCTAAGTGACCGGGTTTTAAAATACCCCTTAGAATTTACTTATCCAAGCATATCTTAGTACAAGAACACCACAGGCATATGTCCTAGGGTCCAAGCTATTGGTGTCCAACCTTTATTCTTTGTTTTTCTTGCCACTTTGGCTTTTTCTTCTTCCTTTTTTTCTGTTTTTGTTCTCAAGGGCTTTTTCTTTATTGATAAGAATCTTTATAACAGCAAGCTAACTCACACTTTAATGAAAATGATATTATGCAACAATTATTTCATGAGTTATGCATTTAATCAAACACATATACCACCATTAACTTCCATTCTTACTTATGCAACATTGGATATTTCACTTTTCAATTCAAACAATTTTCTTTTATTCAAGCATGTGGGAAACAAAACAAAACTTAACTAAGTGATGGATAACAAACAACATGCAGATTTAGCATTTCTCTAGCTATTTATTAAATGACTAAAAGAAAAGCAAAGAACAAAAATTGCATGAAGTAAAAGAAATAAACAATGGAGGCATATCATGTTTCAGACATGCATCTCCTTATTAGAGACATGAAAGAGTAAGTATGAAAGAACTTTGCCACCTTCTAATGATTGTGGCTGCTGCTTGATTCTCCCTTTTTCTTCTTTCTCTTTCCTAGCTTGGAGTAGTCTCGGACTTCTTCACTAGGACATCTTCTATCCCAAACAGAATCCAAGAGCCCTGAGAGTCCAACTTCTTCCAATCTGTTAAGTGTTAGCTCCGTATAATGATGAGACCTTGCTTTTTGCTTGGCGTTAAATTCAGGGCATTGCTCAAATGGCTTGATCTGTGGATTGAGTGTTGGCAAATTGTGGGTCAAGTACTCCAACCTTGCTTGTATGTTTTCATCACTCTCCATTCTTTGCACATATCTAACTTCTTCCATGGTGTGATGAATATTCTTCCTTTGGTACAGGTTGTGACTATATTCCCCTGCTTTAGCTTGACTAAAATACAGCTTATCATATGATTCTTTGAATTCTTTGTATTGCTCTTTTTGTCCTTCAAGAATCTGTGCTTGAAATTCTTGCTGCTGAGTCATCATTTGTTGCTGCCATCTCTCTTGTTTCTCCTCCATTTGACGCTGCCAAGCTTCTCGTTCCTCTTTATCTTTCAAATATTGCTCCCTAAACTCTGGATGGGGCTTTTGATATTGCTCTTGGCGCCCCTGATTTTGGCCTTGTTGAGCTTGCATGAGTTGCTGAGATAGTTCTTCAATTGCTCTTTGTAACTGGCTCATGTCTATGGCATCATGAGCTTGATTTCGTCCTTCCTCTCTTTGTGATCTCCTTTGTCTGGGAGCTACCACCCCCTCTTGATCATCGTCTTCATTCATTCCTTCCATACTTTTCTTGGTGATTCCTTTCCCCTTTTTCACCTTTTCTGTGTCCTCATCTTCAAAGATCACTCCCGCTTTGTTGCATAGCCTAAGGATGGTACTTGGATGTCCAAGACCACTTGATTTACTTGTGCTGTTAGCCATCTCTTGAATACTGTCGGCTATGAGTTGTGCGAGGTTGATTTCACCTCCATGTAGGATGCAATATGTCAAGAGTGCTCGTTTGATTGTGACCCAAGAGGCATTTCCAGTAGGGAGAATAGACCTCCTTACTATCTCATACCATCCTTTGGCCACAGGAGTAAGGTTTATTCTCCTCAAGTGACTTGGAACTCCTTTTGAGTCTCTCTCCCAGTCTGTATTTTCCATACATATCCCTTACAAGATCTCATCAGGATTGTTTTCCATTTGCAATCTGGTCTCATAACTAGGTGATGGTGTTTTTGTGGAAAACGAATTTCCAACACACAAATCCAACCGGCAAGTATACCGGGTCGCATCAAGTAGTAATAACTCACAAGAGTGAGGTCGATCCCACAGGGATTGATGGATCAAGCAACTTTAGTGGGTGATTAGTTTAGTCAAGCTAACATTGAAGGGATATTGGATGAAATATAGCCAACAGAATTGTAAATGACAGGAAATTTAAAGTTGCAGAAATTAAAATTGCATAAAACTTAAAGTGCAAGAAAGTAAAATAGCTGAAACTTAAATTGCACGAAAAGTAAATTGCATTAAATGTAAAGGGGATTGGGTGCAGGAAATTTAAAATTCAACAAGAAAAAGTAAAGAGCAATCAAGCAGAGAATTAAAAGATGAAATAAGTGAAGTAGATCTAAACAGAAATGGAAAATTGCTTGAAGAAGCAACACAGAATGTAACTCAGCTCAATTGTGAAATTTAAAGAGACAAGATCTCAGGGAATCAATGAGACTAGAGAACAAGTCTAGATCTCAAGCCCTTCCTTGATCAATTCAGAGAATAATTTGCAGAAGAAAGAAGAAAAATGAATTGCAGAATTTAAAGAGAAGATGAAGCAGTATGTGAATTTCAATTATGCAGAAAAAGTAAACAAGAGATCTCAAGGTGAGATTGAAACAGAATTTCTTCAATTCTCTACCCAAGATTTAAAGCAGAAAATGAAAACTCAAAGAGAGAGCTATCTACTACTACTACTCCCTAATGGAGCAAGCCTCCTTTTACAAAGATGGAAATGATGCCTTATATAGGCTTTACAAAATGAAAAATGAAAATGAAATTAAAACAAATTACAAAAATGAAAATCCTAATTTAATTGATCCATGTGCCTTTGAGTGATGATGTGGGCTTAGCTTGCTTTGGATTTGAGGAGAAATGGGTTTGGTTGGCCTTGATTCAATTTGGTGAGGAATTGAATTAAATTGAATTTTGGTTGATTTTTGGCCCATGACACTCCCAGGAGGCTGCCCTGCCCTTGTGGAGGGCAGGGCAGGAAAGTGTGCGTGCTGGTGCTTGTGCGTGCGAGATTGGTGTGTGAAGATGCTGCCCTGCCCTTGTGGAGGGCAGGGCAATGTTGCCTTGGTGTGCCTTGTGCGCGCACCACGTTCCTTGACCGTGCCATGATGCGCTTGTGTGCGCCAAGCCTAAGCCTTTACTTCCTTGAAGGTCTTGTGTTCGAAACTTGGTGGAGGAAGTTGTTGCAATTTTTCCTTGAATTTTCCTGAATAGAACACGACATTGCCCTCCAAGAGGGCATTCTGCTCTCCTTGAGGGCAGACTTCCTTGGTTTCCTTGTGTCTCCCTCTTCGAGCCTTGGTGGAAGCATTTTGGTTTATTTTCGATTGTTTTTGGCCCTTAAAGATGCTTTCCGTTCCTGCCTCAATTGTACGCCAAATATGGATTTCTATATATCGTTGGAAAGCTATGAATGTCAGCTTTCTAACGCAACTAGAAGCACATCAATCGGACGTCTGTAGCTCAAGTTATAGCCCTTTGAAGTAGGCATGGTCATGCTGTGAGCGCCCAGATTTTAACTTAGCGAAAATTTGCTTCATCCTCACTTTGCTTCATCATGATTCTGCCCTGCCCTTGGCAAGGGCAGGGCAGTGTGCGTGCTGGTTGTTTTCTTCCTTGATTTGGTCATGGGCCACGCTTTTAAAAGCGTGGCCTAAGGCTCCAAAGTGTGCTCCAACTTCAAAGTGTGTCCCAAAGCTCTTTTTTTCTCCTTTTTTTTGTGCTTCTTTGCTTCTTTTTCTTCTTATTTCCTACAAGATTTATAAAATTTAAATATCAAGAAAATATATCATTTAAGTACAAAAGCATTCAATATTTAAGCACAAATCATCAATTTCTTGTATGAAAAAGCATAGAAAAATAGGTATATGATGACTTGTCATCACTAGGCTCTGCATAAGTTATGGTTCTCAACTTTAAAGCCCTAGTGATGGCTGCTGGACTGAAGCTCACTTCAACTCCTCTGACATAACTTGTGTAAGGAGCACTATCTTTGTTTTCTTTTACAACATTTGCATAGAACTCCCTGATCATGACTGCACTGATGTCAACGAGGGGAGCACATAAGAGTTCCCACCTTCTTTCTTTAGTGATTTGCCTCATGATGGGGTATTCTCCTTCCTTCAACTCAATGCCTTTCTCATAAATAACATTCTTTGTCTTCATGAATCTATGATATCTTCCTCCATGGAATTGGGACCTAAATTTTCTTGTGTCAAATGATGGAGGCTCGGTCACCATTGGTTCCTTTCCTGGCCTTCTTTTTGAACTTGAGGAGGCCATCAGATTTGAAGTGAAAATGAGGTAAAAATTGCAAGTAAGAGAAGAATGTGTTGTGTTTGGGATGATGCTCGGTTTTGTTGTGCAAGAGAAAGAAGTTGTTGGCTTTAGTTTTTGGGAGTAAAGGAAATTATGGCTTACAAGTGAAAGTGGTTTGTATGAGTGTGTAAGCTATTTGGTGCTAACGGCTATTTATAGGCAAATTCCTCAGACCTTCTAACAAAACCATAATGAATGAGGAAAGAGTTCGTTGGTGTTCATGAAGGGTTGAGATTGAGTTGATCATACAAAAGGTTCATGGATTGAACGGTCTGCATGCCTTGTTGAGGCTTTGACGAGGATTCTCTTCTCATTGGTTGCATGCATTTATGTGTTCGATGGTGCATGCATGCAGATTCTGCTTCCCAAGGGGCGCATTTCTCTAGGCACATGTGACCATCCTCTTTTAGCCTATCCTAGCCGTGGCCCCTCCTTGCTTTTGTCGCAATCTTTTCTTCCTAAATAAACCAAAACAGCTAGCCTTAGAATATTAATATAAACGTTAGCAATTGACTTGCAATAAAGAAGAAAGTTGTTTTGTTTTGTTTAATTGTTATTTGATTTTTTTTTTGTGATCAATTGTGTCCCTTAATTAAAGATGCTAAAAGTTGGCGAACACCAAACTTATCTCTTATTGAGGGGACGGCTTAGCAATGCAAACCATTCTTCACAATTGATGTATTTTATGATAAAAAATTGATACATGATCCTTTTCTGTATGGTTTCGATTCCATAAATAGGAAACTAATCTGTAGAAGAATATTACATATGTAAACACCAAACTTAGTGTTTGGTCATATGCTTTATCAAAATGACGTTTCATATGTCTAAGAATAGCCCCCTTTCTTTTTGAAAAGCAAAAGTTGAGTGTGCCTTAAGGAACACCAAACTTAGAAGTCTGACTTATGCTCTAAAACAATGTATGCATTTATCAAATATGAAAGTTCAAAATCATACTCGGGGGAATCATAGCTTATTAGATGAAAGAAAAGACAGAAATCTTAAATCATGGGTTGCCTCCCATGAAGCGCTCTTTTATTGTCATTAGCTTGACATTGAACTCCCTTTAGGGTGGTTGATGCTGGTGATGTCTCAACTTGTCACCTCTCACTGTAAGCTTTCTATGTGTGCTTTGATGCTCAATTTCAATATGCTCAAGAGAAAGTACTTGGTTGACAGTGTAATAATCTTCTGTTCCCAGCTGTTGATACACTAGTTGCACCTTATCACCTTTAGAAAATCCTTCAGTTGGGATTTTCTTATTCTTCCACCCTTTGTAAGCCTTCTTCTTGCTCTTCATCTTTTTCTTTCTTGTTGATCTTTCTTTCTTGACTGTGACTTGGGTTGTGATACCTTCCTTCTTGTTTATTATCCCAGCTTCTTTTTGAATTCCTTTTTCTTCTTGCAGCTGCTTATTTTTCTGTTCTAATGCCTTGTTGGTTGCCTGCTTTGGAAGGAAGTCACTACTTGTCTTGCTTGCTTCTTCATTCCTTTGTAATTCTGGAAAGACTTTCAAGGTGATGCTCTCCTCATGCATCCTGAGGGTTAGCTCTCCCTGCTCTATATCTACAATGGCTCTAGCAGTGGCCAAAAATGGTCGACCAAGTATTATGGAGTCATTCTCATTCTCTGCTGATTCTAGGATCACAAAGTCTGCTGGAAAGATGAACTTGTCAACCTTAACTAAAAGGTTTTCAATCAACCCTTTAGGATATACCACTGATTGGTCTACTAATTCCAAGGACATCTGTATTGGTTTCACCTCTCCTATGCCAAGCTTTTTCACTAAAGAAGATGGAATTAGATTTATACTTGCTCCTAAGTCACACATCCCCTTGTTGATGAATAGGCTTCCAATAGTGCACGGTAGGAAGAAGCCTCCAGGATCTTCAAGCTTGGGAGGAAGTCCTTTTCTGATTAATGCACTGCATTCTTCACTGAGCATTACAGTCTCCTTCTCACTCCAACTCCTTTTCTTATTAATGAGCTCCTTTAAAAACTTGGCATACAGAGGCATTTGCTCTAATGCCTTAGCCAAAGGTATGTTGATTTCCAACTTCTTGAAAGTCTCAAGGAATTTGTGGAAATGTTGATCCTTTGTCTCTTTGTGGAATCTTTGGGGATAAGGCAATTGAGATGTCAAGCTTTTCTCCCCTTGGTGTTGTCTTGGAATTGGTTCTTCCACGATCTGCTTTCCCTTCTTCAGATTTTGTGGTGTATTTTCTTTCTCTTGAGGTTGATTCAGAGAGTGATTGCTTGCTGTTGCATCTTCATCATTGGCTGCCTCTTTTTCAACTTGTTTCTTGTCACTTTCCTTGGGCTTCTTGGTGGCTTCTTCATCTTTCAGCAGTATTTTTCCACTCCTCAACTGTATTGCCTTGCATTCCTCTTTTGGATTAGGAATGGTGTCACTTGGTAGTGAGCTTGATGGTTTTTCAACAGAAATTTGTTTGGAGATTTGCCCAATCTGCCTCTCTAGGTTCTTCATGGAAGCTTCTTGATTCTTTGTTGTCAATTCTTGGTTCTTCATCATCTTTTCCATGAGCATCTCTAGATTAGTGATCCTCTGAGAGTCTTGTGAGATTGGTTGGTTTTGGGGTGTTGATGGATGGTGATAGGTGTTTTGATTAGTTGGGTGGTTATTTGGTGGATAATGGTTAGAGTTGGGATATGTATTTTGTGGTTTTCTGTATGAGTTTTGGGTAGCAGTTGGTTGGTTGTTGTGGTTTGTGTTTTTCCAATTATTTTGAGTTGAGTTCCTTTGCCATGGCTGCTGGATTTGATTGTGGTTGTCTCCCCATCTGAGGTTGGGATAGTTCTTCCAAGAAGGATTGTAAGTATCTCCATAGACTTCATTAGCTCCAGGATTTTGGTTGTGCATGTATTGGACTTGCTCTTGCTGTTGCTCTTCTTGAATTTCTTCATTTTGCCCCCAAGGAGTTAATGGTTGGCTTGTGGCACTCACTGATGCAACTTGCAGGCCATCAATCCTTTTGGCCATTTGCTCAAATTGTTGTTGAATCTGCTGCTGCATCATTTTGTTTTGAGCTAAGATTGAATCCACTCCTTCCAACTCCATTACTCCTCTCCTTTGTGATGGTTGGCGTTGCCTTTGGTGAGCAAAGAAATATTGGTTGTTAGCTGATGGTGTTTTTGTGGAAAAACAAATTTCCAACACATAAATCCAACCGGCAAGTATACCGGGTCGCATCAAGTAGTAATAACTCACAAGAGTGAGGTCGATCCCACAGGGATTGATGGATCAAGCAACTTTAGTGGGTGATTAGTTTAGTCAAGCTAACATTGAAGGGATATTGGATGAATTGTAGCCAACAGAATGTAAATTTGCAGGAATTATAAAGTGCAGAAACTAACTTGCATAGAAACTTAAAGAGCAAGAAAAGTAAATTGGCAAAATCTTAAATGACAAAAAATGTAAATTGCATTAAATGTAAAGGGGATTGGGTACTGGAAATTAAAGGAAGCAATAAGCAGCACTTAGAATAATTGCAGAATAATTAAATTGCATGAAAAGTAAAAGGACTTGGGTGCTGGGAATTAAAATTCAACAAGAGAATGTAAGGAGCAATCAAGTAGAAGAGTAACTTGCAACAGAAAGCAGAATTGCTTGAAGAAGCAAACAGAAATTAAATTCAGTTTAATTGCCAAATGAGATTGAAGATCTCAGGAAATCAAAGAGACTAGAAAACAAGTCTAGATCTCAATTCCTTCCTTGATCCAACCAAGAACAATTGCAGAAGGAAAGAAGATGAAAGCAGTAAAGAGAGCTTTGATTCAAATCAAAATTCGTTGAATTATGCAGAAGAACAAAGCAGAGATGTTGCGGATGGAGAATGAAAACAGAATTCCTTTCAATCTCAATCCAAAATTCAAACAGAAAGGAAAATTAAAAGAGAGAGAGCTATCTACTACTACTAATCCCTAATGGAGCAAGCCTCCTTTTTAATCGAGCTCCCCCCCTCTGAAATGAGAGTGATGCCTTTATATAGGCTTTTCAAAGTGAAAATGAAAATGAAATTAAAACAAATTACAATTAAAATAAAAATCCTAATCTAATTTATCCATGTGCCTTTGAGTGATGATGTGGGCTTTGCTTGCTTTGGATTTGAGGAGAGATGGGTCTTGAATGGCCTTGGTTCAATTGGTGAAGATTTGAGTTCAAAGGGAATTTGAATTGAATTTTGGCCCATGGGTGTTCCCAGGAGGCTGCCCTGCCCTTGTGGAGGGCAGGGCAGAAAATGGTGTGTGCGGCCGTTGGTGCGTGCGAGTTGGGCGCTGATGCTTGCAGGATACTACCCTGCCCTTGTGGAGGGCAGGACAGAAATTTTTGGTGCGCCATAATGATGCCCGTGCGTGCTGTTGTGTTGCTGCCGAAACTCCTTGGTGCGCTAATCTGTGCGCGTGTGTGCATCATCAAAATGCTGCCCTGCCCTTGCGGAGGGCAGGGCAATGTTTCCTTTGGGGAGTGCCAAGTTCGAATCCCATGGAGTGCATTGCTTGGCTTTTTCTTCTTGGCACCTAATTCACGCCTAAGGCTTGGCTTCCTAGAGGTCTTGTGTTCGAAACTTGGTGGAGGAAGTTGTTGCAATTTTTCCTTGAATTTTCATGAAGAAAACACGACATTGCCCTCCAAGAGGGCATTCTGCTCTCCTTGAGGGCAGACTTCCTTGGTTTCCTTGTGTCTCCCTCTTCGAGCCTTGGTGGAAGCATTTTGGTTTATTTTCGCTTGTTTTTGGCCCTTAAAGATGCCTTTCGTTCCTGCCTCAATTGTACGCCAAATATGAAGATCTATATATCGTTGGAAAGCTCTGGATGTCAGTCTTTCCAACGCAACTGGAAGCACATCAATTGGACGTCTGTAGCTCAAGTTATAGCCCTTTGAAGGAGGCATGGTCATGCTGTGAGCGGCCAGATTTTAACTTAGCGAAAATTTGCTCCAACCCCACTTTGTTTCATCATGATTCTGCCTTGCCCTTGGCAAGAGCAGGGCAGTGTGCGTGTTGGTTGCTTCTTCCTTTGATTTGGTCATGGGCCACGCTTTTAAAAGCGTGGCCTAAGGCTCCAAAGTGTACCCCAACTTCAAAGTGTACCCCAAAGCTCTTTTTTTCTCTTTTTTTGTGCTTCTTTGCTTCTTTTTCTTCTTATTTCCTACAAGATTTATAAAATTAAAAGATCAAGGAAATCTTCCAATTAAGTACAAAAGAATGCAATATTTAAGCACTAATCATCAATTTCTTGTATGAAAAAGCATAGAAAAATAGGTATATGATGACTTGTCATCACAACACCAAAATTAAACCTTGCTTGTCCCCAAGCAAGAAAAGAATCATGCAATAGAAATTGACAATCCAAGGTAAGAAGAGTAGCAAGTTAATGTTCATGGCAAGCTAGTTTTCTATGCATGCTACAATTACAAAAGAGATGTAAATGATTGATGCTTCTATCTAGCTTATTTTATGAAATCTTTTTCTTATAATTCTTCCTTGAAACAAGCTTTTGATTTTTTTTTTGGCTTCTCCTTTTGGGTGCTTTGCCCCATGAGTAAATAACAAAGCTACGACTTCTAAATGCTTTGTTTTCAAGTATTACCACTTGATACATAAGCACCACAAGCATTTGAATTAGAGGACTTCATTAAGCTCATTTTTTTTTCTTTTCTTTGACTCTCTAATCATTGATGCTCAAAACCTTGAGCTTTGAGGGAGTGCTTTTGCACTTGAGCCTAGCCTTGACTTCTAAGTGTTTTGTTTTCAAGCATTTGGCTTGATACATAAACACCACAAGCACTTAGCAAATAAATTGCCATTGGTACTCAGAGCCTTTAGCTTTCTCATTCTTTCCCTTTTTCTTTTCTTGCTTTAATTGTGTTTGCTTCTTCAAGGTTTTCATGATTTCAAAAGATTTCACAAAACGTGCTAGATGAAACTTCAATTAAATAAAATCCAATGCAATTGAGCAACAATCAAACATACTAGCTTTCCAATACTTGTATGCACATGCTAAATTCTTCTTTAATTCCTTGTTTTTTTATGATCATGATGCTTTATTGCTTTTGAATTCACAAAACTCAAGTTGGTAGTCATAATGTCACAACATGTTTCAAATCAAATTCAAGCTATGCTTAGTCATACCACACATGCCTAAAGAGAATATAAAGACAATCATGCAATTTAAAGTGCTGGAAATAAATTAGAAGAAAAGGAACTCTACAACCTTGTAGTTCATCTTCATTATTGTTGTCCTTTTTCTCCAATTCTTCCCTTTCCCTTGCCAAACTTAGAGTGCTTGTTCATCCTCAAGCAACAATTAGAACAATGGCTATGGGGCTAAGATGGATCATGAATGTCTTACACAATGACATGTTAGTAGCACATGTGTTTTAAGCAAGCAAAATTAAAGATAACAATCAAGGCACAAAAGACAGAGACATTTTGATTGCATAGATAAGAAGGTGTGCACAATACATTGCATAAAGGATAAGTGGCACACCAAACTTAGTGTGACACTTTCACTTGGAATTAATGCAAGTATCTTGTAAGACTTAGAACCAAATTTTGTTGCATAGCAACACCAAACTTAGAATGCAACCATATGTCAATTTTATTTGAAATAAAACTAAACAAAAGAAACTATTATTTGTTGAATACAATCACCAAGCCAAAAATCTGTCATGAATGAGGATCTCTTGATGCTGTATTAACAAAAACAGTTGATAAAAGAAAACTTAAAAATAAAGAGGTGACTAAAACAAAGAGAATGCAAATAAAATATCAAAACAAAAGAAAAATAACAATGCAAAGGCAATATGATTATGCAGACAAGTGATGTTGCTGGATGAGTTGCATAGAAAAATAAGTGGCACACCAAACTTAGAATCTCAATGTGACACTTTCATGTAGAATTGATGCAATCATCCTAAGGAATTGAAAACAATTTGTTGCAGGGCAACACCAAACTTAGAATGTGATCATATGCCAATTTATTGAAATTTAAACACAGCAAAGAAAGAGAATAAACCAAACAGAGAAATGAAATGTTACCTAAGGTTGGGTTGCCTCCCAACAAGCGCTCTTTTAGTGTCATTAGCTTGACATATTGTTCTTCACTTTCTTCCTCTTCTTCCAGTTTGTTAAGAGGAATGACTTCAAGGGGGGAGAAGATTCAGCTACTGTCCCTTGTCTTGGCCTTTCCTCAGCAAGCTTCCTTTTGCAAATGGCTTGATTGATCTTGCTTGCTGGATCAGGGACAGGATTGGTGCTCTTATTAGTTGCCTTCACTTCTTTGGATTCATGAATTAGTTGCTGTGTGATTTTTGGAGTTTTGTCTTCATCAAGAGTTCCTTGCAGTGATGGTTCAATGACCCCTTCCTTCATGTGATTTTCTGCTTCACTTGAGTTTGACTTCTCTTGAGTGTCTTCCTCCCTTTCTTCTTCATGATTTTCCATTAATGCCTCTGGGAGGGAATCTTTATGTTTCATTGTCACCTCAAGTGGCTCTTGTGAATGTAAAAGTTCAGGATCAAATGCCTCCTCCACCTCATTTTTCATTAAAATTCTGCTTGACACAGAGGCTTCCTCATCTTGCCTTTCCACTTTCTTCGTTGCACTCAACAATTGAGCTATGTGCACTTCCATGTTTGTGAAGAAGTTATCTTTTCTTTTCCAGAATTTCTTTTCCTCCTCCCAACATCTTTTGAGCATGGACTCAATCCTTGAGAGTCCTTGGCTTGTGGAAGTTTGTGTTGGTTGTGAGTCATGGGATGGATTTTGTGTTGAGGCATAGTTAATTGATGAAGAATTTTCAAATGAGAAACTGGGAAGTGAGGGTGGATAATTTTTCATGTGATTTGACTGCTCAGAATTTGCAGTTTCTTGGTGATACTCCCATCCACCATGAGGATAATGATATGAATCATTTTGTGGTGGTGGTTGGTATCCCTCATAATTCTCTTGCTCATCTTGGGGTTCTGAAGCAAATCTCCATGGATTGGAGTGCTCAGAATTTGTGTCTTCCTGGTGATATTCCCAACCATAATTAGAATACTGACTTGAATCATATTGTGATGGTGGGCAATATCCCATGAAGTTTGTTTGACTAAAAGATGAGGTGAACTCCATTTGAATTTTGCAAAACACAACACCATTGAAAATTGAAAGTCATGTCACAGAGACAGAATTTCTTAGTGAGGCAAAAACACAAACACCTTGGTTTCAACTTAGAACAGAGAACAAAAATAAAGAAAATGCTTGATCTAGACTTCTCACCCACTTAATCATTGTTGATCTAATCAATCCCCGGCAACGGCGCCAAAAACTTGATGGTGTTTTTGTGGAAAAACGAATTTCCAACACACAAATCCAACCGGCAAGTATACCGGGTCGCATCAAGTAGTAATTACTCACAAGAGTGAGGTCGATCCCACAGGGATTGATGGATCAAGCAACTTTAGTGGGTGATTAGTTTAGTCAAGCTAACATTGAAGGGATATTGGATGAATTGTAGCCAACAGAATGTAAATTTGCAGGAATTATAAAGTGCAGAAAGTAACTTGCATAGAAACTTAAAGAGCAAGAAAAGTAAATTGGCAAAATCTTAAATGACAAAAAATGTAAATTGCATTAAATGTAAAGGGGAGTGGGTACTGGAAATTAAAGGAAGCAATAAGCAGCACTTAGAATAATTGCAGAATAATTAAATTGCATGAAAAGTAAAAGGACTTGGGTGCTGGGAATTAAAATTCAACAAGAGAATGTAAGGAGCAATCAAGTAGAAGAGTAACTTGCAACAAATCTTAAACAGAAAGCAGAATTGCTTGAAGAAGCAAACAGAAATTAAATTCAGTTTAATTGCCAAATGAGATTGAAGATCTCAGGAAATCAAAGAGACTAGAAAACAAGTCTAGATCTCAATTCCTTCCTTGATCCAACCAAGAACAATTGCAGAAGGAAAGAAGATGAAAGCAGTAAAGAGAGCTTTGATTCAAATCAAAATTCCTTGAATTATGCAGAAGAACAAAGCAGAGATGTTGCGGATGGAGAATGAAAACAGAATTCCTTTCAATCTCAATCCAAAATTCAAACAGAAAGGAAAATTAAAAGAGAGAGAGCTATCTACTAATACTACTCCCTAATGGAGCAAGCCTCCTTTTTAATCGAGCTCCCCCCCCTCTGAAATGAGAGTGATGCCTTTATATAGGCTTTTCAAAGTGAAAATGAAAATGAAATTAAAACAAATTACAATTAAAATAAGAATCCTAATCTAATTTATCCATGTGCCTTTGAGTGATGATGTGGGCTTTGCTTGCTTTGGATTTGAGGAGAGATGGGTCTTGAATGGCCTTGGTTCAATTGGTGAAGATTTGAGTTCAAAGGGAATTTGAATTGAATTTTGGCCCATGGGTGTTCCCAGGAGACTGCCCTGCCCTTGTGGAGGGCAGGGCAGAAAATGGTGTGTGCGGCCGTTGGTGCGTGCGAGTTGGGCGCTGATGCTTGCAGGATGCTGCCCTGCCCTTGTGGAGGGCAGGGCAGAAATTTTTGGTGCGCCATAATGATGCCCGTGCGTGCTGCTGTGTTGCTGCCGAAACTCCTTGGTGCGCCAATCTTGTGCGCGTGTGTGCATCATCAAAATGCTGCCCTGCCCTTGCGGAGGGCAGGGCAATGTTTCCTTTGGGGAGTGCCAAGTTCGAATCCCATGGAGTGCATTGCTTGGCTTTTTCTTCTTGGCACCTAATTCACGCCTAAGGCTTGGCTTCCTAGAGGTCTTGTGTTCGAAACTTGGTGGAGGAAGTTGTTGCAATTTTTCGTTGAATTTTCATGAAGAAAACATGACATTGCCCTCCAAGAGGGCATTCTGCTCTCCTTGAGGGCAGACTTCCTTGGTTTCCTTATGTCTCCCTCTTCGAGCCTTGGTGGAAGCATTTTGGTTTATTTTCGCTTGTTTTTGGCCCTTAAAGATGCCTTTTGTTCCTACCTCAATTGTACCCCAAATTTGGAGATCTATATATCGTTGGAAAGCTCTGAATGTCAGCTTTCCAATGCAACTGGAAGCACATCAATTGGACGTCTGTAGCTCAAGTTATAGCGAAAATTTGCTCCAACCCCACTTTGTTTCATCATGATTCTGCCCTGCCCTTGGCAAGAGTAGGGCAGTGTGCGTGTTGGTTGCTTCCTCCTTTGATTTGGTCATGGGCCACGCTTTTAAAAGCGTGGCCTAAGGCTCCAAAGTGTACCCCAACTTCAAAGTGTACCCCAAAGCTCTTTTTTTCTCTTTTTTTGTGCTTCTTTGCTTCTTTTTCTTCTTATTTCCTACAAGATTTATAAAATTAAAAGATCAAGAAAATCTTCCAATTTAGTACAAAAGAATGCAATATTTAAGCACTAATCATCAATTTCTTGTATGAAAAAGCATAAAAAAATAGGTATATGATGACTTGTCATCACAAGCCACCATATCAATGAGATTTTGAGCTTCCTCTGTAGTTTTCATGAGTTGTAATGAGCCTCCAGCTGAATGGTCAAGTGCTTCTTGAGCCTTCAGAGTGAGTCCCTCATAGAAGTTCTGCAGCTTATCCCACTCCGTGAACATCTCTGGTGGACATTTTCTCAATAGTGCCTTATATCTTTCCCATGCTTCATATAAATTTTCAGCCTCCATTTGAGTGAATGTCTGCACCTCAGTCTTCAATCTTATGATCCTTTGAGGGGGGTAAAATTTGGCAAGAAACTTGCTCACCAAGTCATCCCAAGTGTTGATGCTCTCTTTTGGAAATGTCTCTAGCCATTGAATGGCTTTGTCTCTGAGAGAAAATGGAAAGAGCAACAACTTTTAGCTGTCAGGAGGCACACCATTGGTTTTCACAGTATCACAAATCCTCAAAAAGGTGGATAAGTGTTGATTTGGGTCCTCCAATGGTCCTCCTCCAAAAGAGCAGTTGTTTTGAACCAAAGTGATAAGTTGTGGCTTTAGTTCAAAATTGTTTGCATTGACATTAGGAGTAAGACTGCTACTTCCACAGTGTCTAGCATTTGCAAATGTGTATGAAGCCAGGACTCTTCTATGTTGTGGGTTATTGTTGGCCCCTCCTCCTGGTTGATTGAGATTTGATGGATCTCCTTCCATTTCTTGGAATTCTTCCTCAGATTCTTCCTCTCCAACAACGTTCTTCCCTCTTTCAGCTCTTCTTATTCTTCGAAGAGTTCTTTGGTCAATTTCAGAGAGGATAGGGGAAAATCTTCCTGTACCTGACATACAAACACACAACACTAAACACACAGATCCAGAAAACCAATGAAACTTCAATTTATAGCTAGAAGTTTTAGTTAGTTTAAGCAAAAATTCAAACAGTTAGTGTGTTAGCCAAAATTAAAGCAACAGAAAAGAAAAAGTGCTTGATCTAGATCTCCACTTCACTTAATCATTGTCAATCTATTTCAATCCCCGGTAACGGCGCCAAACACTTGATGTGTGGAAAACGATCCAACACAAAACTCACCGGCAAGTGTACCGGGTCGCATCAAGTAATAAAAACTCACGGGAGTGAGGTCGATCCCACAGAGATTGAAGGATTGAGCAATTTTAGTTTAGTGGTTGATTTAGTCAAGCGAATCAAATATTGGTTGAGTGGTTTATCATTAACAGAAACTAAATTGCTTGGAATGTAAAGGGAGAGGGGAGAATTGCAGTAAATTAAAGAGCAGGAAAGTAAAAATGCTGAATCTTAAAGAACAAGAAATTAAATGACTGAAACTTAAAGTGCAAGAAATGTAAATTGCAGTAACTTAAATTGCAAGAAATGTAAATTGCTTGAATGGAAAAGGGATTTGAGGATTGGGAATTCAGAACTTCAGCAAGGGAAATTAAATTGCAACAATTAACAAAGCAGCAGTTGAATTTGAAATAACTAGAATCCAAACAGAAATGGAAATTAATCTTGCAGCAGAGGTTCACAGAAGAACCAACAAGGAAAATGGGATCTCAGGACTCAAGAGACTAGATAGCAAAGTCTAGATCTCAATTGCCTTTCCAGATCCAAGTTCACAAAGCAATTAAGCAGAATTTAAAGAAGAAGCAGTAAAGGAAATGAAATTGAACTCAAATTGTGCAGAAAAGAAATTAGAGAGATCTTGAATGGAGATTGAGACAGAAATTCCTCAATTCTTCACACCCAAGACTCAAACAAGAAATGTAGAAATGGCCACACAAGAACGAGGAAGAAGAGAGATCAATTCTCCTCCCTAATTCTCTGAAATTTTCTAAAGTTCCAAAAATAAAGATTCAAAGCTCACAAGAAAGATCAAAGTTCAAAAGTAAAGGAAAAGGTCAAAAGTAAAGGAAAAAGGTCCTAATTACATCAAACTATCTCCTATTTATACACTTTCTATTCTTGGATCTTGGGATTTGGATGGGCTTTTGATTTGGTGAAGAAATAAATTTTATTGGATTTTTAATCCAATTTTAGCCCATGAAGAAAGTAGCTCCCAGGAGGCTGCCCTGCCCTTGTGGAGGGCAGGGCAGAAAATGATGCATCTGGCCCATGGTGCGTGCGTGTGGTGCGTTGGTGCGTGCAGGATGCTGCCCTGCCCTTGCGGAGGGTAGGGCAGAACTATTTGGTGCGCCAGAATGATGCCTGTGCGTGCTGCTGGTGCTGCCGAGATTTCCTTTGGTGCGCCAGAATGGTGCGCTGGCCGTGCACCACAAGATGCTGCCCTGCCCTTACGGAGGGCAGGGCAATGTTTCCAAATTGAAGCCCCGTGTTCGATCCTTGTGTGACGTGCACGCTACCTCTTGGTGCCGTGTTCGATCCTTGTGGCAAGCAATGGTGAGGTTTTTCTTCGAATTTCTCCCTTTGGTGAGCCCGATACTGCCCTTGAGGAGGGCAGGGCAATGTTTTTGTCCCCCTTGATCCATGGCATCAATTTGTGCTCTGCCCTTGTCGTGGGCAGGGCAGTGTTGCCTCTCAAGACTCGTTTCCTTATGTTGCCCTCCTAGAGGGCAGTGTGCCCTTGTGGGGGGCAATGCTTGCACTCCTCCTTTATGCGCCACGCCTTTTTCTCATTGGGCCACGCTTTCTTAAGCCACGCTTCCTCTTTTCTTCTTTTCTTCACCTGCAATAAACCAAAACAACTACTCAAAGTATCACTAAATTCACAAGGCTTATAAATCAATTAAAATTCAATTAAAATTAGCTTAAACCTCATGAGTTAGTATCAATTTAATGGTAGTTGCTTGATTTAAAGAAGTTGTGCATTTTCATTCCAAATCACTTACTTAGGATGTAAGAAAGTGCATAAAGACTAATAAAACAGATGAAATTAGCTTGAAAAATGGGTATATGATGACTTGTCATCATTATACACTTTCTTTCTTTTCTATTTTGTTAGAACAATGACCAACTAACTCTTTTCATTGGGTTAGAGAGCTCTATTGTCATTCAACGGATTAAGTGTAGTTCTTATTCTTCTTCTTCTATCTTTTCACTTGATTTTGCTTGAAAGCTTTCGATCTTCATCTAATTGGGTAGTTATCTTGGAAAAGAAGCTATTCATACTTGGATCTCTTCTGAACCTTGGAAGAGGAATGAAGAGATCATGCTAGAAATGCTTTCTCATGTTGTACCAAATTGGGTTTTGAAGAATATGTGACTATAATCCTCCAACACTTGATTTGGGAATGCATGTGGTATAATCAGTGACCATACTTCATCTCTTCTCATGAGCAATTGACCAAGGAATTGGCTATTGATCAAGATTTGAGAGATTAAATTACAAGTAATTGTAATTCAATCACTTAAGATTGCCAAGGAGATTAATGAATGATTGAGGAAGAGATGAGAATGAACTTAATCCGGAGGATTGCAATATCTCTTGATCCCAATGTTCATTTATTTTTAGTTCTTACATTTACTTTTCTTGCCATTTTACTCCTCTGCACTTTATTGCTTTCTTTACTTTTCTGCCATTTACATTTTCTTGTTACCTATCACTCCAATATGATTCGTCTAACTAGGATAATCAATTAACCATTGATTGCTTAATCCGTTAATCTCTGTGGGATTCAACCTCACTCTATTGTGAGTTTTACTTGACGACAATTCGGTACACTTGCCGAAGGGAGATTTGTTGAGAGACAAGCTTCCACCTGCATCAAGTTTATGGCGCCGTTGCCGGGGATTAATCGTGATTAACAAACTACCGGTTGATTGATTTACTAGATTAGACACTTTTCTTTTGTCTTTGTTTTCTTTTGTTTCTTTATTTTCTTTTGCTAACTAACTGTTTGTGATATTGCCTCACTGGGAATTTCCTCATCTGTGACAATGGAGATTCCAATTTCTTTTGGTGATTATTGTTTGAGACAGAGCTCTCTGCAGGAAAGAAAGGAGCATCCATCATATTTTAGTCAATCAAATTTCACGGAAAACTTTCCACCACCACAGAATGATTCACTTTACTATGCTCATGGTGGGTGGGAGTATCAAGAACATGAAATGGGGTACTTTCCAGAGCCACAAAATGATCCATATTTTGGTGAAATTGATCACTACTCAAGTTGTGGCTGGGAAGATCATAATCAAAGAGATTTCACTTATTCATACCCCATTCATCAAGAGCCATCACCTTTCAATTATACAACCTCACCTCCAAGTATTATATGCCTAAATTCTTCATCATTTGAGTATGCCTCAGCACAAAAGTCTTTACCAAATCCATACAACTCATTTCACCATCCACAAAACTCAGTCCACTACCCACAAGAGTCATACCACTTTCAGAACACACAACCACAAAACAACCAATTCCATTCACAAACCAACTCCGCCCAACCATTACAACCTACCCAACCACCTTTAGATAGACTTGCTAGGATGGAACTCTTCATGGAAGAGCTCAAAAGAAGTAGAGAAGAAGAGAGACTCACTAGGATAGAACTCCTCCTTGAAGAAATAATGAAGACAAACAAAAAGGAGAAAATAGCAAGAAGGGACCATGAAGAAAAATTGAGACAGAATGCACAACTCTATTCTGAAGAACAATTCATTGAAGAGCTGAGAGCACAAAGAGAGACCACTTCACTCTCTCCAGAAACAGAGGAGTTCATTCAAAGGTCAAGAACAATGGAGGAAATCAATCAAGGGAGCCCACACTCCAATGAAACAGAGAGTTGCATATAGGGTGAGTTCATTGAACCACCAATTCAAGAAGTTCTTGATGAAGAGGATGCTCTACCCATTATACAATACCCAAATCCTGAAATCAAGGTGGTAAAGGCAATCAACATGAACCCTAACAAAAGGATGGTGACCAAGAAAAGAAGGACAACATTTATGAAGAAGAAAAGGTCAACTAAAAGCCATCCCACCCCTATCCCAACAAGCAAGTTTACTCAAGCTAACAACAGAAGAAGGCTTGCTGGGGAGAGGCACTCAAAACAAGGGGCATTAACTGGCTCCTCTTTCCTCTTGAGGTCATTCCTCTTAACAAACTGGAAGAAGAGGAAGAAAGTCGTGAACAACATGTCAAGCTAATGACATTAAAAGAGCGCTTGTTGGGAGGCAACCCAACCGTAGGTAACATTTCCTTGCTTTGCTTAGTTTACTTTCAATAATTTGGCATATGATTGCACTCTAAGTTTGATGTTGCCATGCAACAATTTGAATTTCAATCTTCACTGGGTACTTGAAACATTCTAGATTGACAGTGGCATACTAAGTTTGGTGTTGCCACTTAACTTTCATGCAAAGTACCATGCCAACCCCACTTATTAATGCAATTAAAATGTCTCTGTTTGTATCTCTTGTGTCCTTATTGTATCCTTAGCCCTGCTTGCTGAAACACATGCATACTTACACTTCATTCTAAGACATTCATGATCCATCATGAACCCCATCACCGCTGTTTTAATTGTTGCTTGAGTATAAGCAATCATTCTATGTCTGGTGTGGGAAGGGAAAGAATAGGAGGAAAAGTGCAATAACAATGAAGATAAAATACAAGGTGGTAAAGTTCCTTTCTCCTCTTACTTATTTCCAGCACTTTAATTTGCATGATTGTCTTCAATGTTCTTTGTATGTATATGTGCTTGCTCCTTGTGAATAAGCATGTCAAATCTGTCTTTTAAACTTTTTATTGATTAAGGCTGTGTTTTCTAGTCTGAATGTCATTACTGCATCCTTACTTTGCTTACTTGTATGCTTGTCCCTTTTGAATCAAATGAAAAGAGAACGAGTGTTTTATAAAAGACCAGAGTGGAGTTCATACTATGGAATAAGTTCATGAGTTTATGGTGTGGTCATAAGTTAGCTAAGTTGGTTCAACCACAAGGTGGGAAGACAACTATCTGTCCTGAATCATATGTTTTGAACACACCCCATGAGACTAACTAAATAACAAGATCCTAATAAGAAAAAGGGGAAAAGAAAAATGAAAGTGGAAAAATAAAAGAAAAAGAGTAAGCAATAAGGCTAGGCACCAATGGTTTTAATCTTGAAGCATGTGTCTCTAGTGTTCCTGTGTGAGGGATTTACTTGGATGAATAAGCTCTTAGGGGTGCCTTATCACTTGGTAACTTGGGTTAACTAACTCGGGATTATCATCTGAAAGTCCACTATCAAGAGTAACCCTCACTACAGAGCATTTAGTAACCCAAATAGGTGCTGGACACCAAGGTCTCAAGAAAAGAAAATAAACAAACCATGTGCCTGTGGTGTGTATGTATGGGGGAGAGACTTGAGGAAGTAAGTCCGTAGGGGTGTTTCAACACCTAGCACCTTGAACCAACTGGTTCGGGAGTGTTGGCTGAAAGCTTATTTTAAAGAGTTGCCCCCTTACAGAGCACTTAGCCTAAGAACACAAATAAGCCCTGAAATGACAACAAAAGGAGCAATGAATAAAAGTCTCATGGGATGCAATCACAGTGAGTATTCTAGGACATGATAAAGGCCTGAAAGCCAGGAATGAACCTAAGTCGCTATGCATGAAACCACCATAAAATCAGTGACATGACTTCCACAAGAATGACTCATTTTTCTTGGCATTCCATTCATCATTCTCTTGTTCCAGTACTTGCTTAGGGACAAGCAAGCTTTAAGTTTGGTGTTGTGATGCCAGGGCATCTTGGCCAGTTTCACTGACCTTTTCTTTACTGTTTTTAAGGTAGTTTCATGCATTTCCTTAGGAAATAAGCTAGTTTTGGGTAGATATTCACTTACACCTTGATTCAAGCATACATTGTGAACTTTACATGATTTCATGAGGATTTTGCATGAGTTTAGTGATAAATTGTATGTTGCATTACCCATGACTTGGACTAGAACTTTGATGCACTCTATTGCTTGATTTCAGGACCAAAGGAAGCAAGGAAGAACCACTTAGCAGTCACGTTAATCTAATTAACGTGGCCACTAACGTGGAATGGGAGGTAACTTGCAAAGTTAATGAGAAAAGTGATTGCCAATAACGCTCTCGAAGCCATCATTGCCCACGTTAAGAGTCACGTTAACTAAGTTAACGTGAACTCTAACGTGAAGAAGGGGACTTTGAGCCAACATTAGTGACACTTAACATTATCACTAATGTTGGCCAATGATCATAAGTGGCCACGTTAGAGTCCACGTTAACTTAGTTAACGTGGCCTCTAACGTTAAAAGGGGGAAGGAAGCAAACGTTAGTGACATTCAACATTGTCACTAACGTTGGCCTAAGGTGCAATGTACCACGTTAACTCCCACGTTAACTTGGTTAATGGTGCACGAAATTGTGATCACTACTTTTCACAAATCAATTAATCCAGGTAATGAATCCAAAAACTTGGTATTCAGTACCATGGCATAAACACAACTTCGCACAACTAACCAGCAAGTGTACTGGGTCGTCCAAGTAATAAACCTTACGCGAGTAAGGGTCGATCCCACAGAGATTGTTGGTATGAAGCAAGCTATGGTCACCTTGTAAATCTTAGTCAGGCAAACTCAAATGGGTATGGTGATATACGAATAAAACATAAAGATAAAGATAGAGATACTTATGTAATTCATTGGTAGGAATTTCAGATAAGCGTATGAAGATGCCTTCCCTTCCGTCTCTCTGCTTTCCTACTGTCTTCATCCAATCCTTCTTACTCCTTTCCATGGCAAGCTTAAGCAAGGGTTTCACCGTTGTCAGTGGCTACCTCCCATCCTCTCAGTGGAAATGTTCAACGCACCCTGTCACGGCACGGCTATCTATCTGTCGGTTCTCGATCAGGCCGGAATAGAATCCAGTGATTCTTTTGCGTCTGTCACTAACGCCCCGCCCTCAGGAGTTTGAAGCACGTCACAGTCATTCAATCATTGAATCCTACTCAGAATACCACAGACAAGGTTAGACCTTCTGGATTCTCTTGAATGCCGCCATCAGTTCTAGCCTATACCACGAAGACTTTAATCTCACGGAATGGCTGGCTCGTTTGTCAGGCGAGCACTCGGTTGTCAGGCGATCAACCATGCATCGTGTATCAGGAATCCAAGAGATATTCACCCAATCGAAGGTAGAACGGAGGTGGTTGTCAGTCACACGTTCATAGGTGAGAATGATGATGAGTGTCACGGATCATCACATTCATCAAGTTGAAGAACAAGTGATATCTGAGAACAAGAACAAGCGGAATTGAATAGAAGAACAATAGTAATTGCATTAATACTCGAGGTACAGCAGAGCTCCACACCTTAATCTATGGTGTGTAGAAACTCCACCGTTGAAAATACATAAGAACAAGGTCTAGGCATGGCCGTGAGGCCAGCCTCCCAATGATCTAAGAACTAGATGTCCAAAGATGATCCAGAGATCTCAAAGTGATCAAAAGATGAAAATACAATAGTAAAAGGTCCTATATATAGAGAACTAGTATCCTAGGGTTTACAGAGATGAGTAAATGACATAAAAATCCACTTCTGGGCCCATTTTGTAACGACCCAATTTCTGGTACGTCATGATCATACTAGAAACTGAGCGCTACCAACTTGTCTACCTAATTATTATCTATTATTTATTATATGAGCCTGATTCGTTGTTAAAAGCGTAGTTATTTTACGAGGTACTTTTTTTTTGAAAACATTTGGATTAACAAACAGTATCATTCATAATCAATTCACAACTAATAATATATAAAACAGTTACAAACAACCACACATAAACACATCACAAGTAGTTGACAACATTCGGTGATTCAGCCTTTATTAGAATATAGACTGTTAGTTAGAACACCCCTAGATATAGCTAGATAATAACTATATACATATATATACATACAACATCCCAGGTCCTGACCTGTTCAAGAGGTCCCTAAGCTGGCACCCAGGCTAGCCTAGACTCTATACTCACCTAGTCCCTCTAAACTACTAAAGCGAGGGAAAGTACGTTCTAAGTCTTCAAAACTCAAGTCAGGTGGAACATCATCAAAAGGTAGAACATCATTTGTTACTCCTCTGCACGATCAGACATTGCCATATGACGTCTCTCTGGTACCTCATCAAGTAGCCACACAACAGGAGTCTCGTACACAGGATTTAGGTTAAAGTTCACGTACAAACGGGGTGCGGACATTGGCTGGTCTCACAGTATATACATATAAACAGAGAATGGGATTCACCCTAGACTCAGAAGACTACCTAGAGCGGAATCCTTTTTGCAAACGGTCGTCAGCGAACTACAGAAAGAAACTCTTGCTTCCATCTGAAGGGGGAAGGGAGAGAGAAGGGGTAAGAACTGGGGAGTTCTTAGTAGGGCCGGGGTCGTTAGTTAAGTTCATTAATTTTATGTTGTTTGGCAGATGAACAACAGAGTATAGATGAGCAGTAAACAGAAGATAGATAAATTAAAAAAATAGAGACAACAGAAAGCAGGACACAAACAAAAGAATACAAGAAAATACAACACAAATACAAAGAATAGAATACAAACAAACAAAGCATACATTTACTCAACAATCATAACAGAGGAAATGCACAACCAAGTATGATGCATGTCTGTCCTATGCAGGCCATGAGCTCACGTGTCGGTTTACACCCTGCATCCCGACATTACCTAGGAACAAGTCCCAGATATGGCTTCCCTTTGTGTCCTTAGTGCATATGTGTCGGTGGTAAGAATACCACTCCTTCGTGACTACCGGCAGTCGGCGCAAAGCCCGACCCCATAATATACGCACAAGGGGAAACAGTGATCATCAGTTCGTGGGCGTCCCCGAGATCAATTCACAACAATAAAACAGAGATCTTCAGTTCGTGGGTTATTCCCCGAGATCATTACACAATAACATAGTGATCTTCAGTCCGTGGGTTATATCCGAGATCAATACACAGCAAACAATGATCTTCAGTTCGTGGGTTATACCCGAGATCAACATACAACAATTCATGGGTTATTCCCGTAATCAATGATTATCAGTCTGTGGGTTTTTCCCGCTTATAAAACAAATAACAATTTATGGGTTTTCCCGAGATCAATGATCATTCGGTTCGTGGGTACTTCCCGAATTCAACTAACTATCAGTTCATGGGTGTCCCCCGTAGTTAAACAACTAACAGTTCGTGGGGTATTCCCGCCTTTTATCGTTTTTCGTTATCCTTTCTCAACCTCAACAAATCCACAAATCAATCTTCATTTCCTCTTTCCCTTTGAATCCTTAACACATATTCCTAACCTTTCTTAACTTTCTCTTTATCTCTTTACTCTGCTCTAATTACTCTGTTTTCTGTATCTCTTTATTTTTCTCTGATTACTATTTCCTTTATATATGTTACTCTTCTTCTCTTTATCTCTTTCCTCAACTCTGATTATTCTGTTCTCTGTGTTTCCCTACTCTGCTCTGATTTTCTCTGCTTAACATATATAGTTGAAGCTTATGTAAATTTCGGTATGAATAGTTAGCCTGTCCCAAGTATAGGTTCATTAAGTCTATACTGAAACAGTTTAACTTTTCATATAATACCTAACCCTAGTTGCAACTCAAGTACTATCTAAGTTGCCCTAATTCGTTCACTAATCTCTGTCTGTTTTCTGTCATTAAAACTTTACAGACTTTTTCTTTGACTTTTATCTTTTCTTCAACCTTTATCTCTTCTTTATCTTTTCCTCACTAACATGTTATTACCACTCCCTAAGTGTTTTATGAAGGTAATTATGAGATTCTGCACTTAAAGTTGTCTTTCTAAAGCTTTTACAGAAAACTGCCTTTTCTGCATTATTTTATTATTTTTATTAAAATATTGTTTTTAATTAAATATTATTATTTAATATTTTATTATTATTTATTATTTTATTATTAAATTTTCGAAAATTAACTTTACTTTAACCTTTAACCTTTAAAATTCACTTTTTACCCCGGTAACTTTTAATATTTCTACTTTAACCACCCTAACTTTCAGAAATTACCAAATAACCCCTTAAACACCAAAATAATTACTTCCTTGCCCTTTCTAAGATCTAAAAGGTGTTCTTCAATGTTCTTCACCACACTCAAAGTGTTCTTCATGTTCTTCATATATTCTTCAAATTCTTTCTCTGTTTTTACCCGTTTTTCAATCTTTTCAGCAACCGATTTTTACCAAAATTCATAATAAATTCCTAGCCACTAAAACCCCATCTTTTCCACATGATTTTAACACAAATTGAACCCCAATTTAAGCTCTAGGGTTCGTTTTTCCAGCTGCTCTCAAGAACAACATTCATAGCTTGAATATCATCAAATTTCATAAAAAATTCAACAAATTTTCACCAAGAATAACTCATATAAGCAATCAATTTCAAGCATAACCAAACCATACCATAATCACACATCTCAAACACAATCAATCAAGATTAAATTCGTCAAACCCTACCTGGTTTTGCTGCTCCTAATTCAATCAAACTTTCAGGTGGTCCTTAAGCACTTTTTCCTCCTAAATCACATCAACAACAACTTTAAATCCAAAAACTCTCAACTGACCAAATCTCACTCAGCATGTTAGGAAGAGATATATCACCTTAGAGTTGCTGGAAATTCACGTTTCTTGGCCCTCAAGTCAAGTTAAGCATGATTCCTAAGGAAAAACATCAAGAAAACACATGTTTACATGGTTTTCCTTGAAAACCGAATTGAAAAGGGAGGGAGACAGCCATCTCACCTTATTTCCAGCCTTGATATGTTATATGGTTATGTAGAGGAAGAAGAGAGGATCATTTTGGTGAAATCGGAGTTTTGATTTGAGTTTTAGTTCAGAAGAAATCAAGCTTTGAAGATTTATGAACCAAGAACTTTCTCTCCTTTTTCTCTTGGTGATTTTCGGCCACAATGAGCAAATGAGGCAGCCTTGGGGGTTTTGGGGGTGTAGGGTGAGTTGTGATTGGTTGGCTTGGAGGTGGATTAAAATAATATTAAAATATCTCTAGTGTACAACTACTAAAACTAGGTGTATCGGAACACTCGTAAAAACATCTCTAAAAATTATTTTCTGAGCTACTAGCATAAATGACACTAGTAACATATTTATTATGATAATAGAACATGTATAATGAGGCCTTAGCATTGCTAAAGTCATTAGAGAGTGCTGGTGCTAAGCTGCACCAGTAAACTGTGAACCCGGTTAAACCGATTTTCTGTTTTTAACTAAAACAGACCAGGTAACCTTATAATATCATTCAATCATCTTCTAATACTAATATAATGATAATATTATACTATTATCTCTCTCCTCTCATGAATCAAGTCCGGTTCGTCAAATAGAGACTATTTACGAAAATCAGAATCAAAACTGCCAACCGATACGGTTCAAAAACTAGGTTCTTCGTGACCGCGTTATCGAGCTTGCCTCGGAAAAGGTTCTAGCTTAAGGATGACATAATGACAATGAGGATTGAGATACTTGTTGATATAGAAGAGGTGTTCCCTTTACTGATCTTCTGGCAAAATCCGTGCCTTCAGAAAATATCTCGCATACTCGAAAATCAGGGTTGTTACACACTTGGTGTGTGCTTGGGCTGAGCATTGAAGCATTTTTGTGTAGAGACTCTCCTTGGAGTTAAACGCCAGCTTTTATGCCAGTTTGGGCGTTTAACTCCCATTTTGGTACCAGTTCCGGCGTTTAACGCTGGAAATCTTGAGGGTGACTTTGATCGCCGGTTTGGGCCATCAAATCTTGGGCAAAGTATGGACTATCATATATTGCTGGAAAGCCCAGGATGTCTAATTTCCAACGCCGTTGAGAGCGCGCCAATTGGGCTTCTGTAGCTCCAGAAAATACACTTCGAGTGCAGGGCGGTCAGAATCCAACAGCATCTGCAGTCCTTTTTAGTCTCTGAATCAGATTTTTGCTCAGGTCCCTCAATTTCAGCCAGAAAATACCTGAAATCACAGAAAAACACACAAACTCATAGTAAAGTCTAGAAAAGTGAATTTTAACTAAAAACTAATAAAAATATACTAAAAACTAACTAGATCATACTAAAAACATACTAAAAACAATGCCAAAAAGCGTATAAATTATCCGCTCATCACAACACCAAACTTAAATTGTTGCTTGTCCTCAAGCAACTGAAAATCAAACAAGATAAAAAAAAGAAGAGAATATGCAATGAATTCCAAAAACATCTATGAAGATCAGTATTAATTAGATGAGCGGGGCTTTTAGCTTTTTGCCTCTGAACAGTTTTGGCATCTCACTCTATCCTTTGAAATTCAGAATGATTGGCTTCTCTAGGAACTCAGAATCCAGATAGTGTTATTGATTCTCCTAGTTAAGTATGATGATTCTTGAACATAGCTACTTATTGAGTCTTGGCCGTGGCCCAAAGCACTCTGTCTTCCAGTATTACCACCGGATACATACATGCCACAGACACATAATTGGGTGAACCTTTTCAGATTGTGACTCAGCTTTGCTAGAGTCCCCAACTAGAGGTGTCCAGGGTTCTTAAGCACACTCTTTTTGCCTTGGATCACAACTTTATTTCTTTCTTTTCTCTATTTTTTTTTCGAAATTTTCTCTTTTTTTTTTCATTGTTTTTTCTTGCTTCAAGAATCATTTTTATGATTTTTCAGATCCTCAGTAACATGTCTCCTTTTTCATCATTCTTTCAAGAGCCAACATTCATGAACCACAAATTCAAAAGACATATGCACTGTTTAAGCATACATTCAGAAGACAAAAATATTGCCACCACATCAAAATAATTAAACTGTTATAAAATTCAAAATTCATGCAATTCTTATCTTTTTCAATTAAGAACATTTTTTTATTCAAGAAAGGTGATGGATTCATAGGACATTCATAACTTTAAGGCATAGACACTAAGACACTAATGATCACAAGACACAAACATAGATAAACATAAGCATAATTTTCGAAAAATAGAAAAATAAAGAACAAGGAAATTAAAGAACGGGTCCACCTTAGTGATGGCGGCTCTTTCTTCCTCTTGAAGATCCTATGGAGTGCTTGAGCTCCTCAATGTCTCTTCCTTGTCTTTGTTGCTCCTCTCTCATGATTCTTTGATCTTCTCTAATTTCATGGAGGATGATGGAGTGTTCTTGGTGCTCCACCCTTAGTTGTCCCATGTTGGAACTTAATTCTCCTAGGGAGGTGTTTAGTTGCTCCCAATAGTTTTGTGGAGGAAAGTGCATCCCTTGAGGAATCTCAGGGATCTCATGATGAGTGGGATCTCTTGTATGCTCCATCCTCTTCTTAGTGATGGGCTTGTCCTCATCAATAGGGATGTCTCCCTCTATGTCAACTCCAACTGAATAACAGAGGTGACAAATGAGATGAGGAAAGGCTAACCTTGCCAAGGTAGAGGACTTGTCCGCCACCTTATAGAGTTCTTGAGCTATAACCTCATGAACTTCTATTTATTCTCCAATCATGATGCTATGAATCATGATAGCCCGGTATATGGTAACTTCGGACCGGTTGCTAGTGGGAATGATTGAGCGTTGAATAAACTCCAACCATCCTCTAGCCACGGGCTTGAGGTCATGCCTTCTCAATTGAACCGGCTTCTCTCTTGAATTTCTCTTCCATTGGGTGCCATCTTCACATATGACTGTGAGGACTTGGTCCAACCTTTGATCAAAGTTGACCCTTCTAGTGTAAGGATGTTCATCTCCTTGCATCATAGGCAAGTTGAATGCCAACCTTACATTTTCCGGACTAAAATCTAAGTATTTCCCCCGAACCATAGTAAGATAATCCTTTGGATCCGGGTTCACACTTTGATCATGGTTCTTGGTAATCCATGCATTGGCATAGAACTCTTGAACCATTAAGATTCCGACTTATTGAATGGGGTTGGTAAGAACTTCCCAACCTCTTCTTCGGATCTCATGTCGGATCTCCGGATATTCACTCTTTTTGAGTGAAAAAGGGACCTCGGGGATCACCTTCTTCAAGGCCACAACTTCATAGAAGTGGTCTTGATGCACCCTTGAGATGAATCTCTCCATCTCCCATGACTCGGAGGTGGAAGATTTTGCCTTCCCTTTCCTCTTTCTAGAGGTTTCTCCGGCCTTGGATGCCATAAATGGTTATGGAAAAATAAAAAGCAATGCTTTTACCACACCAAACTTAAAAGGTTTGCTCGTCCTCGAGCAAAAGAAGAAAGAAGAGAGTAGAAGAAGAAGAAATGAAGGGAAAAGGGAATGGCTTGTGTTCGGCCAAAAGGGGGAGAAGTGGTGTTTAGGTTGTGTGAAAATGAAGGAGTGAAGATGGGTTTATTGATGCTACAATTTCAGGAAATTGCACGATCGGCAAAAATTCCTTCCGGCAAGTGCACCGGTTATCGTCAAGTAAAAACTCACAATAGAGTGAGGTCGAATCCCACAAGGATTGGTTGAGTGAGCAATTCGGATTAGAAGTGTGTTCTAGTTGAGCGGAATCAAGATTTAGATGAGAATTGCATGAATTAAAGAGCGAGAAGCTAAATTGCTGAAATTAAAAAGGGATCGGGGTGATTGCATGAATTTAATTGCAGAATGTAAAGAGAAAGTGGTAGATCAGAAATGGGGAATTCATTGGGTTTCAGGAGATATTGAGATCTCCGAATCAAAACATTTTTATCCCTTCCTCAACCAATGCGTTCATTGAATTTTGCTTGGCAATCTTATATGATTGGATCCCAATCCCTTGGCTCACCAATTCTCTCTAAAACAAACAAATTCCCAATCCCTTGGTTTAAATGTTCATAAGAAGAGATGACGCTCGATCACTGATTATACCACACAGTTTCATGAACCACAATTTGGTAGGATTACATGTCACAATATCCATCCAAACCCCAATCCAATTCACTGTGAGAAAGCTTCTCTAGCATGAATCCTCCATTCCTTTCCCAAGGTTCCGAAGGATTCCAATTATGGATAGTTTCTTTCCCAAGACAACTAACCAATGGAATTAGATCGAGAAGCTTTCTAACAAAAATTCAAGAGAAAAGATTGAAGAAGAAGATAAAAACTATTATTGATTCATTGAATTACAATAGAGCTCCCTAACCCAATGAAAGGGGGTTTAGTGAGTCATAGCTCTGAATTCAATTACAAAAAGTATCAAAAACTAGAAAAATGATCCTCCAAAGTCCCTCACTAACTTAAATTCTATCCTATTTATACACTTTCTAAATTGAGCTTCTGTTGTGCTTCTTGGGCTTTGAGGCCTTTCCCTGATTTCCTTTTGCTTTGGGTTTATGATCCATAATCCTGATGAGGCTGCTGATCCAATTCTGTAACATTCATTGAGCCAACTTAGTGATAATCAAGTAATGACATATGACTCAACAAATTGAAATTCCAGACTCATCAATTCTTCAGGCCCAATCCCATAAACCATGATATTCAATTGGGTTTCATACCAGAGTACGTTTAAGTTAATGTTTGTGCTCAAATGCTAACTTAAACTGCAATATCTTTGGCCCAGAAACCTTTTCAAATAGTGGCGTTTAAGTTGCAGTTTAAGCTTCAGTTAAGGTTAAACTGAAGCTTAAACGTGGAAATGGAAGAAGGCAACCCTGGAGGGTAAAATAGTCGAACACGTTTAAGCTTCAGTTTAAGGTTAAACTGAAGCTTAAACGTGGAAATGGAAGAAAGCAACCCTGGAGGGTAAAATAGTCGAACACGTTTAAGCTTCAGTTTAAGGTTAAACTGAAGCTTAAACGTGGAAATGGAAGAAAGCAACCCCTGAGTGTGAATTTGGTCGAACACGTTTAAGCTTCAGTTTAAGGTTAAACTGAAGCTTAAACGTGGAAATGAAGAAAGCAACCCTGGAGGAGAATTTTTGGTCGAACACGTTTAAGCTCCAGTTTAAGGTTAAACTGGAGCTTAAACGTGGAAATGCTCCCTAGTGCATTTCTCATTTCTGGCGTTTAACTTCCAGTTTAAGGTTAAACTGGAGGTTAAATGCCACTTTCAGCTTTTCTCAGCTTTCATGATTCTGGCGTTTAAGCTCCAGTTTAAGCTTAAACTGGAGCTTAAACGCCACTTCCCAGCATTACATGGCTTGGCAGTTTAAGTTCCAGTTTAAGCTTAAACTGGAACTTAAACTCCACATGTGATATTCAAGCTTCCTTTATTGATTTTGTTGCTTCCTTGCCTAGCCTCTTCTTCCCTGAAATCATCCAAACAACTACATCAAAGTCTTGCAAAATTTCATGAGAAATCTTCCATTCATAGCATTCAAGTAATATAACTAAAAACTCATGGAATTTGCATCAAAATCATACTGTTTGGATGGTTCATTGCTTTGTTGTTCATTTAACCATTCTTGGTTACTTTAAGCTCAAGAAAATGCATAAAACAACTAAAACTAACAGAAAAATGCTAGTGAAACTAGCCTAAGATGCCTTGGCATCATTTATATAGGAGTGGGGAGGGGTAAGGTTCGGTCAAGTGAGGGTGGGTTTGGGTGGGGAAGTGGTTTGAATTTGAATGGTGAGGTAGGTGGGGTTTTATGAAGGATGGATGTGAGTGGTGAAGAGAAAGATGGGATTTGATAGGTGAAGGGCTTCTGGGGAAGAGGTGTTGAGGTGATTGGTGAAGAAGAGAGAGAGTGGTGGGGTAGGTGGGGATCCTGTGGGGTCCACAGATCCTGAGGTGTCAAGGAAAAGTCATCCCTACACCAAATGGCAAGCAAAATTGCGTTTTTAGCCAATTCTGGCGTTAAACACCGGGCTGGTGCCCATTTCTGGCGTTTAACGCCAGCTTCTTGCCCTTTTCTGGCGTTTAACGCCAGTCTGGTGCCCCTTTCTGGCGTTAAACGCCCAGAATGGGGCCATACTGGGCGTTAAACGCCCAACAGCTAACCTTACTGGCGTTTAAACGCCAGCGGGTTCTTTCTCCAGGGTGTGCTGTTTTTCTTTCTATTTTTCATTCTGTTTTTGCTTTTTTCATTGATTTTGTGACTTCTCATGATCATCAACCTACAAAAGACATAAAATAACAAGGAAAATAGATAAAAATATAACATTGGGTTGCCTCCCAACAAGCGCTTCTTTAATGTCAGTAGCTTGACAGTGGGCTCCCATGGAGCCTCAGAAATGCTCAGAGCTATGTTGGAACCTCCCAACACCAAACTTAGAGTTTGAATGTGGGGGTTCAACACCAAACTTAGAAGTTGGTTATGGCCTCCCAACACCAAACTTAGAGTTTGACTGTGGGGGCTCTGTTTGACTCTGTTTTGAGAGAAGCTCTTCATGCTTCCTCTCCATGGTAACAGAGGGGTATCCTTGGGCCTTAAACACCAAGGATTCTTCATTCACTTGAATGATCAACTCTCCTCTATCAACATCAATCACAGCCTTTGCTGTGGCTAGGAAGGGTCTGCCAAGGATGATGGATTCATCCATGCACTTCCCAGTCTCTAGGACTATGAAATCAGTAGGGATGTAATGGTCTTCAACTTTTACCAGAACATCCTCTACAAGTCCATGAGCTTGTTTTCTTGAGTTGTCTGCCATCTCTAGTGAGATTTTTGCAGCTTGCACCTCAAAGATCCCTAGCTTCTCCATTACAGAGAGAGGCATGAGGTTTACACTTGACCCTAAGTCACACAAGGCCTTCTTAAAGGTCATGGTGCCTATGGTACAAGGTAATGAAAACTTCCCAGGATCTTGTCTCTTTTGAGGCAGTTTCTGCCTAGACAAGTCATCCAGTTCTTTGGTGAGCAAAGGGGGTTCATCCTCCCAAGTCTCATTTCCAAATAACTTGTCATTTAGCTTCATGATTGCTCCAAGGTATTTAGCAACTTGCTCTTCAGTGACATACTCATCCTCTTCAGAGGAAGAATACTCATCAGAGCTCATGAATGGCAGAAGTAAGTCCAATGGAATCTCTATGGTCTCATTTTGAGCCTCAGATTCCCATGGTTCCTCATTGGGGAACTCATTGGAGGCCAGTGGACGTCCATTGAGGCCTTCCTCAGTGGCGTTCACTGCCTCTCTTTCCTCTCCAAATTCGGCCATGTTGATGGCTTTGCACTCTCCTTTTGGATTTTCTTCTGTATTGCTTGGGAGAGTACTAGGAGGGAGTTCAGTAATTTTCTTGCTCAGCTGACCCACTTGTGCCTCCAAGTTTCTAATGGAGGACCTTGTTTCAGTCATGAAACTTTGAGTGGTTTTGATTAGATCGGAGACCATGGTTGTTAAGTCAGAGTTATTCTGCTTAGAACTCTCTGTCTGTTGCTGAGAAGATGATGGAAAAGGCTTGCTATTGCTAAACCTGTTTCTTCCACCATTATTATTGTTGAAACCTTGTTGAGGTCTCTGTTGATCCTTCCATGAAAAATTTGGATGATTTCTCCATGAAGGATTATAGGTGTTTCCATAGGGTTCTCCCATGTAATTCACCTCTTCCATTGAAGGGTTCTCAGGATCATAAGCTTCTTCCTCAGATGAAGCTTCCTTAGTACTGCTTGGTGCATTTTGCATTCCAGACAGACTTTGAGAAATCATATTGACTTGTTGAGTCAATATTTTGTTCTGAGCCAATATGGCATTCAGAGTGTCAATCTCAAGAACTCCTTTCTTCTGACTAGTCCCATTGTTCACAGGATTCCTTTCAGAAGTGTACATGAATTGGTTATTTGCAACCATTTCAATCAGCTCTTGAGCTTCTGTAGGCGTCTTCTTCAGATGAAGAGAGCCTCCAGCAGAGCTATCCAAAGACATCTTGGATAGTTCAGAGAGACCATCAGAGAAAATACCTATGATGCTCCATTCAGAAAGCATATCAGAAGGACACTTTCTGATTAATTGTTTGTATCTTTCCCAAGCTTCATAGAGGGATTCTCCTTCCTTCTATCTGAAGGTTTGGACTTCCACTCTAAGCTTACTCAATTTTTGAGGTGGAAAGAACTTTGCCAAGAAGGCATTGACCAGCTTTTCCCAAGAGTCCAGGCTTTCTTTAGGTTGTGAGTCCAACCATGTCCTAGCTCTGTCTCTTACAGCAAAAGGGAATAGCATGAGTCTATAGACCTCAGGGTCAACCCCATTAGTCTTGACAGTGTCACAGATTTGCAAGAATTCAGCTAAAAACTGATGAGGATCTTCCAATGGAAGTCCATGGAACTTGCAATTCTGTTGCATTAGAGAAACTAATTGAGGCTTAAGCTCAAAGTTGTTTGCTCCAATGGCAGGGATAGAGATGCTTCTCCCATAGAAGTCGGGAGTAGGTGCAGTAAAGTCACCTAGCACCTTCCTTGCATTGTTGGCATTGTTGTTGTTTTCAGCTGCCATGAGTTCTTCTTCTTTGAAGATTTCTGTTAGGTCCTCTACAGAGAATTGTGCCTTAGCTTCTCTTAGCTTTCGCTTCAAGGTCCTTTCAAGTTCAGGATCAGCCTCAACAAGAATGCTTTTGTCTTTGCTCCTGCTCATAAGAAAGAGAAGAGAACAAGAAAATGTGGAATCCTCTATGTCACAGTATAGAGATTCCTTGAGGTGTCAGAGGAAAAGAAAATTAGAAGACAGAAGTAGAAAATTCGAACTTATCAAAGAAGATGGAGTTCGAATTTTGCATTAAGGAATAGTGTTAGTCCATAAATAGAAGGATGTGAGAAGAAGGGAAGTGATTTTCGAAAATTAAGTAAAAGATTTTGAAAACATTTTGAAAAACCTTAATTGATTTTCGAAAACTAAGAGTGAGAAAGAGGTAAAGTGACTTTTGAAAAAGATATTGAAATTAGAAATCAAAAAGATTTGATTGAAAGCTATTTTGGAAAAGATGTGGTTAAGAAGATATGATTATTTTTAAAAATATGTGATTGAGAAGATATGATTTGAAAAACATTTTAAAAAAAGATTTGATTTTGAAAATTAATGACTTGGCTATCAAGAAAAGATATGAAAAGGCAATCTACTTGAAATGTTGAATCAAATCATTAATTGATAGCAAGTATCCTTAAAAATGGAAAGAAATCAATTTTGAAAACATATGATTGAAAAGATATGATTTGAAAAAGATTTGATTTTGAAAAATTTTGAAAACTTGAAAAAAAATTGCATTGAAAACAAAATCTTCCCTCTTGTGCCATCCTGGCGTTAAACGCCCAGAATGGTGCACATTCTGGCATTTAACGCCCAAAATACTACCCTTTTGGGCGTTAAACGCCCAACCAGGTACCCTGGCTGGCGTTTAAACGCCAGTCTGTCCTTCTTCACTGGGCGTTTTGAACGCCCAGCTTTTCTGTGCAATTCCTCTGCAGTATGTTCTGAATCTTCAATTCTCTGTATTATTGACTTGAAAAGACACAAATTAAAAATAATTTTGGATTTTTAATAATCAAAATGCAACTAAAATCAAATAACAATGCATGCAAGACACCAAACTTAGCAGTTTGTATACTACTGACACTAATGAGAATGCATATGAGACACATAAATACTCAAGTCAAGAGAATTCAAAGATCAGAGTAAGAAATCATCAAGAATTACTTGAAGATCCTTAAGACACATGAATGCATGCACTTGACACCAAACTTAAAATGAGACACTAGACTCAAACATGCAATATTTTTTTGTTTTTATAATTTTGTAAAAATTTTTTGGATTTTCGAAAATTAAGTGGAAAAAGGTATCAAAATTCTTAATGAGAATTCCAGGAATCATGCAATGTTTAGTCTAAGACTCCGGTCCAGGAATTAGACATGGCTTCATAGCCAGCCAAGCTTTCAAAGAAAGCTTCGGTCCAAAACACTAGACATGGCCAATGGCCAGCCAAGCCTTAGCAGATCACTGCTCCAAAAGCAAGATTGATAGAAATCAACAAGCTCTTGTGATGATAAGTTGAAACCTCGGTCCAATGAAATTAGACATGGCTTCACAACCAGCCAGACTTCAATAAATCATCATGAAACTCTAGAATTCATCTTCAAGAATTCCGAAAGAAAAAAAATACCTAATCTAAGCAACAAGATGAACTTTCAGTTGTCCAAACTCAACAATCCCCGGCAACGGCGCCAAAAACTTGGTGCTGTTGCCGGATCAGAAATTTGGCACTGATGTTACCGGACCAAAAGCTTGCCGAAAACTCGAACAATCCCCGGCAACGGCGCCAAAAACTTGGTGCACGAAATTGTGATCACTACTTTTCACAAATCAATTAATCCCCGGTAATGAATCCAAAAACTTGGTATTCAGTACCATGGCATAAACACAACTTCGCAGAACTAACCAGCAAGTGTACTGAGTCGTCCAAGTAATAAACCTTACGCGAGTAAGGGTCGATCCCACAGAGATTGTTGGTATGAAGCAAGCTATGGTCACCTTGTAAATCTTAGTCAGGCAAACTCAAATGGGTATGGTGATATACGAATAAAACATAAAGATAAAGATAAAGATACTTATGTAATTCATTGGTAGGAATTTCAGATAAGCGTATGAAGATGCCTTCCCTTCCGTCTCTCTGCTTTCCTACTGTCTTCATCCAATCCTTCTTACTCCTTTCCATGGCAAGTTTAAGCAAGGGTTTCACCGTTGTCAGTGGCTACCTCCCATCCTCTCAGTGGAAATGTTCAACGCACCCTGTCACGGCACGGCTATCCATCTGTCGGTTCTCAATCAGGCCGGAATAGAATCCAGTGATTCTTTTGCGTCTGTCACTAACGCCCCGCCCTCAGGAGTTTGAAGCACGTCACAGTCATTCAATCATTGAATCCTACTCAGAATACCACAGACAAGGTTAGACCTTCCGGATTCTCTTGAATGCCGCCATCAGTTCTAGCCTATACCACGAAGACTCTGATCTCACGGAATGGCTGGCTCGTTTGTCAGGCGAGCACTCGGTTGTCAGGCGATCAACCATGCATCGTGTATCAGGAATCCAAGAGATATTCACCCAATCGAAGGTAGAACGGAGGTGGTTGTCAGTCACACGTTCATAGGTGAGAATGATGATGAGTGTCACGGATCATCACATTCATCAAGTTGAAGAACAAGTGATATCTTAGAACAAGAACAAGCGGAATTGAATAGAAGAACAATAGTAATTGCATTAATACTCGAGGTACAGCAGAGCTCCACACCTTAATCTATGGTGTGTAGAAACTCCACCGTTGAAAATACATAAGAACAAGGTCTAGGCATGGCCGTGAGGCCAGCCTCCCAATGATCTAAGAACTAGATGTCCAAAGATGATCCAGAGATCTCAAAGTGATCAAAAGATGAAAATACAATAGTAAAAGGTCCTATATATAGAGAACTAGTATCCTAGGGTTTACAGAGATAAGTAAATGACATAAAAATCCACTTCCGGGCCCACTTGGTGTGTGCTTGGGCTGAGCATTGAAGCATTTTCGTGTAGAGACTCTCCTTGGAGTTAAACGCCAGCTTTTATGCCAGTTTGGGCGTTTAACTCCCATTTTGGTACCAGTTCCGGCGTTTAACGCTGGAAATCTTGAGGGTGACTTTGAACGCCGGTTGGGGCCATCAAATCTTGAGCAAAGTATGAACTATCATATATTGCTGGAAAGCCCAGGATGTCTACTTTCCAACGCCGTTGAGAGCGCGCCAATTGGGCTTCTGAAGCTCTAGAAAATCCACTTCGAGTGCAGGGAGGTCAGAATCCAACAGCATCTGCAGTCCTTTTTAGTCTCTGAATCAGATTTTTGCTCAGGTCCCTCAATTTCAGCCAGAAAATACCTGAAATCACAGAAAAACACACAAACTCATAGTAATGTCCAGAAAAGTGAATTTTAACTAAAAACTAATAAAAATATACTAAAAACTAACTAGATCATACTAAAAACATACTAAAAACAATGCCAAAAAGCGTATAAATTATCCGCTCATCAGTTAACGTGGGAGCTAACATAAGAGGCAAGGGTGGTCGACAACGTTAGTGACACCCAACATTGTCACTAACGTTGGAAGCAACCACAAAACCCCAAGGAGCCACGTTAACTTTCACGTTAACTTAGTTAACGTGGAAAGCTAACGTTGATGAGTGAAAGATGAGCCAACATTAGTGACACTCAACATTGTCACTAACGTTGGGGATGGCTAAGAATGGCCACGTTAAAAGCCACGTTAACCTAGTTAACGTGGGACTCTAACGTGAGACATAGGGGCACACTGGAACGTTAGTGACAATGTTAAGTGTCACTAACGTTCTCAAAGGTTGGCAAGGCCACGTTAGAAGCCACGTTAACCTAGTTAACGTGGGCTCTAACGTGAGGCAAAGGGGTACATTGGAACGTTAGTGACAATGTTGAGTGTCACTAACATTCTCGAACTCATACTTTCACTAAAACGTTAACACCCCCAACGCCGTGAGCTAAAGTCTCGGCCCACTTCACACTTTCTCTCTGCAAGTAAAACCAATCCCAAATGAAGAAGAGAACTACTTCAAAGCTCAAGCAAGCAAGCCCACAATTGTCAAACAATCAAGGCTACAAGAAGCATCTAGAATAGGAATTTTCATTTAAGTGTAATTTGCTTTTAATTTCATTTTGTAATTTAGGAGAGCCTATATAAAGGCCTTAGTTTTTACATTCAAGGAATTCTGGAATGAGGGATTGACGAGGGGTCTTCGGACTCCCTCCCCTCACACACTTTTCTTTCTCTTTCTTTTCTTTGTAATTTTCATTTTTATGAATTTTGAAGTTTCAATTTCAGTTTTAATATTCATCTTTACTTTTATACACTTTCTTTCTTTTCTATTTTGTTAGAGCAATGACCAACTAACTCTTTTCATTGGGTTAGAGAGCTCTATTGTGATTCAACGGATTAAGTGTAGTTCTTATTCTTCTTCTTCTATCTTTTCTCTTGATTTTGCTTGAAAGATTTCGATCTTCATCCAATTGGGTAGTTATCTTGGAAAAGAAGCTATTCATACTTGGATCTCTTCTGAACCTTGGAAGAGGAATGAAGAGATCATGCTAGAAATGCTTTCTCATGTTGTACCAAATTGGGTTTGGAAGGATATGTGACTATAATCCTCCAACATTTCATTTGGGAATGCATGTGGTATTGATGTGTGGAAAACGATCCAACACAAAACTCACCGGCAAGTGTACCGGGTCGCATCAAGTAATAAAACTCACGGGAGTGAGGTCGATCCCACAGGGATTGAAGGATTGAGCAATTTTAGTTTAGTGGTTGATTTAGTCAAGCGAATCAAGTATTGGTTGAGTGATTTTGTAGCCAACAGTAAGTAAATAGCAGGAAAGGTAAAGGGAGAGGGAAGAATTGCAGAAATTAAAAAGAACTGAAAGTAAAGGTGCTGAATCTTAAAGAACAAGAAATTAAATGACTGAAACTTAAAGTGCAAGAAATATAAATTGCAGTAACTTAAAGTGCAAGAAATATAAATTGCTTGAATGGAAAAAGGGAGTTGAGGACTGGGAATTCAGAATTTAAGCAAGGGAAATTAAATTGCAGCAATTATCAAAGCAAGAGATGATTTGGAAGTAACTAGAATTCAAACAGCAAGGGAAATTAAATTACAACAGGGGTTCACAGAAGAACCAAAAGGAAAATGAGATCTCAGGGCTCCAGAGACTAGATAGCAGAGTCTAGATCTCAATTGCGTTCCCAGATCCAAGTTCACAAAGCAATTAACAAGAAATTAAAGATTGAAGCAGTAAAAGAAATTAGATTCAACTCAATTATGCAGAAGGGAAATTAAAGAGATCTTGAATGGAGATTGAGACAGAAATTCCTCAATTCTTCACACCCAAGACTCAAACAAGAAAACTAAAAAGTGCTCAAGCAAGAACGAGGAAGAAGAGAGATCAATTCCTCTTCCCAATTCTCTCAAATCTCAGTTCCTAGCTCTCAATGAAGTCTCAAAATTCAAAAATCAAAAGAAGGTTCCAAAGTCAAAAGTAAAAGAAAAAGCTCCTATTTACATCAAACTATTTCCTATTTATACACTTTCTATTCTTGGATTTTGGAATTTGGATGGGCTTTTGATTTGGTGAAGAAATGAATTAAATTGGATTTTTAATCCAATTTTCAGCCCATGAGAAAGTGGCTTCCAGGAGGCTGCCCTACCCTTGTGAAGGGCAGAGCAGGAAATGGTGCGTGCGGCTCATTGTGTGCGTGCTTGGTGTGTGTGATGCATCAAGATGCTGCCCTGCCCTTGTGGACGGCAAGGCAGAGTTGCCATGGTGCGCCAGATGCTGCCCGTGCGTGCTGCTGCTGGCCGAGACTCCCTTGGTGCGTGCCAATCTTGTGCGCTGGCCGTGCTCCACAAAATGCTGCCCTGCCCTTGCGGAGGGCAGGGCAATGTTACCAATGGTGAGGTTCCAAGTTCGAAACTTGGTGGAGGCACACGCTGCTTCTTTTTCTTTGGTTTTCTTGGCACCAAAGTAATGCTTAGTTCCTTGTTTCCTCATGGTGCCGTGTTCGATCCTGGGAGAATGAAAGCAAGCCGATTTTTGCTTAATTTTATTGTGCTTGAGCGCTACTCCTTTCCTCTTTGTCCTTGGGTTCGAAACCCATAGGAAGCATTATGAAGCAATTTCTTTTGAATTGTTCTTGGGTGAAGCCCGATATTGCTCTTGAGGAGGGCAGGGCAGAGTTTTTGCTCCCTTTGGTCCTTGGCATCAAATTGTGCTCTGCCTTGTTGTGGGCAGGGCAGTGTTGCTTTTCAAAGTTTGGCTCATTATGTTACTCTCCTGGAGGGCAGTGTGCTCTCCTGGAGGGCAGTGTAGCTTCCTCCCTTCCATGCGCCACACTTCTTATCTCTTGGCCACACTTCTTAAGCCACGTTTTTCTTCTTTTCTTCCCTTCTTCACCTACAAGAAACCAAAACAACCACTCAAAGTAACTCTAAATTCATAAGGTTTATAATTCATTAAAAATCAATTAATTCTTGCTCAAACCTCATGATTTAGCATCAATTTAATGGTAGTTGCTTGATTTAAAGAAGTTATGCATTTTCTTTCCAAATCACTTACTTAGGATGCAAGAAAGTGCATAAAGACTAATAAAACAAGTGAAATTAGCTTGAAAAATGGGTATATGATGACCTGTCATTACAACACCAAACTTAATTCTTGCTTGTCCCCAAGCAAGCATCAAAACTAAGAGAAAATGAAATGAACAAGAAGAGCAATTATATCCTTATTAGGCATGTAGCAGAACTTGATTTATGGAGTTTTTATGCAGATAATGACAACCCAAGTTATTGTTTGCTATTACATAATATACATTTTTCCTCAAAGGCTTACTAAACTTGCTGTTATAAGGTTTACTCTTTAATTACTCCCTTGCTAACTTTTCTTTTCTCATTTTGCTTAACAAGCTTATTATTCTTTGAAGGATCGGTGTCTAATGTTGCAGTAGTAGCCTTTGGCTTTATTTTTTACTCAACATCTTTCCACCACAGACACATGGCTCACTATTTCCTCCTAGGATCATTGATGCCCAGCATCTCTTTGGATAACTAAATGTTCTGTATCTAAGTTGCTCTTTATTGTGGACTTTCAATTGGTCATCCCAAATCAGTTGATCTAAGTGACCGGGTTTTGAAATACCCCTCAAAATTTACTTATCCAAGCATATCCTAGTACAAGAACACCACAGGCATGTGTCCTAGGGTCCAAGCTATTGGTGTCCAGCCTTTATTCTTTGTTTTTCTTGCCACATTGGCTTTTTCTTCTTCCTTTTCTTTCTGTTTTATTTTGTTCTCAAGGGATTTTTTTCTTTACTGATAAGAACCTTTATAACAGCAAGCTAGCTCACACTTCAATGAAAATGATACTATGCAGCAATTATTTCATGAGTTATGCATTTAATCAAACACATACACCACCATTAATTTCCATTCTAACTTATGCAACATTGGATATTTACTTTTCAATTCAAACAATTCTCTTTTATTCAAGCATATGGGAAACAAAACAAAATTCAGCTAGGTGATGGATGACAAGCAATATGCAGATTTAGCATTTCTCTAGCTATTTATTAAGTGACTAAAAAAAATTGCATGAAGTAAAAGAAATAAACAATGGAGGCATATCATGTTTCAGACATGCATCTCCTTATTAGAGACATGAAAGAGTAAGTATGAAAGAACTTTGCCACCTTCTAATGATTGTGGCTGCTGCTTGATTCTCCCTTTTTCTTCTTTCTCTTTCCTAGCTTGGAGTAGTCTCGGACTTCTTCACTAGGACATCTTCTATCCCAAACAGAATCCAAGAGCCCTGAGAGTCCAACTTCTTCCAATCTGTTAAGTGTTAGCTCCGTATAATGATGAGACCTTGCTTTTTGCTTGGCGTTAAATTCAAGGCATTGCTCAAATGGCTTGATCTGTGGATTGAGTGTTGGCAAATTGTGGGTCAAGTACTCCAACCTTGCTTGTATGTTTTCATCACTCTCCATTCTTTGCACATATCTAACTTCTTCCATGGTGTGATGAATATTCTTCCATTGGTACAGGTTGTGACTATATTCCCCTGCTTTAGCTTGACTAAAATACAGCTTATCATATGATTCTTTGAATTCTTTGTATTACTCCCCTTGTTCTTCAAGAATCTTTGTGTGAAATTCTTGCTGTTGAGTCATCATTTGTTGTTGCCAACTCTCTTGCCTCTCCTCTATTTGACGCTGCCAAGCTTCTCGTTCCTCTTTATCCCTCAAATATTGCTCCTGAAACTCTAGATGGGCTCTAGATATTGCTATTGGCGCCCTTGATTTTGCTCTTGTTGAGTTTGCATGAGTTGCTGAGATAGCTCTTCAATTGTTCTTTGTAGCTGGCTCATGTCTATGGCACCATGAACTTGACTTCGTCCTTCCTCTCTTTGTGATCTCCTTTGTCTGGGAGCTACCACCCCCTCTTGATCATCTTCTTCATTCATTCCTTCCATACTCTTCTTGGTGATTTGTTTCCCCTTTTTCACTTTTTCTGTGTCCTCATCTTCAAAGATCACTCCAGCTTTATTGCATAGCTTGAGGATGGTACTTGGATGTCCAAGACCACTTGATTTACTTGTGCTGTTAGCCATCTCTTGAATACTGTCGGCTATGAGTTGTGCGAGGTTGACTTCACCTCCATGTAGGATGCAGTATGTCAAGAGTGCTCGTTTGATTGTGACCCAAGAGGCGTTTCCAGTAGGGAGGATAGACCTCCTTACTATCTCATACCATCACTTGGCCACAGGAGTAAGATTTATTCTCCTCAAGTGGCTTGGAATTCCTTTTGAATCTCTTTCCCAGTCTGTATTTTCCGCACATAACCCTTGCAAGATCTCATCAAGATTGTTTTCCATCTGCAATCTGGTCTCATAACTAGGCTCTGCATAAGTTATGGTTCTCAACTTTAGGGCCCTAGTGATGGCTGCTGGACTGAAATTCACTTCAACTCCTCTGACATAACTTGTGTAGGGGGCACTATCTTTGTTCTCTTTTACAGCATTTGCATAGAACTCCCTGATGATGACAGCACTGATGTCAACGAGAGGAGCACATAAAAGTTCCCACCTTCTTTCTTTAGTGATTTGCCTCATGATGGGGTATTCCCCGTCCTTCAACTCAAGGCCCTTCTCATAAATAACATTCTTTGTCTTCATGAATCTATGATATCTCTCTTCATGGAACTGGGACCTAAATTTTCTTGTATCATATGATGGAGGCTCGGTCACCATTGGTTCCTTTCCTGGCCTTCTTTTTGAACTTGAGGCGGCCATTAGATTTGAAGTGAAAAGGAGGGAAAAATGGAAGTAAGAGAAGAATGTGTTGTGTTTGGGATGATGCTCGGTTTTGTTGTGCAAGAGAAAAGAATTGTTGGCTTTAGTTTTGGGAGTAGAGGAGATTATGGTTTACAAGTGAAAGTGGTTTGTATGAATGTATAAGCCATTTAGTGCTAACGGCTATTTATATGCCGGTTCTTCAAACTTTCTAACAAAACCAAAATAAATGAGGGGGGAGCTCATTGGTGATCATAAAGGGTTGAGATTGAGTTGAACATGTAGAGGGCTTATGGATTTGAATGGCTTGCATGCATTGTTAAGGCTTGACGAGGATCCTCTTCTCATTGGTTGCATGTATTTAGATGTTCGATGGTGCATGCATGCAGATTCTACTTCCCAAGGAGCACATTTCTCTAGGCACATGTGACCACTCCTCACTTAGCTTGTCCTAGCCGTGGCCCGTCCTTGTATTTGTCTCAATCTCTTCCTCCTAAATAAACCAAAACAGCTAGCCTTAGAACATTAATATACGTTGGCAAGTGATTTGCAATAAAGAAGAAAGTTGTTTTTTTTTTCATAAATGATCAATTGTGTCCCTTAATAAGAAATGCTAAAGGTTGGTGAACACCAAACTTATCTCTTACTAAGGGAATGGCTTAGCAATGCAGATAATTCTTCACAATTGATATATTTTATATTTCAAAATATAATGATGCATGATCCTTTTCTGTATGATTTTGATTCCATGAATAGGAAATGATCTTCTGAACAGTGTTACACATGCAGACACCAAACTTAGTGTTTGGTCATATGCTTCATCAAAAATGATTATGCATATGTTCTAAGAATAGCCCCCCTTCTTTTCAAAAACAAATATTGGGTGTGCCTTAAGGTACACCAAACTTAGAAGTCTGACTTATGCTCTAAAATAATGTATGCATTTATCAAGTATGAAAGTTCAAAATCATGCTCAGGTAATCATAGCTTATTGGATAAATGTAAAGACAGAAATCTTAAATCATGGGTTGCCTCCCATGAAGTGCTCTTTTATTGTCACTAGCTTGACATTGAACTCCCTTTAGGGCGGGTGATGCTGGTGATGTCTCAACATGTCCCCTCTCACTGTAAGCTTTCTCTGTGTGCCTTGATGCTCAATTTCAATGTGCTCAAGAGAAAGTACTTGGTTGACAGTGTAATGATCTTCTGTTCCCAGCTGTTGATATACTAGTTGCACCTTGTCACCTTTGGAAAATCCTTCAATTGGGATTTTCTTATTTTCCACCCTTTGTAAGCCTTCTTCTTGTTCTTCTTCCTTTTCCTTGTCAGTATTTCTTCCTTAACAGTGGCTTTAGTTGTGACATTTCCCTTATTGTTTATTATCCCAGCTTCTTTTTGAATTCCTTCTCCTCCTTGCACCTGCTTATCCTTCTGTTCTACTGTGTTGATGGTTGTTTGCCAGGGAAAACAGTCACTACTTGTTTTTGTCTCTTCATCATTTTGTGGTTCTGGGAACACCTTCAGGGTGATGCTTTCCTTATACATCCTGAGGGTTAGCTCTCCCTCCCCTACATCTATGATGGCTCTAGCAGTGGCTAAAAATGGTCGACCAAGTATTATGGAGTCATTCTCTTTGTCTGCTGAATCCAAGATCACAAAGTCTGTAGGAAAAATGAACTTGTCGACCTTAACTAAAAGGTTTTCAATCACTCCTTTGGGATGTACCACTGATTGATCCACCAGTTATAAGGACATTTGTGTTGGCTTCATTTTTCCTATGCCAAGCTTCTTTACTAAAGAGGATGGAATCAGATTTATGCTTGCTCCTAAGTCACACATCCCCTTGTCGATGAATAGATTTCCAATGGTGCAAGGTAGGAAGAAACTTCCTGGATCTTCAAGTTTGGGAGGGAGCCCCTTCCTGATTAGTGCACTGCATTCTTCAGTGAGCAGCACAGTCTCTTTCTCATTCCAACTCCTTTTCTTGTTGATGAGTTCTTTTAAGAATTTGGCATACAAGGGCATTTGTTCCAGTACCTCAGCCAAGGAAATGTTGATCTCTAACTTCTTGAAAGTCTCAAGAAATTTAGAAAAGTGTTGGTCCTTAGTCTCTTTGTGGAATCTTTGGGGATAAGGCAGTGGAGGTGTCAAGCTCTTCTCCACTTGATGTTGTCTTAGGTTTGGTTCTTCCATGAGCTGCTTTCCCTTCTTTAAATTTTGTGGTCTATCTTCTTTTTCTTGAGGTTGATTCTGAGGGTGCTTGCTTGCTGTTGCATCTTCATCATTGGCTGCCTCTTTTTCAACTTGTTTCTTGTCACTTCCCTTGGGTTTCTTGGTGGCTTCTTCATCTCTCAGCAGGATTTTTCCACTCCTTAACTGTATTGCCTTGCACTCCTCTTTTGGATTAGGAATGGTGTCACTTGGTAGTGAGCTTGATGGTTTTTCAACAGAAATCTACTTGGAGATTTGCCCAATCTGCCTCTCTAGGTTCTTCATGGAGGCTTCTTGGTTCTTTGTCGTCAATTCTTGGTTCTTCATCGTCTTCTCCATGAGCATCTCTAGATTAGTAATCCTCTGAGAGTCTTGTGGGATTGGTTGGTTTTGGGGTGTTGATGGATGATGGTAGGTGTTTTGGTTAGTTGGGTGGTTATTGGGTGGATAATGGTTAGAGTTGGGATAAGTGTTTTGTGGTTTTCTGTATATGTTTTGGTTAGTGTTTGGCTGGTTGTTGTGGTTTGTGTTTTTCCAATTGTTTTTAGTTGAGTTCTTTTGCCATGGCTGCTGAGTTTGATTGTGGTTGTCTCCCCATCTGAGGTTGGGATGGGTTTTCCTAGAGGAATTGTAAGTATCACCATAGACTTCAGATTCAGAATTTTGGTTGTTCATATAGTGCACTTGCTCTTGTTGTTGCTCCTCTTGAGTTTCTTCTTTTTGCACCCAAGTAGTTGATGATTGGCTTGTGGCACTCACTGATGCAACTTGAAGGCTGTCAATTCTCTTGGCCATCTGCTCAAACTGTTGTTGAATTTGCTGCTGCATCATTTTGTTCTGAGCTAGGATTGAATCAACTCCTTCCAACTCCATTACTCCTCTCCTTTGTGATGGTTGGCGTTGCCTTTGGTGAGCAAAGAAATGCTGGTTGTTGGCCACCATATCAATGAGATTTTGAGCTTCTTCTGTAGTTTTCATGAGTTGTAAGGAGCCTCCAGCTGAATGATCAAGTGCCTCTTGAGCCTTCAGAGTAAGTCCTTCATAGAAGTTCTGTAGCTTGTCCCACTCAGTGAACATCTCTGGTGGACATTTCCTTAGCAGTGCTTTATATCTTTCCCATGCTTCATATAAATTTTCAGCCTCCATTTGAGTGAATGTCTGCACCTCAGTCTTCAATCTTACGATCCTTTGAGGGGGATAAAATTTGGCAAGAAACTTGCTCACCAAATCATCCCAAGTGTTGATGCTCTCCTTTGGAAATGTTTCTAGCCATTGAGTGGCTTTGTCCCTGAGAGAGAATGGGAACAACAGCAGCTTGTATATGTCAAGGTGCACTCCATTGCTCTTAACTGTGTCACAGATCCTCAAGAAAGTGGATAGATGTTGTTTGGGGTCTTCCAATGGTCCTCCTCCAAAAGAACAGTTGTTTTGGACCAAAGTGATGAGTTGTGGCTTTAGTTCAAAGTTGTTTGCATTGACATTAGGAGTAAGAATGCTACTCCCACAGTGTCTAGCATTTGCAAATGTGTAGGAAGCCAGTACTCTTCTTTGTTGTGGGTTATTGTTAGCTCCTCCTTCTGGTTGATTGGGATTTGATGGATCTCCTTCCATCTCTTGGAATTCCTCCTCATATTCTTCCTCTCCAATGATGTTCTTCTCTCTTTCAGCTCTTCTTAATCTTCGAAGAGTTCTTTGGTTAATTTCAGAGAGGATAGGGGAAGATCTTCCTGTACCTGACATACAAACACACAACAAGAAACACACAGATCCAGAAAACCAGTGAAACTTCAATCTATTGCTAGAATGAAGTTTTAGTTAGTTTAAGCAAAAATTCAAACAGTTAGTGTGTTAGTCAAAAATTAAAGAAACAGAAAAGAAAAAAAGTGCTTGATCTAGACCTCCACTTCACTTAATCATTGTCAATCTATTTCAATCCCTGGCAACGGTGCCAAAAACTTGATGTGTGGAAAACGATCCAACACAAAACTCACCGGCAAGTGTACCGGGTCGCATCAAGTAATAAAACTCACGGGAGTGAGGTCGATCCCACAGGGATTGAAGGATTGAGCAATTTTAGTTTAGTGGTTGATTTAGTCAAGCGAATCAAGTATTGGTTGAGTGATTTTGTAGCCAACAGTAAGTAAATAGCAGGAAAGGTAAAGGGAGAGGGATGAATTGCAGAAATTAAAGAGAGCTGAAAGTAAAGGTGCTGAATCTTAAAGAACAAGAAATTAAATGACTGAAACTTAAAGTGCAAGAAATATAAATTGCTTGAATGGAAAAAGGGAGTTGAGGACTGGGAATTCAGAATTTAAGCAAGGGAAATTAAATTGCAGCAATTATCAAAGCAAGAGATGATTTGGAAGTAACTAGAATTCAAACAGCAAGGGAAATTAAATTGCAACAGGGGTTCACAGAAGAACCAAAAGGAAAATGAGATCTCAGGGCTCCGGAGACTAGATAGCAGAGTCTAGATCTCAATTGCGTTCCCAGATCCAAGTTCACAAAGCAATTAACAAGAAATTAAAGATTGAAGCAGTAAAAAAAATTGGATTCAACTCAATTATGCAGAAGGGAAATTAAAGATATCTTGAATGGAGATTGAGACAGAAATTCCTCAATTCTTCACACCCAAGACTCAAACAAGAAAAGTAAAAAGTGCTCAAGCAAGAACGAGGAAGAAGAGAGATCAATTCCCCTTCCCAATTCTCTCAAATCTCAGTTCCTAGCTCTCAATGAAGTCTCAAAATTCAAAAATCAAAAGAAGGTTCCAAAGTCAAAAGTAAAAGAAAAAGCTCCTATTTACATCAAACTATTTCCTATTTATACACTTTCTATTCTTGGAATTTGGAATTTGGATGGGCTTTTGATTTGGTGAAGAAATGAATTAAATTGGATTTTTAATCCAATTTTCAGCCCATGAGAAAGTGGCTTCCAGGAGGCTGCCCTGCCCTTGTGGAGGGCAGAGCAGGAAATGGTGCGTGCGGCTCATTGCGTGGGTGCTTGGTGTGTGTGATGCATCAGGATGCTGCCCTGCCCTCCACGAGGGCAGGGCAGAGTTTCCATGGTGTGCCAGATGCTGCCCGTGCGTGCTGCTGCTGGCCGAGACTCCCTTGGTGCGTGCCAATCTTGTGCGCTGGCCGTGCACCACAAAATGCTGCCCTGCCCTTGGGGAGGGCAGGGCAATGTTACCAATGGTGAGGTTCCAAGTTTGAAACTTGGTGGAGGCACACGCTGCTTCTTTTTCTTTGGTTTTCTTGGCACCAAAGTAATGCTTAGTTCCTTGTTTCCTCATGGTGCCGTGTTCGATCCTGGGAGAATGAAAGCAAGCCAATTTTTGCTTGATTTTATTGTGCTTGAGCGCTACTCCTTTCCTCTTTGTCCTTGGCTTCGAAACCCATAGGAAGCATTATGAAGCAATTTCTTTTGAATTGTTCTTGGGTGAAGCCCGATATTGCTCTTGAGGAGGGCATGGCAGAGTTTTTGCTCCCTTTGGTCCTTGGCATCAAATTGTGCTCTGCTCTTGTTGTGGGCAGGGCAGTGTTGCTTTTCAAAGTTTGGCTCATTATGTTGCTCTCCTGGAGGGCAGTGTGCTCTCCTGGAGGGCAGTGTAGCTTCCTCCCTTCCATGCGCCACACTTCTTATCTCTTGGTCACACTTCTTAAGCCACGTTTTTCTTCTTTTCTTCCCTTCTTCACCTACAAGAAACCAAAACAAACACTCAAAGTATCTCTAAATTCATAAGGTTTATAATTCATTAAAAAATCAATTAATTCTTGCTCAAACCTCATGATTTAGCATCAATTTAATGGTAGTTGCTTGATTTAAAGAAGTTATGCATTTTCATTCCAAATCACTTACTTAGGATGCAAGAAAGTGCATAAAGACTAATAAAACAAGTGAAATTAGCTTGAAAAATGGGTATATGATGACCTGTCATATATAATCAGTGACCATACTTCATCTCTTCTCATGAGCAATTGACCAAGGAATTTGCTATTGATCAAGATTTGAGAGATTGAATTACAAGTAATTGTAATTCGATCACTTAAGATTGCCAAGGAGATCAATGAATGATTGAGGAAGAGATGAGAATGAAATTAATCCGGAGGATTGCAATATCTCTTAATCCCAATGTTCATTTTATTTTTAGTTCTTACATTTACTTTTCTTGCCATTTTACTCCTATGCACTTTATTGCTTTCTTTACTTTTCTGCCATTTACATTCCCTTGTTACCTATCACTCCAATATGATTCGTCTAACTAGGATAATCAATTAACCATTGATTGCTTAATCCGTTAATCTCTGTGGGATTCGACCTCACTCTATTGTGAGTTTTACTTGACGACAATTTGGTAGACTTGCCGAAGGGAGATTTGTTGAGAAACATGCTTCCACCTGCATCAGAAACTAAGTTGGCAACGTGCTAGTGTGTGTTCAGCAGAGTTGGCAGCTTGACCTCCCCCTTTTTAAGGATGCATAACTTGAACCACAGAGATCCAATTGACATGCTTCCAATTGTGTTGAGAAGCTGACATCTAGAGCTTTCCAACGATATATAATAGTCCATAATGTGGCATGAAATTGAAGCTCAAATTCGAGAGAACTTTAAGCCCCAAAAACAAGGAAATGAAGTTGGAGCAGAGGATGGGCGTTGTCTCTGGCGTGTTTGCCAATAACGTGGGCAACAACGCCCATCAAGCCAAGTTTCTAAGAGCCTAGCGTTGTTGCTGGCGTGTTTGCCAGTAACGTGGGCAACAACGCCCAAGCCAAGAAGAAAAGAGAGTCTGGCGTTGTTGCTGGCGTGTTTGCTAGCAACATGGGCAACAACGCCCAGGCAGCTTGATGTTGCTCTCTTCAAGGGTGTATATCTTGAGCTAGAAAACTCCAAATGAGGTGAACTTAGTGGCATTGGAAAGTATACATCAAGAGCTTTCCAACCATATATCATAGTGAGGTATTCAAGTTCATTTGAAGGTTCAAAAGCCAGCTTCATTTAGAGCCTCAAAAACCTAGGCATTGCCATGGGCGTTATCATGGGCGTGTTCACCAAAAACGCCCAGCCCAGGCAGCCTGACCATACCTTTTTCAAAGCAGCATAACTTGAGCTATAGAGATCAAATTGAGGTGCTTCTAGTTGCGTTGGAAAGCTGACATTTAGAGATTTCCAGCCATGTATAATAGTCCATAGTGAAGCACAAAATTGAAGCTCAAACAAGAGGCAACTTTGGGCACCAAAAATTGAATTCAGAAAAGGCCAAGTGTTTAGCAACAACATGGGATGGCAACGCCCAAGCACCAAGCCTGGTGCCTAGGAAATTCCTTGCACGTTGCCAACGTTCATAAAGCTGGTGTTTTTGGCAACAACGCCCAGATGGGCCAGAATTGATGAGAAATCGCTCTTGTTCTCTCCACCACTTTCAAAGGGGAATTCTTCCTTCATTGGACCAGGAACTTAACCATGGAAAAGCCCACATTGCCAACCCAATTAAGGACCTCCAAATGAGTCTTAGGAGTAGTATAAATAGAGTTAAATTTTGTACTTGGGGGACCCTTCTTCCACTTTTTAGACCCTTCTTCCACTTTTTAGAGACTTTTACTTTTACTTTGACTCGGGGATCATTCTTCACTTTGGGGAGGATACCCGAAAGCTATTTTGTTTTTCTTGCAACTTTCAATTTTCAGTTTTCTAAGAACTTCTTCTTCTTCATTCTTCATTTTCTTTACTACTAAATTTTAATGTTTACTTTTACAATTGTTGTTGAATTTAGAGCTATGATTCACTAAACCCCACTTTCATTAGGGGGAGGAGCTCTGTTTATTTGAATGGGTTGACAACTATTCTTTTCCTTCTCAATTCAAGTGGTTCATCTAAGAGGAGACTCTTGTTCTTCACAGATTCAATTACATTCGAGAGAAGGATTGAATCTACATGAATTGTATGGTGAACTTGAGAAAGAATCCATATAACTCAGTTTAGAGTTATCCTTTCATGATTTCTTTGATCAATACACTTTGGGTTGGTATGTGAGATGTAACCTCCCTTAGTTGAGATCCTGGAAGTTGTGTGGCTTGGATTAGAAATTGAACTTCACCTCTTCTCATGACCAATTAGATCACGAGAGTGGCAATTGATTGTGTTGAGAGAAATTGAATTGCCAAGAGATTGTGATTCAATTATTCACAATCCGCCATGGATCTATACCCATGATTGAGAATGAGATAAGCAAAGTCAATTCATGACAATTTACACCTCTGATCCCTAATGATCTCTCCATCATTAATTCTCATCTCTTTTGTTCTTTAGTTCTTTGAATACCCACTACCCAATTCCCTTCTACATTCTTGCAATTTATCATTCTTGCCATTTACATTCTGTTTTATATTGCAATTTACCTTTCTATTCTCTAAAATTTTGCAATCTTTAATTTCTTGCAATTTATTTTCAATGTCATTTAAGTTTCTTGCCTTTTAAGTTGCAGTTATTTACTCTCATTTTCCTTCCTTATTCTAGTTCTTTAAATTCCTTGTCATTTAACTTTCCGCATTTACATTCAAAAATTAAATCTCATGAATCCAAAACCATGTTTGCTTGACTAAATATACCATTTAACTAAAGTTACTTAATCTACCAATCTCCGTGGGATCGACCTCACTCTTAGTGAGTTTTATTACTTGATACGACCCGGTATACTTGCCGGTTGTACGTGAAATCTAATTTTCGCGTATCAGTAGGGTTAGTTGGCCTCATGTCTTCTCGCAATAACATTGTAGAGATGTCTTCCAGAGTTTCTGAGGGGATGTTTGATTGGCTAGACTCCCTTGTTTTGTAGTGTGTTTCTGTTGTGGATGCTGAGTTTTGCACAGAGCTGAGGAAGCGCCATATGATTTGTGGTAACAATGCCCGTGAGGAGGATTACGAGCTTGTTGCTCCTGATTCTGATGAGAGAGTTTGTTTTCCGACTTCTATTGAGAGGGAGCGTCCCTTCTTCTATGCCTATGAATACTTCTTAAGCCAGTTGAACGTTACTTTTCCTTTTACTGCTTTTGAGATTGACCTGTTGTGGTCATGTAATATTGCCCCATCCCAGCTTCACCCTAATTCCTGGGGTTTTATTAAAATTTTTCAACTTCTCTGCCATGAATTAGATGTAACACCTTCCCAGACTCTTTTCCTTTATTTGTTTGTTTTCGCCAAGCCTGGCGGTTCTTCAAAAAAGAAAGCTTCCTGGGTCTCCTTCAGGTCTGCCCAGGGCCATAAAGTTTTTGCATCTTTAAAGGACTTCAAGAATTACATCTTTAAGGTTTGTGCTGTCGAGGTGGCCCGCCCCTTTTTTCTTGATGAATATGATGAGCCTTATTTCCCTCTAGAGTGGCAGAGGGATGTGAGAGTGTCTCGTTATACCTGGGAGATGCTTGATGATGTTGAGTGTGCCTTTGTTATTGTTCTAGAGGATCTATGGGGGAAACCACCCCATCTTGATACAAAAAGGTTTTTGAATGACCCATCCTTGGTTCGGACTATTTTGGGTACTTGTCTGACTTGTCTCTTATACTTGTTTCTTAATTTTTTCTTCCTCTTGTTTGTGACCGTAACTTTTTGTTGTGGCTATTTCTGTATTTGTAGAGATGTCAAAGAACAACGACTCCATGAAGGCTTTTAAAAGGGCAAAGAAAGCAACTGCTACTCTGAACATTTCGGCCAAAGTGGCCGGCGAGTGATCTTCTCAGATCCCAGTGAAGCCTCCTGTGCCGAGTTGTCTCGGGCCGAGGAAAGTAATTCCTACTCCTCGGTTTAATCAGGTCGATCCTCCACAGACTTCTACCGTTGCTTCTGGTGTCCCTCCCTTGAAAAAGCAAAAAACATCTGAGCCTTTTAACCTGGATGCCCCGTACTTTGATGCTATCAAGTTTGTTGACCAGCAAATTGCCCCCTATGGTGGGCTTTCCATGGACGACGTATCTCTTCTTCAACATCTGGATTTTATCACCAAAAGTAGTGTGAAGATGGCTCATATGGGTGCGGCTATTTTCCGAACAGTTCAGGGGATTCCGATTCATGCCACAAAATCCTTCATGGAGGAGGCCAAGTCAGAATTTGATCGGATCAACGGTCTAAAGGATGAGTTGGAGGTGAAGCTGGCGAAGGTGGAGAAGGAGCTGGAGGGTGAGAAGGCCAGGCCAGCTCTATTGCCCTGGCTGCTTCTTTGAAGTTGGCTGAGGACATGGCTCTGAAGCATAAGGATAGCTATGTCTCAGCTTATAGGGAATTAATGCATCTCCGGGATGATTTGGAAGCTGCTCAGATTAATTATGCCGAGCTTTAGGGTCACCTTGTGGGCAGCGTAACTGCTGCCTCCGAGAACCTGATGGAGCAGTTCCGGATTGTTGCTCCCGATGCCGACTTGACTCTCGTCAGCCTGGACAATATTGTGAGGGATGGTAAGATTGTCCCTGATGACCAGGATGATGATGATGCTGACCCTCCCCCAGTGCCTTCTCTTAAAGTGTCGACCTCCTCGGTTCCTCCCGTTACGTCCGATCCGGATTGCCAGATTCTGAACCGGGATGATGGAACTGTAGATGCTGTGTCTATTTAGACTTGCCCTCCTTCTCCCCGTACTGATGCTGCCGGGAAGGCTCCAGATCTTGGTTGACCTCCTTTTTTAAGTATTTGTGTAAATAGCCCGGTTTGTGGGCTTTGAACTCTTTTCTTGTAAATGATGTTTTGTTGACTGTTGATACTCCAGTTGCTAGTTTTAGCAACTTTATTTTGAAAAACAAAATGGTTTCACTGGCTCTTGGGGTTGGCTTTCAAGCGACCTATTGAGTCTTTGTTTTATGATAACTGTGATATGCTGGCTTGCAGCTTTCTTTATCATTTACCTGGGATTTTCAGAGTTGTTTTTTATCCATCCTCTTTTGATTGCTTTTGTGGCAAGGTCAAGGTCTATCGGGTCGAATTATCTCCCCTCTGTTGGTTGATCTTCTCAATTGATCTTTTTCGAGCAACCCCTTGGGATTACTTTTTATAACTTTTTGTAGCTTCAGTTCGATTTCTTCATGTCGGCCCCGTTTCGTTACTAGGTGATCCTTTTTTCTTAGATCTTGTTCAGATCTTTTTTGAGGTTTTGCCTTTTGTAACTTTATCTTTTTCGGGCCGACTTCGTCATACCAGACTTTTTTGACTTTTTGATAATCCTCTTTTTTGGACCGTGTTCAGGTCTCTTTCAGGGATTATTTTGTTTTGTATGAGACCGACTTCGTTGGGTCGATTTCTTCTAATTTGTTTTTTGTGATCCTCTTTCTTGGACCTTTGTTAGGTCTCTTTCAGGGATTACTTTTACAACTTGTCTTGTAGGAGACCGACTTCGTTAAGTCGATCTCTTCTAAGTTGTTTTTGTAATCCTCTTTCTTGGACCTTTGTTAGGTCTCTTTCAGGGATTACTTTTACAACTTGTCTTTGTAGGAGACCGACTTCGTTAGGTCGATCTCTTCTAAGTTGTTTTTGTAATCCTCTTTCTTGGACCTTTGTTAGGTCTCTTTCAGGGATTACTTTTACAACTTGTCTTGTAGGAGAACGACTTCGTTAGGTCGATCTCTTCTAAGTTGTTTTTGTAATCCTCTTTCTTGGACCTTTGTTAGGTCTCTTTTAGGGATTACTTTTACAACTTGTCTTTGTAGGAGACCGACTTCGTTAGGTCGATCTCTTCTAAGTTGTTTTTGTAATTCTCTATCTTGGACCTTTGTTAGGTCTCTTTCAGGGATTACTTTTATAACTTGTCTTTGTAGGAGATCGACTTTGTTAGGTCGATCTCTTCTAAGTTGTTTTTGTAATCCTCTTTCTTGGACCTTTGTTAGGTCTCTTTCAGGGATTACTTTTACAACTTGTCTTTGTAGGAGACCGACTTCGTTAGGTCGATCTCTTCTAAGTTATAGCAATTCCTCTTTAATAGGGTTGGCCAAACCTTTTTCCAGGGATTTGCTGATAACTTGGATTGACTTGGTCCGGCTTTTTAGTGTCGGACAGTCTTTTTAAGTTATTATATAGCAATCCATAAGACCTCGTCAGGTTCTTTTTCGGATCACTTTTGATAACTTCTTTCATTATTTTGTGTTCATCTTTTGCCGATTTGTAGATGGTGGTTTCTGTCCTGGTTTAATCGACCTTTAGGTGAATCGCGTTTTCACCTTTGTCAGTCGATCATTCCTATCGAGATCGTATAGTGAATCTGTTCTTCACTTTCTGTTCGATCCGTTGCTTTATAATCAGGCGATGAATGCTTCAGATTAATGCATCTTGGGAACTTGTAGAATATCTGAAATGTATTTTATTTAAAGAAAAGTGCAAATATATACAGGTGGGAGTTTTTCATACCCTTAAGTCGGATTAAATCTCAATCTTGACGCCTCATTAAAAAACCTTTTCAGGAAAAAGAGTGCATCTTGTGATGAGACCTTTATCTAACTATAGTACCTTCTTAGATTACAGGTGTGCCATGATCTGGGGAGTTCTCATCCCTCGAGTTCGGACAGTCTGTAGTAGCCCTTCCCAAGTACTTCTGTGACTCAGTAAGGTCCTTTCCAGTTAGCTGCCAGCTTTTCTTCTCCGGGTCGAGTTGTTCCGATATCATTTCGGATTAAGATGAGATTATTCTCAGCGAAACCTCTTGGCACTACCTTTTGATTATATCTGGAAGCTATTCGCCGCTTTAGTGCTTCTTCTCTGATCCGATCTCTCTCTTGGATTTCCGGAAGTAGGTCGAGCTCTTCTCTTTGAAGTTGAGAGTTGGTTTGTTCATTGTAGTGGATTACTCGGGAAGACTCTTCCTCAACATCTATTGCAATCATTGCCTCCACTCCGTATGTTAATCGAAATGGTGATTCATTCGTAGTGGAATGTGGAGTTGTTCGATACGCCCACAGGACTTGTGGAAGTTCCTCGGCCCAAGCTCCCTTTGCTTCTTGTAGTCTCCGTTTCAGTCCAGCCAATATGACTTTGTTGGCTGCTTCGGTTTGTCCATTGGCTTGGGGATGTTTGACGAAGGTGAACTAGTGTTTTATGTTCAAGTCGGCTACTAGTTTTCTGAAGCCTGCATCTGTGAATTAGGTGCCATTATCCGTGGTGATGGAATATGGGACCTCGAACATTGTGATGATGTTCCTATATAGAAATTTCCGACTTCTATGAGTGGTGGCGATGGCTAGGGGTTCTGCCTCGATCTATTTTGTGAAGTAGTCTACCCCTACTATGAGGAACTTGACTTGTCCCGATCCTTGGGGAAAGGGTCCGAGAAGATTGAGTTCCCACTTTGCAAATGGCCAGGGTGAGGTTACGCTGATGAGCTTTTCCAGTGGGGCGATGTGAAAGTTGGCATGCTTTTGACATGGTGGACATGTCTTTACAAATTCGGTAGCTTTCTTTTGTAGAGTTGGCCAATAGAATCCCGCCCGGAGTACCTTTTTGGTGAGAGCTTGCGCTCCGAGATGATTGCCATAAATGCCGATGTGTACTTCCTCCAAGACTTCCTTTGTATTGGAGATCGGTACGCATTTTAACAATGGTGTTGAGATCCCTCTATTGTATAGGGTGTTGTTTATGATAGTGTAGTATTGTGCCTCCCTTTTTAACCTCTTTTCCTCCTTTTTATCTGTGGGGAGTGCTTCTGTTTTGAGGTAGTTAATTATGGGGTCATCCATCCTTGATCCCGACCTGTTATGGCTAGGATTTTTTCTTCTTCCGATATTGACGGGTTCTGCAGTATTTCCTGGATGAGGCTTCTATTGTTGCCCCCTGGTTTGGTGCTGGCTAGTTTTGAGAGTGCGTCAGCTCGGGCATTTTGCTCGCGGTGTATGTGGCAGATCCTATATTCCCCGAGTTGTCCGAGCTGTTCTTTCATTTTATCCAAATATTTTTTCATGGTAGGATCTTGGGCTTGGTAGCTTCCCATTATTTGCGAGGTAACGACTTGTGAGTCGCAGTAGATGTTGAGTTTCTGAGCTCTAACTTCCCTAGCCAGCTTCAAACTAGCTAACAACGCTTCATGTTCTGCCTGGTTGTTTGAGGTCGGGAATCCGAATTTCAGGGAAAGCTCAAGTTGGGTTCCTTGGTTGCTTTTGATTATCACACCTGCACCGCTTCCAGTTTTATTCGAGGAACCGTCCACGTATATGTTCCACTCTATGGGGATTTCCATGGTGTCTGTGAATTCTGCGATGAAGTCGGCTAGGTATTGTGATTTGATGGCTGTCCGCGCCTCGTATTGGAGGTCGAACTCAGACAACTCGATTGCCCACTGTAGGATTCTTCCTGCTAGATCTGTTTTCTGCAATATCCCTTTTATGGGCTGGTTGGTCCGAACTTTAATGGTGTGCGCTTGAAAGTATGGGCGAAGTTGTCGGGATGCAAGTATCAGAGCTTAGGCAAACTTCTCTATTTTCTGGAAGTTCAGCTCTGATCCCTGTAGTGCTTTACTAATAAAGTAGACGGGTTGTTGTCCCCCTTCATCTTCTCTAATTAGTGCTGAGGCTATTGCCCGACTTCCTACTGCGAGGTATAGTATGAGTGGTTCTCCCTCTTGTGGTCGAGATAGGATGGGGGGCTGTCCCAAGAATTCTTTGAAGTCTCGGAAGGCTTGTTCACATTCCGTTGTCCACTCGAAGTTCTTTCCCTTCCTTAAGATAGCGTAGAAGGGGAGGGATCTTATTGCTGACCCTGTAGGAATCTGGACAAGGCCGCCAATCTCCCATTGAGTTGTTGCACCTCCTTGACGCAGGTTGGGCTTTTCATGTTAAGTATGACATAACATTTATCTTGATCTGCCTCGATTCCTCTTTGTGTGATCATAAAGCCCAAGAATTTACCTGCTTCCACTGCGAATGTGCATTTAGCTGGGTTAAGTCGCATGTCGTGCTTCCGTATGGTGTCGAACACTTGAACTAAGGTCGGTTAGTAATGTCTATTCACTTTGTGTCTTTATCAACATGTCATCCACATAGACCTCCATGATTTTTCCGATGTGGTCTGAGAAGACTTTATTCATTAGCCTTTGATAAGTGGCTCCCGCGTTCATAAGGCTGAAAGGCATTACGATGTAGCAATAATTTGCTTTTGGTGTGAGAAACGAGGTTTTTTCTTGATCTGGTGGATACATTGGGATCTGGTTGTACCCTGAGTATGCGTCCATGAACGAGAGATACTTATATCCTGATGAGGCATCTACTAGAGCGTCGATGCTTGGGAGTGGATAAGGGTCTTTTGGGCAGGCTTTGTTGAGGTGGGTGTAGTCGGTACACATTCGCCACTTCCCATTTGACTTTCTCACCAAGACGACGTTTGCTAGCCATAGTGGGTATTTAACTTCTCTTATGAACCCTGCCTCTAGTAGTGCTTGTACTTGTTCTTCTACAGCTTGAGACCGTTCTGGCCCAAGTTTTCTTCGTCTTTGTTGTACCGGCCGGGATTCCGGGTAGACTGCCAACCTGTGGCTCATTAGTTCGGGATCTATGCCTGGCATGTCGGCAGCTTTCCATGCGAAGAGATCAACATTATCTCGTAGGAACCGTATTAGTGATTCCTTTGCGTCTCCTTTCAGGATTGTGCCAATATTAGTTGTTTTATCCGAGGTATCTCCGATCTGGACTCTTTCTATTTCTCCTTCGAGTCGTGGGTGGAGTTCTGCTCGTCTCTAAACTCTGCCGAGTTCGATTATGTGGAACTCTCCTCCTTCACCTCGGAGGTTTAGACTTTCGTTATAACAGCAATGCGCCATCTTTTGATATGCTTTTATTGTAGCTATCCCTTCTATAGTTGGGAATTTCATACATAGATGTGGAGTTGAAACTATTGCGCCGAGTTGATTTAATATTGTCCGACCTATTAATGCATTGTAGGCTGAGCTTACGTCGACCACGATATAGTCTATCTTGAGTGTTCTGGATTGGTTCCCCTTTCCGAAGGTCGTATGTAACGATATGTATCCCAGTGGCTTTACTGGGGTATCCCCAAGTCTGAACAGGCTGTTCGGGTATGCTCTTAGCTCTTTTTCTTCTAAGCCGAGCTTGTCGAAGGCGGTTTTGAATAAGATGTCGGCAGAGCTTCCTTGGTCAATTAGTGTACGGTGGAGGTTGGCATTTGCCAATATGATTGTGATGACCATGGGGTCGTCGTGTCCTGAGATAATTCTGGATGCATCTTCTTTGGTGAATGTGATTGCTGGGATGTCTGGCGCCTCCTTCTTTCCTTTAACATGGTATACTTCTTTGAGGTGTCACTTGTGGGATGATTTGGAGATTCCTCCTCCAGCAAATCTGCCGTGTATCACGTGGATGTGTCTCTCTGGTGTGCGGGGTGATCGTTCAGACTGTCCGACATCTTCATCCCTTCTTCTTTTTCTTGGTTCTTCGTCCCGATTGGCCAAGAACCGATCTAGTTTTCCTTCCCTTACTAATTTCTCTATGACGTTTTCAAGTCAAAGCATTCGTTGGTGGAATGTCCTCGGACTCGGTGATACTTAAAGTGTTCATTCCTATTTCCTCCTCCCCTTTTGCCTTTGAGTGGCCGAGCTGGGGGTATTTTTTCCGTATGGCAGACTTCTTTGTAAACGTCTACCAAGGATACCCTAAGAGGGGTGTAGTTATGATATTTTTTTATTTTCTCCCCAGAGCGATCTTCTTTCTTCTTGGATTCTTTATCTTTATCTCGGTAGGCAGAACCGAACTTCGAGGCTTCCCCAAGTTGAGAATTCTCCTCTATGTTAATGTACTTCTGCGCCCGTTCTTGTACTACGTCTATGGATGCTGGGGACTTCTTTGATATAAATTGGCTAAATGGTCCTTCTCATAGGCCGTTTATGAGGCCCATGATGGTAGCTTCTGTTGGTAGACTTTGTATGTCCATGCATGTTTTGTTGAATCTTTCCATGTAGTTACGAAGACTCTCCCGATCTCCTTGCTTGATTCCTAGTAGGCTGGGTGCGTGTTTAGCTTTGTCCTTTTGTATGGAAAATCTGGCCAGGAACTTTTTGGCCAGGTCGTCAAAACTCGAGATGGATTTTGGAGGTAGGTTGTCGAACCATCTAATGGCTGTCTTGGTAAGAGTTGCTGGAAAGGCTTTGCAGCGAACTGCATCTGAGGCATCAGTGAGGTACATCCTACTTCTGAAGTTGCTGAGATGGTGGTTGGGGTCCAAGGTGCCGTCATACAAAGTCATATCCGGAAGTTTGAAATCTTTTGGAATTTTGGTCTTCATAATTTCCCTGGTGAATGGATCTTGATCTTTGTGAGAGCTATCCTCTGGGGTGGATCGAGTAGCTTTAGTTTTGAGATCAGCCTCGAGTTTCATAAGCTTATCTTCTAATTCTCGGTGCCGTCTTATCTCCCGATGTAGATCCTTTTCTTTTTCGCGTTGATGTTGGGCTTCTTTCTCAAGTTGCTTTAATCGATCTTGAAGTGCTTCTATCACACCCGGATTTGATGAATTTTTGTCTCCATTGGATTCTGGAGTATCTTTAAGTATAGCATCCATGTTCTTGTGCGGCGTTCTATCTTCCAAACCTAAGTCGTGGTCGTTGTCATGGTTGTCCGCCATGGTGTTGGGATGACTTCCAGGTTCCCCGGCAACGGCGCCAATGTTCTGAGGGTTACCTAAAACTGTAGGTCGATCTCGGTTGAGATCTTCTGTGTTGGTCGGAGCCGACGTGTCTGGCAGGTGTATAGCGGCCGGAGCTGATGTGTCTGACTTGTGGAACTGAAAGTGCTGCTGGTCCTTCATCCCTAGAGGGTGGGGGGTACCTGCAAGAGACTCCGATGCTTAAGTTAGCAAGGGTATTAAGCATGTATTGAGTAGGATCAGAATATGAGTTATACCTGGGTGCTCCAGTGTATTTATAATGGTGAGATGTGGCCTCCTGTGGATAAGATAAGTTAGTTATCTTATCTTATCTTTATCTTATCTTCAAGTGAGGTCATCTTATCTTCAAGGGAACCGTCCCTCTCTTGTAGGCTTGGGCTACCTTAGTATCGGGGCGTGTTCCTCTATTTGGGCCCTTTGTTAGGGCTTTCTCGTGACTTGGCCGAGCTCTTTGAGAAGAGGTTGGATTGTCCTGACCTGAAGAGGTCGGTCGCTTTGTCTGTAGAACATCCTGGGTTAGACAACTCGACCCAGGATATGAACACCAATCATTCTAAATTTCAAAGGATAAAGTGAGATGCCAAAACTGTTTGGAAGCAAAAGCTACTAGCCCCGCTAATCTAATTAGATTCTGAGCTTCACTTAAAACTCTGAGATATTATTGCTTCTTGATTTCTTTTTATCCTATTTTATTTATCTAGTTGCTTGAGGACAAGCAACAGTTTAAGTTTGGTGTTGTGATGAGCGGATATTTTATACGCTTTTTGGGGGTAATTTCATATAGATTTTAGCATGTTTTAATTAGTTTTTAATAGAATTTTATTAGTTTTTAAGCAAAAATTATATTTCTGGACTTTACTATGAGTTTGTATGTTTTTCTGTGATTTCAGGTATTTTCTGGCTGAAATTGAGAGAGCTGAGCAAAAATCTGATTTAGGCTAAAAAAAGACTGCTTATGTTGTTAGATTCTGACCTCCCTACAGGAGTCCAATTGGCGGGCTCTCAATTGGGTTGGAAAGTAGACATCCAGGGCTTTCCAGCAATATATAATAGTTTATACTTTGTACGAAGATAGATGATGTAAACTGGCGTTCAACGCCAGTTCCATGTTGCAGTCTGGCGTCCAGCGCCAGAAACAGGTTACAAGTTGGAGTTCAACGCCAAAAACACGTTACAACCTGGCGTTCAACTCCAGAAACAGCCCAGGCACGTGAGAAGCTTAAGTCTCAGCCCCAGCGCACACCAAGTGGGCGCCAGAAGTGGATTTCTGCACCAATTATCTTAGTTTACTCATTTTCTGGAAACCTAGGTTACTAGTTTAGTATTTAAACAACTTTTAGAAACTTATTTTGTATCTCATGACATTTTTAGATCTGAATTTTATACTCTTTGACGGCATGAGTCTTTAAACTCCATTGTTGGGGGTGAGGAGCTCTACAGCGTCTCGATGAATTAATGCAATTATTTCCGTTTTCCATTCAAACACGCTTGTTCCTATCTAAGATGTTCATTCGCGCTTCACTATGAAGAAGGTGATGATCCGTGACACTCATCACCTTCCTCAATCCATGAACGTGTGCCTGACAACCACCTCCATTCTACATCAGATTGAATGAGTATCTCTTAGATTTCTTAATCAGAATCTTCGTGGTATAAGCTAGAATTGATGGCGGCATTTATGAGAATCCGGAAAGTCTAAACCTTGTCTGTGGTATTCCGAGTAGGATTCAAGGATTGAATGGCTGTGACGAGCTTCAAACTCGCGATTGTTGGGCGTGGTGACAGACGCAAAAGGATCAACGGTACCTATTCCGACATGATCGAGAACCAACAGATGATTAACCGTGCTGTGATAGAGCATTTGGACCATTTTCATTGAGAGGATGGGAAGTAGCCATTGACAATGGTGACACCCTACATACAGCTTGCCATAGGAGGAACCATGCATGAGGGAAGAGGAATACAAGAGAAAAGCTAAAATTCAGAGGACAAAGCATCTCCAAAACTCCAACATATTCTCCATTATTGCACAATAAGTATTTATTTTATGCCCTTTTTACTTTATACGAAACTAAAGAACCCCATTGGTATCCTGACTAAGAATAATAAAATAACCATAGCTTGCTTCAAGCCAACAATCTCCGTGGGATTCAACCCTTACTCACTGATAGGAGAAATTGTGATTCGTACTCTTTATTGTTGTATGGAATTAATTCCCCGATAATGGCTCAAAAAACTTGGTGCTCAATATCATGGTGTCTAAAATTTAATTCACAACTTCACACAACTAACCAGCAAGTGCACTGGGTCGTCCAAGTAATACCTTACGTGAGTAAGGGTCGATCCCACGAAGATTGTTGGTATGAAGCAAGCTATGGTCATCTTTTAAATCCCAGTCAGGCGGATTTAACTAATTTAAGAGATTATTGGTTTAAATATGATTAATAAAATAAATAGAAAATAAAGATAAAGTTACTCATGAAATCCAATGGTGGGAATTTCGGATAGGTGCATGGAGGTGCTGTGTTTCTTCTGAATCTCTGCTTTCCTGTTGCTTTCATCCAATCCTCCTTAATCCTTTCCATGGCAAGCTGTATGTAGGACATCACCGTTGTCAATGGCTACATCCCATCCTCTTAGTGAAAATGGTCCAAATGCTCTGTCACAGCACGGCTAATCATCTGTCGGTTCTCAATCAGGTTGGAATAGAATCCAGTAATTCTTTTGCGTCTGTCACTAACGCCCAGCCTTCAGGAGTTTGAAGCTCGTCACAGTCATTCAATCCCGGAATCCTACTCGGAATACCACAGACAAGGTTAGACTTCCGGATTCCCATGAATGCCGCCATCAATTCTAGCTTATACCACGAAGATTCTGATCAAGGAATCCAAGAGATATGCGCCCGGTCTAAGGTAGAACGAAAGTGGTTGTCAGTCATGTGCGTTCATAGGTGAGAATGATGATGAGTGTCATGAATCATCACATTCCTCAAGTTGAAGTGCAACGAATATCTTAGAACAGGAATAAAGAGAATTGAATAGAAAATAGTACTAATTGCATTGAAACTCGAGGTACAGCAGAGCTCCACACCCTTAATCTATGGTGTGTAGAAACTCCACCGTTGAAAATACATAAGTGGTAAAGGTTCAGGCATGGCCGAATGGCCAGCCCCCATGAAGGTCTAAGGACTAGGCGTCCAGAGATAGCTAATACACTAGTAAAAAGTCCTATTTATAATAAACTAGCTGCTAGGGTTTACAGAAGTAAGTAATTGATGCATAAATCCACTTTTGGGGCCCATTTGGTGTATGTTTGGGCTGAGCTTGAATGTTACACGAGCTGAGGCTTATCTTGGAGTTGAACGCCAAGTTGTAACGTGTTTTGGGCATTCAACTCTGGTTCGTGACGTGTTTCTGGCGTTTGACTCCAGAATGCAACATAGAACTGGAGTTGAGCGCCAGTTTACGTCGTCTAATAGCGAACAAACTACGAACTATTATATTTGCTGGAAAGCTCTGGATGCCTACTTTACAAAGCCATTGAGAGCGCACCATTTCGAGTTCTGTAGCTCCAGAAAATCCGTTTCGAGTGTAGGAGGTCAGATTCCAACAGCATCAGCAGTCCTTTGTCAGCCTTCTTATCAGAGTTTTGCTCAGGTCCCTCAATTTCAGCCAGAAAATACCTGAAATCACAGAAAAACACACAAACTCATAGTAAAGTCCAGAAATGTAAATTTAGCATAAAAACTAATGAAAACATACCTAAAAGTAACTAGATCATGCTAAAAACTACCTAAAAACAATGCCAAAAAGCGTATAAATTATCTGCTCATCACTCACGTAAGGTATTACTTGGACGACCCAGTACACTTGCTGGTTAGTTGTGCGGATTGCAAAAGATGTGATTGCAATTTCGTGCACCAGTGCGCTAAAACGGACATAGCTCCGCCCAAAAAGCCACGGCTCCACGACAAGGCTATCAAAATTGTTTAGACTGAATAAAAAGTGTTCTCACGGACAAGTTAGCCCCAAGGACCACCTCGACCAAGCAGAAAGTGGACAAAACCAGAAGTGATCAAAAGAGGCTGGACAACAAAGTACCGACACTCTACAAAGATCCATAAAGGGGACAAAGACATCTCGCAAACGTTCAGAGGAAGGCCAGGAATGCTTTGCTAAAAGGTACGAAGTCTTAAAAAAAGACACTACTTAAAAGGAAAAAGCACAAATCAAAACGGTGCTAAAAAATCATCCAAACAAACTATAAAAAGGTTCCCCATCGAAAAACTACCTAAAAAGTTATTGGATTATGACTAAAAAGCCCGAACAGCAAAGACAAACAAGTCGGAAGAAGGCTGAAAAGTCCCCTCAACAAAGTAAAAGGGGTAATACCAGACTTGCACAAGGAGAAACTACTCAAAGATCGACCAAAATCAGGATGCTTGAGCACGATCTCGAGGAAAGTTCCGAACTCAAGCAGGGGCAAAGTCATACAGGTTAACACAAACTTAAAGCAAGGCGTGATCCCGAAGGCAAGGGTAGAAAAACCACACTACCACTCAAAAGAGGTTGGACTGTGAAGTACCAAACCTCTAGAAAATCTGCAAAGATTGCAAAGCAATGAAGAAACAAGCCAGACAGATGCTTGAGCACAACTTCCAAAGAGATCGAAGCTCTGAAAAGCACAATCTCATGGAAAGATCGAACTCAAGGAGGGGCACTGTTCATACCCTGGGTCAAGCTGTCCGACCCGGGATGTTTAGCAACAAGCCGACCGACCTCTTCAGGTCAGACTATCTGACCTCTTTTCAAAGAGCTCGGCCAATGCCCGACCTCTTTTCAAAGAGCTCGGCCAAATCGCCAAATGAGCCCAAAGCAGGCCCAAAATAAAGGGACACAACCCAATCTAAAGGCAGCCAAAGCCCAGAAAGATAAAGGTGGTTCCCCTAAAGATAAAATGACCTCCCTCAAAGATAAAGATAAGATAAGATAAGATAACTATCTTATCTCCAGAAAGGTCACTCCTCACCATTATAAATACACTGGAGCACCCAGGTATAACTCATACTTTGATTCTACTCAATACCTGCTTAATATCCTTGCTAACTTAAGCATCGGAGTCCCTTGCAGGTACCCCCCACCCTCCGGGAACAAAGGATCAGCACCACCACCATGTCCAACAAGTCGGACACAGCGGCTCCAGCCGCCATCAACAGGTCAGATACAACAGCTCCGACCAAGTACCGAAGATCTCGTCCAAGATCGACCTACAATTTCAGGTAACCATCGGAACAGGAGCGGATAAGGATGCTTTGTTGAGATCGGTATAGTCAGTGCACATTCTCCACTTCCCGTTTGACTTTTTTACCAATACGACATTAGCAAGCCATAGCAGGTATTTAACTTCTCTTATGAAACCTGCCTCCAGTACAGCTTGTACCTGTTCTTCCACAGCTTAAGAGCATTCTGGTCCTAGCTTTCTACGCCTTTGTTGTACCGACCGAGATCCTGGATAGACTGCTAGCTTGTGCCACATTAGCTTGGGATCTATGCCTGGCATGTCTGCGGCCTTCCACGCAAAGAGGTCGGCGTTGTCTCATAGAAATTGTATGAGTGATTCTTTTATGTCTCCTTTTAGGAGTGTGCCGATATTGGTTGTTTGGTCCGGGATATTCCCGATCTGAATTTTCTCTATTTCTCCTTCAGGTTGTGTGCGGAGCTCTTCCCGCCTCTGAACTCCACCGAGCTCAATTGTGTGGAATTCTTCTCCTCTGCCTCTGAGGTTTAGACTTTCGTTGTAACAGCGGCGTGCCATCTTCTGATTTGCTTTTATCATAGCTATTCCTCCTACAGTTGGGAACTTCATGCATAGATGCGGAGTCGAGACTATTGTGCCGAACTGATTTAACATTGTCCGGCCTATTAGGGTGTTATAGGCTGAACTTACGTCGACTACGATGTAATCTATTTTGAGTATTCTTGACTGACTTCCCTTTCTGAAAGTTGTGTGGAGCGAAATGTATCCCATTGGTTGAACTGGGGTATCTCCTAGCCCGAACATGCTGTCCAAATATGCTCTGAGTTCTTTTTCTTCCAAGCTGAGTTTGTCAAAAGCAGTTTTGAATAAGATATCGGCGGAGCTCCCCTGGTCTATCAACGTGCGGTGAAGATTTATGTTTGCCAGTATAATAGTGATGACCATGGGATCGTCATGCCCTGATACGACGCCGGATGCGTCTTCCTTGGTAAAAGTGATCGCCGGGATGTCGGGTGCTTCTTCCTTTCCTGCGACGTGATATACGTCTTTGAGATGTCTTTTGCGAGATGATTTGAAGATTCCTCCCCCGGCAAATCCGCCATGTATCATGTGGACATGTCTTTCTGGCGTCCGAGATGATCACACGGTTGGTCCGACATCTTCTGTTCTTCTTCTTTTTCTTTGTTCATCTTCATGGGTGGCCAGATATCGATCTAGCTTTCCTTCTCGTACGAGCTTTTCTATGACATTTTTTAAGTCGAAACATTCATTCATGGAGTGCCCAAGGATCCGATGGTATTCACAATATTCAACCCGGTTTCCTCCTCCTTTTTTGCCTTTGAGTGGCCGAGCTGGTGGTATTTTTTCCGTGTTGCCAACCTTGGGCTGACACTGTGCCCTGCGCCTAACCGAACCCACGCGTGCACGCACCTGGCGCGGACGCGACCTTCTGCCAATCTGCGCATCGACGCGCAAGCGTGCATAACGCAGCCGCGTCGGTAAAAAAAGAGTTTTTTTCTCCTCTTCCATTTTCTTTTGTTTATCGCATTCGTATACTTCTATTCTTTGCATTTCAATTTTGTTTTTATAGCCTGTTTTCATTTTTTTTCTAGGTTTCTCATTTTAATAATGGTGTTGAATTTTCATACTCAATTGTTGAGAATTTCTTGCATTATTTTGGTGCTTCTTGACTTGTTTCATATTGATGGGTGATGAAATTTTTAAATCAATGCTCAATCTTGTATGACTCTTGTAGTCTTTGTGCATTGATATGAACTCATATTGTCCTTCATGACCCACTCTTTCTTGTTTGAACTTGATGCTCAACATGCTCTTCATGGCATCTACTTATGCTTTGATTTTACTCTTGGATCAAGTATTAGTTCATATGCCGTTTGCCTATATTGCTTTCTCACTTACATGCGTAGCTAACATGTAGTGAAAATCCTACTTTTATTTGGCATTAGCCCCCACCTATGTTCTATTTTTTTTGATATCTTTGATATAGGCTGAATTTTCTTTCTTTTTCTCTCCTTTTAGGTTGGCCACCAAGAAGGGAGAAATGAAAGCTTTAAGTGGGGCAACGAACAATTCATTTGGTGCACGAAATTGTGATCACACTTTTCACAACTCCGCACAACTAACTAGCAAGTGCACTGGGTCGTCCAAGTAATACCTTACGTGAGTAAGGGTCGATCCCACAGAGATTGACGGCTTGAAGCAAGCTATGGTCATCTTGTAAATCTCAGTCAAGCGGATTCAAATGGTTATGAGTTTGATAATTAAAGGATAAATAATATGTAAAATAAAATAGAGATACTTATGTAATTCATTGGTGGGAATTTTAGATAAGTATTTGGAGATGCTTTGTTGCTCCTGAACCTCTGCTTTACTATTGTCTTCATCCAATCATGCATGCTCCCTTCCATGGCAAACTTCATGCACGAAAACTTGTCTCTCAACAAATTTCCCTCGGTAAGTATACAAATTGTCGTCAAGTAAAAACTCACAATAGAGTGAGGTCGAATCCCACAGGGATTGATTGGTCAAGCAACTTTAATTGGAGGAATGTTCTAGTTGAGCTAAGCAGAAGTGGAGTTGATAATTGCAGAAAATTAAATGGCGGGAAAGCAAATGACAAAAAATGTAAATGCTAGAAATAAATGGCAGAATGTAAATTGCAGAAAGTAAATTGCAGAATCTTAAATGGGAATTTGGGGAGATGAACATAAAAGTAAATGGCAGAACGTAAAGAGAATGTGTAAGATCAGAAATGGGGGATTCATTGGGCTTAGGAGATGTTGCATTCTTCGGATCAAGTTCATTCTCATCTCTTCCTCAATCAATGCATTCATTGATCTCCTTGGCAATCTTAAGTGATTGGATCCTAATTCCTTGGAAACTGTTCATACCCTGGGTCGAGCTGTCCGACCCGGGATGCTCTACTGACAAGTCGACCGACCTCTTCAGGTCAGGACAAATCCGACCTCTTCTCAAAGAGTTCAGCCAAATCACAGGAAAGCCCAAAAAGGGCCCAAATAGAGGACCACACCCCAAATCCTAAGGCAGCCCGAGCCTACAGAGAGAAGGGCGGTTCCCTTGAAGATAAGATGACCTCACTTGAAGATAAGATAAAGATAAGATAAGATAACTAACTTATCTTATCTAATAAGGTCACTCTACGCCATTATAAATACACTGGAGCACCCAGGTATAACTCATACTCTGATTCTACAAAAACCTGCTTAATACCCTTGCTAACTTAAGCATCGGAGTCCCTTGCAGATACCACCACCCTTCGGTGACGAAGGATTAGCACCATCACCAAGTCCAACAAGTCGGACACAACAGCTCTGACCAGTACAGAAGATCTCGTCCGAGATCAACCTACAGTTTCAGGTAACCCTCAGAACATTGGCGCTATTGCCGGGGAACCTGGAAGTCATCCCATCACCATGGCGGACAACCATGACAATGACCACAATTCCGATCTAGAGGATAGAACGCCGCACAAAAATGCGGACACTACACCAAAGGATACTCCTCAACTTAACAACAAAAAGAATTCTCCAAATGCGGGAGCCATGGAGGCGCTTTAAGACCGTTTAAAACAACTTGAAGAAGAAGCCCAACGTCAACGAGAGGTTGAGAAAGACCTACAAAAGGAAATAAGGCGACACCAGGAATTGGATGACAAACTCCTAAAGCTCGAAGCCGATCTCAAGACCAAAGCTAACCGATCCCCTCAGAAGGATAGCTCCCACAAGGACCAAGATCCATTCACCAAGGAGATCATGAAGACCAAAATCCCAAAAGACTTTAAACTCCCGGATATGACTTTGTACGATGGTACTACAGATCCCGGCCATCATCTCAACAATTTTAGAAGTAGAATGTACCTCACCGACGCCTCAGATGCAGTTCGCTGCAAAGCCTTTCCAACTACTTTAACAAAGACAGCAATTAGATGGTTCGACAATCTACCTCCTAGGTCCATCTTGAGTTTCAACGACTTAGCCAAGAAATTTTTTGCCAGATTCTCCATCCAAAAATATAAGGCTAAGCACGCCCCAAGTCTATTAGGAATCAAGCAAGGAGAACGGAAAAGTCTTCGCAGCTACATAGAAAGATTCAACAAAATGTGCCTGGACATACAAAGCCTACCAAAAGTGGCTGCCATTATCGGCCTCATCAATGGCTTGCGAGAGGGACCTTTTAGCCAATCTATATAAAAAAAATACCCCACATCTCTGAACGAAGTGCAAGAACGAGCAGAGAAGTACATCAACATGGAGGAAAACTCTCGACTAAGAGAGACCTCAAAATCTGGATTCACCTATCCCTCTCAGGATAAGGATAAAGAGTCCAAAAAAAGGAAGATCGACATGGGAAAAATATAAAAAAATACCACAATTACACCCCTCTTTGGGTGTCCCTTGTGGATGTCTATAGAGAGGTTTGCCACACTAAAAAAATACCTCCAGCTCAACCACTTAAAGGCAAAAAAGTAGGAGGAAATCAGACTGAATATTGTGAATATCATCGAATCCACGGGTATTCCACCAACGAATGTTTTGATTTAAAGAATGTCATAGAAAAGCTAGTAAGAGAAGGGAAATTAGATCGGTATCTGGCCACCCGGGACGACGAGAAAAGAAAAAGAAGAAGGGAAGAAGATGTCGGACGAACCGAGTGACCACCTCGTACACTAGAAAGACACGTCCACATGATACACAGTGGATTTGCGGGAAGAGGAATCTCCAAATCATCTCGCAAAAGATATCTTAAAGAAGTATATCATGTTGAGGGGAAAGAGGAAGCACCCAACATCCCCGCAATTACTTTCACCAAAGAAGACGCATCTGGTATCATCTCAGGACACGACGATCCCATAGTCATCACTGTTATATTGGCAAACGCAAATCTCCACCGCACACTGATAGACTAAGGGAGCTCCGCCGACATCTTGTTCAAAACTGCCTTCGACAGGCTCGGCCTGGAAGAAAAAGAACTTAGAGCATATCCGAACAGCCTGTTCGGACTGGGAGACACCCCGGTTCAACCGCTTTGATACATTTCACTACACACAACCTTTGGAAAAGGAAACCAGTCAAGAACACTCAACATAGATTACATCATGGTCGACGTAAGTTCAGCCTACAACGCCTTAATAGGGCGGACAACATTAAATCAGCTCGGTGCAATAGTCTCGACTCCACATCTATGCATGAAATTCCCAACTGCAGAAAAGATAGCTACAATAAAAGCAGACCAGAAGACGGCGTCCTGCTGTTACCATGAAAGCCTAAACCTCAGAGGCAGAGGAGAAGAATTCCACACAATCAAACTCGGCGGAGCGCAGGGGCAGGAAGAACTCCGCCCACAACCCGAAGGTGAAGTAGAGAAAGTCCAGATCGGGGACACCCCGGACCAAACAACCAATATCGGTACAATCCTGAAAAGAGATATAAAAGAACCACTCATACAGTTCTTGCGAGATAACGTCGACCTCTTTGCATGGCAAGCTACAGACATGCCAGGCATAGACCCCAAGTTAATGTGCCACAAGCTATCAGTTTACCCAGGATCTTGGCCAGTACAACAGAGGCGTAGAAAGCTCGGACCAGAACGATCCCAAGCTGTGGAAGAGCAGGTACAAGCTCTACTAGAGGCAGGGTTCATAAGAGAAGTCAAATACCCACTATGGCTGGCTAACATCGTCTTGGTGAAAAAATCAAACGGGAAGTGGCGAATGTGCACCGACTACACTGATCTCAACAAAGCCTGCCCAAAAGATTCTTATCCACTCCCAAGTATTGACGCTCTGGTAGATGCCTCCTCTGGATATAAATACCTCTCGTTTATAGACGCATACTCGGGATACAATCAAATCCCAAAGTATCCACCCGACCAAGAAAAAACCTCCTTCTTAACCCCAAAAGCAAACTACTGCTACCTCGTCATGCCTTTTGGTCTTAAAAACGCGGGAACTACATATCAGAGATTAATGGATAAGGTCTTTACGGATCACATCAGAAAAATTATGGAAGTCCATGTGGATGACATGTTAATAAAGACACAAAATGAAGAGACGCTATTGTCCAACCTGACCCAAGTATTCAACACTATAAGACGGCATGGCATGCAACTCAATCCTGCAAAATGCACCTTTGCAGTAGAAGCTGGTAAATTCTTGGGTTTTATGCTCACACAAAGAGGAATCAAGGCAAATTCGGATAAATGTCGGGCCATACTCGACATGAAGAGTCCGACTTGTGTCAAAGAGGTACAACAACTCAACGGGAGGTTAGCAGCCTTGTCCAGATTTCTAGTCGGATCGGCAATAAGATCTCTTCTCTTCTACGCCACTCTAAGGAAGGAAAAAAAGTTTGAATGGACAACGTAGTGCAAGCAAGCCTTCCAAGATTTCAAAAGGTTCCTGGGACAGCCACCTATCCTAACTCGGCCACGGGAAGCAGAACCCTTCATATTGTACCTCGCGGTAGGAAGTTGGATAGTATCCTCAGCACTAGTTCGAAAAGACGGCAGTGGGCAACAACCCGTATACTTCATCAGTAAAGCACTACAAAGATCCGAGCTGAACTAGCAAAAAATAGAAAAATTTGCCTACGATCTCATACTAACATCTCGACGACTTCATCCATACTTACAAACTCACACCATTAGGGTTCGGACCAACTAGCCCATAAAAGGGATTTTGCAGAAAACGGACCTAGCAGGCAAAATCTTGCAATGGGCAATCGAGTTGTCCGAATTCGACCTTCAATACGAAGCTCAGACAGCCATCAAATCATAATACCTGGCCAACTTTAGTGCAGAATTTACAAACACACCGAAAATCCCCACAGAATGGAATCTCTAAGTGGACGGTTCCTGAAATAAAACTGGAAGCGGCGCGAGCGTGATAATTGAAAGTGACCAAGGAACCCAAATTGAACTCTCCCTCAAATTCGGGTTCCCCGCCTCAAACAACCAAGCAGAATATGAGGCACTACTAGCTGGCTTGAAGCTGGCTATGGAGGTTGGAGCTCAAAAGCTTATCATCTTCAGTGACTCACAAGTAGTCACTTCACAAATAGCAGGGAGCTACCAAGCCAAAGATCCCACCATGAAAAAGTACTTTGACAAAACCAGGGAACAGCTCGGACAACTCGGAGAATATGAGGTCCGTCACATACCCCGAGAACAGAATGCCTGAGCTGACACACTCTCAAAACTAGCCAGCACCAAACCAGGGGGTAACAATAGAAGCCTCATCCAAGAAATTCTGCAGAACCCCTCAATCTTAGAAAAAGAAAAAGTCCTAGCCATAACAGGTCAGGATCAAGGATGGATGACCCCCATAATTAATTACCTCAAAACGGAAACACTACCCACACAAGAGAAGGAGGAAAAGAGGTTAAAACGGGAAGTACAATACTATGTTATCAGAAACAATACTCTATACAAAAGAGGAATTTCAATACCATTGTTAAAATGTGTGCCGACTTCCAACACAAAGGAAGTTCTATAAGAAGTACACAGTGGCATTTTTGACAATAATCTCGGAGCGTGGTGCACGAAATTGAGATCATCAATGGCGTCATCAACATGGTACGCTCAATTGTAATCTCAACTCTTTATCACAACTTCGCACAACTAACCAGCAAGTGCACTGGGTCATCCAAGTAATAAACGTTACGTGAGTAAGGGTCGATCCCACGGAGATTGTTGGTATGAAGCAAGCTATGGTCATCTTGTAAATCTCAGTCAGGCGGATTCAAATGGTTATAGATGAATAAAGCATAAAATAAAGATAGAGATACTTATGCAATTCATTGGTGAGAATTTCAGATAAGCGTATGGATATGCTTTGTCCCTTCCGTCTCTCTGCTTTCCTACTGTCTTCATCCAATCCTTCTTACTCCTTTCCATGGCAAGCTGTATGTTGGGCATCACCGCTGTCAGTGGCTACAGTCCCCTCCTCTCAGTGAAAATGTTCAACGCGCTCTATCACAGCACGGCTATTTAGCTGTCGGTTCTCGATCATGTCGGAATAGAATCCAGTGATTCTTTTGCGTCTGTCACTAACGCCCCACAATCGCAAGTTTGAAGCTCGTCACAGTCATTCAATCCTTGAATCCTACTCAGAATACCACAGACAAGGTTTAGACCTTCCAGATTCTCTTGAATGCCGCCATCAATTCTAGCTTATACCACGAAGATTCTGATTAAGGAACCCAAGAGATATCCACTCAATCTAGGGTAGAACGGAGGTGGTTGTCAGGCACACGTTCATAGGTGAGAATGATGATGAGTGTCACGGATCATCACATTCATCAAGTTGAGGAACAAGTGATATCTTAGAACAAGAATAAGCTGAATTGAATAGAAGAACAATAGTAATTGCATTAATACTCGAGGTACAGTAGAGCTCCACACCTTAATCTATGGTGTGTAGAAACTCCACCGTTGAAAATATATAAGAACAAGGTCTAGGCATGGCCGAGAGGCCAGCCCACATGATCTAAGAACTAGATGTCCAAAGATGATCCTAAGATCAAAAGTGATCAAAAGAAGAAAATACAATAGCAAAAGGTCCTATTTGTAGAGAACTAGTAGCTTAGGGTTTACAAGTATGAGTAAATGACATAAAAATCTACTTCCGAGCCCACATGGTGTGTGCTTGGGCTGAGCATTGAAGCATTTTCGTGTATAGACTCTTCTTGGAGTTAAACGCCAGCTTTTGTGCCAGTTTGGGCGTTTAACTCCCATTCTTGTGCCAGTTCCGGAGTTTTACGCCAGAATTCTTGAGCTGACTTGGAATGCCTGTTTGGGCCATCAAATCTCAGGCAAAGTATGGACTATTATACATTGCTGGAAAGCCCAGGATGTCTACTTTCCAACGCAGTTGAGAGCACCCCAATTAGGTTTCTGTAGCTCTAGAAAATTCACTTTGAGTACAGGGAGATCAGAATCCAACAGCATCTGCAGTCCTTTTCAGCCTCTGAATCAGATTTTTGCTCAGGTCCCTCAATTTCAGCCAGAAAATACCTGAAATCACAGAAAAACATACAAACTCATAGTAAAGTCCAGAAAAGTGAATTTTAACTAAAAACTAATAAAAATATAATAAAAACTAACTAAAATATACTAAAAACAAACTAAAAACAATGCCAAAAAGCCTATAAATTATCCGCTCCTCACAACACCAAAATTAAATTGTTGCTTGTCCCCAAGCAACTGAAGATCAAATAAGATAAAAAGAAGAGAATATGCAATGAATTCCAAAAACATCTATGAAGATCAGTATTAATTAGATGAGTGGGGCTTTTAGCTTTTTGCCTCTGAACAGTTTTGGCATCTCACTTTATCCTTTGAAATTCAGAATGATGGGCTTCTATAGGAACTCAGAATCCAGATAGTGTTATTGATTCTCCTAGTTAAGTATGATGATTCTTGAACATAGCTACTTTATGAGTCTTGGCCGTGGCCCAAAGCACTCTGTCTTCTAGTATTACCACCGGATACATACATGCCACAAACACATAACTGGGTGAACCTTTTCAGATTGTGACTCAGCTTTGCTAGAGTCCCCAATTAGAGGTGTCCAGGGTACTTAAGCACACTCTTTTTGCCTTGGATCACAACTTTATTATTTTTTTTCTTTTTTCTCTTTCTCTCTTTTTTTTCGCATGTACTATCTTTTTTTTTTTGTATTCACTGCTTTTTCTTGCTTCAAGAATCATTTTTATGATTTTTCAGACCCTCAGTAACATGTCTCCTTTTTCATCATTCTTTCAAGAGCCAACATTCATAAAAAACAAATTCAAAAGACATATGCACTGTTCAAGCATACATTCAGAAGCCAAAGTATTGCCTCCACATCAAAATAATTAATCTGCTATAAAATTCAAAATTCATGCAATTCTTCTCCTTTTCAATTAAGAACATTTTTCATTTAAGAAAGGTGATGGATTCATAGGACATTCATAACTTTAAGGGATAGACACTAAGACACTAATGATCATAAGACATAAACATAGATAAACATAAGCATGAAAATTCGAAAAACAGGAAAATTAAGAACAAGGAAGTTAAAGAACGGGTCCACCTTAGTGATGGCGGCTTGTTCTTCCTCTTGAAGATCTTATGGAGTGCTTGAGCTCCTCAATGTCTCTTCCTTGCCTTTGTTGCTCCTCTCTCATGATTCTTTGATCTTCTCTAATTTCATGGAGGGGAATGGAATGTTCTTGGTGCTCCACCCTTAGTTGTCCCATGTTGGAACTCAATTCTCCTAGGGAGGTGTTGATTTGCTCCCAATAGTTTTGTGGAAGAAAGTGCATCCCTTGAGGCATCTCAGGGATTTCATGGTGAGGAATTTCCTCATGTCCATGAGTGGGATCTCTTGTTTGCTCCATCATTTTCTTAGTGGTATCCATGAGCACTTGGTCCAACCTATTTGAGTTTAAAAGGGACCTCGGAGATCACCTTCTTCATGGCCACAACTTCATAGAAGTGGTCTTGATGCACCCTTGAGATGAATCTCTCCATCTCCCATGACTCGGAGGTGGAAGCTTTTGCCTTCCCTTTCCTCTTTCTAGAGGTTTCTCCGGCCTTAGATGCCATAAATGGTTATGGAAAAACAAAAATCAATGCTTTTACCACACCAAACTTAGAAGGTTTGCTCGTCCTCGAGCAAAAGAAGAAAGAAGAAAGTAGAAGAAGAAGAAATAGAGGAGATGGAGGTTGCTTTGTGGTTCGGCCAAGGGGGAGAAGTAGTGTATAGGTTGTGTGAAAATGAAGGAGTGAAGACGGGTTTATATAAGGGTGGAGAGAGGGGTAGGGTTCGGTCATGTATGGGTGGGTTTGGGAGAGAAAGTGGTTTGAATTTGAATGGTGAGGTAGGTGAGGTTTTATGAAGGATGGATGTGAGTGGTGAAGAGAATAGTGGGATTTGATAGGTGACGGGTTTTTGGAGAAGAGGTGTTGAGGTGATTGGTGAATGGGTGAAGAAGAGAGAGAGTGGTGGGGTAGGTGGGGATCCTGTGGGGTCCACAGATCCTGAGGTGTCAAGAAAAATTCATCCCTGCACCAAGTGGCAAGCAAAAATGCTCCTTCTGCCAATTATGGCGTTAAACTCTGGGCTGGTGCCCATTTCTGGCGTTTAACGCCAGTCTAGTGCCCCTTTATGGCATTAAACGCCCAGAATGGGGCCAGACTGGGCGTTAAACGCCCATTTGCTGCCCTTACTGGCATTTAAACACCAGCAGGTTTTCCTCTAGGGTGTGCTATTTTTCTTTCTGTTTTTCATTCTGTTTTTTGCTTTTTTAATTGATTTTGTGACTTTCCATGATCATCAACCTACAAAAAACATAAAATAACAAAGGAAATATAGATAAATATAACATTGGGTTGCCTCCCAACAAGCGCTTCTTTAATGTCAGAAGCTTGACAGTGGGCTCTCATGGAGCCTCACAAGTACTCAGAGCAATGTTGGAACCTCCCAACACCAAACTTAGAGTTTGACTGTGGGGGTTCAACACCAAACTTAGAAGTTGGTTGTGGCCTCCCAACACTAAACTTAGAGTTTGACTGTGGAGGCTCTGTTTGAATCTGTTTTGAGAGAAGCTCTTCATGCTTCCTCTCCATGGTTACAGAGGGATATCCTTGAGCTTTAAACACAAAGGATTCTTCATTCACTTGAATGATCAATTCTCCTCTGTCAACATCAATCACAGCCCTTGCTGTGGCTAGGAAGGGTCTGCCAAGGATGATGGATTCATCCATGCACTTCCCAGTCTCTAGGACTATGAAATCAGCAGGAATGTAATGGTCTTCAACTTTTACCAGAACATCCTCTACAAGTCCATAAGCTTATTTTCTTGAATTGTCTGCCATCTCTAGTGAGATTCTTGCAGCTTGCACCTCAAAGATCCCTAGCTTCGCCATTACAGAGAGAGGCATGAGGTTTATGCTTGACCCTAGGTCACACAGAGCCTTCTTGAAGGTCATGGTGCCTACTATACAAGGTATTGAGAACTTCCCAGGGTCCTGTCTCTTTTGAGGTAATCTCTGCCTAGTCAAGTCATCCAGTTCTTTGGTGAGCAAATGGGGTTCATCCTCCCAACTCTCATTACCAAATAACTTGTCATTTAGCTTCATGATTGCTCCAAGGTATTTAGCAACATGCTCTTCACTGACATCTTCATCCAGTGATTCTTTTGCGTCTGTCACTAACGCCCCACAATCGTGAGTTTGAAGCTCGTCACAGTCATTCAATCCTTGAATCCTACTCAGAATACCATAGACAAGGTTTAGACCTTCCGGATTCTCTTGAATGCCGCCATCAATTCTAGCTTATACCACGAAGATTCTGATTAAGGAACCCAAGAGATATCCACTCAATCTAGGGTAGAACGGAGGTGGTTGTCAGGCACACGTTCATAGGTGAGAATGATGATGAGTGTCACGGATCATCACATTCATCAAGTTGAGGAACAAGTGATATCTTAGAACAAGAATAAGCTGAATTGAATAGAAGAACAATAGTAATTGCATTAATACTCGAGGTACAGCAGAGCTCCACACCTTAATATATGGTGTGTAGAAACTCCACCGTTGAAAATACATAAGAACAAGGTCTAGGCATGGCCGAGAGGCCAGCCCCCATGATCTAAGAACTAGACGTCCAAAGATGATCCTAAGATCAAAAGTGATCAAAAGATGAAATACAATAGCAAAAGGTCCTATTTGTAGAGAACTAGTAGCTTAGGGTTTACAAGTATGAGTAAATGACATAAAAATCCACTTCCGGGCCCACTTGGTGTGTGCTTGGGCTGAGCATTGAAGCATTTTCGTGTAGAGACTCTTCTTGGAGTTAAACGCCAGCTTTTGTGCCAGTTTGGGCGGTTAACTCCCATTCTTGTGCCAGTTCCGACGTTTTACGCCAGAATTCTTGAGCTGATTTGGAATGCCTGTTTGGGCCATCAAATCTCAGGCAAAGTATGGACTATTATAAATTGCTGGAAAGCACAGGATGTCTACTTTCCAACGCAGTTAAGAGCGCGCCAATTGGGCTTTTGTAGCTCCAGAAAATCCACTTCGAGGGTAGGGAGGTCAGAATCCAACAGCATCTGCAGTCATTTTCAGCCTCTGAATCAGATTTTTGCTCAGGTCCCTCAATTTCAGCCAGAAAATACCTGAAATCATAGAAAAACACACAAACTCATAGTAAAGTCCAGAAAAGTGAATTTTAACTAAAAACTAATAAAAATATAATAAAAACTAACTAAAACGTACTAAAAACATACCAAAAACAATGCCAAAAAGTGTATAAATTATCCGCTCATCAGAGCGCAAGCACTTACCAAAAAAGTACTCCAGGCAGGATTTTATTGGCCACTCTACAAAAGGAAGCCACAGAGTTTGTAAAGACATGTCCACCATGTTAGAAACATGCCAACTTTCACATCACCCCGCCAGAAGAACTCATCAGCATGACCTCACCTTGGCCATTCGCAAAATGGGGACTTGACCTTCTTGGACCCTTCCCTCAGGGATCGGGACAAGTTAAATTCCTCATAGTAGGGGTAGACTATTTCACAAAGTGGATCGATGAAGAACCCCTAGCTAATGCCACTGCTCAAAGAAGTCAAAAATTTCTATATAGGAACATTGTCACAAGGTTCGGGGTTCTATACTCCATTACCACAGACAATGGTACCCAATTCATAGATGCAGGCTTCAAAAAGTTGGTGGCTGACTTGAACATAAAACAACAATTCACTTCTGTAGAACATCCCCAAGCCAATGGACAAGCCGAAGCTGCCAACAAAGTCATATTGGCTGGGCTGGAACAGAGATTACAGGACGTAAAGAGAGCCTGGGCTGAGGAGCTCCCATAAATCCTATGGGCATATCGAACAATGCCACATTCCACCATAAAGGAATCACCCTTCTGATTAGCATATAGAATAGAGGCAATGATCCTAGTAGAGATTGAAGAAGGGTCGCCTAGAGTGATCCACTATAGTGAAGAAGCCAACTCCCAACTTCAAAGGGAAGAACTCGACCTACTTCTGAAAGTCCAAGAAAGAGCTCGGATTAGGGAAGAAGCATTAAAATGTCGAATGGCTTCGAGATACAATCAAAAGGTAGTACAGCGAGTTTTTGCTGAGAACGACCTCATCCTAATCCGAAATGATATCAGAATAACCCGACCTGGAGAAGGAAAGCTGACAACAAACTAGAAAGGACCCTACCGAGTCATAGAAGTATTGGGAAAGGGCTACTATAGACTGTCCAAACTCGATGGGCGAGAGCTTCCTAGGTCATGGCACGCCTGCAACTTAAGAAGGTACTACGGTTAGGGATGATGCAAGATCTTAGGATAAGGCGCACTCTTTTTCCTGAAAAGGTTTTTTAATGAGGCGCCAAGCTAAGACCTACAAATCACCCGACTTAGAAGATAAAACTCCTGCATATATATATTTACATTTTCTTGTGAATAAAATCTGTTTAGATCTTCTACAAATCCTCAAGCCGTATTAATCTGATATATTTATCGTCCGGTTATAAAGCTACAAATCGGCAGAAAGTGAAAATCAAATTCACTACACAATCACGATAAAGACCAATAGAGATGAAAACCAAATTCATTAAAAGGTCGACCAAACGAGGATTAAACCCAATTTCTACAAAATCGGCAAAGATGAAAACAGAATAATGCAAGAAGTTATCGAAAGTGATCCATAGAAAGGACCTAACGAGGTCTTAATAAAATAGATTGCTAAAAAATAACTTAAAGACTGGCCGACATAAAGAATTCAGACTAGTCGCAATAACCAAAGTTATAAGTAAATCCCTGGAAAGATGTCTGGCCAGCCCAATAAAAGAGAATTACTATAACTTAGAAGGGCACGACATGATAAAGTTGGCCCAAAACATAAAAGTTATAAAAGTAATCCTTGAAAAAGACATGAACAAGGTCCAAGAAAGAGGATTACTATAACTTAGAAGGGCACGATATGATAAAGTCGTCCCAAAACATAAAATTTATAAAAGTAATCCCTAAAAAAGACCTGAACAAGGTCCAAAAAAGAGGATTACAAAAATAACTTAGAAGGGCCCGACATGATAAAGTCGGCCCAAAATACAAAAGTTATAAAAGTAATCCTTGAAAGAGACCGGAACAAGGTCCAAGAAAGAGGATTACAAAAATAACTAAGAAAGGCCCGACATGATGAAGTCGGCCCAAAACACAAAAGTTTAAAAGTAATCCCTGAAAGAGACCGGAACAAGGTCCAAGAAAGAGGATTACAAAAATAACTTAAAAGAGCCCGACATGATAAAGTCAGCCCAATACACAAGGTTACAAAAGTAATCCCTGAAAGAGACCTAAACAAAGGTCCAAAAAAGAGGATTACTAACAACGACCTGGACAAAACCAACATGACGGAATCGACCTCTCAAAAACCTTAAGAGACCTGAACAAGGTCCAAACAAAACAAATTACTGAAAATAACATCAGGCAAAGGCTCGAGGGAATCAAGCCAATCCAAAGAGGTCAGACAACAAAAGTTCCAACACTCCCAAAACCTAGAAAGGTACCAAAATGAGTGCAGACAAATATGCTACGAAAAACACAAGTTATAATAATAACAAACTCAAAGGGCTATCAAAACAAGCCCCAAGAGCTTGGAAATTACTTTGTTTTTCAAGATAAAAGTTGCTAAACAAGCAACTAGGAATGTAGCAAAAGTCAGAACCACCATTTACAAAATATAAAGAGTTCAAAAAAGCCCACAAGCCGGGCTGTCCACACAAACATCCAGAAAACTCATTAAGGATCCAAAGGCTTCTCGGCAGCATCAACAGGGGGTGAGGGAGGGCGAGTCTGAAGAGGCACAGCGTCCACTGTCCCATCATCCCGGTTTAAGATTTGACAATCAGGTTCCAACACAGAATGACCGACTTCAGGAACTGAAGAAGTCGGCACCAGAGGGGCTTTGGTAGCAGGCACAGAGGGAGGTTCAACATCATCATATTCGTCAGGGACAATCTTGCCATCCTTCACAACATTGTCCAAGCTGAAGAGAGTAAGGTCGACCTCAGGGGCAAGAACCCGAACCTGCTCCTTCAGGTTCTCATAAGCAGCAGTTATGCTGCCCACAAGGTGACCCTGGAGATTGGCATAATCAGCCTGGGCCGACTCTAACTCCCCCTGAGACGTATCACTTCCCTGTAGGTCGTGACATAGCTATCCATGTGCCTCAACGCCGTGTCTTCAGCCAACTGCACAGAAGCCGCCAAGGCAACAGAACTAGCCTTTTCACTCTCCAACTCCTTCTCCAACTTGGTCACTTTCACTTGGAGCTCCTCCTTCAAACCCTTTATTCTGTCAAACTCCCGATTAGCCTCCTCCATAAAGGCCTTGGTAGCATGAAGGGGAAGATTTTGGGCAGTTCGGTACAGGGCAGCTTCCATATGTGCCATCTTGATGCTACTCTGAGTTATAAAATCTAAGTGATGAAGGAGAGAAACATCATCCATAGAGAGGGCACCATAAGGACCGATCTGCTGGTCGACAAATCCAATAGGGTCAAAATCAAGTGCATTTAAATTGAAGGGTTCAACGGTCTGAGGTCTTTTGGAAGGAGGAACGGCCATAGAAGAAGCCACAGCAACAGTAGAAGACTGTGGAGGATCCACTAAATGAACTCGAGGACTAGGGATCATTCTCCTCGGGCCAGGAAAGCTCGGCATAGACGGCTTCAACGAGACTTGAGAGGACCCTTCCCCATCTGCCCAGGTCGAGATGTTCTGAGCTGCAGTAGCCTTTATCACCTTTTTGAAAGCCTTCATCGCATCATTATTCTTGGCCATCTCTGAAAAATGAAAACCAACAGTTTTACAAACCATGAAAGAAGGAGAAAGCCAAGTAAAAACAAGAAACAAAATATATCAAATAATACCCAAAGCAGTTCAAACAAGGGATGGGTCCCCCAAAGATTTTTTAGTATCCAGATGAGGAGGTTCCCCTGATGAGCGGATAATTTGTACGCTTTTTGGCATTGTTTTTAGTATGTTTTTAGTATGTTTTAGTTAGTTTTTAGTATATTTTTATTAGTTTTTAGTTAAAATTCACTTTTCTAGACTTTACTATGAGTTTGTGTGTTTTTCTGTGATTTCAGGTATTTTCTGGCTGAAATTGAGGGACTTGAGCAAAAATCTGATTCAGAGACTAAAAAGGACTGCAGATGCTGTTGGATTCTGACCTCCCTGCACTCGAAGTAGATTTTCTGGAGCTACAGAAGCCCAATTGGCGCGCTCTCAACGGCGTTGGAAAGTAGACATCCTGGGCTTTCCAACTATATATGATAGTCCATACTTTGCCCAAGCTTTGATGGCCCAAACCGGCGTTCAAAGTCACCATCAGAATTCCCAGCGTTAAACGCCGGAACTGGCACAAGGATGGGAGTTAAACGCCCAAACTGGCATAAAAGCTGGCGTTTAACTCCAAGAGAAGTCTCTACACGAAAATGCTTCAATGCTCAGCCCAAGCACACACCAGTGGGCCCGAAAGTGGATTTTTATGTCACTTACTCGTCTTTGTAAACCTTAGGCTACTAGTTCCTTATAAATAAGACCTTTTGCTATTGTATTTTCATCTTGGTAGCTATCTTTACTCTTATGCTATCTTAGATCATGGGGCTGGCCTCTCGGCCATGCCTAGACCCTATTCTTATGTATTTTCAATGGTGGAGTTTCTACACACCATAGATTAAGGTGTGGAGCTCTGCTGTACCTCGAGTATTAATGCAATTACTATTGTTCTTCTATTCAATTCCGCTTGTTCTTGTTCTAAGATATCACTTGTTCTTCAACTTGATGAATGTGATGATCCGTGACACTCATCATCATTCTCACCTATGAACGTGTGCCTGACAACCACCTCCGTTCTACCTTAGATTGGGTGGATATCTCTTGGATTCTTTAACCGGAATCTTCGTGGTATAAGCTAGAATTGATGGCGGCATTCAAGAGAATCCGGAAGGTCTAAACCTTGTCTGTGGTATTCTGAGTAGGATTCAATGATTGAATGACTGTGACGAGCTTCAAACTCCTGAAGGCTGGGCGTTAGTGACTGGTGCACGAAATTGCAATCACACTTTTGCAACCCCGCACAACTAACCAGCAAGTGCACTGGGTCGTCCAAGTAATACCTTACGTGAGTAAGGGTCGATCCCACGGGGATTGTCGGCTTGAAACAAGCTATGGTTATCTTGTAAATCTTAGTCAGGATATCAATAATTATCAAGGTTGATTGTGAAAAGTAAAAGAACATGAAATAAGTACTTGTTTTGCAGTAATGGGGAATAGGTTGAGGTTTTGGAGATGCTCCATCTTCTGAATCTCTGCTTTCCTACTGCCTTCCATGGCAAGCTGTATGTAAGGGTTTCACCGTTGTCAATGGCTACCTCCCATCCTCTCAGTGGAAATGTTCAACGCACCCTGTCACGGCACGGCTATCCATCTGTCGGTTCTCAATCAGGCCGGAATAGAATCCAGTGATTCTTTTGCGTCTGTCACTAACGCCCTACCCTCAGGAGTTTGAAGCTCGTCACAGTCATTCAATCATTGAATCCTACTCAGAATACCACAGACAAGGTTTAGACCTTCCGGATTCTCTTGAATGCCGCCATCAGTTCTAGCTTATACCACGAAGATTCTGATTAAAGAATCCAAGAGATATCTACTTAATCTAAGGTAGAACGGAGGTGGTTGTCAGGCACACGTTCATAGTTGAGAATGATGATGAGTGTCACGGATCATCACATTCATCCGGTTTAAGAACAAGTAATATCTTAGAATGGAAGCAAGCATGATTGAATGAAAAACAGTAGTAATTGCATTAATCCATCAAGACACAGCAGAGCTCCTCACCCCCAACCATGGGGTTTAGAGACTCATGCTGTGGAAGGTACACAAAGAAACGTGTAAAAGTGTCATGAGGTACAGATACAATGTCAAAAGATCCTATTAATAGTAAGCTAGTAACCTAGGGTATACAGAAATGAGTAAATGACGTAAAAATCCACTTCTGGGTCCACTTAGTGTGTGCTTGGGCTGAGCATTGAAGCTTTCATGTGTAGAGACTATTTCTGGAGTTAAACGCCAGCTTTCATGCCAGTTTGGGCGTTTAACTCCAATTTTTATGCCAGTTCCAGCGTTAAACGCTGGAAATTCTGAGGCTGATTTGCAACGCCGGTTTGGGCCATCAAATCTCGGGCAAAGTATAGACTATTATACATTTCTGGAAAGCCCAGGATGTCTACTTTCCAACGCCGTTGAGGGCGCGCCAATTGAGCTTCTGTAGCTCCAGAAAATCCACTTCGAGTGCAGGGAGGTCAGAATCCAACAACATCTGCAGTCCTTTTCAGCCTCTGAATCAGATTTTTGCTCAGGACCCTCAATTTCATCCAGAAAATACCTGAAATCACAGAAAAACACACAAACTCATAGTAAAGTCCAGAAAAGTGAATTTTAACTAAAAACTAATAAAAATATACTAAAAACTAACTAGATCATACTAAAAACATACTAAAAACAATGCCAAAAAGCGTATAAATTATCCGCTCATCAGTGACAGACGCAAAAGAATCACTGGATTTTATTCCAACCTGATTGAGAACCGACAGATGATTAGCCGTGCCGTGACAGGGTGTGTTGAACATTTTCACTGAGAGGATGGGAGGTAGCCACTGACAACGGTGAAACCCTACATACAGCTTGCCATGGAAAGGAGTAAGAAGGATTGGATGAAGACAGTAGGAAAGCAGAGAGACGGAAGAGACAAAGCATCTCCATACGCTTATCTGAAATTCCCACTAATGAATTGCATAAGTATCTCTATCTTTATCTTTATGTTTTATTCATCATTCATAACCATTTGAGTTTGCCTGACTAAGATTTACAAGGTGACTATAGCTTGCTTCATACCAACAATCTCTGTGGGATCGACCCTTACTCGCGTAAGGTTTATTACTTAGACAACCCAGTACACTTGCTGGTTAGTTGTGCGAGGTTGTGTTTATGCCATGGTATTGAACACCAAGTTTTTGGATTCATCACCGGGGATTATTTGAGTTGTGAAAAGTATTGATCACAATTTCGTGCACCAAGTTTTTGGCGCCATTGCCGGGGATTGTTCGAGTTTTCGGCAAGCTTTTGGTCCGGTAACATCAGTGCCAAAATTCTGATCCGGCAACAGCACCAAGTTTTTGGCGCCGTTGCCGAGGATTGTTGAGTTTGGACAACTGACGGTTCATCTTGTTGCTTAGATTAGGTATTTTTCTTCAGAGTTCTTAAGAATGAATTCTAGTGTTTCAAGGTGATGTTCTTACCATCACCAAAGCTGATTGATTCTCATCAATTTAGCTCTTGAATGCAATGTCCTGCTGAAGCTTGGCTAGCCATGTCTAATTCCTTTAGACTGAAGCTTTAGACTAACATTGCATGATTCCTGGAATTCTCATTAAGAATTTTGATATCTTTATTTTGTTTTCCACTTAATTTTCGAAAAAGCACAAAAAAATTACAAAAGCATAAAATCCAAAAACATTTCTTGTTTGAGTCTAGAGTCTCATTTTAAGTTTGGTGTCAATTGCATGTTTCTATTCTTCTTGCATTTTTCGAACTCATGCATGTGTCTTCATTAATCCTCAAGTTGTTCTTGATGATTTACTTACTCTGATCTTTAAATTCTCTTGACTTGAGTGTTTGCATTTCTCTTATGCATTCTCATTTTGTTAGTGTCAGTAGTATACAAACTGCTAAGTTTGGTGTCTTGCATGCATTGTTATTTGATTTTAGTTGCATTTTGATTATTCCTTATTATTAAAAATCCAAAAATATTTTTAATTTGTGTCTTTTCAAGTCAATAATACAGAGAATTGAAGATTCAGAACATACTGCAGAGGAATTACACAGAAAAAGCTGGGCGTTCAAAACGCCCAATAAAGAAGGGCAAACTGGTGTTTAAACGCCAGCCAGGGTGCCTGGCTGGGCGTTTAACGCCCAAAAAGGTAGTATTTTTGGGCGTTAAACGCCAGAATGTGCACCATTCTGGGCGTTTAACGCCAGGATGGCACAAGAAGGAAGATTTTGTTTTCAAATCAAATTTTTCCAAGTTTTCAAAATTTTTCAAAATCAAATCTTTTCAAAATCTTTTCAATCATATGTTTTCAAAATCAATTTCTTTCCATTTTCAAAAATACTTGCTATCAATTAATGATTTGATTCAACATCTCTAATATGTTGCATTTTCTGTTGAGAAAGGTTTAATGTTTGAATCATATCTTTTCTTGTTAGCCAAGTCATTAATTTTTAAAATCAAATCTTTTTAAATTGTTTTTCAAATCATATCTTCTCAATCACATCTTTTTAAAACCATAACTTTTCAATCATATCTTCTAATCATATCTTTTTCAAAATAGTTTTCAATCAAATCTCTTTGATTTCTAATTTCAAAATGTTTTTCAAAAATCACTTGATCTCTTTTCCACTCTTGGTTTTCGAAAATCAATTAGTGTTTTTCAAAATATTTTCAAAATCTTTTACTTAATTTTCGAAAATTACTTCCCCTCTTCTCACATCCTTCTATTTATGGACTAACACTATTCCTCAATGAACAATTCGAACTCCATCTCTCTTGATAAGTTCGAATTCTTCTACTTCTGCCTTCTATTTTTCTTTTCCTCTGACACCTCAAGGAATCTCTATACTGTGACGTAGAAGATTCCATATTTTCTTGCTTTCTTCTCTTTTATATGAGCAGGAGCAAAGACAAAAGCATTCTTGTTGAGGCTAACCCTAAACCTGAAAGGACCTTGAAGCGAAAGCTAAGAGAAGCTAAGGCACAACTCTCTGTAGAGGACCTAACAGAAATCTTCAAAGAAGAAGACATGGCAGCCAAAAACAACAACAATGCCAACAATGCAAGGAAGGTGCTGGGTGACTTTACTGCACCTACTCCCGACTTCTATGGGAGAAGCATCTCTATCCCTGCCATTGGAGCAAACAACTTTGAGCTTAAGCCTCAATTAGTTTTTCTAATGCAACAGAATTGCAAGTTCCATGGACTTCCATTGGAAGATCCTCATCAGTTCTTAGCTGAATTCTTGCAAATCTGTGACACTGTCAAGACTAATGGGGTTGACCCTGAGGTCTACAGACTTATGCTATTCCCTTTTGCTGTAAGAGACAGAGCTAGAACATGGTTGGACTCACAACCTAAAGAAAGCCTGAACTCTTGGGAAAAGCTAGTCAATGCCTTCTTGGCAAAGTTCTTTCCACCTCAAAAATTGAGTAAGCTTAGAGTGGAAGTCCAAACCTTCAGACAGAAGGAAGGAGAATCCCTCTATGAAGCTTGGGAAAGATACAAACAATTAATCAGAAAGTGTCCCTCTGACATGCTTTCTGAATGGAGCATCATAGGTATTTTCTATGATGGTCTGTCTGAACTGTCCAAGATGTCTTTGGATAGCTCTGCCGGAGGATCTCTTCATCTGAAGAAGACGCCTACAGAAGCTCAAGAAGTAATTGAAATGGTTGCAAATAACCAATTCATGTACACTTCTGAAAGGAATCCTGTGAACAATGGGGCTAATCAGAAGAAAGGAGTTATTGAGATTGATACTCTGAATGCCATATTGGCTCAGAACAAAATATTGACTCAGCAAGTCAATATGATTTCTCAAAGTCTGTCTGGAATGCAAAATGCACCAGGCAGTACTAAGGACGCTTCATCTGAAGAAGAAGCTTATGATCCTGAGAACCCTTCAATGGAAGAGGTGAATTACATGGGAGAACCCTATGGAAACACCTATAATCCTTCATGGAGAAATCATCCAAATCTTTCATGGAAGGATCAACAGAGATCTCAATAAGGTTTCAACAACAATAATGGTGGAAGAAACAGGTTTAGCAATGGCAAGCCTTTTCCATCATCTTCTCAGCAACAGACAGAGAATTCTAAGCAGAACAACTCTGACTTAGCAACCATGGTCTCTGATCTAATCAAAACCACTCAAAGTTTCATGACTGAAACAAGGTCCTCCATTAGAAACTTGGAGGCACAAGTGGGTCAGCTGAGCAAGAAAATCATTGAACTCCCTCCTAGTACTCTTCCAAGCAATACAGAAGAAAATCCAAAAGGAGAGTGCAAGGCCATCAACATGGCCGAATTTGGAGAGGAGGGAGAGGAAGTGAACGCCACTGAGGAAGACCTCAATGGACATCCACTGGCCTCCAATGAGTTCCCTAATGAGGAACATTGGGAATCTGAGGCTCCCACTGAGACCATAGAGATTCCATTGGATTTACTTCTGCCATTCATGAGCTCTGATGAGTATTCTTCCTCTGAAGAGGATGAGTATGTCACTGAAGAGCAAGTTGCTAAATACCTTGGAGCAATCATGAAGCTAAATGACAAGTTATTTGGTAATGAGACTTGGGAGGATGAACCCCCTTTGCTCACCAAAGAATTGGATGACTTGTCTAGGTAGAAACTACCTCAAAAGAAACAAGATCCTGGGAAGTTCTCAATACCTTGTGCCATAGGCACCATGACCTTCAAGAAGGCCTTGTGTGACCTAGGGTCAAGTGTAAACCTCATGCCTCTCTCTGTAATGGAGAAGCTAGGGATCTTTGAGGTGCAAGCTGCAAAAATCTCACTAGAGATGGCAGACAATTCAAGAAAACAAGCTTATGGACTTTTAGAGGATGTTCTGGTAACAGTTGAAGACCATTACATCCCTGCTGATTTCATAGTCCTAGAGACTGGGAAGTGCATGGATGAACCCATCATCCTTGGCAGACCCTTCCTAGCCACAGCAAAGGCTGTGATTGATGTGGACAGAGGAGAATTGATCATTCAAGTGAATGAAGAATCTTTAGTGTTTAAGGCTCAAGGATATCCCTCTGTAACCATGGAGAGGAAGCATGAAGAGCTTCTCTCAAAACAGAGCCAAACAGAGCCCCCACAGTCAAATTTTAAGTTTGGTGTTGGGAGGCCACAACCAAATTCTAAGTTTGGTGTTGAACCCCCACATTCAAACTCTAAGTTTGGTGTTGGGAGGTTCCAACATGGCTCTGCGCATCTCTGAGGCTCCATGAGAGCCCACTGTCAAGCTACTGACATTAAAGAAGCGCTTGTTAGGAGGCAACCCAATGTTATATTTTATCTATTTTCCTTTGTTATTTTATGTTTTCTGTAGGTTGATGATCATGAGAAGTCACAAAATCAATTGAAAAAGCAAAAACAGAATGAAAAACAGAAAGAAAAATAGCACACCCTGGAGGAAGATCTTGCTGGTGTTTAAAGGCCAGTAAGGCTAGCAGATAGGCGTTTAACGCCCAGTCTGGCACCATTCTGGGTGTTTAACGCCAGAAAGGGGCACCAGACTGACGTTAAACGCCAGGAAAGGGCAAGAAGTTGGCGTTAAACGCCAGAAATGGGCACCAGCCCGGCGTTTAACGCCAGAATTGGCACATAGAGCAATTTTGCTCGCCACTTGGTGCAAGGATGACTTTTTCTTGACACCTCAGGATCTGTGGACCCCACAAGATCCCCACCTACCCCACCACCCTCTCTCTTCTTCTTCACCCATTCACCAATCACCTCAACACCTCTTCCCCAAAAACCCTTCACCTATCAAATCCCATCTTTCTCTTCACCACTCACATCCATCCTTTATAAAACCCCACCTACCTCACCATTCAAATTCAAACCACTTTCCCTCCCATAGCCGAACCCTACCCCTCTCTTCACCCCTATATAAACCCCTCTTCACTCCTTCATTTTCACACAACCTAAACACTCCTTCTCCCCCTTTGGCCGAACCACAACGCCATTTCCATCTCCTTCATTTCTTATTCTTCTACTCTCTTCTTTTCTCTTTTGCTCAAGGACGAGCAAACCTTTTAAGTTTGGTGTGGTAAAAGCATTGATTTTTATTTTTCCATAACCATTTATGGGATCCAAGGCCGGAGAAACCTCTAGAAAGAGGAAAGGGAAGGCAAAAGCTTCCACCTCCGAGTCATGGGAGATGGAAAGATTCATCTCAAGGGTGCATCAAGACCACTTCTATGAAGTTGTGGCCTTGAAGAAGGTGATCCCCGAGGTCCCTTTCAAACACAAAAAGAGTGAATATCCGGAGATCCGACACGAGATCCGAAGAAGAGGTTGGGAAGTTCTTACCAACCCCATTCAACAAGTCAGAATCTTAATGGTTCAAGAGTTCTATGCCAATGCATGGATCACCAAGAACCATGATCAAAGTGTGAACCCGGATCCAAAGAATTGGCTTACTATGGTTCGGGGGAAATACTTGGATTTTAGTCCGGAAAATGTAAGGTTAGCATTCAACTTGCCCATGATGCAAGGAGATGAACACCCTTATACTAGAAGGGTCAACTTTGATCAAAGGTTGGACCAAGTCCTCATAGACATTTGTGAAGAGGGCGCCCAATGGAAGAGAGATTCAAGAGGAAAGCCGGTTCAACTGAGAAGGCATGACCTCAAGCCCGTGGCTAGGGGATGGTCGGAGTTTATCCAACGCTCAATCATTCCCACTAGCAACCGGTCCGAAGTTACTATAGATCGGGCTATCATGATTCATAGCGTCATGATTGGAGAAGAAATAGAAGTTCATGAGGTTATAGCCCAAGAACTTTATAAGGTGGCGGACAAGTCCTCTACCTTGGCAAGGTTAGCCTTTCCTCATCTCATTTGTCACCTCTGTTATTCAGTTGGAGTTGACATAGAGGGAGACATCCCCATTGATGAGGACAAGCCCATCACTAAGAAAAGGATGGAGCAAACAAGAGACCCCTCTCATCATCAAATCCCTGAGATGCCTCAATGGATGCACTTTCCTCCACAAAACTATTGGGAGCAACTAACACCTCCCTAGGAGAATTGAGTTCCAACATGGGACAACTAAGGGTGGAGCACCAAGAACATTCCATTCTCCTCCATGAAATTAGAGAAGATCAAAGAATTATGAGAGAGGAGCAACAAAGACAAGGAAGAGACATTGAGGAGCTCAAGCACTCCATAGGATCTTCAAGAGGAAGAACAAGCCGCCATCACTAAGGTGGACCCGTTCTTTAATTTCCTTGTTCTTTATTTTTCTGTTTTTTTCGAAAATTATGCTTATGTTTAGCTATGTTTGTGTCTTGTGATCATTAGTGTCTTAGTGTCTATGCCTTAAAGTTATGAATGTCCTATGAATCAATCACCTTTCTTGAATGAAAAATGTTCTTAATTGAAAAAGAGAAGAATTGCATGAATTTTGAATTTTATAACAGTTTAATTATTTTGATGTGGTGGCAATATTTTTTGTTTTCTGAATGTATGCTTAAACAGTGCATATATATCTTGATTTATTTTGATGTGGTTCATGAATGTTGGCTCTTGAAAAAATGATGAAAAAGGAGACATGTTACTGAGGATCTGAAAAATCATAAAAATGATTCTTGAAGCAAGAAAAAGCAGTGAATACAAAAAAAAAGAAGGAGAAAAACAAAAAAAAAGAAAAAAAAAGAAAGAAATAAAGTTGTGATCCAAGGCAAAAAGAGTGTGCTTAAAAACCCTGGACACCTCTAATTGGGGACTCTAGCAAAGCTGAGTCACAATCTGAAAAGGTTCACCCAATTATGTGTCTGTGGCATGTATGTATCCGGTAGTAATACTGGAAGACAGAGTGCTTTGGGCCACGGCCAAGACTCAATAAGTAGCTGTGTTCAAGAATCATCATACTTAACTAGGAGAATCAATGACACTATCTGGATTCTGAGTTTCTAAAGAAGCCAATCATTCTGAATTTCAAAGGATAGAGTGAGATGCCAAAACTATTCAGAGGCAAAAAGCTAAAAGCCCCGCTCATCTAATTAATACTGATCTTCATAGATGTTTTTAGAATTCATTGTATATTCTCTTCTTTTTATCTTATTTGATTTTCAGTTGCTTGGGGACAAGCAACAATTTAGTTTGGTGTTGTGATGAGCGGATAATTTGTACGCTTTTGGCATTGTTTTTAATATGTTTTTAGTATGTTTTAGTTAGTTTTTAGTATATTTTTATTAGTTTTTAGTTAAAATTCACTTTTCTGGACTTTACTATGAGTTTGTGTGTTTTTCTGTGATTTCAGGTATTTTCTGGCTGAAATTGAGGGACCTGAGCAAAAATCTGATTCAGAGACTAAAAAGGACTGCAGATGCTGTTGGATTCTGACCTCCCTGCACTCGAAGTGGATTTTCTGGAGTTACAGAAACCCAATTGGCGCGCTCTCAACAGCGTTGGAAAGTAGACATCCTGGGCTTTCCAGCAATATATGATAGTCCATACTTTGCCCAAGATTTGATGGCCCAAATTGGCGTTCAAAGTCACCATCAGAATTACCAGCGTTAAACGCCAGAACTGGCACAAGGATGGGAGTTAAACGCCCAAACTGGCATAAAAGCTGGCGTTTAACTCCAAGAGAAGTCTCTACACGAAAATGCTTCAATGCTCAGCCCAAGCACACACCAAGTGGGCCCGGAAGTGGATTTTTATGTCATTTACTCATCTTTGTAAACCTTAGGCTACTAGTTCCTTATAAATAAGAGCTTTTGCTATTGTATTTTCATCTTGGTAGCTATCTTTAGTCTTATGCTATCTTAGATCATGGGGCTGGCCTCTCGGCCATGCCTAGACCTTATTCTTATGTATTTTCAACGGTGGAGTTTCTACACACCATAGATTAAGGTGTGGAGCTCTGCTGTACCTCGAGTATTAATGCAATTACTGTTGTTCTTCTATTCAATTCCGCTTGTTCTTGTTCTAAGATATCACTTGTTCTTCAACTTGATGAATGTGATGATCCGTGACACTCATCATTATTCTCACCTATGAACGTGTGCCTGACAACCACCTCCGTTCTACCTTAGATTGGGTGGATATCTCTTGGATTCTTTAAAGGGAATCTTCGTGGTATAAGCTAGAATTGATGGCGGCATTCAAGAGAATCCGGAAGGTCTAAACCTTGTCTGTGGTATTCTGAGTAGGATTCAATGATTGAGTGACTGTGACGAGCTTCAAACTCCTGAAGGCTGGGGTTAGTGACAGACGCAAAAGAATCATTGGATTCTATTCCAACCTGATTGAGAACCGACAGATGATTAGCCGTGCCGTGACAGGGTGCATTGAGCATTTTCACTGAGAGGATGGGAGGTAGCCACTGACAACGGTGAAACACTACATACAGCTTGCCATGGAAAGGAGTAAGAAGGATTGGATGAAGACAGTAGGAAAGCAGAGAGACAGAAGGGACAAAGCATCTCCATACGCTTATCTGAAATTCCCACTAATGAATTGCATAAGTATCTCTATCTTTATCTTTATGTTTTATTCATCATTCATAACCATTTGAGTTTGCCTGACTAAGATTTACAAGGTGACCATAGCTTGCTTCATACCAACAATCTCTATGGGATCGACCCTTACTCGCGTAAGGTTTATTACTTGGACGACCCAGTACACTTGCTGGTTAGTTGTGCGAGGTTGTGTTTATGCCATGGTATTGAACACCAAGTTTTTGGATTCATCACCGGGGATTATTTGAGTTGTGAAAAGTATTGATCACAATTTCGTGCACCATCCCCCCAAATATCTTCCAAGACATTCACAAAGGCCTGCTCGACCTCGTCCAACATCTCCCAAGTTTACCGGGATAACATTACGTTTCTCTGCCACTCTAAAGGAAAGCGGGGTTTGTTATTTTCGTCCAGAAAGAAAGGACGGGCTCCTTCAAAAGCCCGGACCTTAAAGAAGTAATTCTTAAAATCCAGGAAAGACTCATCATACATAGAAAAAACCTTATGCCCCTGGGCAAATCTAAATGAAATCCAAGAAGCCTTCTTCTTGGTAGTCCCAGGCTTGGTCAAAATGAAAAGATACAAAAAAAGAGTTTGAGAAGGTGTAACAGCAAATTCTTAACAAACCAGCTGAAAAATCTTGATGAAGCCCCGAGAATTCGGATGAAGCTGAGAGGGAGCTACATTACAGGACCATAACAGGTCAGTTTCAAAAGAAGTAAAAGGAAAGTTGATGTTCATTTGGCTGAAAAAGAAGTCATAGGCAAGGGACGCCCCCTGAGTCAGGACAGGGAAGCAAACTTGATCATCAGAATCAGGTGCCACTAACTCATAATTGTTCTCCTGATCCTCATTGCTACCAAAAGGAGAACCCTACAAAGAAGAAATCGACAAAATGCTCGAGATTGGCTTCCTCATAAAAGGATCGAAGTCCTAAAACTAAAGACTCGACCTCAAAACAGAAGACCGAGCTCGAGCAGGGGCACTGTTCATACCCTGGGTCGAGCTGTCCGACCCAGGATGCTCTACTGACAAATCAACCGACCTCTTCAGGTTAGGACAAATCCGACCTCTTCTCAAAGAGCTCGGCCAAATCACAGGAGAGAAGGGCGATTCCCTTGAAGATAAGATGACCTCACTTGAAGATAAGATGAAGATAAGATAAGTTAACTAACTTATCTTATCTAAGAAGGTCACTCTATGCCATTATAAATACACTGGAGAACCCAGGTATAACTCATACTTTGATTCTACAAAAAACCTGCTTAATACCCTTGCTAACTTAAGCATCAAAATCCCTTGCAGGTACCACCACACTCCGGTGACGAAGGATCAGCACCATCACCAAGTCCAATAAGTCGGACACAACAGCTCCGACCAGTACAGAAGATCTCATCCGAGATCGACCTACAGTTTCAGGTAACCCTTGGAATAGTAACCCAATCTCTCTAAGCTTGAACAATTGCCCAATTTCTTGATTTAATTTCTCATGGGAAGAGATGAAGTATGGTCACTGATTATACCACATGTATTTCCAAATCAAAGTGTTGGTAGGATTATATGTCACTATATCCATTCAAACCCCAATTTGGTCCAACATGAGAAAGCAATTCTAGCATGATCTCCTCATCCCTTTTCCAAGGCTCAGAGGAGATCCAATTATGGAGAGTTTCTTTTCCAAGACAACTAACCAATTGATTTAAGATCGAAAGCTTTCTAGTAAATCAAGAGAAAAGAAAGAGGAAGAAGAATGAAAACTATAATTGATCCATCAAATTACAACAGAGCTCCCTAACCCAATGAAAAGGGGTTTAGTTGTTCATAGCTCTGAAAATGGAAGATGATAGAGAAGAGTGCATTCTCCAGTAAACTAGAGTTTGCAGGAAAAGTAAATATACAGAATGTAGTTCCCAATAATGCCCAGCCTGCTTTCTAGTTCAAAACTACTTCCTATATATACTACTCTTCTGATCTTCTAGTTAGCTCTTCAAGTCTTGGATATGGGCCCTTGATCTTTAGTTGAAGCAGTTACAGTCTTTAGTGGGCTCAGCTTTGCTTGCAGAAAGAATGTGAGTCAGGCATGGTAGGGCATTAGTTAGGACGTTAGTGGCATTAACGTTAGGTGTAAACTTGGGTTCGAAGGCGTTAGTGATGATAACTTTGTCACTAACGTTCCAAACCAGTTGATCCACGTTAACTTCAACGTTAGTGGTACTAACGTGACCACTAACGTAGCCTCTTAACCCTTCGCAAGTGTTATTGGCACTCACTTTTACCAATAACGCTACTCCTTGTCTCTCTTTCCCACGTTAGTGTAACTAATGTGGCCCTTAACGTGGGCATGCCCAAGCTTGAGGGCATTAGTAATACTCACCTTTGTCACTAACGCTTCAAAACGCCCCTTCTTTCCACGTTAGTGCCTCACGTTAATGGCAATAACGTGACCACTAACGTGGTTGTGCTTCCCATCTCCAACGTTAGTGACAAAGGTTAGTGTCACTAATGTTGGCCCATCATTCATTGCTCCACGTTACCATTCAAGTTAGTGGTCTTAACATGACCACTAACGTAGGCAATCTTGGCCTGATCCAGCATTAGTGACAAAGGTGAGTGTCATTAACGTTGGCGATCTCTTCTTTATTCCACGTTAGAGTTCACGTTAATTGAATTAACGTGACTCTTAATGTGGCTATATGTGGCCTTTTGGAACGTTAATGGTGTTTACTTTTACCACTAATGTTTGAGCTTCCTTTCCTTCCACGTTAGTTCCCACATTAATTTAACTAACGTGGTAACTCACGTAGGTTATGATGGCTTTCGAAGGCATTATTGGTGATAACTTTTCCACTAACGCTACAAGCTTGCTCCCATTCCATGTTAGTGGTCACGTTAGTGAGACTAACGTCGCGGCTAACGTGGCTCTTCTTTGCTTCCTTTGTCCTGAAATCAAACACACAGGGTGCATTAAAGCTTTGTTCCAAGTCATGAGATCATGCATCATCCATTTTATCATTCAATTCATGCATAATTCTTATGAAATCATGTAAAGTTCACAATGTTTGCTTGAATCAAGATGTAAGTGTATTTTTACCCAAAACTTGCTTATTTACTAAGAAAATGCATGAAACTATCCTAAAATGGTAAAGAAAAGGTCAGTGAAACTGGCCAAGATGCCCTGGCAACAAAGCTGTATGATCCTCTCAGTGAAAATGGTCCGGCTACGGTCTCATTACGGCTAATCAACTGTCGGATTTCTCCTCTCGGATGAAAAATACCAAGCACAGCTACTGCAGGGCTAGTCATCTGTCGGTTCTCACTTGTGTCGGAATAAGATCCATTGATCCTTTTGCACACTGTCACTGCGCCCAAAATTCATGAGTTTGAAGCTCCTCACAGTCATTCCTTCCCAGATCCTACTCGGAATACCACAGACAATGTTTAGACTTTCCGGATCTCAGGAATGCTATCTATTGATTCTAGCCTATACCACGAAGATCCTAATCACGGGGTCGGATGCTCTGTTGTCAGGAGAGACAATGCGAATCTGTGGATTAGAGACCCAAGAGAGTATACTCCGGCTGCGTCCAATGACTACTTTGAACATCATGTAGAGCGCTTTGTGGTTGTCAGGCACGCGGATCTTGGCTAAGCGAGTACTGAAGATAGTGGATGATTGTCACGGGTCACCCCTTTAGTCTGACTTAACTGATTAAGTACAAGAGTATATCTTGGAGAAGAAGTAGGCGTGAATTGAAGGAAAAACAATAGTATTGCATTAATTCATGAGGAATAGCAGAGCAACTCACCTTAATTTATGAGGTGTAGAAACTCCACCGTTGAAAATACATAAGAGAAAAAAGGTCTAAGGATGGCCGAATGGCCAGCCTCTCCCAAAGATGATCATAAAGCTCAAGGGATCCAAAAGAAGACCCTAATACAATAGTAAAAAGTGCTATTTATACTAAACTAGTAAACTAGGTTTACAGAAAATGAGTAGATAGTGGAGAAATCCACTTCTGGGGCCCACTAAGTGTGTGCATAGGCTGAGCTTTGAAGCTTTCACGTGCATAGGCCATCTTTGGAGTTAAATGCCAGCTTGGGTGCCAGTTTGGGCGTTTAACTCTAGTTTTGGTGCCAGAAAATGGTATTTGCGTGGCGTTTGAACGCCAATTTGGGCCATCAAATCTCGGGAAAAGTATGAACTATTATATATTGCTCAAAAGCCCAAGATGTCTACTTTCCAACACAATTAAGAATGCACCAATTGGTCTTCTGTAGCTCCAAAAAATCTACTTCGAGTGCAGGAGGGTCAGAATCCAATAGCATATGCAGTCCTTTCTCAGCCTCTGAATCAGATTTTTGCTCAGGTCCCTCAATTTCAGCCAAAAAATACCTGAAATCACAGGAAAACACACAAACTCATAGTAAAGCCAGAAGTGTAATTTTTGCATAAAAACTAATAAAAATATACTAAAAAGTAACTAAAAGATACTAAAAACTACCTAAAAACAATGCCAAAAAGCGTATAAATTATCCGCTCATCATCATCCGCACAACCTTTTGAGAAAGCTCATCAATTGTAGCAACCCGTCCAACTTGCTCCACTTTGCATGCACCGAGGACGGTGCAATCTTCAAGTGTGGGGAGGTCGTCCGACCGATCTCCATGGGTAACAATTTCCTTTTTCAACACCAATGTTAGCTATTTGTTGCATTGCATGATAGGTTTCATGGTAGTTATAATTTGTATATATTTTACCACTTCTTTCTTATTAGGACTACTTGGTTAGTATGATGATTTCTTTTCCAAGAAACTATTTTAGGGCACCCTACCAATTTAAATAAAATTTTTGTTGAACTTGCTTGAAAGAATTTATTTTGGAACATGGTTTTTGAGCTAAGAGCACAAGCTTGTGAGTTTTGAGCCTAATTGTGTGGTTACATCTTGTAACCACTTATTTCCATTCTTGTGTGCAATTTTTCTTTTTCTATGATTGTGATCTTTGATTTGTTTAATTCTATATGTCCATTATTCCTTGTATTCATGCGTTAGAGGGAATAGGCATATCTTAGAGTTAGGCTAGCCTGGGTGCCAGCTTAGGGGCTTTTGGTCAGGCCAGGCCCTGGGGCGTCTTATGTACATATATGTACATACTATATGAGTCACTGACTTAGGGGTGCTGTACTATAGCTATATGCTTATATAACTGAGCCACTTCTGTAACATGATGTATATTATAGTGTGTTACTCCATATTCTGTTATCTTTTGTTTTATGTATGTGAATGTTTAATTATCCCTTGATATATGGAGGGTATGCGACTTTAAATTATTCTTGTTTTAAAAAAAATTTACTTGTAAAATTTGCGGTGTTTTAACAACGACAGGCTTATATTTATTAATTAATAATACAGAAAAGGAAAAACAAGTTGGTAACATTCAATTTCTAGTATGATCTAGACATGCTAGAAGTTGGGTCATTACAATTTGGTATCAGAGCCAGGTTCTTCCTGTTAGAGCCTGGGGAATGGACTGAATCATGCTTTATTGCATGCTCTGTGGTGTGTCTCATGCTTATAGGGTATCTATGTGATATGTGTTGCATGAATGTCTTTGTGCTTTCATTCTGATAATGTTCATGCCCAACTTGAGGTATTAAGACTAATCACCTTGGTATTGATTGTTTGGTATGAACAGAATCAGGATGCCTCCACAGAGACGTGGCGATCGGGAAGGGTCTACTGTTAACAATCCGCCGCGAAACGATGATAATCTGTTTGCTGCGATTCACGCTATGGCTGAGGCTGTGCGTGAAATGGCGACTGCTACTACCTAAGCAGTTAACCGTCTGGGGGAACGTAATGGAGAGCGTAACAATGATCGTAACGGTGAGAATGGTGGAAACGGTGATGGAGATAACATGAATCATCATAGGCCTATGACATTAGCTACTTTCTTGAAAGTTAATCCACCGAAGTTCAAGGGTACGACTGTAGCAACTGAAGCTGATAATTGGTTCCGAGGCATAGAAATGTCCTTGAGGGCACAGCATGTCCCGGAAGAACAGTATGTAGAATTTGCTACTTATATGTTGGAAGGGGATGCTCAGCACTGGTGGCAGGGCATTCAACGTTTACTGCAGCAAGATGAGGGTAATATTTTGTGGAATGCTTTCAAAGAAGAGTTCTATAAGAAGTACTTTCCTAGAGCTACTCGTGAGGCAAAGGAGATGGAGTTGATGCAGTTAAAACAGGGAAGTATGTCTGTTGCTGAGTATACAAGGAAGTTTGAAGATTTATGTCATTTTTCCAAGGTTTGTCAAGGGAATCCAAAAGATTTCGAAGAGTGGAAATGTTTGAAATTTGAAGGAGGACTCCATGAAGATTTGTCGAACTCAGTGGTTCCATTGGAAATATGGAATTTTGCGGAGTTGGTTAATAAGAGTCAGCTAGTAGAAGACTGTGCTAAGAAGACAGCTGCAGCTCGGATGAATCGCCCAGGATCTTTTTTTCAGAATTATAATCAGTATACAGTTCCTCAGGGAAGAAATTTTAAGCAGGGAGCAATGCCTTCACAATGGTACAATCAGAATAGAAATGTTCATGCACGTCCTACAGGAAGGAATGGAAGAAGAATGAGACAGGATATGGGTAAGCGACCTCAGCAGGCGCAGATGCGACCAGTATGTAGGCAGTGTGGAAAGGAGCATGGAAGTAGACCTTGTCAGCTTACAGGCATTATCTATTTTTCTTGTGGTCAGCCTGGACATATGGCTAAGGACTGTCCGAAGAAGCCAGTACAAGGAATAGATAGGCCGCGACAACAAGGACGTGTGTTTGCTATGACTGCTGATGACGCAATAAAATCAGACTCCCTAATCCAAGGTCAGTGTTATGTCAAATCTCGACTCTTAACTATACTGTATAACTCTGGTGCATCACATTCATTTATTTCCGAGACTGTTGCGCATGAGTTGGGATTAGATTTTACCATGTTAGATTATAATCTAATTGTTCGTACACCCACATCTCAAAATGCCTTGACTAGTCAAGTATGTCAACAGGTGCCTTTTGTTATCGAGGCTATGACTTTTATACATGACCTGGTTTGTTTGCCTTTGTATGGTTTAGATATTATCTTAGGTCTAGATTGGTTGTTTAAGCATCATGTTTTCCTTGATTGTTTTAAACGAATTGCTATATTTCCATCATCTGAAATGCACACTGAACCAGTTGAGTCTTGTACTTTCTATTTGAATTCCCTAAGAGTTATTTCTAGTAATAGTGGGTTAGAGGGTTACGTTCTACTATCGGCTAGCTCAGAAACTAATGAACAAGACTTGGAGCAAATCCGAGTGGTGAAGGAGTTTCCTGATGTTTTTCCGGATGATATACCTGAGTTTCCACCTCAGAGAGAGATAGAGTTTAGTATTGATCTGGTTCCTAAAGCTGGACCAATTTCTATAGCACCGTATCGGATGTCACCGTTGGAACTAGCGGAGTTAAAAAAGCAGTTGGATGAATTACTGGGGAAGAAGTTTATTCGTCCGAGTGTATCACCATGGGGAGCTCCAGTGTTACTAGTAAAAAAGAAGGATGGTGGAATGAGGTTATGTGTGGATTATCGGCAATTGAACAAGATCACAATCAAGAACAAGTATCCACTCCCAATGATAGATGATCTGATGGACCAGCTGAGAGGTGCGACAATATTCTTGAAGATTGATTTGCGGTCAAGTTACCATCAAATCTGGGTGAAGGAATCAGATATACCTAAGACTGCCTTTCGAACTAGGTACGGTCACTATGAATATACGGTTATGTCCTTCGGACTGACTAATGCTCCTGCTGTATTCATGGATTATATGAATCGCATTTTTCATCCGTATCTAGATCAGTTTGTGGTAGTCTTTATAGATGATATCCTCATCTATTCCAAGACAGAAGAAGAACATGGAGAGCATTTGAGGATTGTGTTGCAAATATTAAGAGCACGGAAGCTATATGCGAAATTGTCGAAATGTGAGTTTTGGGTGACAGAAGTGGCATTCTTGGGACATGTGATCACACAAGATGGTATAACTGTAGATCCTTTAAAGATCGAGGCCGTAGTACAATGGAAGGAACCCAAGACAGTTACAGAAGTTCATAGTTTCTTGGGGTTAGCAGGATACTATCGGCGGTATATCAAGGGTTTTTCATAGATAGCTTTACCTTTGACTCGCCTTACTAGGAAGGAAGTTCCGTTTGAGTGGATAGAGAAGTGTGAAGAAAGCTTTGAAACTTTAAAGGAAAGGTTGACGACGGCGCCAGTTTTGGTGTTACCAGACCCACAGAAACCTTTTGAGGTGTATTGTGATGCTTCTTTTAAGGGACTTGGTTGTGTATTGATGCAGCATAGGAATGTGGTAGCTTATGCTTCGAGACAACTAAGACCTCACGAAAGGAACTATCCGACACATGATTTGGAATTAGCAGTAGTGGTCTTTGCACTTAAGATTTGGAGGCACTATTTGTACGTAGCCCAATTTGAAGTTTTCTCTGATCATAAGAGTTTGAAGTATATCTTTGATCAGAAAGACCTTAATATGAGGCAGAGGCGATGGATGGAATTCTTAAAAGATTATGATTTTAAGTTGAGCTATCATCTTGGGAAGGCAAATGTAGTCGCAGTTGCTTTGAGTCGGAAGAGTTTGGGCATATCCTGGATGATGATCAAGGAAGAAGAAATGATCTCAGCCTTTGAAAACTTAAAATTAGGAATGAGAGAGACATCAAGAGGAATTGTTATGGCGCAACTACAATTAACATCTGACTTTAAGATAGCTATTCAGCAAGCTCAAGCCCAGAATTCAGGAATGCTGGCATTGTTAACACGGATGAAGGTAGATCAGCCGGAAGAGGTACGCCAAGATAAAGAGGGAATATGGAGATATAGGAACAGAATTTGTGTACCTGCTCAGAAGGACTTGAGAAAGAACATTCTGACCGAAGCTCATGAAAGCAGATTTTCTATCCATCCCAGAACGACTAAAATGTACCAAGACCTGAAGAAGATGTTCTGGTGGCCAGGAATGAAGAAATATGTGGCAACGTATGTTTCAAAGTGTCTCACTTGCCAGAAGATTAAGGTGGAACATCAAAAACCACCTGGAACCCTGCAACCATTGGAGATACTGCAATGGAAATGGGAAGAGATTACGATGGATTTTGTTACTGGGTTACCAAGAACCTCTGCCGGGCATGATGCAATTTGGGTAATTGTAGATCGATTGACAAAATCAGCGCATTTTCTACCAATTCAAATTGGTCACAGCTTGGAGAAACTCGCCCGGTTATACATTCAGGAGATAATACGATTGCATGGAATACCTTCATCAATTGTGTCAGACAGAGATCAGAGGTTTACTTCTAGATTTTTGGGAGCTCTACAGAAATCTTTTGGGACGAAGTTGCACTTAAGTACAGCATATCACCCACAGAGTGATGGACAGACAGAACGAACAATTCGTACCTTGGAAGATATGTTGAGATCTTGCATGATGGACCAACAGGGTAACTGGGACAAATACTTGCCATTGATTGAGTTTGCCTACAACAACAGTTATCAACAGAGTATCGGAATGGCACCATATGAGGCCCTCTACAGAAGAAAGTGTCAATCACCGTTATGCTGGTATGACAAGGAGGAAGGCAGGATTTTGGGGCCAGACTTGGTACAAGAAACTACCGAACGGATTAAGCGCATTCGAGAGAAGATTCAAACTGCCCAAAGTCGACAAAAGAACTATGCAGATATTAGACGTAGGCCCTTAGAATTTAACGAAGGTGACCATATTTCCTTAAGAGTGACACCTACGACTGGAATAGGTAAAGCTCTTAGGACTAAGAAATTGAATCCACGATACTTAGGTCCTTTTCAAATTCTTAAAAGAGTCGGTCCAGTAGCATACCAAGTAGCTCTCCCTCCTTATTTGTCAAACCTTCATGATGTTTTTCATGTTTCACAACTCAAAAAGTATAATCCCGACGAAAGCCACGTTTTACAACCAGAGACAGTACATCTGCGAGGTGACTTGACATATCAAACCCTACCAGTCAGGATTGTGGAACGAAGTGACAAATAGCTTAGAGGCAAGACAGTATCATTGGTTAAGGTAGCATGGGGACAAACTGGGACTGAAAAGTACACATGGGAGCTGAAAGACAAGATGAGAACAGACTACCCGTTTCTATTTTCAGGTAATTGAAATTTTGAGGACAAAATTCTCTTTTAGGAGGGTAGAATGTAACGGCCTAGCCCCGAAGAAACGGCGCTTTTTCGGGATCAAACAGAATTTTTATAGAATTTTTAGGAATTTCTATGCATATAAGCACCTCCACTGCACAGGTGTTGCGTCATCAAGCTGCTGAGTCAGCAGCTTGATTGCACAGGACACCTCTCCTAATCTAAGAAGGCATGTCGCGAAGAGTTGCGTTTTTGAGCCACTTCGGGCCCGAATTTCAAAATTTTGATTTCCGTGGTTAGTCTTTATGTGACGAGCCGGTCACGAATTTCGAGAGAAAAATTATATTAATATAATATTCATATATTATTATTTTATTCCGAATATTATATTATTATTTTCTCTGCTGTGATTAATGTTGATCTATGTTTAGTAATATAATAACTGAGCTAGAAATCTACCGGTAACGGATAATACCGACATTCTTAGATGAACTTAGCACTGCTAATGCTTCATCATATATCTTTTATTCTTATGATTATCCAGTTACTAGTGTCATTTACACTAAGTAACTTAATGTTTATCCATTAGCAGTGTAATTACTTAAGTTCTAATATATCTAGCTTTAGTAATTATCCTTTTCTGAGATATTTTGACAAGTAACTTTTGGATAATCATCATCCAAAAGCCACGGCCTCCCTTGGACATCTTGGCTATCATTTTTGTTCTTGGAAAAGCTTAGAACACCATGAAAGAAAACCATGAAACTTCCATGAACACCTGAGCTTCTTTCTCCGTTCTTTCTCAAACCGGAACCCCTATCAAAAATCTAATCTTACCAAAGTGTTCACCTCTTCCTCCTCTTCATTTCTATGTCACTTTTCATGGAGTAAATCAAGGTATGAAGGCTGCTCCTCCTCCTTGAAGGTTTGGCCATGGTGGTTCCTTAAGCTAATGATGTTTTCTTCATGTTTTCTCTTAGGATCTCTTATTCAATCACCAAAAGCTCCAAGAAAATGTGATTTCTAGTTACCTTAAGGTGAGGAAAACCTTCTTTTCATCATCATGAAGCTTCAGCCTTCATGGTTCATAAGATTCTAAAGTTGTTGTTGATGTTAAAATAGGCGTAAAAGTGCTTTTGGAAGCTTGTTTTTGGTGCAATCTTGGACAGAAGCAAAGGAGGTAAGGTTTGGTAAATTAATCAATGATTGGCTGTGTTCTTGAAGTGTTAAATCAGATCTTGTTGCTTGAGGTTTGATTTTGGGTGTTTGTGTGATGGTTTGATCATGAAATCTTGTTGTTTAATGCTTGAAAATCATGTTTATGATGGTTTTGAAGTGGCTGTTGGTGCTGCTGGAAAACGTGACATTCCATCCATGAAAATCATGATTCTTGATGCTTATTTGATGTGCATTTAATGGCTGAAAAGTTTCTCTTTGGTTTGATAAAAATCGGGTTCAAATCGATTTCCGAAAAGATTGAAAAACTAGCTGAAAATCAAGCAGAAATCTGATGAACTTTTGGAAAAATGTTTTTGGTTTTTGGAAGAACATAAAAACGTGTATTCATGGAGTTTTGGGGTCAAAATGTAATTATTAAAAAGTTTGGGGTTGAAAATTAATTAATCAAAAGTTGAGGGGCTAAAATGCAATTATTAAAAGTTATAGGGGTTTGAGTGCAATTTCCAAGAAGTCCGGAGGTCAAAATGCAATTTTTGAAAGTTAAATAAAATATTATTATTTTAATAATAAAATATTAATATATTATTTTATTAATAATATTATTTTAATAATAATATTATTTAATTAATAATAATAAAATATTGATAAAAAGACAGTTTTTCCTAAAAGTCTCAGGAAGGCAGTTTTGAGTCCAGAATTCTCTAATTTGCGTTACTAAACACCTAAGAAGAGGTATAAGAGAAGATATAGAGGTATATGAGGTAAAGAAACAAGATTTTGAAACCTGTGTTTATGTTAAAAAGAAAAAGGAGTTAAAAGTGAGATAGCTGTGTACCTGACCTTACAGAGTAAACAGAGAATTGTAAAATGAGCTTTCTGTGATGTTGTAATGCTTGATTTATGATGATTACTAAGTGATGGAAAGTATGGTTATATGTGAATTATGAGCCTTCGGGCAATGCTTGTGAATGTTGTGCGGGGACGCCCGTATTGTGATGTTGCTTCCCAGACAGGCTGCGGTAGAGTAGTACCAGCCCTGCAAGCTGAATGCTTGGTAGAGGCCTGACTCGCATACCTGTGGTATATTGAGACCTGAGCAAATACCAGCCCTGCAAGTCGAGAGCACTTGGTAGAGGGTATGCGGTACTTAATCTGGGATTAAGTTCTGGGAAGGCCCTATCTGACTTGGAGGGTCGGATTGCGTCGGGTGCGGGTCAAAACCGACAAATAAGCTCATTACCTGCAGTAGGGACAGACATGCATCATACTTGTTTGTGCATTATTTATTGTTTATCTTCTTGTGTTCTTGTTCTATTCCTTGTTTGTTTGAGCATAACTGTGTGATTGCATATTAATGTGTGAATGTGCATTTACTTCTTATTTTCTCTCTTGTTCATGTGTTAGTTTAGGTTGCTGTTATGTACATATACTCTACATTTATTTATACTTCTATGACCACGGACATTATAAATGAACTTAACTGTAAACCCCGACCTTACTAAGAACTCCCCAGTTCTTACCCCTTACACCTCTACAGATGGACACAGGAGTCCTATTCTACGAGATTGATCCACTGTACATCCACGAGGACCCGGTGCGCGGCGAGTATTACATCTACTGTGCGGCACCTTGTATCCGTAATTATGTAGTTCGTGGTAGACCTTTCCAGTACCCTATTAGGACAGCATACTTTAATCCTGATGCACCCTATGATTTTCCTTTATCTTGGTTACACCCGGCGGACCTAGGATACCTCATCCTGAGGAGCAGATGCCACCTCCACCTGACTATCCTCCTCCACCTGAACCTCCTCTACCTGATGAGCCTATACCTGCCCAACCTATCCATGAGTCACCTCCTGCACCTTTTGTCCTTGATGAGTGGGGTGTTCCTGTGTTGCCACCCGAGCTTGATCCTTTACCTGAGCCGATCGAGCCTCCTATCTTTGATGAGAAACAGGGACATGAGTATGATCAGATCAAGGAGGCGCCACCTCCTTTTCCCGACTGTATTTTGTTTGGTAGCTATCCTTTTATGGTTTCTGTGGACAGCAGTGGTTCCTCTGCTATCACTCCGGCAGAGGAAGAGGACGAGGAAGAAGAAGATCCAGAGGAAGATCCTAACTTCATAGTTATCTCCTCTGACAGCGATGACGATGAGCCAAGCGAGGCACCAGTAGGCGAGCATCACCATTCGCCCGGTGGTTTTCCGTGAGATACTCTGGACCAGGATTGAGGAGATTTTTTGAGACGCCTAGTCTAACTTCAGTACATTAGAGTGTCTCCCTCACTTTTGTTAGCATGATTAGAGGGAATAGGCATATCATAGAGTTAGGCTAGCCTGGGTGCCAGCTTAGGGGCTTTTGGTCAGGCCAGGCCCTGGGGCATCTTATGTACATATATGTACATACTATAAGAGTCACTGACTTAGGGGTGCTGTACTATAGCTATATGCTTATATAACTGAGCCACTTCTGTAACATGATGTATATTATAGTGTGTTACTCCATATTCTATTATCTTTTGTTTTATGTATGTGAATGTTTAATTATCCCTTGATATATGGAGGGTATGCGACTTTAAATTATTCTTGTTTTAAAAAAAATTTACTTGTAAAATTTGCGGTGTTTTAACAACGTACAGGCTTATATTTATTAATTAATAATACAGAAAAGGAAAAACAAGTTGGTAACATTCAATTTCTAGTATGATCTAGACATGTTAGAAGTTGGGTCGTTACAATTTGGTATCAGAGCCAGGTTCTTCCTGTTAGAGCCTGGGGAATGGACTGAATCATGCTTTATTGCATGCTCTGTGGTGTGTCTCACGCTTATAGGGTATCTATGTGATATGTGTTGCATGAATGTCTTTGTGCTTTCATTCTGATAATGTTCACGCCCAACTTGAGGTATTAAGACTGATCACCTTGGTATTGATTGTTTGGTATGAATAGAATCAGGATGCCTCCACGGAGACGTAACGATCGGGAAGGGTCTACTGTTAACAATCCGTCGCGAAACGATGATAATCTGTTTGCTGCGATTCACGCTATGGCTGAGGCTGTGCGTGAAACGGCGACTGCTACTACCCGAGCAGTTAACCGTCTGGGGAACATAATGGAGAGCGTAACAATGATCGTAACGGTGAGAATGGTGGGAACGGTGATGGAGATAACATGAATCATGATAGGCCTATGACATTAGCTGCTTTCTTGAAAGTTAATCTACCGAAGTTCAAGGGTACGACTGTAGCAACTGAAGCTGATAATTGGTTCCGAGGCATAGAAACGTCCTTCAGGGCACAGCATGTCCCAGAAGAACAGTATGTAGAATTTGCTACTTATATGTTGGAAGGGGATGCTCAGCACTGGTGGCAGGGCATTCAATGTTTACTGCAGCAAGATGAGGGTAATATTTTGTGGAATGCTTTCAAAGAAGAGTTCTATAAGAAGTACTTCCCTAGAGCTACTCGTGAGGCAAAGGAGATGGAGTTGATGCAGTTAAAACAGGGAAGTATGTCTGTTGCTGAGTATACAAGAAAGTTTGAAGATTTATGTCGTTTTTCCAAGGTTTGTCAAGGGAATCCAGCAGATTTCGAAGAGTGGAAATGTTTGAAATTTGAAGGAGGACTCCATGAAGATTTGTTGAACTCAGTGGTTCCATTGGAAATACGGAATTTTGCGAAGTTGGTTAATAAGAGTCAGCTAGTAAAGGACTGTGCTAAGAAGATAGCTGCAGCTCGGATGAATCGCCCAGGATCCTTTTGTACAAAAAAACTTGTTTGTCACAAAAGCAAACCCAATAAAATTTATAACCAAAGTATTGAAACCTTGGGTCGTCTCTCAAGGAATTGCAAGGAAGTATGATTTATTATTGGTTTATGAAAAAAGTTATATTTTTGGGTTTTTGAAATAGGGAACAAGGAAATAAATTAACAATAAAGTAAATTAATTATTATGAGAACCATTGCAAGGTATAAGAATTGGAAATCCCATCCTAGTTATCCTTATCAGGTGTGATGAGAATTGTTTATTGCTCCCACTTAGTTAACTGGTGCACGAAATTGTAAATCACACTTTTCACAACTTGTACAACTAACCAGCAAGTACACTAGGTCGTCCAAGTAATACCTTACGTGAGTAAGGGTCGATCCTACGGAGATTGCCGGCTTGAAGTAAGCTATGGTTATCTTATTATTCTTAGTCAGGATATCAATAACAATTCTTAGTTTTATTTGTAAAAAGTAAAAGAACATGAAATAAATGATACTTGTTCAATAATGGAGAACAGGTTGAGGTTTCGGAGATGCTATGCCTTATGAATTTCTGCTTTCCTACTGCCTTCTTCTTCAAACACGCCTGGCTCCTCCTATGGCAAGCTTTATGTTGGTGGATCACTATTGTCAATGGCTACCATCCGTCCTCTCAGTGAAAAAGGTCCGGCTACGGCTTTCACCATAGGGCTAATCATCTAATTTTAACTAAGCTTCATTTAAAACTTAGAGATTTATTGTATCATAATTTTCTTTTTATCCTACTGTGTTTTTAGTTGCTTGAGGACAATCAATGATTTAAGTTTAGTGTTGTGATCAGCTGATATTTTAGACGTTTTTTGACATCATTTTCATATAGTTTTTAGTAGTTTTTATTTAGTTTTTATTGAGATTTTATAGGTTTTAGTGTTAAATTCAAATTTCTGGATTTTACTATAATTTTTTGTATTTTTGTACAATTTAAGGTATTTTTTGTCTGAAATTGAGGAGTTGGAGCAGAAGTCTGATTCAGAGACAAAGAAAGCACTGCAGACGTTGTGAGAATCTGACCTTCCTGCATTTGAAAGAGCTTTTCTGGAGATACATATATCCAAATGGAGTACTCTTAACGTCTTTGGAAATCTTACTTCCATAGCTTTTTAGCGATATATAATAGTTCATACTTTGCTTTGGATTAGAAGGCCCAAAACTGGCGTTCAACACCAGCTTCCTTCCCCCTTCCAGGCGTCCAGCACCCAAAAAGCAGAGATCAATGTACAAACGCCCAAAGAGGAACCCCTAGCTGGCGTTCCATGCCCAAGAGACCTCATGGCACGTGGATCTCATCAAAGCTCAGCCCAAACACTCACCAAATGGGCCCCAGAAGTGGATTTTAGCACTAAATAGACTGTTTTATCCTTACTAGTCATCTGTTTAGTATTTAAGGGATTTTACTTATGTAATTCGGATCATCTTCGAACCTTTTACAGATTATTCACATTTTACATTGTGTTTTCACTTCATTATGAGTTTCTAAAGATCCAAGGTTGAGGGGAGAAGCTCTGCTGAGTCCTATAAATTAATAAAAGTACTAATGTTTCTCTTCGATCCATGTTTAATTAATTCTAAGATGTATATTCGTACTTCATCGTGGTGAATAGGATGATCTAACAAATTAGCTCTGTTCATCACATTAAGACGAATGTGCCTGACAAACACCCGTGTCTACTCGGGTTTAGAATGCGTCTTTCCCCAGACAAGGACAAACCAACAGCTTGAATATACATCTCTCAAATGGCTAATCTACGACTTCGTTGGGGACTTCTCGAGACATCAGTTCAGCCAATTTCCAGGGAGACTAGGGTCTCTCTGGTAGAGGCTAGAACCCAAGGTGCAGCATTCTCTGATCCGGAGGATCCGACCTTGTTTGTGGCATTTTGAGTAGGATCATTAAGGAGAATGGGTTGTACGAGTTTCATCCTCAATCAGAATGGATCCACACTAAACCTGGGGCTCAAACCAGTGTCAATCATATACAGCCTGCCATTGAAGGAATCACTCACAAGCAAAGGAAAAAGTACTACTAGTTTTAATTCAAAAAGACTAAGCAACTCCAACCCTTAACTATTCTTTTTTCATAGTTTACACGACTTTTGAGTTCTAATGACCCTCTTTATTTATTCCCTTTATTTTTATGCAATTAAAAATAACATACCAAAATCTCCTACTCTTTCATTTTCCTGACTAAGACCTGCAGGATAACCATAGATTGCTTCAAACAACAATCCTTGTGGGATCAACCCTAACTCGCTTAGTATTACTTGGACGACCCAGTGCACTTGCTGGAACAACAGTACGGAGATGTGGAGATTTGTGCTACCACTTGGACTCCGGCTGACATGTCAGGAGTGGACCCCAAGTTCATGTCGCACTGATGCACCATTATTTCGTGGTACATCTTGTGCTTAATTGAGTGGATTTTATCCACTAATCTCACACTTATTCATTGAATTCGCATGTTTTATATTTTCCTTCCTGATTTTGTGCTATGATTGAAAACATGTTTCTTTGGTCTTAATTTAGCTATGTTTAATCCTCTCTTATTATCATTCAATGCCTTGATATGGGTGTTAAGTGATTTCAGAGATTAAAGGGCAGGAATGGCTCAGAGGATGGAAAGGAAGCATGCAAAAGTGGAAGGAATACAAGAAACTGAAGGAATTGCCAAAGTTGTCATCCTGACCCCGTCGCACTCAAATGATCATAACTTGAGTTACAAATGTTCAAATAAGACGGTTTCAGCTGCGTTGGAATGCTAACATCCGGGGCTTCACAACGATATATAATTTGCTATAGCTGCTCCGAAGATAGGCGACACGCACGCGTGACCTGGAAAAAATGCAATTCGCACGAACGCGTGGATGACTCTTCCGCGTGACTTTGCAGCGACCTGTACGTGCAATTTCTAGGCTGTTTTTGACCTAATTTTTGGCTCAGAAAATACATATTATAGGCTATAAAGTGGGGGAATTCATGTATTCAAGAACACAACATTCCTAATTCACAATTTGAGGATTATATGTAGTTTCTAGAGAGAGAGGCTCTCTCCTCTCTCTTAGGATTTAGGATTTAGGATTTCTATTAGTTTTAGGCTATTTCTTCTCAATTCCAGGTTCAATATTCTTTTAATTTAGTTTTTCTTTTATTTGTTTATGAACTCCATGTTAGATTTGATTTCTTTATTTAATGCAATTTGAGGTATTTCATATTTATGATTTTAATTTAGCTTTTTATATTCTTGGCTTTAATTGATGAATTGATTAATTTGAGATACTTGAGTTATCAAACTCATTGTGATTGATAATTGTTATCTTTGCTAATTAATTTGAATTCCAATAACTCTAGTCTTTTCTTAGGAATTGATTAGGATCTGAGGAATCAAATTGATTCATCCACTTAACTTACCTTCATAGTTAGAGGTTAATAAGGTAGGAACAAAAATTCAATTCTCATCATAATTGAGAAGGATAACTAGGATAGGACGTCTAGTTTTCATATCTTGTCAATAGTTTTTCTAGTTATTAATTTATTTTTCCTGGAATTTATTTTTCCTGTTCAACCTTTCAAAACCCAAAAAATATTATTTTCCATAACCAATAATAAATCATACTTCCCTGCAATTCCTTGAGAAGATGACCCGAAGTTTGAATACTTCGGTTATAAATTTTATTGGGTTTTGTTACTTGTGACAACCAAACTTTGTACGAAAGGATTCTCTGTTGGTTTAGAAACTATACTTACAACGCGATTATATTCTTGTGAATTTCTTTACCGATAGAAATCCAACCATCACGCACCATCTAGCCGTGAAACCAGACACCAATCCAGTGGCGCAACAGTTGAGAAAAATGTCGTTGGAAAGAGCTAACAAAGTGGCCAAGCAGATGGCTGACCTGTTAGAAGTAGGATTTATAAGAGAATTAGAGTACTCGACGTGGCTTTTGAATGTGGTCCTCGTTAAGAAAGCCAATGGGAAATGGAGAACATGCATCAATTACACGGATTTTAATAAAGCATGTTCAAAAGATTCTTTTCTCCTCCCAATATTCATGCCTTGATAGATGCAGTGTCGCAATACCAGTTCCTAAGTATCATGGATGCATACTCAGAATATAACCAGATCCTGATGCACCATCCATGCGACGAAAAATGGCGTTTATGACACCAGCCAAGACTTACTGCTACAGTGTCATGCCGTTCGGTCTAAAGAATGCGGGAGCAACTTATCAGAGCCTGATGAGTAAAGCCTTCAAGGAACTCATCGGTAAGTTAGTTGAAGTGTACATTGACGATGTCTTCGTAAAGATTGCCGAGCCAGGCCACCTGGTTGCTGACCTCGAGGTCATCTTCAGGTTGCTCTGAAAGCACAACATGAGACTCATCCCCCTCAAGTGTGCGTTCGCCATGGAAGCTGGGAAATTCTTGGGCTTCATGATAATGCAAAGGGGGGTGTAGGCCAACCCAGACAAGTGCGAAGCTGTCCTTCGGATGACGAGCATGGCTATGTCAAATATGTTTGAAGATTGGCTGGAAGGCTCACGACTTTGTCCCGTGTCCTTAGGGCCTCGGCTGCAAAGGCCCTCCATTTCTTCAACTTAATGAAAAAAAGAATAGCTTTTGAATGGACCCTGGCTTGTGAACAAGCCTTTAACCATTTCAAGAAGATCCTGTTATAACCACCTGTAATACGTCGTCAGGAGGGCATTTTTGTCATCTTAGAGCTAAGGGACGGAATGGTAATCTTGTCGTATTCAAGGATCTGAATACTAGAAGAATTGTACCATGCCAGTCTTAGACATCAAGAAGACCAAGAGTCCATCTCAAAAACAGTGGTGCTGAAAGGGCGACAACTCATAAAACCCATTGGGCTAAGTCAGGACAGTAAGAAGCCCAATAATGCTTTTCAAATTCAATGAGAGCCATAATTTATTATTAATTTTCGAATTTTTAGGCATTTATGTTAGTTTGTTTTGTTGTTAGAGTTTGTTGAAAGATTTGAATTACTCTTGATTTGCTTAGTGGTATTTTTAGGGATTTTAAATTTAAATCAAATATGATCTAATCTAATAAGATCAAATCTGATTTAAATTAGTTATCATATATTTAAGATTTTAAATTTTAAATCAAATCTGATCTAATCCAATAAGATCAAATCTGATTTAAATTAGTTATCTTATCTTTTAGTTAGTTGTTAGGTGCCTATTTAATCACCTTTGGTGAGACAATTTACATAATTTTTGATGAATAAACTTTCAATTGTTTTTAAGCACGTTTTAATTGTGTGAGGAGTGAGGTGAGTGATTTACTTCGCTTGTTGCACGGAGAAAATTAAGTGATTCAATTTTTATCCCTCTGATCTAGGTTGTCAAGGACAAGTTCTTTGAAGGTCTAGTAGGGAAAACCCTTCCAGTGACCTAGGTTGCTAAGAACAGGTTTCTTAGAGGTCTAGTAGGGAAACCCCCTTATCTATCCTTTTGTTTTTTTTCCTTATCAACATGTCCTCGGGAAACCGAAAGAAGGGGAGACCCTGTACCTTTATCTGGCCGTGACGGAGGAAGCCTTGGCAGTTGTCCTCATTTAGAAGAAGATAAAGCCCAACAATCGGTGTATTTCACTAGTAAGGTGTTCTAAGGGTCGGAGCTAAGATACACCAAGTTAGAAAAATTGGCTTATGCTTTGTGAATCTCGTCTCAGAGGGTAAGGCAGTACTTCCAAAGGCATTCAACCACACTGAGAACCAAACAAGCCATCCTTCAGATACTACAAAAACCCGACCTAGTGGACTGTATGATGACGTGGGCAATAGAATTATCCCAATACGACATACGATACGAGCTCAGACATGCAATCAAGGCCCAAGCAATGGCAGACTTTTTGGTAGAAGTGAGAGGAGACTCCCCCAAGAACTAAAAAATACAGTGGAAGCTCCATGTTGACATAGCTTCCACCAAAGCATTTAGGGAAGTGGGAATAATCCTCGAGAGCTCGAAAGGCTTGACTCATGAGAAATCTATGAAGTTCAAGTTTCCGGTTTCTAACAACCAAGCAGAATACGAAGCCATGATAGGAGGCTTGACCTTAGCCAAAGAGGTATGAGCATCAAGGGTCGAAGTCAATAGCGATTCACAGATCATGACTTCCCAAGTTAACAGAACATACCAAGACAGAAACCTTCTGCTGTAAAAGTACTTGGAAAGAGTGAAAAGGTTATGTGAAGGTTTTTGGTGCACGAAACTGGCCCAGCAGAATTTGCACAGATAGACCGGCAAGTATACCGGGTCGTCCAATTAATACCTGAGGTGAGTTAGGGTCGATCCCACAAGAATTGTTGTTTTGAGCAAGCAGTGGACACCTTGCAGATCTTAGTTAGGCAGATAGAAATTATAGTTTGTCACGAAAAACATATAAAACAAATTAAATAAATAAAATTTACTAGATAGATGAGAATTCAATGGTGATAGAATGGTTGAGACTTCGGAGATACTTTGTCTTTCCAGATTAACTTTTTTTACCGTCTTCTTCAATAACCTTCTGATTCCTTCAATGGCAATCATAAGTGATTAACTCATGTATTCTCGTCAAGTTCACCTGCTCTACTGCAACAATCCACCACGTTGATATGACTTATATCCTCTCATCAAGTCACCTCTAGGTTTCTCACTATAGCAGAAGATGAAGCTCTAAGAAATTCACTCCCCTTCACGATCTTACTCAAGGTGCCACAGACAAGGCAGATATTACAGATCAGAAAGTGCTACTTCTCTAACTCTATCCTTAATGCCACAGAAACTTCACGCACACATAGTCAATGGGATTATATGTCACATATCCAAAGTTACTCAGATGCTCTATTGGAATCCACAATGTAATCTCTATCTTTAGTTCAACACAATCCGGGTCAAGAATCGCACAAAACCCATGTAGAACAAGGGTGATTGTCACAGGTCACCCTCAATTCATTAGATGAAGAACGAGGTTGCATAAGAGAATAGAATCAGACATATTGAATAAAAACAATAATATTATTGATCCATGAAACTCAGCAGAGCTCCTAACCTTAACCATAGAAGGTTAGTGACTCATGCTATTCAAAAATACAATAGAAAAAGTAAAATTCGGCAAGAGTCCTCTAATAAGGGTGAACTCTTGTATATATATAGTTATATACTCATCCGCTAACTAAGGATTACAGAAATATGATAGACTAGACTTAGGGGTGCGAAAATCCACTTCTAGGGCCCACTTGGTGAGTATTTGGGATGAGCTATGAGTGTCTCCACGAGCTAGGTTCTCTTAGGGGTGTTGAACACTGGCTTGGAACTCCCTTTTGGGTGTTGAACACTGGCTTAGGACTCCCTTTTGGGTGTTGGACACCAACTGCTCCCCTATGGGCGCTGGATGCCAGGAACAAGGCTGGTGGCTGGTGTTGAACGACAGTATTGGGCCTTCATTTCCAGAGCAAAGTATAAACTATTATATATTTCTAGAAAGCCATGGATGTTAGCTTTCTATAGCCATTAAGAGCGCAACATTTGGATATGTGTAGCTCAAGAAAAGCTCCTTCGAGTGCACGGAGGTCAGATCCTGACAGCATCTGCAATCCTTTCTCTGCTTCTGAATCAGACTTTTGCTCAAGCTCCTCAATTTCAGCCAGAAAATACCTAAAATCACCATAAAACATACAAACTCAAAGTAGAATCCAAAAATGTGATGTTTGCACTAAAACCTATGAAAACATAATAAAACTTACACAAAACATAATGAAAACTATATGAAAATAATGGCAAAAAGTGTATAAAATATCCGCTCATCAGAATGCCAAACTTAAATTGTTGCTTGTCCCCCAGCGACCAAAAACAAGGCAGGACAAAAAGAAATAGAAGGATGCAATAAATTTCAGAGTTTTCAATGAAGCTCAGTTTTAATTAGATGAGCGGGACTAGTAACTTTTTACTTCTGAATTGTTCTGGCATCTCACTTTCCATTGAAGCTTAGAATGATTGCCATCTTTAAGAACTCAGATTCCAGATGATACTATTGATTCTCTTAGTTATGTTCTTTTTTATTCTTGAACACAGCTTCTTTAGAGTCTTGGACGTGACCCTAAGCACTTTGTTTTCCAGTATTATCACTGGATACATAAATGCCACAGACAATTAAACGGGTGAACCCGAGAGTCACTGATGAGCGGATAATTTATACATTTTTTGGCATTGTTTTTAGGTAGATTTTAGTAGGATCTAGCTACTTTTAGGTATACTTTTATTATTTTTTATGCAAAAATCACATTTCTGGATTTTACTATGAGTTTGTGTGTTTTTCTATGATTTCAGGTATTTTCTGTCTAAAATTGAGGGACCTAAGCAAAAATCTGATTCAGAGGCTGAAAAAGGACTGCAGATGCTGTTGGATTCTGACCTTTCTGCACTCGAAATGGATTTTCTAGAGCCACAGAGGCCCAATTGGCGTACTCTCAATTGCGTTGGAAAGTAGACATCTTGGGCTTTCCAGCAATATATGATAGTCCATACTTTTCTCGAGTTGTGATGACACAAACTGGCATTTAACATCAACTTTCTACCCTATTCTGGCATCAAGCGCCAGAAATAGGATACAAGCTGGAGTTAAACGCCCAAACTGGCACAAAAACTGGAGTTAAATGCCAGGAATAGCCTCTACACGTGAAAGCTTCATTGCTCAGTCCAAACACACACCAAGTAGGCCCCAGAAGTGGATTTCTGCACTATCTATCTTAGCTTACTCATTTTCTGTAAACCTAGGTTACTAGTTGAGTATTTAAACTACCTTTAGAGATTCATTCAGGACCTCATGACATTTTATATCTGAATTTGTATCTTCTACGGCATGAGTCGCTAAACGCCATGGTTGGGGGTGAGGAGCTCTGTTGTGTCTCAACGAATTAATGCGATTACTTCTGTTTTCTACTCAATCACGCTTGTTTCTATTCTAAGATATTCATTCGCACTTCAACATGATGAATGTGATGATCCGTGACACTCATCACCAATCTCAACTTATGAATGCGTGCCTGACAACCACTTCCATTCTACCTTAGATTGAGTAGATATCTCTTGGGTTCCTGGTTCATGAGTTTGATTGCCTCTCCTAACAACAGAGTGTTCAAATCCGTGAAACCAGAGTCTTCGTGGTATAAGCTAGAATCAATTGGTAGCACTCTTGAGATTTGGAAGGTCTAAACCTTGTCTGTGGTATTTCGAGTAGGATCTGGGAAGGGGTGACTGTGACGAGCTTCAAACTCACAAATGTTGGGTGCGGTGACAGTGTACAAAAGGATCAATGGATCCTATTCCAGCACGAGTGAGAACCGACAAATGATTAGCCTTACGGAACCCGTAGTTGGACCCTTTTCACTGAGAGGACGAATAGTAGCTATTGACAACGGTGATCCACCAACATACAGCTTGCCGTGGAAGGAGCCTTGCGTCCGTAAAGAAAAAGATAGTGGAAAACAGAGATTCAGAAGACAGAGCATCTCCAAAACCTCAACCTGTTCTCCATTACTACATAACAAGTATTTATTTCATGCTCTTTTACTTTTCGTAGTTAAAACTAAGAACCATTATTGATATCCTGACTAAGAATAATAAGATAACCAGAGCTTGCTTCAAGCCGACAATCTCCATGGGATCGACCCTTACTCACGTAAGCTTTTACTTGGATGACCCAATGCACTTGCTGGTTAGTTGTGCAGAATCGCAAAATTGTGATTGTAATTTTCGTGCACCAATTTTTGGCGTCATTGCCGGGGATTGTTCGAGTTTGAACAACTGACGGTTTATTTTGTTACTTAGATTAGCAAAAAAAAAGTTTGTCTTTTTGGTTTAGAGTCTTTTATTTTCTTTTCAAAAAAAAATTTTCTTCAAAGATATTATTTTTCTTTATTAATTGTTAGTTTTTCATTGAGTCTAGTTGCATGTTTTAAGTTTGGTGTCCTTTGTGTTTTTGTCATAAAAAAATATAATAATTAAAACCTTTTTCAAATATAGTTTTACTCTGATTAATCCTTGCATTTGTTGAATGTGTCTATGTTCTTGTGAGTAGTTGCTCCTTTGAGTCTTCCTTTCTAAAATCTTTTTGAAAATAATTTTTTCTTTGTTTAAATCTTGCTTCAATTTTTAAGTTTAGTGTTTTCTTGTTATTTTCCATGTGATTTTTGAAAATTTTATTTTGGTTTTCTAAAAATTTTAAGTTTGGTATTCCTTTTTATGTACCTCGTGTTCTTGAGTCTTGTATGTGTTTTGATCTTAAAATTTTTAAGTTTGGTGTCCCTTAGTGTTTTCCTCCAAAATTTTTGAAAAATAAGGGAGCTAGATCTAAAAGTTTTAAGTCTTGTGTCTTCTGTGTATTTTTCTCTTTCCTCATTAAGTTCAAACATACATCATTTCCTTTATTTACTCATTAATTTTTGAATCCCTTGGGTTGACTTGGTCAAAATTTTTCAAATTATATCTTTTTAAGATTTTTAAAATCATATATTTTTCAAAAACTTCCTAACCACTTTCTCTCTCCTCACTTTTTCGAAAATCCTCGTAAAACATTTTCAAATCTTTTTTTATGTTATTTTAGTCTTTTTTATTTTATTATTTCGAAAAAAATATATAAATAAATAAATAAATATAAAATAAAATTTTTATCCACATCATTTTCCTTACTCCATCATGGACCTAAGTGAAAATGAACAGTCCAAAAGGATTCTAGGGTCATATGCTAACCCCACTACTGCTTCATATCGGAGTAGCATCTGTATACACCCCATAAGAGCCAACACCTTTGAGATGAACCCTCATCTCATTATCATGGTGCAGCAAAATTGCCAGTATTCCGGTCTTCCACAGGAAGAACCTACAGAGTTTCTGGCATAATTCTTACAAATTGCTGACGCAGTACGTGATAAGAAAGTGGATCAGGATGTCTATAGATTATTGCTGTTTCCATTTTCTGAAAAGACCAAGCTAAGAGGTGGTTAAATAACCAACCCAAAGCCAGCATAAGAACATAGAAACAGTTGTCAGACAAATTCCTAAATCAATATTTCCCTCCAAAGAGGATGACACAGCTAAGGCTGGACATCCAAGGCTTTAAACAAGAGAATAATGAATCTCTTTATGATGCCTGGGAGAGGTACAAAGAGATGCTAAGGAAATGCCCCTCTGAAATGTTTTCAAAGTGAGTGCAGTTAGATATCTTCTACTACGGGCTTACAGAAAAAGCTCAGATATCTCTAGACCACTCAGCTGGTGGATCTATACATATGAGAAAGAGATTAAAGAGGCTCAAGAGCTTATAGATACGGTTGCTAGAAATCAGCATCTGTACTTAAATAGTGAGTCCTCCATGAAAGAATAAGCTAAGGTAGTATCAACTGGCTTTAGTCCTCAGGAACAAGTTGCAGAACTCAATCAGCAACTATCTTCTATAACAAAACAGTTAACAGAATTTAAGGAGATGCTACAAGAAACCAAAAATGCTAATAAGGATATGGAATCACAATTGAATCAGACAAAACAACAATTATCAAAACAGATAACAGAAGAGTATCAAGTAGTTTAATTAAGAAGTGGAAAAATATTAAATACCTCAACTCAAAGTAGCAGAAGGCCAAGAAAAGAACAACTAATAGAGGATGAGCAAACTGCCACCCAAAATCCCTCTGAGAACAGTAAGAGCCCATAGAGGAATGATTCTAGCGTTCAACCACCAGAAAAGGGTGAAAAACTGGCGTTAAACGCCTAGTGGATGCCCAGTTCTGGCGTTCAACCGCCAGAAAAGGGTGAAAAGTTGGCGTTAAATGCCCAACCCATGTCTAGTTCTGGCATTCAAATTCCAGAAAAAGGTAGGAATCTAGCGTTAAACGCCCATTCCTCCCCCTATCCTGGTGTTCAAACACCAGTGAGGGATCAGACACCTACAAGTGTTGATGATAACTCCCTCAAGAAGGCTTCTCAACCTGCCTCTGTAGGAAATAAACTTGCAGCAACCAAGGTCGAAGAATACAAAGCTAAAATGCCTTATCCTCAGAAACTCTGCCAAGCGGAACAAGATAAATAATTTGCCCGCTTCGCAGACTATCTCAGGACTCTTGAAATCAAGATTCAGTTTGTAGAGGCACTTGAGCAAATACCTTCTTATGCTAAGTTCATGAAAGAGATCTTAATTCATAAGAAGGATTAGAGAGAAACTGAAAAAGTCTTTCTCACTGAAGAATGCAGTGTAGTCATCTTAAAGAGCTTACCAGAGAAGCTTAAGGATCTTGGGAGCTTTATGATACTATGCACATTGGAGGGTACTTGTACCAAGACAGCTTTATGTGATCTTGGGGCAAGTATCAACATAATCCCTGCATCCACTATCAGAAAGCTTGGCTTGACTGAAGAAGTCAAACCAACCCGGATTTATCTTCAACTTGCTTATGGCTCCATTAAATATCCATCAGGCATAATTGAGGACATGATTGTCACAGTTGGGCCATTTGCCTTTCCCACTAACTTTGTAGTGCTGGAAATGGAGGAGCACAAGAGTGCAACCCTCATTCTAGGAAGACCTTTCCTAGCAACTGGACGAACCCTCATTGACGTCCAAAAAGGGGAAGTGACCCTGAGAGTTAATGAGGATAAGTTTAGGCTGAATGTTGTTGAAGCAATGAAGCATCCAGACACATCAAAGGACTGCATGAGAGTTGATATTATTGACTCCCTGGTAAAGGAGATCAATATGGCTGAGAAACTCGAATCAGAGCTAAAGGACATCTTTAAAGATGTTCAGCCTGATCTAAAGGTACCAGAGGAAATAAAAGAACCTCTGAAAATTCCCCAGGATGACGAGAAACCTCCTAAACCCGAGCTCAAACCATTACCACCATCCCTGAAATATGTATTTCTGGGAGAAGCTAACACTTTTCCTGTAATCATAAGCTCTGTTTTAGAGCCACAGGAAGAGAAAGCACTAATTCAGGTGCTAAGGACACACAAGACAACTCTTGGGTGGTCCATTAGTGATCTTAAGGGCATTAGCCCAGCTAGATGCATGCACAAGATCCTACTAGAGGATAATGCCAAGCCAGGGTTTCAACCACAAAGGCGGCTGAATCCAGCCATGAAGGAAGTGGTGTAGAAAGAGGTCACTAAATTATTAGAGGCTGGGATCATTTATCCTATTTCTGATAGCCCCTGGGTGAGCCCTGTCCAAGTTTTACCCAAAAAGGGAAGCATGACAGTGGTTCATAATGAAAATAATGAACTGGTTCCTACGAGAACAGTTACAGGGTGGCGTATGTGTATTGACTATAGAAGACTTAATACAGCCACTAGAAAGGATCATTTTCCTTTACCATTCATAGACCAGATGTTAGAAAGACTAGCAGGTCATGACTATTATTGCTTTTTTGATGGCTATTCACGTTAAAACCAAATTGCAGTAGATCCTCAGGATCAAGAGAAAACAGCATTCACATGTCCATCTGGAGTATTTACCTATAGAATGTTGCCTTTTGGTCTGTGCAATGCACCAGTAACCTTTCAAAGATGCATGCTATCTATCTTCTCTGATATGGTGGAAAAATTTTTGGAAGTCTTCATCGATGATTTCTCAGTATTTGGAGACTCATTCAGCTCCTGTCTTGATCATCTAGCACTTGTTCTAAAAAGGTGCCAAGAGACTAACCTGGTTTTAAATTGGGAAAAATGTCACTTTATGGTGACTGAAGGAATTGTCATTGGGCATAAAATTTCGAACAAAGGAATAGAGGTGGATCAAGCTAAGGTAGAGGTAATTGAAAAATTACCACCACCCACCAATGTTAAGGCAATCAGAAGATTTCTGGGACATGCAGGATTCTACAGGAGATTTATAAAGGATTTTTCAAAAATCGCAAAACCTCTGAGTAACATACTAGCTGCAGATACTCCATTTGTCTTTGACACAGAGTGTTTGCAGGCCTTTGAGACTCTGAAGGCTAAGTTGGTCACAGCGCCCGTCATTTCTGCACCAGACTACACATTACCATTTGAACTAATGTGTGATGCCAGTGATCATGCTATTGGTGCAGTATTGGGACAGAGGCATAACAAGCTTCTGCATGTCATTTACTATGCCAGCCATGTTCTAAATGATGCACAGAAGAACTACACAACCACAGAAAAGGAACTGCTTGTAGTGGTTTACGCCATTGACAAGTTTAGATCCTATTTAGTAGGATCAAAAGTGATTACACTGACCATGCTGCTCTCAAATATCTACTCACAAAGCAGGATTCAAAACCCAGGCTCATAAGATGGGTGCTGCTTCTACAAGAGTTTGATATAGAAATAAGAGACAGAAAAGGGATAGAGAACCAAGTGGCTGATCACTTGTCCTGGATAGAATCAGTGGCAGGAGCATCCCTCCCTTCCATTGAAATCTCTAAAACCTTCTCCAATGAGCAACTCTTTGCCATTCAGGAAGTGCCATAGTTTGCAGACATTGCAAACTATAAGGCTATGAGATTCATACCCAAGGAGTACAGCAGGCAGCAAACGAAAAAACCGATCTCTGATGCAAAGTACTACTTGTGGGACGAGCCATATCTTTTTAAGAGATCTGCAGACGGAATAATTCGTAGATGTGTGCCTAGAGAAGAAGCACAGAAGATCCTATGGCATTGTCATGGATCACAATATGGAAGAAATTTCGGAAGTGAGCAAACAGCCACAAAAGTCCTCCAATGTGGCTTCTACTGGCCTACCCTCCATAGAGACTCCCGAGAGTTTGTACGTAACTATGATAGTTGCCAGAGAGCTGGTAACCTGCCTCAAGGTTACGCCATGCCTCAACAAAGGATCTTAGAAATTGAGTTATTTGACGTATGGGGTATTAACTTCAGGGGCCTTTCCCACCATCATACGCAAACACTTATATTCTGGTGGTTGTAGACTATGTATCTAAATGGGTAAAGGCAATTGCAACACCTACTAATGATACTAATATAGTGCTAAAGTTCCTCCAGAAACATATCTTTAGCAGATTTGGTGTCCCTAGAGCACTAATCAGTGATGGAGGCACTCATTTCTGCAATAAACAGCTTTACTCTGCTATGGTCAGATACGGAATTAGCCACAAGGTGGCAACTCCATATCATCCACAGACAAACGGACAAGCTGAAGTCTTTAATAGAGAACTAAAAGGAACCCTGGAACGGACTATAATTGCCCGTAGAAAGGATTGGGCAAGGAGCTTGGATGATGCTCTATGGGCATACAGAACAGCATTCAAGACCCCTATAGGAACTTCTCCATACCAGCTTGTGTATGGGAAGGTCTGTCACCTGCCTGTGGAACTGGAGCATAAAGCCTACTGGGCAACCAGATTCCTAAACCTTGATGCCAAATTAGCTGGAGAGAAAAGATTACTCTAGCTAAATGAGCTTGAAGAATTCAGACTCAATGCTTTCGAAAATACAAAAAATTACAAAAAGAAAGCAAAAAGGTGGCATAACAAGAAACTATCATCCAGAGTCTTTGAGCCAGGGCAGAAAGATCTACTGTTTAATTCTAGGCTCAGACTATTCCTTGGGAAATTAAAATCATGGTGGAGAGGGCCATATGTGATTACAAGTGTGTCACCATATGGATATGTAGAGCTTCAGAATATTGACTCTGATAAAAAGTTCCTTGTAAATGGACAGAGAGTTAAGCATTATCTTGAAAGCAATGTTGAGCAAGAATGCTCAAAACTGAGACTAGATTAAAGCTCAGTAAGGTTCAGCTAAAGACAATAAAGAATCGCTTATTGGGAGGCAACCCAATTTTTCTTATCTATCTATGTTAAATTTCCATTATTGTTTTATGTTTTCTTTAGGTTGATGATCATGTGGAGTCACAAAAACAACTGCAAAAATTAAAGCAAAATCAAAAATAGCATTACAAACAGCACACCCTGGAGGAAGAACTTACTGGCGTTTAAACGCCAGTAAGGGTATCAGGATGGGTGTTTAACGCCAGAAATAGACACCAGACTGGCGTTTAACGCCAGAACAGGGCACCAAGCTGGCGTTAAACTTCAGAATGGGAAGAAAAGCTGGCGTTAAACACCAGAAACAGGCAGCAACCTGGCATTTAACGCTAGAATTGCACTCTAAGGGCATTTCGCACGCCTAAATAAAGCAGGAATGAGAAGTCCTTGACCCCTCAGGATCTGTGGACCCCACAGGATCTCCACCAATCTCAACTCATTCTCTCTCTCCCTCACACCTTTTCATAACACTCTTCCCCAAATACCCTTCACCAATCACCTCCATCTCCTCCATTTTCTTCTTCTTCCCCTTCTTTCCTTCTTCTTTTGCTCGAGGACGAGCAAACCTTTTAAGTTTGGTGTGGTAAAAGCATTGCATTTTGTTTTTCCATAACCATATATGGAACCTAAGGCCGGAGAAACCTCTAGAAAGAGGAAAGGGAAGGCAACAGCTTCCACCTCCGAGTCATAGGAGATGGAGAGATTCATCTCAAGGGTCCATAACTCAGTAGTAGAGCATTTGACTACACTTCAAGGAGCCATGAAGGAAGAGCAACAAAGGCAAGGAAGAGACATTGAAGAGCTCAAGCACTCCATAGGATCTTCAAAAGGAAGAAGACGCCACCCTCACTAAAGTGGACCCGTTCCTTAATCTCCTTGTCTATTTATTTTTCTGTTTTTCGATTTCATGCTTTACGTTTTATCTATGTTTGTGTCTTCATTACATGATCATTAGTGTCTAGTGTCTATGTCTTAAAGCTATGAATAATTCCATGAATCCTTCACCTCTCTTAAATGAAAAATGTGCCTAATTACAAAAGAACAAGAAGTACTTGAATTTCAAAATTTATCTTGAAATTAGTTTAATTATTTTGATGTGGTGGCAATACTTTTTGTTTTCTAAATGAATGCTTGAATAGTGCATATTTTTTATAGTGAAGTTTATGAATGTTAAAATTGTTGGCTCTTGAAAGAATGATGAACAAAGAGAAATGTTATTGATAATCTAAAAAATCATGAAATTGATTCTTGAAGCAAGAAAAAGCAGTGAACAAAAAATGGCAAAAAAAAGAGACGAGAAAAAAGAAAGAAAAAGAAAAAGCAAGCAGAAAAAGCCAATAGTCCTTTAAACCAAAAGGCAAGGGTAAAAGGGATCCAAGGCGTTGAGCATTAATGGATATGAGGGCCTAAAGGAATAAAATCATGGCCTAAGTGGCTAAATCAAGCTGTCCCTAACCATGTGCTTGTGGCATGAAGGTCCAAGTGAAGAGCTTGAGACTGAGTGGTTAAAGTCGTGATCCAAAACAAAAAGAGTGTGCTTAAGAACTCTGGATACCTCTAATTGGGGACTTTAGCAAAGCTAAGTCACAATCTGAAAAGGTTCACCCAGTTATGTGTCTGTGGCATTATGTATCCAGTTGTAATACTGGAAAACAAAGTGCTTAGGGCCACGGCCAAGACTCATAAAGTAGTTGTGTTCAAAAATTAACATACTGAACTAGGAGAATCAATAACACTATCTAAAATTCTGAGTTCCTATAGATGCCAATCATTCTGAATTTCAAAGAATAAAGTGAGATGCCAAAACTGTTCAGAAGCAAAAAGCTACTAGACCCACTCATCTAATTGGGACTAAGTTTCATTGATATTGTGAGATTCATTGTATATTCTCTTCTATTTATTTTGTTTCGTTTTCAGTTTCTTGGGGACAAGCAACAATTTAAGTTTGGTGTTGTGATGAGCGGATAATTTATACGCTTTTTGGCATTATTTTTAGGTAGATTTTAGTAGGATCGAGCTACTTTTTAGTATACTTTTATTAGTTTTTATGCAAAAATCACATTTCTAGACTTTACTATGAGGTTGTGTGTTTTTCTGTGATTTCAGGTATTTTCTGGCTGAAATTGAGGGACCTGAGCAAAAATCTGATTCAAAGGCTGAAAAAGGACTGCAGATGCTGTTGGATTCTGACCTCCCTGCACTCGAAATGGATTTTCTAGAGCCACAGAGGCCCAATTGGCATACTCTCAATTGCGTTATAAAGTAGACATCTTGGACTTTCCAGCAATATATGATATTCCATACTTTTCTCGAGTTGTGATGACGCAAACTGGCATTTAACACCAACTTTCTACCCTATTCTGGTGTTAAACGCCAGAAATAGGATACAAACTGGAGTTAAACGCCCAAACTGGCACAAAAGCTGGAGTTAAACACCAGGAATAGCCTCTACATGTGAAAGCTTCATTGCTCAGCCCAAACACACACCAAGTGGGCCTGAAAGTGTATTTCTGCACTATCTATCTTAGCTTACTCATTTTCTGTAAACCTAGGTTACTAGTTGAGTATAAAAACTACTTTTAGAGATTCATTCAGGACCTCATGACATTTTATATCTGAATTTGTATCTTCTACGTCATGAGTCTCTAAACCCCATGGTTGGGGGTTGGTGCACGAAATTGCAATCACACTTTTGCAATCCCGCACAACTAACCAGCAAGTGCACTGGGTCGTCCAAGTAATACCTTACGTGAGTAAGGGTCGATCCCACGGAGATTGTCGGCTTGAAGCAAGCTATGGTTATCTTGTAAATCTTAGTCAAGATATCAGAAATTATCCGGATTGATTGTGAAAAGTAAAAGAACATGAAATAAGTACTTGTTTTGTAGTAATGGAGAATAGGTTGAGGTTTTGGAGATGCTCCATCTTCTGAATCTCTGCTTTCCTACTGTCTTCTTCTTCAAGCACGCAAGGCTCCTTCCATGGCAAGCTGTATGCAAGGGTTTCACCGTTGTCAATGGCTACCTCCCATCCTCTCAGTGGAAATGTTCAACGCACCCTGTCACGGCACGGCTATCCATCTGTCGGTTCTCAATCAGGCCGGAATAGAATCCAGTGATTCTTTTGCGTCTGTCACTAACGCCCCGCCCTCAGGAGTTTGAAGTTCGTCACAGTCATTCAATCATTGAATCCTACTCAGAATACCACAGACAAGGTTTAGACCTTCCGGATTCTCTTGAATGCCGCCATCAGTTCTAGCTTATACCACGAAGATTCCGATTAAAGAATCCAAGAGATATCTACTCAATCTAAGATAGAACGGAGGTGGTTGTCAGGCACACGTTCATAGTTGAGAATATGATGAGTGTCACGGATCATCACATTCATCCGGGTTAAGAACAAGTGATATCTTAGAATGGAAGCAAGCATGATTGAATAAAAAAATAGTAGTAATTGCATTAATCCATCAAGACACAGCAGAGCTCCTCACCCCCAACCATGGGGTTTAGAGACTCATGCTGTGGAAGGTACACAAAGAAACGTGTAAAGTGTCATCAGGTACAGATACAATGTCAAAAGATCCTATTAATAGTAGACTAGTAACCTAGGGTATACAGAAATGAGTAAATGACGTAAAAATCCACTTCTGGGTCCACTTAGTGTGTGCTTGGGCTGAGCAATGAAGCATTTTCGTGTAGAGACCTTTTCTGGAGTTAAACGCCAGCTTTCATGCCAGTTTGGGCGTTTAACTCCAAGTTTTATGCCAGTTCCAACGTTAAACGCTGGAAATTCTGAGGCTGATTTGCCACGCCGGTTTGGGCTATCAAATCTTGGGCAAAGTATGGACTATTATACATTTCTGGAAAGCCCAGGATGTCTACTTTCCAATGCCGTTGAGAGCGCGCCAATTGGGCTTCTGTAGCTCTAGAAAATCCACTTCGAGTGTAGGGAGGTCAGAATCCAACAGCATCTGCAGTCCTTTTCAGTCTCTGAATCAGATTTTTGCTCAGGACCCTCAATTTTAGCCAGAAAATACCTGAAATCACAAAAAAACACACAAACTCATAGTAAAGTCCAGAAAAGAGAATTTTAGCTAAAAACTAATAAAAATATACTAAAAACTAACTAGATCATACTCAAAACATGCTAAAAACAATGTCAAAAAGCATACAAATTATCCGCTCATCAGGGGTGAGGAGCTCTGCTGTGTCTCGATGAATTAATGCAATTACTTCTGTTTTCTATTCAATCACGATTGTTTCTATTCTAAGATATTCATTCGCACTTCAACATGTTGAATGTGATGATCCGTGACACCCATCACCATTCCAACTTATGAACGCATACCTGACAACCACTTCTGTTCTACCTTAGATTGAGTAGATATCTCTTGGGTTCTTGGTTCATGAGTTTGATTGCCTCTCCCGACAATAGAGTGTTCAAATTCGTGAAACCAGAGTCTTCGTGGTATAAGCTAGAATCAATTGGCAGCACCCTTGAGATCCAGAAGGTCTAAACCTTATCTGTGGTATTCCGAGTTGGATCTGGGAAGGGGTGACTATGATGAGCTTCAAGCTTACAAATGTTGGGCGCAGTGACAGTGTGCAAAAGGATCAATGGATCCTATTCCAGCACGAGTGAGAACCGACAGATGATTAGCCCTACGGAAACCATAGTTGGACCATTTTTACTGAGAGGACGGATGGTAGCCATTGACAACGGTGATCCACCAACATACAACTTGCCATGGAAGGAGCCTTGCATACGTGAAGAAGAAGACAATAGGAAAGCAGAGATTCAGAAGATAGAGCATCTCCAAAACCTCAACCTGTTCTCCATTACTGCATAACAAGTATTTATTTCATGCTCTTTTACTTTTTGCAATTAAAACTAACAACCATTATTGATATCCTAACTAAGAATAATAAGATAACCATAGCTTGCTTCAAGCTGGCAATCTCCGTGGGATCGACCCTTACTCACGTAAGGTATTACTTGGACGACCCAGTGCACTTGCTGGTTAGTTGTGCGGAATTGCAAAATTGTTATTGTAATTTTCGTGCACCATTCACTTTAGTGTTACTAGGAAGAGTGTTAGGAGGGGTCTCAGGGATTTTCTTGCTCAGCTGACCAACTTGTACCTCCAGATTTTTGATGGAGGACCTAGTTTCTATTATGAAACTGTGAGTGGTCTTAGAGAGTTCAGAGACTATTGTTGCTAAGTCAGAAAGACTCTGCTTAGAAGTTTTCATCTGTTGCTGAGAAGATGGGAATGGTGGTCTGTTGTTGAACCTGTTCTGGGTTCTTCCACCTTGATTATTGTTGAAGCCTTGCTGAGGCTTCTGTTGATCCTTCCATGAGATGTTAGGATGATTCCTCCATAAAGGGTTGTAGGTGTTTCTATAGGGTTCTCCCATGTAATTTACCTCTTCCATCATGGGTTGATCTGAATCATAGGCATCTCCATCATAGGAGGTGTCATGAGTGCAGCTAGTTGTAGCTTGTACTCCAGTCAAGTGCTGAGAGATCATATTGACATGTTGAGTCAATATCTTGTACTGATCCAATATTGCATTCAGAGTGTCAACTTCCATGACTCTTTTCTTCTGAGCTACTCCATTGTTCACAGGGTTTCTCTCATAAGTGTACATGAATTGGTTGTTTACAACCATTTTATTGAGTTCCTATGCCTCTTCAGGCGTTTTCTTCAAGTGGAGAGATCCACCAGCAGAATGGTCCAAGGACATCTTGGACATCTCAGATAGACCATCATAGAAGATGCCTAGATAGACCATTCTTAGAGGATGTCATGAGGAAAGAACTTCCACCCTCTTCTTGTCTAAAGGTTTGAACTTCCACCCTGAGCTTGCTCATCTTTTGGGGTGGAAAGAACTTGGCCAAGAAAGAATTGATCAACTTTTCCCAAGAGTCTATGCTTTCTTTGGGTTGAGAATCCAACCACATCCTAGCTCTATCTCTAACAGCAAATGGGAAAAGCATAAGTCTATAGACCTGGTATGGGAATCGTGATACATAACTTCGTGCAGCTGACCAGTAAGTGCACTGGGTCGTCCAAGTAATACCTTACGTGAGTAAGGGTCGATCCCACGGAGATTGTCAGCTTGAAGCAAGCTATGGTCATCTTGTAAATCTCAGTTAGGCAGATTCAAATGGATATAGGGTTTTGATAATTGAAAAACGAAATAGAACAGAAAATAGGATAGAAATACTTATGCAATTCATTGGTGGGAATTTCAGATAAGCGTATGAAGATGTTTTGTTCCCTCTGAACCTCTGCTTTCCTATTGCCTTCATCCAATCATTCATACTTCTTTCCATGGCAAGCTGCATGTAGGTGGATCACCGTTCTCAATGGCTACCATCCATCCTCTTAGTGAAAATAGTCCTCTACAGTTTCCCGCATGGCTAATCATCTGTTGGTTCTCGATCATGTCGGAATAAGATCCATTGATCCTTTTGCACACTGTCACTGTGCCCAACACTCACGAGTTTGAAGCTCATCACAGTCATCCCATCCCAGATCCTACACGGAATACCACAAACAAGGTTTAGACTTTTGGATCTCAAGAATGTTGCCCATGTAATTCTAGCTTATACCACGAAGACTCTGATCGCACGGAATGGAAGCTCTGTTGTCAGGAGAGGCAACCATGCGTCGTGAACCAGGAGGCCAAGAGATACACACTCAAGCTTTCGCAGATAGAATGGAGGTGGTTGTCAGGCACGCGTTCATAGGGGAGGATAATGATGAGTGTCACGGATCATCACATCCACCAGGTTGAAATACAAGTGAATATCTTAGAACAAGAATAAGCTTGAATTGAATAGAAAATAGTTAAAATTGCATTGATTCATGAGGAACAGCAGAGCTCCACACCTTAATCTATGGTGTGTAGAAACTCCACCGTTGAAAATACATAAGAACAAGGTCAAGACATGGCCGAATGGCCATTGATAAACCCATATTTTATGATATAATTTGTGCTGAATTTAAGTATTTTATTCAATCCTTCACCCACTTATGCATGTGAAATTGCATGGTTTTACTTTTCCTTCCTTATTATCATATGTATGTGAAAAACATGTTTTCTAGGCTTTAAAAAAATTAATTTTAATTATCTTTTATTGCCATTCGATGTCGTGATTCGTGTGTTGAGTAATTTCAGATCTTCTAAGGCAGGAATGACTTAAAGGATGAAAAGGAAACATGCGAAAATGGAAGGAAAGCATAAAACAGAGTTTTTGAAGAAACTGGCAGCGACGCGATTGCATGGGCGACGTGGCCGCATGCTAGCGCAAAATGGCAATGACGCGATCACATGATTGACGCAATCGCGCGCCACAAGCAAAACGCATATGATGCGGACGCATGACTGAAGCGACCGCGTGACAAGGAAAATTCCACATGATGCGACCGCGTGACCCACGCGGACGCGTGACAGAGGCCATGCACCAGAAATTACAGAAAACGATCCCAGCAATTTTTGAAGCCCTTTTTGGCCCAAATCCAAGTCCAAAAAGTACAGACCAGAGGTTATAAAGTGGGGAATGCATCCGAAAGGGGGAGGAGCTAGCCAATTAGTTACTTTTAATAATTTAGATGTAGTTTTAGTGAGAGAGGTTCTCTCCTCTCTCTTAGAATTTAGAAATTAGGATTTTTTAGAAATTAAGGATTTAATTCAACTCTTCATATCAGGTTTAATATTCATTTATTTTGACCTCTCTTCTACTTTGAGATACTTTAATGCTTTTATTTATGTTTGATTTATGTTGCCCAATTGGCTTATGAATATTTTCCATGTTAGATTTGACTGCTTTGAATGAATGTTATTTGAGGTATTCCAGATATTTATGATTTTAATTTAGCTTTCTACATTCCTGGCTTTGGTTAAGAAATCAATAACTCTTGAGTTATCAAACTCAACGTGATCGATAATCGCTATCTTTTCTAATTATCTTGAACGTCTATAATCCCAATCTTTTTCTAGGAATTAACTAGGATTTGAAGATCAAACTAATTAGCCACTTGACCTTCCTTCGCACCAGCAGAGGTTAACTAAGTGGAATTAAGATTCAATTTTCATCATCATTGATAAGGATAACTAGGATAGGACTTCCAATTTCTCATACCTTGCCAAGAGTTTATTTTATAGTCATTTATTTATTTTATTTGTCATTTATCATACTTATTCCTCATTCTCAAAACCCCCAATTTACAAAACTCATAACCAATAATAAGAACACACCTCCCTACAATTCCTTGAGAAGACGACCCGAGGTTTAAATACTTCGGTTATCAATTTATTCAGGGGTTTGTTACTTGTGACAACCAAAACGTTTGTACGAAGGGATTTCTGTTGGTTCAGAATCTATACTTACAACGCAACTTTATAAAATTCTTTACTAGCAAAAATCCCGACGTCAAAATGGCGCCGTTGCCGGGGAATTGCAACAATGTGCCTTATTATTGGTTATTGTAAATATTTTTATTTTACTTGTTTAATTGTTTCTTCTTCCCCCCCCCCCCTTTTTATTTCTGATATCTACTATGAATTCTCACCCCTCTTGCTTTGAGTTTGGTTCCAATTTTGTTGCAAGAAATGGAAGCTATAACAGGACTATGCATCACGGTCAAAGAAATCAAAGATGGATGGAACCAAAAGGATCTGATCACCTCTTTAGGCAACAACACCTTCCTAGACATCATAGACAAAGACCATTATACAATGCATACCAAGCTGATAGATATGGTGGACCGCCTTGTAGCTACCAACAAGCCCCACCCTATGCTCAGAGACCATCCTTTCAACACAACCTCAATCCACCATACTCACAAGCTCTTTTTCACCATTCGCCACCATATGATCCTTATCCGCCCCAACGCCAATCCAATTACGCCCAAGAACCACCACTCCCCCATACACCATGTCCATATCCATCAAACCAAGAATCACAGGTTCGCTTCGAAGAATCAGTCAACCAATTTAATGCAACCCTTCATCAACTGGAGCAAGCAATAAATCAATTATCTTCCAAACATTCGGACACTCAACAGACTCCCATGGCTTCATGTGGAGAATCTAATGAAGAATGTATTGTGAAGAAGACACGAGAAGCTCTAGTGGACAGTATAGAGCATAACTTCATACTGGAACAAGTATAGGAAGCTGTCATTGTAGAAGAAGAAGAGTTGGTTGAAGATTTAGGAGATCCTGAACCTCTGCAGGAATACAGAGTTGTAGAGAATTCCCTCGAAGACGTTACAATTAATGCTAAGGAGGATAGTGCACAACCCCCAAGGCATGTATCTTATGAGGAACTGGACGGAGTGATCCAAGACTCAAGTTTTCTTGATGATGATAGTCACCACTCGAGTTCTCCTGGTAATGCACTTGCATCCGCAAGTGAATTCTTTGAGACAGAAGAATCTTCCCCAAGTGAATACAAAGATGATGCAGAGGTCGACTTTTCTCAACCTCCCAATTATGACTCAAGTGATGAAGAAGATATCGGTGACATTGATAAAGACATGGTTGAATTGGAAGAAGATTGCCCAGAAGTGGAGGAATTCACTGAAGACCACAAGGGAGTAGAGCTTGCAGAACCACTGGAAACACCTATCCCAAGGCCATTACCGCCCAACACATATTTCAAGTGGGTAAAATCCTTGTCTTTCACTTTCATTTTTCCACTTGAATATGGTTTACTTGAGACAGATGGCCAGCTTAGAGCTCTTTGTGGCTCTAAAAGCAAACGGGAAATGACCCGCACTCAGAGCTGGTGCACAAGACTCAATAAGGTTTCACACTTCAATTTGAGGTGCAAGAATTCGTGTCAAGCTCAATTGGAAGGATCTCGAAGGCTGTTTAGTCACTGCAGTGAGGATTCAGATCACTCATCACCCAGCTGGAAAGATGCAGATTAAGACAAAAACGGGTGTAAAAGTAGAATTTGGGATCCTGGAATCTATTCCGACAGTCGTCACCCCGGGAGCCTGAGAATATGTTTGAAGCTGCTCAGAAGCTTTACATGCCTAGTTTGGGACCCCGGGGGATGCTGGCATTCCAAACACTGGTGGAGATTCCTGGACAAATTCAAGCACAAGCCACCCTAGCAGGAAGCTCATCAAATGTCCAACTTAAGGACCTTAACTAAAAGTGCTAGGTGGGAGACAACCCACCATGGTATGATCGTTCCTTTTTCAGTTTTTATTATTAGTCTATTTTGTTCATTTCTGAGTTTTGTTTGAACCTGAATTTGTGCATAACATTATCTGCAATTTGCATACTGCATAAAAAAATTTTGGTGAGAGCATGCGACGCGACAGCGTCACTGACGCATCCGTGTCACAAGTGCTTCAAAAGAATAGGAAAGTGAACAGAGAGTCACGCTGAATCGATGCTTGAGGCGTGCCCGTAACACAACTGTCCCACGCGACTGCATGCCACCACGCGATCGCATCACTTGCAAAATGACCTCCAACGCGTTCGCGTCACTCACGCGAACGCGTGAGCTAGATATCGACGTAAAGATCCAACGCCTAGAAAGTTGGGCTGGAATCGTGCGGCTATTACGCGTTTAGCACCAACACGCCACGTGAACGCATCTCTGACGCGAACGCGTCACTTACACAACACCCATCCCACGCGAAGGCGTGAGCGATGCGATTGCGTCGCGCGGATATTTTGAACCCCAAACCAAACAGAGAGTTGCGCTGAAATGAGGCAAGAATTGTGCGTTTAGCACAATTTCTATCGACGTGATCGCGTGCCTCATGCGACCGCGTCACTCGTCCCTTTTACCCATTCCATGCGATCGCATCCTCCACGCAATCGTGTCAACCCTTTTGCATCTATGTCACGCGATCGCGCACCTCACGCGTTTGCGTGGACTCACGATCACTAACCCCAAGTCACGCGAACCCTATCCTTCGCGCGACCCAAACCCTACCCCTCTCTCTCTCTCTAACCTCTGCAACTCTCTCTCTCTCTCAACACACCACTTCCGCCACCACCCACGACCACCGCCGCACCTCCGACGACCACCCCGACTCAACCGAACCACCCCCTCTCTCTTTTCCTTCTCTTTCTTCATTTCCCCTTCTCTCACTCTCACCTACCCCCATACCCCACCGCCACACAACCTCCGCCGCCACTGCCTCCCACCGCCGCTGCCTCACCCGCCAAGCCCCCAACCTTCTTTTCCTTTTCCCTTCTTCTTTCGTTTCCCTCTCTTTCTCTCTTCCGCGTCTGCCTCCCACCCCCGCGAGCTCCCCACCGCCTCCGACGACCACTGCCCCACCGGCGCACCGCCGTGCACCACCCAGCACCGCCACCTTTCCGCCCTCATCACTGCCCCATCTCATCCCTCTTTACGCACCAGGTTCCGCCATACGGCGATCCATCCCTGCCACTCTTTCGTTCGTTTTTCAATTTCTGTTCCAAATAGGCTAGGTAGAGATGTATGTTTGTAGAGGATTCTAGGTGGTTAGGTAGCTAGGATCTGGATAGTGGATTTAAGCCTGATAATTGCACCATTTCTGTTATCTGTTACCTGTTTTGCAATTTTATTCTGGCTATGTTATTCGTACTGTTCATCTGATATGTTCATGCTGCTAAACTATTCTTTAATATTCCTACTATTTGTTACTATTTGTAGCATCTGTTAATCTCATTTGAACTATTTTTCTTGATATATGTTTTCCAGGAACATTCAATTTTAGCCAGAATGCTGCCCAATTTTCTGCAAATTAATTTTGTCCTTTTACATTCAGATATTGGTTTTGGCATTTCTCATTTTTGTCTTGCTCTACGAATACCAAACCAATTCTTGAATGACCGGGCCAGCATTATTTTTATTTTTATTTTCCTGATCATTAATATAGACTCTTGATGATGTAATTCTACTCTTTACTACTTCTATATCTATATAAATCATCATCCATACCCTGTTATCCATGCTTGAATATGATTTGCCTGTTGCTTCAATTTGTGTAATTCTTGTTACTTAGACACTAATCTTCATGCCACTTACTCTAACTTCCTTTTTACTAACTCACTGATTTTTAACTTTCTCACTTCCCATTTCTCCTTTTCAACTAATTTCACTCACGGCATGATTATTGTTTTTCTATTTAATAAGCTTTCCACTTTTAACATATTTTGGAATGTGATTTCTCATCTTAGCTTTTTAACTCCAAAACATTCCAAAAATATGCATCTACTTAACTCATTTCATTTTTCTACTGTTCCTTTGCCACTTACTGCTTATCTTGTTATTTGCCTTCTTATTTTCCTGCTTTTACTCCTCAATTATATCTTAGATATTCTATTTTTTAGGATGTCTGACTCTCAAGGCAGGGGAAAAGGCAATTTTACCACTGGCAAATGGAAAAGAAATGAATCCTCTGGTTCCATCTTGGGCATTTTACACGATGATTCCTGGCGGGAGAAGAACTTTACCCCGCAGGAAAAGGCTGATCAGTTGGTACCTTCAGCTAACCTGATAAAATTTACAAACAAATACTGTGAGGTGAAATACCCAACCTTTGTCACCGGCAGGAACCTACACCTGGAAAGGACCATCAAAATTCCAGAAGAACTTCAGCAGTACACCTCAGATCATATCAAACAGAGAGGCTGGTTCTTCCTGGAGAGGAACCTAACTAAGGTCAATTCATCCTGGGTTAGAGAATTCTATAGTAATTACTTTCTCTCTTCCCTGGATGCAGTCCAGCTCAGAGGCAAACAGATTCTGGTTACTGAGTAAGCAATTGAAGAAATCCTCCATCTTCCAATTAAATCAGATCAGCCAGATGGTTACCAGAGAGCTGAGGAAGATATGAGATTTATGAGGTTTGATTGGGATGCAGTGAAAAAGGACATCACCCTTAATCCTACTGCTCCTTGGGTTATGGGTACAAGCACATTGGTACCAAAGGAAATCAGGCTTATATATCTGAATGATGAGGCTCGTCTATGGCAACAGATTCTGAGCAACTATGTGATGCCGAGTACTCATGAGACAAAGGTGCCAGCTGCCATGATTACCCTTATCTGGTGTGTGATGACGGGTAAAGACCTTTATCTACCTCACTTCATCCGGCATTACATGGCCAGGGTCCATGTTAGAGGCACCCTCTCTTTTCCTTACCTGATTACTCAGTTGGGTCACCAAGCTGAGGTACCTTGGGAGGCTGTTGATGAAAAGCCACCTGCCGCAGAGTGCCGAAAGATCATCCCTCACAGTCGGAAGTTCCTGGCTTTCAGCTACTGTCTTCCATTTCTCACTGACACTACTGAGGCCGCCACTTCTTCAGCTACCCCTTCTGCCCCTACTGGCCCAGCACCACCCACTACACCCCCACCTGCTCCTGAGCCCGTCTACCATTTGGTGCGCCGGCTCTTTGACCGCCTAGATCAGATGGAGCGCCATCACCAGCAGCAGATTGAGAGATCTGACTGCCGCACCAGGTGACTTTTTGAGAGGTTTGAGCGTCGCCACAAGCGACGCTATGAGCACCTCAAGCTGATGATCCGTTCTGGTGGTGACATTCCCTCCGAGTCCCACACGCCCTCCGACACTTCTGAGGAGGAGGTGAGCGATCATGAGGAAGCACCTACCCAGGCTGAGCAGGGAGGTCCCAGCCACACTACACCACATCATGAGGAGCACCACCAGCTACAGACTGCAGATCCGGAGATTCCTCTACGGACAGAGCCCCCGCTTCAGTAGACCACTCCTCCGATCCTCACAGCAACTACAGACCCTCAGCCTACCATCGAGACACCAGCAGCCCATCCTTCCGGAGATGACACTCCTTCACACCTAGCTTGAGTGAGCATCGAGGACGATGCTATTATTTAAGTGTAGGGAGGTTGACATCTCTGGCATATATTTATTTTGGTGAACCACTACAAACTCTCTTCTTATTTTGTTCATTTTCTGTATTTTTGCATATTTTTCTCTTTTTGCTTTTTATTGTGCTTTTTGCATTATGCACTTTGAGTTATATGTATACTATCTTGGATATTTTAGCTTGAGTTGCACATTAGTTTACTAGTTATATTTTAAGTGGATTAATTAGTATAGTTTACCCTTTTTAGCATATGATAGTTGATTTGATTGAAAATAAAAAGGAAGTAAGCTAGAAACTTTAACAAAATAAAAACAATCGACACCTTGTATATATAGCATTACAGTTAGTTAGTTAACAACATTTCATCAAGGAGGAACACTGAAAGTTTAAAGCCATCCAATATATATGTTACATTGAGAATAATGGGAACTCATGATTTCTACCTGCATGACATGTATAAGTGATATATGATTTTTGAGTTAGAGAACACACAGCCTGTGAGCTTTGAGCTTAATTGTATGGTTGCATTTAAACCATAATATTTTATTCCTGTGTGTTCCGCCCTTCTTATTTATTCTGGTGTTCTTTACTTTGTTTTAATCTGTATGTCCGATTATAGAACATAGATACATACCAAGAAAGTGATTGAGGCCATTGTTTGATTCTAGCTCACCACTCCCAAATTAGCCTACCTTTTACATCACCCTTGTTAGCCCCCTTGAGCCTTTTAATCCCCTTCTTCCTTATAACCACATTACTAGCCTTAAGCAGAAAAATAAAATAAAAATCCCAAGTTGAATCCTTGGTTAGCTTAAGATAGATTTTGTGTAAAATTTAAGTGTAGGGAACTTTATGGGAACATGGGATGATAGAAAAGTAGAAAATTAAATTAAACAAGTTATGTGAAAATAATTTGGGAAGCATGCTCATGTGAAGTCAAAATAAATTAATTACCATGTGTAGAAAAAAAAAGTGATGCACATGGAATACAAATAAATAAAAAAAATCAGAATATGAGCATGTAATATAAAAATGGGAGAAATATGGGAAAATAGGTGAAGAAGCTTTGCTTTACAAAATATGTATGTTAGGTGAGATCTTAGACTAATCAATGATTCACTTAATTAGCTCACTTAGCCTTATACATATATCCTTACCTTTACCTTGGCCCCATTACAACCTTAATAAAAGACCTCATGATTTTTGTATGCCTATATTCTATAATTGTTGATTGGATATATGAAGAATAAAGTTATGGAAAACAAGAATAAAAAGAAAAATAGAGTGATTAACCCAATAAACACTGAGTGACTAGAGAGTAAACACAAAATCCAGTAAGGGTTCAATAGCTCATCACCATATATCTCTACTTCTATTATTAATTGTCTTGCAAGTTTGAAAAATATTTTATTTACCCATCTCAATTGTAAAAGTGCCTTAACATTATCTAAGGTTGGCTATGCATATATGATTCCTTGAGAATGTGAATTAATTTAACTACATGTAAAGTTTTATATATAAGTGGATAATAACTAGATTTGCATGACTCATTTAGGTAGATGCATTTAGAATAGATTGCATTGCATGAGATTCCACCACTTTACCTTACTCTTTATCTTGGATTTAGCATGAGGACATGCTATTGTTTAAGTGTGGGGAGGTTGATAAACCCATATTTTATGATATAATTTGGGCTGAATTTAAGTGTTTTATTCAATCCTTCACCCACTTATGCATGTGAAATTGCATGGTTTTACTTTCCCTTCCTTATTATGAGATGTATGTGAAAAACATGTTTTCTAGACTTTAAAAGTATTAATTTTAATTATCTTTTATTGCCATTCGATACCGTGATTCCTGTGTTGAGTAATTTCAGATCTTCTAAGGCAGGAATGACTTAAAGGATGAAAAGGAAACATGCGAAAATAGAAGGAAAGCATAAAACGATGTTTTTGAAGAAACTGGCAGCGACGCGATCGCATGGGCGACGCGGCCGCATGCCAGCGCGAAATGGCAATGACGCAATCGCATGATTGACGCAATCGTGTGCCACAAGCGAAACACATATGACGCGGACGCATGACTAAAGCGACCGCGTGACAAGGAAAATTCCACATGACGCGACCGCGTGGTTGACAGAGGCCACACACCAGAAATTACAGAAAACAATCCCAGCGATTTCTGAAGCCCTTTTAGGCCCAAATCCAAGTCCAGAAAGCATAGACCAAAGGTTATGAAGTGGGGGAATGCATCCAAAAGGGGGAGGAGCTAGCCAATTAGTTACTTTTCATAATTTAGATGTAGTTTTAGTGAGAGAGGTTCTCTCCTCTCTCTTAGGATTTAGAAATTATGATTTTTTAAAAATTAAGGATTTAATTCAACTTTTCATATCAGGTTCAATATTCCTTTATTTTGACCTCTCTTCTACTTTGAGATACTTTAATGCTTTTATTTATGTTTGATTTATGTTGCCCAATTGGCTTATGAATATTTTCCATGTTAGATTTGACTACTTTGAATGAATGTTATTTGAGGTATTCCAGATATTTATGATTTTAATTTAGCTTTCTACATTCCTGGCTTTGGTTAAGAAATCAGTAACTCTTGAGTTATCAAACTCAACGTGATCGATAATTGCTATCTTTGCTAATTATCTTGAATGTCTATAATCCCAATCTTTTTCTAGGAATCAACTAGGATTTGAAGATCAAACTAATTAGCCACTTGACCTTCCTTCGCACCAGCAGAGGTTAACTTAGTGGAATTAAGATTCAATTTTCATCATCATTGAAAAGGATAACTAGGATAGGACTTCCAATTTCTCATACCTTGCCAAGAGTTTATTTTACAGTCATTTATTTATTTTATTTGTCATTTATCATACTTGTTCCTCATTCTCAAAACCCCCAATTTACAAAACTCATAACCAATAATAAGAACACACCTCCCTGCAATTCCTTGAGAAGATGACCCGAGGTTTAAATACTTCGGTTATCAATTTATTCAGGGGTTTGTTACTTGTGACAACCAAAATGTTTGTACAAAGGGATTTCTGTTGGTTCAGAATCTATACTTACAACTCGACTTTATAAAATTCTTTACTAGCAAAAATCCCGACGTCAGCCATGCCTCCCAAATAACAGGAAACAATAGAAAGGGTTCAAAGACCTGATCCCAAGATCAAAGATGATCAAAAGAATGAAAATACAATAGTAAAAGGTCCTATTTATAGAGAACTAGTAATCTAAGGTTTACAGAAATAAGTAAATGGTGCAGAAAATCCACTTTCGAGGCTCACTTGGTGTGTGCTTGGGCTGGGCATTGAAGCTTTCACGTACATAGGCTTCTCTTGGAGTTAAACGCCAGCTCTGGTGCCAGTTTGGGCATTTAAATCCAGCTTTTATGCCAGTTTGGGCGTTTTAAATCCTGATTTGGAACGCCAGTTTGGGCCATCAAATCTCAAGAAAAGTATGGATTATTATACATTGGTGGAAAGCCCAAGATGTCTACTTTCCAACGCAATTAAGAGTACGCAATTGGGCCTTTGTGGCTCTAGAAAATCCATTTCGAGTGTAAGGAGGTCAAAATCCAACAGCATCTGCAGTCCTTTTTCAGCCTCTGAATCAGATTTTTGCTGAGGTCCCTTAATTTCAGCTAGAAAATACCTGAAATCACAGAAAAATACACAAACTCATAGTAAAGCCTAGAAATGTGATTTTTGCATAAAAACTAATAATTATATACTAATAACTAACTAAATCATACTAAAAACTACCTAAAAATAATGTCAAAAAGCGTATAAATTATCCGCTCATCAAGACCTCAGGATCAACTCCATTGGTCTTAATAGTGTCACAGATTTGCAAGATTTTCATATAGGAACTGATGTGGATCTTCTAGTGGAAGTCCATAGAATTCGCAATTCTGTTGCATTAGAGAGATTAACTAAGGCTTTAGCTCAAAGTTGTTAGCTCTAATGGCATGTATAGAGATACTTCTACCATAGAGGCCAGAAGTTGGTGCAATAAAGTCACCAAGAACCTTCCTTGCATCTCCTCTATTATTCTGTTCGGATGCCATGCTTGTATTTTCAGTTTCTTGTTCAAAAAGTTCCATGAGATCTCTTTTGGAGTGTTGTGCTTTAACTTGTTGTAAATGCCTCCTTAGAGTCCTCTCAGGTTCAGGATCAGGATCAAAGATGGGTTCTTTATCTATGTTCTTGCTCATAAACAAGAAAAAGAAAGTAAGAAAAAAGAAGAATGGGAGCTCTATGTCAAAGAATAGAGGACTCCCTGTGAGATGGGAAAAAGAAAGAAGAATGAAGACAGAGGAAGGAGATAAAGAAATCGAATAAAAGGGGTAAAGATTTCTAAAATTAAGAAGTGAAAAGAGAAACTAGAATTAAAATATTTTTGTTTTTATTTTATTTATTAATTAATTTTGAAAATAAAAGCTAATTAACAAAAAAGATTTGAAAATTGAAAGATGAATTTTGAAAAAGAAGAGAGAGAAATAGAAGGGAAGTTTTCGAAAATAGGAGAGAGAAGAATTAGTTAGGAAGTTTTGAAAAAGAAGAAAGAGAAAATAAGAAACAAATTAAGAAAGATTTGAAAATAAGATATAATAAAAAATTTGAAAAATATTTGATTTTCAAATTTGAAATTTGAATTTTAAATTTTAAAATTTGAATTTTAAATTTTAAAATTTGAATTTTGAAAATTGAATTTTAAATTTTGAATTTTGAATTGGAAACAAGATCGATAAGATAAAGATTTGAAAAAGATTTGGTTTTTGAAAAGATTTGATTTTGAAATTCAAATTTAAGATAAGATAAGATAATAATTTGAATTTTAATAAAAGATAACAAAAGATAAGATAAAGGTTTGAAAATGTTTTGAATTTTAAATTTTAAGAGAAAGATAACATAAGATAGAATCACAATTAAAAGAAAATAATTGAAAAGATTTTAAAAAAGATAAGATTTGAAATTTTGAAATTTGAAATTTAGATAAGATAAGATAATGATTTTGAAATTAAAATTTGAAAAATTTTTGAAATTTTCGAAAATTAAGGTAAAAAGATAGAAAATATATTTTTATTTTTTTGAATTAATGAAGAAAGAGAAAAACAACCAAAAGATACCAAACTTAAAATTTTTAGATCTAAAACACTATGTTTTCAAAAATTAAAAAGAAAAACAACAAAAGACACCAAACTTAAAATTTTTTAGATCAAAACAAGAACAACTTGAATACCAAGAAAGAACACTAAGAACAATTCGAAAATTCAAGAAAATAAAGAACACACAAAGGACATCAAACTTAAGAATTGACAATAGATTCAAATAAAAGACACTAATTTTTAAAAAAATTTTGAAAAGAATGCAAGAAAATTTGAAACTTTAACAAGAAGAAGAACAAAAGACTCAAACAAAAGATAAAGATTAATAAAGAAAAGAAAAGGTTTTTGAAAATTTTTTATTTTTTCGAAAATAAAAGAAAATAAAAGACTCAAACAAAATTAAAAAGTACCTAATCTAAGCAACAAGATAATCCGTTTGTTTGTCAAATCCGAACAATCCCCGGCAACAGTGCCAAAATCTTGGTGCACGAAACTGGCTCCGCAGAATTCGCACAGATAGACGGGCAAGTATACCGGGTCATCCAAGTAATACCTGAGTTGAGTCAGGGTCGATCCCATGAGGATTGTTGGTTTGAGCAAGCAGTGGACACCATGCGAATCTTAGTTAGGTGTATAGAAATTATAATTTTTCATGAAAAGCGTATAAAACGAATTAAATAAATAAAAGTTACTAGATAGATGAGAATTCAATGGTGATAGAATGGTTGAGGCCTTGGAGATGCTTTGTCTTTGCGGATTAACTTTTCTTACTGTCTTCTTCAATAACTTTTTTATTCCTTCAATGGCAACTGTAACTGATTAACTCATTTCCTCTCATCAAGTAAGCCTCCTCTACTGTAGCAATCCAACACGTTGAGATGACTCATGTCCTCTCATCAAGCTACCTCTAGGTTTCTCACCGTAGCAGTAGATGAAGCTCTAAGCAGTCCACTCCCCTTCATGATCCTACGCAAGGTGCTACAAACAAGGAAGATCTTCTAGATCAGAAAGTGCTACTTCTCTTGCTCTAGCCTTAACGCCACAGAAACTTCACGCACCCATAGTCAACGGGATTATATGTCATATATCCAAAGTTACTTAGATGCTCTATTGGAATCACAATGAAATCTCTAGCTTTAGCTCAACGCTATCCGGGTTAGGAATCTCACGGAACCCATGTAGAACAAGGGTGATCGTCATGGGTCACCCTCAATTCATTAGATGAAGAACGAGGTTGCATAAGAGAATAGAATCAGACATATTGACTGAAAATAGTAATTTTATTGATCCATGAAACTCAACAGAGCTCGTAACCTTAACCTTACGAGGTTAGTGACTCATGCTGTTCAAAAATACAATGGAAAATGTAAACGTGGGCAAGAGTCCTCTAACAATGGTGAACTCTTATATATATATATATATATATATATACACACTCATCTGCTAACTATGGATTACAGAAATATGATAGACTAGACTTAGGAGTGTGAAAATCCACTTCTAAAGCCCACTTGGTGAGTGTTTGGGCTGAGCTTTGAGTGTCTCCACGAGCTAGGGTCCCTTAGGGGTGTTGAACGCTGGCTTGGGACTCCCTTTTAGGTGTTTGACGCCAGCTGCTCCCCTGTGGGCACTGGACGCCAGGAACAAGACTGATAGCTGGCATTGAATGCCAATTTTGGGCCTTTATTTCTAAGGTAGAGTATAAACTATTATATGTTTCTGGAAAGCCCTAGATGTTAGCGTTCCATATCCATTGAGATCGCACCATTTGGACTTTTGCAGCTCAAGAAAAGCTCCTTTGAGTGCACAGAGGTCAGATCCTGATAGCATCTACAGTCCTTTCTCTACTTCTGAATCAGACTTTTGCTCAAACTCCTCAATTTCAGTCAGAAAATACTTGAAATCAACATAAAACACACAAATTCAAAGTAGAATCCAAAAATATGAACTTTGCACTAAAACCTATGAAAAACATAATAAAACTTACATAAAACATAATGAAAACTATATGAAAACGATGCCAAAAAGCGTATAAAATATCCGCTCATCAATTTTGAATAAGTAGCAGTCTACCATGTGCCCAGGAAAGGAACGCCAGAGCCGATCTCCTATCAAAGCTAGCAATCACGAAGCCTGGCATGAAAAACATATCCCTAATCCAATGATTTATAAAGGAACCCTCTGTGATGCTCTGCATGACCCAGATTCCAAAACCTCCATCATGGATCAACCCAATCCAATGTTTCCTTGAAGAGGAAACACTCCCTGGACACGTGGTAATACAATGGCAGCTATACAAACGAGGGCTCAATCAACCCTTACTGAAGTGCCTATGCCCCGACAAGACGGACTATTTCTAATGGAAGTCCATGAGCGGTGTTGTGACCATCACATTTAAGGGAAAGATTTAGCAAGGAAGCTCATAAGAGCCAGATATTATTGGCCGTCCATGATGATGGATGCGCAAGAATTCATGAAGAAATATAGAAAATACCAAGAAAATGCAAATTTTTACAAGGCCCAAGCGGGTGAGTTAAGTTTCATGTTGGCCTCCCGGCCTTTCTCGCAGTGGGGGAATTGATCTTTTGGGCCCATTCTGGTAGAACCTGGACAAGTTAAGTATTTGATAGTGGCTATCGACTATTACACTAAATGAATAGAAGCAGAACCATTGTCCAGCATATCGTCAGCGAATTGTCGGATGTTTTTGTGGAGACAATTAATCTCAAGGTTTGGAAGTCTAGAGACGGTGATCTCGGGTAACAGGACGCAATTTGCAGACAAAAAATTTGGAGAATTCTTGACCGAGCTAGGGATCAAGCAAAAGTTCTACTCGATAGAGCACCCGCAGAGTAACGGTCAGGTAGAAGCAGCGAACAAGGTTATCCTCAAAGGATTAAAAAAGTGGCTTGACCAGAGAAAGGGCTGCTAGGTAGACAAGTTAGCGTCGGTCTTATGGTCTTATAGGACAACGCCACAGTCCTCCACCAGAGAAACGCCTTTCTGGCTCACTTACAGAGTCGACGTGGTCATTCTTGTGGAAGTCGGGGAGCCAAGCCCGAGGCTTCTCCTCGGTGGTGGGGCAGAAGCAGTTGAGAAGGATTTGATCGATGAGATGAGGGAGATAGACCATCTGTTAGAAACAGCACTAAAACAGAGGATAGCTTTGTGATACAATGGAAAAGTGCTCAGAAGGAACTTCGAAAAAGACGATCTAGTGTTATGACACAACGACATTGGGCTACCGACCTTAGGAAAAGGTAAGTTGGCGACTAATTGGGAAGGCCTGTACTGAATAAGGAAAGTTCTCAAAAACGAAGCTTACAAGTTAGAGCGGTTGGTTGGAAGCGATATTCCGAGGACGTGGAGCATAGCGAATCTGAAGAAGTTCTACGCTTGAGAGGCAACCTTCCAACTTGGCGGTCTTTTCTTTCCATACCTTGTCATCTTTTATTTCATAGTTCCTATCCTATATATGTTGTTTCCATTACCTTTCCATTTCAATTATCCTTTTCTTTTTAATTTACCTTTCTTATGGTTAAATGCACTCATGATTCAAGCATGTGTATACTTTGGCTTATCTACCAAAATTCTTTCAAGTTTTCAATATAAGAGACGCCTTTCACCTACCCTCTACACGAGGCCACTGTAAGGGGGCTCTAGCGAGACCTACTATTAAACAGCTTACGCCATTGCTGGCTGGTGGGCGAAATTGTGATCATCAACAATGGCTCCAAAGGATTGGTGCTCTCAAACGTGAATCACACTTTGTCACAACTCCGCACAACTAACCAGCAAGTGTACTGGGTCATCCAAGTAATACCTTACGTGAGTAAGGGTCAATCCCACAGAGATTGTTGGTATGAAGCAAGCTATGGTCATCTTGTAAATCTCAGTCAGGCGGATAATAATTGATTATGGAATTTTGAAAATCAAATAATAGTAAATAAATAGAAAATAAAGATAAAGTTACTCATGTAATCCAATGGTGGGAATTTCGGATAGGTGTATGGAGGTGCTGTGTTCCTTCTGAATCTCTGCTTTTCTACTTCTTCCTTCTATTTTTTCATCACTCCTTTCTATGGCAAGCTGTATGTAGGGCATCACCGTTGTCAATGGCTACATCCCATCCTCTCAGTGAAAAAGGTCCAAATGCTCTGTCACAACACGGCTAATCATCTGTCGGTTCTCAATCAGGTTGGAATAGAATCCAGTGATTCTTTTGCGTCTGTCACTAACGCCCAACCTTCAGGAGTTTGAAGCTCGTCACAGTCATTCAATCCCGGAATCCTACTCGGAATACCACAGACAAGGTTAGGCTTTCCGGATTCCCATGAATGCCGCCATCAATTCTAGCTTATACCACGAAGATTCTGATTAAGGAATCCAAGAGATATGCGCCCGGTCTAAGGTAGAATGGAAGTGGTTGTCAGTCACGCGCGTTCATAGGTGAGAATGATGATGAGTGTCATGAATCATCACATTCATCAAGTTGAAGTGAAACAAATATCTTAGAACAGGAATAAATCGAATTGAATAGAAAATAGTAGTAATTGCATTAAAACTTTGAGGTACAGCAGAGCTCCACACCCTTAATCTATGGTGTGTAGAAACTCCACCATTGAAAATGCATCAGTGATGAAGGTCCAGGCATGGCCGAATGACCAGCCCCCAAGATCTCAGAACTAAACGTCCAAAGATTGAATAATACAATCAAAGATGTCTAATACACTAGTAAAAAGTTCTATTTATACTAAACTAGCTACTAGGGTTTATAGGAGTTAGTAATTAATGCATAAATCCACATCCGGGGCCCACTTGGTGCATGCTTGGGCTGAGCTTGATCTATCCACGAGCTGAGGCTTATCTTGGAGTTGAACGCCAAGTTGTAACGTGTTTTGGGCGTTCAACTCTGGTTCGTGACGTGTTTCTGGTGTTTGACTCCAGAATGCAGCATGAAACTGGCGTTGAGCGCCAGTTTACATCGTCAAATCTCTAACAAAGTATGGACTATTATATATTTCTGGAAAGCTCTGGATGTCTACTTTCCAAAACCGTTGAGAGAGCGCCATTTGGAATTCCGTAGCTCTAGAAAATCTATTTCGAGTGCAGGGAGGTCAAATTCCAACAGCATCAGCAGTTCTTTGTCAGCCTTTTATCAGAGTTTTGCTCAGGTCCCTCAATTTCAGCCAGAAAATGCATGAAATCACAGAAAAACACACAAACTCATAGTAAAGTCCAGAAATATGAATTTATCATAAAAACTAATAAAAACGTCCCTAAAAGTAACTAGATCATACTAAAAACTACCTAAAAATAATGCCAAAAAGCGTATAAATTATCCGCTCATCACAACACCAAAGTTAAATTGTTTCTTGTCCCCAAGCAACTAAAAATCAATTAGGATAAAAAGAAGAGAATATATTATAAATCCCAAAATATCAATGAATATTAATTCTAATTAGATGAGCTGGACTTGTATCTTTTTGCTTCTAAACAGTTTTGGCATCTCACTTTTTCCTTTGAAGCTTAGAATGATTGGCTTCTCTAGGAACTTAGAATTTCGGATAGTGTTATTAATTTTCCTAGTTAAGTATGTTGATTCTTGAACACAGCTACTTTTATGAGTCTTGGCCGTGACCCTAAGCACTTTGTTTTCCAGTATTACCATCAGATACACAAATGCCACAGACACATGACTGGTGAACCTTTTCAGATTGTGACTCAGCTTTGCTAAAGTCCCTAGTTCGAGGTATCCAGAGCTCTTAAGCACACTCTTTTTGCTTTGGATCACGACTTTAACCACTCAGTATCAAGCTTTTCACTTGGGCCTTCATGACACAAGCACATGGTTAGGGACAGCTTGATTTAGCCGCTTAGGCCTGGATTTTATTTCCTTGGGCCCTCCTATCCATTGATGCTCAAAGCCTTGGATCTTTTTTACCCTTGCCTTTTGATTTTAAGGGCTATTAGCTTTTTCTGCTTGCTTTTTCTTTTTCTTTCTATTTTTTTGCCACTTTTCTTCTCTTTTTTTTTTTTGCAAGCCTTGTTCTTTCACTACGTTTTCTTGCTTCAAGAATCAATTTCATGATTTTTCAGATTATCAATAACATTTCTCTTTTTCTTCATTCTTTCAAAAGCCAACAATTTTAACATTCATAAACAACAAGATCAAAAATATGCACTGTTTAAGCATTCATTCAGAAAACAAAAAGTATTGTCACCACATCAATATAATTAAACTAAATTCAAGGATAATTTCGAAATTCATGTACTTCTTGTTCTTTTGAATTAGAAACATTTTTTATTTAAGAGAGGTGAAGGATTCATGGAATTATTTATAGCCTTAAGACATAGTTACTAAATACTAATGATCATGTAATAAAGACACAAAACATAGATAAACATGAAGCATAAAAATCGAAAAACAGAGAATTAAGAACAAGGAAGTTAAGGAATGAGTCCACCTTAGTGAGGGTGGCGCCTTCTTGAAGGACCAATGGTGCTTTGAGCTCCTCTATGTCTCTTCCTTGCCTTTGTTGCATGATCCCTAATGATTTTGGTGCTCTTATCCTTAGTTGCTCCCAATAATTGTGTGGAGAAAAATGTATTCCCTGAGGTATCTCAGGGATTTCTTGATGAGGGAATTCCTCATACTCTCTTGATGTGCAGTCAAATGCTTCTTCTACTGAGCTATGAACCCTTGAGATGAATCTCTCCATCTCCCATGACTCGAAGGTGGAAGCTTTTTGTCTTCCCTTTTCTCTTCTTCTTTTTTTTTTTGAGGTTTCTCTGGCCTTAGGTGCCATCAATGGTTATGGAAAAACAAAAAGCTTATGCTTTTACCACACCAAACTTAAAATATTGCTCACCCTCGAGCAAGAGAAGAAAGAAGAGAAGAGGAAGAAGAATAAACTATGGAGGAGAGGGGGAGAGGTGTATTCGGCCATGTAAGGTGGGTTTGGGTGGGAAAGAGATTTTGAATTTTGAAGGTGGGTGGGGTGTATGGGGAAGAGTGGATGGATGTGAGTGGTGAATGAAAAACAGAAGGGATGACCGTGAATGGAGAGAGAGAGAGAGAGAGGGTGAGATAGGTGGGGATCTTGTGAGGTCCACAGATCCTGAGATGATCCTGTGGGGTCCACAGATCCTGAGGTGTTCCTGTGGGGTCCACAGATCCTGAGGTGTCAAGGATTTACATCCCTACACCAATTAGGCATGTATAATGCCTTTGCATACATTTGTGGCGTTTAAACGCCGAAGTGATGCTCATTCTGGGCGTTCAACGCCCATGTGTAGCATGTTTCTGGCATTGAACGCCATGTCCATGCTTGTTTCTGGCGTTCAGCACCAGCTCTCCTCAGGGTGTATTCCTGGCATTTGAACGCCGGGATGTTGCTTGTTTCTGGCGTTCAACGCCAGATCCATGCTCTGTTCTGGCGTTGAACGCCAGCCAGATGCTCCTTACTGGCATTTAAACGCCAGTAAGTCCTTCCTCCAGGGTGTGATTTTTCTTCTGCTATTTTTTATTCTGTTTTTAATTTTTGTATTTTTTTTGTGACTCCACATGATCATGAACCTAATAAAACACAAAATAACAATAAAATAAAAATAAAATTAGATAAATAAAAATTGGGTTGCCTCCCAATAAGCGCTTCTTTAATGTCAATAGCTTGATAGTGAGCTCTCATGGAGCTTCACAGATGTTCAGAGCATTGTTGGGACCTCCCAACACCAAACTTAGAGTTTGAATGTCGGGGTTCAACACTAAACTTAGAGTTTGGTTGTGGCATCCCAACACCAAACTTAGAGTTTGACTGTGGGGGCTCTGTTTGACTCTGCATTGAGAGAAGCTGTTCATGCTTCCTCTCATTACCAAATTACTTGGCATTTAGCTTCATTATGGCTCCGAGATATTGAGCAACTTGCTCTCCAGTCACATCTTCATCCTCTTCAGAGGAAGAATAGTCTTCAGAGCTCATGAATGGCAGAAGGAGATTTAATGGAATCTCTATGGTCTCTATATGAGCCTCAGATTCCTTTAGGTCCTCAATAGGGAACTCCTTCTTACTTGAGAGACGTCCCATGAGGTCTTCCTCATTGGGATTCACGTCCTCTCCCTCCTCCTTGCATTTGGCCATATTGACTATGTCAATGGCCTTGCACTCTCTCTTAGGATTCTCTTCAGTATTTCTTGGGAGAGTACTGGGAGGAGTTTCAGTGACCTTCTTGCTCAGCTGGCCTACTTGTGCCTCCAAATTTCTAATGGAGGATCTTGTCTCACTCATGAAACTTAAAGTGGCCTTTGACAGATCAGAGACTAAGTTTGCTAAATTAGAGGGGCTCTGCTCAGAATTCTCTGTCTGTTGCTGAGAAGATGATGGAAAAGGCTTGTTATTGCTGAGCCTGTTTCTTCCACCATTATTAAAGCCTTGTTGAGGCTTTTGTTGATCCTTCCATGAAAAATTTGGATGATTTCTCCATGATGAATTATAGGTGTTTCCATAAAGTTCACCCATGTAATTAACCTCTGCCATTGCAGGGTTCTCAGGATCATAAGCTTCTTCAGAGGCTGCCTCCTTAGTACTGTTGGATGCATTTTGCCATCCATTCAGACTTTGAGAAATCATGTTGACTTGCTGTGTCAACACTTGGTTCTGAGCCAATATGGCATTCAGAGCATCAATTTCAAGAACTCCCTTCCTTTGAGGCATCCCACTATTCACGAAATTCCTCTCAGAAGTGTACATGAATTAGTTATTTGCAACCATGTCAATAAGTTCTTGAGCTTCTGCAGGCATTTTCTTTAGGTGAATGGATCCACCTGCAGAATGGTCCAATGACATTTTGGAAAACTCAGATAGACCATAATAGAATATATCTAATATGGTCCATTCTGAAAACATGTCAGAAGGACACTTTTTGGTCATCTGCTTGTATCTTTCTCAAGCTTCATAGAGGGATTCACCATTTTTTTGCTTGAAGGTTTGAACATCCACTCTAAGCTTGCTCAGCTTTTGAGGAGGAAAGAATTTATCCAAGAAGGCCGTGACCAGCTTATCCCAGGAGTCCAGGCTATCTTTAGGTTGTGAGTCCAACCATGTTCTAGCTCTGTCTCTTACAGCAAAAGGGAAATGCATGAGCCTGTAGACTTCAGGATCTACTCCATTCATCTTAACAGTCTCACAAATCTACAAGAACTCAGTTAAAAACTGATAAGGATCTTCAGATGGAAGTCCATGAAACTTGCAGTTCTGTTGCATTAAAGCAACTAATTGAGGTTTCAGCTCAAAATTGTTTGCTACAATGGCAGGAATTGAGATGCTTCTTCCATCAAACTTGGACGTGGGTTTAGTAAAATCACCAAGCATCCTCCTTGCATTATTGTTGTTGGGTTCGGCTGCCATCTCCTCCTCTTGTTCAAAAATTTCAGAAAGGTTGCCTCTGAATTGTTGTAATTTAGCTTCTCTTAGTTTCCTCTTTAGAGTCCTTTCAGGTTCGGGATTAGCTTCAACAAGAGTGCCTTTTTCCTTGTTCCTGCTCATATGAAATAGAAGAGAAAAAGAAAAAGGAAGAGGAATCCTCTATATCTGGACAAAGAGGATCCTTATTATTAGTGGAAGAAGAAAGGAATAAGAGTGGAGAATCCAATCACAAGGGTGAGGATAGAGGCAGTGATTGGAGATGAAGAGAGGTGAAGAGAAGTGTTAGTGAATAAATAAATAAATAGAAGAAGAGAAGAGAGAGAGAATTCGAAAATAATTTTGAAAAAGGATGAGATATTTTCGAAAATTAGAGAGGGAGAAGTAGTTAGGTAGTTTTGAAAAAGATAAGAAACAAACAAAAAGTCAAATAGTTAGTTGAAAAAGATATTAAAGTCAAATTTGAAAAGATAAGAAGATAAGAAGTTAGATTAGATATTTTGAAATCAATTTTTTGAAAAAGATAAAATTTTAAAAAAGATATGATGAAAAGATAAGATAACAAGATATGATAAAAAGATAAGATAAGAAGATATGATAAAAAGATATGGTTGAAAAAGATTTAATTTTTAAAATTAAAATTAATTGCTTAACTAACAAGAAACTACAAGATAAGTCTAGAATTTAAAGATTGAACCTTTCTTAACAAGAAAGTAACAAACTTCAAATTTTTTAATCAATAACATTAATTGTTAGCATAATTTCAAAAATTAAGATAAAATTAAGAAAAAGATTCTTTTTTTTTTTGAAAAATATTTTAAAGAATTTTCGAAAATTAATAAGAAAAATGAAAAAGATTTCATTTTTGAAAAAGTTTTAAAAAGATAAGATTTTTAAAATTGAAAATTTGACTTGACTTGTAAGAAACAACTAATTTAAAAATTTTTGACCAAGTCAACTCAAATTTTCGAAAATTTGGAGAGAAATAAGGAAAAGATATATTTTTTTTTTGAATTTTTGATGATGAGAGAGAAAAACATAAAAATGACCCAAAGCATAAAAATTTTGGATCAAAACCATTTATGCATGCAAGAACACTATGAATGTCAAGATGAACACCAAGAACACTTTGAAGATCATGATGAACATCAAGAACATATTTTTGAAAAATTTTGATGCAAAGAAAACATGCAAGACACCAAACTTAGAAATCTTTAATGCATGGATTCTAACAAACGAAAAATGCATATGAAAAACAACAAGAGATACAAAACAAGAAAACATCAAGATCAAACAAGAAGACTTACCAAGAACAACTTGAAGATCATGAAGAACACTATGAATGCATGAATTTTCGAAAAAAGCATAATAATTTTTAAAACATGCAATTGACACCAAATTTAAAAGTTGACTCAAGACTCATACAAGAAACATAAAATATTTTTAGTTTTTATGATTTTCTAATTTTTTTGTATTTTCTTTTATTTTATTTTATTTTTTTTTGAAAAGCATATAGGAAAAAGAAAATAAGAAATTCAAAATCTTTAAGAAGAATTCCAAGAATCTTTCAATATTAGCCCAAAGCTCCAATCAAAGGGTTTGACATGGCTTAATAGCCAGTCAGCTTTAGGATGGAATTACATGCACTGTGGTGATTAATTGAAGACCAATTCCAAAGGAGTTTGAATATGGCTTTACAGCTAGCTAGGATTCAACATGTTACTATGAAACTCTAGAATTCATTCTTGAAAGTTTTGAAGCCATAGAATAATTTAAAAAAAAAATTTTCGAAAATAAATTTTTTTTTTAAAAAACGAAAACAAAGAAAAATTTTGAAACTTTTTGAAAACTTTTTGAAAAGAAAATTACCTAATCTGAGCAACAAGATGAACCGTTAGTTGTCCAAACTCGAACAATCCCCGGCAACGGCACCAAAAATTTGGTGGGCGAAATTGTGATCATCAACAATGCCTCCAAAGGCTTGGTGCTCTCAAACATGAATCACACTTTGTCACAATTCCGCACAACTAACCAACATGTGTACTGGGTCGTCCAAGTAATACCTTACGTGAGTAAGGGTCGATCCCACAGAGATTGTTGGTATGAAGCAAGCTATGGTCATCTTGTAAATCTCAGTCAGGTGGATAATAATTGATTATGGAATTTTGAAAATCAAATAATAGTAAATAAACAGAAAATAAAGATAAAGTTACTCATGTAATCCAATGGTGGGAATTTCGGATAGGTGTATGGAGGTGCTGTGTTCCTTCTGAATCTGTGCTTTCCTACTTCTTCCTTCTAGTTTTTCATCACTCCTTTCTATGGCAAGCTGTATGTAGGGCATCACCGTTGTCAATGCCTACATCCCATCCTCTCAGTGAAAAAGGTCCAAATGCTCTGTCACAGCACGGCTAATCATCTGTCAGTTCTCAATCAGGTTGGAATAGAATCCAGTGATTCTTTTGTGTCTATCACTAATGCCCAGCCTTCAGGAGTTTGAAGCTCGTCACAGTCATTCAATCCCGGAATCCTACTCGGAATACCACAGACAAGGTTAGACTTTCCGGATTCTCATGAATGCCGCCATCAATTCTAGCTTATAGCACGAAGATTCTGCTTAAGGAATCCAAGAGATATGCACCCGGTCTAAGGTAGAACGGAAGTGGTTGTCAGTCACACGCGTTCATAGGTGAGAATGATGATGAGTGTCACGGATCATCACATTCATCAAGTTGAAGTGAAACGAATATCTTAGAACATGAATAAATCGAATTGAATAGAAAATAGTAGTAATTGCATTAAAACTTTGAGGTACAGCAGAGCTCCACACCCATAATCTTTGGTGTGTAGAAACTCCACCGTTGAAAATACATAAGTGATGAAGGTCCAGGCATGGCCGAATGCCCAGCCCCCAAGATCTCAGAACTAAATGTCCAAAGATTGAATAATACAATCAAAGATGTCTAATACACTAGTAAAAAGTTCTATTTATACTAAACTAGCTACTAGGGTTTACAAGAGTAAGTAATTGATGCATAAATCCACTTCTGGGGCCCACTTGGTGTATGTTTGGGCTGAGCTTGATCTATCCACGAGCTGAGGCTTTACTTGGAGTTGAACTCCAAGTTGTAACGTGTTTTGGGCGTTCAACTCTGGTTCGTGACGTGTTTCTGGCGTTTGACTCCAGAATGCAGCATGGAACTGGCGTTGAGCGCCAATTTACGTCGTCAAATCTCGAACAAAGTATGAACTATTATATATTGCTGGAAAGCTTTGGATGTCTACTTTCCAAATCCATTGAGAGAGCGCCATTTGGAATTCTATAGCTCCAGAAAATCTATTTCGAGTGCAGGGAGGTCAGATTCCAACAGCATCAGCAGTCCTCTGTCAGCCTTTTATCAGAGTTTTGCTCAGGTCCCTCAATTTCAGCCAGAAAATTCCTGAATTCATAGAAAAACACACAAACTCATAGTAAAGTTCAGAAATGTGAATTTAGCATAAAAACTAATGAAAACATCCCTAAAAGTAACTAGATCATACTAAAAACTACCTAAAAACAATGCCAAAAAGCGTATAAATTATCCGCTCATCACTGGCTCAAAATTATCAACATTTTAATGGAAACCCGGGACTGATCACCCCGAAGCCAAAGCGGTTGCAACTAACAAGTATCGGATGTAGAGCGGCTCATGATTTAATAGCCAAGGAAGGAACCGACAAGTAAAATAACCAACATTCCATGGATACGGTTTAAAGGGAAAAGGCACCGCGTCGGCCTAGCAAACAATTATTTATACAAAAGGCAACACGCTGATCAAATGATAAGGAAAATATATGTTCAAAGTACAAAATAAGGCGTCGTACCGGCCCGACAAAAGCAGCTATACAATGTTCACAAGTAACTTCCTCGGGATATCAATTATCTTTCTATCCTTAATGGTCTTGAAGGCTCCAATCGCTGAGGTATCAAAATCATGGGACAACAATTTGATCTGGGCCTTGAGTGCTTCCTCAGTACTCCCAATAGCCTCGCAAGCATTCTTGATAGTTTCTTTATTCTTTTTCTTGAGATTGGCGGACTTAGCCTCGGCATCAGTCGATGTAATGCCAGTTGTCAACTCCTTCTCCAGGTCGCCTACCTTGGTCTCCGACGTGTTTGCCCGACTCAAAACGGCCGCTTTCTAAGGTAAGCTCCTGGTCAGAAAAGCGAGCAACCGCCTCATCGGCAACCTTCAGTTTTTTCTCATAATCCTCTAGGCTAACCTTCGCAGCCTCCACCTCAGCCTTAAGTCCACCAATGTCCTGTAAGGCCGCTCGGTATTTGCCGTCCAAGACATGACAATGGGCTAGCACGGGTTCTACCTTCCTCGCAACGGTAGCAGCGCAAAGCATGCAACGATAAGTTCATTTTGCTTGGGAAGCCAAGTCCCCATCTTCAAAGAAATCCTCCATGTGATGCATGAGCATCTTATACCCTTTTTACTATCATTTTCTAGTTGTTTTTACTTAGATTTTATTTATTTTTACTTGATTTTTGTGCAAAAATCACCTTTGGATGCTACTTTGAGTTTTTCTTGTGTTTTTTTATTTTAGGTAAAATTTGGAGCAGTTTGGAGAAGCCTGAAGCAAGAAAGGGAAATGCTGGCAGCACTCCCCTGGGCACTGAATGCCCATCCGGCATTTAACGGCAACAGAGGGCACAAACCAGAGACGCACACTTCCCCCCTTGGCATTTAACGCCCAATCCTGAAGTTAAACACCAGCAGCAGCCCGTTTCACACCTCTTTGGGCCTCCAAGTGCATTTAGCACTTCTTATTTTTATTTTATTTTCTTTTTGTAATTCTTATTTAGAAAATAATTTCTTTTAGGTCTAGCATTTATTATTAGGTTAGTATTTAAAGGAAAAGATCACTGAGGTTTAGGATCTTCTTCCTTTCGCACTTTTTCAAAAACCTGTTTTTTCTGTAAGTCATGAGCCAGTAAACCTCCTGGTTAAGGTGAGGAGCTCTGTTTATTTCTATAGATTAAGATTATTATTTTTCTATTTTAATATATGTTGATTCAATTCTAAGGTGTTATTTTCGTTCTTAATCTTATGAATTGGGTAGAACGAGAGTGTGACCCTTTTCTACATGAGTTCTTGTAATTCTCGAGAGAGTTATCTCGCTTGAACTACAGCTTGAAAACACTCCTCCTAAATGGCTAATCACACAACTTGATGGGGATAAGAAACATCTATTCATGCGGGATTGGGGTGATTAGGGCCTTTGTGGTATAAACTAGATTTTTGAACTTCACCCTCTAACCTGAGTTAAGTGACCACGAGAGTGGTGGTTGACGAAGGTTAGGGGAGATTAAATCGCTAAGAGATTAGGGTTTAATCCCTAGTGGTTTACCATAGAATGAATCATTCATTGTTAAACTAGTTAGTAAGAAGTTTTAATTCGGAAAAGATAAAAATCCTAAGACCTTAACTGTTTCCTCATACTGTTTTTATGCTAAACTCGTATTGCTTTCTTTATTGTCTCGTTTTATGCATTTTCAACAACTCTTTTTACTGTTTGCCTGAATATGTCCAACTGGATAACCATTGCTTGCTCAGTCCAACAATCCTCGTAGGATCGACCCTCACTCACCTGAGGTGTTATTTGGATGAACCGGTGCACTTGCCGGTTAAGTTGTGCGAGTTCTAATTTCACGCACCACCATGCCCGGCAGGAGGTGAGAATCGATAAAGCCCCCAGCATCAAAGTTTCTCTGCATCACGGTAAGCACCCCCTCAGGGCTAGAGGTGGCTTTCCTCTTCAAGGGTTTCTCGACGAGGGTCACCTCTGGACCAGTTTCTTCCACAAATACCTCCTCTACTGGTCTACACCCACCAGCAGCGCTAGTCATAGGAATCACATTGGCGGCAGCTTGGGACTGGACTTTAGTAACTGGAGAAGGAGGAGCGTCCGCAGAAGGAGTCTCCAATATATCCTCGCTGTTTCCAGAAAGGAATTGGGCCATCAAGTTGGTAAAACCAATCTGCCCGGCTGCCATGGACACTGAAATAGGAAAGGGCAAAAGGTATAAGCGTCAGAAAAGGAAGAGAATGTGAAAAAGAAACCCAAGCAAACTTACCCACGTGACTCCTACCGGTCTCGCGATCACCCATCAAGAGGTGAGGGTTGAGGTTATTCGCACTAAAAATGGCTAGTAATATGTCGGCTGTGCCGGTTTCGTTGGCTTAACCCATCGTAAGTAACCTTTATTAGATAGTTGGAGCCGGCACCGAAGCTCCAATAGGCCGGTATACGGCGCTCTCTCTCTAGAGTGAGCCAGAAAGGGTGCCGAACTTTGGTGGGCCGTACCTTAAAATATTTTTCTTTCAAGTCGTGGAATGAATCTTCGAAGAGGCCAAAAATCTACTGACCCTGTACGGCTCGGAACGAAAGGTACCCCCTTTTTGTATTTACCTTCTTTCGAAGGATTGGTCAAGAGGAAGAGGTAAAGGAAAACCTCAACCGAGGCTGTGAGGTCCGGATAGTCGCACACCATCTCAAAACAGCGAATGGAGGCCCAGCTGTTTAGATGAAGTTGCGAGGGGGCCACGTCACACCGGTTCAGAAGAGAAATAATGAAAGGAGAAAAAGGGATCCGAACTCCCAAGTTGTAAACATGGGCTTATACACCCACAACCAATTGGCCACCCAAGGAATCGACATGTTTATATGATATATACGTTCCCAATCCCCGGGAACAAACATGTCATAATTGGCCTCCTCAGGGCCACCTTCACATAGTAACTCTGAGTTACAGAACAATTGAAGTTCCTCCAGGGTCATCTTGGAGGCCATCTCCTTCGCGTCAGTGGTAACCCAGGCGTAACGGTCTATGGGGGCTCTCGCAACAGGACGCTACGTTATACCTATAGTGGGAGTACCACTTAAGTTAAACTTGGTAGGTCGGAAAATCATAGAAACTGAAACTAAAACTTCGTTCTGCTACATCATTGTTCTACGCTAATCCATGACTGGTTCGAAGCCTAAATTCAAGAAACGGACGCCTAGTGGTAACCCCCTTAAGAACTAGCTAACAATGATGACCATTACCCAGGAAAGAACAACAAGAAATAACGCATAGCATACGGAGTAATAGCAATGACAAAGACAAAACAGCAATCACTATAATGAAAAATTGAAAAGCAGATGAGTCTTACTAGTAATTGAAGAAGGAAGGAAGATGAATTATAGATGAAAGCGGCAAGACTCGCAGCGGAGGAATGATGGAAAAAGAAATGAAAAAAAGGTGAGGTGAAGAAAATGGGAGAGAATGAGGAATGTTGGAGTAGCAAGGATGAAGAAAGGGAGTGCAGAATAATAACCGTCAGAAGGAAACGTGAAAAGTCAGGGATAAAATTGGCTTTTTCCCTGGCTTTTAAATCATTCATAAAGAAGCATTAAATGCTCTGCACAGAAACCAAAGTGACGTCCCAAGCAACGAATATGGGTAACTCGCGCGTTGGAATCACGAACCCCCTCCACGCACTCCCGAACCCAAGAGAACTTGGTCAAGGCACTAGTATCTCGAACCTGCCAACCACGAGCTCCTGGCTTCACGGTTGACACTTTGGGGGCACCGTTCTAGTCCAGCCCACTAATGACCTAGGTCCGGTTGCAAGCTACTGAACCCGATCAAGAGGTATCCCATGCGTCACCTCTCATTCCACGAGAAACCTGGATAGCTAGTAGAAGCTTAGGTGGGCCTGATCACAAAGGGCCCACCTAAGCACAGGGTATAAATAAGGAGTGACCTACCCCTCCCAGAGGTACGTCACCCTTCTAACTCTAATTGGCCGCTTATTCATATGGACTCTAACTTTAGTATCGGAGTATCCTTGTAAGTGGTTCCACCCGCTGACGCATAGGCCAAACGCACCGCTCCAGCAGCTCACGCCCAGGTCCAAATCCTCTCATTCCCTTGTTCCGTTACTCGCCTTGCCGATCCACCAAACACCCAAAAAATCGAAGATTTTTTCAATCTAATACTCTTCAAAATAAATTATTATTCTATTAATATTAAGAACAATGTATTAAAGTAAACTTTACGTATGTGACTACAAATAATGTGTACCAAACGATGAACATCAATACTAATATAAATTACGACCATGCTACGTATATATTATAATTAGTTACCAAAATTAGTCACTAATATAACATATATATTAAAATATAAAATACACATTAAAAATAAATTAAACAATAATATATTTATATATAAATACATTATAACTAATTTTAGTGACTGATTTTAACGTATAAATATATTTTTATATAAATTAACTCAAATTGAGTGCCTGCAAGTTTAAAATTGCAATCCAAACGTATAAAAATGAATCATTAAATAACTATCATGTTAGGAATTATAGAAATTTGATTGTCATTACCCAACATTCTATTAAACCCCTAGTTTATTGTTGTTAAATCCAAGTATATTGTTGTCTACATTGAATTTCTTTGTCCATCCCATTTTCAGGGGGATTTTGTATCAAATAATTTTTAGTTTTATACTTCACAAATGAATTTTTAATGATTAATAAAAATAAATATAATTCAATAATTGTATAAATTTTTATATAATAGTTTTATTATGAGTCAAAGAAACATCATAAAAAAACTAACAATGTGCTGCTAAAAAAATATTCTAAGTGTTTTTTGGTTTAGTTCTCATATTTTATTTTTTTCTCAGTTTGTAAAATCTATTTTTAGTGTGTTTTAGCTATTTTAATATATGTACTCACTTAAAAACTAAAGTATCCAAAATACTATTGGAAGCATTTAGAAGATTGATAGAAAAAAATAGTTAAATAAAATACAAGAATAATAATATGTTAATTTCAAAAAATACATCATAATTGAATTGATAAAATATTATTATTAATATTATCGACAATATTTAAGATTATATATATAGGTGAGTTTTGTCATGAAATGATTTATGGTGGTTAAGTGTGACTAAAGTTTGAATAGCCAATTATATTGTAATATGTGATAGGGGAGAAATTCGAGGAAAAGTGGGTTAAAGTAGGTTTGTTGCAGCGTGTTAGTGATAAGCACAGTAATTTTCTCTTTTTACTTTTTGGTAAAATGCAGGGGCCTAAGCCCAACAATAACTCTCTTGTTTACCTCATTGACAGTTTGATGATTTTGCATACTGTGTGACGTGGGCTTTAGTGTAGGTGGATCGAAATCTACACGAAGAAAAAAATAGCTGTCCAAAAACATTGTTCAATGAATTAGTCTAAATTTTAAAAATGAATTACATTTAACTTCATACAAACAAAAAATGGAGTCAGGGACAAAATCATCGTCAGCAATCTCCGGCAAGAAACTAGTCCGAACATTAACTTTGAGCAATGATGGCTATGATTACAAGGTTTTTAGTCATCAATAGTGGCAATGTCTTAGAGATTGCTGATGCGTGAGCATCTTATTTATCTTTTCTTTATAAATTTGTACTTAAATTGCTAAGTTTGATCAAAATTTAAATATCTTTTGGCCACTATAGATGCTACTTTGAGTTGTGCACAATTCTATTTATTTCACGTAGCATTCGAACGGATTTGACGGAGTTTTGTAGCAGAAAAGGAAGAAAGCAAATGATGCTGTCAATCCTGACCTCCCTGCACTCAAAAAAGAATAACTTGAGCTACAAAGATCCAATTGACGTGATTTTAGCGACGTTGGAAAGCTAACTTCCAGGGCTTTCCAACGATATATAACAGTGTACACTTCTCTTCCAGCAACATCTGTCTCTTCCACGTTGAACTTGGCCCCTACCAAGTTCAGCGTGGAACCTGAAAGCTCCCAGGAAACCATGCGCAACACTCCACGCTGAACTTGGAAAAAGCCAAGTTCAGCATGGACTCAAAGGGGAGCGCTAAATATCACACTGCCTCCTCCACGCTGAACTTGGCTTTTTTCAAGTTCAGCGTGGATCTTCAATATCAGCGTGGTCCCCATATACGACAGCGTGGTTGCACGAATAATCAATTAATTTTGATTAAATTTGTATATTATTTTCAAATTGGAAAAGATATTATTTTAGTTTTAGAAAATATATTTTTTACATTAATTAGGATTAGAAATAAAAAGGAAAAAGAATCAGCCCTTCGGGCTCTCTTCTCTTCTACCTCATTCCGTACTTTACAGTTTACCTGAATCCTTATTTTCTCTCTGAACCATGAGCAACTAAACCTCCGCTGTTAAGGTTAGGAGCTCTATCTATTGTATGGATTGATACTATTATTTTTCTATTTTAATTCATGTACTGATTTATATTTCAAGAATTATTTTCGTTCCTTATTTTATGAATTTGGGTGGAACGGAAGTATGACCCATGTTCTAATTGAGTTCTTGTATAACTTGGAAAAGTTCTTTACTTGAATAACAGCTTGAAAACATATTCTCCTAAATTTTTAATTATCTGGACTTAACGGGATACGTGACATATAATCCTCTTATATTTGGGTAATTAGGATTTCTGTGGCATATAAACTGGAATTGAACTTCACCCTCTAATTGGAATTAAGTACCAAGGAATTGGCGGTTGATGAACTTTAGAGGAAACTAAAAAGTCTAAGGAATTAGGGTTTAGTCACATATAGTTTGCCATGAATTAAATCTTGCATTATTAAAATAGTTAGCAAGAAAAGTCAATCCAGAAAATAGATAACTCTGAATCCTTAACTGTTTTCTCCATATATTATTCACAACTTGTTTACTGCTTGCTTTTCTGATTCTCTGAATTACTGTTAATGTTTTTGAACCTTCAAACACCATTTTCTGTTTGTCTGACTAAGCTAATCACTCAATCATTGTTGCTTGATCCATCAATCCTCGTGGGATCGACCCTCATTCACCTGAGGTACTACTTGGTACGACCCAGTACACTTGCCGGTTAGTTTGTGGTTATAAATTTCTCACCAAGTTTTTGGCGCCGTTGCCGAGGATTGATTGTGATTGATAACTGCTCGTTGTTTGATTGCTTCGATTACATAATTTTACTTTTAATTAGTTTTATTTTAGTATTATTAATTCTTATTTTTCATTTACTATTTTTTTCTTTTTCTTTTCGTTTTGTTTTCTTTTTAATTTTTTTCTTGTTTTCCGTTCAGCATTGATAAACCACTATTTTATGGTTTATATTGTGTTTTATTGAGTGGTTTTATCAAGCTTTTCACCCACTTATTCATATGATTTGCATGTATTTACAATTCCTTCCTAAAAATATCCTATGATTAATAACTTGCTTCCTAAGGACCTTTTTGTTGTATATTTTTATCTTCCTTCATACCATTCGATGCCGTGATCTGTATGTTAAGTGTTTCAGGATTCATAGGGAAGGAATGGCGTAAAGAATGAAGAGGAAGCATGCAAAAATGAAAGGAACACAAGGAATTGAGGAGATGACCAGCGAGAAGTCACGCGGTCACATAGCTCACGCGACCGCGCGAAATAGAAGGAATTTCCGTGACGCGCTCGCGTGCCTGACGCAACCGCGCGGATTGGAAGTTGCACGAACAACACAAAAGCATGGACGACGCGCATGCTTGGTACGAGAAATGCTTAGTGATGCGAACGCGTGGACGATGCGGACACGTGACGAGTGCGATCTGCAGAATTACAGAAGTCGCTGGCACATATTCCGGGCAACATTTTAACCCAATTTTTGGCCCAGAAACACAGATTAACGTCCGGGAACATGCAGAGACTCAGGACATGATTTCATATCAAATCATAATTCAATTTTAGGTTTTAGATGTAGTTTTTAGAGAGAGAGGTTCTCTCCTCTCTCTTATGATTTAGGATTAGGATTCCTCTTAAAGGATTTAGGATTTCAACTCTTCATCAGGTTCAATATTCCTTTTACTTTATATTTCTCTTTTATTTTCAGATACTTTAGTGCTTGTATTACATATGTTGCCTATTTGGCTTATGAGCCATTCATGTTAGGATTTTCTTTATTTAATATAAATTGAGGTATTTCAGACTTATATGTTATGGATGCTTTAGCTTTATCCAATTTTTTTTCATTCGAGTAGATTTTCTTCCCTTTTGGCTTTGGTTGATTAATTGGTAACTCTTGAGTTATCAAACTCATTGTTGACTGAAAATTGGAATTCTTCAAGAATTAATTCGAGTTCCAATAACTCTAGTGATGAGCGGATATTTTATACGCTTTTTGGGGGTAATTTCATGTAGATTTTAGTATGTTTTAGTTAGTTTTTAATAAAATATTATTAGTTTTTAGGCAAAAATCATATTTCTGGACTTTACTATGAGTTTGTGTGTTTTTCTGTGATTTCAGGTATTTTCTAGCTGAAATTGAGGGAGCTGAGCAAAAATCTGATTTAGGCTGAAAAAGGACTGCTGATGCTGTTGGATCCTGACCTCCCTGCACTCGGAATGGATTTTCTGGAGCTACAGGAGTCTAATTGGCGCGCTCTCAATGGCGTTGGAAAGCAGACATCCAGGGCTTTCCAGCAATATATAATAGTTCATACTTTGCGCGATGATAGACGATGTAAACTGGCGTTCAACGCCAGTATCATGCAGCTGTCTGGCGTCCAGCGCCAGAAACAGGTTACAAGTTGGAGTTCAACGCCCAAAACACGTCACAACCTGGCGTTCAACTCCAGAAACAGCCCAAGCACGTGAGAAGCTTTAATCTCAGCCCCAGTACACACCAAGTGGGCCCCAGAAGTGGATTTCTGCACCAATTATCTTAGTTTATTGATTTTCTGTAAACCTAGGCTACTAGTTTACTATTTAAACAACTTTTAGAGGATTACTTTATACCTCATGACGTCTATAGAACTGGATTTTATATTCCTTGGCAGCATGAGTCTCTAAACTCCATTGTTGGGGGTGAGGAGCTCTGCAGCGTCTCAATGAATTAATGCAATTGTTTCTATTTCATTCAAACGTGTGTGTGTTCCTATCTAAGATGTTCATTCGCGCTTAATTGTGAAGGAGGTGATGATCCGTGACACTCATCACCTTCCTCAATCCATGAACGTGTGCCTGACAAACACCTCCGTTCTACATCAGATTGAATGAGCATCTCTTAGCTTCTTTAATCAGAATCTTCGTGGTATAAGCTAGAACTGATGGCGGCCATTCTTGAGGATCCGAAAAGTCTAAACCTTGTCTGTGGTATTCTGAGTAGGATTCAAGGATTGAATGGCTGTGACGAGCTTCAAACTCGCGATTGCTGGGCGTGATGACAAACGCAGATCAATGGATCCTATTCCAACATGATCGAGAACCGACAGCTGATTAGCCGTGCTGTGACAGAGCATCTGGACCGTTTTCACTGAGAGGATGGGAAGTAGCCACTGACAATAGTGACACCCTACTTACAGCTTACCATGGATGGAACTTTACAAACAATTGAGTTGAATATTACATAGCAGAAATTCAGAGGACAAAGCATCTCCAAAACTCCAACAGATTCTTCATTAATAAAGTAACAATTCCTTATTCCAAATACTTTGACTTCTTACAATTAAATCCAATTAATCTTATTGGCATCCTGACTAAGATTAATAAAATAAACATAGTCTGCTTCAAACCAATAATCTCTGTGGGATCGACCCTTACTAACGTAAGGTATTACTTGGACGACCTAGTGCACTTGCTGGTTAGTTGTACGGATCACAAATTCGTGCACCATCTAGCCTTTCCCAAAGAAAGACTAGGACCTAAGGAATCAAAATTAATTCATCCAATTGACTTACCTTCATAGTTAAAAGTTGACTTAGTGGGAGAAAAATCCAATTCTCATCACAATTGATAAGGATAACCGGGATAGGACCTCTAGTTCTCATACCTTGCCAAAAGCTTTATTAGTTATTATTTTAACGACTTGTTATTTTACATTACTTGTTCAACCCTTTTCAAAACCCCAAAATATACTTTTCCATAACCAATAATAAATCATACTTTCCTGTAATTCCTTGAGAAGACGACCTGAGGTTTGAATACTTCGGTTTATAAATTTATTGGGTTTTGTTACTTGTGACAACCAAAACGTTTGTACGAAGGGATTTTCTGTTGGTTTAGAATCTATACTAACAACGCGACTATATTTTTACAAAATTCTTTACTAGCAAAAATCCTAACGTCAAAATGGCGCCGTTGCCGGGGAATTGCAAACGTGTGCCTTATTATTGGTTATTGTAAATATTTTTCTTTTACTTGTTTATTTGTTTTTGTTCTCCCTTCTTAATTTTGATAACTACCATGAATTCTCACCCCTTTCGCTTTGAGTTTGGTTCTACTTTTGTTGCAAGGAATGGAAGCTATAACAGGAATATGCATCAAGGTCAAGGCAATCAAAGATGGACGGAGCCAAGAGGATCTGATCAACCCTTTAGGCAACAACACCCTCCTAGATATCACAGACAAAGACCATTCTACAATGCATACCAAGCTGATAGATATGGTGGACCGCCTAGTAGCTACCAACAAGCCCCACCGTATGCTCAGATACCATCCTCACAACATAACTTTGAACCACCATATCACAAGCACTTTACCACCAAACACCCTCATATGACCCTAACCCATATCCACCATACCAACTACCTTATGAGCCATATGAACCATATATAGAACCACCCCCAATTTCACCCCAATTACTCCCAAGGACCACCACCTCCATATGCACCATGTCCATATCCATCGACCCAAGATTCACAGGCTCGCCTCAAGGAAACAATAGATCAATTTCATGCAACCCTTCATCAACTGGAGCAGGCAATAAATCAATTACCTTTCAGATGTTCAGACGCTCAAGGAACCCCCATGGCCTCATGTGGAGAATCTAATAAAGAACGTAGGATGAAGGAGACACTAGAAACTCCAGTGGACAATAAGGAGCGTGACTTTGTACTGGAACAAATGGAGAAAGCCAAAATCATTGAAGAAGAAGAAGTGGTCGAAGACTTAGGAGATGCTGAGCCTCCAATGGAAATTCAAGTCATAGAGCCTTCTTCAAAGATGTCTAAAATTGATGTTGAGGAGGGTGTACAACCTCCAAGGCATCTCATGGTTGAAGACTTTGAAAGGGATGATCAAGAGATGGATTCAAAAATTGATGAATTCTTATCTACGTTTGAATCCTCTTCCATTGGACTTGATATGGAGTTTATAGAAGAAAAAGCACAACCTCCCATTCCCTTAGTGAACAATGAAGAAGAAATTAAATTGGAAGAAATCTACCAAGAGGAAGAGGTTGATATTAAAGAAGCTTGCAAAGAGGTGGTAGTTGTCAAAGAAGAACACAAAGGAGTGGAGCTTGCAAGTTCATTAGAAACTCCTCCCCCTAAGTTGCCATCATCCTTAACAACATTCAAGTGGGTAAAATTCATATCCCTTAGCTTTCTAATTCCACTTGAATATGGGATACTGGAGACGGATGGTCAACTTAGAGCTCTTTGTGGCATTAAGCGTAAAAGGGAGATGGTCAGTGGTAAATGTTATCAAGCAAGGTTCAACATGGTTGTATGCTCAAGGTTTAAATGCAAGGGTTGGTGTAAAGCTCAACTGAATGGGTCTAGGTAGTTGTTTAGCCACTTTAGTGAGAATTCAGATTGCCTGCCACCCGGTTGGAACACTGATGATCAACTTGAAGACGGGTGTAGAAACAAGATTTGGGATCCCGGAGGCTATTGGAGTTACAAACATTGGTGGGGATTCCTGGATCAGTACAAGCATAAGCCACCATGACAGGGAGCTTACCAAATGTCCAACTTAAGGACTTTAACTAAAAGTGCTAGGTGGGAGACAACCCACCATGGTATGATCGTTCCTTTTCCATTTCAGTCTGTTTTTGAATTTTTATTGAACCTGGAATCATGCATAGCATTCATATTAAGAATTGCATTCTGCATACTGCATTAAAAAAAAAGAGAAAAGGGCACGCGACGCGACAGCATTGCCAACGCGTCTGCGTCCCCTGTGCCTTAGGAAGAAAAGAGACTTTACAGAGAGTCACGCGAGAGCGTGGCTGGAGGCGTGCCTTTGGCACAAATTAGTCCACGCGACCGCATCACTGACGCGTCCGCGTCAAGTGGGAAAAACGCCTCCCACGCGTCTGCGTCACCCACGCGAACGCGTGCCTCAACATCGACGTAAAAAGGGTGTACGGCCGAAAGTTGAGCTAGAATTGGGCTGGACTCGTGATAGAAGCACAAGCCCTGCCACGCGTATGCGTGCCCCACGCGTCCGCATCATTTTTTCAAAATAGGCCATCCATGCGATCGCATCACCCAAAGATTTGGCAATATACATTTCAAACAGAGAGTTGCGCGACCGCGTGGATGACGCGTCCGCATCATTTCATAGAAGCGCTATCCGTGCGAACGCGTCACTCACGCGTCTGCGTCGCCTGTGCTGCACAACTTATCCAAATCAGCCAAATATCTTATATTTTCTTCCCAAATCTAAATCTTTCCTTTCCCCTCTTATTTCTTTCTTCCTTCCTTTCTTTTTTCTTTCTTTTTTCTTTCAATTGGTGTTAGAAATTTATTTGGGTCATTATTTTGCTTGTGGATTTCTAAGAAATTGCTTGACAATATATATTATTTTTTTAAGGGTGCTTGCATGTTCAATTTAATACTCTTCATACCTTATTTAATATGCATGCTTTGTGTTTGTGAAAAAGCCCGTATGGCATTGTGCATTCTTAATTATTCTATCCTTCTACTCTAATGCCTGTTTTTCACAAAACCCTTTTCAATATTTTATTAATTAAATATAATTGTCAATACAAACGTTATTGTTAGTTTCTCACGACTAATAATACATTATGGCTTTTAATGCTTGATTTACGCTACTCATGCCTTTGCCAACATGCCAATAAACATCTTGCATTTAATTGCCTCAATTTATCATGATATGCTTCCATTGATGTCCTAATTTCATGGAATCACGACCATGTGTTCACGACATTCTTCTTTATTTTGGCATGATTCTTACTAGTACTGCCATCTCCCTTGCTCTATCCCTTTGACTTCATGTCCCTTTCTCTTCTCCCTTTTTCAAGCTGGCCACCCGGAAGGGAACCGGAAGACGTTTACAAGGGGAGACAAACAAGTCCATCTACACAATCCTGGGAGAAAAGACATCAGTTGGAGTAGCCCGTCCACTTGTACATCTTACCATGCACTAAGGACGGTGCAATCTTTAAGTGTGGGGAGGTCGATACCGATCTCCATGGGTTAGCTATTTCTATCTCAACACCAATGTTTAATTTTCTTTGTTTATTCATTGTTGCATTTGCATATTTGATTGCATGTTTGTTTGATTTTATGTATTTAGTCACTACTTGGTTGAAGTAATGTTTTCTTTTTCAATGAATTTTTATAGTATTTCACTAATTTAACTTATAAAAAAAATTAAAATTTTCTATGTGTTAAATTTGTTTGGAAGTTGTATTTGGAACATAGTTAAAAGCTAGAAGAGATTTGAGCTTATTTACATGGTTACATTATTTAACCATAAATATTTTATTCTTGTATATTTTCTTCTCTATAACTGCAATCTTTGCTTTGTTCCATTCTATATGTCCATTATTTAGTGTATTTACATACTTGCATATGATTGAGGCCATATTTGATTATTAACTCACTTATCCCAAATAAAGCCTACCCTTTTATGTCACCCTTGTTAGCCACCTTGAGCTTTTTACTCCCCTCTTGTTTTATAACCACATTACTAGCCTTAAGCAGAAAAACAAAATAAAAAAATCCCAAGCTGAATCCATGGTTAGTTTAAGATAGAAATTGTGTATCAACTAAGTGTAGGGAAATTTATGGGAACATGGGATGATAAAAAAAAGTAGGGAATTGAATTGAATACGTTATTTGAAAATTTGGGAAGCATGCTCATGTGAAATCAAAATAATTAAATTACCATGTGCATTAAAAAAATAAAAAAAATAAAAAAAAATATTATTAAGTAACTAAATAAGGGGATACAAAAAAATTATATTACCCCAAATGCAAAATAAAAAAAAAATATCAATGCACATGGGACAAAATTCAAAAATAAGTTTGATACATGAGCATGTAATACAAAAGTGGGAAAATTTTGGGTAGCTAGGTAAAGCATTTTAAATTGTATAAAGTATGTATATGTTAGGTGAGATCTTAGACTAATCAAGGGTTCAATTATTTAGCTCACTTAGCCTTATATATATATACCCTTACCCTTACCTTAGCCCCATTACAACCTTGAAAAAGACCTCATGATGTTTGTATGTATACATTAAATATTTGTTGATTGGTTGGATGAAGAACAAAGTTTAGAAAGCATGACTAGGGAAGAGTAGAGTGATTACCCTATACACTAGAGAGACTAGAGTGATATACACTACTAGTGAGGGTTCAACGCTTGATTCTATGTTCCCTGCTTTCATGAGCTATCTTCTTACAAGTTTACTTGTCTTTTATTGTGTGATTTGAATTAGTGAAATCCAGCTCATATTTATTCTTGAAAGATTTATTTACTTTTTCACCAAGTAGGTAGAATCATTTCAGCATGTAGTTGCATTCACATTCATAGGTTGCATTGCATGAGTCTTGCCTTTTTCTACTCATTTATTTAGTCTCCTTGAGTTTAGCATGAGGACAAGCTAATGTTTAAGTGTGGGGAGGTTGATAAACCACTATTTTATGGTTTATATTGTGTTTTATTGAGTGGTTTTATCAAGCTTTTCACCCACTTATTCATATGATTTGCATGTATTTACAATTCCTTCCTAAAAATATCCTATGATTAATAACTTGCTTCCTAAGGACCTTTTTGTTGTATATTTTTATCTTCCTTCGTACCATTCGATGCCGTGATCTGTATGTTAAGTGTTTCAGGCTTTATAGGGCAGGAATGGCGTAAGGAATGAAGAGGAAGCATGCAAAAATGGAAGGAACACAAGGAATTGAGGAGATGACCAGCGAGAAGTCACGCGATCGCATGGCTCACGTGACCACGTGAAATAGAAGGAATTACCGTGACGCGCTCACGTGCCTGACGCAACCACGCGAATTGAAAGCTGCACGACCGACGCGAAAGCGTGGACGACGCGCACGCGTGGTACGAGAAATGCTGAGTGACGCGAACGCATGGACAACGCGGACGGGTGACAAGCGCGATCTGCAGAATTACAGAAGTCGCTGGCACAAATTCTGGGCCGCATTTCAACCCAGTTTTTGGCCCAGAAACACAGATTAAAGTCCGGGAACATGCAGAGACTCAGGACATGATTTCATATCAGATTATAATTCAATTTTAGGTTTTAGATGTAGTTTTTAGAGAGAGAGGTTATCTCCTCTCTCTTAGGATTTAGGATTAGGATTCCTCTTAAAGGATTTAGGATTTCAACTCTTCATCAGGTTCAATATTTCTTTTACTTTATATTTCTCTTTTATTTTCAGATACTTTAATGCTTATATTTCATATGTTGCCTATTTGGCTTATGAGCCATTCATGTTAGGATTTTCTTTATTTAATATAAATTGAGGTATTTCAGACTTATATGTTATGGATGCTTTAGCTTTATCCAATTTATTTTCATTCGAGTAGATTTTCTTCCCTTTTGGCTTTGGTTGATTAATTGGTAACTCTTGAGTTATCAAACTCATTGTTGACTGAAAATTGGAATTCTTCAAGAATTAATTCAAGTTCCAATAACTCTAGCCTTTTCCAAAGAAAGACTAGGACCTGAGGAATCAAAATTAATTCATCCACTTGACTTACCTTCATAGTTAAAAGTTGACTTAGTGGGAGAAAAATCCAATTCTCATCACAATTGATAAGGATAACCGGGATAAGACCTCCAGTTCTCATACCTTGCCAAAAGCTTCATTAGTTATTATTTTAACGACTTGTTATTTTACATTACTTGTTCAATCCTTTTCAAAACCCCAAAATATACTTTTCCTAACCAATAATAAATCATACTTCCCTGCAATTCCTTGAGAAGACGACTCGAGGTTTGAATACTTCGGTTTATAAATTTATTGGGTTTTGTTACTTGTGACAACCAAAACGTTTGTACGAAGGGATTTTCTATTGGTTTAGAATCTATACTCACAACGCGACTATATTTTTACAAAATTCTTTACTAGCAAAAATCCTAACGTCAAGCATCCCCCTCCCTTGTTTCGTTTTCTGTTTCTCTTCTTTTATTAGTTAGTTTTAAATAAAAAATTAAAAATTAAAAAAATAATAAATAAATAAATAAAACAAAAAATATAGTACCAATATTTGTCCTTAGTTTCTGAAATTAAGTTTGGTGTTACATAGTTAATTTTGTTTTAATTTTTTTATTTAATTTTCTCTGTAATTTTTGAATTTTTTTTCATAGAGTAGTTAGTATTTTTATTTTATTTATTTACACAAGTTACCTCACTAGGAATTCTCTATACTCTGATGTAGAGAGTTCCATATTTTCTTGTCTTCTGTATGTTTATGACGAGGAACAGGGACAAGGAACCTCTGTAAGACTTTGATCTTGAACTTGAAAGGACTTTCAGGCGGCGTTTGCAACAAGCAAGACTTTACAAGGCTGCAGGGTCCAACATGGATCATAATAATATTGTTAATACCAATGTGGCAAATCCAAATGGGAATGAGTAACAAAGGAGAGTACTTGGCTCTTACTCTGCTCCTACTGCAGATCTTAATGGAAAAAGCATTGTGGTGCCTCCTATAGCTGCGAACAACTTTGAGTTGAAACCACAATTGGTCACCCTGGTACAACAAAACTGCCAGTATCATGGTCTTTCCCACGAAAACCCAAATTAATTTATTTCTAATTTTCTGCAAATTTGTGATACTATGAAGACAAATGGAGTGAAACCTGAGGTGTACAAACTCATGCTCTTCCGGTTTGCTTTGAGGGATGGAGCAAAGCTATGGCTAGATTCCCAACCCAAGGAGAGTTTGGATACTTGGGACAAGGTTTTTACTGAGTTTCTTACTAAATTTTTTCCACCAAAAAAGTTGAATAAGCTTAGGGTGGAGGTTCAGACATTAAGGCAGAAGGATGGTAAAACTCTTTATGAAGCTTGGGAGAGATACAAGCTACTGACTAGACAATGCCCTCCAAATATGTTCTCCAAGTGGACCCAACTAGATATTTTTTATGAAGGTTTGGTAAAATGTCCAAGATGTGCTTAGATAATTTTGCAGGTGGTTCACTGCACAAGAAGAAGACACTGGAGGAGACTATTGAGCTTATTGAATTGGTTGCTAGCAACCAATATTTATACTTATCTAACAGGAATCCTGTGAACTCTGAGGCTCCTCAGAAGAAGGGTGTTATGGAAGTAGAAGCTCTTAATGCTATTCTTGCTCAGAACAAGCTTATGTCTCAGCAAATAAGTCTACTTACTCAACAGATGGGTGGCATGCAAGTCTCAGCTATCAACACCCAAAATCCACCTCAAGATGTCTCTTATGACATGACAGGTAATTTTGTGTAAAATGATAATTATGATTATGCTCAATCCTCTTCTGAACAGGTCAATTACATGGGGAGTGGTCCTAGAAATCCCAATAATGATCCATATTCTAAGACATACAATCAAGGGTGGAGAAATCACCCAAATTTTGGGTGGAGGGACCAACCTCAAAGGCCTTAGAATTTCAACAATAATTCTCAGGGCGGCTACCAACAGAACAATCACAATAACCGCCAATTTCAGTCTCATCAACAACAAACACCTTAGCAGTCAAATTCTAAATCTCAAGAAAATTCTAATTGGGAGATGATGAGGAGTTTTATGCAGGAAACCAGAGCTTCCATTAGAAACTTGAAGGTACAAATGGGCCAACTGAGCAAGCAATTACCTGAGAGGTCTTCAAATACATTTCCTGGTGATACAGTGGTGAACTCAAGAGAAGATTGCAAGGCTATCCAATTGAGAAGTGGTAACGTGGCTGGTTCTGAGACCAAGGTCAGTGAAGAGCTAGTTAAAAAGGAAGCTCCAGAGGAGAAGAAGGAAAAAGTAGAGCACGCCCCTCCAAAGCTTGCAGACAACCCATTCCCAGACTCTCTTGACACATATCCTACATTGCTAAAGGCTCCTGAATACAAGGCAAAAATGCCATATCCTCAAATGCTTCAGAAGGCTTCCAAAGACAAGCAATTTTCTAAATTTTTAGAAGTCTTCAAGAAGCTGCAGATCAACATTCCTTTTGCAGAGGCTCTTGAGCAAATGCCTCTTTATGCTAAATTTATGAAAGAATTATTGACTAACAAGAGGAATTGGAAAGAACAAGAAACAGTGGTGTTAACCAAGGAATGCAGAGCTATTATTCAACATAACCTTCCAGAGAAAATGCAGGATCCAGGGAGTTTTGTGATCCCTTGCACCATTGGAGATGTCACCATTCAGAGAGATTTATGTGATCTTGGAGCTAGCATCAATCTCATGCCACTTTCAGTGATGAAAAAGCTTCAAATTGAGGAGGTAAAACCCACTCGTATTTCTCTTCAACTTGCTGATCTTTCTATTAAATTACCTGTGGGTGTTGTTGAGGATTTACTTGTGGAAGTATGACCATTTATTTTTCCTGCTGATTTTGTTATTTTAGACATGGAAGAGGATGTAAAATCCTTTATTATTCTTGGTAGACCCTTTTTAGCTAGAGGTAGAGCTCTGATTGATGTGCAAAAAGGGTGAATTAACCCTGACGGTCAATGAAGAACAGGTGGTCTTTAATATTTTTGAAGCTCTCAAGCACCCTATTGATTCTGAAGGGTGTATGACAATAGATGTTATTGAACCACTTGTTCAAGAGGTACTAAAATCTGAGGTACTTGATGACATTCTGGATCCTATTTTTGAGCATGAATAGTTGAAGTTGATGATTCACCACCCCAGAAGGCTATGATTCACACGCCTGAAGCAGAGGAGGAAGCCCCCAAACTTGAGCTCAAACCTTTACCTCCTTCTCTGAAATATGTATTTTTGGGTGACAATGATTCATATCAGTGATTATTAGCTCTTTCCTGAAGCCTAAAGAGGAAGAGGTGCTTATTTCAGTGCTAAAGAGCCATAAAATAGCTCTTGGGTGGACCATCAGTGATTTAAAGGGGATTAATCCAACCAAATGTATGCACAAGATCCTCCTTGAAGATGATGCTAAGCCAGTTGTGCAACCACAAAGGAGACTTAATTCAACTATGAAAGAGGTGGTCCAAAAAGAGGTAATGAAATTATGGGAAGCATGTATAATTTATCCAATTTTTGACAGCCCTTGCATTGGGTAAGTCCTGTGCAGGTAGTTTCCAAGAAAGGAGGGATGACAGTGATCAAGAATGAAAAGAATAAGCTTATTCCTACAAGAACAGTCATAGGATGGAGAATGTGTATAGACTACAAAAGGCTCAACACTGCTACAAGGAAGGATCACTTCCCCCTGCCTTTCATTGATCAGATGCTTGAGAGGTTAGCTGGTCATACTTTTTATTGTTTTCTAGATGGATATTTTGGATATAATCAAATTACAGTGGACCCTCAAGATCAAGAAAAGACAGCATTCACATGTCCTTTTGGAGTGTTTGCTTATACGAGAATGCCATTTGGACTTTGTAATGCTCCAGCAACTTTTCAGAGGTGTATGCTTTCTATTTTTTCTGATATGGTTGAAAAGTTCATTGAGGTATTTATGGATGATTTTTCTGTCTTTGGTAATTCTTTTGAATCCTGCCTTAAGCATTTATCCCTTGTTTTGAAATGGTGTTAAGAATCAAACCTTGTTTAAAATTTGGAAAAATGCCATTTTATGGTTACAGAAGGCATTGTTCTTGGACACCGAATTTCAAGTAAGGGGATTGAGGTTGACAGAGCAAAGGTAGAGGTAATTGAAAAATTACCACCAGCAGCTAATGTTAAGGCAGTCAGGAGTTTCTTGGGTCATGCAGGATTTTATAGGAGATTTATAAAGGACTTTTCTAAAATTGCTAAACCATTGAGCAACCTGTTGGTTGTTGATGTTCCTTTTGTGTTTGATACTGAATGTCTACATGCTTTTGAAACTTTGAAAGCAAACCTTACCTCTGCTCCCATTATAGCTCTCCCTAACTAGGATTTACCATTTAAATTGATGTGTGATGCCAGTGACTTTGCTATAGGAGATGTTTTAGGACAGAGGCATGGTAAGCTTATACATGTCATTTATTATGTCAGTCGTGTGTTAAATAATGCCCAAAAGAATTACACAACTACAGAAAAGGAATTATTAGCTATTGTGTATGTTGTTGATAAGTTTAGGTCCTATTTAATTGGTTTTAAGGTTATTGTTTATACTGACCATGCTGCTTTGAAGTACCTTCTAACCAAGCAGGACTCTAAACCAAGATTAATCAGATAGGTGTTACTCCTTCAGGAGTTTGATATTGAAATAAAAAATAGGAAAGGGTCAGAAAATCAAGTAGCTGACCATCTCTCCAGAATTGAGCCTGAAGCAGGAGTACAAGCACCCACAGCTGTGATTGAGACGTTTTTGGATGAGCAATTGTTCCTCATTCAGCAAGCTCCATGGTTTGCAGATATTGCAAATTACAAAGCCATGAATTTTAAAAGGTGTTTAGATGGTATAATCCGGAGATGTATCCCGGATGAGGAAAAATATTATATTCTTTGGCACTGTCATGGTTCTGACTATGGAGGCCACTTTGGTGGTGAAAGGACAGCTACAAAGGTCCTTTAGAGCGGGTTTTACTGGCCGACTCTCTTCAGGGACTCAAGAGAATTTGTAAAGCACTGTGACAGATGTGAAAAAGCCACGAATCTTCCTGCCAACCATGAGATGCCACAACAGGGAATTCTTGAGGTTGAGTTGTTTGATGTATAGGGTATTGATTTCATGGGGCCTTTTCCACCCTCACATTCAAACAACTATATCCTAGTGGCAGTTGATTATGTGTTCAAGTGGGTGGAAGCTGTGGCTCTACCCACCAATGATGCCAAGGTGGTGATGAGCTTTCTTCAGAGATATATCTTTAGCCGGTTTGGTGTCCCAAGGACACTCATTAGTGATGGTGGAAGCCACATCTGTAATAGACAGCTGGACTCACTTCTGTAGAGATATGGAGTCCGTCATAAAGTGGCAACCCTATATCAGCCTCAGACAAGTGGACAGGTTGAAGTCTCTAACAGGAAACTCAAGTAGATTCTAGAAAAGACCGTCAGTATTTCAAGAAAGGACTAGTCTAGGAAGCTTGATGATGCTCTCTGGGCATACCGGACAGCTTACAAGACTCCTATTGGCATGTCCCCTAATCAGTTGGTCTATGGTAAAGCCTGTCACTTGCCCGTTGAATTGGAGCATAAAGCTTACTGGGCAATCAGGTATCTGAATCTTGATTCAAAAGCTGCAGGAATTAAGCGAATACTTTAGTTGAATGAGCTTGATGAATTCAGATATTCCGCCTATGAGAATGCCAAGCTCTATAAGGAGAGAACCAAGTTATTTCATGAGAAGAAGATTACCATCAGAGTCTTTGAGCCAGGACAGAAAGTGCTTCTGTATAATTCAAGGCTCAAACTCTTTTCCGGGAAGTTGAATTCCCAGTGGTCAGGACTGTTTGTGGTTACCAGAGCTTCACCATATGGCCATGTGGAAATACAGGAAGAGAATTCTGACAGAAAATTTACAGTGAATGGCCAGAGGTTGAAACACTATCTTGGAGGTGAGATTGATCGCCAGAGGTCCGCTCATCTTCTGAATTAGCAAAACTGATTGTCAAGCTAATGACGTTAAAGAAGCACTTTGTCGAGAGGCAACCTGATAATTTCGTATCCTTAGTAATTTTTCCATTGAGTTGATTATATTGTTTGTTTGATTTTTCTTGAGTTTTACTGTTTTCCTTCGTTTTACTTGAGTTTTGATCATGCAGAAATTTTAAAACAGGAATCGGACACTTAGAAAAATTTTTGAACACTCTGGAGGAGGTTGAGTCTGCTAGTTCCACACTGAACTTGGAATTTTCCAAGTTCAGCGTGGTTAGAAGCGTGTAATTTGGAGGGAGTCTCTGCTGATGTGTGGAAAACGATCCAACACAAAACTCACCGGCAAGTGTACCGGGTCGCATCAAGTAATAATAACTCACATGAGTGAGGTTGATCCCACAGGGATTGAAGGATTGAGCAATTTTAGTTTAGTGGTTGATTTAGTCAAGCGAATTAAGTTTTGGTTGAGTGGGTTGTATTTAACAGAAGCTAAATTGCTTGGAATGTAAAGGGAGAGGGGAGAATTGCAGTAAATTAAAGGACAGGAAAGTAAAATAGACTGAATCTTAAAGGACAAGAAATTAAATGACTGAAACTTAAAGTGCAAGAAATGTAAATTGCAGTAACTTAAATGGCAAGAAATGTAAATTGCTTGAATGTAAAAGGGATTTAAGGACTGGGATTGCAGAATCTAAACAAAGAGAAATTGAATCGCCACAGTTAATAGAGCAGAAATTGAATTAGAAGCAATTAGGACTCAAACAGTTAAGAAATCAAGTGCAGCAAAGGTTCACAGAAGAACCAAAAGGAAATTGGGATCTCAGGACTCCAGAGACTAAATAGCAGAGCCTAGATCTCAATTGCCTTCCTAGATCCAAGTTCTCAAAGCAATTGATAAGAAATTGAAGAAGAAGTAGTAAAGAGAATGTAAATGAATTCAATTATGCAGAAAAGAAATTAAAGAGCTCTTGAGTGGAGATTGAGACAGAATTTCCTCAATTCTTAACACCCAAGACTCAAACAAGAGAATTAAAAATGCCCAAGCAAGAACAAGGAAGAAGAGAGATCAATTCTCCTCCCCAATTCTCTGAAATCTCGGTCCAGTCTCTCAAAGAAAGGTTGCAAAAATTCAAAGCTCAAAGAAAGTGCAAAATTCAAAAGTCAAGTCAAAAGGTCCTAATTACATCAAACTAGCTCCTATTTATACACTTTCTATTCTTGGATTTTGGGATTTGGATGGGCTTTTGATTTGGTGAAGAAATGAATTAAATTGGATTTTTAATTCAATTTTTGGCCCAAAAACAATAGCTTCCAGGAGGCTGCCCTGCCCTTGTGGAGGGCAGGGCAGGATTTGGTGCTTGGTGCGTGCGTGGTGCGGGCGTGGTGCAGGCTTGGTGCGCAGGATGCTGCCCTGCCCTCGCGGAGGGCAGGGCAGAAAAATTTGGTGCGCCAGATTGGTGCTGTGGTGCGCTGCTGGTGCTGCCAGATGATGCTGTAGTGCGCCAGAATGGTGCCTTGGTGCGCCAGAATTGTGCCACAACAAAATGATGCCCTGCCCTCGCGGAGGGCAGGGCAGTGTTTCCACTTTGACGTCCCGAGTTCGAAACTTGGATGCTACACACGCTACCCATTTTCCTTGGCTTTCTTGGTACCAAAGTGAGGCTTAATTCCTTGCTTCCTCATGGTCCCGTGTTCAACTCTTGTGGCAAGCATTGTAGGCATTTTCCTTTGATTTTCTTCCCTTGGTGAGCCCGATACTGCCCTTGTGGAGGGCAGAGCAAGGTTTTATTCTTCTTGATTCCAAGGCACAGATTTGTGCTCTGCCCTTGTAGTGGGCAGGGCAGAGTTGCCTTTCATGCTTTGTTCCCTTATGTTGCCCTCCTAGAGGGCAGTGTGCCCTTGTGAAGGGCAATGCTTGCTCCCTTCTTTACACGCGGCACACTTCTCCTTCCTTTGACCACGTTTTCTTCTCCTTGGGTCACGCTTTCTTAGGCCACGCTTTTCTCTTTTATTCTTTTCTTCACCTACAATAAACCAAAACAACCACTCCAAGTATCACTAAATTCACAAGGCTTATAAATCAATTAAAATTCAATTAAAATTAGCTTAAATTTCATGAGTTATCATTAATTTCATGGTGGTTGTTTGATTTAAAGAAGTTATGCATTTTCACTCCAAATCACTTACTTAGGATGCAAGAAAGTGCATAAAGACTAATAAAACAAGTGAAATTAGCTTGAAAAATGGGTATATGATGACTTGTCATCACAACACCAAACTTAAATCTTGCTTGTCCCCAAGCAAGCATCAAAACTAAGAGTAAATGATATGAACAAGAAAAGAACACATATCCTTATTAGGCATATAGCAGAACTTGATTTATGGAGTCTTTATGCAGACAATGATAACTCAATTATTGTTGCTGTTACATAATATACATCTTTCCTCAAAGGCTTGCTAACCTTGCTGTTATAAGGCTTACTCTTTAATTACTCCCTTGCTAACTTTTCTTTTCTTATAATGCTTAACAAGCTTATTATTCTTTTGGAGGTTTGGTGTCTAATGTTGCAGTAGTAGCCTTTGGCTTTATTTTTTTTTCTTTTACTCAACATCTTTCCACCAAAGACACATTGCTCACTAATTCTTCCTAGGATCATTGATGCCCAGCATCTCTTTGGATAACTAAATGTTCTGTATCTAAGTTGCTCTTTATTGTGGACTTTCAATTGGCCATCCCAAATCAGTTGATCTAAGTGACCGGGTTTTAAAATACCCCTTAGAATTTACTCATCCAAGCATATCTTAGTACAAGAACACCACAGGCATATGTCCTAGGGTCCAAGCTATTGGTGTCCAACCTTTATTCTTTGTTTTTCTTGCCATTTTGGCTTTTTCTTCTTCCTTTTCTTTCTGTTTTTGTTACCAAGGGCTTTTTCTTTATTGATGAGAGTCTTTACAACAGCAAGCTAACTCACATTTGAATGAGAATGATATTATGCAACAATTATTTCATGAGTTATGCATTTAATCAAACACATATACCACCATTAACTTCCATTCTTACTTATGCAACATTGGATATTTCACTTTTCAATTCAAACAAATCTCTTTTAAGTGATGGATAACAAGCATTATGCAGATTTAGCATTTTTAATAAACAATTTCACTTGCAACTAGATAAACACTTTAGCAAGACATACAATGGTTTCCAGATTCAATACATTTCACAGCAGCAAGGATTAAGTTTAGATACAACCTTTGAAGTTGCAGCCCTTTGATTCTTCCTTCTGTTGTGTTCTCCTTGAGTTAAGATGCATAATGTCTTCAATTGTTAACTCATGTCCTGCATATTTCTCAAAGTTGCTTGCTTCTCAAGCCTTTAATTATATGGTTAGTATGCATAAACTGAGTGTGGTTCCTGGATTGATTTTGGTGTGGGAACACCAAACTTAATTGTTTGCCACTGCTTCTGATGCAACAGTTAACCATATGTGAAACCTTGTGTTCTTACTAAAGGTTAATGAAATTAAAGCTAGAAAGCAATTAAATAGTTGAATAATGTGTTTGGTTGCTTGGAGCTAGCATCATGCAGGAGGTGAGAATGTGTTTTTAAATGATATTTTTGGTGGAACACCAAACTTAAAATCTTTCATTCTCCCTTAAATTGTTTTGGTGTGCAACACCAAACTTAGCTCCTTGCAATCCATACCAATTATTCAACATTTTTATTGAAAAAGTTATGAAAGAAAACTACCTCAGGTTGGGTTGCCTCCCAACAAGCGCTCTTTTATTGTCACTAGCTTGACATTCTTCATTCTGCTGATCATGAAGATTGAAAATCACAGTGCCTTAGCTTGTCTTTCTTCACGGTGAACTTCCTTCCTGTTTCCTCTTTGATGACCTCTATGAATTCCTGTGGAAGGATCTTGGTCACAATGTAGTGATCAGACAGCTGTGGGGACACCTTCATGGTTTGACTGTTTATCATTACTCTATCCCCTAGTGAAAATTTTCCAGTGGGGATTTTCTGCTTTTCTTTAATTATATCCTCTGTCTCTCCTTGTAAGAATTCCTTGTTGTGTTTTTCTTGGCTGGTATTTTCTTCGTCCAAGGTTTTCTTACTTTCCTCTATGATCTTTTTCCATCCTTCCTTCCTTGCAGCATCTTCATTGTTAGTCAGTTTATCTTCAGTGGCTCTGGGGAAGATATTTACCCTCTTCTCACCCATTTCTGCGAAATGCTTCACCAGTTGAGCTAATTGCCCCTCAATTCCTCTGATTGAAATCTCTTGGTTCTTTGTTATCTCCTCTTGGTGTTTCAGCATTCTCTCCATTAAGATCTCCAAGTTAGTGATTCTTTGAGAGTCTTGTGAGATTGGTTGGTTGTGGGATGTTAAAGGTTGGAGGGGTGGGTGTTGTGGTGGTATGTAATGGTTGTTGTTACTATAATGATGTTTTTGTTGGTTTGTGAAGCTGGGGTTGTATAATTGAAGTCCCTTGGTTTGTGATTTTGGTACTCGTTCCTTCTCCAGTTGGGATGAGTCTGGGAGTGTCTGTGTTGTGAGTATTGGCTTTGAGTGGTATTACTGGGTGAGTGATGTTGATTGTTCGTGATCATGGAATTGCCCTGGTTGAAACTTCCTTGTTCTTGATGTTGAGACTCCCTCATTCTCAGATAAGAATGGGGTCTCCATGGTGGAAATTGGACATTCACTGCAGCAGTCTGCAGGCAATCAACTTTTCTATCTCTCAGCTCCATGTTTTGCTGTGTTTGATGGTGCGTTTGTTTGTTTATGTCCTTGAATGCATTCACCCCTTCAATATTCATCACTTCTTTTTCTAAGATTACAGTCTGTGGTTTCTCAAATGAAGGTTGGTTGTTGACTCCTTTGTCATTGAGATTTGCAATTCCTTGGGCAGTTGTTGTTGCTTTGAGTAGGCCATCTGAGAAGTGGTCCACTGCTTTTCTTGTTTCTGGGGTCAATCCTTCATAGAAAGCTCGGAAGCCCACTTTATCAGTTGCTTTCTTGTATCTTTCCCATGCCTTGAAGAGTGGTTCTTCTTCTCCTTGTGTGAATGAATATTCCCCCTCTTCCATCTTGATGATCTGTTGGGATGAGGAGAATTTGGCCAGAAATTTGGTGACCAAATCGTCCCAACTAGTGATACTTCCTTGAGGAAAAGTTTCAAGCCATTGTGCAGCTTCACCCCTGATGAGCGGATAATTTATACGCTTTTTGGCATTATTTTTTAGTATGATACTTCCTTGGCCGAGACTTTAGCTCACGACGTTGGGGGTGTTAACGTTTTAGTGAAAGTATGAGTTCGAGAATGTTAGTGACACTCAACATTGTCACTAACGTTCCAATGTACCCCTTTGCCTCACGTTAGAGCCCACGTTAACTAGGTTAACGTGGCTTCTAACGTGGCCTTGCCAACCTTTGAGAACGTTAGTGACACTTAACATTGTCACTAACGTTCCAGTGTGCCCCTATGTCTCACGTTAGAATCCCACGTTAACTAGGTTAACGTGGCTTTTAACGTGGCCATTCTTAGCCATCCCCAACGTTAGTGACAATGTTGAGTGTCACTAATGTTGGCTCATCTTTCACTCATCAACGTTAGCTTTCCACTTAGTTAACGTGAAAGTTAACGTGGCTCCTTGGGGTTTTGTGGTTGCTTCCAACGTTAGTGACAATGTTGGGTGTCACTAACGTTGTCGACCACCCTTGCCTCTTATGTTAGCTCCCACGTTAACTGATGAGCGGATAATTTATACGCTTTTTGGCATTGTTTTTAGTATGTTTTTAGTATGATCTAGTTAGTTTTTAGTATATTTTTATTAGTTTTTAGTTAAAATTCACTTTTCTGGACATTACTATGAGTTTGTGTGTTTTTCTGTGATTTCAGGTATTTTCTGGCTGAAATTGAGGGACCTGAGCAAAAATCTGATTCAGAGACTAAAAAGGACTGCAGATGCTGTTGGATTCTGACCTCCCTGCACTCGAAGTGGATTTTCTAGAGCTTCAGAAGCCCAATTGGCGCGCTCTCAACGGCGTTGGAAAGTAGACATCCTGGGCTTTCCAGCAATATATGATAGTTCATACTTTGCTCAAGATTTGATGGCCCAAACCGGCGTTCAAAGTCACCCTCAAGATTTCCAGCGTTAAACGCCGGAACTGGTACCAAAATGGGAGTTAAACGCCCAAACTGGCATAAAAGCTGGCGTTTAACTCCAAGGAGAGTCTCTACACGAAAATGCTTCAATGCTCAGCCCAAGCACACACCAAGTGGGCTCGGAAGTGGATTTTTATGTCATTTACTCATCTCTGTAAACCCTAGGATACTAGTTCTCTATATATAGGACCTTTTACTATTGTATTTTCATCTTTTGATCACTTTGAGATCTCTGGATCATCTTTGGACATCTAGTTCTTAGATCATTGGGAGGCTGGCCTCACGGCCATGCCTAGACCTTGTTCTTATGTATTTTCAACGGTGGAGTTTCTACACACCATAGATTAAGGTGTGGAGCTCTGCTGTACCTCGAGTATTAATGCAATTACTATTGTTCTTCTATTCAATTCCGCTTGTTCTTGTTCTAAGATATCACTTGTTCTTCAACTTGATGAATGTGATGATCCGTGACACTCATCATCATTCTCACCTATGAACGTGTGACTGACAACCACCTCCGTTCTACCTTCGATTGGGTGAATATCTCTTGGATTCCTGATACACGATGCATGGTTGATCGCCTGACAACCGAGTGCTCGCCTGACAAATGAGCCAGCCATTCCGTGAGATCAGAGTCTTCGTGGTATAGGCTAGAACTGATGGCGGCAATCAAGAGAATCCGGAAGGTCTAACCTTGTCTGTGGTATTCTGAGTAGGATTCAATGATTGAATGACTGTGACGTGCTTCAAACTCCTGAGGGCGGGGCGTTAGTGACAGACACAAAAGAATCACTGGATTCTATTCCGGCCTGATCGAGAACCGACAGATGGATAGCCGTGCCGTGACAGGGTGCGTTGAACATTTCCACTGAGAGGATGGGAGGTAGCCACTGACAACGGTAAAACCCTTGCTTAAGCTTGCCATGGAAAGGAGTAAGAAGGATTGGATGAAGACAGTAGGAAAGCAGAGAGACGGAAGGGAAGGCATCTTCATACGCTTATCTGAAGTTCCTACCAATGAATTACATAAGTATCTCTATCTTTATCTTTATGTTTTATTCGTATATCACTCCATATCCATTTGAGTTTGCCTGACTAAGATTTACAAGGTGACCATAGCTTGCTTCATACCAACAATCTCTGTGGGATCGACCCTTACTCGCGTAAGGTTTATTACTTGGACGACCCAGTACACTTGCTGGTTAGTTGTGCGAAGTTGTGTTTATGCCATGGTACTGAATACCAAGTTTTTGGATTCATTACCGGGGATTAATTGATTTGTGAAAAGTAGTGATCACAATTTCGTGCACCAAGTTTTTGGCGCCGTTGCCGGGGATTGTTCGAGTTTTCGGCAAACTTTTGGTCCGGTAACATCAGTGCCAAATTTCTGATCCGGCAACAGCACCAAGTTTTTGGCGCCGTTGCCGGGGATTGTTGAGTTTGGACAACTGAAGGTTCATCTTGTTGCTTAGATTAGGTATTTTTTTCGGAATTCTTGAAGATGAATTCTAGAGTTTCATGATGATTTGTTGAAGTCTGGCTGGCTGTGAAGCCATGTCTAATTTCATTGGACCGAGGTTTCAACTTATCATCACAAGAGCTTGTTGATTTCTATCAATCTTGCTTTTGGAGCAGTGATCTGCTAAGGCTTGGCTGGCCATTGGCCATGTCTAGTTTTTTGGACCGAAGCTTTCTTTAAAAGCTTGGCTGGCTGTGAAGCCATGTCTAATTCCTGGACCGGAGTCTTAGACTAAACATTGCATGATTCCTGGAATTCTCATTAAGAATTTTGATACCTTTTTCCACTTAATTTTTGAAAATCCAAAAAATTTTACAAAATTATAAAAACAAAAAAATATTGCATGTTTGAGTCTAGTGTCTCATTTTAAGTTTGGTGTCAAGTGCATGCATTCATGTGTCTTAAGGATCTTCAAGTAATTCTTGATGATTTCTTACTCTGATCTTTGAATTCTCTTAACTTGAGTGTTTATGTGTCTCATATGCATTCTCATTAGTGTCAGTAGTATACAAACTGCTAAGTTTGGTGTCTTGCATGCATTGTTATTTGATTTTAGTTGCATTTTGATTATTAAAAATCCAAAAATATTTTTAATTTGTGTCTTTTCAAGTCAATAATACAGAGAATTGAAGATTCAGAACATACTGCAGAGGAATTGCACAGAAAAGCTGGGCGTTCAAAACGCCCAGTGAAGAAGGACAGACTGGCGTTTAAACGCCAGCCAGGGTACCTGGTTGGGCGTTTAACGCCCAAAAGGGTAGTATTTTGGGCGTTTAATGCCAGGATGGCACAAGAAGGAAGATTTTGTTTTCAATGCAATTTTTTTTCAAGTTTTCAAAATTTTTCAAAATCAAATCTTTTTCAAATCATATCTTTTCAATCATATGTTTTCAAAATTGATTTCTTTCCATTTTTAAGGATACTTGCTATCAATTAATGATTTGATTCAACATTTCAAGTATATTGCCTTTTCTGTTGAGAAAGGTTTAATGTTTGAATCATATCTTTTCTTGATAGCCAAGTCATTAATTTTCAAAATCAAATCTTTTTTTTAAAATGTTTTTCAAATCATATCTTCTCAATCACATCTTTTTAAAAATAATCATATCTTCTTAACCACATCTTTTTCAAAATAGCTTTCAATCAAATCTTTTTGATTTCTAATTTCAATATCTTTTTCAAAAGTCACTTTACCTCTTTCTCACTCTTAGTTTTCAAAAATCAATTAAGGTTTTTCAAAATGTTTTCAAAATCTTTTACTTAATTTTCAAAAATCACTTCCCTTCTTCTCACATCCTTCTATTTATGGACTAACACTATTCCTTAATGCAAAATTCGAACTCCATCTTCTTTGATAAGTTCGAATTTTCTACTTCTGTCTTCTAATTTTCTTCTCCTCTGACACCTCAAGGAATCTCTATACTGTGACATAGAGGATTCCACATTTTCTTGTTCTCTTCTCTTTCTTATGAGCAGGAGCAAAGACGAAAGCATTCTTGTTGAGGCTGATCCTGAATCTGAAAGGACCTTGAAGCGAAAGCTAAGAGAAGCTAAGGCACAATTCTCTGTAGAGGACCTAACATAAATCTTCAAAGAAGAAGAACTCATGGCAGCCGAAAACAACAATAATGCCAACAATGCAAGGAAGGTGCTAGGTGACTTTACTGCACCTACTCCCGACTTCTATGGGAGAAGCATCTCTATCCCTGCCATTGGAGCAAACAACTTTGAGCTTAAGCCTCAATTAGTTTCTCTAATGCAACAGAATTGCAAGTTCCATGGACTTCCATTGGAAGATCCTCATCAGTTTTTAGCTGAATTCTTGCAAATCTGTGACACTGTCAAGACTAATGGGGTTGACCCTGAGGTCTATAGACTCATGCTATTCCCTTTTGCTGTAAGAGACAGAGCTAGGACATGGTTGGACTCACAACCTAAAGAAAGCCTGGACTCTTTGGAAAAGCTGGTCAATGCCTTCTTGACAAAGTTCTTTCCACCTCAAAAATTGAGTAAGCTTAGAGTGGAAGTCCAAACCTTCAGACAGAAGGAAGGAGAATCCCTCTATGAAGCTTGGGAAAGATACAAACAATTAATCAGAAAGTGTCCTTCTGATATGCTTTCTGAATGGAGCATCATAGGTATTTTCTATGATGGTCTCTCTGAACTATCCAAGATGTCTTTGGATAGCTCTGCTGGAGGCTCTCTTCATCTGAAGAAGACGCCTACAGAAGCTCAAGAGCTGATTGAAATGGTTGCAAATAACCAATTCATGTACACTTCTGAAAGGAATCCTGTGAACAATGGGACTAGTTAGAAGAAAGGAGTTCTTAAGATTGACACTCTGAATGCCATATTGGCTCAGAACAAAATATTGACTCAACAAGTCAATATGATTTCTCAAAGTCTGTCTGGAATGCAAAATGCACCAAGCAGTACTAAGGAAGCTTCATCTGAGGAAGAAGCTTATGATCCTGAGAACCCTTCAATGAAAGAGGTGAATTACATGGGAGAACCCTATGGAAACACCTATAATCCTTCATGGAGAAATCACCCAAATCTTTCATGGAAGGATCAACAGAGACCTCAACAAGGTTTCAACAATAATAATGGTGGAAGAAACAGGTTTAGCAATAGCAAGCCTTTTCCATCATCTTCTCAGCAACAGACAGAGAGTTCTAAGCAGAATAACTCTGACTTAGCAACCATGGTCTCTAATCTAATCAAAACCACTCAAAGTTTCATGACTGAAACAAGGTCCTCCATTAGAAATTTGGAGGCACAAGTGGGTCAGCTGAGCAAGAGAATTACTGAACTCCCTCCTAGCACTCTTCCAAGCAATACAGAAGAAAATCCAAAAGGAGAGTGCAAGGCCATCAACATGGCCGAATTTGGAGAGGAAAGAGAGGCAGTGAACGCCACTGAGGAAGGCCTCAATGGACGTCCACTGGCCTCCAATGAGTTCCCCAATGAGGAACCATGGGAATCTGAGGCTCAAAATGAGACTATAGAGATTCCATTGGACTTACTTCTACCATTCATGAGCTCTGATGAGTATTCTTCCTCTGAAGAGGATGAGTATGTCACTGAAGAGCAAGTTGCTAAATACCTTGGAGCAATCATGAAGCTAAATGACAAGTTGTTTGGAAATGAGACTTGGGAGGATGAACCTCCTTTGCTCACCAAAGAACTGGATGACTTGTCTAGGCAGAAACTGCCTCAAAAGAGACAAGATCCTGGGAAGTTTTCAATACCTTGTACCATAGGCACCATGACCTTCAAGAAGGCCTTGTGTGACTTAGGGTCAAGTATAAACCTCATGCCTCTCTCTGTAATGGAGAAGCTAGGGATCTTTGAGGTGCAAGCTGCAAAAATCTCACTAGAGATGGCAGACAACTCAAGAAAACAAGCTTATGGACTTGTAGAGGATGTTCTGGTAAAATTTGAAGACCATTACATCCCTACTGATTTCATAGTCCTAGAGACTGGGAAGTGCACGGATGAATCCATCATCCTTGGCAGACCCTTCCTAGCCACAGCAAAGGCTGTGATTGATGTTGATAGAGGAGAGTTGATCATTCAAGTGAATGAAGAATCCTTGGTGTTTAAGGCCCAAGGATACCCCTCTGTCACCATGGAGAGGAAGCATGAAGAGCTTCTCTCAAAACAGAGTCAAACAGAGCCCCCACAGTCAAACTCTAAGTTTGGTGTTGGGAGGCCACAACCAAACTCTAAGTTTGGTGTTGAACCCCCACATTCAAACTCTAAGTTTGGTGTTGGGAGGTTCCAACATTGCTCTGAGCATTTCTGAGGCTCCATGAGAGCCCACTGTCAAGCTACTGACATTAAAGAAGCGCTTGTTGGGAGGCAACCCAATGTTATATTTTTATCTATTTTCCTTGTTATTTTATGTCTTTTGTAGTTTGATGATCATGAGAAGTCACAAAATCAATGGAAAAAGCAAAAACAGAATGAAAAACAGAAAGAAAAACAGCACACCCTGGAGAAAGAACCTGCTGGCGTTTAAACGCCAGTAAGGTTAGCTGTTGGGCGTTTAACGCCCAGTCTGGCACCATTCTGAGCGTTTAACGCCAGAAAGGGGCACCAGACTGGCGTTAAACGCCAGAAAAGGGCAAGAAGCTGGCGTTAAACGCCAGAAATGGGCACCAGCCCGGCGTTTAACGCCAGAATTGGCTAAAAACGCAATTTTGCTTGCCATTTGGTGCAGGGATGACTTTTCCTTGACACCTCAGGATCTGTGGACCCCACAGGATCCCCACCTACCCCACCACTCTCTCTATTCTTCACCAATCACCTCAACACCTCTTCCCCAAAAGCCCTTCACCTATCAAAGCCCATCTTTCTCTTCACCACTCACATCCATCCTTCATAAAACCCCACCTACCTCACCATTCAAATTCAAACCACTTTCCCACCCAAACCCACCCTCACTTGACCGAACCTTACCCCTCCCCACTCCTATATAAACCCATCTTCACTCCTTCATTTTCACACAACCTAAACACCACTTCTCCCCCTTTTGGCCGAACACAAGCCATTCCCTTTTCCCTTCATTTCTTCTTCTTCTACTCTCTTCTTTCCTCTTTTGCTCGAGGACGAGCAAACCTTTTAAGTTTGGTGTGGTAAAAGCATTGCTTTTTGTTTTTCCATAACCATTTATGGCATCCAAGGCTGGAGAAACCTCTAGAAAGAGGAAAGGGAAGGCAAAAGCTTCCACCTTCGAGTCATGGGAGATGGAGAGATTCATCTCAAGGGTGCATCAAGACCACTTCTATGAAGTTGTGGCCTTGAAGAAGGTGATCCCCGAGGTCCCTTTTTCACTCAAAAAGAGTGAATATCCGGAGATCCGACATGAGATCCAAAGAAGAGGTTGGGAAGTTCTTACCAACCCCATTCAACAAGTCGGAATCTTAATGGATCAAGAGTTCTATGCCAATGCATGGATCACCAAGAACCATGATCAAAGTGTGAACCTGGATCCAAAGAATTATCTTACTATGGTTCGGGGGAAATACTTAGATTTTAGTCCGGAAAATGTAAGGTTGGCATTCAACTTGCCTATGATGCAAGGAGATGAACATCCTTACACTAGAAGGGTCAACTTTGATCAAAGGTTGGACCAAGTCCTCACAGTCATATGTGAAGAGGGCGCCCAATGGAAGAGAGATTCAAGAGGGAAGCCGGTTCAATTGAGAAGGCATGACCTCAAACCCGTGGCTAGAGGATGGTTGGAGCTCATCCAACGCTCAATCATTCCCACTAGCAACCGGTCCGAAGTTACTATAGACCGGGCTATCATGATCCATAGCATCATGATTGGAGAAGAAATAGAAGTTCATGAGGTTATAGCTCAAGAACTCTATAAGGTGGCGGACAAGTCCTCTACCTTGGCAAGGTTAGCCTTTCCTCATCTCATTTGTCACCTCTGTTATTCAGTTGGAGTTGACATAGAGGGAGACATCCCTATTGATGAGGACAAGCCCATCACTAAGAAGAGGATGGAGCATACAAGAGATCCCACTCATCATGAGATCCCTGAGATTCCTCAAGGGATGCACTTTCCTCCACAAAACTATTGGGAGCAACTAAACACCTCCCTAGGAGAATTGAGTTCCAACATGGGACAACTAAGGGTGGAGCACCAAGAACACTCCATCATCCTCTATGAAATTAGAGAAGATCAAAGAATCATGAGAGAGGAGCAACAAAGACAAGGAAGAGACATTGAGGAGCTCAAGCACTCCATAGGATCTTCAAGAGGAAGAAAGAGCCGCCATCACTAAGGTGGACCCGTTCTTTAATTTCCTAGTTCTTTATTTTTCTATTTTTCGAAAATTATGCTTATGTTTATCTATGTTTGTGTCTTGTGATCATTAGTGTCTTAGTGTCTATGCCTTAAAGTTATGAATGTCCTATGAATCCATCACCTTTCTTGAATAAAAAAATGTTCTTAATTGAAAAAGAAAAAGAATTGCATGAATTTTGAATTTTATAACAGTTTAATTATTTTGATGTGGTGGCAATATTTTTGTCTTCTGAATGTATGCTTAAACAATGCATATGTCTTTTGAATTTGTGGTTCATGAATGTTGGCTCTTGAAAGAATGATGAAAAAGGAGACATGTTACTAAGGATCTGAAAAATCATAAAAATTATTCTTGAAGCAAGAAAAAGCAATGAAAAAAAAAAGGAAATTTCGAGAAAAAAAATATTCGAAAAAAATAGAGAAAAGAAAGAAATAAAGTTGTGATCCAAGGCAAAAAGAGTGTGCTTAAGAACCCTGGACACCTCTAATTGGGGACTCTAGCAAAGCTGAGTCACAATCTGAAAAGGTTCACCCAATTATGTGTCTGTGGCATGTATGTATCCGGTGGTAATACTGGAAGACAGAGTACTTTGGACCACGGCCAAGACTCAATAAGTAGCTATGTTCAAGAATCATCATACTTAACTAGGAGAATCAATAACACTATCTGGATTCTGAGTTCATAAAGAAGCCAATCATTCTGAATTTCAAAGGATAGAGTGAGATGCCAAAACTGTTCAGAGGCAAAAAGCTAAAAGCCCCGCTCATCTAATTAATACTGATCTTCATAGATGTTTTTGGAATTCATTGCATATTCTCTTCTTTTTTTTATCTTGTTTGATTTTCAGTTGCTTGAGGACAAGCAACAATTTAAGTTTGGTATTGTGATGAGCGGATAATTTATACGCTTTTTGGCATTATTTTTAGTATGTTTTTAGTATGATCTAGTTAGTTTTTAGTATATTTTTTATTAGTTTTTAGTTAAAATTCACTTTTCTGGACTTTACTATGAGTTTGTGTGTTTTTCTGTGATTTCAGGTATTTTCTGGCTGAAATTGAGGGACCTGAGCAAAAATCTGATTCAGAGACTAAAAAGGACTGCAGATGCTGTTGGATTCTGACCTCCCTACACTCGAAGTGGATTTTCTGGAGCTACAGAAGCCCAATTGGCGCGCTTTCAACGGCGTTGGAAAGTAGACATCCTGGGCTTTCCAGCAATATATGATAGTCCATACTTTGCCCAAGATTTGATGGCCCAAACCGGCGTTCAAAGTCACCCTCAAGATTTCCAGCGTTAAACGCCGGAACTGGCACCAAAATGGGAGTTAAACGCCCAAACTGGCATAAAAGCTGGCGTTTAACTCCAAGAAGAGTCTCTACACGAAAATGCTTCAATGCTCAGCCCAAGCACACACCAAGTGGGCCCGGAAGTGGATTTTTATGTCATTTACTCATCTCTGTACACCCTAGGCTACTAGTTCTCTATATATAGGACCTTTTACTATTGTATTTTCATCTTTTGATCACTTTTAGATCTCTAGATCATCTTTGGACATCTAGTTCTTAGATTATTGGGAGGCTGGCCTCACGGCCATGCCTAGACCTTGTTCTTATGTATTTTCAACGGTGGAGTTTCTACACACCATAGATTAAGGTTTGGAGCTCTGCTGTACCTCGAGTATTAATGCAATTACTATTGTTCTTCTATTCAATTCTGCTTGTTCTTGTTCTAAGATATCACTTGTTCTTCAACTTGATGAATGTGATGATCCGTGACACTCATCATCATTCTCACCTATGAACGTGTGACTGACAACCACCTCCGTTCTACCTTCGATTGGGTGAATATCTCTTGGATTCCTGATACATGATGCATGGTTGATCGCCTGACAACCGAGTGCTCGCCTGACAAACGAGCCAGCCATTCCGTGAGATCAGAGTCTTCGTGGTATAGGCTAGAACTGATGGCGGCATTCAAGAGAATCCGGAAGGTCTAACCTTGTCTGTGGTATTCTGAGTAGGATTCACTGATTGAATGACTGTGACGTGCTTCAAACTCCTGAGGGCGGGGCGTTAGTGACAGACGCAAAAGAATCACTGGATTCTATTCCGGCCTGATCGAGAACCGACAGATGGATAGCCGTGCCGTGACAGGGTGCGTTGAACATTTCCACTGAGAGGATGGGAGGTAGCCACTGACAACGGTAAAACCCTTGCTTAAGCTTGCCATGGAAAGGAGTAAGAAGGATTGGATGAAGACAGTAGGAAAGCAGAGAGACGGAAGGGAAGGCATCTTCATACGCTTATCTGAAGTTCCTACCAATGAATTACATAAGTATCTCTATCTTTATCTTTATGTTTTATTCGTATATCACTCCATATCCATTTGAGTTTGCCTGACTAAGATTTACAAGGTGACCATAGCTTGCTTCATACCAACAATCTCTGTGGGATCGACCCTTACTCGCGTAAGGTTTATTACTTGGACGACCCAGTACACTTGCTGGTTAGTTGTGCGAAGTTGTGTTTATGCCATGGTACTGAATACCAAGTTTTTGGATTCATTACCGGGGATTAATTGATTTGTGAAAAGTAGTGATCACAATTTCGTGCACCAACCGCTTAGTGAGAAAGGGAATAACAAGATCTTATAAGTGTCAAAATCTAGACCATCAGTTTTGATAACACTACAAGTCTTCAGAAAAGTGGATATGTGCTGTTGAGGATCCTCCAATGGATTTCCGTCGTAGGAACAATTGTTCTTGATTAGTGTAATGAGTGGTGGCTTCATGTCATGCTATTCTTCATCTGCAGAGACTTCTTTTCCAATGATAGCTTTTCTTCTGGCTTCCCTATTTTCCTGTGGCATGCAGACAATCAGGAAGGACAAACAACAGCACTCTTGAGAATTGAGTGTAGTTAGTTGAGATGAACTCTCAAACAGTTAGTGTGTTGATAGAGGCAATTTTTCAAACAGTTAGTGTGTTAGTCAAAATTAAAGAAACAGAAAAGAAAAAGTGCTTGATCTAGACCTCCACTTCACTTAATCATTGTCAATCTATTTCAATCCCCGGCAACGGCGCCAAAAACTTGATGTGTGGAAAACGATCCAACACAAAACTCACCGGCAAGTGTACCGGGTCGCATCAAGTAATAATAACTCACATGAGTGAGGTCGATCCCACAGGGATTGAAGGATTGAGCAATTTTAGTTTAGTGGTTGATTTAGTCAAGCGAATTAAGTTTTAGTTGAGTGGGTTGTATTTAACAGAAGCTAAATTGCTTGGAATGTAAAGGGAGAGGGGAGAATTGCAGTAAATTAAAGGACAGGAAAGTAAAATAGACTGAATCTTAAAGGACAAGAAATTAAATGACTGAAACTTAAAGTGCAAGAAATGTAAATTGCAGTAACTTAAATGGCAAGAAATGTAAATTGCTTGAATGTAAAAGGGATTTAAGGACTGGGATTGCAGAATCTAAACAAAGAGAAATTGAATCGCCACAGTTAATAGAGCAGAAATTGAATTAGAAGCAATTAGGACTCAAATAGTTAAGAAATCAAGTGCAGCAAAGGTTCATAGAAGAACCAAAAGGAAATTGGGATCTCAGGACTCTAGAGACTAAATAGCAGAGCCTAGATCTCAATTGCCTTCCTAGATCCAAGTTCTCAAAGCAATTGATAAGAAATTGAAGAAGAAGTAGTAAAGAGAATGTAAATGAATTCAATTATGCAGAAAAGAAATTAAAGAGCTCTTGAGTGGAGATTGAGACAGAATTTCCTCAATTCTTAACACCCAAGACTCAAACAAGAGAATTAAAAATGCCCAAGCAAGAACAAGGAAGAAGAGAGATCAATTCTCCTCCCCAATTCTCTGAAATCTCGGTCCAGTCTCTCAAAGAAAGGTTGCAAAAATTCAAAGCTCAAAGAAAGTGCAAAATTCAAAAGTCAAGTCAAAAGGTCCTAATTACATCAAACTAGCTCCTATTTATACACTTTCTATTCTTGGATTTTGGGATTTGGATGGGCTTTTGATTTGGTGAAGAAATGAATTAAATTGGATTTTTAATTCAATTTTTGGCCCAAAAACAATAGCTTCCAGGAGGCTGCCCTGCCCTTGTGGAGGGCAGGGCAGGATTTGGTGCTTGGTGCGTGCGTGGTGCGGGCGTGGTGCAGGCTTGGTGCGCAGGATGCTGCCCTGCCCTCGCGGAGGGCAGGGCAGAAAAATTTGGTGCGCCAGATTGGTGCTGTGGTGCGCTGCTGGTGCTGCCAGATGATGCTGTAGTGCGCCAGAATGGTGCCTTGGTGCGCCAGAATTGTGCCACAACAAAATGATGCCCTGCCCTCGCGGAGGGCAGGGCAGTGTTTCCACTTTGACGTCCCGAGTTCGAAACTTGGATGCTACACACGCTACCCATTTTCCTTGGCTTTCTTGGTACCAAAGTGAGGCTTAATTCCTTGCTTCCTCATGGTCCCGTGTTCAACTCTTGTGGCAAGCATTGTAGGCATTTTCCTTTGATTTTCTTCCCTTGGTGAGCCCGATACTGCCCTTATGGAGGGCAGGGCAAGGTTTTGTTCTTCTTGATTCCAAGGCACAGATTTGTGCTCTGCCCTTGTAGTGGGCAGGGCAGAGTTGCCTTTCATGCTTTGTTCCCTTATGTTGCCCTCCTAGAGGGCAGTGTGCCCTTGTGAAGGGCAATGCTTGCTCCCTTCTTTACACGCGGCACACTTCTCCTTCCTTTGACCACGTTTTCTTCTCCTTGGGTCACGCTTTCTTAGGCCACGCTTTTCTCTTTTATTCTTTTCTTCACCTACAATAAACCAAAACAACCACTCCAAGTATCACTAAATTCACAAGGCTTATAAATCAATTAAAATTCAATTAAAATTAGCTTAAATCTCATGAGTTATCATTAATTTCATGGTGGTTGTTTGATTTAAAGAAGTTATGCATTTTCACTCCAAATCACTTACTTAGGATGCAAGAAAGTGCATAAAGACTAATAAAACAAGTGAAATTAGCTTGAAAAATGGGTATATGATGACTTGTCATCATCTGCCAGTTCCACGCTGAACTTGGGATTTTCCAAGTTCAGCGTGGTTAGAAGCGTGCAAAGAGGGAGTTCTTACTGCCAAGTCCACGCTAAACTTGGAAAATTCCCAATTCAGTGTGGAGAACGACGTCAATTAGCGTGCCAGGAGCCAAGACCCACGTTGAACTTGGAAAATTCCAAGTTCAGCGTGGAACACACGTACCAAGTGAGAGTTGCCACTGCCATTCCCACGTTGAACTTGGCTTTCTCCAAGTTCTGCGTGGGAGTAATAAAAAAAATCAACAAAAAAATTCAAAAAGAGAAAAAAAATAATATTCAAAAAAAAAAGAAAAAAAAGCAAGGCCCACGCTGAACTTAGGCTGCACCAGGTTCAGCGTTGAGAGTGGAGAGGCATTCGGGAACCGTGGCACTGAACTTGCTTTTCCACCAAGTTCAGTGTGGGCATCATGAAATCCACTCCAAATCCCATCAATTCCTCACCATATCCCTCTGATTGATTCACTATACCCTTTATCCCCTTCCCAAGATATTCCATTCCAAACCCAACCCCTGCTACCTTCCCAAACCCTTGCTCCCTTGACCGCAGCATTCTCCCTTCCCATAAATACCCCCATTCAACCCTCATCTTCCCAATATATTCCATTCCATACCCAGCCCTTGACCAAACACAACCCGTGACTCCCCCTACCCCCTAATTCCCATGACCACCTACCCCATCATTAAATCACCATTCCAACCAACCCCTTCTATTTAAACACCTCTTCCTCAACCTTCAACACACACAGCACATCAAATACCACCCTCCCAACCTTTCTCTCCCACAACACCGCAACCAGAAAGAGCCCCTCCATCATCATCCTCCAACCACATCCAAGCCATATCTCCCCTTTACCTCCCAGCTGCAACCGTACTCCCTTCTGTCCTTTCCCCCTCGCTCTATTTTACTTTTTCTTTTATTTCTTTCAGCTTCAAAAAAAATAAAAATAAATATCTATATATATCTATATCTATATTTTTAGCATTGTATTTTATTTTCTGCGATTTAAATTTCTGCATCTCTTTCTTCTCCCCTTTGTATTTCTTTATTTTGCTGGAGTACGAGCAATAGTTTTAAGTTTGGTGTTGCCGCTCCGCTGTTTATTTGATTTATCTTTATGGCACCTAAGACCATCCAACAGTCCAAAAAGAGAAAGGGAAAGGAACCAGCAACCGGTTCTCATGACTCAAGGCGCTTCAAATCTAAGTTACATAAAGAACATTTTTTTTTATATCACTGGCAAGAGGCCGATTTTACCAGAAGTGCAGTTTAAGCTCCAACCGGATGAACTTTCAGAAATTACACATGAGATTCAGAGAAGAGGATGGGAAGTCTGTGCAAACCACACCCACAGGCGGGACAATTGATGGTGCAAGAATTCTATGGGAACATGTGGATTACCTACAAGAATGTGTCTGGCATAAATGAAAGGAACCACAAAAATTTTGTAAGGGAAAAAACCATTGACTTCAGCCCAGAGATCATCAGACAGGCCCTCCAGATGCCAGAGACCGAACAATCACTTAGTTCTTACAGTGAGAGGATGCACAGAGATCAGCAGTTGGAACAAGTAATCGCCGACATTTGCATTCCAGGTGCACAGTGGATAATGGGGGCGTGAGGGGAACTCGGCCATATCAAAGTAGGTGACTTGAAGCCTTTGGCTAGAGGATGGCACCATTTCATTCGCTGGTCCATCATGCCCACGAGCAACCGGTCCGAATGTACTTCGGACCGAGCAATCATGATCCACTGTATTCTATTGGGAGAGCCAGTAGAGGTGGCAGACGTTATTGCTGATCAAGTTTACCACATGTCACCAACACCAAGGATAATGTCAGATTGGGCTTCCCACATCTCATCTTCCGCCTCTGTGATGCTGCTAGAGTGAACACAGATAATGACTTCCCTGTCCCAACCGAGAAGCCCATCACAAAGAAACAGCTGGAACAGACAAGGGAACATTGAAGGCACCCCAGAGAACAGGCTGAGGAAGGAGATGAAGAAGAGTTGCCTTAGGGACAAGATCAGCTGCCGCAAGATTATTTGCAGCAGCTTGCAGCCTCCATGGAGCAAATGAGGGTCGCTAATGACAGTCACTGGCAGGAGTACATGGCGTCTGTTAATGAGATGAGGGCCATACAGGACAGCCGATGGGATCATCTTTGTACGACCCTGTATGAAATGAGAGCTGATCAGCGCTCTTAGCGGCAAAAGATTCAGCAGCTAAGGCAGGATTACAGTCGTCTGAGAGGACCTTATGGAGCTCAGCCTGATGAGAGGGATCCCTATCAGGGAAATTGAGGTGGCTCAGTTCCTTTTTCATTTTCTATCTTATTTTGCTATTTATATTATTAGGCTCCTATTTTCTGTTTATTTTGTTATTACATGATCAACTACTATTTTAATTCCTAGGGTATAGTTTTATTTACTGTTCATCTTGTTATTTGAGTTATATGCCAAAAAAAAGTATCTCATGTATTGCTCACTGAACTTGAAAATCAAAAGAAAAGAAAAAAATGATGTAATGCATGAAAAGAGTGAGTTGATATCTATGATTAGTCATATTTACTTAATTTTGGTAGTGTTATTTGTAACTCTGAATGAATGACATGAACAGAGCATATTTGAAGTTGAATCAAGAGATGTTGATGTATGAGGAATAGGAATTTAGAGAATTATTATGACTTCTCTGAAAGAAACAAAAATTTAATCCTTGAACCAGAAGAGACAGTAAAATAAACATAAAAGCAAGGTCCAAGGGTCTGAGCATCAATGACTAGGGGGTTTAAAATAATCAAAAGCTCAAAGAGTTATTTTCCTAGTTATATGCTTGTGGTATTCTTGTTTCAAGTAACCTTTGAGACAGAATATTTAGAGTCGTGACCAAATACATTCAGTAGAGTATGTCAAAGGCTTTGAGCACCACTGTCTGGGAGAAACTAAAAAAGCAATCAGAACTTAAAAAGAGTTCCCCGGTCAAGTGTTTGTGGTGTTTCTGTGTCAAGTAAAGCTTGAGACAAAACATTTAAAGTTACGGCTAGGCTCAAGGTGCAAAGCACCAAAGAAAATATAATTAAAGTAAATTTTGCTGTGTTCAAGGATTAAAATAGAGTATAAAGATCAGAGAATTCATAATATGATCCGGATTCTAATTCCGAATGACACTGACATTCCTCTTATTCAAAGGAGAGTGAGATGCCAAAACTGTTCAGAGTTACAATGAATAAACCCCATTTTAAGAATAGACTTGAGAATGACTAAACTCTCACTTCTCATGCAAATTCATATCTTAATCATGCACTTATTTCAGTTGCTTGAGGACAAGCAACAATTCAAGTTTGGTGTTGTGATGCGTGAGCATCTTATCTATCTTTTCCTTATGAATTTGCACTTGAATTACTAAGTTTGATCAAAATTTAAATATCTTTTGGCCACTATAGATGCTACTTTGAGTTGTGCAAAATTCTATTTATTTCAGGTAGCATTCAAATGGATTTGACGGAGTTTTGTAGTAGAAAAAGAGAAAAGCGAATGATGCTGTCAATCCTGACCTCCCTGCACTCAAAAAGAAATAACTTGAGCTACTGAAATCCAATTGATGTGCTTTTAGCGGCATTGGAAAGCTAACTTTCAGGGCTTTCCAATGATATATAATAGTGTACACTTCTTCTCAAGCAACCTCTGCCTTCTCCATGTTGAACATGGCCCCTGCTAAGTTCAGCGTGGAACCTGAAAGCTCCCAGGAAACCATGCGCAACACTCCACGTTGAACTTGGAAAAAGCCAAGTTCAGCGTGGACTCAAAAGGGAGCGCTAAATATCACACTTCCTCCTCCATGCTGAACTTGGCTTTTTTCAAGTTCAGCGTGGATCTTCAATATCAGCGTAGTCCCCATATACGTCAGCGTGGTTGCACGAATAATCAATTAATTTTGATTAAATTTGTATATTATTTTCAAATTGGAAAAGATATTATTTTAATTTTAGAAAATATATTTTTTACATTAATTAGGATTAGAAATAAAAAGGAAAAAGAATCAGCCCTTCGAGCTCTCTTCTCTTCTACCTCATTCCGTATTTTACAGTTTACCTGAATCCTTATTTTCTCTCTGAACCATGAGCAACTAAACCTCCACTGTTAAGGTTAGGAGCCCTATCTATTATATGGATTGATACTATTATTTTTCTATTTTAATTCATGTACTCATTTATATTTCAAGAATTATTTTCATTCCTTATTTTATGAATTTGGGTGGAACAGAAGTATGACTCATGTTCTAATTGAGTTCTTGTATAACTTGAAAAAGCTCTTTACTTAAATAACAGCTTGAAAACATATTCTCCTAAATTTCTAATTATCTAGACTTAAAGGGATACGTGACATATAATCCTCTTATATTTGAGTAATTAGGATTTCTGTGGCATATAAACTAGAATTGAACTTCACCCTCTAATTAGAATTAAGTACCAAGGAATTGGCGGTTGATGAACTTTAGAAGAAACTAAAAAGGTCTAAGGAATTAGGGTTTAGTCACATATAGTTTGCCATGAATTAAATCTTGCATGATTAAAATAGTTAGTAAGAAAAGTCAATCCAGAAAATAGATAACTCTAAAGTCTTAACTGTTTTCTCCATATATTATTCACAACTTGTTTACTGCTTGCTTTTCTGATTCTCTGAATTACTGTTAATATTTTTGAACCTTCAAACACCATTTTTGTTTGTCTGACTAAACTAATCACTCAATCATTGTTGCTTGATCCATCAATTCTCGTGGGATCGATTCTCATTCACCTGAGGTACTACTTGGTACGACCCGATGCACTTACCGGTTAGTTTGTGGTTATAAATTCCGCACCAGTTAGCATCCAGAAGAGAATCTCAGCAGCGTTGTCAAGTCCTCTTCGAAAAACCTCGTCTCACAACTACTTGGCAACAGCGGATACCAATGTCTGACAGCAATAGGAGAAGACGCTGGAAGCGAAGGCGCTCGAAGAGTGGTTTTTTTCTTTGTAGCATAGTGGCTGCCATAGAGAAGGTAAGGAAAGGAAAGGCGTGTCTTGCAGTTTCTGCCAAGTCAGGTCAAAGCTGGGGGGTCTGCCGATTCAGATATGCTTTAGGGCCTGAACATTGCAACATCTTTGATTAGCTTTTTAATTAATTTTTATTACATATATAAAATATTTACCCAGTCTTCATTAAAAATTCACCATTCTTATTGCAGTCACATTACTGGTTTTACTTTCCAAAACTGCCATGAATAAAAATTTATTGGAGAGTCATCTTTAACTATCTTAGTCTAGGCTATATATATACACTTGATTTATACTACATGTCTGATTCAATGAAATAATTAATAATTTCAAACATGCATTAATATATTGTAATAACTATATTTAGTTTCTTTAGTTTTTTTTTTTTTTTTTTGGTGGGAGAAGGGAGTCAAGAAAATAAAAAAGGAAACTGAACAAAGCCTCTAAACAGAGGAATCGAGGCTACATCAGTTACAAGCAAATGAGCAATATCACCACGGACAAAATCAAATATATGCAAACTAATGGAAAGATATCGATAATGTCCTTTTTTCGCTAAGTGGTCAATCACAAAGTTTGCTTCACGTGGAACATAGATCCAGAACACGAGGATTACAATTCGGTTGGAGCTTGGTGTCTTCAATGAGAGAGGAATATGAGTCTTCAACTGGACAGTCTTTGGTAATAAATTTTAAAGTTGCTGTGGAATCAGATTGAATAATTATACAAGAAAAATTCAGAGCAATAACAACCGGAAGACCATGACTCATTCCCCAAAGTTCCACATATATGATAGAATAACTTCCAAGATTGTAAAACAAGCTTTTGATAAAGCCTCCGAAGTGGTTTTTAATAATCCCACTGCAAGCAGCATTGTTGATGGTACCATGTAGGATCTGTCTACATTCAATTTCACAGCATCTTCGTTGGAAGTCTCCGACAACTGTTTCGATCAAAAGCTCAATTGGGGTACTTTAAGGATCACCTTAATAACATCTAATCCAAAACTATACATGATGTATAACTCGATAAATTGTAAATAATTTTTCGTACAATTATGGTGAGGATTAAATGCAAACACAAATAAAGTGATTGAATTAGAATAAAATTCGCTCATTGTAATTTCTTTATTTTTGTCTCTCGTTTAATCGTGCCATATTACATTTATTTCATTTGCCTTGCTTTAATAATTCAGAAACTTATTAAAATTGTTAATACTCAATTCAACTCCCTTTTAAATATTTTGTGCTTATTCATTGACCAATAGATTTTATATTTATTTTATGTATTCACTTTTCACTTTTATACCTAACGTTTATATCATTAATAAAAAAATTAACTATCTAAATTTATTTAATTTTTTTATTATTTTAACCTTTTAACCAGTCATAGAAATATCATTTACAATGCCGTATTAACTATAATTTTCAATCATGAAATATTTATTACTTTTAGTAATGATTAATACTAAAGTGACAACTATTTATTTAAAAATAGAAACTTAATTGTTTATTTCAAAATAAAGCTAAAATATCCCAATAATTTTATTATTTTTATAATAAATATTTAATAAATAATTCAGTGCCAAATGAAATTATGTATATCAATTACCAGTTTAAAACATTAATTTTTGTATTTTTTTCATTGAGTCTTAAATATTTTTTAATAGTAGTGGTCAATTATTTAATATGTACAATAATTTTATTGTTTCTGAAATATTTTTTACTCTTTTGTTATTTAAGCTTTTAGCTTCTTTCATATAATCCAAAGACCATTTGGAGAGTTAATATTCAATTTAATTTTGAAACTTGCACGTAAATTTTAATTTAGTTCTTTAAATTTTTATTTTTTTTAGTTTTTAAATTTTATAAATATAACTCACGATTAATTTTTGGAATAATTTTTACTATACAAATATTATTGGACCGTTGACATAAATAACTAGATGTCACGCTAAAACTTGTAAAACGACATCAAATCATTTATTTTAGGAGAAAAAGTTTCAATAAACACCATTTATGATGGTATTTTTTACTATTTGAGTGCTAAAAAAATATTGTTGATTTACAGAGTCCAATATAATATTCGATTATCTACATCAGTATTTTGTTAATATCTGTGTATCGAAAATTATCTCTGAGACTAATATAAATTATATTCACAAAATTTAAAAATTAATTAAAACTTATATGAGACTAAGGCTTAGTTTGGTAAAGTTTTACTTTTTAAAAGTAATTTATAAAAGTTAATTTTTAAAAAATGTCTTTTAAAAAGTTGTAATATTTATATTTGGTAAATCAAATTAAAAATAGTTTTTAATAAACACAAGCAACAACAATTGTGTTTGATAAAATAACTTTTAAAATTTAAAACTACTATAATAGACATAAATATAAGTATTAAATTTAAAAATTAGTTAACATATGAGATTATATTAGATTTTTAAATTTTGAAAAACATAAGCCAACTTTAAAAAGTTCTATTTTAGGTGCTTTCAAAAGTACTCTGATCTTTTAAAAGCTGCAAATACAAGCACATGATTTTTTTTATTTACCAAACACAAAATGAAGAGGGCACCAGATCCGATGATCCTAGAATATTTAGACTATTAAATGGTCCCATTACAAAATATATTTTTTAAGCTATTTAATAACTGCTAAATAGTCCATATGTAATTTTAATTACAAATTTATCTTTTATATATTATTTATTTATAAAATCTATTTTTTATTTTATAAATTATTATTTTATCATTCATCTATCATGTTCATTAATAATCAAAAACAAAAAGAATAACGAATTATATTTTCCATTAATCGTAATAATCTTTTTGGTGATCCTAATTGATTAAAATTTTATCTTTGATCGGTTACATCCGTATACGGTTGTGAAATCGTGTTTCTTAGAAAATCAATTGATTGGATTCACAAAACAATCGATTGAATGTCAGGTTTCCCATAATTCAACCGATTGGAATTAATACACAATCGATTGAATTTTGCAAGACATGTGTGCTTTTTCTTATTCAATCGATTGAAGTTTTCAAAACAATATGAGGTCTCACAAATCAATCGATTGGTTGTGTTACCCAATCGATTGACTTATGCTATTAGAATAATATATCAAAATTTAGTTGATTAGTATGATAATATAATCGATTGAAGTTTTTACGTGATTAATGGTGTTTTCGAATTCAATCGATTGGTCTGATAATACAATCGATTGAAATGTGTCGGTTTTTTCTGCATTCAATCGATTGGTATCCCTCCTTTTTAAAATATAACTCCATTTCTGCATAACCTCTCTTCTTTCTCTAAATTTAGAAAACTTCTCTCTTCATCTTCTCCAATCTCATTAACACCCACTCTAAACTACATACATATTATTAATCCTTATCCAAATTCCTACAAAACCCACCGAACCAATATCCCCAAAATGGCCAGAACTAAAAACGCAAAGGGAGCTAGAGTTGAAGGTGAAAGTTCTACATCCGCCAGACTAGTTGCTTCATCCTATTACATGGCAAGGTGGATGTTGTCTCTGAAGGCATTGAACAACCATGTGGAAAAGTTCAAGTCAAGGGCGATTGTTCTTCCCAGGTACATAACAGCCAATTTCATTTATGGTAGACATTATAATTTGTTCTGGAATGCTTTACAAACACAATACTGATTTTGTACAAACTAAGGATGAATATTATCCTTACTTGGTTAGGGCTGTTTATAGTACTTTAAATTATGTTGTTCCTGAAAGTGATGAAGAGAATGAAGAAGTAATAATGTCGCTACTTAAGTTTGATTTAGGGTCACGGCATTATAGAGTTACTTTGGAATAATTAGCTGAACAATGAAATTTAGTTTATCACGGGGCAAAATTTATTGGAGGTATTGCGACAGATGAGGAATGGGTGAATATGAAAGATTGATTAGTTTGCAGAGTCTGCAATATGAGGATCTACACATGGATGCTAGAGGTAATATAAGTTGTAGTGGTTTGGATAATAAGCAGCGTATATTGATGTATTTGTTTCCATACGTGTTAATTCCAAGAAAACATAATCATGGAATCTTGTTTAAAACGAAGATATTCTAGTGTTTTGGGCTATGATGACCGGAAATGAGATAAATTGGCTTTATTTTATAGTTTATCATATGTTTGAGATAAAGAGAGAAAAATCAAGTATTGGTTAGGATATGCTTGCCAATGGACCAAGATTTTCAAATAGCTTGAAATTGACTTGAATGAAGAGAAAAGTATCGTCTTGAGTAATGTAGTCAAGATTGATGACAACACTCTAAGACAGATGAGAAGAGATCTGAATGCCCAAGAACCTCAAGTACAAGGACAAGTACAAGACCCTGAGGTGCAAGCACAATCCCAGGAATTCCACCACCACTGCCTCCTTCACCGACAATGGGAGATTTGATGGATGAATTGCAAAGCATAAGATTATACATTGAGGGACAATTTGTTGAGATAAGACAGCTCAAGACAGACAAATTTGGGTAATGAAGTGGATAGATATAACTTTTGAGTTTAAACCAAAGGGTAATAATAAGGTGAGCAACTAAAATAAATCTCTAAAGTTAAATCAACTAGAAGAAGTCACAAATTATAGTGTCGGCCAATGAATTTTAGAATATGCACACAAATCATGAGACGTAAAGATAATATTAATAATCTAGATAAATTATAATACTTTAGTTATTGAGTATTTATTTGTTAGGTTTGATGGATGTACTTCTTTAGTTATTTTTCAATGACTTCTTAAATAGATATTTTTAACTTTGTAGCTTTACAATTTTTCTCTAATTCTATGCACTATATAAATATCTTATTTTAAAAAAACTCATTTTTATGATAAAGAAATATCATTTTCATTTATTATTTCAACAACAATGTCATACAAATATTGTCTTGTGAATTATATTTTATTTTATACAATTAATGTTTTAAAAAAAAATTTCCATTTTTTTTATTTGTTTGCATTCTATTTATATGTTTTCATGTATTCAAGATTTGAACCAGTTTGATAAAGGATCTTTCGAGCAATAATTTTTTTTTCTTAAATCCTCTTATTTATATTTGTAAAGCATATTTTAAACTTTATTAAGGTCCAAAATCAGAAGAGATTTCAACTAATAGAGATTAAACGAAATCTATTTACTGTAACTATAATATTCTTGTTGCAAATATGATTGAAATTGTTAAATGCAAACTAGCAAATTAAAAACTAATATTTATTACAGTAGTTTATGTTAAATGTTCAAACATCAAAAATAGTTGTAGATTTCAAGTTTACTAAGACAAAAGAATTTAATCATCACATTCAAACAATTTTTCTCCTCAAATCCTAATATTATTAGTACGTATTTTTTGATATTTTGATTATCCATTATCATAAAAATTAGAAGCGAAAATAGGAGAAGAATCAGAAAATTGAATGAGAGAAAATTGAGAAATATTTTAGGTTTAATTACTCTGTTGGTCCCTATATTTTCGCAAAATTTTCAATTAGATTCTTATACTTTTTTTCCTTTTAATTGGGTTCCTATACGTTAATTTTTTTTTCAATTTAGTCCCTATTAACGTTAAACGTCAAAAAAATGTTAGTGACTTGTGAAATTACTTGTATACCCTTAGGGACCTAATTGAAAAGAAAAAAAGTATATGGACCTAATTAAAAATTTAGTAAAACTATAAATATTCAATGAAAGATATTCATATAATCCCTATTCACACTACAAGAAATTACCGGAATAGCGACCGATTTAGTGATTGATTTCTCTTGAAAATCGGTCGCTGAACCCTTTAGCCGCTAATTTCTGAACTAAAAATCTAAATCGGTCATTAACTCGGTCATTATTCCTAATTTTATAATTATAGATTTTTACTAATTTCAGATTAACCACTATTAAAACTAAATTTTCATAAATAATTATATTTCCACAAAATATAAAAGGAATTGACCATAGATTAATTTTTCAAATAAATACAACAACATTTACAATGTCTACATCAAAATATAAAATTTAACATATTGAAATTTTCTAAATACATTAAATTTATGATCCACAATCTAGACTAAAACATGGTAAAAATAATTCATGAACATAACATTCCAACTAGAAAATTAACTTAAAGATTCTTCACCATAGCATGGTGCTTCATGCATGCTTTTGTACAAAGCTGAATCAAACTTTTAGGCCCTCATAAAGATAGAAGCTCGACTTAGATTCCATACTTATGTTTCAAAAAAAAATTCTCTTCCTAAGTCTGCAGCAAAGAGAACACCTACAATCAACATATCACTCTCAATTAAAACATAATAGAACAAATCTTGCATTATGTGAAAAAGGAGCTCCACCAGCTACCAGCCAATATTTCCACTTGGTCATGTGTTCTTTCTCCCTTAAATATCTCCTTAACTTGTCAGCCATATGCTTGTGAGTGCCAAATTTTGTTTAAGCCATGAAAGAAATCTCACCTTCTTTACATTCAAGGTCTTCAGGCACTTCTAGAAAGTCTTGAAGTCTAGTCTAAAGCCAACTTTGTATCTAAACATTTCCTCCAAAATAAACAAATAAGTATTAAATACCAAACAAAAACTATAGCACAAAGCTAGAAATGATCAAAGGCCCAAGAAAATCAACTCACTGATGTTAGATAAACAATGCAAAAGAACATGCTGGCCATTTCTCCTATACTTGATGGAATACAAAAAAATAAATGAAAAGAAAGGCAGAGTGATGACGTGAAGATCTACTCTACAAAAAAATTTTAAAAAAAAGTGAAAGAATTTATTCCATTTATGCCTAAAAGGAAGTTTCATGGCTTAATTACCTTATCAGGTTTTTCCTTGAAATGCTTGTGAGATTTCAAATTCTAAGACATGTCAAACCTTCACAACACACATGCATCTTGATCCACTGTAGTTGTATGCTTAATTTGGTTTTCAATTTTCATATGCACTGAAATGGTTAATTAGCTCCTTGGAAAATTATGACACTTAAAAATGATTAACATTAAATTGAGTTTTACCTATTTTCGAGCATTTTACGCATTGATAATTTGTTACTCTTCTTGAATCCAATTTTCTACCCTTCTTTCAGTTGCAAGACCCAAAACTGATCCCTTGTTTTCATTTTTGAATGTGTTAAAGCTTCAAGTGTGTAAAAGCTGCCAATGACATCAATCAAATATACGTTCAACTTAATCTGTCAATAAAACCACATTTATTTTTGAAAAATCTTTGTGCTGCCATATTGGCCACATTTCTAAAATCTAAATCATTGCTGCATATATTTAGGTTATATCTATTGACAATGAATTTAGGTACCTTATGAATGCACCTTCCTTGCAGTTTTCACACCAAACTCACTTCCCTTTGCCCATACATTTCTTGGAACACCTCCGACAAGCTTTATAGTAATATAAAATGCAAAAATAATTTTTCTAGTTGAAAAAAATGAAATGAAACTAAAATAAATGAAATAAATAATGCTTACATGTCAAAGAAGGTTTGAAGCCTTGAATAAAAATTCTGATCTGTAATTTGGTCCCAAAATTCACGTAACTCGTTCTTGGTTATGGAGGCTGATGTTAATGGTATTATGCCTCTGAATCAAAAGCCCTTAAAGTCATCATTCTATTTCTTTCATAGTGAGATTGGAAACTGCTTCGATGGAAAGTCGTTCTTCATGGAAGCTCATCTTTCTTTGTTCTCATCCAATGTTGATGACCATGATGATAAAATCCGAATCCTCCATCACTACATTAAAAAAGAGAAACAGAGTCCTAATAAAGCAATAAAGCAGTATCATCACAGCAACAACAATCAACAATAAACAAAACTCATCATTAGCATAAAATTAATTTATATGTCAATTCACTAATTAACAAAATTCCTATACATAAATATTCATATTGTAAATTCTAAATTACTATATCAAAATAATTCAGAAATCAATTCAAAAATTAGGTACTCAACAATGCCATATTTTTTGAAAATTAAAATTAGCATAAACATGTTACATCGAGTTTTAAAAACTGAAAAAAAAAATAAATGTTATATGTTACCTATTTTATGACAGATCAAGTACAGGGAGATAGAGGAGAGGTGCAGCGTGGGAAAGAGAGACCAGACGGGAGGTCAGGCGCGGCGAGGCTTGGCGCGGTGTGATGCGGCGCAGCGACGTCATACGAGGCAAAGCACCGGGAGGGACGGCGACAACTTGGATGAAAAAATAGCGCAGAAGACCTCCAAAGAGAATAACGCAGAACAGACCAATGCAGAGAGAAGGAGGCAAAGAACGACCGACCACCAAGCGTCCGCTGCAGATGACACCACAGATGAATGAAGACGATGGACGCAGGAGATGACACTGAATGCGATCTCCACAGAGGACTAGCTAGGTTTTTTTTCCTAAGTGTGGGAGGGTTATTTTGGTATTTCAAAAAATAAGAGTGAAAGAGATTTAGAGATTTAGAAAAAAGTTAGAGAATCTTTAATTTAAGAACAGAATATTCTGTTAAATTTAATTGTTTGGTCACGGTAGGGACCTAATTGAAAAAAAATTGGTGCAAAGACCCAATTAAAAGGAAAAAAGTAGAGGGACCTAACTGAAAATTTCGCGAAACTATAGGGACCAACAGAGTAATTAAACCTTATATTTAACATAATAAACTTTGTATTTTCTTTCATTTTCATCTAAGAATTCCACCAATCTCCTCTTCTACATTTTTGTAACTTTATCCTCAACTTCTTTAAGTTGAGTAGTCCTCTTCATCAATAAATAAAAAAAAAATAAAATAAATATTATAAATTAAATAGCTAGACATACAAAATTATTGTTTTTAATGAACTCGCAAAATCACTTCCAAATACTAAATAAAACTTTGTATAATTAGTGTTTTTTTCTTTGTTCTCATCATTGACACTAATCTACACTATATAACCATCTCCCTACATTTGGTGACACTAATTAAGATTTAACCATTAAATTCCACAATCTTCAAAAGTTGAGCGAAAGCACAAAACAGTCATTTAATAACAATTTACATACTAGTACATTTTTTTATTCTAAAAGAAAATTAAAAAAATAAAAAATATTGAAAAATTGTTGCTATTTTTAATTTTTTTTCCCTAAGAAGCACAAATAAACGTATCTAATGGAAGTGTTTGAATTGCTAGACTTGGTAGTTAAATATTTAATATTTAAAATATTATTATTTTGAGTATATTTAATAATTTTTTTCTCAAAGTTGAGTACTCGTGATATAATTTGTAACTAGTTGCTTCAATTTAAATATTTAATAAAATGCTAATTGATTTTATTTGCTATGACGCTCAACCTATTCCATAAATTGAATTCATCTAATTTAATTTTTCATGGAATATAAATTTAATTATAGTGGGACTCACAATGAAAAAACAAAAATATAAGTTATATAAATTTTTTTAGTATAATAATTTAATAATACATTTTAAGTCCATACCTTTAAATATTGCTAGCTAATTAATAATAAAAAATAATAAAATTTATTTACTTTTTAGTATTCCTCAATATTTGTGAATTACTAAAAGATAAAAAAAATATTTTTCATTGCACAATCAATTTCACGAATAAAGAATCGAAATGAAAAATTGCAAAATTAGAGATTCTATTCACTGACTTCGATTTTATAATCAAAACAGTAGATTATTTTCTGAATACTACAATGAAGAAATTGGTTGGATCTTTGCTGATTGCTGCAACTGTGATTATCAATTAATGATGAACAAATATTGGATATTAAAAAGATGGATAAAAAATGAAGAAAAATTGGATATTAAGTAGATGGATAACTAGAACAAAAAGGGGTAAGTACTTTTTTCGTCCCTAAGATTTAGGGTCAAAATCAAAATCGTCTCCGACTTTTTTTTCTTATTAAAATCATCCTTAACATTAAAAAAAGTTTTAAAATCATCTTTTTTTCTCTAAAAAGACAAATTTACCCTTGTAAAAAATAAATTATAAAATAAAAAGTTATAAAATAAAAAATTAAAATCAAAATCCAACCATCATCATCAATTCCCAATTTCCACCATCATTATCCCTCACCTTCACTTCATCTTCATTTCTTCGTCTTCATCATCATCTACCACCATTCAACCTTACTCACCAGTGAATCTCTGAACCTCACCCACCCACCACTATATGCTCCCAGTCACCCACACCTCTACCTTCATCCAACTGTCATTCTCTTACCATAACAATGTAACCCACAGGCTCTTTCTCATAATCCACTAACATTATCAACAACAACAATAGAAGAGAAGACAGAAAAGAAAACAACAACAATAATTAACTTATTCAACAATAATTTTTTTGATACAAAACCAACGGCTTTAACAAGCTCAAATAAAACCGTTTCTGATTTTCCAATCCTGACAACGAGATTTGACTGACGAATGGGTTTTTGACGGTTTAAAATTTCACAAATAAATTCTCGTTAAAAGTATAGTTTCTAAACCAACAAGAATCCTTTCGTACAAAAGATTGTTTGTCACAAGTAACAAACCCCTAATAAATAATAACCGAAGTATTTAAACCTCGGGTCGTCTCTCAAGGAATTGCAGGGAAGTGTTCTTGTTATTGGTTATGTAAAGGTATATTTTGAGATTTTTAAGATAAGAAGCAAGAATAGTAAATGGTAATAAAAATCAAATGACTAGAAAAGCTCTTGGCAGGGTATGAGAACTGGAAATCCTATCCTAGTTATCCTTATCAATTGTGATGAGAATTGTTCATTGCTCCCACGTAGTTAACTCTCAACGAATGAAGGAAAGTCAAGTGGACTAATCAATTTGATTCCTCAGGTCCTAGTCAACTAATAAGGAAAGACTAGCTTTAGTGGAATCCAAATCAATCAGCAACTTTCAATTATCAATCAACAAAGGAGTTTGATAACTCAAGTGTCACCAATTACTCAACCAAGCCAAAGAACATAAAATCCTACTTTAACATTCTTCTAAGCATTTTGTCAAGTATTTGGAGGGCATAACATAAAAACATAGAAAATTAATAAGAAAATATTAAATCTAAAATCAACAATTGCAAAATCAATGATAACAAATAATAGAAAGAGTAATAAACATGAAATACTTCAAATTGCATAAAAAGGAAAATCAATCTAACATGAAGAGTTCATAAACTAAATTGTAGAATAAATAGATCAACAAGAGAAGATAAATAAACTAAAGGGAAAGTCTAGGGGGCCAGCAGTTTTATTGAATTTTGGCCAGCATATAACCAGCAGAGAAATGTGAGCCATTGGATGAAATCTCACACCAATCTCACACCATCAAATCATCATTGATGGCTAGTTGATGGCTAACAATCACAAAAATTGCTGGCCCCTAGCATTGCTCTAAACTAAACTACTAGAACAAATAGGAGTAGAAGAAAACTAAATTAAAGCATGATAGAAATCTGAATTTAAGAAAAGCTAATCCTAAAATCCTAAAACCTAAGAGAGAGGAGAGAGCCTCTCCCTCTAGAAAACTACATCTAAAACCTAAAATTATGTGAATGAGAAGTGTATGAATGATTCCTTCACTCTGCAGCCTCTAATCCGTGTTTTTATGGGCCAAAAACTAGGTCAAAAACAGTTCAGAAATCACCCCCAACAATTTCTGATACGTACAACACGTGGCTTCATCACGCGTACGCGTCGCTTGTCTGTAGCACAATCCACACGTACACGTACTTCACGCGTGCGCATCGCCTAACAACAAAGCAACTATGACAAATTATATATCGTTGCGAAGACCCGGGTGTTGGCTTTCCAACGCAACTGAAACTGCCTCATTTGGACCTATGTAGCTCAAGTTATGATCGATTGAGTGCAAAGAGGTCAGGGTTGACAGCTCTGCAGTTCCTTCAGCTTCTTGTATTCCTTCCACTTTTACATGCTTGCTTTCCATCCTCTAAGTCATTCCTGCCCTATAAAACCTGAAAATACTTAACACACATATCACAACATCGAATGGTAATAAGAGAAGATTAAAAATAGTAAATTAAAGGCCAAAGAAGCATGTTTTCAATCATAGCACAAAATTAGGAAGGAAAGTGTAAAACATGCGAATTCTGTGAATAAGTGTGAGATTAGTGGATAAAATCTACCGAATTAAGCACAAGATATACCACGAAATAGTGGTGCATCACTGACCCACGCTCTTAAAGATTCTACATGAGATTCAAAACCAATTGGATCAAGAAATTGGTGCAAAAAGGACCGGTCTTATCGAACCCTGAAGAAGATTTGCTGTAATCCAAAGAGTCAAAGCAGTAAATAGGTACGATTGACAGTGATTCGTTGTGCGTGGTGTTTAGGATTTTGTTGTTGTGAATGCGTAGGTCGTTGCGGGACCACACAACGGCGACGCGCAGGAGTGCGGTGGCGCCTAAGAGGTCAGAAGTGCGGTGCGGGAGAAGAGGAAAAGGGCATTGGAGTGGATTGTAGGAGATCGTTAACTTGAACAAAAGCTTGTTGTTAATGGAGTTTGAGGAGAGAGAAAGTAGGATTGGTGTAGAGAGAGAAAGGTGGGTGAGGGAAGAAGTTTGGGTTAGGACTTTGAGCTTATTAGATTGTTGGGAAGAAAACAAAGTTTGAATCTTTGATTGGAAGAAGAAATGAGTTGGGGGGAAGATGGAGAGATAGGGATAATGAAGCCACTGCAGCTCATGGAGTTTAATTTTTTATTTTATAATTTATTTTTTATAAGGGTAAATTTGTCTTTTTAGAGCGAAAATGATGATTTTAAAGTGTTTTTGAACGTTAAGGATGATTTTAATAAGAAAAAAAGGTTGGGGACGATTTTGATTTTAACCCTAATCCTTAGGGACGAAAAAAGTATTTAACCCGAACAAAAATAATGAAAATTTTTATAATCAATGAGATTGATAAACAATTCCAATTATAGGATTGAATAATTGATGATAGATTATTCACCAATTTATAACGTTAATATTAAAGAAAAGATAAGATTAGAGTATCTAAATCAAAATAAAAATTTAAAAATTGAAGATAGAATTTTAAAGATAAGATAAATGAATAATGAAATAATAATTTATAAACACGAGTAAAAAATTTGAGAACGGCGTAACATACAACGTAGTGCACAATTCAATAGATTAAATAACAAAACTAATCGATTGAATTGTGAAAATTCATATTGTTTTGAAGACTTAAATCGATTGAATAACACGATCAATCTATTGAATTATGGGATCTCATATTGCTTTGAAGCCTTCAATCAATTGGGTAACATGAACAATCGATTGAAATAGAAAAAACCTACATTCTAAGCATCGTTCAATCGATTGTGTAAAAGTTACAATCGATTGATATTTAGAAAAATCATACTATCGTCCAACATTTAATCGATTATTTTGTGAAAACCTGAAGTCCAATCAATTGAATTTTGGGAAACCTAAAATTTAATCGATTGTTTTGTGAATACAATCAATTCTAATTCGTTATTGTTTCTGTTTTTAATTATTAATAAACATGATAGATGAATAATAAAATAATAATTTATAAAATAAAAAATAAATTTTATAATTAAATAATATATAAAAAATTAATTTGTAATTAAAATTAGATAAACACTATTTAGTAGTTATTAAAAAATTTAAAAACATATTTTGTAATGAAATCATTTAGTAGTCTAAATCTAATGCCAATAAAAAACATAAATTTTTAAAAAGTACAGACACTTTTTTCCAAAAACTTTACAAAACCAAATCTATATTAAATATTATCTTATCATTTAACATTCATGTACACCGGAAAATCGGCTCCTTTTGAACCATTTTTAATATTCTCTAAAGCTATATTTTTTTTTATGTTAAACTTAAACCAACTACTCCTTGCTATATTTGAAGACAAGTGTCGCTATATATATGGTTAAAATGAAAGACGTGTACATTTATCTTTGTGCCTAACTGCCTTAACATTTATCTTATTCAAAACATTTTTTGAAAAGTAATATTTCTAGTAATTATATTTCACTATAATAGTATAAAAAATTTATTTATTTATTATATTAAAATATATTTTGTAAAATTTTTTGCCAAAAAGATAAATATAATTCTTTTAAAAAAATTATCAATATTAAAAAATTAAAAAATATTTTTTCGTAGTATTTTATAGAATCCAAATATACACTTAACTAAAATGATTTTATTAAAATACCCTAAACAGTAAATAATTGAAGATTATTGGTGGGGAAGCAAAATGACACGTGTGAGAAATAGGAGGTGAGGGAATTGGAGAACGGAAAGGGGGAAGAAATTCCAGAGAAATCTAGACCTCACTCGCTCTCCCTTTCTTTCACTCTTCTTTTCTTTCTGTATATTAAACTCTGCAAACGCATTCCCCTTTCTACGCATCATCGTAATCGTAATTCTAATCCGAATCCTAATCATCTTCTTCATCCATGGCGGGATACAAACTGTTGAAGCGGAAAGGCATCGATCATGTTCCCGACGATTTCTACGATTTCCCTCTTTCTTCTCCCGCCACCAAGATTCGCCGTCTGGTTCGTCTTCTCTCTTTCTTTCGTTCTCATTGTTCATTCCAAGTTCCTCATCGGTTTATTAATGAATCAAATCGTGTTTTGTTAATTATGGTTGTGATCAGGATGGTGAGTTGCCGCCAATTGCAGAGGTGGAACTCGAACATGAACAACCCTTGCCCATTTCAGCGGAAGCAGAAGCAGATGCTTCTCCACCTCCCAACGCAGAGAGAGCTCTCGTTATCTTCAAGCCGCTAATGCATTCGTCTTCTCCGTTCTCTCTCACCCTCGACTCTGATCTCCTCTCTCGATTCAAGAGTACGTCTCTCTCTCTCGCAAATTAATTAGTAGGCGACTTCATCCAATTCAATTCGAGATTCAAAATTCAGTTGACTTTACTCTTTAATTTGCTGCAGGGGAAGCGCATTGGTCGAAAGGTGACTCTGATTGCGAGCGCCTCATAAAATCAGCGGTGGAGAAGGAAGAACAAGACAAGAGGAATCGTGGAATGGCTATTGTGCCTTGGGCACCCTCATCCAATTTCGCGCAAGGTTCCAACATTGCAAATACAGAGATGATGGAAGCTGATCACATGGGTCCAGAACCAGAAGAAGAATCATCCGTGATGATGGATGTAGAAAACCAACAAGAAGAAAATAATAGTCATTTTAAGTCTTCAAGTTCAATGCTAAATCTAAGTAATGGTGGTGGTGTTCTTGTTGGTGGAGTGGCAGCAACACCAGAAGGGTTCAACCAACAGCAGCATCATTGCTTGTGGCCACATCTTCCTCAAAACATGTCAACTCCAATCACATGGACACGTTGAGACGCAAATCACCTATTAGTTTTTACACGCCCTTCCTTTCATTGTAGTGCTACTAGATTAGAATATAATGGGATTGCAATTTTTTTCAGTTTTGCAGAGAATTGCACCTTTTCAATATCAAGGAATGGAATGTGGATAGGGTTAGGCATGCCATGGGACTTGAGAGGATAGGACGGTAATCCTTTGTACTTATGTGGAAGACCATCCACTTTTAACCAAGAATTTCATGTTCTTATGTCGTCTTTGCCCCTCATGCTTCATCATTTAAACTTGTCATTGGCTAATGCTTAGCAGCACTAGATATGAATTTTGCATTGGTATTTGTATTCGTGTCAACTCGATAAGGCTTTTCATAGATATGAATTACAGATTATTATAAAAAGAAAAAGAATGCGTACATGTGCAAAGAAGGAGGAGGTCCTTTCAATTTTTATTACAAAAAGAAAATCCTTCTAAGAATGAATTAAATGGTTTTCCACAAATCCAAATCAAACAATCCAAAGGGCTTGGTTGGAGTTTTTTTCATTTAGGTTTGGAGCTTATAATTCAATTTTACAGGTACATCTCTGGTAAAACCAGAATCACAGCAAAATTAAATGCCAAAAAACTGGCAGGTCAATCATAAGGGAGCCTTTCAGACGACAATATAAATGGAAAGGTCATCATGTAATTCCTAGGTTACGGCCGAAAATATTGTTCTTCTATGTCATACTCTGTACTCTTCTTCCTTAAGAAAGTATATGTAGATATTCTTCTCTATCCAGCATCTCTATGATTCTATATATATATATGCTAATCTCCAGTCACATAAGTCTTTTCTTCATAGTATCTCTTTTCGCTCTGAGCCTTCTTAGCATTGCGTTTCTGCATCACATAAAACAAATGGAAGCAGAGAACTTTCTATCAGAAATTTGTACAGGAAAAGAAAATAGGATAGGAGTAAAGCGTTCTATCAGAATTCAGCCGTTACCACATAGGCTTCATGGTTAGCCATAATACGCTGGGCTACTGAGGTAGTAGTGATATCTTTAGGGCTTTCAAGCAAGTGGAATATTCCCATGCTCTTTGGGACCTCATATGGATCTCTTTCACTCTGTACAATGACAACTTGCTCACTCGTATGGAAGAAAAATAATAAAATAAGGAAATGACATTGAATCATGTGAAATTGCAAAAGGCCAACTTACATATAATGATTTCTCAGCAACAGTCCCGTGCACAACCGCTGAGATATTGAAAGTTGTGATCTGTTTGATTCCAAATAAATAAATAGAACTCATCATCATGAAATATTGGAAATGCATATGAACACTTTGCTCAAACTATGCTCAATAAGGGTGAGACAAATGGAGAGGATAAGCATGTTCAGATGATTCTTAAGTATGCAATTTATGTGTAAAAGCAGTTAAATCCTTAATCACTTAAAAAAGAACGCAAGGGAAAAGGCAGATATAATGAAACTAGCATGCACTATTAAAAGACTAATTCGAATCAATACACCAAGAACAACTTCATATAAATGGTGGCAGCTACTTAAACGATGTTCAGACTTGAGCATATACCATGTCCTTTGTAATTTCCCATGGTGCGCCAATAATGACTTCATCAACATAGCTGCAAGCCAGCACACTAAGGCTACGCTCGTGTAGGTGCATAATTGGATAGTGATTCCCTCGTTGTGAGCTGCAAGGAAGTTGCTAGTCACATGAATACTTGGATCATAGCTGTAACTTCAATTTTACGTGATAAAAAACTGCATACCTCACAGTCTCGTCTGAGTGGATACCAACAAGAAGAAAATCTCCGAGCTGCCTAGCCTTCTTAAGTATCTGAGAGAACAGGAAATACTGAATTAAGACAGCCATATCAAATAATGCTATTTGACTGTTGCACACCTATAGAAAACTCATGTATACCTCAACGTGCCCAGCATGGAAGAGATCAAATGCCCCATCAATGTATACAATACGAGCATCAGGTCCAGGCCCCTAAAAGAGGACGAAGCCACAATGAATTATCATGCAAAATATTTCCAAAAACTAATGAGCAAATTCGCTCAAAATATTTTCATCTTGAAACCAATGATTGTGGCATAAATTTCAAATCAGTGTCTGTCGCAGCAAGTCAAGATATACAAGCATTGATCATCAAAATACCTTGCCATTTGAAAACTGTACAATACGTCGGGAAGTTGGTAGGAATTGGGACAAGTGGGAAACCTTTAGCTTGCTTTCTTCTTGAGGTTTTGCATCAGTACCATCAAGATCTTCGCGAGCTTTTTTATCTTTTAACGAAGACATAATTCTTCCTGTATAGAAATAGAGATCATACACATAATTAGCTTTTACCTACCACCCAATTTTTATCAATATAACACTTGGAACAAGAAAATTAACTTTATCCATCAACAACACAAGATTTCTGCTATCTTCGAACATAAGAAGAGACAAATCTTACCAACAATATCTGTGCTGGAAACTCCTTCAGTACGTTTAATTTGCTTGTATCGGCCAGCTTTCTTTGCTGCAGCATAAGCATCTGTTCCATCTGGAAGCAGGCAAGGGTCATCCCCATGTATGACATAGTCAATGTTGTATTCATAGAAAAGACGATTCAAGAATTCCTCAGTAATTGCATAAGGAGCATCGGTTATGACTTCGTCCACCCATTTCAATCCACTAACAAGGGTCAGCCTGGAAAGACAAAATACATTCTCAACATTAATTCTTTTACAATGTTGGCAAACTTGAGTTATTCAAACAAACAAGTTTATTCCCTTGCTGCAAAGTCTCTAGTCTTATGTTTAAGCTGAATTAGATTTTGTCTAAGAGAAAATCAATAGGAGCAAAACAGAAAAGGACCAAATATTTGTACCTCTCCTCCATGGACAAAACAGGCGGGCCTTTATTGGCGAGGATCTCCTCATCACTCACCAGACCCACAACCAATTCATCTCCTAGAGCTTTTGCCTGTCTGAGTGCATTGGCATGGCCATAGTGCATCAGATCAAAACAACCATCCATGTAAACCCGAACACGCCTCTTACCGGATCTCTTCTTAGGGAAAATCCCCAAATTAGACCAGGAGTTGGTCATCCCCCCAAAGTAGCTCGTCGACAGTCCCAGCAAGGCTGCTGTAACCATTAGACCACCCAACACATGTGGGTGGTTGTATACCCCCTCCCAAATCCAACTATTACTGTCATAATCCATATGGTCTTCTTTCTTTCTTTTTTGGTTTTGTTTTGTTTTGTTTTCTTATCAGAAACAAGATGTTTCTGTGATGTAAGAGGAGGCACAGACCTGCAACAAAGCAACCATCACGGCAAAATGTTAATAACATGAATTGTATGCCATCCAAAATCCTAAATTTCATACACAAAAACCTTTTTTATAGCTCAAATGCAAACAAGTGAAACTATGAAGGAATTATTGCTTCACATAATCACATATCTTGATTCATCCCAAAAAATAAAAGAAGAATTAAAAATGCTTCATATATTTAAGCAAAAGGTTGGCAAGCCACCACAATGAAATCAAATAACCGTTACACGTAAAATCCACAACAACAAAAAATGGAGGCGTTCTCATCTTCCTGATCTAGTCAAACCAACAAATAAAAAATGCAGCTATATTGTGAAATTCTTAGAGCAAGTATCTTCCATTGTATGACTGAATGAGTATGTAAAAAGATTAAAAAAATTCCAACGAGAAAACCGACCTGAGATCCCGAAGTAAAAAACGAGAATTTTCACGGAAGGATGTGCAGCAATAAATGAAGATGGCAGAATGAGAAAATTGAACGCGTTTGATGGCATGCAAATTGCAAAAAGGAACTAGAAAAGAAGAAAAAAAGGAAGAAGGAAGAGATCGAATCTTAACCTGTTGTGTTTGTTTGTTCCTTTTTGCGTTACCTTTGTGTCTGTGTCTCCTCTTTCCTTGTTTTTTCTCTTTTCCTTTTTTTCTTTTTTTTCTTCTCTCTGTTCTCTCTCCCTTTGGATTCGTATGGAAGAAACCTCCTCTAAGTTTTGGCAACAACGAAGCTTTGTCTGAGCTTAATATTATTAATATTAATATATATACGTCACTTTTGAAAGGGGAAAATTTTTAAAGTAACCAAAAATAAACAAAGGCAGAAGTTATTACTCATTAGTTATGGAAAAGTATAGGTAGATAATATAAATAATAGATATATAAAATGTTTAATTTATTAAATGTGTAAATAATTATTTTATAATTTAGATATATAATATATTTTAATTTTATTAGGCTAATTTTAAAATTTATTATTTATATTATTCATAAAAATTATTCTCTACCTAATAAAATTTTTATTATTAGTCCAAATATCTCTCCTTTTTAACTGTTAACGATTTATATTATTTTATTAATTTTTTATTGAATTTCATTTTCTACCGTTGTTCTTATAAGGTATCTGTAAATTTTATCTTATTTTAATATTAAAAATTATTATTATTTTAAAATTCGATTCTGTTGTCCACCATGCCTGGGATATGGCTGCTGGTGGTTTTTCTATGTTTATATATAACTTTTTAGGATTCTATAATAAATATACACACCCCCCTCTTTTTCTTTTGTATTCAAGTTTTGATATATTTCTCCTATAATACTTGTGATGAAATTATAAAATTTAAATATAATTAAAAATCTAGATAATAAAATATGTAATTAACTTTTAATCACAATTAGTTAATAGGTACTGTCTTATTGACATCAGTTAATTTTGTAAAAAAATTACAAAAATTCCGATATTTTTCATAGTAATAGTACTCCTATTCAATAATTGTAACTTGGAAGGCACTCTCATAAACAAAAAATAAAAAAATAAAAAACATTGTACTAGACAAAGAATAGACTTATTAGTTGTCAGTAGGGTGTTCATGTCCCAAATTGAAACCAGTTGATTTGATATAGACTCAAAAATCAGTTGGATCTTTTATAAAATTTGAAGTTGATGCAATAACAATTTGAAATACGGAATATTATTAGTAAGGTTGTGTTTTTAATACTAATAAAAAGATCCAGGACCTACTAACATTCTAGAACACAATATTATCTCTGGAGACGTGACTAGAACGTTACTTCCTATGAACAGATTCTATTCCATGACTGCTTGTTTGAAAAAAAAATGGTAGAAATGGTAAATGGTCAAGGAAAACCACCGAATCGGGGAAAATAAGAAAGCAACCAAATAAGGAGGAAGTTTTTTTTTTATTACATGGAAGTTTAAAGTCTAAAAAAAAGAGAAAAACTACGAATCACCGGCTAAACGAGTTAAAGAAATCGTTTTGCCATCAATAAAATGTTTTAGAGGCTCTTTGAGAATCAGAAAATAGAGTAGAAATAAAAGAATGAGAAAGAGAGAGTGAGAGAGTAACAGAGGAAGTGTGGGAGAGATTAATAATTTCATTATGAAGATCATTAAAAATAATCACATCTGATATTTATTATACTGTAGCTTAGTATTTACACTAACTTAAGGTTCTAGCCATAACAATCACATGCTCTATTTTTGTAACTATTTCTCAATAGAATTGTTAGTTCAACTAAACTACTAATTGTTATTAACTGTCATGAACTAACACCACTTTTAACTCTTATTTTTCTTTTTCATCGCTATATTTAACATCTCTCCTCCTCCCTCAAATTGAGGGATGGTTGCTCAACCAACCTCAAATTAGGCCAAAAATGAAGAAAGACATTTTGAGACACCGACTTTATAAGTAAATCGACAATTTGATCACATGATGGTATATAAACTACATGTGCTTGCTGTTGGATTACTCGGCTGTGTACAAAGTGTAGGTCAATCTCAAAATGTTTCGATTGGTTATGCAGAATTGGATTTCTACTCATGAAGACAATGCTTTGATTATCACAAAAAAAATGTAGGAGAAGGACCTGAAGACAGAAGCATTTCATACAAGAGCTTTTGTACCCAAGTAGTATTAGCTATGACATCAACTAAGACACGGAACTCTACCTCTATGCTAAACCTGGACACTGAGACTTGTTTGCGGCTGGACCAGCAAATGAGATTGGAACCCAGAAAGACACAGAACTCAGTAGTGGACTTCCTAACAACTGGATCAGCTACCCAATCCGAGTAACAAAATCATCAGACTTTCGTTTCACCTGAAACACCCACCTACAACCAATAGGTTCAATGCCTGAGGATGCATCCATCAATTTTCACAATTTACATTTCAATAGGGTCGCATACTCTTTGTCCATTGCTGCCTTCCAACGAGAAGAGTGTAGAGCTTGAGCTACTAATGTTGGTTCAGTTTGTGTAAGATCTAGGTTCAAGCGAGGAAGCTGCAAGTTGTGCACCTTTGGTTTGAAAATTCCAGCTCTTCTTCTTGTGATCATAGAGTGTACTTTGTCTACATTGGGGACTAATGCAGCAGTAGTTTTCTCAAGCAGTTCTTCAGTTAACCCTGCACTTCTCAAGAGAAACACAGAAGTAGAAGTAAAGTCACAAGAATTAATAGCTAATTGATATGTATCAATACAAATAGCATTAGTAACAAAGTTGGACTGAGGTGTGAGAGGCGGTTGTGGAGGCAAAGGTTGGGAGGGTGAGGCTGGTGTAGGTTGAATGACTTGGTGTAAGGGTGTTGTGACTGAAAGGTCTGTACCAGACACTTGGTTAACTGCATTGCTAGACTGTTGTGGTGAGTGAGGAGTAAGATTTGTTAGTTATGTTGATGTGGTATAGGTAATTTCTATAAGAATTGAGGTTGGTTGTGATAGATGTAGAACTGAATCTTTGAGGGTTGGTTGTTTGTTAAAGAAGATGCTTTGATAAGGGAATTCTTCTTCATTAAACAAAACATTCCTGGAGATGTAGAGTTTCCTAGAGGGTGAGAGACTTTGTAGCCCTTGTGTTATGAGAAGTACCCAAGAAATAGACACTTGTGAGTGTTATAATGTCTAAGTTGCGGGTAATGGGAGCAGCCAAAAATTCTTAGAAATTTATAATCTGGTGCTTTGTTGTGCAACAATTCAAAAGGAGACTTCTGATTAGTGACAAGCGAGGGAAGCATATTGATGAGGTGTGTAGCAGTGAGGCATGCCTCATCCCAAAACTTTAGAGTCATGGATGCTTGAGATAGAAGTGTAAGGGCAGTCTTTATTATGTGTCTATGTTTTTTTTGGCACGTCCATTCTGTTGATGTGTGTAGGGGCAACTAAGTCAGTAAGCAATACCATTCTCTATGAGGAACTGTGTCAAGGCATGCGAAGTGTATTCTTTTTCATTATCAGTTTGAATAGTCTTTATTTTGTGGCCAATTTTATTTTCCATGAGAAGTTAAACCGTTTGAAAGCTTGAAGCGATTGTGCTTTGTCGTTCAGAAGGTATATGCACGTGTACCTAGTCTTAGCATCTATGAAAATAATGTAAAATCTGGATCTAGAAATGCTGGTAGTAGGGGCTGGACCCCAAAGATCGGAATAAACCAGTTCCAATGGAGCATTATAAGCTGTTGTAGAGTTAGAAAAAAAGGAGATTATGATGTTTACACTCACAACATGCATTACACAAAGTATTCTTTGAGCTTTTATTCAATTCATTAGTGTTAACATTACATTGTTTTAACACTCTTTCAATCACAGCAACAGCTGGATGACCTAATTTTTGGTGCCATACATTTACTTGAAAGACTGACTTATTGGAGCTAGCACCATTGGCTGCTGCCCCTAAACCTTCTAAATTTAAGGGTATAATCAGAGATAGTGACATTACAGACTCTATCTAAGGTTGTGGTTTGGTTTGATGGACAATGAAGTGTATGTGTGTTACTTAATTATTTATTTTGGTTGTGCCTTACCATTCTGCCAGGTTGTGCTGCCCTTGCAAGCACTCCAATGTTATCAAACTTGTAGAGACCACCTCTAAGGGATTCTCTTAGCAGCACTTTTCTGGTCTCCTAAGATTTCACAAAGCAGTCAAATGGGTAAAATTCAAAGAACACTTGGTTATCTAATGCAAACTTGGCCACACTTATAAGGTTCTTGGTGATGGTTGGGACATGTAAGAGGTTAAGCAGTTTAAATTACTGAAGGCTTGATTCATGGAATATGACAATTTTGCTAATGCTATTTATATTCATACCTTAGCCATTACCTGTGAAGACTTGCTCCATTTCTTCATACTCTGAGCCTGCAACGAAGTTATTCTCCTCAAAGGTCAAGTGATGGAAAGTGCTAGTATCCAAATACCATGCTTTGTCTGTGAGTCAGGTTGGAGGTGGTACTGCTGCCAGTAATGCTTAAGCTTGTGAAGTTGGTTGTGGCCTGTGAAATAAAGAGGAAGGAAGAGGCGGCGTGGTAATAGCAGTTTCATGAGATTTTTGAAAATCTTGATTAAACCCGTGGTTGCACTCCCATACATGGTGCGCGAATTAGGATTTCGCACAACTTAACCGGCAAGTGCACTGGGTCATCCAAGTAATACCTCAGGTGAGTGAGAGTCAATCCCACGAGGAATGTCGGACTGAGCAAACAATGGTCGTTAGGTTGGACTTAGTCAGGTGAATCAGAAAAAGGGCTAGTGAGTCAATTCGCATAAAAACAGTAGATAAGCAAGTAAAGAGAACAATAAGGGTTTGGTGTGAAAATAGAACGAGAAAATAGTTAAGGCTTCAGAGATGTTTATCTTTTCAGATTAAAAGTTCTTAGACACTATTTTAACAATGCATGATTCATTCCATGGCAAACTGTCAATGTCTAAACCCTAATCTCTTAGTGATTTAGCCTCCTCTAACCTTCATTAACCGCCACTCTCGTGGTCACTTAATTATGATTAAAGGGTTAAGTTCAAAAACTAGTTTATGGCCACAAAAACTCTAATTATCCAAAGCTAACAGGATTATATGTCACGTATCCCAATTAGTTCATGTCATTAGCAATTTAGGAGGAATTTGTTTTCATGCTGTAGTTCAAGCGAGATAACTCTCCCGAGAATCACAAGAACTCATGTAGAATAAGGGTCATACTCTCGTTCCACCAAAATTCATAAGATTAAGAACAAAAACAATCCTTAGAATTGAATCAAAACACTAATTAAAATAGAAGAATAATAGTTCTAGTCTATAGAAATAAACAGAGCTCCTAACCTTAACCAAGAGGTTTAGTTGCTTATACTTACAGAAAAAATAGGGTTCTGAAAAGTGCGGAAGGAAGAAGATCTGAATCACAAGTGATCTTTTGCCTAATATACTAACCTAATTTGATACGGAAATAAAATAGAATAATAAATCCTAAGACTAAAAGATATTGTTTGTAAATAAAAATTACAAAAAGAAAATAAAATAAAACTAATAAATGCTAAATCCACTTGAAAGCCCAAAGAGGGGGTGAATCCGGCCTGCTGTTGGCATTAAATGCCAATTTGGGCATTTAACGCCCCAACAGGAGCATGCGCTTCTGGCTCTAGGTCCCCTGCTGGCGCTAAATGCCAGGTGGGCATTTAGCGCCCAAGGAGGGTGCTTCCAGCATTTTCCCTTTTAGCTCCAAACTCTATCAATTGCTCCGAATTTCACCTGAAATCATAAAAAACACCAAAACAACTCAAAGTAGCATCCAAAAGGGATTTTTTTCACTAAAATCAAGTAAAACTAAATAAAATCTAACTAAAAACAACTGAAAAATGCTAAGAAAAAGGGTATAAGATGCTCACGCATCACAACACCAAACTTAAATTGTTGCTTGTTCTTAAGCAACCAAAATAATATAGGACCAAGAAGAGAAAATGTCTGAGACTTGAGTTATCATTTAAGCTTAGGTCTAGTTACTGAATAGGGCTTATGACACTCTAATTCTGAATAGATTCGACATCTCACTATCCTTTGAAGCTCATAGATATTAGTATCCTTTGTAGCTAGAACTCGGATGATATTATAGATTCTTTTCGTTAGACTCTAATTGATTCTTGAACACAACTCTTCTTTTCTTTGCACCTTGAGTCTAGCCGTGACTCTAAGTGTTTTGTCTTCAAGCTTGACTTGAAACAAGAACACCACAAGCACTTAACTGGGGAACTTCTTTGAGTTTGAGTTTTTCATGCTTTTTCTTTCAGATAGTGGCGCTCAGAGCCTTAGGCATACTCTGTAACAGCAATGAGTCAGGACTTTAAGTGTTTAGTCTCAAGGGTTACTTGACACTTTCACACCACAAGCATATGGCTAGGGAAAACCACTCTTTTGAGCTTTAGATCAGTTTTGACCCTCCTAACCATTGATGCTCAAAGGCTTTGACATTTTCTTTTTAATTCTTTTTGCTGCTTCTTTTGCTTCAAGAATCAATTTTTTTAATTGGGAGAATCAATAATACTTCTCTAAGTTCCCATTCCTCAAGAACCAATATTCTTAACTCCAAAATCAAATATGCACAGTTAATTCATACATTCAGAAACAGAGATAGTGTCACCATATCCAAGTAACTAGAACACGCAATATATACTCAAAATCTCATGCATTTTGCTGCTTCTTTTTCTTTTGATTTTTGTTCAAGCTTAGTGCACAATACATGAGACCTCTTTTTAAAATAAACATAAAATACTGAAATAAATAACTAAACTAGAAAGCAAGGAAATCCTAATACTGATCATGCAAACTAAGAAAAGAATAGAATGAAATACTGAAAAATAGACATAAAATAAGGGAAGGGAGAATGAAACTCAACCACCTTAGTGATGGTGGTTGCTGCTCCCTCCGGGAATCCTCTAGAGTGCTTAAGCTCCTCTATATCACGCCTCTGTCTACTCTGCTCTTCCATCATCTGATGGAGGAGTGCAACATGATCCTGAAGCTCTAGCCTCAGCTGATCAACTGATGATGTCAGCTCCCCTATAGATGTGTCATAGGGAGGAAAGTAAACTCCCTGAGGCATCTCCGGAAGATCCTGTGGAGGCGGTGGAACTAGCTCCTACTGCAGTCCCTGTCCGAGCTCTCTAGCATGCTCCATACCCTTTATTGTGATCAACCTCTCAACTACGATCGGGGTATCTCCATCAATGTGAGCTCCAGCTGTTGCATATAGGCGGTAGATAAGATGAGAGAAAGCTAATCTCGCAGTAGTGGAGGACTTGTCAGCTATTCTGTAGAACTCTTGAGGGATCACCTCATGCACCTCCACTTCATTGCCGAGCATAATACAGTGAATCATCATTACCCGCTCGATTGTAACCTCAGAACGATTACTGGTAGCAAGGATGGAACGTTGGATAAACTACAACCATCCCCTTGCTACTGGCTTAAGGTCATGCCTACCCAACTGGTATGGCTTGCCTTTAGAATTCCTCCTCCACTAAGCTTCGGGGAGGCAAATGTCAGCTAGAACTTGATCCAATCGCTGGTCAGTATTGACCCTTCCAGTGTATGATTGAGGATCCTCTCTTTGGATGGTGGTAACTATAGCGCCACCCTCACACTCTCCGGACTGAAATCCATGATGTGCCCTCTAACCATGGTGCGCCAATTGTAACAGCCCAAACCACCCGCTAGCATGACATTATCCGGTTTGACACACAAGGCCTCACGATTTTGCCTTTGACGATAAGGATGATAGCCGAAATCCCCCACACTCACTCGTCAAAACGCGTCATGCTAGGGAGAGGTATCCACACCCTTATAAGGCATGCTTCGTTCCCCTCCCCAACCGATGTGGGACCTTACAATCCACCCCCCTAAGGGAGCCCAGCGCCCTCGCTGGCACATCGATCCGAGCTCCGGCTTTGATACCATCTGTAATAGCCCAGACCACCCGCTAGCACGATATTGTCCGCTTTGGCACACAAGGCCTCACGGTTTTGCCTTTGACGATAGGGATGATAGCCGAAGCCCCCCACACTCACTTGTCAAAATGCGTCATGTTAAGGAGAGATATCCATACCCTTATAAGGCATGCTTCGTTCCCCTCCCCAACTGATGTGGGACCTTACACAAGAAATTATGTACAAGGAGGATCATACCATGGTGGGGTGTTTCTCACCTGGCACTTTTCTTTAACGTCCTTAAGTTAGAAGGTCAGGAGCTTAAGACTCTCCTCCTCTTGGTGCATCCTCAAGAAGGAACACCTCCAATTCCTTTGGTGACTTATAACTATGATACTTCTTTATCATGTGTCCGTTGACTTTGAATGTTGCACCACTTTGAGGGTGAAATAGCTCAACCACTCCATAGGGCTTCACTTCCTTCACCTTAAAAGGACCATCCCACCTTGAACGGAGCTTTCCGGGCAAGAATCTAAGTTTTGAATTGTATAGAAGAACTTCATCACCCTCTTGGAAGTCTTTCTTGCAGATATGGTGATCATGAAATGTCATAGTCTTCTCCTTATGAATCCTTGCATTCTCATAGGCCTCAATCCTAAGACATTCGAGTTCCTTTAATTGCAACTTTCTTGCTATGCCCGCCTTGGTGAAGTCCATGTTGCATTGCTTAACCGCCCAATAGGCCTTATATTCAATTTCAACCGGGAGGTGGCACGCCTTCCCATAGACAATCCGAAAGGGACTCATCTGGAGTCTTGTAGGCCGTCCTATATGCCCATAATGCATCACCCAACCGAGAACTCCAATCTTTTCTTTGTGGATTCACCACTTTTTTCAAAATCTGCTTTATCTCTCGGTTGGACACCTCCGCTTCGCCATTAGTTTGGGGGTGGTAAGTGGTTGCAACCTTGTGTAGAACCCCATATCGCTTGAGTAGTGCTTCTATCTTCCTATTGCAAAAGTGAGTACCTTCACTAAAAGAAAAAAGGCCTATGGCCACGTTTTAAAAGCGTGGTCAAAAGTGATCAATGGCCACGCTTTTGTGAGGGTGGTGATTGAATAGAAATTCGGCCACGTTTTTTCTCGTCACGCTTCAAAAGCGTGGCGAAAAGAGTTAATGGCCACGCTTTTGTAAGGGTGGCAATTGATTAGGGATACAGCCACGTTTTTTTTTGTCACGCTTCAAAAACGTAACCATAAAGAAAAACAGAAACGTTTTAAAAATGTGACAACAAAATTTCATTACAGTAACATTTATAAAACGTGGCCATATCCTGATACTCTTTTGGCATACTTTAAAATAAAAGTGTGGCCAAAATGTTTAAAAAAAAAAACTAATAACCCCAGACCCAATATCCCTGCATCCTAATAACCCTAAAACTTGGCCAAAAGCTTCGCGAGACTCTCTCACTCTCCACTCTTACCGTCATTCTCATCTATGCCATTTCTTCGGTACTTCACCCAGAAAGAAAAACAAGATACTACTAATAATAAAACCCTAAATCCCCGAATCCAATTCAACAAAACCCTAATTTACCCCTCCGATTCTCGCATCTCCATGGTGTGAAGTGCGAACTCTGGCGTATTCAATTGCTCCCACAATAAACGATTTGAAGAATGTCACAAAACGACCGCCCGGAGGCGCCGTCCCCGGCGACGGCCGCAAACGGCTCTACAGCGGCGAAGGAGGAGAATCCAACTGCGAGGGCATTGGTTTCTTCGAGCAAGGCTGAGGCTGAATCTGAACAAGGAGCACAAAGCGGAGGAGTACGAAGACTTGCAATTGATGTATTGCCCAGCGGTTTTCACCGCACTGGAGAGGTACCTTCTGCCAAACATGCTCAATGCTCGTCGCGAACACAAGGTATATGCTCCGTGTAGAGCAGACCAGAGTATGGTGCCTATTTCTTTCTTTCTTTCTTTTTTTTGTTAAGTTTTTTTATTTTTCAGTTAATTTCAATTGAGGCTGGTAAACTGCAGCAAAGTAAACCTTAGGATTCCTTAAAATGAACAGATTTCTCCAACTGAAATTCGCGGTGCGCTTGGATCTAATCAACTTCTTCCGAGAATTTATATCGCTTTTGTGTTGTTGGTCGGAATTCTTCTGTTTAGTTCTCTTTTCGTGAACGTGTCTTGAATCTGGTCACATTTGGAAGCCCCTTCTTTCACTGGTAATTTCATTTTCTTTTTAGTCCGTACACACACACACACACTACCCAAAGAAGTAAAAACTATATATTGCTCCGAGCTGAGTTAATTTCTGTCTTCGTCATAATCATTTTACTTTGTTTACTCATTTGTGCAAAGGGGTTATGTTTTATTGTTTTGCACTTATCTTCCATTTGATGAGATTTATATGAATACTTTATTTGTTAACCTTTTATCATAAAGTTTGGAGACACACTTGGATTATTGTTGCACAACAAATTTTATTATGTGAAAGATGTTCTTTTGAAATTGGAGTCGTGATCTGATCCTTTATTTTAGCAAATCTTGTTTTTCACCTTGTTGGGATGCACCCACCAGATACCATGACATCTAATCCAAGCATTGGTGTAGGGGAAGATTAGTATCTGAGTCGTCATATATGAAAGTTTACTTTGACAGGCTTTTCAGTTAAGGCTGTTGTGGTCAAGATCAAGCAACACACAAAGATTGCGTTTGTTTGACAATGGATATTTGGTTGCTGAGATTTTGCATTTGATAGATACATATTTTGCTGCTATAAATTATTTTAACATTTCTGATCTTATTTATATATTTTATATTGACTGCTTGGGTGATTCCTTACAATGAACAGATTTCTCCAACTGAAATTCGCCGTGCGCTTGGATCTGTTAATCAACTTTTAATATGTAGTGGGATTCTTGCAGCATTAGTAGCCGGCTTGCCTCTTGCAGGAAATCCTATATGGTATTGAGCTATTTATTTTTCTTTTGAATACAAATATCAAATAGAGATCGTAACATATATATGATTGTTAACCTTGAAATTTTTTTGGCAGACAATGTTTAGAATTTTGGTTATGCACGACTTAACAGCAGCAAGATGATTTGATCTTTTTAGTAGCCGGTATCGGAAAGGTATTCAATAATTTAAGATTAATCCCAAATTCCATTAACCAGGAGAAATAAAAATCTAGTGTAACTAAGCACAAGTTTGGTGCTCCCTTTTCAAAATATAAGATTGCTTTCAATATTTAGTTTACTCTGAAAATAATTGATGCTTTGTGAATTGGTGTTGCAGTTGTCAGTGTTAGAGCAGCACTTTTCTTGTTCTAGCAGTTTGCCGCATCAATGGAAGATTTGGAACCCTTACGGCTGTTCCAACACACCGTATGGTTAGTCTTATGAGATCTCTTCTTACAAGCTTTTATAGTGTGTGATCAATTAGTCTTTTCACAATTCCATCAGTATAAAACCACTCTTCCTTAAAATTCAATTGATAGGTAGGTTTAAAGATATTTTTCTTTAAGATATTTTTTTGTTTTTTTTTTTTGTTATTCTTTTAATTTGCTTCTATTTCATTTAGCCAGGATATTTATTCGTTGCAATCCTGAGGCATATAGATCGGCCTGTAATTTTTTAAAAAATTGTTTTTTTTTTCCCGGTGATCAGGTTAGATTATTCACCTTCTGGATGTTTCTTCTTTTTTTTTTTTTCGTTTTTGTTATATATTATATCACCTTTTTTAAGGAATCTAAGTTTTTGCTGGGGGAATTTTGGAAACACTAATCTGTACATGCAAATTTGTAGAAAGGGTAGAGATTTAAGGCCGTGTTCTTATGTGTTGGCAAATTTTACAATTAATTTTATTAAATTTTCGGTGTTTTTTGAATTGCGAGCTATGTCCCCTGATTGCTACTACTATGATTAATACTTTAATGCTTTTTGGGCCTGGTTATTGTATTTAGCAGATATGAATACTTTTCAAATGGTTTTGAATATCTTAAGTGATGGTGAAGTTCGAATCAGCTATAGATACTGTCATTTTAAATTTGCTTGATCTGGTAAATTTTGTGGTTGAATGTATATTAAAGAGAGATTTGAGATGTCAATTCATATATCACATCACAGAAAAATGTTTCATTTTTATCAACTCATGATTAATTATTAAATGGGTCAACATCCTTAAGCTTGTTTTGTTATATGCTTATTAAAATGGATTTCTGTAAATCTTTATTTTTTTGGTTTGATTAGGACTCGAGGTTATAAAAAATGAAGATTTTGTTCCATGCTTTTTCTTTATTTATTACTGAAATGAAAGTTTCTTTCTTCTGGTGTTAAATGAGCCAAAATGAATAAGTTCTTTTTAGCTGGAAGGAAAAATTCTAATAAGTTCTTTTCTTTCTCTTCTCTTTTGGCCTAAGATCTTTTCTTGTTTTTACCGAAACTTCCTCCTTGTCATGGTTTTGGAGATTGCAGGAGTCATGGATGAACTTGCAAGCCCTATAAGTCCTAGGAAAGACGTGGTCCAAAACTACTGTCTTGAATTCATGCAATTAATCAGGTTTCATACCTCTAATATCTATGCATGTACTAATGGCAACAAAGTCTTTTATCAAAAGGAAAAATTGGCAGTATGAAAAATACACTAGCAAAACTATAATTATAATTTTCTCATTTCAATTGAAGAGGTACACCAACTGTTGTATAAGCATAACACTGCTTCTGGCACTTATGACTTTTATTTGGATTCAATATTTGTCAGGTTATGAAAATTCAACTGCCTCTTGTCTTTGCATTCTACAAATTCCTTATTCAAATTGATATAGAGTGAGAAACATAAAAGGAACAATGAGATTTGCTACAAGAAAGCGGGACTTATCATGCAGCAGTTTGAAGTGATGTATATTTAGAAGCCTGTGTCGAGTTGAGCAGAAATCAGTGAGAAGCTCCGTTTCAATGTTCAAAGACTTTCCAGATTTAGGAAGAAGAATGCAAGAACAAAGGTGAGTTTGTTTATACCTTTTTCTTTACGTATGTTAGAGAATATTAAGAATATCTTACAATTCCGTATCACGTTTGTAATTTGATTAACTAGGTTCACATTTCTACTCTTAGTGGATTTGAGCTCATATTAGTAGTACTAGTATGAATAAAGTTACAACTAGTTTATTGCACCCATTAAATATCAATAGATAGTAAGTGAAATAGACATTATTTGTTAAGAACAAATGGTGAGACTTTTTAAGAACCAGTTATATATTGACAATACAATTTATTAGGAAAATTGAAGAATAAACTACATGATAATCAAGTTGGACATGAATCTCTGGAAACATCTGTTGCCAACTAGGTGTGCCTATACTACTATAGTTTTAGACTTGCCATTTTTTTCCCGGTCGAAATGTCACATGAATCAACCAATTACAATCTAAACCATGCTGCATCCACTTATTAAACTAGTGTGTAGAGTTAATATGATTTCCCTCTTGGTTATGATCAGTGATATTTGTGCTGTTTTCCAGGCAGCTGTTGCACGTAGCTTTTGCAAAGCGATCTATGTTTATGACCAGGACATACATGTTCATACGTTATGACCATAAGGATTCTATACAGTACTTCAACACTTTTTTTCTTAAATTTTTATGAAAATAGGAATAAGTATCTGCCCTTAATTGCTTCTCCATGATTCATTCTTATTTTTCCAGCCCTGCAATACCCTTTAGACTTGAATATGACCTAACTTTGGCAATTTACAATATTTCTTTGGCTATTTATTTTTTATGATAAGAATTGTATGCTGTTCACTTTAATCTCAATTATTGATTTCTCTCTTCTCTTGTTTTGGTTCACATTTCAGTTCAGTTCCTGTGCACTGTGTTGTTTTTTTCCTTATTAATCAAGGCAATCAAGTTTAGGTATCTAGCTTACTTTAATTACATAAATTGGCTTATTTTCTTAATTTTTCTTTTTCGTTTCCTTGGACATAAGTGATATTAAGTGACCTGGTATTTGCTTGTGGAGGCAAAAGAATAACTGAAAATCTGCTGGAGGAGTTCTGGTAATAATGCTTGTTTCCTTTTCTTTTATTCTTTAATCTTCTTTTAAAGTTTTTTTACAGGATAACACATGTTTTAGTTTGCGACTGAGTAATAGGCTAAAAGAAAATAAAGCTAGTGTTGCCCAGAATGGAAAGTGAAGCTTCAAAATAATTTATCAATTTTGTATCTGTTCTTGCCATGTTCTTGCCATCTTTTGTAGGTAAAAATGTTCACAAATGTTCTAGAAACAATTATGTATGATCTAACGGAAGGAAGTTTAAGAGGGCTAAAGGAAGGAGGAACAGCAAAGGACTTAGGATTTAAGCTGTATTGTTTCTGTATTTTTTTTTTTCAGTTTTTAGTTTTGGAATTTGAACTTGAGATTATTTTGTATTGGAGTATTAGTTTTTTAATGTATAAAATAATTATAGCAAAAATTATATATATCACTAATTATTGTTTGATTTGTCTTGTAATAAAAATTGCATACTATATTTATAGGTTTGGTAATAAAAAAGGACCGAATATTTATGTGAAGGTAAAAAACAAGAAAAAGGAAGGCGGTATCACTGGCTATCGCCACGTGTCAAAAGCGTAGTTGTACCTTACTATTGCCACGCTTTAAAAGTGTGGCCATATCTCTCTTTATCGCCACGTTTTTTAAGCGTGGCTATATCTCTCACATGGTCACGCTTTTAAGGGTGGCCATTTGTTAAAAGTGTGGCAAAAAAATGTGGCAATAGGTTACCAAAAGCGTGGTGATAGAGCAACTGCTACGCTTGCAAATGTAACCTTTTCAAAAGCGTGGTGGTAGCTCAAAAAGCGTGGCGACCCATAGCGGCAAACAAAAAATGTGGTAGCTCAAACATAACCTGTTTTCTTGTAATGCTTGGTCGCTCACGATTGATTTTGGCGACCCATAGCGGCATACAATATTGTTTCTAATGAAAGAAACCACATTATTAGCGTCATCAAGGCAGGTAGGTATCGCTTCCACCCACTTTGATACATAATCAACCGCCAATAGAATGTAAAGATATCCACTTGAGTTAGGAAATGGCCCCATAAAGTTTATGTCCATACATCAAAGATTTCATAAAACAACATTGTTTGTTGAGGCATTTCATCTCTTTGGGATGCATTTCCTAACTTTTGACATTGGTGACATGACAAACAATATTGGTTTGCATCCTTGAACAATGTTGGCCACCAGAATCCGCAATCCAAAACTTTTTTAGTCGTCCGTTGTGGGCTAAAGTGGCCACCACACTCGGATGAATGACAAGATTTAAGAATAGGTTGGAATTTGGACTCCGGGACACATCTACGAATCTCTTGGTCTACCCCCCATTTCCACAAGTGAGGGTCATCCCAAATGTAATACTTGGAATCACTCCTCAACTTGTCTCTTTGATGTTTTGAAAAGTTGGGAGGGAAGATTTTGGCAACCAAGTAATTCGCCATAGGTGCAAACGAAGGAGAGCTATTTGAAATAGCATGCAAACCATCCAAAGGAAATGAATCGTCAATCGGAAATGGGTCATACTAAAGATTTTCAAGGCGGCTCAGATGGTCTGTAACCAAATTTTGTGACCCATTCGATCCTTAATCTCAATGTCAAACTCTTGCAAGAGCAAGATCCAACATATGAGCCTTGATTTCGACTCATTCTTCGTCAACAAATATTTTAGGAATGCATGATCCGTATACACCACTATTTTGGAGCCTAGCAAATAAGATCTAAATCTATCCAATGCATGAACAATCGCTAGAAGCTCTTTTCCCATAGTGGTGTAATTGGATTGCGCCGCATCCAATGTCTTTGAAGAATAAGCAACAATGTAAGGGAGCTTACCATCGCACTGTGCAAGTGCGGCACCTACAGCATGATTTGACGCGTCACACACGATTTTGAACGGCTGCGTCTAGTCAGGGCCCCTCACAATTGGTGCCGCGGTAAGAGCTCTTCTCAACTCCTCAAATGCTTCCGCACAAGCACTATCAAACTCAAAGTCTACGTCCTTTTGTAGCAGGCACGATAACGGCAATGCAATCTTGCTAAATTTCTTGATGAAGCGCCTATAAAATCCTGCATGTCCTAAAAAGGAGCGGACCTCCCTCACAGAAGAGGGCTGAGGTAAACTAGTAATGACATCAACCTTGGCCGGGTCCACAGAAATGCCTTTATCAGAAACTACGTGCCCTAACACTATGCCTTGTCTCACCATGAAGTGACATTTTTCGAAATTGAAGACAAGGTTAGTGTTAACACACCTTTCTAAGACCTTAGCCAAGTTCTCTAAACAGCTATCAAAAGAAGTTCCATATACATTGAAATCGTCAATAAAGACTTCCTGACAACTCTCCATGAGATCAGAGAAGACACTAGTCATGCACCGCTGAAAAGTGGCAGGTGCATTGCATAACCCAAATGGCATCCTTTTGTAAGCAAATGTGCTAAAGGGACAAGTAAATGTGGTCTTTTCCTGATCCTCAGGAGCAATATGTATCTGGAAGTAGCCAGTAAAACCATCAAGAAAGCAGTAATGAGATTTACCTACAAGTCGGTCCAACATCTGGTCAATGAATGGCAAGGGTTAATGGTCTTTCCTTGTTGCGACATTCAGCTTCCTATAATCAATGCAAACCCACCAAGCATTTTGCACCCTTGTTGTGACCATTTCACCATCATCTTTCTTGATAGTAGTGATTCCCGATTTCTTTAGAACAACTTGAACTGGGCTCACCCACTCACTATAAAAAATCGGATAAATAATGCCCGCATCAAGCAACCTTGTGACTTCCTTTTTCACCACATCAAGAATGGTGGGGTTGACCCTTCTTTCGGGTTGTCTAACCGGCCAAGCTCCCTCTTGGAGGAAGATGCGATGCATGCACATACGTGGGTCAATTCCCACAATGTCAGCTAAGCTCCAACCGATTGATTTCTTGTGCTGCCTTAGGACCTCTAGGAGCTTCTCTTCTTCTTGGCTAGAGAGCTCACTAGCAATGATTACCGGAAACCTTTGGTTGTCCTCAAGGAATGCATATTTCAAGTGAGAAGGTAGAGGCTTCAATTCACTTTTTGCTTCAAGTTGAGGTTCTTTTTCAGCAAGATTTTGAAGCTCATCCTCATCGACTTCCTTTTGTTTATCCTCATGTTTATCTTTCCCTTCAATAACAAGATAGTGCAACCTGTTGTGATCTTCCCTTTGTATCTCCGCTACCACCTCATCAATTACATCACATCGGAGGATGGAGTGCTCTTCAGGTGGATGTCTCATGGCCTCTTCCATGTTAAACTTGATGTTCTTGTCACCTACCTTGAAAGAGTATGTGCCGGTAAATGCATCCAATTTAAATTTTGAGGTCTTCAAGAAAAGTCTACCAAACAAAACGGAGGAAGAACTTCCATTATCCGTCGGAGGCATTTCAAGGATATAAAAATCAACCGAAAAAACTAAATCCTTGATTGTCACAAGCACATCTTCCGTTATCTCTACTACGGTGGTCACACTCTTGTCGGCTAGGACAAATTTGGCGGCCGACCTTTTTAATGGGGCTAAATTCAACCTTGCAAATATAGAGAGTGGCATGATACTCACACAAGCCCCCAAATCACACATGCAACCATAAAAGGCAACTCCACCAATCCAATAAGATACTAAACATGGTCCGGGGTCACTACACTTTTCCAGAATAGACTTCATCAATGAAAAAATAGAACTACCCAAGGACAATGTTTCCAACTCACCAATCCTATCTTTGTGTGTGCACAAGTCCTTTAAAAATTTAGCATACTTCGAAATTTGTTAAATGGCATCAAGAAGTGGAATGGTTACCTCAACCTTCTTGAATATTTGAAGTATGTTTAGATCAAACTCTGGAGTTTTCTTGGCCTTCTTTACCATGGAAGGGAATGGAATGGAAATGGATTCATCCATTATGGCCTTCCTCTTGGGCTCCTTAAGGCTTACTTCTTCTTTCTCTTGCTTTGTGTCTCCCTCATTTTTCTCATGTGGAACTTCAAAAACCACTTCCTCCTCATGGATGTCTTCCATGGACCTAGGAGGTATCTCCTCCAATGTAGTCTCTGACCATAGAGTAATGGTGTTGAGACTGCGGTTTGGGTTTGGAAGGGGTTGGGATGGAAGGTTAGAAGAGCTTGAGGGTTGGTTGGTGTTGGTGTTGTTGGAAGGAGGTAGAGACATCTTTGAAAGCATTTCGGTTATGTTGGAAAATTGAGCACTCATGTTACCAAATTGTGCATTGATATTCCTAGTGTTCTCTTCATTTTTCTCTACTATGGCCCTAAGTCTCTCTTGCTCTTGGTAGAGTTCACGATTAGAGTCATCACCTTGGTTGGTGGAAGCGGAAGAGGATTGGTTGGATTGTTGTCTTGGTGAGGTGCTTGGTACGTAGGGTGGTTGTTTTGGTTTTGGTGAGGTGCTTTGTATGATTGATTATGGTGGTTTTGGTTGGCTTGATGGTTATTGTTGTGATATTGGAAAGAAGATTGGTGGTTGTTGTGGTAATGAGAAGATGAGTTGCCTTGGTTCCATCTTTGATTATGGTTGTTCCCTTGAGCATTGTTCCTCCACCCTTGATTAGAACTATTACCATGAGAGTAATTGTTTTGACCTTGAGATTGATAGGGTGGACAGTTGTTGTAGTTGTTGGCTACCGCAAGAGTGTAATCCTCTTGGACTTGATGGCATTGGTCGATGTAATGTGCGGTACTAGAGCATAAATCATATACTCTAGGAGGTCCTTCAAGTTAGAGGATTTGAGGCGGGGTTTGGATGGCTTGGATTGATTGAAATGCCTTTTGTTCTTTGTGAATCTCCTTGAGGAGAATGATTATGTCTCCAAGCACTTTGGTCAAAGTCGATTCAGAAGGAGACGCTTCCACCACACTCTTGGGAGGATTGTTCCTCACTCTTACATGTTGGGTAGCCTCGGCGACATCATTGATCAAACTCTATGCTTCTGCCGCTGTCTTGTTCTTAGAAAGGGAACCACCACTAGAAGTGGTGAGCAATCTCTTATCCGCCGCACAAAGACCTCCAGCGAAATAGCTAATGAGCAAGTGAGTGTCTAATCCATCACGTGGACAAGATTCCAACAACCTCTTAAATTGAGTCCAATATTCATAGAGTGTCTCTTGGTCTCTTTGCATTATATCGGAAATTTTCTTCCGGATGTAGTCGGTCTTCTCCGGCGAAAAGAACTTATCTAAGAACTCTCTTCTCAATAGGTCCCATTTAGTCACCACTTCATCAGGTTGGGAGTAGAACCACTCTTTTGCCGACCCCTTAAGAGAGAAGAGGAAAGCAAAAACCATGATAGCAATCTCATCTGCACCATGCCTTCGAGCTGTGGAACAAGCAACTTGAAAGTCTCTCAAATGCCTAATGAGGTCTTGGCCCGGTAGTCCATGGTATTTAGGAAGCAAGTTAATCAGACTGTTCTTCAGCTCAAAATTCGGGTCAAGATTCGGATACCTAGCTTGCAACGGTTGAAGAATGAGATCTGGTGCTCCTTGTTCGTGCAAGGTAATTCTACGTAGCTCCATCTTGTGATTTTCACCTGTAGTATACTGATAAACTGCTATTTTGTGATTCATATTGTGTTTAATTGTGTGATTTTATCAAGTCTTCACCCACTTATTCATATGATTTGCATGTATTTACAATTCCTTCCTAAAAATATTCTATGATTGAAAACTTGCTTCCTAAAGACCTTTTAGTTGTATATTTTTACTTTCCTTCGTACCATTCGATGCCGTGATCAATGTGCTAAGTGTTTCAGGCTTCATAGAGCAGGAATGACGTAAGGAATGAAGAGGAAGCATGCAAAAGTGGAAGGAACACAAGGAATTGAGGAGATGACCAGCGAGAAGTCGCGCGGTCGCATGGCTCACGCGACTGCGCGAAATGGAAGAAATCACAGTGACGCGCTCGCATGCCTGACGCGACCGCGTGGATTGGAAGCTGCACGAACTACGTGAATGCGTGGACAACGCGCACTCGTGGTACAAAAAACGCTGAGTAACGCGAACACGTGGATGACGCGGCCGCTTGACGTGCGTGATCTGCAGAATTACAGAAGTCGCTGGCACAGATTCTGGGCCGCATTTCAACCCAGTTTTTTGGCCCAGAAATACAGATTAGAGCTAGGGAACATGTAGAGACAAAAACAACAATTCATTCCGCGCAATTTGAAGTTTTTTGAGATCTGATTTTACTCCTCCCCTAGGTTTCTCTTTTTGACATTCATAAGATAGGATTTGAAGATTTTTGGCTTTAGCTTTTGAGAAGAGTCTACCTCCGGAACTGGTTATCATAGTTTGTTATTTACTTTTCATTTACTCTTTCATATTCTCAATTTTTCAGAGTTGACATTGGATTATTTTCATAGTTTATTAATACAAAACTATTTTTACTTTTAATTAATCTCTTTCATTATTGTTTATTATGTCTCTTCTTATTTCCCCTATTGATTTGGTGAAGTCTACATTTATGATGATGGAGTGGTTCCCCAATTTGATTGGAAGTTGATTAAAAGGAGAACCTTGAGTTAGAATACTCAAGAGTTCAATTGTAATTGGTTCATTGTTGGTTGGCTTGTTAGTCACTAACTCTAATCCTTCCCAAGGGAGAGGATTAGGACTTGTGAATAGAAGTTGACTTTTAATTTGACTTTTCTTCATTCGTTGAGGGTTAACTAAATGTAAACAATGACTAATTATTAATTGCTCTTGATAAAATTCTAACAAGGATAGAACTTCCAATTAATCTTCTCCCGGTCAAGATTTTATTTAAATCATATAAATTCTCTAATTTAATTTTCTGTTCATCAAATTCAAAACCCTTTTTGAAAACCTCTGATTGATAAAATAGCACATCTTCTTACAACTCGTTGGGAGACGACCTGGGACTCATACTCTCAGTATTTTATTTCTAAAATTTGTGACAACCCTTTTTCTAAATTGACAAGTGGATTTTTGCCTGTTAAGAGCTGTACTCGCAACGCCATTTCCCTAATTAATTCTTAATCTGCCAATTTCTGCTTACGTCAATTTTTGGCGCCGTTGCCGGGGAGTTGCAATAATGTGCTAATTTATTGAATGGAATTTATTTAATTAAATTTTTCTTTTTATTTTGTTACTATGAGCTGCATGTTTCTTTCATTAAATAACGCGTTCACTTCCTGATCCAAGTTTGCCAGTATTTGACCCTGAGATTGAAAGAACTATTTCACGTATAAGGCAAGCTCGGCGTCGGCTAGTCCTCTCCGAGGACGAATCTAAAACGTCATCTAAGGGAGAAACAAGCTCCCCCTCTACTGATCCAGTTGATTCACGTGCAGGTGACATGGCAGCACCTAGGAGAGTCACTATCCAGGAGGCTGGAGCCCCTGATTTTACACTACAGCCATACCAGGCACGCCACCCAACGGTGGCTGTGGACTTTGAAATAAAGACTGCATTACTCAACTTGATGCCCAAGTTTCATGGCTTACCTGCTCAAGAGCCTATCAAGCACCTTAGGGATTTTAAGACAGCTTGTTCTACTGTTAAGCGTGATGGTACTGACGAAACTTCTATTCTGCTAAAGGCTTTCCCATTCTCTCTTGAGGAGAAGGCAAAAGAGTGGTACTACACTCAACCCGGAGCAACTGTTTCTAACTGGGGTACGCTTAGAAGAGAATTTTTGGAGAAATTCCTTCCAGCTGAGGTTACCGATAAACTAAGGAAAGACATTTTCATGATCGTTCAGGACGAATCTGAGACTTTTTACGAATATTGGGAGCGCTTCAATAATCTTCTGGAAGTATGCCCCCACCATATGATTGACAAGATAGTGTTGCTCGGTTACTTTACACAGGGCATGAAATCTCAGGATAAGACCACATTGGAAGGTGCTAGCAATTGGTCTATGAAAAAGTACAAGACTACGGAAGAGGCATGCCAATTGATTAGCAACTTAGCTGAATCTACTAGGAATCACAGGTAGAAACAAAGTCGGTCAAGAGCTGTTGCAGAGGTATCCTCTAACAAAGAGACTGCTGCTATAACTCAGAGCTTATGTGAAATGACCAACTTATTGAAGCAGATGCAACTAAGTCAACAACAAGCTCAGCAAGTTCAGCCTTCTCCACCATAGCACAGCCAACAGTTGGTTCCACAAAGAGTATGCGAGATTTGTGCCGATTACAGTCATTATACTAATGAGTGTCTGCAACTCCAACAGGAAGACCACACTGTGGCAGCCACCCACAACTTCTATGACCGCCCCAATCAAGGGTACAATCAAGGTGGCGGCTACAACCATGGATGGCAGGATAACCTCAACCAAGGCTGGAGAGATAATTCTAACCAGGGTTGGAGGGATAATCATAACAGAGGAGGCAGAGATAACAATGGAAACCAGAGGTGGAATAACAATAACAACTTCAGGCAGTAGAATCAGAATCAGGCCTATAGAGCACCTCATCTAAGGCAGCCTCAAGCATCTCAGCAAACTCCTCAGATCACTTATCCCTCTTCATCTGCTAATGACGAGTTACTACAATCTATTGATCAGAGACAGCAGGCCATGGAAAACAACCCTACTTCTACTCTAAATGGTCTGAACTCTACCTTGCAAGCCCTTGTCTCATAGATTGGATCACTGAATAACTCTAACAACCAGTCCTCAAGCTCTGGTGGACTCCCTTCTCAACCATTACCCAACCCCAAGGGTGGCATCAATGCCATTACCCTGAGATCTGGAACCACAATGCAAGAGAGGAATCCAGAGGAATCAAGCCCATCAGAACACGCCCCAGCTGCGGACACGGTTGAGGTAGAGGATGTTGAAGAAGAAGATGAAGCACAAGGCATGGCTGAATCAGAAGCAGCCCAACCAAGGAATGCAGAACCCAGCAAGCTGAAGCTATAAAAGACACCACTCCTATTCCATTTCCTTACCTTGCTAAGAATCCCAGAAAGTAGATAGAACTTGATCCCAAAATGGTAGAGATCTTCAAAAAGGTTGAGGTAACTGTTCCCCTTTTTGATGTTATCCAGTAAGTGCCTAAATACGCAAAGTTTCTAAAAGAGTTGTGCATACATAAAGATAAAATTAATGAATTAGAAACTATTTCTTTAGGTAGTTCTATATCTGCTTTAATAGGAAATATACCTGAAAAATGTAGTGACCCAGGCCCATGCATGGTTAACTGTACCATTGGAGGTGTGATATTTTTTGACTGTATGTGTGATTTAGGAGCATGCATGAGTATTATGCCCTTGTCTATATATAATACTTTAAGGCTCCCTCCCTTAGAAAGGTCGGCAGCTCGTTTTGTGTTAGCAGATAAAAGCATTATCATAGTGGTTGGAATTGCTGAAGATGTATTGGTGAGCATTAAGGGGCTCACGTTTTCCATTGATTTTTATATCCTGGAGATGCCCCAAAATGACTCAGGGAGACCTTCGTCAATCCTACTTGGTAGACCCTTTTTGAAGACCTCAAAATTCAAGCTGGATGCCTTTTTGGGTACCTATTCCTTTGAGGTAGATGGCAGAACAGTGAGCTTCAATCTAGATGAAGCTATGAAGCATCCCCCAGAAGATCACTCTATATTCCAATATGACATCATTGATGAAATTTTAGCTGCAACTCACCAGGAAGAAATGGAAGAGAGTCACATGGAGCAAGACCCAAGTGTGGGGACACCCTCTGAACATACTGAAGCTTCATCACCATTTTCACCAATCCCAGAGAATCCAAAACCAAACCATGAGCGAAAAATGGAATTAAAGCCCCTTCCTCTACACCTCAAGTATGCGTACCTTGAGGACAAGCAGAAGTTTCCAGTTATCATTGCAAGGGATCTCACTTTCCAACAAGAAGAACAACTGCTTAGTGTATTGAGGACGCATAAGAAAGCAATTGGATGATGCTTGGCAGATATAGTAGGCATCAGCCCTCAAGTTTGTGAACATAGAATATTCTTAGAAGAAGGAGCAAAGCCTGTCCGTCAACCTCAGAGAAGATTGAATCCCACCATCTTAGAAGTTGTCAAGAAGGAAGTAACCAGACTATTTGAAGCAGATATCATTTACCCCATTTTAGATAGCGAATGGGTCAGCGCAGTACAAGTGGTGCCCAAGAAGTCTGGAGTCACAACAATAAGAAATGAGCAAGGAGAACTTCTGACAACCAGAGTGCAGAACGCATGGAGAGTTTGCATTGACTACAGGCGTCTCAACCATGCCACACGCAAGGATCATTATCCCTTGCCATTCATTGATCAGATGCTTGATTGCCTGTCGGGTAAATCTCACTACTGCTTTCTAGACGGTTATACAGGTTATTTTCAAATCTATATAGCTCCTGAAGATCAGGAAAAGACTACTTTTACATGTCCTTTTGGGACTTATGCTTATAAAAGAATGCCCTTTGCCTTGTGCAATGCACCAGCTACTTTCCAAAGGTGTATGATGAGTCTTTTCTCTGATCTCATTAAGACCTGTATGGATGTTTTTATGGATGAATTTAGCGTTTATGGTGATTCATTTAACCTTTGCTTGGATAGTTTGTCTAAAGTATTGGACAGGTGTATTAGTTCAAACCTTGTTTTAAATTTTGAAAAGTGTCATTTTATGGTAAAACAAGGTATTGTTCTAGGACATGTTGTTTCTGATACTGATATCTCTGTAGACCCAGCAAAGGTGGATGTTATTTCTAGTTTACCTTACCCCTCCTCTGTGAGGGAAGTCCGTTCGTTCCTTGGCCATGCAGGTTTTTACAGGAGATTCATTAAGGACTTTAGTAAGGTAGCACTACCCTTATCCAGACTACTGCAGAAAGACATTGAGTTCGAGTTGAGTGAGGATTGAAAACAAGTGTTTGATAAGCTAAAGACCGCCTTGACTCAAGCTCCAATTGTGAGGGGACCAGACTGGAGTCAACCATTTGACATCATGTGTGACGCCTCCAATCATGCAGTAGGAGCAGCACTGGCTCAACATGAAGGTAACGACCCTTTTGTAATTGCTTATGCATCTAAGACTTTAGATGCTGCTCAATGTAATTACACTACTACTGAAAAAGAGCTTCTAGCTATCATTTTTGCTCTAGATAAATTCCGAGCCTACTTACTTGGTACTAAGGTAGTAGTGTACTCAGACCATGCAGCTCTAAAATATTTATTAGCTAAAAAGGAGTGTAAACCAAGGCTAATACGTTGGATGCTACTGCTGCAAGAATTTGATCTGGAAATTAAAGATAGGAGTGGTAACCAAAATTTAGTGGCTGACCACTTAAGTCGCCTTGAGCACATTAAAGATGACTCCATTCCTATCAATGATAATTTCCCATTTGATAGCTTACAGGCAGTATCTGATGTAGCCCTTTGGTATGCACCTGTAGCTAATTATCTAGTTAGCCATACTTTTCTTCCCAATTTTACTAAGCATCAGAGAGACAAGCTGAAAAGCGAGTCCAAATACTATGTATGGGATGACCCATATCTGTGGAGGTGTGGTGCTGACCAGGTAATTAGACGGTGTATACCCCAATCAGAATTCCAGTCCATTTTAGAGGCCTGCCACTCATTTGAGAGTGGAGGACATTTTGGGCCTCAACGAACTGCTAGAAAAGTTTTAAACTGCGGATTCTGGTGGCCTACTCTTTTTAAAGATACTGCTGACCTTTGTAAATCTTGTCCTCCATGCCAAAGGTTTGGTAATATATCCCGAGGGATGAAATACCTCAACAAATTATGCTTTTCTGTGAAATTTTTTATGTTTCGGGCATTGACTTCATGGGTCTATTTTCAAATTTTAATGGCCACCTTTATATACTGTTAGCTGTAGATTATGTTTCTAAATGGGTGGAAGCAATTCCTACCCATATTGATGATGCTAACACTGTTATTTCCTTTGTTAGAAACCATATTATTTGTCGTTTTGGATCACCACGAGCAATCGTGAGCGATCAAGGCACTCACTTTTGCAACAGGAGACTAACAGGTTTACTAAAGAGGCATGGGATAATTCACAAAGTATCGACAGCTTATCACCCCCAAACTAATGGGCAAGCAGAGGTGTCTAACAGAGAGATAAAGTGCATACTACAAAAGGTAGTCAAGCCTCATAGAAAGGATTGGAGCACCAGGCTCCAAGATGCGTTTTGGGCATATCGGACAGCATACAAGACACCGATTGGGATGACTTGGTTTATGGAAAGGCCTGTCATCTCCCAGTTGAGTTGGAGCACAAAGCCTTCTGGGTGGTAAAGGAGTGCATCATGGACTATGAGAGAACCGGAGTTGAACGGAAGTTGCAACTGTAAGAATTAGAGAGTCTTCGCCTAGAAGCTTATGAAAACTCCAGGCTGTATAAAGAGAAGGTGAAGGCTGTGCATGACAAGAGCATTAAGCGAAGAGAATTTTAACCTGGGGACTTAGTCCTACTTTACAACTCCAAAATGCGACTCATGCCAGGCAAGCTGAGATCCAGATGGGATGGTCCCTATCGAGTAGAGAAGGTGGAACCACACGAAGTCTTTCACTTGAGCCATCCTTCAAGCTCTGAACTTATCAAGGTCAATGGACATCGCTTGAAGTTATTCCATGGTGAAAAGATGGCAAAAAATCAGGAACTAGAGATCTTCCTCTTGGAAGATCCGCCCACAGCAGAAGACTGAGCTAGTGGAGCATCCAACTTAAGGACGTTAAAGCAAAGTGCTAGGTGGGAGATAACCCACCATGGTATGATCGTTCCTCCCCTCTCCTGATCTTCCCTTGTCAATAACTCTTCTCAGTACTAATGCCTATCTTTTGCATCTCATCCATATACTGCATATTGCATTTTTATATAAAAAATAGGTTACCACATGCGACGCGCCAGCGTCGCTGACGTGCTCGCGTCATTGTGCCTTCAAAGCATTAATGAAAAGGAACAGAGAGTTGCGCAGGTATGTGGCTGGAGGTGTGCCCCTGGCACCATTTGATCCACGCGTCCACGTGGATGACGCAATCGCGTCATTCATAACAAGGCCTCCCCACGCGTCCGCGTCAACCACGCGAACGCGTGGCTCTGCAATTCGACGTAAAAGGGTGTATGGCTGTGAGTTGCGCTGGAGCTGGGCTGCACTTGTGCTAGTGGCACAAGCCCTGCCATGCGAACGCGTGCCACACGCGTCCGCGCCGTTTTCTCAATCTGGCCATCCACGCGATCGTGTCAACCACGCGACCGCGTCACTCTGAAATTTGGCAAAAACATGTTTCACATAGAGAGTTGTGCGAGCGCAAAGCTGCCCTTGCGCCCCTAGCGCAAATCATGTCACGCGTCCGCGTGACCGACGTGTTCGCGTCATTTCCTTCAAGGGCCCTCCGCGCGATCGCGTGCACCACGCGTCCGCGTCGCTTGCGCCGCTGGTGCACGAAATTGCAATCACACTTTTTGCAATCCGCACAACTAACCAGCAAGTGCACTGGGTCGTCCAAGTAATACCTTACGTGAGTAAGGGTCGAATCCCAAGGAGATTGTTGGATTGAAGCAAGCTGTGTTTATTTTATTAATCTTAGTCAGGATACCAATAGGATTCTTTAGCCTCGTATAAAGTAAAAAGGGCATAAAATAAATAGTTGTTACTTTAATAATGGAGAATATGTTGGAGTTTTGGAGATGCTTGTCCTTTGAATTTCAACTTTTCCTTGAAATCCTCTTCCCACACGCAAGGTTCCTTCCATGGCAAGCTCTATGTAGGGTGTCACCGTTGTCAATGGCTACTTCCCATCCTCTCAGTGAAAATGGTCCAAATGCTCTGTCACAGCACGACTAATCATCTGTCGGTTCTCAATCAGGTTAGAATAGAATCCATTGATTCTTTTGCGTCTGTCACGAACGCCCAGCCTTCAGGAGTTTGAAGCTCGTCATAGTCATTCAATCCCAGAATCCTACTCGGAATACCACAGACAAGGTTTAGACTTTCCGGATTCTCATGAATGCCGCCATCAATCCGGCTTATACCACGAAGATTCTGATTAAGGAATCTAAGAGATACTCATTCAATCTGATGTAGAACGGAGGTGGTTGTCAGGCACACGTTCATGGATTGAGGAAGGTGATGAGTGTCACGGATCATCACCTTCTCCATAATTAAGCGCGAATGAACATCTTAGATAAGAACAAGCGTGTTTGAATGGAAAACAAAAGTAATTGCATTAATTCATCGAGACGCTGCAGAGCTCCTCACCCCAACAATGGAGTTTAGAGACTCATGCTGCCAAAGAGTGTATAATTCAGATCTGAAAATGTCATGAGGTACAAGATAAGTCTCTAAAAGTTGTTTAAATAGTAAACTAGTAACCTAGGTTTACAGAATATGAGTGAACTAAGATAATTGGTGCAGAAATCCACTTCTGGGGCCCACTTGGTGTGTGCTGGGGCTGAGACTAAAGCTATCCACGAGCTGAGGCTTTTCTTGGAGTTGAACTCCAAGTTATAACGTATTTTGGGCGTTCAACTCCAGATCATGACGTGTTTTTGGCGTTTAACTCCAGACAGCAGCATGTACTTGGCGTTCAACGCCATGTTACGTCATCTATCTTTGCGCAAAGTATGGACAATTATATATTGCTGGAAAGCACTGAATGTCTACTTTCCAACGCCGTTAAGAGCGCCCCAATTGGACTCCTTTAGCTCCAAAAAATCCATTCCGAGTGCAGGGAGGTCAGGATCCAACAGCATTAGCAGTTCTTTTTCAGCCTAACTCAGATTTTTGCTCAGCTCCCTCAATTTCAGCCAGAAATTACCTGAAATCACAGAAAAACACACAAACTCATAGTAAAGTCCAGAAATATGATTTTTGCCTAAAAACTAATAATATTCTACTAAAAACTAATTAAAACATACTAAAATCTACATGAAATTACCCCCAAAAAGCGTATAAAATATCCGCTCATCACAACACCAAACTTAAACTGTTGCTTGTCCTCAAGCAACTAGATAAATAAAATAGGATTGAAAGAAATTAAGAAGTAATAATATTTTAGAGTTTTTAAGTGGAGCTCAGATTCTTATTAGATGAGCGGGGCTTGTGGCTTTTTGTTTCCGAACAGTTTTGGCATCTCCCTTTATCCTTTGAAATTCAGAATGATTGGCATCCATAGGAACTCAGAATTCAGATAGTATTATTGATTCTCCTAGTGTAGTATGTTGATTCTTGAACACAGTTACTTTATGAGTCTTGGCCGTGGCCCTAAGCACTTTGTTTTCCAGTATTACCACCGGATACATAAATGCCACAGACACATGACTGGGTGAACCTTTTCAGATTGTGACTCAGCTTTGCTAAAGTCCCCAATTAGAGGTGTCCAGAGCTCTTAAGCACACTCTTTTTGCTTTGGATCACGACTTTAACCACTCAGTCTCAAGCTTTTCACTTGGACCTGCATGCCACAAGCACATGGTTAGGGACAGCTTGATTTAGCCGCTTAGGCCTGGAATTACTTCCTTGGGCCCTCCTATCCACTGATGCTCAAAGCCTTGGATCCTTTTCACCCTTGCCTTTTGGTTTTAAGGGCTGTTGGCTTTTATTCCTTTTCTTGATCCAATGATTTCTTGTAACAAGAAATTTTTTTTCACTGCTTTTTCTTGCTTCAAGAATCAATTTCATGATTTTTCAGATCATCAATAATATTTTTCGTGTTCCTCATTCTTTCAGGAGCCAATATTCATAAAATTCAAGATAAAAATTATGCACTGTTCATGCATTCGTTCAAAGAACAAAAAGTGTTGCCACCACATATAGTTAATTATAATTTTTATTATTAAGAACTCGAAAATAAATTACTTCTTTATTTTAATTATCTACTATTTTATTCATGCCTGATGATGATGAGAAAAATAAATTATAACTTAATTGGAAATAAAACCAGAATAGATATACTAATTACTACTACTACTACTACTACTATATATATCCCCTAAGGTAAATTTCTATAATAACACTATCACAGAGTTAAAGCTAACATTAGAACTTGGTGCACGAATTTGTGATTCGCACAACTAACCAGCAAGTGCACTGGGTCGTCCAAGTAATACCTTACGTGAGTAAGGGTCGATCCCACGGAGATTATTGGTTTGAAGCAATCAATGTTTATTTTATTTATCTTAGTTAGGATACCAATAGGATTCTTTAGCCTCGTATTTTAATAAAGAAAAGGGCATAAAATAAATAGTTATTACTTTAATAATGGAGAATAAAGCGTTACTTGTAGTGCAGTAATGAGAAATATGTTGGAGTTTTGGAGATGCTTTGTCCTCTGAACTTCAACTCTTCCTTGAAATCCTTTTCCACACGCAAAATCCCTTCTATGGCAAGCTCTATGTAGGGTGTCACCGTTGTCAATGGCTACTTCCCATCCTCTCAGTGAAAACGTTCCTATGCTCTGTCACAGCACGGCTAATCATCTGTCGGTTCTCAATCAGGTTGGAATAGAATCCATTGATTCTTTTGCGTCTGTCACTAATGCCCAGCCTTCAGGAGTTTGAAGCTCGTCACAGTCATTCAATCCCAGAATCCTACTCGGAATACCACAGACAAGGTTTAGACCTTCCGGATTCTCATGAATGCCGCCATCAATCCGGCTTATACCACGAAGATTCTGATTAAGGAATCTAAGAGATACTCATTCAATCTGATGTAGAACGGAGGTGGTTGTCAGGCACACGTTCATGGATTGAGGAAGGTGATGAGTGTCACGGATCATCACCTTCTCCATAATTAAGCGCGAATGAACATCTTAGATAAGAACAAGCGTGTTTGAATGGAAAACAAAGGAATTGTATTAAATCATCGAGACGCTGCAGAGCTCCTCACCCCCAACAATGGAGTTTAGAGACTCATGCCGTCACAAAGTATGTAATTCAGATCTGAAAATGTCATGAGGTGCAAGATAAGTCTCTAAAAGTTGTTTAAATAGTAAACTAGTAACCTAGGTTTACAGAATATGAGTAAACTAAGATAATTGGTGCAGAAATCCACTTCTGGGGCCCACTTAGTGTGTGCTGGGGCTGAGACTAAAGCTATCCACGAGTAGAGGCCTTTCTTGGAGTTAAACTCCAAGTTATGACGTGTTTTGGGCGTTCAACTCCGGATCATGACGTTTTTCTGGCGTTTAACTCCAGACAGCAGCATGTACTTGGCGTTCAACGCCAAGTTACGTCGTCTATCTTCGCGCAAAGTATGGACTATTATATATTGCTGGAAAGCCCTGGATGTCTACTTTCCAACGCCGTTGAGAGCGCGCCAATTGGACTCCTGTAGCTCTAAAAAATCCATTCCGAGTGCAGGGAGGTCAGGATCCAACAGCATCAGCAGTCCTTTTTCAGCCTAAGTCAGATTTTTGCTCAACTCCCTCAATTTCAGCCAGAAAATACCTGAAATCACAGAAAAATACACACACTCATAGTAAAATCCAGAAATATGATTTTTGCCTAAAAACTAATAATATTCTACTAAAAACTAATTAAAACATACTAAAATCTACATGAAATTACCCCCAAAAAGCGTATAAAATATCCGCTCATCACAACACCAAACTTAAACTGTTGCTTGTCCTCAAGAAACTAGATAAATAAAATAGGATGAAAAGAAATTAAGAAACAATAATATCTCAGAGTTTCAAGTGAAGCTCAGATTCTAATTAGATGAGCGGGACTAGTAGCTTTTTGCTTCTGAACAGTTTTGGCATCTCACTTTATCCTTTGAACTTCAGAATGGTTGGCATCCATAGGAACTCAGAATTCAGATAGTATTATTGATTCTCCTAGTTTAGTATGTTGATTCTTGAACACAGCTACTTTATGAGTCTTGGCCGTGGCCCTAAGCACTTTGTTTTCCAGTATTACCACCGGATACATAAATGCCACAGACACATAATTGGGTGAACCTTTTTAGATTGTGACTCAGCTTTGCTAGAGTCCCCAGTTAGAGGTGTCCAGAGTTCTTAAGCACACTCTTTTGCTTTAGATCACGACTTTAACCACTCAGTCTCAAGCTTTTCACTTGGACCTGCATGCCACAAGCACATGGTTAGGGACAGCTTGATTTAGCCGCTTAGGCCTGGATTTATTTCCTTGGGCCCTCCTATCCATTGATGCTCAAAGCCTTGGATCCTTTTTACCCTTGCCTTTTGGTTTTAAGGGCTATTGGCTTTTTCTTTTTTTCTTTATCCAATGATTCCTTGTAAATTTTTTTTTTACCCTTTTTTTTTTCGCAACCTTGTTTTTCACTGCTTTTTCTTGCTTCAAGAATCAATTTCATGATTTTTCAGATCATCAATAACATTTCTCTTGTTCATCATTCTTTCAGGAGCCAACAATTTTAACATTCATAAAATTCAATATCAAAAATATGCACTGTTCAAGCATTCATTCAGAAGACAAAAAGTATTGCCACCACATATAAATAATTAGAATTTTCCTTGTTAAGAACTCAAAAAAATATTGCCTCTTTATTCTAAGAATCTACTAATTTATTCATGTTTGATAATGATGAGAAAAATAAATTATAGCTTAATTGGAGATAAAATCAAAATAGAGATACTAATTACTGCTACTCCTATATAACTTCTAAGGTAAATTTCTATAAAAATACTATCACAGAGTTAAAGCTTAAAATTAGAACTTAACAACCTGTATTTTTGGGAAGTGGATGTTCCTCTAGTCTGTGGGGTGCTTGGTCCTTCAAGGAATAGCTTCTGACGCTTTAGTTCCTTCAGTTCACATCCTTGCTCTTCCTGTTCCCTTAGGTTCCATGATCTTGATGAGTTTTAGCTCAGTGATCGTGGCAACTCACACCAAACTTAGAGGTTTGCTTGTCCTCAAGCAAAAGAAAGAAAAGGAGAGGAATAGAGGGAGAGGCAATTTCGAAATCCAGAAGATATGATGAGTTGAAAAAGATTTGAAAAAGATTTGGATTGAAAAAAAAGATTTGTGTTTATGAATTAAGATATATTTGATACTTTTGAAAAAGGGATTTTAGAAATTAGGATTTTTAGAAAACTAATTTGATTTGAGGGATGACAATTTGAAACATGTTTATGCAAGAAATCATGAATTGAAACATAAAAATTTAGAAAAATTATAAAGAAAAACGAATTTTACCTCCTCCCACCATCCTGGCGTTAAACGCCCAAACGATGCATGTTTTGGGCGTTTAACGCCCAAATGCTGCTTCTCCTGGGCATTCAACGCCCAGCTGATGCTTCTTTTTGGCGTTGAACGCCAGGAAGTCCTTTGTCACTGGGCATTTTTCTGAACGCCCAGGATGCTAACAATCTGGCGTTGAACGCCCAGAAGGTGCTTCTTTCTGGCGTTCAACGCCCAGAAGATGCTCCTTTCTGGCGTTTAACGCCCAGATGGCTACCCTTACTGGCGTTGAACGCCCAGTGGGTGCTTCTTTTGGGCGTTCAACGCCCAAAATGTTTCTTACTGGCTTTTTCACGCCAGTGAGCTTCCAAATTTTCCTGTAATTCTGTGACTTCAACCAATTGCTATTTCACCTTTTGAAGATACTGTAGCATCTACCTGTAAAACTTTAATTTATTAGAAAAACGAATAAAATTAAATTTTGTGATTGGCTGGGTTGCCTCCCAGCAAGCGCTTCTTTAATGTCATTAGCTGGACTATTACTGAGCTTTTAATCAAGTCTCAGTTTTGAGCATTCTTGCTCGAAATTACCTTCAAGATAGTGTTTAACTCTTTGTCCATTAACAATGAACTTTTTGTTAGAGTCACTATCCTGAAGTTCTATGTATCCATATGGTGATACGCTTGTGATTACATATGGACCTCTCCACCGGGATTTTAATTTCCCAGGGAATAATTTGAGCCTTGAATTAAATAACAGAACTTTCTGCCCTGGCTCAAAGACTCTGGATGACAATTTCTTATCATGCCATCTTTTCGCTTTCTCTTTGTATATTTTTGCATTCTCGAAAGCATTGAGTCTAAATTCCTCTAGCTCATTTAACTGGAGCAATCGTTTTTCTCCAGCTAACTTGGCATCAAGGTTTAGGAATCTGGTTGCCCAGTAGGCCTTGTGTTCCAGTTCCACTGGCAAGTGACATGCCTTTCCATACACAAGCTGGTATGGAGAGGTCCCTATAGGGGTCTTGAATGCTGTTCTGTATGCCCACAGAGCATCATCCAGGCTTCTTGCCCAATCCCTTCTACGGTTAATTACAGTCCATTCCAGGATTCTTTTGAGTTCTCTATTTGAGACTTCAGCTTGCCCATTAGTTTGTGGGTGATATGGAGTAGCTACCCTGTGGTTGACTCCATAACGTACCAGAGCAGAGTAAAGCTGTTTATTGCAGAAATGAGTGCCCCCATCACTGATTAACACTCTAGGGATACCAAATCTGCTGAAAATATGTTTCTGGAGGAATTTTAACACTGTTTTAGTGTCATTAGTGGGTGTTGCAATAGCCTCCACCCATTTGGATACATAATCCACTGCCACCAGAATATAAGTGTTTGAGTATGATGGTGGGAAAGGTCCCATGAAGTCAATGCCCCATACATCAAACAACTCAATTTCCAAGATCCCTTGTTGAGGCATGGCATAACTGTGAGGTAGGTTGCCTGATCTTAGGCAACTGTCACAATTAAGCACAAATGCTCGGGAATCTTTATAAAGAGTGGGCCAGTAGAAGCCACTTTGGAGGACTCTTGTGGCTGTTCGCTCACTTCCAAAATGTCCTCCATACTGTGATCCATGGCAGTGCCATAGAATCTTTTGCGCTTCTTCCTTAGGCACACATCTACGGATTACTCCGTCTGCACATCTCTTGAAGAGATATGGTTCATCCCAAAGATAGTACTTTGCATCTGTGATTAATTTCTTTGATTGCACCCTACTGTACTCTTTGGGTATGAATCTCACTGCCTTGTAGTTTGTAATGTCTGGAAACCATGGCACTTCCTGGATGGCAAACAGTTGCTCATCCGGAAAGGTTTCAGAGATCTCAGTGAGAGGGAGGGACGCCCCTTCCACTGGTTCTATTCGGGACAGGTGATCTGCCACTTGATTCTCTGTCCCTTTTCTGTCTCTTATTTCTATATCAAACTCTTGCAGAAGCAACACCCATCTGATGAGTCTGGGTTTTGAATCCTGCTTTGTGAGTAGATATTTAAGAGCAGCATGATCAGTGTACACAATCACTTTTGATCCTACTAAATAGGATCTGAATTTGTCAATGGCGTAAACCACTGCTAGTAGCTCTTTTTCTGTGGTTGTGTAATTCTTCTGTGCATTATTTAGAACACGGCTGGCATAGTAAATGACGTGCAGAAGCTTGTTATGCCTTTGTCCCAACACTGCACCAATGGCATGGTCACTGGCATCACACATTAATTCAAATGGTAATGTCCAGTCTGGTGCAGAAATGATTGGTGCAGTAACCAATTTAGCTTTCAGAGTCTCAAATGCCTGCAGACACTCTTTATCAAAGATAAATGGCGTGTCAGCAGCTAGCAGGTTGCTCAGAGGTTTGGCGATTTTTGAAAAATCCTTTATGAACCTCCTATAAAATCCTGCATGCCCCAGAAAGCTTCTGATTGCCTTAACATTAGCAGGTGGTGGTAATTTTTCAATTACTTCTACCTTAGCTTGATCCACCTCTATTCCCTTGTTCGAAATTTTGTGCCCAAGGACAATTCCTTCAGTCACCATAAAGTGACATTTTTCCCAGTTTAAAACCAGGTTAGTCTCTTGGCATCTTTTCAGAACAAGTGCTAAATGGTTAAGGCAGGAGCTGAATGAGTCTCCAGATACTGAGAAGTCATCCATGAAGACTTCCAGGAATTTTTCCACCATATCAGAGAAAATTGAGAGCATGCACCTCTGAAAGGTTGCAGGTGCATTGCACAGGCCAAATGGCATCCTTCTGTAAGCAAATACTCCAGATGGACATGTGAATGCCGTTTTCTCTTGATCCTGGGGATCTACTGCAATTTGATTATAACCTGAATATCCATCCAGGAAGCAGTAGTATTCATGACCTGCTAGTCTTTCTAGCATCTGGTCTATGAATGGTAAAGGAAAATGATCCTTTCTGGTGGCTGTATTGAGCCTTCTATAATCAATGCACATACGCCACCCTGTAACTGTCCTTGTAGGGACCAGTTCATTTTTTTCATTATGAACCACTGTCATGCCTCCTTTCTTAGGGACAACTTGGACAGGGCTCACCCAGGGGCTGTCAGAAATAGGATAAATAATCCCAGCCTCTAGTAATTTAGTAACCTCTTTCTGCACCACTTCTTTCATAGCTGGATTCAGCCGCCTTTGTGGTTGAACCACTGGCTTGGCGTCATCCTCCAGTAAGATATTGTGCATGCATCTGGCTGGGCTAATGCCCTTAAGATCACTGATGGACCACCCAAGAGCTGTCTTGTGTGTCCTTAGCACTTGAATTAGTGCTTCCTCTTCCTGTGGCTCTAAGGTAGAGCTTATAATTACAGGAAAGGTGTCACCTTCTCCCAGAAATGCATATTTCAGGGATGGTGGTAATGGTTTGTGTTCGGGTTTTGGAGGTTTCTCCTCTTCTTGAGGGATTTTCAGAGGTTCTATTATCTTCTCTGATTCCTCCAAATCAGGCGGAACATCTTTAAAGATGTCCTCTAGCTCTGATTCGAGACTCTCAGCCATATTGACCTCTCTTACCAGAGAGTCAATAATATCAACACTCATGCAGTCATTTGGGGTGTCTGGATGTTGCATGGCTTTGACAACATTCAACTTAAACTCCTCCTCATTGACTCTCAAGGTTACTTCCCCTTTTTGGACATCAATGAGGGTTCGGCCAGTGGCTAGGAAAGGTCTTCCTAGAATGAGAGTTGCACTCTTGTGCTCCTCCATTTCCAGCACCACAAAGTCAGTAGGAAAGGCGAATGGCCCGACCTTGACAATCATGTCTTCAATCACTCCTGATGGGTATTTAATGGAGCCATCAGCAAGTTGAAGACATATCCTGGTTGGTTTGATTTCTTCAGTCAAACCAAGCTTTCTGATAGTGGATGCAGGTATTAGATTGATACTTGCCCCAAGATCACATAAAGCTTGTTTGGTACAAGTACCCTCTAATGTGCATGGTATCATAAAGCTCCCAGGATCTTTAAGCTTCTCAGGTAAGCTTTTCAGAATGACTGCACTGCATTCTTCAGTGAGGTAAACTTTTCAGTTTCCCTCCAATCCTTCTTATGACTTAAGATCTCTTTCATGAACTTAGCATAAGAGGGTATTTGCTCAAGTGCTTCTGCAAACGGAATCTTTATTTCAAGAGTCCTGAGATAGTCTGCAAAGCGGGCAAATTGCTTATCCTGTTCCGCTTGGCGGAGTTTTTGAGGATAAGGCATTTTGGCTTTGTATTCCTCAACCTTAGTTGCTGCAGGTTTATTACTTACAGAAGTGGGTTGGGAAGCCTTTTTAGAAGGGTTGTTATCAGCACTTGTATGTGACTGATCACCCACTGGCATTTGAATGCCAGGGGTGGAAGCTGGAGTGGCGTTAGACGCCACTTCCTTATTTGTTACTGGCGTTTGAACACCAGAACCATGTTCTCTTTGGGCGTTCAACGCCGGATTCATGCTTGTTTCTGGCGTTGAACGCCAAGAATGAGCATGGTCTGGGCGTTCAGCGCCAGCATCATTCCTCTCTGGGCTCTGATTGTCCTCAGAGGGATTTTGAGTAGACATCTGTTCATTTCTTGGCTTCCTGCTGCTTTGAAGTGAGGTATTTAATGTTTTCCCACTTCTTAATTGAACTGCTTGGCATTCTTCTGCTATTTGTTTTGACAGTTGCTTTTCTGTCTGCTTTAATTGCACTTCCATATTCCTGTTAGCCATTCTTGTTTCCTGTAATATTTCTTTGAATTCGGCTAGCTGCTGAGTAAAAAAGTCCAATTGTTGATTAATTTCATTAGCCTGATCCACCGGACTGAGTTCTGCAGTTACTATTTTAGCTTCTTCCTTCATGGAAGATTCACTGCTTAGGTACAGATGCTGATTTCTGGCAACTGTATCAATGAGCTCTTGAGCTTCTTCAATTGTTTTTCTCATATGTATAGATCCACCAGCTGAGTGGTCTAGAGAAATCTGAGCTTTTTCTGTAAGCCCATAGTAAAAGATGTCTAATTGCACCCACTCTGAAAATATTTCAGAGGGGCATTTTCTTAGCATCTCTCTGTATCTCTCCCAGGCATCATAAAGGGATTCATTATCTCCTTGTTTGAAGCCTTGGATGCTTAGCCTTAGCTGTGTCATCCGTTTTGGAGGGAAATAGTGATTCAGGAATTTTTTTGACAGCTGTTTTCATGTTTTTATGCTGTTCTTAGGCTGGTTATTTAACCACCTCTTAGCTTGATCTTTTACAGCAAACGGAAACAGTAATAATCTGTAGACATCCTGATCTACTTCCTTATCATGTACTGTATCAGCAATTTGCAGAAATTGTGCCAGAAACTCTGTAGGTTCTTCATGTGGAAGACCAGAATACTGGCAGTTTTGCTGTACCATGATAATGAGCTGAGGATTCAGCTCAAAGCTACTAACTCCAATGGAGGGTATACAGATACTACTCCCATATGAAGCAGTAGTGGGGTTAGCATATGACCCCAGAGTCCTCTTGGACTGTTCATTCCTACTTGCTTCCATGATGGATTACAAGAGATAATTTATATGTTGATTTTATTTATTTTATAAAAGTGGAATAAATAAAAACAAAATATATAAAAAAAATTTAAAAATATTTTGTGAAAATTTTTTTTTTTCGAAAAATTTTGAAATTGAAATCTGAAATTTATATAAAAATTTCGAAAATGTAGTTTTAAAATTAGTTAGAAAAGATATATTCTTTTTTGAATTTTATGATGAAAGAGAAAAACACACAAAAGACACAAGACTTAAAATTTTTAGATCTAATGCTCCTTATTTTCGAAAATTTTTGGAGGAAAAACACCAAGGAACACCAAACTTAAAAATTTTAAGATCAAGACACAAGAAAAACTCAAGAACACTTTGAAGATTCACAAGAACACCAAGAACAAAAGAAAGAACACCAAACTTAAAATTTTTAGAAAATCAAAATAAATTTTCGAATTTTATGAAAAGATTAACAAGAAAACACCAAACTTAAAGTTTGGCACAAGATTAAATCAAAGAAAAATTATTTTTTTGTAAAAGGTTCCAAAGGGGATAACCAATTATGAAGAACAACTACTAAAGCTCCAGCAAAATGGGCAGCAACTTCAGAGTTAATTTTTTTAAAAATGGATATAAGTAAAAATTTTTGAAAGTTACTGTTTGAAAAAGCACAAGAGAAACAAGAAAAGACACAAAACAAGAAAAACTAAAGATCAATCAAGAAAAATGGACAAGAACAACTTGAAGATCAAGGAAGAACCAAGAACACTAACACGAAAATTTTAAAGAAAATATAACATATGCAATTAACACCAAACTTAAAATAAGACACTAAACTCACGAAAAATTAACAACTAATTAAGAAAAATAATATTTTTGAAAAGAAATTTTTGAAAAGAAACTATCCTATCAAAATTTAATGACTCTGTAACAACAAAAATAAATTATTCCTGATCTAAGAAATAAAATATGCCTTCAATTGTTCAAACTCAATAATCCCCGGCAACGGCGCCAAAAACTTGGTGCACGAATTTGTGATTCGCACAACTAACCAGCAAGTGCACTGGGTCGTCCAAGTAATACCTTACGTGAGTAAGGGTCGATCCCACGGAGATTATTGGTTTGAAGCAATCAATGTTTATTTTATTTGTCTTAGTCAGGATACCAATAGGATTCTTTAGCCTCGTATTTTAATAAAGAAAAGGGCATAAAATAAATAGTTATTACTTTAATAATGGAGAATAAAGCGTTACTTGTAGTGCAGTAATGAGAAATATGTTGGAGTTTTGGAGATGCTTTGTCCTCTGAACTTCAACTCTTCCTTGAAATCCTTTTCCACACGCAAAATCCCTTCTATGGCAAGCTCTATGTAGGGTGTCACCGTTGTCAATGGCTACTTCCCATCCTCTCAGTGAAAACGTTCCTATGCTCTGTCACAGCACGGCTAATCATCTGTCGGTTCTCAATCAGGTTGGAATAGAATCCCTTGATTCTTTTGCGCTTGTTATCACGCCCAGCCTTCAGGAGTTTGAAGCTCGTCACAGTCATTCAATCCCAGAATCCTACTCGGAATACCACAGACAAGGTTTAGACCTTCCGGATTCTCATGAATGCCGCCATCAATCCGGCTTATACCACGAAGATTCTGATTAAGGAATCTAAGAGATACTCATTCAATCTGATGTAGAACGGAGGTGGTTGTCAGGCACACGTTCATGGATTGACGTGTTTTTGGCGTTTAACTCCAGACAGCAGCATGTACTTGGCGTTCAACGCCATGTTACGTCATCTATCTTTGCGCAAAGTATGGACTATTATATATTGCTGGAAAGCACTGAATGTCTACTTTCCAACGCCATTAAGAGCGCCCCAATTGGACTCCTTTAGCTCCAAAAAATCCATTCCGAGTGCAGGGAGGTCAGGATCCAACAGCATTAGCAGTTCTTTTTCAGCCTAACTCAGATTTTTGCTCAGCTCCCTCAATTTCAGCCAGAAATTACCTGAAATCACAGAAAAACACACAAACTCATAGTAAAGTCCAGAAATATGATTTTTGCCTAAAAACTAATAATATTCTACTAAAAACTAATTAAAACATACTAAAATCTACATGAAATTACCCCCAAAAAGCGTATAAAATATCCGCTCATCACAACACCAAACTTAAACTGTTGCTTGTCCTCAAGCAACTAGATAAATAAAATAGGATTGAAAGAAATTAAGAAGTAATAATATTTTAGAGTTTTTAAGTGGAGCTCAGATTCTTATTAGATGAGCGGGGCTTGTGGCTTTTTGTTTCCGAACAGTTTTGGCATCTCCCTTTATCCTTTGAAATTCAGAATGATTGGCATCCATAGGAACTCAGAATTCAGATAGTATTATTGATTCTCCTAGTGTAGTATGTTGATTCTTGAACACAGTTACTTTATGAGTCTTGGCCGTGGCCCTAAGCACTTTGTTTTCCAGTATTACCACCGGATACATAAATGCCACAGACACATGACTGGGTGAACCTTTTCAGATTGTGACTCAGCTTTGCTAAAGTCCCCAATTAGAGGTGTCCAGAGCTCTTAAGCACACTCTTTTTGCTTTGGATCACGACTTTAACCACTCAGTCTCAAGCTTTTCACTTGGACCTGCATGCCACAAGCACATGGTTAGGGACAGCTTGATTTAGCCGCTTAGGCCTGGAATTACTTCCTTGGGCCCTCCTATCCACTGATGCTCAAAGCCTTGGATCCTTTTCACCCTTGCCTTTTGGTTTTAAGGGCTGTTGGCTTTTATTCCTTTTCTTGATCCAATGATTTCTTGTAACAAGAAATTTTTTTCACTGCTTTTTCTTGCTTCAAGAATCAATTTCATGATTTTTCAGATCATCAATAATATTTTTCGTGTTCCTCATTCTTTCAGGAGCCAATATTCATAAAATTCAAGATAAAAATTATGCACTGTTCAAGCATTCATTCAAAGAACAAAAAGTGTTGCCACCACATATAGTTAATTATAATTTTTATTATTAAGAACTCGAAAATAAATTACTTCTTTATTTTAATTATCTACTATTTTATTCATGCCTGATGATGATGAGAAAAATAAATTATAACTTAATTGGAAATAAAACCAGAATAGATATACTAATTACTACTACTACTACTACTATATATATATCCCCTAAGGTAAATTTCTATAATAACACTATCACAGAGTTAAAGCTAACATTAGAACTTGGTGCACGAATTTGTGATTCGCACAACTAACCAGCAAGTGCACTGGGTCGTCCAAGTAATACCTTACGTGAGTAAGGGTCGATCCCACGGAGATTATTGGTTTGAAGCAATCAATGTTTATTTTATTTATCTTAGTCAGGATACCAATAGGATTCTTTAGCCTCGTATTTTAATAAAGAAAAGGGCATAAAATAAATAGTTATTACTTTAATAATGGAGAATAAAGCGTTACTTGTAGTGCAGTAATGAGAAATATGTTGGAGTTTTGGAGATGCTTTGTCCTCTGAACTTCAACTCTTCCTTGAAATCCTTTTCCACACGCAAAATCCCTTCTATGGCAAGCTCTATGTAGGGTGTCACCGTTGTCAATGGCTACTTCCCATCCTCTCAGTGAAAACGTTCCTATGCTCTGTCACAGCACGGCTAATCATCTGTCGGTTCTCAATCAGGTTGGAATAGAATCCATTGATTCTTTTGCGTCTGTCACTAATGCCCAGCCTTCAGGAGTTTGAAGCTCGTCACAGTCATTCAATCCCAGAATCCTACTCGGAATACCACAGACAAGGTTTAGACCTTCCGGATTCTCATGAATGCCGCCATCAATCCGGCTTATACCACGAAGATTCTGATTAAGGAATCTAAGAGATACTCATTCAATCTGATGTAGAACGGAGGTGGTTGTCAGGCACACGTTCATGGATTGAGGAAGGTGATGAGTGTCACGGATCATCACCTTCTCCATAATTAAGCGCGAATGAACATCTTAGATAAGAACAAGCGTGTTTGAATGGAAAACAAAGGAATTGTATTAAATCATCGAGACGCTGCAGAGCTCCTCACCCCCAACAATGGAGTTTAGAGACTCATGCCGTCACAAAGTATGTAATTCAGATCTGAAAATGTCATGAGGTGCAAGATAAGTCTCTAAAAGTTGTTTAAATAGTAAACTAGTAACCTAGGTTTACAGAATATGAGTAAACTAAGATAATTGGTGCAGAAATCCACTTCTGGGGCCCACTTAGTGTGTGCTGGGGCTGAGACTAAAGCTATCCACGAGTAGAGGCCTTTCTTGGAGTTAAACTCCAAGTTATGACGTGTTTTGGGCGTTCAACTCCGGATCATGACGTTTTTCTGGCGTTTAACTCCAGACAGCAGCATGTACTTGGCGTTCAACGCCAAGTTACGTCGTCTATCTTCGCGCAAAGTATGGACTATTATATATTTCTGGAAAGCCCTGGATGTCTACTTTCCAACGCCGTTGAGAGCGCGCCAATTGGACTCCTGTAGCTCTAAAAAATCCATTCCGAGTGCAGGGAGGTCAGGATCCAACAGCATCAGCAGTCCTTTTTCAGCCTAAGTCAGATTTTTGCTCAACTCCCTCAATTTCAGCCAGAAAATACCTGAAATCACAGAAATACACACATTCATAGTAAAGTCCAGAAATATGATTTTTGCCTAAAAACTAATAATATTCTACTAAAAACTAATTAAAACATACTAAAATCTACATGAAATTACCCCCAAAAAGCGTATAAAATATCCGCTCATCAGAACTCAACAACCTGTGTTTTGGGAAGTAGATGTTCCTCTGATCTGTGGGATGCTTGGTCCTTCAAGGATTAATTTCTGGCGCTTCAGCTCCCTTAAATCACGCCCTTGCTCTTCTTGTTCCTTAAGCAGTTTGCAAAGCATGCTGCTTTGATTGTTCTGTTCTTCCTTTATTTGGTTCATAGCTTCTTGCAATTTGGAAATAGATGCTTCAATATGTTCCCAATATTCGAATTAAGGAAGTTCTGGGAGAACTTCCTGTGCTCTCCTCTTGATTGGATCATCCTGCAGCTGTTGTCTGTCCATTGATATTCTAGTGATTGGCCTTTCAACTGAGATATACTCTGTTATTCCCATCTTCACTCCGACATCTCTGCAGAGCATAGAAATTAAGCTTGGATAGGCCAATATGGCTTCCTTGGAATTCCTGTTTGCTATTTTGTATAGTTCACACGAGATCAGTTGATGGAATTCTACTTCTTTTCCCAACATGATGCAGTGAATCATCACTGCTCTTTTAATGGTAACTTCAGAACGATTGCTGGTGGGCAATATGGAACACCCAATGAAATCCAGCCAGCCTCTGGCTACTGGTTTGAGATCTTCTCTTTTGAGTTGATTTGGGATGCCAGTCGTGCTGGTGGTCCACCTGACTTTGGGGATGCATATATCCTCTAGAATCTTGTCCGGACCTTTATTTACCCTCATCATTCTCCTATTAAAGGAGTTTGGGTCATCTTTCAGTTGAGGAAGCTTAAAGATCTCCCTGATTTTGTCAGGATGGGTATGAACAATCTTTCCTCTGACTAAGGTCCGATGGTCATAGAGGGCAGCTCCAATTATTCTTTGCCTGTTTGTCTGCCATAGATTAGCATAGAACTCCTGAACCATGTTCCTTCCCACTTTCATTTCAGGATTAGCTAGGATTTCCCAGTTCCTGTTTTGAATTTGTTCTTGGATCTCCGGATATTCATCTTTCTTCAGATCAAACTTGACTTTGGGGATCACTGATTTGTGGCTCATTATTTTGTAGTAATGGTCTGAATGTTCTTTAGTTAAGAACTTCCCTTGATTCCAAAGTGGCTTTGGAATATTCTCTTTCTTGCCTCTTGGGTTGGGTTGTTTTCCTTTAGGGGCTGGTGCACGAAATTGCAATCACACTTTTGCAATCCCGCACAACTAACCAGCAAGTGCATTGGGTCGTCCAAGTAATACCTTACGTGAGTAAGGGTCGATCCCACGGAGATTGTCGGCTTGAAGCAAGCTATGGTTATCTTGTAAATCTTAGTCAGGATATCAAAAATTATCAGGATTGATTGTGAAAAGTAAAAGAACATGAAATAAGTACTTGTTTTGCAGTAATGGAGAATAGGTTGAGGTTTTGGAGATGCTCCATCTTCTGAATCTCTGCTTTCCTACTGTCTTCTTCTTCAAGCACGCAAGGCTCCTTCCATGGCAAGCTGTATGCAAGGGTTTCACCGTTGTCAGTGGCTACCTCCCATCCTCTCAGTGGAAATGTTCAACGCACCCTGTCACGGCACGGCTATCCATCTGTCGGTTCTCAATCAGGCCAGAATAAAATCCAGTGATTCTTTTGCGTCTGTCACTAACGCCCCGCCTTCAGGAGTTTGAAGCTTGTCACAGTCATTCAATCATTGAATCCTACTCAGAATACCACAGACAAGGTTTAGACCTTCCGGATTCTCTTGAATGCCGCCATCAGTTCTAGCTTATACCACGAAGATTCCGGTTAAAGAATCCAAGAGATATCTACTTAATCTAAGGTAGAACGGAGGTGGTTGTCAGGCACACGTTCATAATTGAGAATGATGATGAGTGTCACGGATCATCACATTCATCCGGTTTAAGAACAAGTAATATCTTGGAATGGAAGCAAGCGTAATTGAATGAAAAACAGTAGTAATTGCATTAATCCATCAAGACACAGCAGAGCTCCTCACCCCCAACCATAGGGTTTAGAGACTCATGCCGTGGAAGGTACACAAAGAAACGTGTAAAGTGTCATGAGGTACAGATACAATGTCAAAAGATCCTATTAATAGTAAGCTAGTAACCTAGGGTATACAGAAATGAGTAAATGACGTAAAAATCCACTTCTGGGTCCACTTAGTGTGTGCTTGGGCTGAGCAATGAAGCATTTTCGTGTAGAGACCTTTTCTGGAGTTAAACGCTAGCTTTTATGCCAGTTTGGGCGTTTAACTCCAAGTTTTATGCTAGTTCCAGCGTTAAACGCTGGAAATTCTGAGGCTGATTTGCCACGCCGGTTTGGGCCATCAAATCTTGGGCAAAGTATGGACTATCATATATTGCTGGAAAGCCCAGGATGTCTACTTTCCAACGCCGTTAAGAGCGCGCCAATTTGGCTTCTGTAGCTCCAGAAAATCTACTTCGAGTGCAGGGAGGTCAGAATCCAACAACATCTGCAGTCCTTTTCAGTCTCTGAATCAGATTTTTGCTCAGGACCCTCAATTTCAGCCCGAAAATACCTGAAATCACAGAAAAACACACAAACTCATAGTAAAGTCCAGAAAAGTGAATTTTAGCTAAAAACTAATAAAAATATACTAAAAACTAACTAGATCATACTAAAAACATACTAAAAACAATGCCAAAAAGCGTATAAATTATCCGCTCATCACAACACCAAACTTAAATTGTTGCTTGTCCCCAAGCAATTGAAGATCAAAATAGGATAAAAAGAAGAGAATATACTATAGATTCCAAAATATCAAGGAAACTTAGCTCCAATTAGATGAGCGGGACTAGTAGCTTTTTGCCTCCGAACAGTTTTGGCATCTCACTCTATCCTTTGAAGTTCAGAATGATTGGCATCTATAAGAACTCAGAACTCAGATAATGTTATTGATTCTCCTAGTTTAAGTATAATGATTCTTGAACATAGCTAGTGTATGAGTCTTGGCTGTGGCCCAAAGCACTCTGTCTTCCAGTATTACCACCGGATACATACATGCCACAGACACATAATTGGGTGAACCTTTTCAGATTGTGACTCAGCTTTGCTAGAGTCCCCAATTAGAGGTGTCCAGGGTTCTTAAGCACACTCTTTTTGCCTTGGATCACAACTTTATTTCTTTCTTTTTCTTTTTCTTTCTCTCTTCTTTTTTTTTCGAATTTTTTTTTGTATTCACTGCTTTTTCTTGCTTCAAGAATCAATCTAAGGATTTTTTAGATCCTCAATAACAGTTCTCTTTTTCCTCATTCTTTCAAGAGCCAACAATTTTTAACATTCTCAAAACAACAAATTCAAAAGACATATGCACTGTTCAAGCATTCATTCGGAAAACAAAAATTATTGTCACCACATCAAACTAATTCAACTAGTTTCAAGGATAAATTTCGAAATCCTGTACTTCTTGTTCTTTTGTGATTAAAACATTTTTCATTTAAGAGAGGTGATGGATTCATAGGACATTCATAGCTTTAAGACATGAATTTTAAATTTTATTAATTATGAATTAAAAACAAGACTCAAAAATAAATATAAGATGAGACTAGAAAATAAAAATAGAAAACAAAAATTTAAATAGGCTCCTAATGATAGAGGTTTTCACAGAGTTAGGACTCAACAACCTTGATTTTGAGAAGTGGATGCTCCCTCAACTTGAGATGAGAGCTGTTGGCGTTTCAACTCTTGGAGTTCACGCCCCTGCTTCTCTTGTTCCTTCAGCAATTTGCAGAGCATGCAGTTCTGATTCTGCTGTTCTTCCTTAAGTTGCTCCATAGTTTCTTGCATCTTGGTGATAGATGCTTCTAGGCTGGCCCAGTAGCCAATTTCAGGGAATTCAGGGAGGAACTCATGCGCCCTCCTTTTGATAGAGTTGTCTTGCATTTGTCCTTCCATTGACTTCTTGGTGATTGGATGTTCAATGGGTATGAACTCATCTACTCCCATCTTTACCCCAGCCTCTTTACAGAGCAAGGAGATCAAGCTTGGGTAAGCCAGTTTGGCTTCAGTGGAATTCTTGTTTGCAATTGTGTAGATCTCACAAGCAATCACATGATGAACCTCCACTTCTTTTCCAAGCATAATGCAATGAATCATCACTGCTCTCTTGATAGTGACCTCAGAACGGTTGCTAGTGGGTAGTATGGAACGCCCAATAAAGTCTAGCCAACCTCTTGCAATTGGTTTGAGGTCTCCCCTCTTGAGTTGGTTTGGGACACCCTTAGAATTGGTTATCCACTTAGTTCCAGGGAGGCATATGTCCTCTAGAACTTGATCCAACCCTTTATCTGCTCTCACCATTCTCCTATTAAAGGATTCAGGATCATCTTGCAGTTAAGGTAATTTGAAGATTTCTCTTATTTTGTCCAGATGGAAGTACATAACTTTCCCTCTGACCATGGTTCTGTAGGTATGGTAAGCAGTTCCAGTCATTCTCTGCTTATCTGTTAGCCACAGATTTGAGTAGAATTCCTGAACCATATTCCTTCCAACCTTTATCTCAGGATTGGTTAGAACTTCCCATCCTCTGTTTCGAATTTGCTCTTGGATCCCCGGATACTCATCTTCTTTCAGATCAAATTTAACTTCCGGGATCACCGACCTCAGACCCATTATTTTGTGATAATGGTCTTCATGTTCTTTGGTTAAGAACTTCTCTTGATTCCAAAGATTCTTTGGATTATTCTCTTTCTTTCCTCTTAAATTGGTTTATTTTCCCTTAGGAGCCATGATCTTGATGAATCTTGGCTTAGTGATCACGGAAAAGCACACCAAACTTAGAGGTTTGCTTGTCCTCAAGCAAAAGAAAGGAAAGAAGAGAGAGAGAGGAAGAGCAAATTCGAATGGTGTGGGGGAATGAGGGGGCCAAACGTGTATTTATAAAGTGGGGAGGAGAGATTTCGAAAAAAAAGAAAAATTTGAAAGGAGATTTGAGAAGATATGGAAAGAAATTGAGAGAAGGGTGAGTTTTTGAACAAAATTTGGGAATGATTTGAGAGATTTGAAGAATGATTTTAGATTTTTGAAAATTTGAAAGTGAATGATGAGAGATTGAAATGTGTTTTTGTAGAAAAGTATGGGTAAGAAAAGGAAAGTTTGAAAAAATTTGATTTGAAAACAAAATCTTGCTCCTCCCACCTTTCTAGCGTTAAACGCCCAGAATGGCACCCATTCTGGCGTTTAACGCCCATTGATTGCCCATTGTGGGCGTTTAACGCCCAGCCAGGTGCCCTGGCTGGCGTTAAACGCCAGAATTCCTTTATCACTGGGCGTTTTGCTAAACGCCCAGGATGCTGCACACCTGGCGTTAAACGCCCAGAATGGTGCCCATTCTGGCGTTTAACGCCCAAAATGGCACCATTCCTGGCGTTAAACGCCCAGAATGGTACCCATTCTGGCGTTTAACGCCCAAAATGCCCCTTACTGGCGTTTTTTCGCCAGTAAGCTCTTTTTCTCAGCTTTTTGAGCTGAATCCTTCTGTAACTCTGTGAATTCCTTCATTTTTGATACTTGCCTCTGTAAGAACAAATTATATAACCTCCTAATGACTGGGTTGCCTCCCAGCAAGCGCTTCTTTACTGTCTTTAGCTGGACCTTTACTGAGAATCACTCAAGTCTCAGTTTTGAGCATTCCTGCTCAAAATTGCCTTCAAGATAATGCTTGATTCTCTGTCCATTAACAATGAACTTTTTGTCAGAATCAATATCCTGAAGCTCAACATATCCATATGGTGACACTCCTGTAATCACATACGGACCCCTCCACCGGGATTTAAGTTTTCCTGGAAACAGTCTGAGCCTAGAGTTGAAGAGCAGAACTTTTTGTCCTGGCTCAAAGACTCTGGTTGACAACTTCTTGTCATGCCATTTCTTTGCCTTTTCCTTATAAATTTTGCATTTTCAAAGGCATTGAGTCTGAACTCCTCTAGCTCATTTAGCTGGAGTAATCTTTTTTCACCAGCTAACTGAGCATCCATGTTTAGGAATCTGGTTGCCCAGTAGGCTTTATGTTCCAGTTCCACGGGCAGATGACAGGCCTTCCCATACACCAGTTGGTATGGAGAGGTTCCTATAGGAGTCTTGAATGCTGTTCTGTATGCCCACAGAGCATCATCCAAGCTCTTTGCCCAATCCTTTTTTCGGGCTATCACAGTCCGTTCCAGGATTCTTTTTAGCTCTCTGTTAGAGACCTCAGCTTGCCCATTTGTCTGTGGATGATACGGAGTTGCCCCTTTGTGGCTAATTCCATATCTAACCATAGCAGAGTATAGCTGTCTATTGCAGAAATGGGTGCCCCCGTCACTGATTAGTACTCTGGGAACACCAAACCTGCTGAAGATGTGTTTCTGGAGGAATTTTAGCACGGTCTTGGTATCATTAGTGGGTGTAGCAATTGCTTCTACCCACTTAGATACATAGTCCACTGCCACCAGAATGTAAGTGTTTGAGTATGATGGTGGGAATGGCCCCATGAAGTCAATGCCCCATACATCAAACAATTCTATCTCTAATATCCCTTGTTGAGGCATGGCATATCCGTGAGGCAAGTTACCAGCTCTTTGGCAACTGTCACAGTTACGCACAAACTCTCGGGAATCCTTATAGAGAGTAGGCCAGTGGAAGCCACATTGGAGGACTTTAGTGGCTGTTCGCTCACTTCCAAAATGTCCTCCATACTGTGATCCATGGCAGTGCCATAGGATCCTTTGTGCTTCTTCTCTGGGTACACATCTGTGGATCATTCCGTCTGCACATCTCTTAAAGAGATATGGTTCATCCCAGAGGTAGTACTTGGCATCTGAAATTAATTTCTTTCTTTGCACTCTACTGTACTCTTGGGGTATGAACCTCATAGCTTTATAGTTTGCAATATCTGCAAACCATGGAGCTTCCTGAATGGCAAAGAGTTGCTCATCTGGGAAGGTCTTAGAGATCTCAGTAGAAGGGAGGGACGCCCCAGCTACTGGTTCTATTCAGGACAGATGATCAGCTACTTGGTTCTCTGTCCCTTTTCTGTCTCTTATTTCTATATCAAACTCCTACAGAAGCAACACCCATCTTATAAGTCTGGGTTTTGAATCCTGCTTTGTGAGTAAGTATTTAAGAGCAGCATGGTCAGTGTACACAACCACTTTGGATCCCACTAGATAGGATCTAAACTTGTCAATGGCATAGACCACTGCAAGTAACTCTTTTTCTGTGGTTGTGTAATTCTTCTGTGCGTCATTTAGAACACGGCTGGCATAATAAATGACGTGCAGAAGCTTGTTATGCCTCTGTCCCAACACTGCACCAATGGCATGGTCACTGGCATCACACATTAGTTCAAATGGCAATGTCCAATCTGGTGCAGAGATGACTGGTGCTGTGACCAGCTTAGCTTTCAGGGTCTCAAATGCCTGCAGACACTGTGTGTCAAACACAAATGGTGTGTCAGCAGCTAGCAGGTTACTCAAAGGTTTTGCAATTTTCGAAAAATCCTTTATGAACCTTCTGTAGAATCCTGCATGCCCCAGAAAGCTTCTGATTGCCTTAACATTGGCAGGTGGTGGTAATTTTTCAATTACCTCTACCTTTGCCTTATCCACCTCTATTCCCTTGCTTGAAATTTTGTGCCCAAGGGCAATTCCTTCAGTCACCATAAAGTGACATTTCTCCCAGTTTAAAACCAGGTTAGTCTCTCGGCACCTTTTCAGGACAAGTGCTAGGTGATTAAGACAGGAGCTGAATGAGTCTCCATATACTGAGAAGTCATCCATGAAGACTTCCAGAAATTTCTCTACCATATCTGAGAAGATAGAGAGCATGCACCTCTGAAAGGTTGCAGGTGCATTGCACAGACCAAAAGGCATCCTCCTGTAGGCAAACACGCCAGAAGGACAAGTAAATGCTGTTTTCTCCTGGTCCTGAGGATCTACTACAATTTGGTTGTAGCCTGAATAGCCATCCAAAAAGCAGTAATAATCATGACCAGCTAGTGTTTCTAGCATTTGGTCTATGAATGGTAAAGGAAAATGATCCTTTCTGGTGGCTGTATTGAGCCTTCTGTAGTCAATACACATACGCCACCCTGTGACTGTTCTTGTAGGAACCAGTTCATTTTTTTCATTATGAACCACTGTCATGCCTCCTTTTTTGGGGACAACTTGGACAGGGCTCACCCAGGGGCTATCAGAAATAGGATAAATAATCCCAGCCTCTAGTAATTTAGTGACCTCTTTCTGCACCACCTCCTTCATGGCTGGATTTAGCCTCCTTTGTGGTTGAACCACTGGTTTGGCATTATCCTCCAACAGGATCTTGTGCATGCATCTAGCTGGGCTAATGCCCTTAAGATCACTTATGGACCACCCAAGAGCTGTCTTGTGTGTCCTTAGCACTGGAATCAGTGCTTCCTCTTCCTATGGATTTAAAGCAGAGCTTATAATCACTGGAAAAGTGTCACCCCCTCCCAGAAATGCATACTTCAGAGATGGTGGTAGTGGTTTGAGTTCAGGTTTGGGAGGCTTATCCTCCTCATGAGGAATTTTCGAAAATTCCTTTGTTTCCACTGATTCTTCTTGATCAGGTTGAGCATCCTTGAAGATGTCCCCAAGCTCTGATTCTAGGCTTTCAGTCATATTGATCTCTTCTACCAGAGAGTCAATAATGTCAGCGCCCATGCAGTCATTTGGTGTGTCTGGATGCTGCATAGCTTTTACAGCATTCAACTTGAACTCATCCTCATTGACTCTCAGGGTTACTTCCCCTTTTTGTACATCAATGAGAGTTCGTCCAGTTGCTAGGAAAGGTCTTCCTAGAATGAGAGTTGCACTCTTGTGCTCCTCCATTTCCAGCACCACAAAGTCAGTTGGAAAGGCAAATGGCCCAACTTTGACAATCATATCCTCTATTATGCCTGATGGATATTTAATGGAGCCATCAGCAAGTTGGAGGCATATCCGGGTTGGTTTGACTTCTCCAGTCAACCCAAGCTTTCTGATAGTGGATGCAGGTATTAGATTGATGCTTGCTCCAAGATCACATAGGGCTGTCTTGGTGCAGGCACCTTCTAATGTGCATGGTATCATAAAGCTTCCTGGATCTTGAAGCTTTTCTGGTAAGCTTTTCAGAATGACTGCACTGCATTCTTCAGTGAGAAATACTTTTTCAGTTTCTCTCCAATCCTTCTTATGACTTAAGATTTCTTTCATGAACTTAGCATAAGAAGGTATTTGCTCAAGTGCCTCTGCAAACGGAATCTTTATTTCAAGAGTCCTTAGGTAGTCTGCAAAGCGGGAAAATTGCTTATCCTGTTCCTCTTGGCGGAGTTTTTGAGGATAAGGCATCTTGGCTTTATAGTCTTCAACCTTAGATGCTGCAGGTTTATTCCTTACAGAAGTGGTTGAAGAAGCCTTGTTAGAGGGATTACTGTCAGCACTCTCAGGTGTCTGATCTTCCCTTGGCGTCTGAACGCCAGGATTGGGTGGAAAATGGGCGTTTAATGCCAACATTTCCCCCTTTTCTGGCGTTTGAACGCCAGAACTGGGCAAGGAATGGGCGTTTAACGCCAACTTTCCTTCCTTCTCTGGCGTTTGAACGCCAAAAGTATTCCTCTCTGGGCTCTTACTGTCCTCAGAGGGATTTTGAACAGTGGGTTGGTTATCCTCTGTCAATTGTTCCTTATTTGGCCTTTTGCTCTTTTGAGCAGTGTTATTCAGTGTCTTCCCACTCCTCAGTTGAACTGCTTGACATTCCTCTGTTATCTGTTTAGATATTTGCTGTTTTGCTTGATTCAACTGCAGTTCTATGTTCTTGTTAGCAACTTTAGTTTTATGGAGCATCTCTTTAAATTCTGCTAATTGTTCTGTCATCAGGAGCAATTGTTGATTAAGCTCAATCATTTGTTCTTGAGGATTAGGATCAGTGACTACTGTCATGACTTCCTCTTTTGGAGAGAACTCATTGCTAGAGTACAAATATTGATTTCTAGCAACAGTGTCTATAAGCTCTTGAGCTTCTTCAATTGTCTTCCTCATGTGGATAGATCCACCAGCTGAGTGGTCTAAAGACATCTGAGCTTTTTCTGTAAGCCCATAGTAGAAGATGTCTAACTGTACCCACTCTGAAAACATTTCAGAGGGGCATTTTCTTAGCATACCTCTATACCTCTCCCAGGCATTATAAAGGGATTCATTATCCTCTTGTTTAAAGCCTTGGATGTCCAGCCTTAGCTGTGTCATCCTCTTTGGAGGGTAAAAGTGATTCAGGAATTTGTCTGATAACTGTTTCCATGTCTTTATGCTTGCTGTAGGTTGGTTATTCAACCACCTTTTAGCTTGATCTTTTACAGCAAATGGAAATAGTAATAGTCTGTAGACATCCTGATCTACCTCTTTATCATGTACTGTGTCAGCAATTTGTAAGAATTGTGCCAGAAACTCAGTAGGCTCTTCCTGTGGAAGACTGGAATACTGGCAATTTTGCTGCACTATGATAATGAGTTGAGGATTTAGCTCAAAGCTGCTTGCTTTGATGGGAGGTGTACAAATGCTACTCCCGTATGCAGCTGTAATGGGGTTAGCATATGACCCCAGAGTCCTTCTAGACTGATTAATCCCACTTAGGTCCATGATGGATAAAGGGAAATGATATGGATTCACAAGCAAAGTATATTATTATTATTATTTTATTTTATTTTTTTTAAATTAACCGAAAAAAATAAAATAAAACAAAAGGAAATTAAAATAAAAATTCGAAAATTAAAAAGAAAATAAGATCAAAGCAAATTGAAAACTGAATCAATTAGTTAATTAAAAAGATTTTGAAATCAGCAATTAAGAAGATATGATTGAAAAATTTTATGAAAAAGATTTGATTTTTGAAAAGAGGAAAGAGGAAAACAACAAAATGACACCAAACTTAAAATTTTTAGAAAATCAAACACTAATTTTCAAAATTTTTTAAGGGAAAAACACAAAGAGGACACCAAACTTAGAATTTTTAAATATCAAAAAGAGACTAAGGACATGCAAAATCGAAAAAACTAAAAGAAAAGCAAAAGCATGCAATTGACACCAAACTTAAAATATGAAACTAGACTCAACTAAAAGACTCTAAACCAACAAAAACAAAACAGTCCTAATCTAAGCAACAAGATAAGCCGTCAGTTGTCCAAACTCGAACAATCCCCGGCAACGGCGCCAAAAACTTGGTGCACGAAATTGCAATCACACTTTTGCAATCCCGCACAACTAACCAGCAAGTGCACTGGGTCGTCCAAGTAATACCTTACGTGAGTAAGGGTCGATCCCACGGAGATTGTCGGCTTGAAGCAAGCTATGGTTATCTTGTAAATCTTAGTCAGGATATCAGAAATTATCAGGATTGATTGTGAAAAGTAAAAGAACATGAAATAAGTACTTGTTTTGCAGTAATGGAGAATAGGTTGAGGTTTTGGAGATGCTCCATCTTCTGAATCTCTGCTTTCCTACTGTCTTCTTCTTCAAGCACGCAAGGCTCCTTCCATGGCAAGCTGTATGCAAGGGTTTCACAGTTGTCAGTGGCTACCTCCCATCCTCTCAGTGGAAATGTTCAACGCACCCTGTCACGGCACGGCTATCTATCTGTCGGTTCTCAATCAGGCCGGAATAGAATCCAGTGATTCTTTTGCGTCTGTCACTAACGCCCCGCCTTCAGGAGTTTGAAGCTCGTCACAGTCATTCAATCATTGAATCCTACTCAGAATACCACAGACAAGGTTTAGACCTTCCGGATTCTCTTGAATGCCGCCATCAGTTCTAGCTTATACCACGAAGATTCCGGTTAAAGAATCCAAGAGATATCTACTTAATCTAAGGTAGAACAGAGGTGGTTGTCAGGCACACATTCATAATTGAGAATGATGATGAGTGTCACGGATCATCACATTCATCCGGTTTAAGAACAAGTAATATCTTGGAATGGAAGCAAGCGTAATTGAATGAAAAACAGTAGTAATTGCATTAATCCATCAAGACACAGCAGAGCTCCTCACCCCCAACCATGGGGTTTAGAGACTCATGCCGTGGAAGGTACACAAAGAAACGTGTAAAGTGTCATGAGGTACAGATACAATGTCAAAAGATCCTATTAATAGTAAGCTAGTAACCTAGGGTATACAGAAATGAGTAAATGACGTAAAAATCCACTTCTGGGTCCACTTAGTGTGTGCTTGGGCTGAGCAATGAAGCATTTTCGTATAGAGACCTTTTCTGGAGTTAAACGCCAGCTTTTATGCCAGTTTGGGCGTTTAACTCCAAGTTTTATGCCAGTTCCAGCGTTAAACGCTGGAAATTCTGAGGCTGATTTGCCACGCCAGTTTGGGCCATCAAATCTTGGGCAAAGTATGGACTATCATATATTGCTGGAAAGCCCAGGATGTCTACTTTCCAACGCCGTTGAGAGCACGCCAATTGGGCTTCTGTAGCTCCATAAAATCCACTTCGAGTGCAGGGAGGTCAGAATCCAACAACATCTGCAGTCCTTTTCAGTCTCTGAATCAGATTTTTGCTCAGGACCCTCAATTTCAGCCAGAAAATACCTGAAATCACAGAAAAACATACAAACTCATAGTAAAGTCCAGAAAAGTGAATTTTAGCTAAAAACTAATAAAAATATACTAAAAATAACTAGATCATACTAAAAACATACTAAAAACAATGCCAAAAAGCGTATAAATTATCCGCTCATCAGGGGCCATGATCAAAGTGAGAATGTTTTTGTGATCACGGATAAGCACACCAAACTTAGAGGTTTGCTTGTCCTCAAGCAAAAGAAAAGAGAGAAGAGGAATAGGAGGAGAGCAAGTGTGGAATGGTGGATGATGAGAGGGGCGCCGAAAGTGGATATAAAGGGAAGGGGGTGGGTATTCGAAAATAAGAAAAAGATATAAGATAAAAGATATGATTTATAAAAGATAAATATGACAAGAAAAGGATATAATTTAAAAAGATATGAATGATATTTAAAAATAAATTTGAAATTTATAATTTGAAAAAGATTTTAAAAGATAATTAAGTTGGGAAAGAGCTTGGAAAAAGAGTTGGATTGGATTGAAAATCAACTGTCTTTATGGATTAAGATGCATGTAAAATCTTTGAAATAGGGATTTCAAAAATTAGAGATTTTAGAAATTAGGATTAAAATTTTTGAAATTGAAGGATGATATTTGGAAACATGTTTATGCAAGAAATCATGAATTGAAACATAGAAATTAGAAATTTTTTGAAGAAAAATGAATTTTACCTCCTCCCTACCATCCTGGCGTTAAACGCCCAAACGCTGCATGTTTTGGGCGTTTAACGCCCACTTGATGCTTCTCCTGGGCGTTCAACGCCCAGCTGTTGCTTCTTTCTGGCGTTGAACGCCAGGAAGTCCTTTGTCACTGGGCGTTTTTCTGAACGCCCAGAAGGAGCTTCTTTCTGGCGTTCAACACCCAGAAGATGCTCCTTTCTGGAGTTCAACGCCCAGATTGCTATCTTTACTGGCGTTGAACGCCCAGTGGATGCTTCTTTTGGGCGTTCAACGCCCAAAACGTTTCTCACTGGCTTTTCCACGCTAGTGAGCTTCCAAATTCCCCTGTAACTCTGTGAACTCAAACAATTGCTATTTTACCTTTTGAAGAGACTTGACACATACCTGTAAAGAAAAGGAAATTTATTTAATTAGTAAATAAACTTTGTAAATGGCTGGGTTGCCTCCCAGCAAGCGCTTCTTTATTGTCTTTAGCTGGACTATTACTGAGCTCTAATCAAGTCTCAGTTTTGAGCATTCTTGCTCAAAATTACTTTCAAGATAATGTTTAATTCTCTGTCCATTAACAATGAACTTTTTGTTAGAGTCATTATCCTGAAGCTCTACGTATCCATATGGTGATACACTTGTAATCACATATGGACCTCTCCACCGGGACTTTAATTTCCCGGGGAATAATTTGAGCCTAGAATTGAATAGCAGAACTTTCTGCCCCGGCTCAAAGACTCTGGATGACAGTTTCTTATCATGCCATCTTTTTGCTTTCTCTTTGTAAATTTTTGCATTTTCGAAAGCATTGAGTCTAAATTCCTCTAGCTCATTTAACTGGAGCAATCGTTTTTCTCCAGCTAACACTGTCTTAGTGTTATTAGTGGGTGTAGCAATAGCTTCCACCCATTTGGATACATAATCCACTGCCACCAGTATATAAGTGTTTGAGTATGATAGTGGGAAAGGTCCCATGAAGTCAATACCCCATACATCAAACAACTCAATCTCCAAGATTCCTTGTTGAGGCATGGCATAACTGTGAGGCAGATTGCCAGATCTTTGGCAACTGTCACAATTAAGTACAAACGCTCGGGAATGTTTATAGAGAGTAGGCCAGTAGAAGCCACATTGGAGGACTCTTGTGGCTGTTCGCTCACTTCCAAAATGTCCTCCATACTGTGATCCATGGCAGTGCCATAGAATCTTCTGCGCTTCTTCCTTAGGCACATGATGAGTGGATAATTTGTACGCTTTTTGGCATTGTTTTTAGTATGTTTTTAGTATATTTTAATTAGTTTTTACTATATTTTTATTAGTTTTTAGTTAAAATTCACTTTTCTGGACTTTACTATGAGTTTGTGTGTTTTTCTGTGATTTCAGGTATTTTTTGACTGAAATTGAGGGTCCTGAGCAAAAATCTGATTCAGAGGCTGAAAAGGACTGCAGATGCTGTTGGATTCTGACCTCCCTCCACTCGAAGTGAATTTTCTGGAGCTACAGAAGCCCAATTGGCGCGCTCTCAACGGCGTTGGAAAGTAGACATCCTGGGCTTTCCAGCAATGTATAATAGTCTATACTTTGCCCGAGATTTGATGGCCCAAACCGGCGTTGCAAATCAGCTTCAGAATTCCCAGCGTTTAACGCTGGAACTGGCATAAAAATTGGAGTTAAACGCCCAAACTGGCATAAAAGCTGGCGTTTAACTCCAGAAAAAGTCTCTACACATGAAAGCTTCAATGCTCAGCCCAAGCACACACTAAGTGGACCCAGAAGTGGATTTTTACGTCATTTACTCATTTCTGTATACCCTAGGTTACTAGTTCACTATTAATAGGATCTTTTGACATTGTATCTGCACCTCATGACACTTTACACGTTTCTTTGTGTACTTCCTACGACATGAGTCTCTAAACCCCATGGTTGGGGGCGAGGAGCTCTGCTGTGTCTTGATGGATTAATGCAATTACTACTGTTTTTCATTCAATCATGCTTGCTTCCATTCTAAGATATTACTTGTTCTTAAACCGGATGAATGTGATGATCCGTGACACTCATCATCATTCTCAACTATGAACGTGTGCCTGACAACCACCTCCGTTCTACCTTAGATTAAGTAGATATCTCTTGGATTCTTTAATCAGAATCTTCATGGTATAAGCTAGAACTGATGGCGGCATTCAAGAGAATCCGGAAGGTCTAAACCTTGTCTGTGGTATTCTGAGTAGGATTCAATGATTGAATGACTGTGACGAGCTTCAAACTCCTGAAGGCTGGGCGTTAGTGACAGACGCAAAAGAATCACTGAATTCTATTCCAGCCTGATTGAGAACCGACAGATGAATAGCCGTGCCGTGACAGGGTGCGTTGAACATTTTCACTGAGAGGATGGGAGGTAGCCATTGACAACGGTGAAACCCTATATACAGCTTGCCATGGAAGGAGCCTTGCGTGCTTGAAGAAGAAGACAGTAGGAAAGCAGAGATTCAGAAGATAGAGCATCTCCAAAACCTCAACCTATTCTCTATTACTGCAAAACAAGTACTTATTTCATGTTCTTTTGCTTTTCACAATCAATCCTGATAATTTCTGATATCCTGACTAAGAGTTACAAGATAACCATAGCTTGCTTCAAGCCGACAATCTCCGTGGGATCGACCCTTACTCACGTAAGGTATTACTTGGACGACCCAGTGCACTTGCTGGTTAGTTGTGCGGGATTGCAAAGTGTGATTGCAATTTTGTGCACCAAGTTTTTGGCGCCGTTGCTGGGGATTGTTCGAGTTTGGACAACTGACGGCTTATCTTGTTGCTTAGATTAGGACTGTTTTATTTTTGTTGGTTTAGAGTCTTTTAGTTGAGTCTAGTTTCATATTTTAAGTTTGGTGTCAATTGCATGCTTTTATTTTTCTTTTAATTTTCGAATTTGCATGTCCTTAGTCCCTTTTTGATCCTTAAAAATTCTAAGTTTGGTGTCCTGTTCGTGTTTTTCCCTTAAAAATTTTCGAAAATTAGTGTTTGATTTTCTAAAAATTTTAAGTTTGGTGTCATCTTGTTGTTTTTCTCTTTCCTCTTTTCAATATATATATATATATATATATATATATATATATATATATATATATATATATATATATATATATATATATATATACTTTGCTTGTGAATTCATATCATATTCCCTTTTTCCATCATGGACCTAAGTGGAATTGAGCAGTCCAGAAGGACTCTGGGGTCATATGCTAACCCCATTACAGCTGCATATGGGAGTAGCATCTGTACACCTCCCATCAAGGCAAGCAGCTTTGAGCTAAATCCTCAACTCATTATCATAGTGCAGCAAAATTGTCAGTATTCCGGTCTTCCACAGGAAGAGCCTACTGAGTTTCTGGCACAGTTCTTACAAATTGCTGACACAGTACGTGATAAAGAGGTGGATCAGGATGTCTACAGACTATTACTGTTTCCATTTGCTGTAAAAGATCAAGCTAAGAGGTGGTTGAATAACCAACCTACAGCAAGCATAAAGACATGGAAACAGTTATCAGACAAATTCCTGAATCACTTTTACCCTCCAAAGAGGATGACACAGCTAAGGCTAGACATCCAAGGCTTTAAACAAGAGGATAATGAATCCCTTTATAATGCCTGGGAGAGGTATAGAGGTATGCTAAGAAAATGCCCCTTTGAAATGTTTTCAGAGTGGGTGCAGTTAGACATCTTCTACTATGGGCTTACAGAAAAAGCTCAGATGTCTTTAGACCACTCAGCTGGTGGATCTATACACATGAGGAAGACAATTGAAGAGGCTCAAAAGCGTATAGACACTGTTGCTAGAAATCAACATTTATACTCTAGCAATGAGTTCTCTACAAAAGAGGAAGTCATGGCAGTAGCCACTGATCCTAATCCTCAAGAACAGATGATTGAGCTTAATCAACAATTGCACCTGATGACAAAACAATTAGCAGAATTTAAAGAGATGCTCCAAGAAACTAAAATTGCTAACAAGAACATAGAACTGCAATTGAATCAGGCAAAACAGCAGATATCTAAACAGATAACAGAGGAATGCCAAGCAGTTCAACTGAGGAGTGGAAAGACATTGAATAACACTGCTCAAAGTAGCAAAAAGCCAAACAAGGAACAATTGACAGAGGATAACCAAACCACTGTTCAAAATCCCTCTGAGGACAGTAAGAGCCCAGAGAGGAGCACTTTTGGCGTTCAAACGCCAGAAAAGGGAGGAGAGCTGGCGTTAAACGCCCAATCTTCACCCAATCCTGGCGTTCAGACGCTAAGGGAGGATCAGACACCTGAGAGTGCTGACAGTAGTCCCTCTAAAAAGGCTTCTTCAACCACTTCTGTAAGGAATAAACCTGCAGCAACTAAGGTTGAAGAATATAAAGCCAAGATGCCTTATCCTCAGAAACTCCGCCAAGCAGAACAGGATAAGCAATTTGCCCGCTTTGCAGACTATCTAAGGACTCTTGAAATAAAGATTCCGTTTGCAGAGGCACTTGAGCAAATACCTTCTTATGCTAAGTTCATGAAAGAGATCTTAAGTCATAAGAAAGATTGGAGAGAAATTGAAAAAGTATTTCTCACTGAAGAATGCAGTGCTGTCATTCTAAAAAGCTTACCAGAAAAGCTTCAAGATCCAGGAAGCTTTATGATACCATGCACATTAGAAGGAGCTTGCACCCAGACAGCCCTGTGTGATCTTGGAGCAAGTATTAATCTAATACCTACATCCACTATCAGAAAGCTTGGGTTGACTGAAGAAGTCAAATCAACCCGGATATGCCTCCAACTTGCTGATGGCTCCATTAAATATCCATCAGGCATAATAGAGGACATGATTGTCAAGGTTGGGCCATTCACCTTTCCAACTGACTTTGTGGTGCTGGAAATGGAGGAGCACAAGAGTGCAACTCTCATTCTAGGAAGACCTTTCCTAGCAACTGGACGAACCCTCATTGATGTACAAAAAGGGGAAGTAACCTTGAGAGTCAAAGAGGATGAGTTCAAGTTGAATGCTGTAAAAGCTATGCAGCATCCAGATACACCAAATGACTGCATGGGCACTGACATTATTGACTCTCTGGTGGAAGAGATCAATATGACTGAAAGTCTAGAATCAGAGCTTGAGGACATCTTCAAGGATGCTCAGCCTGATCAAGAAGAACCAGAGGAAACAAAGGAATTTTCGAAAATTCCTCAGGAGGAGGATAAGCCTCCCAAACCTGAACTCAAACCACTACCACCATCCCTGAAGTATGTATTTCTGGGAGAGGGTGACACTTTTCCAGTGATTATAAGCTCTGCTTTAAATCCACAGGAAGAGGAAGCACTGATTCAAGTGCTAAGGACACACAAGACAGCTCTTGGGTGGTCCATAAGTGATCTTAAGGGCATCAGCCCAGCTAGATGCATGCACAAGATTCTGTTGGAGGATAATGCCAAACCAGTGGTCCAACCATAGAGGAGGCTAAATCCAGCCATGAAGGAGGTGGTGCAGAAAGAGGTCACTAAATTACTAGAGGCTGGGATTATTTATCCTATTTCTGATAGCCCCTGGGTGAGCCCTGTCCAAGTTGTCCCCAAAAAGGGAGGCATGACAGTGGTTCATAATGAAAAAAATGAACTGGTTCCTACAAGAACAGTCATAGGGTGGCGTATGTGTATTGACTACAGAAGGCTCAATACAGCCACCAGAAAGGATCATTTTCCTTTACCATTCATAGACCAAATGCTAGAAAGACTAGCTGGTCATGATTATTACTGCTTTTTGGATGGCTATTCAGGTTACAACCAAATTGCAGTAGATCCTCAGGACCAAGAGAAAACAGCATTTACTTGCCCTTCTGGCGTGTTTGCCTACAGGAGGATGCCTTTTGGTCTGTGTAATGCTCCTGCAACCTTTCAGAGATGCATGTTATCCATCTTCTCTAATATGGTGGAGAAATTCCTGGAAGTCTTCATGGATGACTTCTCAGTATATGGAGACTCATTCAGCTCCTGTCTTAATCACCTAGCACTTGTCCTGAAAAGGTGCCAAGAGACTAACCTGGTTTTAAACTGGGAGAAATGTCACTTTATGGTGACTGAAGGAATTGTCCTTGGACACAAAATTTCAAGCAAGGGAATAGAGGTGGATAAGGCAAAGGTAGAGGTAATTGAAAAATTACCACCACCTGCCAATGTTAAGGCAATCAGAAGCTTTCTGGGGCATGCAGGATTCTACAGAAGGTTTATAAAGGATTTTTCGAAAATTGCAAAACCTCTGAGTAATCTGCTAGCTGCTGACACACCATTTGTGTTTGACACACAGTGCATGCAGGCATTTGAGACCCTGAAAGCCAAGCTGGTCACAGCACCAGTCATCTCTGCACCAGACTGGACATTGCCATTTGAACTAATGTGTGATGCCAGTGACCATGCCATTGGTGCAGTGTTGGGACAGAGGCATAACAAGCTTCTGCACGTCATTTATTATGCCAGCCGTGTTCTAAATGATGCACAGAAGAATTACACAACCATAGAAAAAGAATTACTTGCAGTGGTCTATGCCATTGACAAGTTTAGATCCTATTTAGTGGGATCAAAGGTGATTGTGTACACTGACCATGCTGCTCTTAAGTACTTACTCACAAAGCAGGATTCAAAACCCAGGCTTATAAGATGGGTGTTGCTTCTGCAAGAGTTTGATATAGAAATAATAGACAGAAAAGGGACAGAGAACCAAGTAGCTGATCATCTGTCCCGAATAGAACCAGTAGCTGGGGCGTCCCTCTCTTCTACTGAGATCTCTGAGACTTTCCCAAATGAGCAACTCTTTGCCATTCAGGAAGCTCCATGGTTTGCAGATATTGCAAATTATAAAGCTGTGAGGTTCATACCCCAGGAGTACAGCAGAGTGCAAAGAAAGAAATTAATTTCAGATGCCAAGTACTACCTATGGGATGAGCCATATCTCTTTAAGAGATGTGCAGACGGAATGATCCGCAGATGTGTACCCAAAGAAGAAGCACAAAGGATCCTATGGCACTGCCATGGATCACAGTATGGAGGACATTTTGGAAGTGAGCGAACAGCCACTAAAGTCCTCCAATGTGGCTTCTACTGGCCTACTCTCTATAAAGATGCCCGAGAGTTTGTGCGTAACTGTGACAGTTGCCAAAGAGCTGGTAACTTGCCTCACGGATATGCCATGCCTCAACAAGGGATATTAGAGATTGAATTGTTTGATGTATGGGGAATTGACTTCATGGGTCCATTCCCACCATCATACTCAAACACTTACATTCTGGTGGCAGTGGACTATGTATCTAAGTGGGTAGAAGAAATTGCTACACCCACTAATGATACCAAGACCGTGCTGAAATTCCTCCAGAAACACATCTTCAGCAGATTTGGTGTTCCCAGAGTACTAATCAGTGACGGGGGCACTCATTTCTGCAATAAACAGCTATACTCTGCTATGGTCAGATATGGAATTAGCCACAAAGTGGCAACTCCGTATCATCCACAGACAAATGGGCAAGCTGAAGTCTCTAACAGAGAGCTAAAAAGAATCCTAGAACGGATTGTGATAGCCCGAAGAAAGGATTGGGCAAAGAGTTTGGATGATGCTCTGTGGGCATACAGAACAGCATTCAAGACTCCTATAGGAACCTCTCCATACCAACTGGTGTATGGAAGGCCTGTCATCTGCCCGTGGAACTGGAACATAAAGCCTACTGGGCAACCAGGTTCCTAAACATGGACGCTCAGTTAGCTGGTGATGAGCGGATAATTTATACACTTTTTGGCATTGTTTTTAGTATGTTTTTAGTATCTTTTAGTTAGTTTTTATTATATTTTTATTAGTTTTTAGTTAAAATTCACTTTTCTGGACTTTACTATGAGTTTGTGTGTTTTTCTGTGATTTCAGGTATTTTCTGGCTGAAATTGAGGGACCTGAGCAAAAAATCTGATTCTGAGACCAAAAAGGACTGCAGATGCTGTTGGATTCTGACCTCCCTGCACTCGAAGTGGATTTTCTGGAGCTACAGAAGCCCAATTGGCGCGCTCTCAACGGCTTTGGAAAGTAGACATCCTGGGCTTTCCAGCAATATATGATAGTCCATACTTTGCCCAAGATTTGATGGCCCAAACCGGCGTTCAAAGTCACCTCAGGAAATCCCAGCGTTAAACGCTGGAACTGGCACCCAATGGAGTTAAACGCCCAAACTGGCACTAAAGCTGGCGTTTAACTCCAAGAGGAGTCTCTGCACGAAATTTGCTTCATTGCTCACCCCAAGCACACACCAAGTGGGCCCGGAAGTGGATTTTTATGTCATTTACTCATTTCTGTACACCTTAGGTTACTAGTTTTCTATAAGTAGGACCTTTGACTATTGTATTAGAAGTCTTTGGATCTATATATCTTTTGATCACTTTAGATCTTAGATCATTGGGAGGCTGGCCATTCGGCCATGCCTAGACCTTATGCTTATGTATTTTCAACGGTGGAGCTTCTACACACCATAGATTAAGGTGTGGAGCTCTGCTGTACCTCGAGTATTAATGCAATTACTATTGTTCTTCCATTCAATTCCGCTTGTTCTTGTTCCAAGATATCGCTTGTTCTTCAACTTGATGAAGGTGATGATTGACGCCCATCACCATTCTCACTCATGAACAAAGTGACTGACAACCACTCTTGTTCTACTAGCATTCGAGGCTCTAGTGAATATCTCTTGGATTCTTTAATCGGAATCTTCGTGGTATAGGCAGGACCTGATGGCGGCATTCAAGAGAATCCGGAAGGTCTAAACCTTGTCTGTGGTATTCTGAGTAGGATTCAATGACTGAATGACTGTGACGTGCTTCAAACCTGTAACTTACTGGGCGTTAGTGACAGACGCAAAAGAATCACTGGATTCTATTCCAGTAGGGGAGGGAACCACACCGGTGATTGGCAGCACTGTGACAGAGTGTGTGCATTAGCTTTCACTGCGAGGATGGGAGGTAGCTGCTGACAACAGTGAGACCCTACACGAGTTTGCCATGGAAAGGAGTAAGAAGGATTGGATGAAGACTGTAGGAAAGCAGAGAGACGGAAGGGAAGGCATCTTCATACGCTTATCTGAAGTTCCTACCAATGAATTACATAAGTATCACTATCTTTATCTTTTATGTTATTTTCGTTCATCACCATATACATTTGAGTTTGCCTGACTAAGATTTACAAGATGACCATAGCTTGCTTCAATACTAACAATCTCCGTGGGATCGACCCTTACTCGCGTAAGGTTTATTACTTGGACGACCCAGTGCACTTGCTGGTTAGTTGTGCGAAGTTGTGTAATGCCATGGTATTGAGCCACCAAGTTCTTGGAGCCATTACCAGGGATTATGAGAGTTGTGAAAAAGTATTGTTCACAATTTCGCGCACCAGCTGGTGAAAAAAGATTGCTCCAGCTAAATGAGCTAGAGGAGTTCAGACTCAATGCCTTTGAAAATGCAAAAATTTATAAGGAAAAGGCAAAGAAGTGGCATGACAAGAAATTGTCATCCAGAGTCTTTGAGCCAGGACAAAAAGTTCTGCTCTTTAACTCTAGGCTCAAATTGTTCCCAGGAAAGCTTAAATTCCGGTGGCGGGGTCCGTATGTGATTACAGGAGTATCACCATATGGATATGTTGAGCTCCAGGATACTGAGTCTGACAAAAAGTTCATTGTTAATGGACAGAGGATCAAGCATTATCTTGAAAGCAATTTTGAGCAGAAATGCTCAAAACTGAGGCTGAAATGATCCTCAGTAAAGGTCCAGCTAAAGACAATAAAGAAGTGCTTGCTGGGAGGCAACCCAGTCATTAGAAGGCTATATGTTTTACTTCTACAGAGGCAATTATCAAAATTGAAGGAATTCACAGAGTTACAGAAGGATTCAGTGCAAAAAGCAGAGAAAAAGAGCTTACTGGCGAAAAAACGCCAGTAAGGGGTACTTTGGGCGTTAAACGCCAGAATGGGCACCATTCTAGGCGTTTAACACCAGTAAGGGTGCCATTTTGGGCGTTAAACGCCAGAATGGGCACCATTCTGGGCGTTTAACGCCAGCCAGGGCACCTGGCTAGGCGTTAAACACCCACATTGGCTAGCAAATGGGCGTTAAACGCCAGAATGGATGCCATTCTGGGCGTTTAACGCCAGAAAGGTGGGGGACCAAGATTTTGCTTTCCGATCAAATTTTTTTTCAAACTTTCTTTTTTTGACCCATACTTTTCTACATAAACACATTTCAACCTTTCATCATTCACCTTCAAATCTTCAAAAATCAAAATCATTCTTCAAATCTCTCACAAATCAATCCCAAATCTTGTTCAAAAACTCACCCTTCTCTCAAATTCTCTCCATATCTTCTCAAATCTCCTTCCAATTTTTTCGAAATCTCCTCTCTCCCCCTTATAAAAACACGTTCGGCCTCCTCATTCCCCCACACCATTCGAATTTGCTCTTCTCCTCTCTCTCTTCTTTCCTTTCTTTTGCTTGAGGACAAGCAAACCTCTAAGTTTGGTGTGCTTTTCCGTGATCACTAAGCCAAGATTCATTAAGATCATGGCTCCTAAAGGAAAACAAACCAATTTAAGAGGAAAGAAAGAGAATAATCCAAAGAATCTTTGGAATCAAGAGAAGTTCTTAACCAAAGAACATGAAGACCATTATCACAAAATAATGGGTCTGAGGTCAGTGATTCCGGAAGTTAAATTTGATCTGAAGGAAGATGAATATCCGGGGATCCAAGAGCAAATTCGAAACAGAGGATGGGAAGTTCTAACCAACCCTGAGATAAAGGTTGGAAGAAATATGGTTCAGGAATTCTACTCAAATCTGTGGCTGACAGATAAGCAGAGAATGACTGGAACTGCTTTCCATACTTACAGAACCATGGTCAGAGGGAAAGTTATCTACTTCCATCTGGACAAAATAAGAGAAATCTTCAAATTGCCTCAACTGCAAGATGATCCTGAATCCTTTAATAGGAGAATGGTGAGAGCAGATAAAGGGTTGGATCAAGTTCTAGAGGACATATGCCTCCCTGGAACCAAGTGGATAACCAATTCAAAGGGTGTCCCAAACCAACTCAAGAGGGGAGACCTCAAACCAATTGCAAGAGGTTGGCTAGACATTATTGGGCGTTCCATATTGCCCACTAGCAACCGTTCTGAGGTCACTATCAAGAGAGCAGTGATGATTCATTGCATTATGCTTGGAAAAGAAGTGGAGGTTCATCATCTGATTGCTTGTGAGATCTACACAATTGCAAATAAGAATTCCACTGAAGCCAAACTGGCTTACCCAAGCTTGATCTCCTTGCTCTGTAAAGAGGCTGGGGTAAAGATGGGAGTAGATGAATTCATACCCATTGAACATCCAATCACCAAGAAGTCAATGGAAGGACAAATGCAAGACAACTCTATCAAAAGGAGGGCGCAGGAGTTCCTCCCTGAATTTCCTGAAATTGGCTACTGGGCCAGCCTAGAAGCATCTATCACCAAGTTGCAAGAAACTATGGAGCAACTTAAGGAAGAACAGCAGAATCAGAACTGCATGCTCTGCAAATTGCTGAAGGAACAAGAGAAGCAGGGGCGTGAACTTCAAGAACTGAAACGCCAAAAATTCTCCCCTCAATTTGAGGGAGCATCCACTTCTCAAAATCAAGGTTGTTGAGTCCTAACTCTATGAAAACCTCTATCATTAGGAGCCTATTTAAATTTTTGTTTTCTATTTTTTAGTCTCATCTTATATCTACTTTTGAGTCTTGTTCTTAATTCATAATTAATAAAATTTAAAATTCATGTCTTAAAGCTATGAATGTCCTATGAATCCATCACCTCTCTTAAATGAAAAATGCTTTAATCACAAAAGAACAAGAAGTACAAGATATCGAATTTATCTTTGAAACTAGTTGAATTAGTTTGATGTGGTGACAATACTTTTTGTTTTCCGAATGAATGCTTGAACAGTGCATATGTCTTTAGAATTTGTTGTTTTGAGAATGTTAAAATTGTTGGCTCTTGAAAGAATGAGGAAAAAGAGAACTGTTATTGAGGATCTGAAAAATCATCAAATTGATTCTTGAAGCAAGAAAAAGCAGTGATTCAAAAAAAAAAAACGAGAAAAAAAGAGAGAAGAAATAGAAAGAAAAAGAAAGAAAGAAATAAAGTTGTGATCCAAGGCAAAAAGAGTGTGCTTAAGATCCCTGGACACCTCTAATTGGGGACTCTAGCAAAGCTGGGTCATAATCTGAAAAGGTTCACCCAAGTAAGTGTCTGTGGCATGTATGTATCCGGTGGTAATACTGGAAGACAGAGTGCTTTGGGCCACAGCCAAGACTCATACACTAGCTATGTTCAAGAATCATTATACTTAACTAGGAGAATCAATAACACTATCTGAGTTCTGAGTTCCTATAGATGCCAATCATTCTGAACTTCAAAGGATAAAGTGAGATGCCAAAACTATTCGGAAGCAAAAAGCTACTAGTCCCGCTCATCTAATTGGAGCTGAGTTTCCTTGATATTTTGGAGTCTATAGTATATTCTCTTCTTTTTATCCTACTTTGATTTTCAGTTGCTTGGGGACAAGCAACAATTTAAGTTTGGTGTTGTGATGAGCGGATAATTTGTACGCTTTTTGGCATTGTTTTTAGTATGTTTTTAGTATATTTTAATTAGTTTTTATTATATTTTTATTAGTTTTTAGTTAAAATTCACTTTTCTGGACTTTACTATGAGTTTGTGTGTTTTTCTGTGATTTCAGGTATTTTCTGACTGAAATTGAGGGTCCTGAGCAAAAATCTGATTCAGAGGCTGAAAAGGACTGCAGATGCTGTTGGATTCTGACCTCCCTGCACTCGAAGTGGATTTTCTGGAGCTACAGAAGCCTAATTGGCGCGCTCTCAAAAGCGTTGGAAAGTAGACATCCTGGGCTTTCCAGCAATGTATAATAGTCCATACTTTGCCCGAGATTTGATGGCCCAAACCGGCGTTGCAAATCAGCTTCAGAATTCCCAGCGTTTAACGCTGGAACTGGCATAAAAATTGGAGTTAAACGCCCAAACTGGCATAAAAGCTGGCGTTTAACTCCAGAAAAAGTCTCTACACATGAAAGCTTCAATGCTCAGCCCAAGCATACACTAAGTGGACCCAGAAGTGGATTTTTACGTCATTTACTCATTTCTGTATACCCTAGGTTACTAGTTCACTATTAATAGGATCTTTTGACATTGTATCTGCACCTCATGACAGTTTACACGTTTCTTTGTGTACTTCCTATGGCATGAGTCTCTAAACCCCATGGTTGGGGGTGAGGAGCTCTGCTGTGTCTTGATGGATTAATGCAATTACTACTATTTTTCATTCAATCATGCTTGCTTCCATTCTAAGATATTACTTGTTCTTAAACCGGATGAATGTGATGATCCGTGACACTCATCATCATTCTCAACTATGAACGTGTGCCTGACAACCACCTCCGTTCTACCTTAGATTAAGTAGATATCTCTTGGATTCTTTAATCAGAATCTTCGTGGTATAAGCTAGAACTGATGGCGGCATTCAAGAGAATCCGGAAGGTCTAAACCTTGTCTGTGGTATTCTGAGTAGGATTCAATGATTGAATGACTGTGACGAGCTTCAAACTCCTGAAGGCTGGGCGTTAGTGACAGACGCAAAAGAATCACTGGATTCTATTCCAGCCTGATTGAGAACCGACAGATGAATAGCCGTGCCGTGACAGGGTGCGTTGAACATTTTCACTGAGAGGATGGGAGGTAGCCATTGACAACAGTGAAACCCTACATACAGCTTGCCATGGAAGGAGCCTTGCGTGCTTGAAGAAGAAGACAGTAGGAAAGCAGAGATTCAGAAGATAGAGCATCTCCAAAATCTCAACCTATTCTCTATTACTGCAAAACAAGTACTTTTTTCATGTTCTTTTGCTTTTCACAATCAATCCTGATAATTTCTGATATCCTGACTAAGAGTTACAAGATAACCATAGCTTGCTTCAAGCCGACAATCTCCGTGGAATCGACCCTTACTCACGTAAGGTATTACTTGGACGACCCAGTGCACTTGCTGGTTAGTTGTGCGGGATTGCAAAGTGTGATTGCAATTTCGTGCACCAGCACACATCTACGGATTACTCCGTCTGCACATCTCTTGAAGAGATATGGTTCATCCCAAAGATAGTACTTTGCATCTGTGATCAATTTCTTTGATTGCAGCCTACTGTACTCTTTGGGTATGAATCTCACTGCCTTATAGTTTGTAATATCTGCAAAGCATGGCACTTCCTGGATGGCAAAGAGTTGCTCATCTGGAAAGGTTTCAGAGATCTCAGTGAGAGGGAGGGACGCCCCTTCTACTGGTTCTATTCGGGACAAGTGATCTGCTACTTGGTTTTCTGTCCCTTTTCTGTCTCTTATTTCTATATCAAACTCTTGCAGAAGCAAAACCCATCTTATAAGTCTGGGTTTTGAATCCTGCTTTGTGAGTAGATATTTAAGAGCAGCATGATCAGTGTACACAATCACTTTTGATCCTACTAAATAGGATCTGAATTTGTCAATGGCATAAACCACTGCAAGTAGCTCTTTTTCTGTGGTTGTGTAATTCTTCTGTGTGTCATTTAGAACACGGCTGGCATAGTAAATGACGTGCAGAAGCTTGTCATGCCTTTGTCCCAACACTGCACCAATGGCATGGTCTCTGGCATCACACATCAAATCAAATGGTAATGTCCAGTCTGGTGCAGAGATGATTGGTGCTGTGACCAATTTAGCTTTCAGAGTCTCAAATGCCTGCAGACACTCTTTATCAAAGATAAATGGCGTGTCAGCAGCTAGCAGGTTGCTCAGAGGTTTGGCGATTTTTGAAAAATCCTTTATAAACCTCCTATAGAATCCTGCATGCCCCAGAAAGCTTCTGATTGCCTTAACATTGGCAGGTGGTGGTAATTTTTCAATTACCTCTACCTTAGCTTGATCCACCTCTATTCCCTTGTTCGAGATTTTGTGCCCAAGGACAATTCCTTCAGTCACCATAAAGTGACATTTTTCCCAGTTTAAAACCTGGTTAGTCTCTTGGCATCTCTTTAGAACAAGTGCTAGATGGTCAAGACAGGAGCTGAATAAATCTCCAAATACTGAAAAGTCATCCATGAAGACTTCCAGAAAATTTTCCACCATATCAGAGAAAATTGAGAGCATGCACCTCTAAAAAGTTGCAGGTGCATTGCACAGGCCAAATGGCATCCTTCTGTACGCAAATACTTCAGATGGACATGTGAATGCCGTTTTCTCTTGATCTTTTGGATCTACTGCAATTTGATTATAACCTGAATATCCATCCAGGAAGCAGTAGTATTCATGACCTGCCAGTCGTTCTAGCATCTGGTCTATGAATGGTAAAGGAAAATGATCCTTTCTGGTGGCTGTATTGAGCCTTCTATAATCAATACACATACGCCACCCAGTAACTGTTCTTGTAGGAACCAGTTCATTTTTTTCATTATGAACCACTGTCATGCCACCTTTCTTAGGGACGACTTGGACAGGGCTTACCCAGGGGCTATCAGAAATAGGATAAATAATCCCAGCCTCTAGTAACTTAGTGACCTCTTTCTGCACCACCTCCTTCATGGCTGGGTTCAGTCGCCTTTGTGGTTGAACCACTGGCTTGGCGTCACCCTCCAGTAAGATCTTGTGCATGCATCTGGCTAGGCTAATGCCCTTGAGATCACTGATGGACCACCCAAGAGCTGTCTTGTGTGTCCTTAGCACTTGAATTAGTGCTTCCTCTTCCTGTGGCTCTAAGGTAGAGCTTATGATTACAGGAATAGTATCACCTTCTCCCAGGAATGCATATTTTAGGGATGGTGGTAATGGTTTGAGCTCGGGTTTAGGAGGCTTCTCCTCTTCCTGAGGGATTTTCAGAGGTTCTACTATTCCCTTTGATTCCTCCAGATCAGGCTGAACATCTTTAAAGAATGTCCTCTAGCTCTGATTCGAGACTCTCAGCCATATTGACCTCTCTTACCAGAGAGTCAATAATATCAACACTCATGCAGTCATTTGGGGTGTCTGGATGTTGCATGGCTTTGACAACATTCAACTTGAACTCCTCCTCATTGACTCTCAAGGTTACTTCCCCTTTTTGGACGTCAATGAGGGTTCGGCCAGTTGCTAAGAAAGGTCTTCCTAGAATGAGAGTTGCACTCTTGTGCTCCTCCATTTCCAGCACCACAAAGTCAGTAGGAAAGGCAAATGGCCCAACCTTGACAATCATGTCTTCAATCACGCCTGATGGGTATTTAATGGAGCCATCAGCAAGTTGAAGACATATCCTGGTTGGTTTGATTTCTTCAGTCAAACCAAGCTTTCTGATAGTAGATGCAGGTATTAGGTTGATACTTGCCCCAAGATCACATAAAGCTTGCTTGGTGCAATTACCCTCTAATGCGCATGGTATCATAAAGCTCCCGGGATCCTTAAGCTTCTCAGGTAAGCTTTTCAGAATGACTGCACTGCATTCTTCAGTGAGGTAGACTTTTTCAGTTTCCCTCCAATCCTTTTTATGACTTAAGATCTCTTTCGTGAACTTAGCATAAGAGGGTATTTGCTCAAGTGCTTCTGCAAACGGAATCTTTATTTCAAGAGTCCTGAGATAGTCTGCAAAGCGAGCAAATTGCTTATCCTGTTCCGCTTGGCAGAGTTTTTAAGGATAAGGCATTTTGGCTTGATATTCCTCAACCTTAGTTGCTGCAGGTTTATTGCCTACAGAAGTGGGTTGGGAAGCTTTTTTAGAAAGGTTGTTATCAGCACTTGTATGTGACTGATCCCCCACTGGCGTTTGAATGCCAGGGGTGGAAGCTGGAGTGGCGTTAGACGCCACCTCCTTATTTGTTACTGGCGTCTGAATGCCAGAACTATGCTTCCCTTGGGCGTTCAACGCCGGATTCATACTTGTTTCTGGCGTTGAACGCCAGAAATGAGCATGGTCTGGGCGTTCAGCGCCAGCATTATTCCTCTCTGGGCTCTGATTGTCCTCAGAGGGATTTTGGGTAGCCATTTGTTCATTTCTTGGCTTCCTGCTGCTTTGAAGTGAGGTATTCAATGTTTTCCCACTTCTTAATTGAACTGCTTGGCATTCTTCTGTTATTTGTTTTGACAGTTGCTTTTCTGTTTGCTTTAACTGTACTTCCATGTTCGTGTTAGCCATTCTTGTTTCCTGTAGTATTTCCTTGAATTCGGCTAGCTGCTGAGTTAGAAAGTCTAATTGATGATTGAATTCATTAGCCTGATCCACAGGACTGAGTTCAGCAGTTACTATTTTAGCTTCTTCTTTCATGGAAGATTCACTGCTTAGGTACATATGCTGATTTCTGGCAACTGTATCAATAAGCTCTTGAGCTTCTTCAATTGTTTTTCTCATATGTATAGATCTACCAGCTGAGTGGTCTAGAGAAATCTGAGCTTTTTCTGTAAGCCCATAGTAGAAGATGTCTAGTTGCACCCACTCTGAAAATATTTCAGAGGGGCATTTTCTTAGCATCTCTCTGTATCTCTCCCAGGCATCATAAAGGGATTCATTATCTCCTTGTTTGAAGCCTTGGATGCTTAGCCTTAGCTGTGTCATCCGTTTTGGAGGGAAATAGTGATTCAAGAATTTTTCTGTCAGCTGTTTCCATGTTTTTATGCTGTTCTTAGGCTGGTTATTTAACCACCTCTTAGCTTGATCTTTTACAGCAAATGGAAACAGTAATAATCTGTAGACATCCTGATCTACTTCCTTATCATGTACTGTGTCAGCAATTTGTAAAAATTGTGCCAGAAACTCTGTAGGCTCTTCTTGTGGAAGACCGGAATACTTGCAGTTTTGTTGCACCATGATAATGAGCTGAGGATTCAACTCAAAGCTACTAATTCCAATGGAGGGTATACAGATACTACTCCCATATGAAGCAGTAGTGGGGTTAGCATATGACCCCAGAGTCCTCCTGGACTGTTCATTTCCACTTAGTTCCATGATGGAATAAAGGAGATGATATGTATGTTGATATTATTTATTTTATGAAAATTTAATTTATAAAAGAAAATAAAAATGAAATAAATAAAAGAAATTAAAAATATTTTGAAATTGAAATCTGAATTTTTATATAAAATTTTCGAAAATGTAGTTTAAAATTAGTTAGAAAAGATATTTTTTTGAATTTTGAATTTTATGATGAAAGAGAAAAACACACAAAAGACACAAGACTTAAAATTTTTAGATCTAATGCTTCTTATTTTCGAAAATTTTTTGGAGGGAAAATACCAAGGAACACCAAACTTAAGAATTTTAAGATCAAAACACAAGAAAGACTCAAGAACACCTTGAAGATTCACAAGAACACCAAGAACAAAAGAAAGAACACCAAACTTAAAATTTTTAGAAAACCAAGACAAATTTTCGAAAATTAAAGAAAACTTAACAAGAAAACACCAAACTTAGAGTTTGGCACAAGATTCAATCAAGAAAAATTATTTTTGAAAAAGATTTTAAAGAAGATACCCAATTATCAAGAACAACTACTAATGCTTCAGCCAATTGGGCAGTAACTTCAGTGTTGATTTTAAAGATGTATTATATTTTTGGATAAAAGTGTAATTTTTGAAAGTTAATGTTTTGAAAAAGCACAAGAAAAACAAGAAAAGACACAAAACAAGAAAAACTCAAGATCAAACAAGCAAAATAAACAAGAACAACTTGAAGATCAATGAAGAACAAAGAACACAAGTTCAAAAATTTAAAGAAAAATATAAAATATGCAATTAACACCAAACTTAGAACAAGACACTAAACTCACGAAAATTAACAATTAATTAAGAAAAATAATATTTTTGAAAAGAATTTTTTTTTGAAAAGAAACTATCCTATCAGGATTTAATGACTCTATAACAATAAAAATAAATTATTCCTAATCTAAGAAATAAAATAAACCTTTAGTTGTTCAAACTCAAACAATCCCCGGCAACAGCGCCAAAAACTTGGTGCACGAAATTGCAATCACACTTTTTGCAATCCGCACAACTAACCAGCAAGTGCACTGGGTCATCCAACTAATATCTTACGTGAGTAAGGGTCGAATCCCACGGAGATTGTTGGATTCAAGCAAGCTGTGTTTATTTTATTAATCTTAGTCAGGATACCAATAGGATTCTTTAGCCTCGTATAAAGTAAAAAGGGCATAAAATAAATAGTTGTTACTTTAATAATGGAGAATATGTTGGAGTTTTGGAGATGCTTGTCCTCTGAATTTCAACTTTTCCTTGAAATCCTCTTCCCACACGCAAGGTTCCTTCCATGGTAAGCTCTATGTAGGGTGTCACCGTTGTCAATGGCTACTTCCCATCCTCTCAATGAAAATGGTCCAAATGCTCTGTCACAGCACGGCTAATCATCTGTCGGTTCTCAATCAGGTTGGAATAGAATCCATTGATTCTTTTGTGTCTGTCACTAACGCCCAGCCTTCAGGAGTTTGAAGCTCGTCACAGTCATTCAATCCCAGAATCCTACTCGGAATACCACAGTCAAGGTTTAGACTTTCCGGATTCTCATGAATGCCGCCATCAATCCGGCTTATACCACGAAGATTCTGATTAAGGAATCTAAGAGATACTCATTCAATCTGATGTAGAACGGAGGTAGTTGTCAGGCACACGTTCATGGATTGAGGAAGGTGATGAGTGTCACGGATCATCACCTTCTCCATAATTAAGCGCGAATGAATATCTTAGATAAGAACAAGCTTGTTTAAATGGAAAACAAAAGTAATTGCATTAATTCATCGAGACGCTGCAGAGCTCCTCACCCCCAACAATGGACTTTAGAGACTCATGCTGCCAAAGAGTGTATAATTCAGATCTGAAAATGTCATGAGGTACAAGATAAGTCTCTAAAAGTTGTTTAAATAGTAAACTAGTAACCTAGGTTTACAGAATATGAGTGAACTAAGATAATTGGTGCAGAAATCCACTTCTGGGGCCCACTTGGTGTGTGCTGGGGCTGAGACTAAAGCTATCCACGAGCTGAGGCTTTTCTTGGAGTTGAACTCCAAGTTATAACGTATTTTGGGCGTTCAACTCCGGATCATGACGTGTCTCTGGCGTTTAACTCCAGACAGCAGCATGTACTTGGCGTTCAACGCCAAGTTACGTCGTCTATCTTCGCGCAAAGTATGGAGTATTATATATTGCTGGAAAGCCCTGGATGTCTAGTTTCCAACGCCGTTGAGAGCGCACCAATCGGACTTCTGTAGCTCCAAAAAATCTATTCCGAGTGCAGGGAGGTCAGGATCCAACAGAATTAGCATTCCTTTTTCAGCCTAACTCAGATTTTTGCTCAGCTCCCTCAATTTCAGCTAGAAATTACCTGAAATCACAAAAAAAAATACACAAACTCATAGTAAAGTCCAGAAATATGATTTTTACCTAAAAACTAATAATATTCTACTCAAAACTAATTAAAACATACTAAAATCTACATGAAATTACCCCCAAAAAGCGTATAAAGTATCCGCTCATCAGCCGCTGGTGTACGAATTTGTAATCCGCACAACTAACCAGCAAGTGCACTGGGTCATCCAAGTAATACCTTACGTGAGTAAGGGTCGAATCCCACGGAGATTGTTGGATTGAAGCAAGCTATGTTTATTTTATTTGTCTTAGTCAGGATACCAATAGGATTCTTTAGCCTCGTATTTTAATAAAGAAAAGGGCAGAAAATAAATAGTTATTACTTTAATAATGGAGAATAAAAGCGCTACTTGTTGTGCAGTAATGAGAAATATGTTGGAGTTTTGGAGATGCTTTGTCCTCTGAACTTCAACTCTTCCTTGAAATTCTTCTCCACACGCAAAGTCCCTTCCATGGCAAGCTCTATGTAGGGTGTCACCGTTGTCAATGGCTACTTCCCATCCTCTCAGTGAAAACGTTCCTATGCTCTGTCACAGCACGGCTAATCATCTGTCGGTTCTCAATCAGGTTGGAATAGAATCCATTGATTCTTTTGCGTCTGTCACTAGCGCCCAGCCTTCAGGAGTTTGAAGCTCGTCACAGTCATTCAATCCCAGAATCCTACTCGGAATACCACAAACAAGGTTAGACTTTCCGGATCCTCATGAATGCCGCCATCTATCTAGCTTATACCACGAAGATTCTGAGTAATGAATCTAAGAGATGCTCATTCAATCTGATGTAGAACGGGGGTGGTTGTCAGGCACACGTTCATGGATTGAGGAAGGTGATGATTGTCACGGATGATTACCTTCTCCATAATTAAGCGCGAATGAACATCTTAGATAAGAACAAGCGTGTTTGAAAGGAAAACAAAGGAATTGTATTAATTCATCGAGACGCTGCAGAGCTCCTCACCCCCAACAATGCAGTTTAGAGACTCATGCCATCAAAAAGTATGTAATTCAGATCTGAAAATGTCATGAGGTCCAAGATAAGTCTCTAAAAGTTGTTTAAATAGTAAACTAGTAACCTAGGTTTACAGAATATGAGTAAACTAAGATAATTGGTGCAGAAATCCACTTCTGGGGCCCACTTGGTGTGTGCTGGGGCTGAGACTAAAGCTATCCACGAGCTGAGGCTTTTCTTGGAGTTGAACTCCAAGTTATAACGTATTTTGGGCGTTCAACTCTGGATCATGACGTGTTTCTGGCGTTTAACTCCAGACAGCAGCATGTAGTTGGCGTTCAACGCCAAGTTACGTCGTCTATCTTCGCGCAAAGTATGGAGTATTATATATTGCTGGAAAGCCCTGGATGTCTACTTTCTAACGCCGTTGTGAGCGCGCCAATTGGACTTCTGTAGCTCCAAAAAATCTATTCCGAGTGCAGGGAGGTCAGGATCCAACAGCATTAGCAGTCCTTTTTCAGCCTAACTCAGATTTTTGCTCAGCTCCCTCAATTTCAGCTAGAAATTACCTGAAATCACAAAAAAAAATACACAAACTCATAGTAAAGTCCAGAAATATGATTTTTACCTAAAAACTAATAATATTCTACTCAAAACTAATTAAAACATACTAAAATCTACATGAAATTACCCCCAAAAAGTGTATAAAGTATCCGCTCATCAGCCGCTGGTGTACGAATTTGTAATCCGCACAACTAACCAGCAAGTGCACTGGGTCATCCAAGTAATACCTTACGTGAGTAAGGGTCGAATCCCACGGAGATTGTTGGATTGAAGCAAGCTATGTTTATTTTATTTGTCTTAGTCAGGATACCAATAGGATTCTTTAGCCTCGTATTTTAATAAAGAAAAGGGCAGAAAATAAATAGTTATTACTTTAATAATGGAGAATAAAAGCGCTACTTGTTGTGCAGTAATGAGAAATATGTTGGAGTTTTGGAGATGCTTTGTCCTCTGAACTTCAACTCTTCCTTGAAATTCTTCTCCACACGCAAAGTCCCTTCCATGGCAAGCTCTATGTAGGGTGTCACCGTTGTCAATGGCTACTTCCCATCCTCTCAGTGAAAACGTTCCTATGCTCTGTCACAGCACGGCTAATCATCTGTCGGTTCTCAATCAGGTTGGAATAGAATCCATTGATTCTTTTGCGTCTGTCACTAACGCCCAGCCTTCAGGAGTTTGAAGCTCGTCACAGTCATTCAATCCCAGAATCCTACTCGGAATACCACAAACAAGGTTAGACTTTCCGGATCCTCATGAATGCCGCCATCTATCTAGCTTATACCACGAAGATTCTGAGTAATGAATCTAAGAGATGCTCATTCAATCTGATGTAGAACGGGGGTGGTTGTCAGGCACACGTTCATGGATTGAGGAAGGTGATGATTGTCACGGATCATTACCTTCTCCATAATTAAGCGCGAATGAACATCTTAGATAAGAACAAGCGTGTTTGAAAGGAAAACAAAGGAATTGTATTAATTCATCGAGACGCTGCAGAGCTCCTCACCCCCAACAATGCAGTTTAGAGACTCATGCCATCAAAAAGTATGTAATTCAGATCTGAAAATGTCATGAGGTCCAAGATAAGTCTCTAAAAGTTGTTTAAATAGTAAACTAGTAACCTAGGTTTACAGAATATGAGTAAACTAAGATAATTGGTGCAGAAATCCACTTCTGGGGCCCACTTGGTGTGTGCTGGGGCTGAGACTAAAGCTATCCACGAGATGAGGCTTTTCTTGGAGTTGAACTCCAAGTTATAACGTATTTTGGGCGTTCAACTCTGGATCATGACGTGTTTCTGGCGTTTAACTCCAGACAGCAGCATGTACTTGGCGTTCAACGCCAAGTTACGTCGTCTATCTTCGCGCAAAGTATGGAGTATTATATATTGCTGGAAAGCCCTAGATGTCTAGTTTCCAACGCCGTTGAGTGCGCGCCAATTGGAGTTCTGTAGCTCCAAAAAATCTATTCCGAGTGCAGGGAGGTCAGGATCCAACAGCATTAGCAGTCCTTTTTCAGCCTAACTCAGATTTTTGCTCAGCTCCCTCAATTTCAGCTAGAAATTACCTGAAATCACAAAAAAAAATACACAAACTCATAGTAAAGTCCAGAAATATGATTTTTACCTAAAAACTAATAATATTCTACTCAAAACTAATTAAAACATACTAAAATCTACATGAAATTACCCCCAAAAAGCGTATAAAATATCCGCTCATCAGCCGCTGGTGTACGAATTTGTAATCCGCACAACTAACCAGCAAGTGCACTGGGTCATCCAAGTAATACCTTACGTGAGTAAGGGTCGAATCCCATGGAGATTGTTGGATTGAAGCAAGCTATGTTTATTTTATTTGTCTTAGTCAGGATACCAATAGAATTCTTTAGCCTCGTATTTTAATAAAGAAAAGGGCAGAAAATAAATAGTTATTACTTTAATAATGGAGAATAAAAGCGCTACTTGTTGTGCAGTAATGAGAAATATGTTGGAGTTTTGGAGATGCTTTGTCCTCTGAACTTCAACTCTTCCTTGAAATCCTTCTCCACACGCAAAGTCCCTTCCATGGCAAGCTCTATGTAGGGTGTCACCGTTGTCAATGGCTACTTCCCATCCTCTCAGTGAAAACGTTCCTATGCTCTGTCACAGCACGGCTAATCATCTGTCGGTTCTCAATCAGGTTGGAATAGAATCCATTGATTCTTTTGCGTCTGTCACTAACGCCCAGCCTTCAGGAGTTTGAAGCTCGTCACAGTCATTCAATCCCAGAATCCTACTCGGAATACCACAAACAAGGTTAGACTTTCCGGATCCTCATGAATGCCGCCATCTATCTAGCTTATACCACGAAGATTCTGAGTAATGAATCTAAGAGATGCTCATTCAATCTGTTGTAGAACGGGGGTGGTTGTCAGGCACACGTTCATGGATTGAGGAAGGTGATGATTGTCACGGATCATTACCTTCTCCATAATTAAGCGCGAATGAACATCTTAGATAAGAACAAGCGTGTTTGAAAGGAAAACAAAGGAATTGTATTAATTCATCGAGACGCTGTAGAGCTCCTCACCCCCAACAATGGAGTTTAGAGACTCATGCCATCAAAAAGTATGTAATTCAGATCTGAAAATGTCATGAGGTCCAAGATAAGTCTCTAAAAGTTGTTTAAATAGTAAACTAGTAACCTAGGTTTACAGAATATGAGTAAACTAAGATAATTGGTGCAGAAATCCACTTCTGGGGCCCACTTGGTGTGTGCTGGGGCTGAGACTAAAGCTATCCACGAGCTGAGGCTTTTCTTGGAGTTGAACTCCAAGTTATAACGTATTTTGGGCGTTCAACTCTGGATCATGACGTGTTTCTGGCGTTTAACTCCAGACAGCAGCATGTACTTGGCGTTCAACGCCAAGTTACGTCGTCTATCTTCACGCAAAGTATGGAGTATTATATATTGCTGGAAAGCCCTGGATGTCTAGTTTCCAACGCCGTTGAGAGCCCGCCAATTGGACTTCTGTAGCTCCAAAAAATCTATTCCGAGTGCAGGGAGGTCAGGATCCAACAGCATTAGCAGTCCTTTTTCAGCCTAACTCAGATTTTTGCTCAGCTCCCTCAATTTCAGCTAGAAATTACCTGAAATCACAAAAAAAAAATACACAAACTCATAGTAAAGTCCAGAAATATGATTTTTACCTAAAAACTAATAATATTCTACTCAAAACTAATTAAAACATACTAAAATCTACATGAAATTACCCCCAAAAAGCGTATAAAGTATCCGCTCATCAGCCGCTGGTGTACGAATTTGTAATCCGCACAACTAACCAGCAAGTGCACTGGGTCATCCAAGTAATACCTTACGTGAGTAAGGGTCGAATCCCACGGAGATTGTTGGATTGAAGCAAGCTATGTTTATTTTATTTGTCTTAGTCAGGATACCAATAGGATTCTTTAGCCTCGTATTTTAATAAAGAAAAGGGCAGAAAATAAATAGTTATTACTTTAATAATGGAGAATAAAAGCGCTACTTGTTGTGCAGTAATGAGAAATATGTTGGAGTTTTGGAGATGCTTTGTCCTCTGAACTTCAACTCTTCCTTGAAATTCTTCTCCACACGCAAAGTCCCTTCCATGGCAAGCTCTATGTAGGGTGTCACCGTTGTCAATGGCTACTTCCCATCCTCTCAGTGAAAACGTTCCTATGCTCTGTCACAGCACGGCTAATCATCTGTCGGTTCTCAATCAGGTTGGAATAGAATCCATTGATTCTTTTGCGTCTGTCACTAACGCCCAGCCTTCAGGAGTTTGAAGCTCGTCACAGTCATTCAATCCCAGAATCCTACTCGGAATACCACAAACAAGGTTAGACTTTCCGGATCCTCATGAATGCCGCCATCTATCTAGCTTATACCACGAAGATTCTGAGTAATGAATCTAAGAGATGCTCATTCAATCTGATGTAGAACGGGGGTGGTTGTCAGGCACACGTTCATGGATTGAGGAAGGTGATGATTGTCACGGATCATTACCTTCTCCATAATTAAGCGCGAATGAACATCTTAGATAAGAACAAGCGTGTTTGAAAGGAAAACAAAGGAATTGTATTAATTCATCGAGACGCTGCAGAGCTCCTCACCCCCAACAATGGAGTTTAGAGACTCATGCCATCAAAAAGTATGTAATTCAGATCTGAAAATGTCATGAGGTCCAAGATAAGTCTCTAAAAGTTGTTTAAATAGTAAACTAGTAACCTAGGTTTACAGAATATGAGTAAACTAAGATAATTGGTGCAGAAATCCACTTCTGGGGCCCACTTGGTGTGTGCTGGGGCTGAGACTAAAGCTATCCACGAGCTGAGGCTTTTCTTGGAGTTGAACTCCAAGTTATAACGTATTTTGGGCGTTCAACTCTGGATCATGACGTGTTTCTGGCGTTTAACTCCAGACAGCAGCATGTACTTGGCGTTCAACGCCAAGTTACGTCGTCTATCTTCGCGCAAAGTATGGAGTATTATATATTGCTGGAAAGCCCTGGATGTCTAGTTTCCAACGCCGTTGAGAGCCCGCCAATTGGACTTCTGTAGCTCCAAAAAATCTATTCCGAGTGCAGGGAGGTCAGGATCCAACAGCATTAGCAGTCCTTTTTCAGCCTAACTCAGATTTTTGCTCAGCTCCCTCAATTTCAGCTAGAAATTACCTGAAATCACAAAAAAAAAAAAAATACACAAACTCATAGTAAAGTCCAGAAATATGATTTTTACCTAAAAACTAATAATATTCTACTCAAAACTAATTAAAACATACTAAAATCTACATGAAATTACCCCCAAAAAGCGTATAAAGTATCCGCTCATCAGCCGCTGGTGTACGAATTTGTAATCCGCACAACTAACCAGCAAGTGCACTGGGTCATCCATGTAATACCTTACGTGAGTAAGGGCCGAATCCCACGGAGATTGTTGGATTGAAGCAAGCTATGTTTATTTTATTTGTCTTAGTCAGGATACCAATAGGATTCTTTAGCCTCGTATTTTAATAAAGAAAAGGGCAGAAAATAAATAGTTATTACTTTAATAATGGAGAATAAAAGCGCTACTTGTTGTGCAGTAATGAGAAATATGTTGGAGTTTTGGAGATGCTTTGTCCTCTGAACTTCAACTCTTCCTTGAAATTCTTCTCCACACGCAAAGTCCCTTCCATGGCAAGCTCTATGTAGGGTGTCACCGTTGTCAATGGCTACTTCCCATCCTCTCAGTGAAAACGTTCCTATGCTCTGTCACAGCACGGCTAATCATTTGTCGGTTCTCAATCAGGTTGGAATAGAATCCATTGATTCTTTTGCGTCTGTCACTAACGCCCAGCCTTCAGGAGTTTGAAGCTCGTCACAGTCATTCAATCCCAGAATCCTACTCGGAATACCACAAACAAGGTTAGACTTTCCGGATCCTCATGAATGCCGCCATCTATCTAGCTTATACCACGAAGATTCTGAGTAATGAATCTAAGAGATGCTCATTCAATCTGATGTAGAACGGGGGTGGTTGTCAGGCACACGTTCATGGATTGAGGAAGGTGATGATTGTCACGGATCATTACCTTCTCCATAATTAAGCGCGAATGAACATCTTAGATAAGAACAAGCGTGTTTGAAAGGAAAACAAAGGAATTGTATTAATTCATCGAGACGCTGCAGAGCTCCTCACCCCCAACAATGGAGTTTAGAGACTCATGCCATCAAAAAGTATGTAATTCAGATCTGAAAATGTCATGAGGTCCAAGATAAGTCTCTAAAAGTTGTTTAAATAGTAAACTAGTAACCTAGGTTTACAGAATATGAGTAAACTAAGATAATTGGTGCAGAAATCCACTTCTGGGGCCCACTTGGTGTGTGCTGGGGCTGAGACTAAAGCTATCCACGAGTTGAGGCCTTTCTTGGAGTTGAACTCCAAGTTATAACGTATTTTGGGCGTTCAACTCTGGATCATGACGTGTTTCTGGCGTTTAACTCCAGACAGCAGCATGTACTTGGCGTTCAACGCCAAGTTACGTCATCTATCTTCGCGCAAAGTATGGAGTATTATATATTGCTGGAAAGCCCTGGATGTCTAGTTTCCAACGCCGTTGAGAGCCCGCCAATTGGACTTCTGTAGCTCCAAAAAATCTATTCCGAGTGCAGGGAGGTCAGGATCCAACAGCATTAGCAGTCCTTTTTCAGCCTAACTCAGATTTTTGCTCAGCTCCCTCAATTTCAGCCAGAAATTACCTGAAATCACAAAAAAAAATACACAAACTCATAGTAAAGTCCAGAAATATGATTTTTACCTAAAAACTAATAATATTCTACTCAAAACTAATTAAAACATACTAAAATCTACATGAAATTACCCCCAAAAAGCGTATAAAGTATCCGCTCATCACAACACCAAACTTAAACTGTTGCTTGTCCTCAAGCAACTAGATAAATAAAATAGGTTTTAATAGAAATTAAGAAGTAATAATATTTTAGAGTTTTGAATGAAGCTCAGATTCTTATTAGATGAGCGGGGCTTGTAGCTTTTTGTTTCTGAACAGTTTTGGCATCTCCCTTTATCCTTTGAATTTCAGAATGATTGGCATCCATAGGAACTCAGAATTCAGATAGTATTATTGATTCTCCTAGTGTAGTATGTTGATTCTTGAACACAGTTATTTTATGAGTCTTGGCCGTGGCCCTAAGCACTTTGTTTTCCAGTATTACCACCAGATACATAAATGCCACAGACACATGACTAGGTGAATCTTTTCAGATTGTGACTCAGCTTTGCTAGAGTCCCCAGTCAGAAGTGTCCAGAGCTCTTGAGCACACTCTTTTTGCCTTGGATCACGACTTTAACCACTCAGTCTCAAGTTTGTAACTTGGACCTGCATGCCACAAGCACATGGTTAGGGACAGCTTGGTTTAGCCGCTTAAGCCTGGAACTATTTCCTTAGGCCCTCCTATCCACTGATGCTCAAAGCCTTGGATCCTTTTCACCCTTGCCTTTTGGTTTTAAGGGCTGTTTGGCTTTTATTCCTTTTTATCAATAAATTTTTTTTTGCTGCTTTTTCTTGCTTCAAGAATCAATTTCATGATTTTTCAGATCATCAATAATATTTTTCGTGTTCCTCATTCTTTCAGGAGCCAATATTCATCAAATTCAAAGTACAAGTTATACACTGTTCAAGCATTCATTCAGAGAACAAAAAATATTGCCACCACACATAGTTAATTATAATTTTTATTACTAAGAACTCGAAAAATATAGTTAATTATAATTCATTCATGCCTGATGATGATGAGAAAAATAAATTATAGCTTAATTGGAAATAAAATCAAAATAGATATACTAATTACTACTACTACTACCACTATATATCTCCTAAGGTAAATTTCCATAATAACACTATCACAAAGTTAAAGCAAAAAAATTGGAACTCAACAACCTGTTGTTTTGAGAAGTAGATGTTCCTCTAATCTGTGGGGTGTTTTTCAAGGATTAATTTTTGGCGCTTCAGCTCCCTTAGATCACGCCCTTGCTCTTCCTGTTCCTTAAGCAGTTTGCAAAGCATGCTACTTTGATTGCTTTGTTCTTCCCTTATTTGGTCCATAGCTTCTTGCAATTTGGAAATAGAAGCCTCAAGATGTTCCCAATATTTGAATTGAGGCAGTTCTGGGAGGGCTTCCTGTGCTCTCCTCTTGGCTGAATCATCTTGTTGCTGTTGTCTGACCATTGATATTCCAGTGATTGGCCTCTCAACTGGGATATACTCTGTTATTCCCATCTTCACTCCAGCATCTTTGCAGAGCATAGAAATTAAGCTTGGATAGGCTAATCTAGCGTCCTTGGAATTCCTGTTTGCTATTTTGTATAGCTCACATGAGATCAGTTGATGGACTTCTACTTCTTTTCCCAACATGATGCAGTGAATCATTACTGCTCTTTTAACAGTAACTTCAAAACGGTTGCTGGTGGGCAATATGGAACGCCCTATGAAATCTAGCCAGCCTCTAGCTACTGGTTTTAGATCTTCTCTTTTGAGTTGATTTGGGATGCCAGTTGTGCTGGTGGTTCACCTGGCTTCAGGGATGCATATATCCTCTAGAATCTTGTCCAGACCTTTATTTACCCTCATCATTCTCCTATTAAAGGAGTCTGGGTCATCTTTCAGTTGGGGAAGCTTAAATATCTCCCTGATCTTGTCAGGATGGGTATGAACAATCTTTCCTCTGACTAAGGTCCGATGGTCATAGAGAGCAGCTCCAATTATTCTTTGCCTGTCTGTCTGCCATAGATTAGCATAGAACTCCTGAACCATGTTCCTTCCCACTTTCGTTTCAGGATTGGCCAGAATTTCCCAGTTCCTGTTTCGAATTTGCTCTTGGATCTCCGGATATTCATCTTCTTTCAGATCAAATTTGACTTCCGGGATCACTGATCTGTGACTCATTATCTTGTAGTAATGGTCTGAATGTTCTTTAGTTAAGAACTTCCCTTGATTCCAAAGTGGTTTTGGAGTGTTCTCTTTCTTGCCTCTTAGGGTGGGTTGTTTTCCTTTAGGAGCCATGATCTTAATGAGTATGTTTTTGTGATCACGGATAAACGCACCAAACTTAGAGCTTTGCTTGTCCTCAAGCAAGAGAGAAGAAAGAAGAGGGATAGGAGGAGAGCAAGTGTGACATGGTGATGATGACAGGGGCGCCGAATTCAATATATAGGGAGGGGGTGGGAAATTTTCGAAAATAAGAAAAAGATAAGATAGAAGATATGATTTGTAAAAGATAGATATGATAAGAAAAAGATATAGTTTAAAAAGAGAAAGATCTGAATAATAATTAAAAGATAGATCTGAATTTTTAATTTTGAAAAAGATTTTAAAAAGATAATTGAGTTTTGAAAACAAACTTAAAAGAGTTGGATTGGATTGGAAAACAATTTGTCTTTATGGATTAAGATATATTTGAAATTTTTGAAACATGGATTTTTAGAAATCAGGATTTTTAGAAAACTAATTTGATATGAGGGATGACAATTTGAAACATGTTTATGTAAGAAATCATGAATTGAAACATAAAAATTTAGAAAAAGTATAAAGAAAAACGAATTTTTACCTCCTCCCACCATCCTGGCGTTAAACGCCCAAACGATGCATGTTTTGGGCGTTTAACGCCCAAATGCTGCTTCTCCTGGGCGTTCAACGCCCAGCTGATGCTTCTTTCTGGCGTTGAACGCCAGGAGGTCCTTTGTCACTGGGCGTTTTTCTGAACGCCCAGGATGCTATCATTCTGGCGTTAAACGCCCAGAAGGTGCTTCTTTCTGGCGTTTAACGCCCAGAAGATGCTCCTTTCTGGCGTTTAACGCCCAGATGGCTACCCTTACTGGCGTTGAACGCCCAGTGGGTGCTTCTTTTGGGCGTTCAACGGCCAAAGTGTTTCTTACTGGCTTTTATCGCCAGTGAACTTCCAAATTCTCCTGTAACTCTGTGAAATCGATTAATTGCCTTTTTTTACCTTGAAGATATGTGACCTATACCTATAAAAATCAACAGAAACAAATAAAATTAAATTTTGTGATTGGCTGGGTTGCCTCCCAGCAAGCGCTTCTTTAATGTCTTTAGCTGGACTATTACTGAGCTTTAATTAAGTCTCAGTTTTGAGCATTCTTGCTCAAAATTACCTTCAAGATAATGCTTAACTCTTTGTCCATTAACAATGAACTTTTTGTTAGAGTCATTATCCTGAAGCTCTATGTATCCATATGGTGATACACTTGTAATTACATATGGACCTCTCCACCGGGATTTTAATTTCCCGGGGAATAATTTGAGCCTAGAATTAAATAGCAGAACTTTCTTCCCCGGCTCAAAGACTCTGGATGACAATTTCTTATCATGCCATCTTTTCGTTTTCTCTTTGTATATTTTTGCATTCTCGAAAGCATTGAGTCTAAATTCCTCTAGCTCATTTAATTGGAGCAATCGTTTTTCTCCAGCTAACTTGGCATCAAGGTTTAGGAATCTGGTTGCCCAGTAGGCCTTGTGTTCCAGTTCCACTGGCAAGTGACATGCCTTTCCATACACAAGCTGGTATGGAGAGGTCCCTATAGGGGTCTTGAATGCTGTTCTGTATGCCAACAGAGCATCATCCAAGCTTCTTGCCCAATCCCTTCTACGGTTAATTACAGTCCGTTCCAGGATTCTTTTGAGTTCTCTATTTGAGACTTCAGCTTGCCCATTAGTTTGTGGGTGATATGGAGTAGCTACCCTGTGGCTAACTCCATAACGTACCAGAGCAGAGTAAAGCTGTTTATTGCAGAAATGAGTGCCCCCATCACTGATTAATACTCTAGGGATACCAAATCTGCTGAAGATGTGTTTCTGGAGGAATTTTAACACTGTTTTAGTGTCATTAGTGGGTGTTGCAATAGCCTCCACCCATTTGGATACATAATCCACTGCCACCAGAATATAAGTGTTTGAGTATGATGGTGGGAAAGGTCCCATGAAGTCAATGCCCCATACATCAAACAACTCAATCTCCAAGATCCCTTGTTGAGGCATGGCATAACTGTGAGGTAGGTTGCCTGATCTTTGGCAACTGTCACAATTAAGCACAAATGCTCGGGAATCTTTATAAAGAGTAGGCCAGTAGAAGCCACTTTGGAGTACTCTTGTGGCTGTTCGCTCACTTCCAAAATGTCCTCCATACTGTGATCCATGACAGTGCCATAAAATCTTTTGCGCTTCTTCTTTAGGCACACATCTACGGATTACTCCGTCTGCACATCTCTTGAAGAGATATGGTTCATCCCAAAGATAGTACTTTGCATCTGTGATCAATTTCTTTGATTGCAGCCTAGTGTACTCTTTGGGTATGAATCTCACTGCCTTGTAGTTTGCAATGTCTGCAAACCATGGCACTTCCTGGATGGCAAAGAGTTGCTCATCCGGAAAATTTTCAGAGATCTCAGTGAGAGGGAGGGACGCCCCTTCTATTGGTTCTATTCGGGACAGGTGATCTGCTACTTGATTCTCTGTCCCTTTTCTGTCTCTTATTTCTATATCAAACTCTTGCAGAAGCAACACCCATCTGATGAGTCTGGGTTTTGAATCCTGCTTTGTGAGTAGATTTTAAGAGCAGCATGATCAGTGTACACAATCACTTTTGATCCTACTAAATAGGATCTGAATTTGTCAATGGCGTAAACCACTGCAAGTAGCTCTTTTTCTGTGGTTGTGTAATTCTTCTGTGCATCATTTAGAACACGGCTGGCATAGTAAATGACGTGCAGAAGCTTGTCATGCCTTTGTCCCAACACTGCACCAATGGCATGGTCACTGGCATCACACATCAATTCAAATGGTGATGTCCAGTCTAGTGCAGAGATGATTGGTGCTGTAACCAATTTAGCTTTCAGAGTCTCAAATGCCTGCAGACACTCTTTATCAAAGATAAATGGCGTGTCAGCAGCTAGCAGGTTGCTCAGAGGTTTGGCAATTTTTGAAAAATCCTTTATAAACCTCCTTTAGAATCCTGCATGCCCCAGAAAGCTTCTGATTGCCTTAACATTGGCAGGTGGTGGTAATTTTTCAATTACCTCTACCTTAGCTTGATCCACCTCTATCCCCTTGTTCGAGATTTTGTGCCCAAGGACAATTCCTTCAGTCACCATAAAGTGACATTTTTCCCAGTTTAAAACCAGGTTAGTCTCTTGGCATCTTTTCAGAACAAGTGCTAAATGGTTAAGGCAGGAGCTGAATGAGTCTCCAAATACTGAAAAGTCATCCATGAAGACTTCCAGGAATTTTTCCACCATATCAGAGAAAATTGAGAGCATGCACCTCTGAAAGGTTGCAGGTGCATTGCACAGGCCAAATGGCATCCTTCTGTATGTAAATACTCCAGATGGACATGTGAATGCCGTTTTCTCTTGATCCTGGGGATCTACTGCAATTTGATTATAACCTGAATATCCATCCAGGAAGCAGTAGTATTCATGATCTGCTAGTCTTTCTAGCATTTGGTCTATGAATGGTAAAGGAAAATGATCCTTTCTGGTGGCTGTATTGAGCCTTCTATAATCAATACACATACGCCACCCTGTAACTGTTCTTGTAGGAACCAGTTCATTTTTTTCATTATGAACCACTGTCATGCCACCTTTCTTAGGGACAACTTGGACAGGGCTCACCCAGGGGCTGTCAGAAATAGGATAAATAATCCCAGCCTCTAGTAATTTAGTGACCTCTTTCTGCACCACTTCTTTCATGGCTGGATTCAGCCGCCTTTGTGGTTGAACTACTGGCTTGGCGTCATCCTCCAGTAAGATCTTGTGCATGCATCTGGCTGGGCTAATGCCCTTAAGATCACTGATGGACCACCCAAGAGCTGTCTTGTGTGTCCTTAGCACTTGAATTAGTGCTTCCTCTTCCTGTGGCTCTAAGGTAGAGCTTATAATTACAGGATAGGTATCACCTTCTCCCAGAAATGCATATTTCAGGGATGGTGGTAATGGTTTGAGTTCGGGTTTTGGAGGTTTCTCCTCTTCTTGAGGGATTTTCAGAGGTTCTATTATCTTCTCTGGTTCCTCCAAATCAGGCTGAACATCTTTAAAGATGTCCTCTAGCTCTGATTCGAGACTCTCAGCCATATTGACCTCTCTTACCAGAGAGTCAATAATATCAACACTCATGCAGTCATTTGGGGTGTCTGGATGTTGCATGGCTTTGACAACATTCAACTTAAACTCCTCCTCATTGACTCTCAAGGTTACTTCCCCTTTTTGGACATCAATGAGGGTTCGGCCAGTTGCTAGGAAAGGTCTTCCTAGAATGAGAGTTGCACTCTTGTGCTCCTCCATTTCCAGCACCACAAAGTCAGTAGGGAAGGCGAATGGCCCAACCTTGACAATCATGTCTTCAATCACTCCTGATGGGTATTTAATGGAGCCATCAGCAAGTTGAAGACATATCCTGGTTGGTTTGATTTCTTCAGCTAAACCAAGCTTTCTGATAGTAGATGCAGGTATTAGGTTGATACTTGCCCCAAGATCACATAAAGCTTGCTTGGCACAAGTACCCTCTAATGTGCATGGTATCATAAAGCTCCCAGGATCTTTAAGCTTCTCAGGCAAGCTTTTCAGAATGACTGCACTGCATTCCTCAGTGAGGTAAACTTTTTCAGTGTCCCTCCAATCCTTCTTATGACTTAAGATCTCTTTCATGAACTTAGCATAAGAGGGTATTTGCTCAAGTGCTTCTGCAAACGGAATCTTTATTTCAAGAGTCCTGAGATAGTCTACAAAGTGGGCAAATTGCTTATCCTGTTCCGCTTGGCGGAGTTTTTGAGGATAAGGCATTTTGGCTTTGTATTCCTCAACCTTAGTTGCTGCAGGTTTATTACCTACAGAAGTGGGTTGGGAAGCCTTTTTAGAAGGGTTGTCATTAGCACTTGTATGTGACTGATCCCCCACTGGTGTTTGAATGCCAGGGGTGGAAGCTGGAGTGGCTTTAGACGCCACCTCCTTGTTTGTTACTGGCGTTTGAACGCCAGAACCATGTTCCCTTTGGGCGTTCAACGCCGGATTCATGCTTGTTTCTGGCGTTGAACGCCAGGAATGAGCATGGTCTGGGCGTTCAGCGCCAGCATTATTCCTCTCTGGGCTCTGATTGTCCTCAGAGGGATTTTGAGTAGACATCTGTTCATTTCTTGGCTTCCTGCTGCTTTGAAGTGAGGTATTTAATGTTTTCCCACTTCTTAATTGAACTGCTTGGCATTCTTCTGCTATTTGTTTTGACAGTTGCTTTTCTGTCTGCTTTAGTTGCACTTCCATATTCCTGTTAGCCATTCTTGTTTCCTGTAATATTTCCTTGAATTCGGCTAGCTGCTGAGTTAGAAAGTCTAATTGCTGATTGGTGCGCGAAATTATGAACAATACTTTTTACAACTCAAATAATTCCCGGTAATGAATCCAAAAACTTGGTGTTCAATACCATGGCATAAACACAACTTCGCACAACTAACCAGCAAGTGTACTGGGTCGTCCAAGTAATAAACCTTACGCGAGTAAGGGTCGATCCCACAGAGATTGTTGGTATGAAGCAAGCTATGGTCACCTTGTAAATCTTAGTCAGGCAAACTCAAATGGATATGGTGATATACGAATAAAACATAAAGATAGAGATAGAGATACTTATGTAATTCATTGGTAGGAATTTCAGATAAGCGTATGAAGATGCTGTCCCTTCCGTCTCTCTGCTTTCCTACTGTCTTCATCCAATCCTTCTTACTCCTTTCCATGGCAAGCTTATGCAAGGGTTTCACCGTTGTCAGTGGCTACCTCCCATCCTCTCAGTGGAAATGTTCAACGCACCCTGTCACGGCACGGCTATCCATCTGTCGGTTCTCGATCAGGCCGGAATAGAATCTAGTGATTCTTTTGCGTCAGTCACTAACGCCCCGCCCTCAGGAGTTTGAAGCACGTCACAGTCATTCAATCATTGAATCCTACTCAGAATACCACAGACAAGGTTAGACCTTCCGGATTCTCTTGAATGCCGCCATCAGTTCTAGCCTATACCACGAAGACTCTGATCTCACAGAATGGCTGGCTCGTTTGTCAGGCGAGCACTCGGTTGTCAGGCGATCAACCATGCATCGTGTATCAGGAATCCAAGAGATATTCACCCAATCGAAGGTAGAACGGAGGTGGTTGTCAGTCACACGTTCATAGGTGAGAATGATGATGAGTGTCACGGATCATCACATTCATCAAGTTGAAGAACAAGTGATATCTTAGAACAAGAACAAGCGGAATTGAATAGAAGAACAATAGTAATTGCACTAATACTCGAGGTACAGCAGAGCTCCACACCTTAATCTATGGTGTGTAGAAACTCCACCGTTGAAAATACATAAGAACAAGGTCTAGGCATGGCCGAATGGCCAGCCTCCCAATGATCTAAGAACTAGACGTCCAAAGATGATCAAAGGATCTAAAATAATCCCAAGATGTCAAAATACAATAGTAAAAGGTCCTACTTATAGAGAACTAGTAGCCTAGGGTGTACAGAGATGAGTAAATGACATAAAAAGTCCACTTCCGGGCCCACTTGGTGTGTGCTTGGGCTGAGCATTGAAGCATTTTCGTGTAGAGACTCTTCTTGGAGTTAAACGCCAGCTTTTATGCCAGTTTGGGCGTTTAACTCCCACTTTGGTGCCAGTTCCGGCGTTTAACGCTGGGAATTCTGAGGGTGACTTTGAACGCCAGTTTGGGCCATCAAATCTTGGGCTTCTGTAGCTCCAGAAAATCCACTTCGAGTGCAGGGAGATCAGAATCCAACAGCATCTGCAGTCCTTTTTAGTCTCTGAATCAGATTTTTGCTCAGGTCCCTCAATTTCAGCCAGAAAATACCTGAAATCACAGAAAAACACACAAACTCATAGTAAAGTCCAGAAAAGTGAATTTTAACTAAAAACTAATAAAAATATACTAAAAACTAACTAGATCATACTAAAAACATACTAAAAACAATGCCAAAAAGCGTACAAATTATCCGCTCATCACAACACCAAACTTAAATTGTTGCTTGTCCTCAAGCAACTGAAAATCAAATAAGATAAAAAGAAGAGAATATGCAATGAATTCCAAAAACATCTATGAAGATCAGTATTAATTAGATGAGCGGGGCTTTTAGCTTTTTGCCTCTGAACAGTTTTGGCATCTCACTCTATCCTTTGAAATTCAGAATGATTGGCTTCTTTAGGAACTCAGAATCCAGATAGTGTTATTGATTCTTGAACATAGCTACTTATTGAGTCTTGGCCGAGGCCCAAAGCACTCTGTCTTCCAATATTACCACCGGATACATACATGCCACAGACACATAATTGGGTGAACCTTTTCAGATTGTGACTCAGCTTTGCTAAAGTCCCCAATTAGAGGTGTCCAGGGTTCTTAAGCACACTCTTTTTGCCTTGGATCACAACTCTATTTCTTTCTTTTTCTCTTTCTCCCTTTCTTTTTCTTTTCTTTCTCTCTTTTTTTCGAATTTTTTTTTGTATTCACTGCTTTTTCTTGCTTCAAGAATCATTTTTATGATTTTTCAGATCCTCAGTAACATGTCTCCTTTTTCATCATTCTTTCAAGAGCCAACATTCATGAACCACAAATTCAAAAGACATATGCACTGTTTAAGCATACATTCAGAAAATAAAAGTATTGCCACCACATCAATTCTTATCTTTTTCAATTAAGAACATTTTTTCATTTAAGAGAGGTGATGGATTCATAGGACATTCATAACTTTAAGGCATAGACACTAAGACACTAATGATCACAAGACACAAACATAGATAAACATAAGCATAATTTTCGAAAAACAGGAAAATAAAGAACAAGGAAATTAAAGAACGGGTCCACCTTAGTGATGGCGGCTCTTTCTTCCTCTTGAAGATCCTATGGAGTGCTTGAGCTCCTCAATGTCTCTTCCTTGTCTTTGTTGCTCCTCTCTCATGATTCTTTGATCTTCTCTAATTTCATGGAGGATGATGGAGTGTTCTTGGTGCTCCACCCTTAGTTGTCCCATGTTGGAACTCAATTCTCCTAGGGAGGTGTTTAGTTGCTCCCAAATAGTTTTGTGGAGGAAAGTGCATTCCTTGAGGAATCTCAGGGATCTCATGATGAGTGGGGTCTCTTGTGTGCTCCATCCTCTTCTTAGTGATGGGCTTGTCCTCATCAATAGGGATGTCTCCCTCTATGTCAACTCCAACTGAATAACAGAGGTGACAAATGAGATGAGGAAAGGCTAACCTTGCCAAGGTAGAGGACTTGTCCGCCACCTTATAAAGTTCTTGGGATATAACCTCATGAACTTCTATTTCTTCTTCAATCATGATGCTATGAATCATGATAGCCCGGTCTATAGTAACTTCGGACCGGTTGCTAGTGGGAATGATTGAGCGTTGGATGAACTCCAACCACCCCCTAGCCACGGGCTTGAGGTCATGCCTTCTCAGTTGAACCGGCTTCCCTCTTGAATCTCTCTTCTATTGGGCGCCCTCTTCACATATGACTGTGAGGACTTGGTCCAACCTTTGATCAAAGTTGACCCTTCTAGTGTAAGGATGTTCATCTCCTTGCATCATGGGCAAGTTGAATGCCAACCTTACATTTTCCGGACTAAAATCCAAGTATTTCCCCCGAACCATAGTAAGCCAATTCTTTGGATTCGGGTTCACACTTTGGTCATGGTTCTTGGTGATCCATGCATTGGCATAGAACTCTTGAACCATTAAGATTCCGACTTGTTGAATGGGGTTGGTAAGAACTTCCCAACCTCTTCTTCGGATCTCATGTCGGATCTCCGGATATTCACTCTTTTTGAGTGAAAAAGGGACCTCGGGGATCACCTTAGTCAAGGCCACAACTTCATAGAAGTGGTCTTGATGCACCCTTGAGATGAATCTCTCCATTTCCCATGACTCGGAGGTAGAAGCTTTTGCCTTCCCTTTCCTCTTTCTAGAGGTTTCTCCGGCCTTGGATGCCATAAATGGTTATGGAAAAACAAAAAGCAATGCTTTTACCACACCAAACTTAAAAGGTTTGCTCGTCCTCGAGCAAAAGAAGAAAGAAGAGAGGAGAAGATGAAGAAATAAGAAAGAAGGGAATGGCTTTGTGTTCGGCCAAAGAGGGGGAGAAGTGGTGTTCAGGTTGTGTGAAAATGAAGGAGTGAAGATGGGTTTATATAGAAGTGGGGGAGTGCATGGTTCGGCCATGTATGGGTGGGTTTGGGAGGGAAAGTGGTTTGAATTTGAAGGGTGAGGTAGGTGGGGTTTTATGAAGGATGGATGTGAGTGGTGAAGAGAAAGATGGGATTTGATAGGTGAAGGGTTTTTGGGGAAGAGGTGTTGAGGTGATTGGTGAGTGGGTGAAGAAGAGAGAGAGTGTGGTGGGGTAGGTGGGGATCCTGTGGGGTCCACAGATCCTGAGGTGTCAAGGAAAAGTCATCCCTGCACCAAATGGCATGCAAAAATGCGTTTTTAGCCATTTCTGGCGTTAAACGCCGGGCTGGTGCCCATTTCTAGCGTTTAACGCCAGCTTCTTGCCCTTTTCTGGCGTTTAACGCCAGTCTGGTGCCCCTTTCTGGCGTTAAACGCCCAGAATGGTGCCAGACTGGGCGTTAAACGCCCATCTGCTAGCCTTACTGGCGTTTAAACGCCAGTAGGTTCTTCCTCCAGGGTGTGCTGTTTTTCTTTCTGTTTTTGCTTTTCCAATTGATTTTGTGACTTCTCATGATCATCAACCTACAGAAAACATAAAATAACAAATGAGAATAGATAAAATATAACATTGGGTTGCCTCCCAACAAGCGCTTCTTTAATGTCAATAGCTTGACAGTGGGCTCTCATGGAGCCTTAGAGATGCTCAGAGCAATGTTGGAACCTCCCAACACCAAACTTAGAGTTTGAATGTGGGGGTTCAACACCAAACTTAGAAGTTGGTTGTGGCCTCCCAACACCAAACTTAGAGTTTGATTGTGGGGGCTCTATTTGACTCTGTTTTGAGAGGAGCTCTTCATGCTTCCTCTCCATGGTGACAGAGGGATATCCTTGAGCCTTAAACACCAAGGATTCTTCATTCACCTAAATGATTAATTCTCCTCTATCGACATCAATCACAGCCTTTGCTGTGGCTAAGAAGGGTCTGCCAAGGATGATGGATTCATCCATGCACTTCCCAGTCTCTAGGACTATGAAATCAGCAGGGATGTAATGGTCTTCAACTTTTACCAGAACATCCTCTACAAGTCCATAAGCTTGTTTTCTTGAGTTGTCTGCCATCTCTAGTGAGATTTTTGCAGCTTGCACCTCAAAGATCCCTAGCTTCTCCATTATAGAGAGAGGCATGAGGTTTACACTTGACCCTAAGTCACACAAGGCCTTCTTGAAGGTCATGGTGCCTATGGTACAAGGTATTGAAAACTTCCCAGGGTCTTGTCTCTTTTGAGGTAATTTCTGCCTAGACAAGTCATCCAGTTCTTTGGTGAGCAAAGGGGGTTCATCCTCCCAAGTCTCATTTCCAAATAACTTGTCATTTAGCTTCATGATTGCTCCAAGGTATTTAGCAACTTGCTCTTCAGTGACATACTCATCCTCTTCAGAGGAAGAATACTCATCAGAGCTCATGAATGGCAGAAGTAAGTCCAATGGAATCTCTATGGTCTCATTTTGAGGCTCAGATTCACATGGTTCCTTATTGGGGAACTCATTGGAGGCCAGTGGACGTCCATTGAGGTCTTCCTCAGTGGCGTTCACTGCCTCTCCTTCCTCTCAAAATTTGGCCATGTTGATGGCTTTGCACTCTCCTTTTGGATTTTCTTCTGTATTGCTTGGAAGAGTACTAGGAGGGAGTTCAGTAATTTTCTTGCTCAGCTGACCTACTTGTGCCTCCAAATTTCTAATGGAGGACCTTGTTTCAGTCATGAAACTTTGAGTGGTTTTGATTAGATCAGAGACCATGGTTGCTAGTCAGAGTTGTTCTGCTTAGAACTCTCTGTCTGTTGCTGAGAAGATGATGGAAAAGGCTTGCTATTGCTAAACCTGTTTCTTCCACCATTATTGTTGTTGAAACCTTGTTGAGGTCTCTGTTGATCCTTCCATGAGAGATTTGGATGATTTCTCCATGAAGGATTATAGGTGTTTCCATAGGGTTCTCCCATGTAATTCACCTCTTCCATTGAAGGGTTCTCAGGATCATAAGCTTCTTCCTCAGATGAAGCTTCCTTAGTACTGCTTGGTGCATTTTGCATTCCAGATAGACTTTGAGAAATCATATTGACTTGTTGAGTCAATATTTTGTTCTGAGCCAATATGGCATTCAGAGTGTCAATCTCAAGAACTCCTTTCTTCTGATTAGTCCCATTGTTCACAGGATTCCTTTCAGAAGTGTACATGAATTGGTTATTTGCAACCATTTCAATCAGCTCTTGAGCTTCTGTAGGCGTCTTCTTCAGATGAAGAGATCCTCCAGCAGAGCTATCCAAAGACATCTTGGACAGTTCAGAGAGACCATCATAAAAATTCCTATGATGCTCCATTCAGAAAGCATATCAGAGGGACACTTTCTGATTAATTGTTTGTATCTTTCCCAAGCTTCATAGAGGGATTCTCCTTCCTTCTGTCTAAAGGTTTGGACTTCCACTCTAAGCTTACTCAATTTTTGAGGTGGAAAGAACTTTGCCAAGAAGGCATTGACTAGCTTTTCCCAAGAGTTCAGGCTTTCTTTAGGTTGTGAGTCCAACCATATCCTAGCTCTGTCTCTTACAGCAAAAGGGAATAGCATAAGTCTGTAGACCTCAGGGTCAACCCCATTAGTCTTGACAGTGTCACAGATTTGCAAGAATTCAGCTAAGAACTGATGAGGATCTTCCAATGGAAGTCCATGGAACTTGCAATTCTGTTGCATTAGAGAAACTAATTGAGGCTTAAGCTCAAAGTTGTTTGCTCCAATGGCAGGGATAGAGATGCTTCTCCCATAGAAGTCGGGAGTAGGTGCAGTAAAGTCACCCAGCACCTTCCTTGCATTGTTGGCATTGTTGTTGTTTTCGGCTGCCATGAGTTCTTCTTCTTTGAAGATTTCTGTTAGGTCCTCTACAGAGAATTGTGCCTTGGCTTCTCTTAGCTTTCGCTTCAAGGTCCTTTCAGGTTCAGGATCAGCCTCAACAAGAATGCTTTTGTCTTTGCTCCTGCTCATATGAAAGAGAAGAGAACAAGAAAATGTGGAATCCTCTATGTCACAGTATAGAGATTCCTTGAGGTGTCAGAGGAAAAGAAAAATAGAAGGCAGAAGTAGAAAATTCGAACTTATCAAAGAAGATGGAGTTCGAATTTTGCATTAAGGAATAGTGTTAGTCCATAAATAGAAGGATATAAGAAGAAGGGAAGTAATTTTCGAAAATTGAGTAGAAGATTTTTGAAAACATTTTGAAAAACACTAATTGATTTTCGAAAATAAAAGTGGGAAAGAAATAAAGTGATTTTTGAGAAAGATTTTGAAATTAGAAATCAAAAAGATTTGATTGAAAGCTATTTTGAAAAAGATGTGGTTAAGAAGATATGATTAGTTTTAAAAAGATGTGATTGAGAAGATATGATTTGAAAAACATTTTAAAAAGATTTGATTTTAAAAATTAATGACTTGGCTATCAAGAAAAGATATGATCCAAACATTAAACCTTTCTCAACAGAAAAGGCAACATACTTGAAATGTTGAATCAAATCATTGATTGATAGCAAGTATCTTTGAAAATAGAAAGAAATTGATTTTGAAAACATATGATTGAAAAGATATGATTTGAAAAAGATTTGATTTTGAAAAACTTTGAAAACCTGAAAAAAAATTGCATTGAAAAACAGAATCTTCCCTCTTGTGCCATCCTGGCGTTAAACGCCCAGAATGGTGCACATTCTGGCGTTTAACGCCCAAAACTCTACCCTTTTGGGCGTTAAACGCCCAGCCAGGCACCCTGGCTGGCGTTTAAACGCCAATCTGTCTTCTTTACTGGGCATTTTGAACGCGCAGCTTTTTCTGTATAATTCCTCTGCAGTATGTTCTGAACCTTCAATTCTCTGTATTATTGACTTGAAAAGACACAAATTAAAAATATTTTTGGATTTTTAATAATGAAGAATAATCAAAATGCAACTAAAATCAAATAACAATGCATGCAAGACACCAAACTTAGCAGTTTGAATACTACTGACACTAATGAGAATGCATATGAGACACATAAACACTCAAGTCAAGAGAATTCAAAGATCAGAGTAAGAAATCATCAAGAATTACTTGAAGATCCTTAAGACACATGAATGAATGCATGCAATTGACACCAAACTTAAAATGAAAATAGAGTCTCAAATAAGAAATATTTTTGGATTTTATGATTTTGTAAATTTTTTTGTGCTTTTTCGAAAATAAAGTGGAAAAAGGTATCAAAATTCTTAATGAGAATTCCAGGAATCATGCAATGTTTAGTCTAAGACTCCGGTCCAGGAATTAGACATGGCTTCATAGCCAGCCAAGCTTTCAAAGAAAGCTTCGGTCCAAAACACTAGACATGGCCAAAGGCCAGCCAAGCCTTAGCAGATCACTGCTCCAATAGCAAGATTGATAGAAATCAACAAGCTCTTGTGATGATAAGTTGAAACCTCGGTCCAATGAAATTAGACATGGCTTCACAGCCAGCCAGACTTCAACAGATCATCATGAAACTCTAGAATTCATCTTCAAGAATTCTGAAAAAAATACCTAATCTAAGCAACAAGATGAACCGTCAGTTGTCCATACTCGAACAATCCCCGGCAACGGCGCCAAAAACTTGGTGCGCGAAATTGTGAACAATACTTTTCACAACTCAAATAATCCCCGGTAATGAATCCAAAAACTTGGTGTTCAATACCATGGCATAAACACAACTTCGCACAACTAACCAGCAAGTGTACTGGGTCGTCCAAGTAATAAACCTTACGCGAGTAAGGGTCGATCCCACAGAGATTGTTGGTATGAAGCAAGCTATGGTCACCTTGTAAATCTTAGTCAGGCAAACTCAAATGGATATGGTGATATACGAATAAAACATAAAGATAGAGATAGAGATACTTATGTAATTCATTGGTAGGAATTTCAGATAAGCGTATGAAGATGCTGTCCCTTCCGTCTCTCTGCTTTCCTACTGTCTTCATCCAATCCTTCTTACTCCTTTCCATGGCAAGCTTATGCAAGGGTTTCACCGTTGTCAGTGGCTACCTCCCATCCTCTCAGTGGAAATGTTCAACGCACCCTGTCACGGCACGGCTATCCATCTGCGGTTCTCGATCAGGCCGGAATAGAATCCAGTTATTCTTTTGCGTCTGTCACTAACGCCCCGCCCTCAGGAGTTTGAAGCACGTCACAGTCATTCAATCATTGAATCCTACTCAGAATACCACAGACAAGGTTTGACCTTCCGGATTCTCTTGAATGCCGCCATCAGTTCTAGCCTATACCACGAAGACTCTGATCTCACGGAATGGCTGGCTCGTTTGTCAGGCGAGCACTCGGTTGTCAGGCGATCAACCATGCATCGTGTATCAGGAATCCAAGAGATATTCACCCAATCGAAGGTAGAACGGAGGTGGTTGTCAGTCACACGTTCATAGGTGAGAATGATGATGAGTGTCACGGATCATCACATTCATCAAGTTGAAGAACAAGTGATATCTTAGAACAAGAACAAGCGGAATTGAATAGAAGAACAATAGTAATTGCATTAATACTCGAGGTACAGCAGAGCTCCACACCTTAATCTATGGTGTGTAGAAACTCCACCGTTGAAAATACATAAGAACAAGGTCTAGGCATGGCCGAATGGCCAGCCTCCCAATGATCTAAGAACTAGACGTCCAAAGATGATCAAAGGATCTAAAATAATCCCAAGATGTCAAAATACAATAGTAAAAGGTCCTACTTATAGAGAACTAGTAGCCTAGGGTGTACAGAGATGAGTAAATGACATAAAAATCCACTTCTGGGCCCACTTGGTGTGTGCTTGGGCTGAGCATTGAAGCATTTTCGTGTAGAGACTCTTCTTGGAGTTAAACGCCAGCTTTTATGCCAGTTTGGGCGTTTAACTCCCACTTTGGTGCCAGTTCCGGCGTTTAACGCTGGGAATTCTGAGGGTGACTTTGAACGCCGGTTTGGGCTATCAAATCTTGGACAAAGTATGGACTATCATATATTGCTGGAAAGCCCAGGATGTCTACTTTCCAACACCGTTGAGGGCGCGCCAATTGGGATTCTGTAGCTCCAGAAAATCCACTTCGAGTACAGGGAGGTCAGAATCCAACAGCATCTGCAGTCCTTTTTAGTCTCTGAATCAGATTTTTGCTCAGGTCCCTCAATTTCAGCCAGAAAATACCTGAAATCACAGAAAAACACACAAACTCATAGTAAAGTCCAGAAAAGTGAATTTTAACTAAAAACTAATAAAAATATACTAAAAACTAACTAGATCATACTAAAAACATACTAAAAACAATGCCAAAAAGCGTACAAATTATCCGCTCATCACTGATTGAATTCATTGGCCTGATCTACAGGACTGAGTTCATCAGTTACTGTTTTAGCTTCTTCTTTCATGGAAGATTCACTGCTTAGGTACAGATGTTGATTTCTGGCAACTGTATCAATAAGCTCTTGAGCTTCTTCAATTATTTTTCTCATATGTATAGATCCACCAGCTGAGTGGTCTAGAGAAATCTGAGCTTTTTCTGTAAGCCCATAGTAGAAGATGTCTAATTGCACCCACTCTGAAAACATTTCAGAGGGGCATTTTCTTAGCATCTCTCTGTATCTCTCCCAGGCATCATAAAGGGATTCATTATCTCCTTGTTTGAAGCCTTGGATGCTTAGCCTTAGCTGTGTCATCCGTTTTGGAGGGAAATAGTGATTCAGGAACTTTTCTGACAGCTGTTTCCATGTTTTTATGTTGTTCTTAGGCTAGTTATTTAACCACCTCTTAGCTTGATTTTTTACAGCAAATGGAAACAGTAATAATCTGTAGACATCCTGATCCACTTCTTTATCATGTACTGTGTCAGCAAATTGTAAAAATTGTGCCAGAAACTCTGTAGGTTCTTCATGTGGAAGACCAGAATACTGGCAGTTTTGCTGCACCATGATAATGAGCTGAGGATTCAACTCAAAGCTACTAACTCCAATGGAGGGTATACAGATACTACCCCCATATGAAGCAGTAGTGGGGTTAGCATATGACCCCAGAGTCCTCCTGGACTGATCATTCCCACTTAATTCCATGATGGAATAAAAGAGATGATATGTATGTTGCTATTATTTATTTTATAAAAAATTAATTTTTATAAAATAAAAATGAAACAAATAAAAGAAATTGAAAATATTTTGAAATTGAAATCTGAATTTTTATATAAAATTTTCGAAAAATGTAGTTCAAAATTAGTTAGAAAGTATATATATTTTTTTGAATTTTGAATTTTATGATGAAAGAGAAAAATATGCAAAAGACACAAGATTTAAAATTTTTAGATCCAATATTCCTTATTTTCGAAAATTTTGGAGGAAAAACACCAAGGAACACCAAACTTAAAAATTTTAAGATCAAAGCACAAGAAGGGCTCAAGAATACTTTGAAAATTCACAAGAACACCAAGAACAAAAGAAAGAACACCAAACTTAAAATTTTTAGAAAACCAAGACAAATTTTCGAAAATTAAAGAAAACTTAACAAGAAAACACCAAACTTAAAGTTTGGCACAAGATTCAATAAAAGAAAAATTATTTTTGAAAAAGATTCCAAAGAAGATACCCAATTATGAAGAACAACTACTAAAGCTTCAGCAAAATGGGCAGCAACTTCAGAGTTGATTTTTAAAAATGTATTATATTTATGGATATAAGTAAAAATTTTTGAAAGTTACTGTTTTGAAAAAGCACAAGAAAAACAAGAAAAGACACAAAACAAGAAAAACTCAAGATCAAACAAGCAAAATAAACAAGAACAACTTGAAGATCAATGAAGAACACAGACACTAATACGAAAATATTAAATAGAAAATACAAAGTATGAAATTGACACCAAACTTAGAATAAGACACTAGACTCAAAGAGAAATTAAAAATTAATAAGGAAAAATAATATTTTTGAAAAGAAAATAAAAAACTCTGACCCAATTACTAAAATCTTCCTAATCTAAGAAATAAAATAAACCTTTAGTTGTTCAAACTCAAACAATCCCCGGCAACGGCGCCAAAAACTTGGTGTACGAATTTGTAATCCGCACAACTAACCAGCAAGTGCACTGGGTCGTCCAAGTAATACCTTACGTGAGTAAGGGTCGAATCCCACGGAGATTGTTGGATTGAAGCAAGCTATGTTTATTTTATTTGTCTTAGTCAGGATACCAATAGGATTCTTTAGCCACGTATTTTAATAAAGAAAAGGGCAGAAAATAAATAGTTATTACTTTAATAATGGAGAATAAAAGCGCTACTTGTTGTGCAGTAATGAGAAATATGTTGGAGTTTTGGAGATGCTTTGTCCTCTGAACTTCAACTCTTCCTTGAAATCATTCTCCACACGCAAAGTCCCTTCCATGGCAAGCTCTATGTAGGGTGTCACCGTTGTCAATGGCTACTTCCCATCCTCTCAGTGAAAACGTTCCTATGCTCTGTCACAGCACAGCTAATCATCTGTCGGTTCTCAATCAGGTTGGAATAGAATCCATTGATTCTTTTGCGTCTGTCACTAACGCCCAGCCTTCAGGAGTTTGAAGCTCGTCACAGTCATTCAATCCCAGAATCCTACTCGGAATACCACAGACAAGGTTAGACTTTCCGGATCCTCATGAATGCCGCCATCTATCTAGCTTATACCACGAAGATTCTGAGTAATGAATCTAAGAGATGCTCATTCAATCTGATGTAGAACGGGGGTGGTTGTCAGGCACACGTTCATGGATTGAGGAAGGTGATGATTGTCACGGATCATTACCTTCTCCATAATTAAGCGCGAATGAACATCTTAGATAAGAACAAGCGTGTTTGAAAGGAAAACAAAGGAATTGTATTAATTCATCGAGACGCTGCAGAGCTCCTCACCCCCAACAATGGAGTTTAGAGACTCATGCCGTCAAAAAGTATGTAATTCAGATCTGAAAATGTCATGAGGTACAAGATAAGTCTCTAAAAGTTGTTTAAATAGTAAACTAGTAACCTAGGTTTACAGAATATGAGTAAACTAAGATAATTGGTGCAGAAATCCACTTCTGGGGCCCACTTGGTGTGTGCTGGGGCTGAGACTAAAGCTATCCACGAGTTGAGGCCTTTCTTGGAGTTGAACTCCAAGTTATAACGTGTTTTGGGCGTTCAACTCCGGATCATGACGTTTTTCTGGCGTTTAACTCCAGACAGCAGCATGTACTTGGCGTTCAACGCCAAGTTACGTCGTCTATCTTCGCACAAAGTATGGACTATTATATATTTCTGGAAAGCCCTGGATGTCTACTTTCCAACGCCGTTGAGAGCGCGCCAATTGGACTCCTGTAGCTCCAAAAAATCCATTTCGAATGCAGGGAGATCAGGATCCAACAGCATCAGCAGTCCTTTTTCAGCCAAACTCAGATATTTGCTCAGCTTCCTCAATTTCAGCTAGAAAATACCTGAAATCACAGAAAAACACAAAAACTCATAGTAAAGTCCAGAAATATGATTTTTGCCTAAAAACTAATAATATTCTACTAAAAACTAATTAAAACATACTAAAATCTACCTGAAATTACCCCCAAAAAGCGTATAAAATATCCGCTCATCAGCCGCCCAACTCATTCAAATCTGCCAGATTGTCTTATCTTTTCCCACCCCAATCTTCTTTCTTCCTTCTTCCTCCCTTCTCTCTCTCTCTTCTTTCTCCCTTCTACTCCCTCTTTCCCACCACCGTTAGCAAGGTTTTTCTTTTCTTCTTCTCTCCCTACTTTTTCATTCTTCTTCTTATTTTCATGTTTTCTTTTTCTTTCTCTTCTACTTTCCCTGTCCATGTTTTCTTTTTCTTTCCTCTTCCTCCTTCACTATAGACATGGCCATTCTACTATGGTGCATCCTCACATACCAGCCTCTAAATCTACCGAGACACATTCAGAACGCTATGGGACACGTGCAAATCGCGGGCAACCTACCTTTTCCCGCCTTTGTCTCTGATCTTGTCTCTGCAGCCGGAGTCTCCTACAAAGCTGGGGACACCAAAGCCATACTTCCACGGGATGATCAATACGTCCCTAACGGAAGATATCTCAGGCCACCACTAGCCACTACCAGCCAGTCAGCAGAACATGCTGCAGACATTCCATTCAAATACTGGAGAGGTTGGACCGGCAAGACCAGAAAGCGAAGCTACGAGAGCGCCATAACCACCGCCTTTTCAAATATCTCAAGGAGCTACTCACAGGCAACCACAGACCTGACGTGGACCCAGGCACTCCAGACTCCACTTCCTTTACCAGCACAGGGAGCCATGACGGCCCTGACTGTGGAGATACTGGCACCAGCCCACCCTTATTAATGACAGATGGCACCGAGGACGGTGCAATGCCTTAAGTGTGGGGAGGTCGGTCAGTACCTGACTTCCAGAGGTAATTTTTTCCCCCTAACACCAATTTTTTTTCTTTAGAATAGGATAGATTGCATAGTAGTAGGTTAATTGCATGCATGTTCTACCTGATTGAAAAGATAATAAGTTTCTTTTAAGACCATATATTTTTTGAAAATTCCACTAATTTAAATCAAAACACTTATGTTAAATTTCTTTGAAGTTGAAATTGGAACAGGATTTTTGAGCTAAAAGAACACACAACCCGTGAGACTTTGAGCCTAAATACATGGTTACACTATTTAACCATAAACATTTTTATTTCTCGTGTGTTTTCTTCTCTATGATTGTAATCTAAATTTTGTTTTATCCTATATGTCTAATGTTAATGTGTTATGTGCATGCATATGATTGAGGCCATTGTTTGTTTAGCTCACGTATCCCAAATAAGCCAACCCTTTTAATTACCTTTGTTAACCACTTTGAGCCATTTTTAATCCCATTTGTTCTATATTTTACCACATTACTAGCCTTAAGTAGAAAAACAATTGAAAATCCCAATTGAATCTTTGGTTAGCTTAAGATAGAATTTGTGTGTTAACTGAGTATGGGAAAATTGTGGGAATAAAGGGTAATAGGAAAATATGTCATGATAAAATAAAGAAAATTTGGGTACCTATTCATGTGAAACCATAAAAGAAAAATTACAAATCTATGTGCATTGATAAGCTAAAAAAAAATTTCCGTTACTTTAGTGAATAAGGGGACAAAATCACCCCAATGATAAGTCACAGTTTAATAATCAATGCACATGTGATAAAATTAAAATAAAGGTTGATGCATGAGTATGGAATGTGAAAAGGAGATTTTGGGTAGCTAAGATGAATATTGAAATTATGTAGAATATATGTATGTTAGGTGAGAGCTTAGGTTAATTAAAGATTCAATATATAAGCTCACTTAGCCATATATGTTCCCTCACCTTACCTTAGCCCCATTACAACTGTGAAAAGACCTCATGATGTTTGCATTGGCATTTTAAAATTGTTGATTGGTTAGGTGAAAAACAAAATTGTTGAAAGCATGATTAGAGAATGAAAGAGTGATTACCCCATATACTAGAGATGATTAGAGTGCACACGCACCAACAGCAAGGGTTTAATGCTCGGTCCTGTATTCCCTGCTTTCACGAGCTATCTTCTTACAAATTTACCTGCCTTTACAATATGATTTAAATTAGTGAAATCTGCCCATGTTTTGTCTTAGAGAACTTATCTATTTTTAATCATATAGACAAAATCATATAGCTACATTCATATGTATATAGGTTGCATTGCATTGCATGAGTCTTACATGTCCCTATTCATTCATATTTATCTCCTTCAACTTAGCATGAGGACATGCTAATGTTTAAGTGTGGGGAGGTTGATAAACCGCTATTTTGTGATTCATATTGTGTTTAATTGTGTGGTTTTATCAAGTCTTCGCCCACTTATTCATATGATTTGCATGTATTTACAATTCCTTCCTAAAAATATTCTATGATTGAAAACTTACTTCCTAAAGACCTTTTAGTTGTATATTTTTACTTTCCTTCGTACCATTCGATGTCGTGATCTGTGTGCTAAGTGTTTCAGACTTCATAGGGCAGGAATGGCATAAGGAATGAAGAGGAAGTGTGCAAAAGTGGAAGGAACACAAGGAATTAAGGAGATGAGCAGCGAGAAGTCATGCGGTCGCATGGCTCACGCAACCGCGCAAAATGGAAGAAATCACAGTGACGCGCTCGTGTGCCTGACGCGACCGCGTGGATTGGAAGCTGCACGAACGACGCGAATGCATAGACGACGCGCACGCGTGGTACGATAAACGCTGAGTGACGCGAACACCTGGATGACGCAGCCACGTGACGTGCGCGATCTACAGAATTACAGAAGTCGCTGGCACAGATTCTGGGCCGCATTTCAACCCAGTTTTTCGCCCAGAAATACAAATTAGAGCCAGGGAACATACAGAGACAGAAACAACAATTCATTGCCCACAATTTGAATTTTTTTTGAGATCTGATTTTACTCCTCCCCTAGGTTTCTCTTTTTGACATTCATAAGATAGGATTTGAAGATTTTTGGCTTTAGCTTTTGAGAAGAGTCTACCTCCGGAACTGGTTATCAGTTTCTTATTTACTTTTCATTTACTCTTCCATATTCTCAATTTTTCAGAGTTGACATTGGATTATTTTCATAGTTTATTAATACAAAACTATTTTTACTTTTAATTAATCTCTTTCATTATTGTTTATTAAGTCTCTTCTTATTTCCCCTATTGATTTGGTGAAGTCTACATTTATGATGATGGAGTAGTTCCCCAACTTGATTGGGAGTTGATTAAAAGGAGAACATTGAGTTAGAATACTCAAGAGTTCAATTGTAATTGGTTCATTGTTGGTTGGCTTGTTAGTCACTAACTCTAATCCTTCCCAAGGGAGAGGATTAGGACTTGTGAATAGAAGTTGACTTTTAATTTGACTTTCCTTCATTCGTTGAGGGTTAACTAAATGTAAACAATGACTAATTATTAATTGCTCTTGATAAAATTATAACAAGGATAGAACTTCCAATTAATCTTCTCCCGGCCAAGATTTTATTTAAATCATATAAATTCTCTAATTTAATTTTCTGTTCATCAAATTCAAAACCCCTTTTGAAAACCTCTGATTGATAAAATAGCACATCTTCCTGTAACTCGTTGGGAGACGACCTGGGACTCATACTCCCAGTATTTTATTTCTAAAATTTGTGACAACCCTTTTTCTAAATTGACAAGTGGATTTTTGCCGGATAAGTGCTGTACTCGCAACGCCATTTCCCTAATTAATTTTTAATCTGCCAATTTCTGCTTACGTCATATACAAAGATGTATCAGTAGTGCCAACGGAGGAATAGGAAGTTGTGGACTCTAGGTCACCCTCAGTTCCGTCTAGTGTTTCGGAGGGTTCCTCAAGAGAGGCCGAAGCACTAGCCGTGTAATCCAACCGCCGCCTAGCTTGCCGAGTATGTAACAAGGTTTTTTCAATCTCGGGGTCAAACTCGGCTAAGATAGAATTCGGTTGAGACCAAGTCATTCAACTTAGAAGTCATAGCTCATGCATTAAAGGAAATATAAACTAAAAACAAAGTAATGAAAGCAATTAAACTATCTACAGTATTCACATATTCACATAACCAATATCAAAGCACACGTTGCAACCATTCTCCGGCAACGGCGCCAAAATTTGATGGTAAGATTATAGTCGGTCTAGAATTTTCATCAATAGAGAATCAATGTCATTGTCATAGTATAATCCTAGACCGATATGTAACACTATTTTCAAATTTTGATTTGGTCGTCACAAAGTCAACCCCAATAAAAAGTAACCGAGAGTATTGGTCTCGAGTCATCCTCAAGAGCATTGGCAAACATGTGCAGGAATATTGGTTAGAATTCCGGGGTTGTGAATCATAAACAAGAATTTAAACTACTAAAGCTTAGCATGCAAGAATCTTAAAGCACAAGGAACTAAATCAGGTAATTAAAGCAAAGTAAAAGTAAATGCAATCTAGCAAGAGAACATGTAAAGCCAATTCTATTCTAAGACTAAGTAAACAACTGAACTAACTATAATAAGAATCAACCAATTGAGATTTTCGGGTTTCAAATATGAATAATAAAAGGAACTCTTGGCTAGGCATAGGAATTGGGATCACCATCCTTGTCTAATAACCATATCTTGACAATTATGAGGAACCAAGCTCATTAAGTCTACTTCTACAAGGGAAGTACGTCAAATGGCTTGATCACTTTCAACTCATAAGTCCCAATCAAACTACTAATTAGCTTAGTAGTAGATTGGTGTCAATGGGTATCAATTAAACCACTAGCGTTCTCAAATCACCAAATCAATTAGACCCAATGACTCAAGATCACCCAATTCCCTTAGCCTAAGCCAAGAGTAAAGAAAACTACTCCATAATCAAAGGAAACATTTCATCAAACATATGGTATGCACTAGCTAAAGACATATTCAAATTGCAAATTAATTGGAAATTACAAGTACCCACTAACAATTATCAGTAGGAAATAACTCAAATAACACTATCAATCATAGAAAATATCAATGCACTAATAGAAATTCAAGATCAACAAAGTTAATAAAATGAGAAGAAAGAGGAAAATAACAAGAGAATTCAATTCCAACACAAGATCTAAACAAAATTATAAGTAGAGAACTCAAATTAAGTAATTGAAACTAAAATTAATAAGAACAAAAAAATTAGCTAAAATTATATGTATTGTGTGAATGAGTGAATCCCCCCTTTCCTCCATCAATTGCTGGGTCTTTTCCAGGCAGAATCAAGTTGGTTTTGGGCATGGAGCCTTTCAGAAATTGCCAGCCACGATTTCATTAATGAAGTCATGTGCTAGGCGTCACGAGTGCACGTCGGCCACGCGTACGCGTCAAACACGCGTACGCATCGGTGGGATTTTTGCCATAGCACGCGAGTGCGTCAGCTTTTGCGTGCCAGTCCTAGCCACATGCACCCACGTGTGCGCGTCGGCCACGCGTGTGCGTCGCCACCAATTCTCCAAAGCTCCATTCTTCATGTTCCTCCCACTTGTGTATGCTTCCTTTCCATATTCTAGGCCATCCTTGCCCTATAGATCCTGAATCCACTTAACAAACACATCACGACATCGAATGGTAATAGAAGAGGATTAAAATATAGCATTTTTAAGGTCAAAGAAGCATGTTTTAAACCATGAAGTAAAATTAGGAAGGAAACACAAAACCATGCAATTTTTATGAATAAGTATGGAAAATATTGATAAAACCCACCAAATTCTACACAAGATAAACCACAAAATTGGGATTTATCAAACCTCCTTGAATATGTTGTATTATCAGGTTGGAGTTTCCTTTGACATGGAGTTTCTTGATACTAATTTCTTGAGCCATATTTAGACCGAGCATTAGAGCTTCATACTCCGCCTCATTGTTGGTGCAAGAGAAATCTAATCGAAACATGAAAGATAGATTTCTTCCATGGGAGTCTGTCAGGACGACTCCTGCCCCTCCTTGTGGGTTCGAGGGTGTTCCGTCAAACATGAGGGTCTATGTTTCCTCTTCATTGCGAGCATGAACAATCTCTATTATTCATGGAATCTGATCCGATAACTCTTCAATAGTTTCTTTTTTAGGACAAATTGACAAGAGGTCAGCCAAAGCTTGGCTTTTAAAGGTGGTGGGTGTTACCAATTTCACATCATATTCGCTTAATAGGAGTGTCCAACGACTCATTCTTCCGGTCAACATTGGTTTTTCGATTAAAAATTAGAGGCCTTCATTTTTTGATACAAATTTTACTTGGTGTGCTTGGAAGTAATATCGGTAACTTTGTGAGATGTACACCAAAGAGAGGCAATGTTTCTCTAGTAAGGAGTATCTTTGTTCTGGCCCTTTCATGGCTCTACTGACATAGGCAATGGGTTTTTCTTTGCCTTCACCTTCTTGCGAAATTAACCCCCTAACTGCTTCTTCTCCTACCGGTAAGTATACCTTCAATAGTGCACCAGGTTGAGGGGAAGTCATGGTGTGAGTGGATGTGAGAATGCCTTTGATCTTGTCCATCACAACTTGGTGGTGTTGTTCCCACTTCAAGGTGTTCTTCTCTTTTAACAAAGGTCTTAGGGGTCCTAAGAGCTCCCCTAATGCTGGTGTGAACCTTTGAATATACCCCAGCTTGCCTATGAACTTTTGGAGTCCCTTGATGTCTTTCGGGGGTTCCATGTCTTAGACAGATTTAATCTTATCCTTGTCAGCCAAAATGCCTCCTTTGTGGACTCTGAATCCCAAGAACTTTCCAGATGACACCCCGAAGGCACATTTCATGGGGTTCATCTTGAGTCTATACTTTCTGCATCTAGTGAACACAGCTCTGAGGTGTTATGTGTGTTGCTTCTCGGATGTTGACTTGACAACCAAATCGTCTACATAGTCTTCCACAAAGTCATGCATTATGTCGTGGAATATAGGAATCATGGCTCTTTGGTAGGTTGCTCCAACGTTCTTTAAGCGAAAAGGCATGACATTATAGTAAAAATTGCCTACGGGCATTCGAAATGCTGTCTTTTCTTCATCTCCCGGAGCCATTCTAATTTGGTTGTACCCACTAAATCCATCCATGAAGGAGAACTTTTTAAACCCAGCTGTAGCATATACCATTCTATCAACATTTGGCAGAGAAAAATCATCCTTAGGGCAAGCTTTGTTTAGATCTCTAAAATCCATGCAACACCAGATCTGCCCATTTTTCTTTTTCACTGGTACTATGTTGGTGATGAGCGGATAATTTATACGCTTTTTGGCATTGTTTTTAGGTAGTTTTTAGTAGGATCTAGCTACTTTTTGGGATGTTTTTATTAGTTTTTATGCAAAATTCATATTTCTGGACTTTACTATGAGTTTGTGTGTTTTTCCTGTGATTTCAGGTATTTTCTGGCTGAAATTGAGGGACCTGAGCAAAAATCTGATTCAGAGGCTGCCAAAGGACTGCTGATGCTATTGGATTTTGACCTCCCTGCACTCAAAGTAGATTTTCTAGAGCTACAAAACTCCAAATGGTGCGCTCTCAGCTGCGTTGGAAAGTAGACATCCAGGGCTTTTTAGAAATATTTAATAGTTCATGCTTTGCTCGAGTTTTGATGATGCAAACTGGCGTTCAAACGTCCCTTCTTTGCTCTATTCTGAAGTCAAAACGCCATAACTGGCATAAAAGTTGGAGTTAAACACCCAAACTGGCACCAAAGCTGGCGTTTAACCCCAAGAGAAGCCTCTACACATGTAAAGCTCAATGCTCAGCCCAAGCACACACCAAGTGGGCCCGGAAGTGGATTTCTGCATCATTTACCTATTTCTGTAAACCCTAGTAGCTAGTTTCATTATAAATAGGACCTTTTACTATTGTATTTTCATCTTTGGAATATATTTTAACCATTGTTCACGTTTTGGGAGGCTGGCCACTCGGCCATGCCTACCCTATTTTCACTTTTGTATTTTCAACGGTGGAGTTTCTACACACCATAGATTAAGGGTGTGGAGCAATGCTGTTCCTCGAGTATTAATGCAAGTACTACTGTTTTCTATTCATATCATGCTTATTCTTGTTCTAAGATATTCACTCACACTTCAACCTAATGAATGTGATGATCCGTGACACTCATCATCATTCTCACCTATGAACGCGTGACTGACAACCACTTCCGTTCTACTTAAGATCGAGCGTGTATCTCTTAGTCTCCATTCCGAAAGATCGGAGTCTTTGTGGTATAAGCTAGAAATATTGGTGGCCATTCCTGAGATCTGGAAAGTCTAAACCTTGACTGTGGTATTCCGAGTAGGATCTGGGAAGGGATGACTATGACGAGCTTTAAACTCACGAGTGTTGGGCGTAGTGACAGACGCAGAAGGATCAATGGATTCTATTCCAACATGATCGAGAATCGACAGATGATTATCCGTGCGGTGACAGCGCATTTTGGAGCATTTTCATTGAGAGGACGGGAGATAGCCATTGACGCTGGTGAAACCCGAACATACAGCTTGCCATGGAAAGGAGTATGAAGGATTGGATGAAGGCATTAGGAAAGCAGAGATTCAACAGGAACAAAGCATCTGAAATTCTCACCAATGAATTACATCAGTATCTCTATCTTTATTTTCTGTTTATTTATCTTTTATTTATCAAAACTCCATAACCATTTGAATCCGCCTGACTGAGATTTACAAGGCAACCATAGCTTGCTTCAAGCCGACAATCTCCGTGGGATCGATCCTTACTCACGTAAGGTCTATTACTTGGACGACCCAGTGCACTTACTGGTTAGTTGTGCGGAGTTGTGAAGAAAGTGCTGAGATTATGAACGCATACACCAAGTTGAGCGCCATTGTTAGAGATCACAATTTCGTGCACCAAGAGGGGTGCTGTATTGGTTTGATGAATTTGGTTGCGAGTAACTTTTCGATTTCTTTCTTTACTTGAGCTTCTATTTCATTGGAGAATTTTCTAGGAGCTTGCTTGACAGGGGTTGCTCCTTACCTCACAGCTGAATTGTGGGTTACCAGGTTTGGGTCCAACCCTAGCATTTCATCATAGTAGCGCTATCAAATTCTTTTTCTCTATCTCCCCTAGAGTTTTGCACAGGAACAAAGGTCTTGGGTGTTCTTCAGTCCCTAAATTAATTTCTTCCTTCTTCTACGTTGCTTCATCTTGGAATTGGAGAGGGGGCATTTCCTATGTTCCTTAAAAGATGTTCTTTCTCCTATACATTTAGGAGGTCGGGGCCAGGGGAGTTCTGGTGACTTTTCTCCACTGGACCCCCGAGTTCCTATAGGACACACCACCTATACCCTCCACCTGGGAGAATTTCCTTACGAAGTCCTAGGTCTTCGATTGTTGTTGCTTGCTTTTTGGTGTTTTCTTTTTGTCTGGGTGTTCCGATGGGACATTCCCACACAGGCCTTATTTTGTTGATCCCTGGTAACGCAAGCTCTTCAGAAAAACTCGCATCCACTAAATGTGCTTCTCCTGCATCAAAGGGTGTTACAGTGGTTGAGATGGTAATATCCTTCCCTCTCCAGCTAGACTTTATGTATTGATGCCAACTTGAATGAACGCACCGATGTAAATGAATCCATGGACGTCCCAGTAGGATGTGGTAGCTAGAGCTTCCATCTACCACATGAAACTTATTATCGGTCTTTATGGGGCCAACTTCCAAGACAGCATTAACACACCCTCTAGATTTCACACCCACTCCATTAAAAGTATTGAGCTCTACTTGAGTAAGCCTTATCTGATCAACAGAACCTCCCATTTCTTGAAATATATGAGTGGGTATAATATTTACCTCTGATCCAGCATCCACCAAAGCCCTTCTGACCTTCATGCATTTTATCACTACTTCCACATACAATCGTTTATTATGGTAGAACTCCCCATTGAATGTGTCGGGGGCTCGAAACACTAGGGCGTTTGCGTGGGACTTTGCTAATCTTGTGAGCGGAGCGTTGACACCCAAAAACTTTTTCATGTTTTTGAATGACTTCTTTTAGAGCTCTAGCTGCCTCTTTCTGAATGTGGGGTGATGAGTGGATATTTTATACGCTTTTTGGGGGTAATTTCATGTAGTTTTTAGTATGTTTTAGTTAGTTTTTAGTATATTTTATTAGATTTTAGGCAAAATTCATATTTCTGGACTTTACTATGAGTTTGTGTATTTTTCTGTCATTTCAGGTATTTTCTGGCTAAAATTGAGGGAGCTGAGCAAAAATCTGATTCAGACTGAAAAATGACTATTGATGCTGTTGGATTCTGACCTCCCTGCACTCGGAATGAATTTTTTGGATCTATAGAAGTCCAATTGACGGGCTATCAATTGGGTTGGAAAGTGGACATCCAGGGCTTTCCAGAAATATATAATAGTCCATACTTTGCTCGAAGATAAATGACATAAACTGGCGTTTAACGCCAGTTCCATGTTCCATTCTGGTGTCAAACGCCAGAAACAGGTTACCAGTTGGAGTTAAACGCCCAAAACAGGTCACAACCTAATGTTTAACTCTAGAAACAGCCCAGACACGTGAGAAGCTCAAGTCTCAACCCCAGCACACACCAAGTGGGCCCCAGAAGTGGATTTCTGCACTATCTATCTTAGTTTACTCATTTTCTGTAAACCTAGGTTACTAGTTTAGTATTTAAACAACTTTTAGAGACTTATTTTGTACCTCATGACATTTTAGATCTGAACTTTGTACTTTTTGACGGCATGAGTCTCTAAACTCCATTGTTGAGGGTGAGGAGCTCTGCAGCGTCTCGATGAATTAATGCAATTATTTCTGTTTTCTATTCGAACACGCTTGTTTCTCTCTAAGATGTTCATTCGCACTTCAATATGATGAATGTGATGATTCGTAACATTCATCACTATTCTCAATATATGAACGCGTGCCTGACAACCACCTCCGTTCTACCTTCGATTGAATGAGTATCTCTTGGATTCCTTAATCAGAATGTTCGTGGTATAAGCTAGAATCCATTGGGAGCATTCTTGAGAATCCGGAAAGTCTAAACCATGTCTGTGGTATTCCGAGTAGGATTCAGGGATTGAATGACTGTGACGAGCTTTAAACTCACAAAGGTTGGGCGTAGTGACAGATGCAAAAAGATCAATAGATCCTATTCCAGCATGAGTGAGAACCGACAGATGATTAGCCGTGCGGTGACAGCGCACCTGGACCATTTTCACTAAGAGGACGGATGGTAGCCATTGACAACGGTGATCCACCAACACACAGCTTGCCATAGGAGGAACCTTGTGTGCGTGAAAAAGAAGACAGGAAGAAAGCAGAGATTCATAAGACAAAGCATCTCCAAAACTCCAACATATTCTCCATTACTGCGTAACAAATACTCACTTCATGCTCTTTCACTTTTTACAACTAAAATTAAAGAACCTTATTGGTATCCTGACTAAGAATAATAAGATAACCATAGCTTGCTTCAAGTCGGCAATCTCCGTGGGATCGACCCTTACTCACGTAAGGTATTACTTGGACGACCCAGTGCATTTTCTGGTTAGTTGTGTGGAATTACATAGTGTGAATGTAATTTTTGTGCACCAAGTTTTTGGCGCTGTTGCTGGGGATTGTTTAAGTTTAAACAACTGACGGTGAATCTTGTTGCTTAGATTAGGAAAATTTTGTCTTTTGGGTCAGAGTCTTTTATTTTCTTTTCAAAAATTTTTCAAAAGTATTATTTTTCTTTATTAATTTTTAGTTTTTCTGTGAGTTTAAAGTCATGTTTTAAGTTTGGTGTCAATTGCATGCTTTTCTTGGTCTTTCAATTTTTGAATTTCATGTTCTTTGTTCATCTTTGACCTTCAAGTTGTTCTTGTCTATTTTCCTTGTTTGATCTTTAGTTTGTCTTGTTTTGTGTCTTTTCTTGTTTTTCTTGTGCTTTTTCAAAATATCAGTATTCAAAAAAAATTTTATTTACTAAAAATACCTCTTTAAAACACGTTACATTTATAGCTCAATTGGCTAGAGCATTGTGTTTGTGTTCTTGGTAATTGGGTATCTTCCTTTTAAAACTTTTTCAAAAATAATTCTTCTTTGATTAAATCTTGTGCCAAACTTTAAGTTTGGTGTTCTCTTGTTAATTTTTCTTTAGTTTTCAAAAATTCTATTTTGGTTTTCTAAAAATTTTAAGTTTGGTGTTCTTTCTTTTGTTCTTGTTGTTCTTGTGAGTCTTCAAGGTGTTCTTGAGTCTCCTTTGTGTTTTGATCTTAAAATTTTTAAGTTTGGTGTGCCTTGGTGTTTTCCCTCCAAAATTTTCGAAAACAAGGAGCATTGGATTTAAAAATTTTAAGTCTTGTGTCTTTTGTGTGTTTTTCTCTTTCATAATAAAATTTAAAAATAAAAAATTATCTTTTCTAACTATTTTTAAGCAATTATTTCGAATTTTTTCATAAAAATTCAGATTTCAATTTCAAAATTTTTCAAATCTTATCGTTTTAAGATTTTTAAAAATTATATCTTTTTCAAAAATATCCTAACCACTTTCTCTCTCCTCACTTTTTCGAAAATCTTCATAAAATATTTTCAAATTTTTTATTTTTTTATTTTAGTTTTTATTTTATTTTATTTTATTATTTCAAAAATTTCTTTTTTATAATAAAATAAATAAAATAAATCCACGTTATCTCCCTTTCTCCATCATGGACCTAAGTGGAACTGAACAGTTCAGAAGGACTCTGGGGTCATATGCTAACCCCACTACTGCTTCATATGGGAGTAGTACCTGTATACCCTCCATCAGAGTCAGTAGTTTTGAGTTGAATCCTCAGCTCATTATCATGGTGCAGCAAAGTTGCCAGTATTCCGGTCTTCCACAGGAAGAACCTACAGAGTTTTTGGCACATTTTTTACAAATTGCTGACACAATACATGATAAGGACGTAGATTAGGATGTCTACAGATTATTACTGTTTCCATTTGCTGTAAAAGACCAAGCTAAGAGGTGGTTAAATAACCAACCTAAGGCTAGCATAAGGACATGGAAACATCTATCAGAAAAATTCCTGAATCAATATTTCCCTCCAAAACGGATGACACAGCTAAGGCTGAACATCCAAGGCTTTAAACAAGGAGATAATGAATCCCTTTATGAAGCCTGGGAGAGATACAGAGAGATGCTAAGAAAATGCCCCTCTGAAATGTTTTCAGAGTGGGTGCACTTAGACATCTTCTATTATGGGCTTACAGAAAAAGCTCAATTGTCTTTGGACCACTCAGCTCTTGGATTTATACACATGAGAAAGACAATTGAAAAAGCTCAAGAGCTCATTGATACAGTTGCCAGAAATCAGCATCTGTACCTAAGTAGTGAACCTTCCATGAAAGAAGAGGCAAAAACAGCAATTGCTGAACTCAGTCCTGCAGAACAAGTTACTGAATTCAATCAGCAATTAGATTTTCTAACAAAACAACTAGCCGAATTCAAGGAGATACTACAAGACACAAGAATGGCTAATATGAATATGGAAGTGCAGTTGAAGCAAACAGAACAGCAGTTATCAAAACAAATAACAGAAGAGTGCCAAGCAGTTCAATTAAGAAGTGGGAAAACATTAAATACCTTACTTCAAGGCAGCAGAAAGCCAACAAATGAACAAACTGCTACCCAAAATCCCTCTGAGGATAGTAAGAGCCCAGAGAGGAATAGTTCTGGCGCTCAAACGCTAGAAGAGGGTGGAGAGCTGGCGTTAAAGCCCAACCTATGCTCAGTTCTGGCATTCAAATGCCAGAAACAAGTAAGGAGTTGGCATTGAACGCCCAAAGGAAGCTCAGTTCTGGCGTTCAGACGCCAGAAACAGGTAAGGAGTTGGCGTCTAATGCCACTCCAGCTTCCAACCCTGGCATTCAAACGCCAGTGAGGGATCAGACACATGCAAGTGCTGATAGTAACCCCTCTAAAAAGGCTTCTCCAACCACATCTGTAGGAAATAAACCTGCAGCAACTAAGGTTGAGGAATACAAAGCCAAAATGCCTTATCCTCAAAAACTCCGCTAAGCGGAATAGGATAAGCAATTTGTCCGCTTTGCAGACTATCTCAGGACTCTTGAAATAAAGATTCTGTTTGCAGAGGCACTTGAGAAAATACCCTCTTATGCTAAGTTCATGAAAGAGATCTTAAGTCATAAAAAGGATTGGAGAGAAACTGAAAAAGTTTACCTCACTGAAGAATGCAGTGCAGTCATTCTGAAAAGCTTACCAGAGAAGCTTAAAGATCCCAGAAGCTTCATGATACCATGCACATTAGAGGATACTTGTACCAAGAAAGCTCTATGTGATCTTGGAGCAAGTATCAACCTAATACATGCATCCACTATCAAAAAGCTTGGTTTGACTGAAGAAGTCAAACCAACTCGGATATGTCTCCAACTAGCTGATGGCTCCAGTAAATACCCATCAGGCGTGATTGAAGACATGATTGTCAAGGTTGGGCCATTTGCCTTTCTCACTGACTTTGTGGTGCTGGAAATGGAGGAGCACAAGAGTGCAACTCTCATTCTAGGAAGACCTTTCCTAGCAACTGGACGAACCCTCATTGACGTACAAAAAGGGGAATTAACCCTGAGAGTCAATGAAGACGAGTTTAAGTTGAATGTTGTCAAAGCTATGCAGCATCCAAACACCCCAAACGACTGCATGAGCATTGATATTATTGACTCTCTGGTGGAAGAGGTCAATATGACTGAGAGTCTCGAATCAGAGCTAGAGGATATCTTTAAAGATGTTCAGCCTGATCTTGAGGAACCAGAGAGAATAATAGAACCTTTGAAAATCCCTCAGGAAGAGGAGAAACCTCCTAAACCCGAGCTCAAACCATTACCACCATCCCTGAAATATACATTTCTAGGAGAAGGTGACACCTTTCCTATAATCATAAGCTCTACCTTAGAGCCACAGGAAGAGGAAGCACTAATTCAAGTGCTGAGGACACACAAGACAGCTCTTGGGTGGTCCATTAATGATCTTAAGGGCATTAGTCCAGCCAGATGCATGCACAAGATCCTATTGGAGGATGATGCTACGCCAGTGGTTCAACCACAGAGGCGACTGAATCCAGCCATGAAGGAGGTGGTGCAGAAGGAGGTCACTAAATTAGTAGAGGCTATGATTATTTATCCTATTTCTGATAGCCCATGGGTGAGCCCTGTCCAAGTCGTCCCTAAGAAGGGTGGCATGACAGTGGTTCATAATGAAAAAAATGAACTGGTTCCTAGAAGAATAGTTACAGGATGGTGTATGTGTATTGATTATAGAAGGCTTAATACAGCTACCAGAAAGGATCATTTTCCTTTACCATTCATAGACCAGATGCTAGAAAGACTAGCAGGTCATGAATACTACTGCTTCCTGGATGGATATTCAGGTTATAATCAAATTGCAGTAGATCCCCAAGATAAAGAGAAAACAGCATTCACATGTCCATCTGGAGTATTTGCATACAGAAGGATGCCATTTAGTCTGTGCAATGCACCTGCAACCTTTCAAAGGTGCATGCTCTCTATTTTCTCTATGGTGGAAAAATTTTTGGAAGTCTTCATGTATGACTTTTCAGTATTTGGAGACTCATTCAGCTCCTGTCTTGACTATCTAGCACTTGTTCTAAAGAGGTGCCAAGAGACTAACCTAGTTTTAAACTAGGAGAAATGTCACTTTATGATGACTGAAGGAATTGTCCTTGGGCACAAAATTTCGAACAAGGGAATATAGGTGGATCAAGCTAAGGTAGAGGTAATTGAAAAGTCACCACCACCTGCCAATGTTAAGGCAATCAGAAGCTTTCTGGGACATGCAGGATTCTATAGGAGGTTTATAAAAGATTTTTCAAAAATTGCAAAACCTCTGAGTAATCTGCTAGCTGCTGACACGCCATTTATCTTTGATAAGGAGTATCTGCAGGCGTTTGAGACTCTGAAAGCTAAGCTGGTCACAGCACCAGTCATCTCTACACCAGACTGGACATTACCATTTGAACTAATGTGTGATGCCAGTGACCATGCCATTGGTGCAGTGTTGGGACAAAGGCATGACAAGCTTCTGTACGTCATTTATTATGCCAGTCATCTTTTAAATGATGCACAGAAGAACTACACAACCATATAAAAAGAGCTACTTGCAGTGGTTTACGCCATTGAAAAGTTCAGATCTTATTTAGTAGGATCAAAAGTGATTGTGTACACTGACCATACTGCTCTTAAATATCTACTCACAAAGCAGGATTCAAAACCCAGACTCTTAAGATGGGTGTTCCTTCTGCAAGAGTTTGATATAGAAATATGAGACAGAAAAGGGACAGAGAACTAAGTAGCAGATCACCTGTCCCAAATAGAACCAGTAGAAGGGGCGTCCCTCCCTCTTACTGAGATCTCTGAAAACTTTCCGGATGAGCAACTCTTTGCCATCTAGGAAGTACCATGGTTTGCAGACATTACAAACAACAAGGCTGTGAGATTCATACCCAAAGAGTATAGTAGGCAGCAATCAAAGAAATTGATCTCGGATGCAAAGTACTATCTTTGGGATGAACCATATCTCTTCAAGAGATGTGCAGACGGAGTAATCCGTCGATGTGCCTAAAGAAGAAGTAAAGAAGATCCTCTGGCATTGCCATGGATCACAGTATGGAGGACATTTTGGAAGTGAGCGAACAGCCACAAGAGTCCTCCAATGTGGCTTCTACTGGTCTACTCTCTATAAAGACTCCTGAGAGTTTGTACTTAATTGTGACAGTTGCCAAAGATCTGGCAATCTGCTTCACAGTTATGCCATGCCTCAATAAGGGATCTTAGAGATTGAGTTGTTTGATGTATGGGGTATTGACTTCATGGGGCCTTTCCCACCATCATACTCAAACACTTATATTCTGGTGGCAGTGGATTATGTATCCAAATGGGTGGAAGCTATTGCAACACCCACTAATGATACTAAGACAGTGCTAAAATTCCTCCAGAAACATATCTTCAGCAGATTTGGTGTCCCTAGAGTACTAATCAGTGATGGGACGCTTATTTCTGCAATAAATAGCATTACTCTGCTATGGTTCGATATGGAGTTAGCCACAGGGTAGCAACTCCATATCATCCACAGACAAATATGCAAGCTGAAGTCTCTAATAGAGAACTTAAAAGAATCCTGGAATGGACTGTGATTAACTGTAGAAGGGATTGGACAAGAAGCTTGGATGATGCTTTGTGGGCATACAGAACAGCATTCAAGACTCCTATAGGGACCTCTCCACACCAGCTTATGTATAGAAAAGCCTGCCACTTGCCAGTGAAACTGGAATATAAGGTCTACTAGACAACCAGATTCATAAACCTTGATGCCAAGTTAGCTGGAGAAAAATGATTGCTCCAGTTAAATGAGCTAGAGGAATTTAGACTCAATGCTTTCAAAAATGCAAAAATTTACAAAGAGAAAGCAAAAAGATGGCATGACAAGAAACTGTCATCCAGAGTCTTTGAGCCAGGGCAGAAAGTTCTGCTGTTTAATTCTAGGCTCAGATTATTCCCCGGGAAATTAAAATCCCGGTGGAGAGGACCATATGTGATTACAGGTGTGTCACCATATGATACGTAGAGCTTCAGGATAACGATTCTGACAAAAAGTTCATTGTTAATGGACAGAGAGTCAAACATTATCTTGAAAGCAATTTTGAGCAAGAATGCTCAAAATTGAGACTTGATTAAAGCTCAGTAATAGTCCAGCTAAAGACAATAAAGAAGCGCTTGCTGGGAGGCAACCCAGCCATTAACAAAGCTTATTTATTAATTACATGAAAATTTTACAAGTTCATATTAATTATCTTCAAGGTAAAATAGTAATTGTATGAGTTCACAAAGTTACAGAAGGATTCAGAGGATAAAATAGCAAAAAGAAGCTCACTGGTGCGAAAACGCCAGTAAGAGCCGTCTTGGGCGTTAAACGCCCAAAAGAAGCATCTACTGGGTGTTTAACGCCAGTAGAGATAGCCATCTGGGCGTTAAACGCTAGAAAGAAGCAGCTTCTGGGCGTTTAACGCTATATTTACAGCGTCCTAGGCGTTCAGAAAAACGCCCAGTGATAAAGGAGTTTCTGGCGTTTAACGCCAGCTAGAAGCAACAGCTAGGTGTTAAACGCCCAGACCAAGCACCAACTGGGCGTTAAACGCCCAAAACATGAAGCAGTTGGGCGTTTAACGCCAGGATTGTGGAAGGGAGGAAGTTTTTGTTCCCAACTTGATTTTTTTCAAATTTTCATGTTTCTATCCATAATTTCTTGCATAAACATATTATAAATCCTAATTTTTCAAATCCTTTTTCAAAGATATCAAATGTATCTTAATTCTAAACATAAATCTTTTTTTTTTAAATCCTCTTCAACTTCTTTTCAAATCTTTTTCAAAACTCAATTATCTTTTTGAATTCTTTTCAAATCTTTTTAAATTCTTCTCAAATCTTTTTAAACTCATCATATCTTCTTTTCAAAATTCAGATTTATCTTTTTCAAATATCTTTCATATCTTTTCAATTTTAAATTGCATCTTTTTCTTATCATACTTATCTTTTACAAATCATATCTTCTATCATATCTTCTTCAAAATTTTCGAAAACCCACCCCCCTTTAAATCCACGTTCGGCTCCCTCCTCTCCTCCACAATTTGAACTTGGCTGTCCATCTATCCCTCTCTTTTCCTTTCTTTTGCTTGAGGACAAGCAAACCTCTAAGTTTGATGTGTTTATCAATGATCACTAAACCAATACCCACTAAGATCATGGCTCCTAAGGGAAAACAAACCACTCTAAGAGGCAAGAAAAAGAATATTCCGAAACCACTTTGGAATCAAGGGAAGTTCTTAACAAAAGAACATTCAGACCATTACTACAAAATAATGGGTCTAAGGTCAGTGATCCCAGAAGTTAAATTCGAACTGAAAGAAGACGAATATTCAAAGATCCAAGAGCAAATTCGAACCAGGAGCTGGGAAATCCTAGCTAATCCTGAAACAAAAGTGGGAAGAAATATGGTTCAGGAATTCTACTCTAATCTGTGGCAAACAAACAGGCAGAGAATAGCTGGAACCGCCTTCTATGACTATCGAACTTTGGTCAGAGGAAAGATTGTTCACCTCTACCCTGAGAAAATCAGGGAGATCTTCAAGCTACCTTAGCTGAAAGATGACCCAGACTCCTTTAATAGGAGAATGATGAGAACAAATAAGGGCTTGGATAAAATTCTAGAGGACATATGCCTCCCTGGAACCAAGTGGACAACCAACACAAAGGGTGTCCCAAATCAACTCAAGAGAGGAGATCTCAAACCAGTCGCCAGAGGCTGGCTGGACTTTATTGGACGTTCTATACTGCCCACTAGCAACCGCTCTGAAGTCACCATCAAAAGAGCAGTAATGATTCATTGCATTATGTTGGGAAAAGAAGTGGAAGTTCATCAGCTGATCTCTTGTGAACTTTACACAATTGCAAACAAGAACTCCAAAGATGCCAAATTAGCTTATCCAACTTAATCTCTATGCTATGTAAAGATGCTGGGGTGAAGATGGGAGTAAATGAGTATATCTCAGTTGAGCAACCAATCACCAAAAAGTCAATGGAAGGACAACAAGTGCAGGACGACCCCATCAAGAGGAAAGCACAGGAGTTCCTTTCGGAAATCCCTCAAATTGAATACTGGGTGCGTCTTGAAGCAGCTGTCACCAAGTTGCAAGAAGCTATGGAACCAACTAAAGAAAGAACAGCAAAATCAAAGTAGCATGCTTTGCAAACTACTTAGGAAACAAGAAGAGCAAGGGCGTGAACTGAAGTAACTGAAGCGTCAGAAGCTATCTCTTGAAAGGCCAAGCACCCCACAGATTAAAGGAGCATCCACCTCCCAAAATAAAGGTTGTTGAGTCCTAATCTTAGCCTTAACTCTGTGATAATTGTTCTTATTAGAAATTTACCTTAGAAGTTATATATGAGTAGTAGTAATTAGTATCTCTATTTTGATTTTATCTCCAATTAAGCTATAATTTATTTTTCTCATAATCATCAAACATGAATAAAATAGTAGATTTTTAGAATAAGGAGGCAATATTTTTTGAGTTTTTAATAAGGAAAATTCTAATTATTTATATGTGGTGGCAATACTTTTTATCTTCTGAATGAATGCCTGAACAGTGCATATTTTTTATATTGAATTTTATGAATGTTAAAATTGTTGGCTCTTGAAAGTATCATGAACAAGAGAAATGTTATTGATGATCTGAAAAATCATGAAATTGATTCTTGAAGCAAGAAAAAGCAGTGAAAAAAAAAAGAAAAGGAGTAGTAGAAAAAGCCAATAGCCCTTTAAACCAAAAGGCAAGGGTAAAAAGGATCCAAGGCTTTGAGCATCAATTGATCGGAGGGCCTAAGGAAATAAATCCAGACCTAAGCGGCTAAATCAAGTTGTTCCTAACCATGTGCTTGTGGCATGCAGGTCCAAGTGAAAAGCTTGAGACTGAGTGGTTAAATTTGTGATCCAAAGTAAAAGAGTGTTCTTAAGAACTCTAGACACCTCTAATTGGGGATTTTAGCAAAGCTAAGTCACAATCTGAAAATGTTCACCCAGTTATGTGTCTGTGGCATTTATGTATCCGGTGGTAATACTGGAAAACAAAGTGCTTAGGGCCACGGCCAAGACTCAAAAAATAGTTGTGTTCAAGAATCAACATACTAAACTAGGAGAATCAATAATACTATCTGAATTCTGAGTTCCTATGGATGCCAATCATTCTGAATTTCAAAGGATAAAGTGAGATGTCAAAACCGTTCGGAAACAAAAACTTACTAGCCCCGCTCACCTAATTAGAATCTGAGAACTCTGAGATATTATTGCTTCTTGATTTCTTTTTATCCTATTTTATTTATTTATTTGCTTGGGGACAGGCAACAGTTTAAGTTTGGTGTTGTGATGAGCGGATATTTTATACGCTTTTTGGGGGTAATTTCATGTAGTTTTTAGTATGTTTTAGTTAGTTTTTAGTATATTTTTATTAGTTTTTAGGAAAAATTCATATTTCTGGATTTTACTATGAGTTTATGTGTTTTTCTATGATTTCAGGTATTTTCTGGCTGAAATTGAGGGAGCTGAGCAAAAATCTGATTCAGGCTGAAAAAGGACTGCTGATGCTGTTGGATTCTGACCTCCCTGCACTCAGAATAAATTTTTTCGATCTACAAGAGTCCAATTGGCGCTCTCTCAATTGGATTAGAAATTAGACATCCAGGGCTTTCCAGCAATATATAATATTCCATACTTTACTCGAAGATAAATGACGTAAACTGGCATTTAACGCCAGTTCCATGTTCCTTTCTGGCGTCAAACGCCAGAAATAGGTTACCAGTTGGAGTTAAACGCCCAAAACAGGTCACAACCTGACGTTTAACTCCAGAAACAGCCCAGGTACGTGAGAAGCTCAAGTCTCAGCCCCAGCAGACACCAAGTGGGCTCCAGAAGTGGAGTTCTGCACTATCTATCTTAGTTTACTCATTTTCTGTAAATCTAGGTTACTAGTTTAGTATTTAAACAACTTTTAGAGACTTGTTTTATACCTCATGACATTTTAGATCTGAACTTTGTACTTTTTGATGGCATGAGTCTCTAAACTCCATTGTTGGGGTGAGGAGCTCTGCAGCGTCTCGATGAATTAATGTAATTATTTCTGTTTTCTATTCAAACACGCTTGTTTTTCTCTAAGATGTTCATTCGCACTTCAATATGATGAATGTGATGATCCATGACATTCATCACTATTCTCAATCTATGAACGCGTGCCTGACAACCACCTCCGTTCTACCTTCGATTGAATGAGTATCTCTTGGATTCCTTAATCAGAATCTTCGTGGTATAAGCTAGAATCCATTGGCAGCATTCTTGAGAATCCAGAAAGTCTAAACTTTGTCTATGGTATTCCAAGTAGGATTCAGGGATTGAATGACTGTGATGAGTTTCAAACTCACAAGGGTTGGGCGTAGTGACAGACGCAAAAGGATCAATGGATCCTATTTCAGTATGAGTGAGAACCGACAGATGATTAGCCATTCAGTGATAGGGCACCTGGACCATTTTCACTGAGAGGACGGATGGTAGCCATTGGCAACGGTGATCCACCAACACACAGCTTTCCATAGGAGGAACCTTGCGTGCATGAAAAAGATGACAGGAAGAAAGCAGAGATTCAGAAGACAAAGCATCTCCAAAACTCCAACACATTCTCCATTACTGCGTAACAAATACTCATTTCATGCTCTTTCACTTTTTACAACTAAAACTAAAGAACCCTATTGGTATCCTGACTAAGAATAATAAGATAACCATAGCTTGCTTCAAGTCGGCAATCTCCGTGAGATCAACCCTTACTCACGTAAGGTATTACTTGGACGACCCAATGCACTTGCTGGTTAGTTGTGCGGAATTACATAGTGTGAGTGTAATTTTCGTGCACCATGGGGTTCCAAGCCAAGTTGGTTGAACATGATTCTACACCCTCAAGACTTCAAAAGACCTCTTGTCAATGTGTCTTCATCTAAGGACTCCTCCATGGTGAGCATCTCTTATGCTTCATCTACAATCTCTGTCAGCATTACCTCTCCTTCAACACCTATCATTCCAACATTGTGTTGAGGAAAGGGAGTACTTTTTACACCTTTTTGGTTTTGTTCTCCATTTAGGAGTATCTTCCCTTCCTTCACTTGCCTATAAAACATCGTCATCGCCACATAACAGTCAGTCACTCCATGGCTCTTATTCCGGTGCACCTTACAATATTTTGGGTCTCTCATATCTTCAGGTGTTGGTGGCTCTCTATCTATTCTGGGATTTAATGTTCCATCCTCAAACCACCCATTTACGACAACCATGGCCTGAGCTCTGGAGAGGGGCAGTGGGGGTGGAGGACTGTTCCTGTTAGCCCCCTAGAATAGGAAGGCCTTCTGCCTCTGCCATCAGCAGCACACACCTCTAGGGAAAAACTTCTTTAGATCTCGTTCCATTACGCTTTACTACCTCAGTTATGTCAGATGCTCCCTTTAAGAGCTCAGAGAAAGTGTTTGTGTTGCTCATAGAAAGATAAATTTATGATCCGTCTTCCACATTTCTAATACACCCGTATACTAATTGTGGCTTTGGGAGGGTGTCTATGCAAAGTAAAGCTTAATCTCTGTATCTCTTGATAAATGCTACCAATCATTCTCCTTGTCTCTGTTTTACCCTTCCTAGGTCCATGATGTGCATAAAGGGATCCTCTTCTAGGAACTTGTTGCAGAACTCCATCACTAATTGCTCCCAGGTGTTGATGCTATTGGCTTTCAACTTGGCATACCACGTGAACGCCCTTCTTGTCAATGATTTTGCGAACTCCTTGATCTTAAGCTCCTGGTGGTTCCTGACACCCCAAGGTCGTCCAAGAATGACAGGATGTGTTCCTTGGCACTTTTGGTACCATCAAATTTACGAAAAGTAGGCGGTTGGTACCCCTTAGGGTACGGTTTTGCCAAAATATGATGCCCAAATGGTGGACTTATCTCTCAAGTGGGTTTACTTGCTTCTCCTTTGCTCTTTAGAATACACGCCAACTCTCTACGAGTGATCGGGGTGTTCTCGTCTTCCTCTGTATTCTCCAGATTCACGACTGGAAGTGGTGAAAGGGGTTCTATACCTCGTTTGATCCCTAGCCATCATTTCTGTTATCAAAGTTTACATCTTTGTTTGGTTGTCTATCATATAGTTATACACATAAGCAGGGATGGTTACGTGAGTGTGTGGACCAATGGTACCTCCAACGTGGGGTGTGAAGAAATTCGCGTAGGCATGAGCTCCTTCTCCTCTGCACCCAGATTCTGCTGTTCCATGTGTTCTTCTTTTTAGTTGTGCTCGTCCTCATTTTGAAGTGATCCCAAGATGAGATTGAGGTTCCGAGGGGTTATTGAATGTCGCCTAGGTGGTCGATTCTGCCCAGAATGAGTATTGCTAGGCTCAGCCATCACGTCGAAGTTTTCCTCCCTAGTGGAGTCACCAAGTGATTCGAGTGAGTTTTGTGAAAAATAGATTAAATGAAAAATGATTAAGATAAGAGATTTGGAGTAAGTAAACTTGTGAGGAAAATACTTTTATTAATAGCAAATAAGCAATAATACAAGAACTAATGATGAGGAATAAAGGTGGAGAACAAGTGTTGAGACATCCACTAATGTCACAAGAGGATGAATGAGCTTTGTTTAAAGTGGATAGGGGTTGATTAATTGCTGTCGGGTGTTCTGGTGGAACACCCGAATGCCAATTTTGCTTGTGAAGTTGATGAATAAAATGAAGAACAATGGGAGAAATTTGAGAAGAGAAAAAGATAAATTTTTGGGCTTCTAAGTTTCAAAGAAAAGTCCTTTAAAGAGGTGGCTTGATGTCCTTTTATAGTGTCAAACCATTTTGAGGAGGGAATCTATTGTCCAATGGTTATAGTGTGATGTTTGGCCTACTCCTTTTACCCCAAATATTTTTAGGTACTTCAAATCTTTTCAACTAGAAAGGGAAGAAGTTGATTTCCACAAGTTAAACTAAAGCTCATGACATGTGACATTAGTGAATGGACATTTAATTTGGTTTTCTTCTAACTAGATGACACTCTTTATACTCCAAATTCAATCAATCCACTTTCACCAATTTAGTTCCCACTAAAAAAAATTCAACTCTTCAACATGTTCTTTTGAGTTCTATCCTTCTATTCAACACTTTTAAGAAGAACTTGACTCTTTTTTTTTACTATATCTTTAAATTATTTTAAAAATTATTTATGTACAAAAAATTTATATTTTTACTACACAATCACTCTTTCTCCACTAACTTTAGTTTCAAAAGAGTAAAGTGATGTCAGTATAATACTATTCATTTATTTCTCTAAGAGTGTGCATGGAAGATTTATTTGCACAGCCCGTTATATTCCAAGCAAGCATATTCATGAAAAAACGAGAAAGCTTGATCAAATCATTTGATTTTGGAGTAGATATCAAAAAAGTACAAACTACGAAGTAAAAGACGTGTCGTAATAGCCCTTTTCTTTTTTGGACGGAGTAATAGATCTCAAAAGAACCGGCACGACGAATGAATTGTTTGGGCTTAGGCTTGGCCCTTGTGTCCTTTCTGGGCTTCTGACGCTCATATGATAAGGAAAGAGTCGACCAAAAAAAAAAAAAAAGAAGGAAAGAAAACGGGAGAGAGATGGGATTAGTAGGGGGAAATAATAATAAAGTAAACGGCCATCATCATCATCTTAATCTTTATCGTAAGTTCTAAGAAGAGGATTAAGGATTCTCATCTTCCAAATAAGTCAACAAAAAACAAGAGATTTTTTGTTTCAGTATTTGCTTCTGGTTTTGCAGACTGAGAGTGAGATGGGACTCTTATCACTTACATTCCATCCTTCTCCCGCTTTCAATCCCTCGATTTTTACGCTTCCTCCCCACCGCTGCCACCGCCCCTCTTCACTCGCCGTCAGAGCCACTTCCGCCGCCGGCACCCCGCAGCCTCTGCTCCAAGTCAATGACCTGAGGGCGAAGATCCTGGAATCCGGCGTCGAGATTCTCCACGGCGTCAACCTCACGGTCAACGAGGGAGAGGTTCACGCCATCATGGGAAAGAACGGTTCCGGGAAAAGCACTTTTGCTAAGGTACCTTCATTTCTTAAATTCTTTCATTTTTAACTGAATTTTTAGTCTTCTGCTCAAGATGGTTGCTCAATTAAAGTCTACGCTATTCTGTGTATCGATGAAGAATTTTGATTACTGTAAAGCTAAGGAATTTATGATGCTATGGTATGCCATACATGGAATGAAAGTGAATAGGGAAAAGAAAAGAGTTGATTCGATTATTATGGATTTTCCTTTTGCAGGTTCTTGTGGGTCACCCTGATTATGAGGTTACTGGAGGCAGTGTTGTGTTCAAAGGGGAGAATTTGCTTGAAATGGAACCCGAGGAGCGGTCACTAGCTGGTCTTTTTATGAGTTTCCAGTCCCCTGTTGAGATTCCTGGTGTTTCTAATGATGAGTTTTTGGTCATGGCATATAATGCACGGAGGCGAAAGCTTGGCCTCCCTGAGCTTGGACCACTCGAGGTGGGTCATCTTTTGTCTTATCGGGCTGTGCATGGTTCCAGTTGTTTCTGATATTGTTTGTTGAGCTGAGTATGCGGTTCTGTCTTGCAGTGCTTCTCTTACCTGATGGAGAAACTCCAGCTTGTTAACATGAAGCCGGACTTCCTCAATAGGAATGTCAATGAAGGATTCAGTGGTGGAGAACGCAAACGCAATGAAATTTTGCAGCTTGCGGTACTGTTTAAGTCCTAGTTTCTTTATTGTAAGTTGTGATTGAATCATAAGTGTTTGTTCTGTCCTAACTTCTTTTACTCTTACCTCCATCCATGGTGCAGGTTTTGGGGGCAGACTTGGCTATTCTGGACGAAATTGATTCTGGATTGGATGTTGATGCACTCAGAGATGTTGCAAATGCAGTCAATTGTATACGTGCCCCAAAGAATTCTTTGATGATGATAACTCACTATCGAAGAATACTGGATCTTTTAAATCCGACACATGTCCATGTTATGGTAAGTTGCGACTGATCTTCCACTCTATTATAAGTTTTGAACTTAAAAGAGAATGGATAAGATTCAGAGTGAAGTTAGACAAGATTCCTTCTCCCTATTTTCTCATGAAGTTTAGAGAAAAATGTATCTTAGGTGTTGACACTTAGTATGAATGCACTCGTGCTGCAAAATAACACAAATGAACCTTTCCTATTATGAAATTTCAGGACAAAGGGAAAATTGCGAGGACAGGTGACATATCCATTGTAGAAACTATTGAGACTGAGGGATATGAAACAGTTGCAGCTTTGACCTAATAAATCTTGTAAGGGTATTATCTTGGTGTAAATTTGTTGTGCTTGTTCAATTTAAATTCACTTCTTATTCACCTTGTATTATAGATGTTCGCCTTTCTCTTTTAGGAGCATTCTTGGAAATAGACAATATGTAATTAGGAGCAACGATTAACCATAATATATTAAGAGTAAAATTTATAGGCCTCACAAAAAATAGTCATCTAGAGCTTTCATTTCAATCTGATATCTATATTCATTCTGACATGATATTGGTATATGACTGCATGTTAAGTACCTGTGAAAGTGTGAAACCGCACATTATTTAATGTTCATAAGTCATGCTTGATGTCCAACTAATTTATTGGCATAAAGATTGCAATGTTAAAGAATTAGTATATGTGTGTGCATGTATATATATGGATTGGGCTATATTTTATACATTGAAATGAGTTTCTTAGTGTTGCTTTTCTCTGTTCCTATATGCTCTAAGATAAGAAAACTTAAACCTTGAAAGGTTGAATAACATTCCATCAGACATTAGTCTCTATTAGGACCCTTTTCTAGTTTTCTATATTTGTTAATATTTTATATATTGAAAAATCAGTTGCTTTCAGAATCCTTTCTCTGTTCCAGTTTGCTAGAAGATGAGCAAACCTTTTGAAGGTTGAATCTCATTGCATCGACATTAATCTCAATACCATCATCGCAGATTATGAGCAGAATAATATTTTCTTTCAGGCACACTACTGGGTAAGTTCAGCCATGTTGTCTTGAAAGATGTTCTTTTCCAGGTTCAGCCTTTCTTGGATTGCATTCTTAGCCATCTAAGTTTTTAAGCTGTTTTCAAACATATTTGACTGAGTTACCTGATGTTGCCTCTTATATCTTGATTTTTCCTATACATTTATTGATTATTATTTCTTAAGTAAGGATGGTGAGAGGAAGTAGTTATATTTATTGTAGTTTGCCCAGTTCTGTTCTTAAGTTGCCAATCTTTGTTGTAGGTATGTAAGCAATGTTAACTGAAGCGATTGCACTTATACTCTGCTTTCTCCTTTCATTCTGTGTAAAGCTCGTGTTGGCTGATGTCATGTGTTCACCACTTAGGATATTAATCTTCTGGGCATTACCATAGGCATTGATACAGAAATACAATAATACTGTTAAACTATGATATGAATCTACTTAATTCTCAACAGAGCTATTAGCGTGGATATTTTGAAGTTTTGTTTGCCTCTACTTTATTGTTAGACAGGCTTTTATTTATTCATTTCATGTTATTAATTGCAAATTTGGCTCAGTCATGCTACGTTTGCTGCGAGTGCAGTTTAAATTTGTATTTTGTAATATCTCAATCTCTTGTTAGTGTTCTCATTAGCCACATAGCCATCAATTCAATTCCTTTAGTCTAATTCTTTTAGTTTAGTAATCCAACAACATACTTTATTCCATACTGTTAAACATTTATGACTATCTGATGGTTAAAAGCAATAAATTCTAATAGCACTCTAGCCTTCTTCATTTTGATTAACCTCGTATTTTAAATGTCATTCACTCTTTATTTTTACCCTTTTAGATGAGAATTTAAATAGTAATTATATGTGCCAAGGAAAGTTAGCACATGCAAACCAATTTGGATTGATCTAGTAATTAATTTAGGATTTGGATCCGCTAAAGTTTGAATTTTACTTTAGAGAGTAAAGTGTGATCTCTTACCATTTATTTCACAGGTGGGACTAAGAATAAATATGAAATTCAAATTTTAGAGGATCTAAATCCATTAATTTACTAGTTTGCATAAATAAGTATAAGTGTCTGAATTTTGTCTTGTGCAAGTAATAATCTATTGGTCAATATTAAACTCTTAAGTGGGGTTTAAATAAGCATCAGTTAGTCCTTAACATGTTAAACTAAAAAATACAATGAAAATCCAAAAAAAAAAAAGAAAAAGAAAGTTAGCACAAGCAGCAATGGCTCAACATTTCCAAATTATTCTTTGATACTTGATCAATAAATGCGTGTTGAAATAACTTTAAAATTATAATTTTAATTAATTTCTAATTATTTAACAAAAATAAACATAAAATTCTGAATTCTATACTTTTCAAATAAGGCTCTAAACAAAATTGGAATTTTCTCTTTTTAATCAGTTTGTCAATTCCATTATCATCAATATTGGAAATTTTCGATAGAACTAGAGTTGGCTTAACGCAACTGACAGAAAAAATAAACGAAATATGTCAACACTCCACCATGAATACTAGGTTGATCCCCAATCCAGTTTTTGGGTCAATTTAAACAAGTGTAATTGCAAATTATACACGCTACTTTAATTTTCTTGTATAAATGGGCTCAAACCTCAACCTTATAATTCTCGTCATACAAATTATTTTCGTTCAGTACCAACATTATTGAGGAAGTTGACAAAATTGATTTCTCAAATGAGAAGACTACAAACATCGTAAAGCAAGGAGAGAAGTGAGAGTGGAGAAACAAAATGAGTGGGAGTTAACCAAAAATCCTCTAGGTACCCATAATTGATCTAAACTAAAGCTGTACATCTGACCAATAGGATTGCCTGTAATATATATCAACGAGAAAATAGATGCGAAAAGAAAAGGATTTCGACATACACAGTACTGTATTTGCCATATTGCTGTCAGATTGAAATTTAGGAACCAAGTTGAGCCAGCAATGTATCTCTGATCAAATAAAAGAACACCACTGGCGCATCCGGGTGCAGAACAAGGAGTTCCAGTATTATATTTCAATTGCAATAATATAAATGCCTTTATCTCAATATATGGAAGCACGTCAGCAATGACCATGATTGCCTGAAAGAGAAAAACCACAGATAGCTATCAAACACCGAAAATCTCAGCAACAATCAATCGCATATGGTTCCCCTATTTAAGCTACAAACGAAACCTATAACTATTTAGCAACTCAGGATGTCACGTGGTGTATTATGTGACAATGTTGAAAGTATCTAAACACTTACCGATTCCCTGCTTCTTCTGAGGACGACCTCTGTCAAGGTAGGGAGCAATTATGGCATCTAACTTCACCAACCAAAGAGCAAGGGCTGATGATGTATGGGGCATTAATGCAAAATATGCAATGATTTCTTGAACAACTTTATCTGGTAAGTTGCACTCAAACAGCCAGTGCTTGTTTATTGCACCAACGAAATCAGAGAGAACCTATAAGATTAGGAAATTGAAAAGGAAATAATAGGTCAGTTGTGAGAAATATAATTTCAGGCACATAGCAAAATTCCTTAAAGCAGAAGGCTAAACACAAAACCTGCAAAAGCTCAACTAAAGATGAAGTGCGCCTGAGTCGTTTAACCCATAGCTTATGAGCAGATTTCCTCCAAGCACCTACTAAGGCATCTTCAGGCATAACAGACTGCACAAAGGGCAACAGAGCAATGGGAAACAGAAAAATCAAACTTCAAAATATCAATATGCATAACATATATGCAAATCAGTGCAAGTAATTAATATTAAAAATATCAGGAAGCTGGAGAAGCAGTGAAAAGGAGAGGATGACAAGCATTGACAAAGCATTGGTGTGCACACTTTGATCAAAGTAACAAGCTTATCCCATATACTTCCCTCGAACAGAGATACCATCCAAAACATATCAGGTGGCACAAAGTAAATATATCCACACAAAAGCACAACACCACTTTCTAATTTTCAAAAATTTTGGTATATTTTCCCTTGATTTTGCATGAAAACCTTTCATTTATGCCCATAATCTACTACAACATTGTACAATATATCCAATTCCAAGGCAGCATGTAAAACAGATGAATGACAATTTACCTCAATAGCATAAATTGCAGCTTTCAGTGATTGAATCTGTGATGATAGAACTTTATGATTTGGAAATGTATTAACATCCTCTTTCTGACAGCATGTAGCTCTGTGAATGGCGTATCTCTCTTCTAGATCAAAATCAAGCTCAAATGTGGTATGGCAAATCCTGCAGTGTCTCTCGTCTCTCCAATAAAGATCATGACAAGTCAGACATTTCGCTAGAGAATCAAGATAAGACCTTCTACCATATTTTACAACGTTAAGATCTAAATAAAAGGATCCCCAAATCCAAGAATCATATCCTTGAGCACGGAGCCACTTTTGCACTTGTTCCTCACCCTTCTTTCCAGCTTCAATAATCACAGCCCCTGCTGAAGGTATTGTGTCTTTTGCAGTCTCAATCAGATTCAGATTGTCTACATCAGATACCGGGGAATAACTGTCTTCTGAAACCATATCCAGCTCAGATTGATCAGAATGCAACATAGAACCCATTCCAGTACTGTTAACCTTAATACTAGACATAAATCTGCATAGAGATGCTTGCCGCTTCTCCAGAGATTCAATGAGATGAGCCTCCCGTTTCCCTCTATCATCTAACACTGATAGCAAGGCACATAAGGCCTGCACACAGGATAACCAATACAAACAATTATCATCACCTGAATAGTAATGCATATAATAGAATGTTTTAGCTAAAATTCCTAATTGACTAGAAAAAAAAAATTCAGTAATCAAGAAGAGCTATGTACAATAATAATCTTATAAATTCACCTCTTCAGTATCAATCACTTCCCAGTGACCATCTTCAGAAGATTCAAAGTAAACCCTCCTGTGGCCAGGATCATCAGCATTACAAGGGCCGAGGAAAAGCCAGTATCTATTGTAGCGACGATCAGATCCCAAAAATACTGATTGAATGGGATGTGAATCAATTGACCCTTTTTCCTTCTCTCCCTGGTTACTGGAATTTGAGATTAAGGATGTGGAATCTACTGGACATGGTAGAAAAGATGAGTTCAATTCTTTTGCATGTTGCATTTGTCCAATCTGGTACCAAAATGGTCCCGGCTTCTTTATTGACGATGCTCTTTTTATTTTCGCTCCAGAACCATGTTGGATGCTCGAATGGCAGTCAACTGTGATTTTTGTTGGGTCCTGTAAGAAAGATCATTTAGTATCAGAACTTTATGGGATAAGATGAATACCTCAATTTGAAACTGAGAGCAGGATTACAATCCAAGGCCAAAAAAGTTCAGTAGTTTACCTTCATCCTGATGCTGGAACCAGAGGAAAGAAGATCAGTTAGAGCAGCCAAAGCATTCAATTTTTCTTCAATTTTCAAATCTGAATATTCACTCTCCATCAGTCCTAACAACCATATTTCTCCTGGATGGCTCTCATCAATTTCAGTATATACTTTGAGCATATTATTCTTGGTTTTATGACCGTTAACACACTTCAGTTTTCTCATGTTGGCGCCTCTTGAATCATTTTCAAAATCATCATCACTGCTAAACGTATCATTGTAATTGATTTCATCATCAACACTCCCAGCATCCTCCATATCTGATTTAGAATCATCTATGTCCTTCGTAACAGTGCTCATACGCACACGATATGCAGATGGTGAAATCTTTTCAAATAAAGTAATATCACTTGAAAGTGTGGAACATATTAAAGATTCCAGGTCCCCAGTTGTGCCATCAAGGTTTAATTCTACAATCTGCAAAACATCAAAATACAGTTGAAATTAAACAATAGCATCTTAATATTTCAAAAAATCTAATAACAACAATCATGAAGATATTTTAAAATAGGCAGTAGTATCTCCCATCCAACTTGTACTTTCCTCTTTCTAAATCACTTTCTTGAAACTGGTTAGTTTCTTAATTTCCAAATTAAAATAGGACAAACATCATACAGCACACGCTTGGTTACCTGTTTTAAGTTTGCTAGCTCAGATACCTTGCATCCATTGTTTCCTCGCTCTGACAAGATTTTAAACAACTCTCCCTTGAAGGTGCCAGGGTGTAGGCCATAGTTTACAAAAAGATTCAACTCCTATAGAACATAGCACATGTATGTTGTAGCATTAGCTATGTATAGTAGTAAATATATGTATGGAATATAATATTTGAATATTATTTTATTTCATCTTAGTATATAGTAAAGTAGACAAAGGATACGTAAACCTGTGTTTTCCAATAATAAGTTAATAACAAAAGTATTTGTAATATAATGGTTCGTTTACATCTAAATTAAACTGATCTTGTCTGAAATACCTTGCTAAGTGCCTCTCTTCGTAAGGCCCCTTGCTTTGAACCAAATCCAGAAGCAACAAGCACTTGACGAAGTATTTCAACCCAAGTAAGAGCATTCAAAGAACTTCTCCAGCAGTCTACAGAATATTCTTGACTTTCGACCTGCCAAATCATTATTAAAACCATGTAAAGGATTCTTATCTTGCGCGATAATTGACTAATGTGAACTATTCCGCATAATAGACAACAAGGCATAAGATATCACAACCACACAAATATGAGGTAAAGGTACTCACTGAATGAAGCAATGCAAGAAAATTGCAGGACTTATTTAAATGAGGTGAAAAACCATTGGTAAGCTCCACTTCAATGTCAGATAGAAGAAGTGAGAGAAGGGCTATGTGAGTCTTTCCAATTAAAACCGAGTCCTGGTAGACAAATCCACCAATGTAAGCCATTTTTCATAAACTGGAAAATTAAACAAAGAAACTGGAAATGCTTCTGAAATATAATCCTGGGTCAAGAATGACAAATTACCTTATCATGAAATGCTTGAACAAACTCATCCAGAGTGAATGGGCATATATTGACTACTGTAGCATATGTATAAAGGAAATGGAAAACCTGCCAAACAGTAAGTTAGTTCTACAACAGTTTGAGTCAATTGTAATAAAATAAGTTTCAAAACAATAACAAATGAAGCAAGATCATATTCTCAATAAAGTAAGCTTAACAGTCTTAAATAATCAAAGAGGGAACCTATTCCAATTCATAGCAAACAGATATTGTAGGGTAACAAATAAGATCCCAATTACTCACAAACATTCAAAAGGGGCAAAAAATGAGATAGTAATAGGATAGAAAGTGATGATAGAAACCTTCGCTCAAAATTATTTTAACATCTTTCTGGAATATGAGACAATTGCCAGAGCAGAACAACAATGACATCAGATCTCACCCAGATAAATGACCCCACTAAGTATAAGAACAAAACATATACTAATATGAAGATCTAATATGAGAAACTAGGAAATAAAGGGGCCTACCCACCTATGATTGGTGAATCTTCTAGAGAAAAGAAGAAACGCTTACGATATATAGTTCTTAATATAAACAATTAAATCTTTCATTTACGTCTGTAAATATGTCAATTAGATTTTACACTTTTATCTAACATGGCAGCCTTTATTCAGCACCAAAGTAAAAATGTATACTATACAAGGGTAACTCAAAGAAATGTATAGAGAAGTGCATCTGCACATAGGTACAAATATAGCAGAAAAACATGCATTCACAAAAATAAGATCTCTCAAGTCAAAAAAGTTGATCATATGCACCTTAAATAATTTCTTCACAATTTCTGGAGAGGAATCCCAAGGTTGCAAACAGATAGGTTTCTTCATTTTGACAGTATCTGGGGGGAACTTAACTAGCACATCTGTAAAGGACCCAGGCAATCAGTGATTGCTAATAATCAGAACATTTCAGATTCATGCAGTCACTAGAACAAAACACATACGTTTGGGGAAAAGTTATTCCTGCAAAAGTTACCTTTGCAGAGTGCACAACCAAACATTCCACTTGCAGCAAGATGATCAGAACACAACAGCATATTGATTCCTGCTCGGAACTCTCTCATCTCAAGCTCCTCATCATCGACTAACATTGAAATTTGATCAAATCCCTCCTCAAATATTGCGCTATCCACTGCAAGTTCACATTTTTCCTCCGATGACTGGTTCTGAGTTACATATAGATTAGATTTCCCCTGCCAGATAAAAGCAAGCTGTAATCTTGCGAAGTCCAGCAAAATCAACCAGAATACTGAAAAACTCAACATTTTATTTACCATTTCTCTTTGTATGGAAAGTTTCCTCTTGTCCTGAGACTTATTTATCGTGTGCTGTGTTTTATTTCTTCTGTTCTCACGAACTGGTTTCTGTACCATAGACTTTGAGACTAGATGAGTGCCTTGCTCTCGGCTATCAAAATCAAAGTCATTTGGAAGGTCTTCAGCATAAGGATTGGTTGCCCTCCAGACTGTCATCAAACCTTTGCCCATACCATGTTTCTTCACTGATGTTTTCTTATTAAAGCTTGGGTGACTTCCACATGCACTCTTGGAAACCTGAGGAAAAAGGAACTGAGATAGGGTGTCACAAGAAGCTTAAAAATTCATCCTCACGATAATAAAAGTTACCTTTCTCATTTTGGCGGGCCCGTAGTCCTCTACATATGAAGGAGTGTAACTCTCTGACCCTAAGCAATCAATGACAAAATTATTCAACACAACACAACTTCACTCCCTCAATCTCCACTCTCAAATAAGGAATAACAAATTAATTAATTAGCTATTAATCCGCTGCTGTTCAAACTACTGCAATTAAGTCATTGTTTAAAACATCCCAATATTGCAGTTTTGGCAGTCTCTGCAGCTGAATAGCAACTACGACCATGGCTCTACTTGTACAAATCACAATTTAAAATAATGGCTTATAAAAGAAGAACGAACAAATTAATTAACAAATCAGTAGCATAAACCAGAGAGAGGAAGGGAGAGAGAGACGCACGAGAAGGAAGAGAATCAAATTCGAGACCAATAGGAGGACCATCGCTCCTCAAATTATCATAGTCCGTTGTAAAAAATTCCTGAAGACGCTTATGCTTCTTCTTTCTACTAACTCTCCCTGTTACAGCCATATCGTAAGTTGAAGGCGAAGGAGCGTTAGAGTTCTCCTTCTCTCTATGCCGTTGCTGTTGTTGCATCCTTCTAGAAGCTGCGGCGGCGATTCCGAACAGGCTTTTACCAGCACCGGAACGAGGGGGCACGATCACTCCATTTTCTCCCTCCTCCGTCTCCATTCCCGTCCGTGCTGTTAGGTGCTTCTTCTCATCTGCACCGCCACAAACAAGAAATGGAAGGTGTTAATGGAAACTAAAAAATTAGATGAAAATTATCAGCGGGAAATGCGTTTATGCAGTGCTACGAAGATCACTGACTGAACTGAGCTGAAATTAAGTGATTCCGCGAAATTTGGATTAGTGGAGTGAGTGTGAGCTAAGAAGATATAAGGAGAATGAACTTGTGCAAATGTGAGAGCAATTGACCTGAATTGCAGCTTCGACAGTGGGTTTGGGAAATGAAATGAGAGAGGAAAATGAAATTGTGTGTTTATTATAAAAAGTCGAAGAGAAGAGAAGGAATGGAAAGGGGATAATGAAGAAAGTGTAGTCTCATGAAGTAGGGAAGTAGGGTTTTGGGTTTTACGAAACAGAAATGAAATATCTACGTTTATTTTTCCTTTTTAGTTTTTACCAATTAGTATGTGTAATCACTAATCACGCTAATATCTGACCACAATATCAGTACTCAGCAGCACTAGCACCCATTGTCTTTTTCTTTTCTTTATTCTCAGAATCGTGCTTTCTTTTTCCCTCCTTTGTTTGGGCTTTTCTGGGTTATATATAATCGCAAAGCCAATAGGCGATAGCCCTTCTCTTAACCTGCTTTTCCAATTTGTTGGGCTCAATTTAAGCCCGTGTACGGTTTGGGAGTTTGTCCTCAACTCAGAACCGGTTTTAATTCACGTTCAAAAAAAAAAAAAAAGAAATAGTTTTAAACTTTTAATTGAATGACAAAATATAAAGTGTTGAGGCAGGGTGTGTGGCAAATCAGTTTGCCACTTTGCCTCATATTAAGCCACACTTAGAATCGATTCTCACTTCGAGTATCAGTTGGATTTAGTATGTGTGTATGTCCAAAAAAATAAAAATAAATAAAATATAGTGCTTTTTAATATATTGCTAAGTACACGTCATTTTAAGCAATTTTTTAAATTTTTTAAATTCATTTTTTTAGATTTTAATTAAATTTCTTATATTTTTTAATAAAATTTTATAAATAATAAAATATTTGGAGTTAGAATAGTATTTATGTGTTTTCAGAAGTTTTTAGACTTAAAACCAGCAAGAACCAAAGCTTTTTCACAAAGAAAATACAAGTACAGATAAATTGTGGCTTAAGAAACAAAACCATGCCCTAAAGGCCAACTTAGACAATCAAAGGCACCCAAGCATGCATGGCAAGCAGACAAGAGCCCACGCCTGGCGGCCAAGGGCATACACCATGCGGCTAGCTCTCCATGCCCAGCGGACAGCATCTACGCTCAATGGACCCACCTTTCTCCCTTCATCCGCCGAGCGTCCTCCAAGCACTCCATACACACACCCGGCGTGTGTCCTCCCTAGAAGGTGGAATTTCGGGCTTTTGCCTAATTTTCTGTAATACAAGCTCGAATATAAGATGATTTCAACTTTCAGGAAGTAACAATTAAGACCCAAACTTAATTATCCACATTATTAGAAGTCTTAATCACATATAAAATATTGAGGACTCTAGAAGATTAGTTATTAATTCTTTCTAGAAACATAAAGGATTTCGTTGTTATAATTTGATTTGAATTATTATTGTTTTGAATTTGAAATTGAAGTCAGTAATTAGTTATCTTATCTTTTTCTCCAACAGATGAGATTAGGATAGTTTGAATTTGAATCCTAGAATTAGGATATAAATAAGCGAACCTTGTTTACAGAGGGGGATATTCCGCTCCTCAGCACAATTTTCTTCTTGTTTTTCTTTCATTCCATGGATAACTAATCCTTTGTCAAAGGTTAGAAGCTCAACTCAGAACCAGTTTTAATTCACGTTCAACAAAAAAAAAAAAAGAAATAGTTTTTAACTTTTAATTGAATGACAAAATATATAGTATTGAGGCAGGGTGTGTGGCAAATCAGTTTGCCACTTTGCCTCATATTAAGCCACACTTAGAATCGATTCTCACTTCGAGTATCAGTTGGATTTAGCGTGCGTGTATGTCCAAAAAAAATAAATAAATAAAATATAGTGCTTTTTAATATATTGCTAATGACACGTCATTTTAAGTAATTTTTAAAAATTTTTTAATTCATTTTTTTAGATTTTAATCAATTTCTTATATTTTCTAATAAAATTTTATAAATAATAAAATATTCGGAGTTAGAATAGTATTTATGTGTTTTCAGAAGTTTTTAGACTTAAAACCAGCAAGAACCAAAGCTTTTTCACAAAGAAAACACAAGTACAGATAAATTGTGGCTTAAGAAACAAAACCATGCCCTAAAAGCCAACTTAGACAATCAAAGGCACCCAAGCATGCATGGCAAGCAGACAAGAGCCCACGCTTGGCGGCCAAGGGCATACACCATGCGGCTAGCTCTCCATGCCCAGCGGACAGCATCTACGCTCAATGGACCCACCTTTCTCCCTTCATCCGCCGAGCGTCCTCTAAGCACTCCATACACACACCCGGCGTGTGTCCTCCCTAGAAGGTGGAATTTCGGGCTTTTGCCTAATTTTCTGTAATACAAGCCCGAATATAAGACGATTTCAACTTTCAGGAAGTAACAATTAAGACCCAAACTTAATTATCCACATCATTAGAAGTCTTAATCACATATAAAATATTGAGGACTCTAGAAGATTAGTTATTAATTCTTTCTAGAAACATAAAGGATTTCGTCGTTATAATTTGATTTGAATTATTATTGTTTTGAATTTGAAATTGAAGTCAGTAATTAGTTATCTTATCTTTTTCTCCAACAGATGAGATTAGGATAGTTTGAATTTGAATCCTAGAATTAGGATATAAATAAGCGAACCTTGTTTACAGAGGGGGATATTCCGCTCCTCAGCACAATTTTCTTCTTGTTTTTCTTTCATTCCATGGATAACTAATCCTTTGTCAAAGGTTAGAAGCTCTGTTTATGTTTTCTATGGATTATGAATCTACGTTTATTTTATTTTGAAGTCTTGCATTGATTTCATGATTGAGTTATTTGTTCTTCATTCAGATTAACATCATCGGAAGGTATGCGAGTCCCTTTTGAATTCTTTTAATTTAATTATAAAATTTGATAATTGAATTAAAGGTTGAAAACTCTTTCACATGACTCTTTGAATTCAGTTAGGAATAGTGGTTCAATTAGTGTGCGACATATGCAAGAATTTCAATCACTCTAATTTTGAATAAGTGTTTGGATTAGAACAACTTTTGAAAATTATGTTTTCTTCCAAGGTTATTGGACATGAGTAGCTTGAATACGTGACATATAATTCGACCTAAGGACTACTTTTAAATCCTATTAGAAATTGAATAAGTTTTTGTGCTTAAACTCTTTAATTAATTAACTGACAACAATTTAATTAAAGAGAAACTGAGACACCAAGGAATTGGAAATTAGTTACTAAAGATTTGTCGTGAAAGATATTTACATACTTCAAAATAAGCAAACAAGGTTTAGTTTTCCTAAAAGCATATACATCTCCGAAGCCCTTGACTCTCACCATCACTGTCTTCTCTCGATCAACATCCAAGTTCACTGTCTCCCAAGCACTCAAGATTCCAAGCAATATACAAGTTTTGCCCTCATCAATCCAGGTTATTTTAATCTAATTATATATTTAATCTGATATTTACTTGCTCAATCCTTTAATTCTCGTGAAAATGATATCCACTCATCGTGGTATTACTTGTAAGATCCGGTGCACCTGCCGGTATCCGTGAGCTTTACTTTTCGCTCATCAAGTTTTTGGCACCGTTTTCGGAGATTAATTGAGATTGACAACATAACGTCCGATTAAATCCTAACTTAGATCTCATTTACTTTCTTTTCTTTTATTTTCTTTTCTTTTCTTCTATGTTTTTTTCTTTCCTTTTCTTTTCTTTATTCTTCTTTCTTTAAGTCTTGTATACTGTAAGATACGTTTGATCTTTTTTTTTATTGCACATGCAAAGGGAAGAGGAAGAAAGAATGACGACTGATAATAAAAATGTAATCCGATTAGGAATGAACTCACTTCTTTTTTTCAAAAGGAGAGTGAATCATTCTATGAAGAATGAAAAAGGTATAAAAAACTGTTTGAAGAATAAATAAAGGAATCAACCCTAAAGTCAAGTTTGATCCGAAACTCGAAGATTATCCAGAAATTTCAAGCGAGATAGTAAGAAGAAAGTGGAAAATCTTGGCTAATCCTCTCGAGTAATTAGGAGCCACTTAAGTGCGAGAGTTTTATGTCAATGCATGGAAAATAACCAACTATGCATTTGAAGAATTCAAGAGCTATGTACGGGGAAAGAATATTGATTTTGTTTCCAAGAGTGTTAGAAGAGTTCTCCGCATCCCTCCTCAAGCTTATAACTTGGGGGATGATTACTATAATTATGGAATAAGGCTAAACGGAGATAAAAGCTTGAAAAAAGTCCTCTAAGATATTTGTCTTCCGAACACACAGTGGACGATGAGTACAAGTGGAGAGCCACTCACACTTAGAAGGACCCAACTGATCCCTGTTGTTAAATAATGGTTGGACTTTATTCAAAATAACATAATTCCAACATCCAACCATTCTAAAGTAACAATAGAAAGAGTAGTCCTTATCTATTCCATCATGAGGGGAGAAGAGGTAAGAGTAGAGGAACTCATCCCCTACTATATAAGCTTCTTTGCGAATAATGGGGAAACATGAATGATAAACCATAATTTTATGGTAAATTTTGGGTTGAACTGAGTGGATTTTATCAACTTATCTAGTATTTATTCATTGAAATAGCATTATTTTGTGATTTCTTCCTTAATTGTGCTTAAGAGTAAAAACATGCTTTTTAGGCCTTTAAATTGTTAAATTTAATTCATTTTAATTCTATTCGATGCCTTGATTTGTTTATTGATTTATTTAGGTTTAGAAGGCAAAGATTGAATTGAAGAAGTGAAGAAAAAGAATGTAAAGTGGAGAATTCATGAAAAATGAAGTTTGGAGCATTTCATGGCCATGCGTACGCATGATTGATGGCACGAGATTCACTTACAAAAACACGTGGCTAGCAATTTCAGGGCCTTTTCAAGCCCAATTCTAACCCAGTTCTGAAGTATTTCAAGCCAAACTCAAGAAGGATCAATGGAGGAAAAATTAGAATAGTTTTAGGCCATGTTTTAAGTTAGAATTCTAGAGAAAGAAGCTATTGCTTCTCTCTAGAATTTAGGGTTTTAGGTTTAGTTTTCTCCCCAGATTTAGGTTTTGATCTTGTTTTAATTTAGTTTTCCTCACTTTTTATTGTTCTAGCATCTTAATTCTCTTAATTTTACTTGTTAATTTCTCTATTTTGTTGCTTTTAGTTTCATGAACTCTTATTAATTTTGGTTTTCTTTAATGCAATTTGATATTTTATGTTTTCTTGATGCTTGTTTGAGTTATTGTTATTGTTTTCTTGTATTTGGTCTTTTTAGATGTTATTATTATTACAATTTTACCATGTTTTATTTTTATACCTTTCAAGTGTTTGTGAAAATACTTCTCTTAGTTAGGGTAGATTTTTACACTCATGGCTTGGAATTGAGTAATTGAGGTGACCTTGAGTCACTAATGTCCAAATTGGTTGATAATTTAGAGATTTTAATTAATCTCATTTTTATTAACGAGTAAGACCTATTGGTTGAGATTGATTAAACTTGGTTGACTTATCTCATCATTAGAGGTTGACTAATTGGATTCACTCTTGTAATTATCATGTCGTGGTTAGTGACACGAGAATTGTTGATGTCCAATATTGATTAGTGATTTAGAGTTGTTAGTTGTTTTTGTTTCCATTAATGAGTAAGATCTATGGATTAAGATTGACTATGCCTATTTGAATTTCTCCCAATATTAAAGATGACTAAATGGGATTAACTCTAGGTAATCGCCATAATTCTAAGAAATTATGGTTGCTTCAATTGTGAAACAGGTATAACGGACCGTATTTGTTAGATACAATTGACTTACTTCCACCGCAAAACAAGTTAATGAATTTGGTTCATCTATTTAAATATGGTCAGATTTAAGGTTCATCTATTTGTTCCTTTATTCTTCCTTCCACTTTGCATGAAATTCAGCAACTTAGTTTGCAGATTGTTATATTTAAGATGGTTACATGTGTTTATTTTTGCCTTGTAGTTGCAACAATGTTTAACTAGATTGCTGCCTTGCACTTTACTTACACGTGCTATATTCAGCAACTTACTTTTATTTTGTTCCTTTGCTCCTTCCTCCTGATAATCATTTTATTTTTCCTTCCACTTTGCATGAAATTAAGTAGCTTAGTTTGCAGAGTGTTATATTTAAGATAGTTACATGTGTTTATTTCTGCCTTGCAGTTGCTACATTGTTTAACTAGATTGCTGTCTTACACTTTGCTTACATGTGTTATATTTAGCAGCTTACTTTTATTTTTGCACTTTTATTTTGTTCCTTTGCTCCTTCCTGCTCATAATCCTTTATTCTTCTTTCCATTTTGCATGAAATTCAGCAGCTTGTTTAACTAGATTGCTACCTTGCACTACTTGCACCATCACGTTTTTGGAGTATTTGAATTTTGAAGTCATTATTGTTAGCTTGAATATAGTAATCCATTTGTTTTGATTTTTTTAGTAATTTTATTTTAAAAAATAAAACATTGCATCTGATAAGAGATTGATTAGTGGTTTTCTTCTTTCTCTCTTCATCCTCTTATTTTTTTAATAAAAAGAAAACCATATACTAGATTTTGACCATATAGACCCTTTAAAATTTTTTACCAAGTTAATCAAATTTTACAGAATATTTTGTATTCAATTCCTTAGTAAGATAAAAATTAGGGACTATAACCCTCACAGAACCATCCGTTTTGAGATTCTAACTTTTAGTGTGTTATTTTCTTAGTAAAAAAGGTTTCACTATGTAAAACCCAAAAAATTAATAAATAATTAGGTAATAAATTAATTAATATTTAAAAAAATTAGAGAATTAAATTTTATAGTTTAATAAAGTAGAGATAATTAAAATATGAATTTTGACATAAATTTTAAAAATTTTGATCCAATATTGGACCCAATGAATTGAACCGGGCCCAAGGCCCAACTCAATTTATTAAAATAACATAGCCTCAGCTCATCTTCTTCCATCCCTATTTGAAGAACGCAGCAACACTCAAGGAGGAAGAGAGAAATAGAAACGAAACCCTCCTCCAAAAATTCAATTCCATGTAATTTTCAATTTGGAACTCCGATTGACGAGTCATTAGCGCCCACACGTTCGTCTTGGAATTCTCTACAAAACCCACATATCAATTTGGTAAGAATCTAGCAATTTCTTACTCAACCATTCTTCCCAAATTTTGAAATTCAAAGTTTTAAGTTTGATAGATTATGTGATTTTGATGTTCTAGGGTTGAGTTAGCTTGAGGAAACTATTGGGTTTTGTTCATTTGAGCCGTGGGTAAGGTAAAAAAACTCCTATTTCTTGGTGAATTTCTAATTTAGTGAACTCTATATTGATTATAGTGATATTGTATGAAATAGATTGTGTTCTTGTTGATATGGAGTTCAATTGGGCAGTTTGGAACAAAATCTGGGTGATTAAGCTTGAGGAATTGACATTTGGAAGCTTGGAGGTTGTGAAAGGAGAGGTTTTTTAAGTGTTCCGAGTTTAGGGAGGAATCAGCCAAAGTATAGTTTTGGTTTCTCATAGATAATATATAATGTTTTGTGAAAACATAGGTTAGATGATCATAGGATATGTTGAAAATGTGGGAATATGTTAATTCTAGTAACCTCGATGGAAATGTGAAATTATATTGCAAATGAGTTGATGAAGGATGATTTTGTTGAGTTGGTTGTAGGAATTGTGTTAATTAATATTGTTGATGGGAGCTGATGAATGATTATTGATGAATGTGAGTATTGATGATTGAAGATTGAGGATTGGTTGAGTTATGTATATATATATATGTGTGTGTGTGTGTGTGTGTGTGTGCGCGCGCGTTAAATAATGAATGAATTGAGATTTGGAAATGATTTTGATATTAGAATTGGTTTGGCTTATTGGAAATGATTTGAAAATGGTTTGAAAGGTGGTTTGGTTAGGACCCGAGAAGGGTGGCAAAGTTCGAATTTTAAAGGAGATGTTGTCGAAATTTTTATAAAATTTGGAGATTTAATTTGAAGTATTATTTAGACAACTATGGATAAAAGAATTATATTATTTGACTTTGATTTATAAAGAAAAGAAATGTATTATGTTTTGGAACTTGATTTATTTAGAAAAGTATTATGTTGGAGTTTCAATTTATCAAGAAAAGTATTATGTTTTGAGTTTTTCTTAGTTAAGAAGAGAATTATGTTTTGAGTGTGAATTATTGATGAATGGAATGGGAGGTGTGATGATGATAATTTTTGAATGAATTAAATTATAAAGAAGATGAATTTGATATAAAATTGTTTTGTGGGGATCGTGGTTATTTACCACTCACCAGATTTGATAAGAAATTATTTTGTGGGGATTGTGGTTATTTACCGCCCACGTGTGTGCTATTTTTCTATTGAAAATGTATGTGGGGATCGTGGTTATTTACTACCCACGGGTTGTGAATGTGTTTTTGAGGATCATGGTTATTTACCACCCACGTGTGTCTTGTTTTTCCAATTGAAGATCTTGCGAGATTCGTGGTGGTGTACCGCTCGCAATGGTTGGGTTCATGGTGGTGTATCTCCCGCCAGGTGAGGATTGTGATACTATACCGTTCATTAGTTTTCAAAAGGACAATGTCTGGGTTAGCTACCAGACATGTTGGGTTGGCTATATAACTAACAGATGAGACTTGCCAGCCATAGGGCAAGCATACATCATATGCATATATGTATGTTTTGCTTGATTGTGCATTAATTGGGCTTGCCTATGTGATTACTATGCTTACCTACTATATTTGATACCTGTTGTATCTATATCCTACTTGTGTTTGCTTTGTCTGTATTGCTTGTCTGTGCACTGGAGTTTTGGAGAATTGGAGGAAGGCGAAAATTAGGGCATAAGTTAGAAAGGAATTAGAAATAAGAACCTTAGATAACCTACCCCGTTTATGGTTCTCCATTTATAAACTTTAAGATTTAAATTTGAGTGTCGAAGTTTTAGGATCGCCTCTGACTTTCCCGGGATCTTATATATTATGTATGTAGGCACTATTACCATGCTAAGAACCTTCGGTTCTCATTCCATATCTATGTTGTTGTTTATAGATGCAGGTCGAGATGTGCCTCGGTGAGCATCTGGAGATTTCTTTGGCAAGCGAAGTTGGGAAGTTATATTCTGGGGTTGTCTGTTATGTATTTTCTATTTATAGATTCTCCTATGTATATATATAGATAAATGATGTTTAATAGAGGCTTTTTGGAGAATTAGGTGTTTTCTTTATGCATGTTGGGTTATCTTGGGATATATACTTTTGCTTATATATGTATTTATACTCCGTTGGATGAGCATGAAGCTTGATTATTTTATGCTCTCTTTACTCATTCTTAGACTACAATAAACAGGAAATGACATTGATGTCTTTCTTCAACCATTAATTGAAGAATTAATGAACCGTAAGAGTCTAGTATAGAAACATATGACTATTCAGAAAACAAAACATTCAACATGAGAGCATGTCTTTTATGGACAATTAATGACTTCACTGCGTATGCTATGTTATCTGGCTGGAGTACAAAAGGAAAATTGGCTTGTTCGTATTGTAATGATGAGACTTCTTCTATCTATTTGAAAAATAGTTACAAGATTGTTTATATGGATCATCGAAGATTTTTACCCATGAATCATCTGTGGAGGCATAACAAAAGATCTTTCAATGGGAAAATTGAACTTAGGTCTCCACCCCAATTGTTAAAGGGAACAACTGTATTTGAATATTGCGAAAGTTAGATAACTCTTTCGGGAAGAAGTAAAGGAGGGAGAAGATACAATGGATCAAGATGATGCAAGTTTTAATGAGGAAGGAGAAGATACAAGTGTAACACCCTAATATTCAAATCTTTATGCTTAAGTCATAAGTAAATGATAATAAGGTGGTACGACTCTCAGGTGAATTATAATACATATATATATATATATATAATTGAAAGGAATATTAAACAAGAAGTCTAAAAAGGAGTAAAATAAAATCGAGAAGTGGTAACACTCACGTGTCGATAAATAGAAGATAAAGCGTGAAATCGAAAGTGATATAAAGATAAAGCCGTAAAGAAGAATAAGATAAAAACCAAATATAAGTATAAAATATAAGTAAATAGCCACTAGTCGCGACCCACAAAGTTTAGGCCGACTAGGGTACATAATAAAAACAGTTTGACAACAATATCTCCTATCTCTTCCAACAGAATACATAAAGGCCTATATAGGCAAGTTTTCAAAAGGATTAAATACATAACATAAGTTTGTCAAAACAAGAGGCGAGAGAGTCTAAACAAAATAAGACAGAAATCTAAGGATCTTTGCCATCTTTTAGATGAAGCACAGCTCACTGCTGAGTGGATATTTTATACGTTTTTTGGCATTATTTTTTGTTAAGTTTTATTATATTTTAATAAGTTTTGTTGAAAAATTCACTTTTTGGATACTACTTTGAGCTTTTATGTTTCTTTTTATGATTTTAGGTGATTTTTGGGTGAATTTGGCAAGTTCTAGCAAAGTCTGATTCTGAAGCAAGGAGAGAATAGCAAATGTTGTTAGATTCTGATCTCCATGCATTCAAACAAGCATTTCTAGAGCTGTAAAGGTTCAAATGACGCGTTCTCAATGGCGTTAGAAAGCTAACTTCTAGAGCTTTTCAGAAATATATAATATTTTATACTTTTTTTTGGATTGAATAGCCCAAAATGGGTGTTGAATAGCCCAAAATGGGTGTTGAATGCCCAAACTATCCCCTTTTTGGCGTTCAACGCCCCAAGAGGACCAAGGCTAGCGTTGAATGCCCAAACCTAGCATTCAATGCCACAAAAGGAGCAAGGAAGCAGCTATTCTATCCCCTATTGGGGGTTCAATGCCCACTCCTTCAAGTTGGATGCCAAGCTTAACCCAAACATTCACCAAGTGGGCGCAAAAATGGATTTTCGCACCTTTAGCCTAGTTTAGTTTATTTTTGTAATTTCTAATTATTATTAATATCTTTTTAGTTTAGTATTAGTATATATAAGGGAAGATTACCATTGTTAGGATCATCTCCACCACATTTGAACCTTACACATTATTCTCTGTACAGTATGAGCAACTAAACCTCCTAGGTTAAGGTTAGAAGCTCTGCTGATTTCTATGGATTAATAATATTACTGTTCTATTTTAATATATGTTTGATTCTATTCTATGATGCATTTTTGCTCTTCATCCTTATCAATCTGGGGTGGAAGAGAAGTATGGCCCCTTATTCTACATGAGTTCATGTGAGTCTTGACCCGGATAGTATTAAGTTACAGCTTGAGAGTGCATCACAGGTTCTAAGAGAGTATCTGGGAAAATTAGGATACGTGACATATAATTCCGTTAGTCACGGGTAAATGAGGTCTCTATGGTGCTAAGGCTAGAATCGTAGAAAATTGTTCTCTGATCTGGAAGATCTGACCTTGCCTGTGGCATTTTGAGTAGGATCAACAAAAGGAGAGTAGATTGCACGGGCTTCTTCTCCGACTATAGTGAAGCACTATGAACTAATTTGATGAGAAGACATGAGCTACTCAAATATGGTGTGGAGCTATGGTTTAGGAGAGATTAACTTGATGAGAGGACATGAGTTAATCACTTACAACTTTGCCATTGAATGAATCATTCATTATTGAAGTAATTAGCAAGAAAAGTTAATCCAAAAAGATAAAACATCTCCGAAGCCTTAACCAATTTCTCATCATTGTTTCTTTGTTATTTCTTTATTGCTTTCTTTACTTACTTTATACACATTCAACAACAACAACCATATTTTCTATTCGCCTAACTAAGATCTACAAGATAACCAGTGCTTGCTCAATCCGGCAATCCTCGTGGGATTTGACCCTCACTCACCTGAGGTATTACTTGGACGACCTGGTGCACTTGGTGGTTCAGTTGTGCGAGCCTAATTTCGCACACCACTGAGCACCAGAACCTGCATCTAAAAAACAAAAGATATATACGGAATGAGAACCCCCGACCCATGAGTTTCCAGTACAGTAAAAGTGTCAAATAAATACAATGCACTATAATAAGAACTCACTAAGCATCTTAACTTCACACCTCATCATATCCATCTTATTATTCTCTATACTCCATAACTTGGCAACTATCTTAAGGGATTTCTAAGTCTAAGTCAACAATTCTCGCCTTTCTTATACTCTCCAATCAAACATCATTATAACCAGAACAAACACCAAGCCTTAGTGTCAACCAATGCAATCAAGTAATACACAAGTAGATTCAAGTAAAACAAGTAGCATATAATCATGTAATATGTACAACTAGGCAAATCAGACAATTAAACAAACCCAAACAAATCAAAACATGTGCAAATCATGTATGCCTGCCCTATGGCCAATGATATCATCTGTCGGTTATACAGTCAAACCCGACACATCTGGTAGCTAACCCGGACATTGTCCTCTCTACTGTTTACTTGCTATATTGCATAGCCTCACAGGGTGATACTCTGTACACCTCGCAGAGTTAATACTCTGTATATCTCGCAAGGAGAGTGCCCTGTACACCTTGCAGACAGAGGGAACCTTGCAAGATTGAGTGCCCTATACACCTTGCAGGCAGGATAGCTTGTATTTCTCGCAGGGTTAGTACCCTCTCATATCATCGTATAAACATTCACAATTTCACCATCACATTTATTATCTCGCAGGCAGAACAACCTGTATCTCTCACAGGGTGAGTGCCCTGTACACATCGCAAGCATAAAACATGTGTCTCGTTTTATAACCATAGTAACTAAGGGGAAATCCTCGACCCTAACTCATCCATCAACCTCAAATCATCGTCAGTCATCATTTTCTCATCTCAATCCATTTTCACTCTCAAGCCTCAACATTCCAGGAATATAGTGCCCAACACACTATCGTTCCAAGGATATAGTGCCTGCCACACTTTCTTTCAATAACCAACAAGTTATCATTTCTCTCCAAGTTCCCAACTCATAAATTCTTATTCTTAGCTTCTCTATCCTCTAATTCACCAGCTCTAGACTCGTATCAAAGTTTATAAAGCTTTAGGAGGCCAAAATAATGATTAAACTACATAAAAACAAACTTTTCCAAAATCTAAGGGTTTCGCGTATGCATGCAGGTGGCTCGTATACGCATGCAATGAAAACTGGGGGGTGTCGCATACACGGCCAAAGTGGTGAAAACGGCAACGTTTACTCGCGTCACGTATCACATTCGCGTACGCAAGTCTTCAATTTCGACACTCCCATGTACGTGTTCCTCTTTCTGCGTACGCGAGGCCACTGGACAAAGCTCAGTGCCCACGTCGCGTGGCACCTCTGCGTACGCGAGTTTTGCAGAAAACGTAAAAAGCTATTAAGTGTAAAAATTAGTTTTTCAACCCAATTTTCAAACCTTCATATCTTTTGGTACAAAATTCATTTTTCAACCATTTTTAAACCGTTGGAAAGATCAATGAATGAATTTTCATAAAAATCTAGTTTTGCAAAATTTTAAACTTCGAAGACCGAGTTATAGCCTATCAAAGTTGACCAGAAATTTGTTTTTTAACCCAAAGTGGCATTTACCAATCTTTCCAAATGTCCACAACCTAAAACAGTTTTCACTTATCAAATTGACTACAAACCAACCACATTCACATATTTACACTCAACCAAATCCAAACCTACTTCATCCACATAATTCAACCCATATCCATCAATTCCACACCTCAATGTGTAATATCCTAATTTTTAGCATCTCATGATCATACTAAAAGCCCAGGTGTCACTTACCTCTAAACCTCTTTATTTTATACTATCTTTAATTAATATTGAGCCTTCGCAAATACGAATTGGAATTTTAATGAAGAAATCAAAAGAAAACTTTATTTTAAATCAGTTAACCACAGAAGTATATATTCACATATTTGATTGCTGGTCCAGCCAAAGATACCAGGAAGGCCTTGCATCGAACAACGTCGATTACTCCCTCCAAGTTCATCCTGCCCTCAAAGGTCGTTAGGTGTTCCTGAAAGTATTTGCTATCATACTTCATGTCTGTTGGTTTGTCAAAACCCTTTGGTAGTTTCACCTTCAGAACTTTCTCAGTGAATAGGGTTGCTCCCATTATCACGTGCTCGCTCCTCCTACGCTTAAGGTCTCTCTGGTATCTCCTTTTATCATCATCATCGTGATGGTGTTCGGGTTCCCAGGACCTACTACGGTTCTTGCGACTGCCACGTTGTTAGTTTGGCGACCTCTTGTGCATTCCCACTAGTATCGTTCTTTAGAAGCGACCCGACCTTCTAATATATGCACTCGTCAGTGTAGCTCTTGAGCAATTTAGTTCGCTTGTTCTCCTAGGCTGTCGATTGCCCTGGGCTCATCGGATCATTGGTCGTCTGTTCGTGGCTGTTGTTTGTTGTGTGTTGGCTGTGCGTGGATGACACTGGTTGTCCTTCCGTGGGTTGGGGGTAGTCGTCATTTTGCATTTCATGCACCAGAGGGGAGTTTGGTGGATCTGGTTCGTGGTGGTGGTTTGAAAACCACTTTTTTGTGTTCGTCCGTCCAACTGCCAAGGTTTCGCAAGTCCCTACAAATGGCGCCAATGTACAAGACTCTATTAGTACGGGTTGATAGAAGGATCGAAGACTCGCCGGTCTTGGCAATGACGTGATCGGACCTTTAGAATGACGGAGAGTGGTACCTACAAAGACATTCTGATGTTCAAGTCAGAATGGATTTAAGAGGTAAGGTTTAAATGAGGATGTAACGTACCTGAGGGAGTCCTTGGATCCATTTATATAGTTTGTCATGTTATCTTATCTTGTTGACTAAGATAAGGGAGGTATTTAAATATGAATGTTAGTTAGCGATTTCCGATCTTCTAGCTAGTTTGGGCCGTAGAAGATTTGGGCCAGGAAGTCGGGCCGTTGTTTGGCCGTTTGGTGGCCTTGACTCCAGGCCCAGAACGCATACTATTTTCATAATTAAAACATCATTAATCTCTTATTGTACGATCCATTATCTTAAGAAAATATTGTTTCATTATAGAGCCTTTATTGGTGGCAAATATTTTGATAAAAAAATTTATTTTATATAATAATATTTTTCATAAAAATAATTAGTTAATAAGTTTTTTAAAAAATAATCTAATTATCTATTCTTTATATAAAAATAGAATTTTTGCACTTAATAATGGAACTGACGTGACATACTTTTTAGAGTGTTTTTTGATTTATTTTTTTAACTCATTAAATATAATTTATTATGGTAAACTAATTATATCAACTAATTTGATTTAATTAGATATTTAAATATCACATAATTTATTATAATTTATATCAATCAATTAATTGTAATTCATTATATCAATTATTTTAATTCATTAATTTATAAAGTGTATATTAAAATAGATGATTTGTTATTTATTCTAATTGAATATAATTAATAAAAATTAATTTGGTTAAGAAAATATTGTCTCCTAAGAGAGTATTTTTTATTTATCTTTTTAATTCATTAAATTCAATGAACTATTTCTTGATTTATTTTTTTGAACTTAGTAAATTAAATCAAATCAATTATACTAATTATTTTTTACCACTAATTAATTTGATTCATTCTTAATTTTTTTAATTTGTTTTATTTATTTAAATGTATTAATTATAGCTAGTTAATTATTTAATTTTATTAGAATAAATATCAAATTCTATTTTTAATATAAAAATACAAAATTTTATTCGTTTCATTTTTATTTTACCATTATAAAAGACAATATATACTAGAAAAGAATCTCATTTTATTTTATCAATTACTCTTTAATTGGATAGTCTTTACAAAAAATTTTTCTTCCTATGAGGCGTTGTGGCAAGAAGGTAACTATTGACTTATCGTGGACACAAGCCACACACCATCTAACTCCCACTCGAAGTTATATATGATACGTTAGCCATGAACCATTCATGGACCATGGTTGACAAGTTCTCAAGTTGGAGTTTATGGAAAACACGCCCTTGATGATTTTACCGTGGACTATGAATACTAGAAATGTGTTGTTTCCATGTATGTAGATGGGATGGGAATTCAATGGTTAAATATTTGAAATGTCATGGATATGAGATCATTCTATAGAGGATAAGAAAAATCACTTTTGAAATGTTAATCTAAATTATATAAGACAATCGTTGTCCCTATCTTTGTTTTTGGTGCACGAAATTGCAATCACACTTTTGCAACTCCGCACAACTAACCAGCAAGTGCACTGGGTCGTCCAAGTAATAAAACCTTATGCGAGTAAGGGTCGATCCCACAAAGATTGTCGGCTTGAAGTAAGCTATGGTCATCCTGTAAATCTTAGTCAGGCGGATTCAAATGGTTATGAGGTTTTGATAATTAAAAGATAAATAAAACATAAAATACAATAAAGATACTTATGTAATCCATTGGTGGGAATTTCAGATAAGCGTTTGGAGATACTTTGTTGCTTCTGAACCTCTGCTTTCCTATTGTCTTCATCCAATCATGCGTGCTCCCTTCCATGGCAAGCTGTATGTTGGTGGATCACCGTTGTCAATGGCTACCATCCGTCCTCTCAGTGAAAATGGTCCAGGTATGTTTCCGCACGGCTAATCATCAGTCAGTTCTCACTTGTGTCGGAATAGGATCTCTCTATCCTTTTGCACACTGTCACTGCGCCCAACATTCACGAGTTTGAAGCTCGTCACAGTCATCCATTCTGCGATCCTACTCAAAATACCACAAATAAGGTTTAGACTTGACGGATCTCAGGAATGCTGCCAATTGGTTCTAGCCTATACCACGAAGGTTCTAACCTCACGAACTCGAATGCTCTATTGTTAGGAGAGGCAAGTCAAATCCGTGGATCAGAGACCGAAGAGATTATACTCTGGTTGTCGTCCAATGAATATGTTGAACATCATGTAGACCGCTTGTGTTTGTTAGGCACGCGGATCTTGGCCAAGCGAGTAACGAAGATAGTAGGTGATTGTCACGAGTCACCCCTTCATTCTGACTTAACTGAATTAAGTACAGGAGTATATCTTGGAGAAGAAGTAGGCGTGAATTGAAAGAAAAATAATAGTACTTGCATTAATTCATGAAGAACAGTAGAGCTTGACATCGTAATCAATGAGGTGTAGAAACTCCACCGTTGGAAAATACATAAGAGAGAAAGGTCTAGGCATGGCCGAATGGCCAAGCTTCCTCAAAGTGATCAAAAGATCAAAAGATGATCAAAAGATGCGAATACAATAGGAAATACTAGTATTTATACTAAACTAGTTACTAATGATTACAGAAAATAAGTAACTAAGTACAGATAGTGCAGAAATCCAATTTCGGGGCCCACTTGGTGTGTGCTTGGGCTGAGCATTGAGCTTTACACATGCATAGGCCTTTTCAGGAGTTAAATGCCAGCTTGGATGCTAGTTTGGACGTTTAACTCCAGTTCTGGTGCTAGTTTCGGTGTTTTTACGCCAGAAAAGGGTCGCTAGTTGGCGTTTAAACGCCAGTTTGGGCCATCAAATCTCGGGCAAAGAATAAACTATTATATATTACTGGAAAGCCCAAGATGTCTACTTTCCAACGCAATTGAGATCGCGCCAATTAGGATTTTTTATCTCCAGAAAATCCACCTAGAGTGCAGGAGGGTCAGAATCCAACAGCATCTGCAGTCATTTCTCAGCCTCTGAATCAGACTTTTGCTCAGGTCCCTTGGTGGACGAAATTGTGATCACATCAATGTAGTACTCTTTGTTGTTGTATGGAATCCTTATTATGGCACTTATGTGTGGACACAACTCCGTTCAACTAACCAGCAAGTGTACTGGGTCGTCCAAGTAATACCTTACGTGAGTAAGGGTCGATCCCACAGAGATTGTTGGTATGAAGCAAGCTATGGTCATCTTGTAAATCCCAGTCAGGAGGATAAAATTATGGAATTTAGAAAATCAAATATGATTAATAAAAATAAACAGAAAATAAAATGGATAGAGATACTTATGTAAATCAATAGTGGAAATTTCAGATAGGCGTATGGAGATGTTGTGCTCCTCTTGAATCTCTACTTTCTTATTACATTCATCCTATCCTTCTTACTCCTTTCCATGGCAAGCTGTATGTAGGGCATCACCGTTGTCAATGGCTACATCCCATCCTCTCAGTGAAAACGTTCCTATGCTCTGTCACAGCACGGCTAATCATCTGTCGGTTCTCAATTAGGTTGGAATAGAATCCCTTGATTCTTTTGCGTTTGTCATCACGCCCAGCCTTCAGGAGTTTGAAGCTCGTCACAGTCATTCAATCCCAGAATCCTACTCGGAATACCATAGACAAGGTTTAGACTTTCCGGATCCTCATGAATGCCGCCATCTATCTAGCTTATACCACGAAGATTCTGTTGGGGAATCTAAGAGATATGCGCCCGGCCTAGAGTAGAACGAAAGTGGTTGTCAGTCACGCGCATTCATAGGTGAGAATGATGATGAGTGTCACGAATCATCACATTCATCAAAGTTAAGTGCAACGTATATCTTGGAATAAGAATAAAAGAGAATTGAATAGAAAGTAATAGTAATTGTATTGAAACTTGAGGTACAGCAGAGCTCCACACCCTTAATCTATGGTGTGCAGAAACTCCACCGTTGAAAATACATAAGTGAAAGGTTCAGGCATGGCCGAATGGCCAGCCCCCATGATCTGAGAACTAATCGTCCCAAGATGTCTAATACACTAGTAAAAAGTCCTATTTATAATAAACTAGCTACTAGGGTTTACATGAGTAAGTAATTGATGCATAAATCCACTTCCGGGGCCCACTTGGTGTATGCTTGGGCTGAACTTGATCTATCCACGAGCTGAGGCTTTTCTTGGAGTTGAACTCCAAGTTATAACATGTTTTGGGCGTTCAACTCCGGATCATGACGTGTTTCTGGCGTTTAACTCCAGACAGCAGCGTGTACTTGGCGTTCAATGCCAATTTACGTCGTCAATTTCCGAATAAAGTATGGACTATTATGTATTGCTGGAAAGCTCTGGATGTCTACTTTCCAAAACCGTTGAGAGCGCGCCAATTGGAGTTCTGTAGCTCCATAAAATCCATTTCGAGTGCAGGGAGGTCAGATTCCAACAGCATCAGCAGTCCTTTTGTCAGCCTTTTTCAGAGTTTTGCTCAAGTCCCTCAATTTCAGCCAGAAATTACCTGAAATCACAGAAAAACATACAAACTCATAGTAAAGTCCAGAAATGTGAATTTAACATAAAAACTAATGAAAACATCCCTAAAAGTAGCTTGAACTTACTAAAAACTACCTAAAAACAATGCCAAAAAGCGTATAAATTATCCGCTCATCATCCCTCAATTTCAACCAGAAAATATCTGAAATTATAGAAAAACACACAAACTCATAGTAAAGTCCAGAAATGTGATTTTTGCATAGAAACTAAAAAAATATAATAAAAAGTAACTAAAACATACTAAAAACTATGTAAAAATAATGCCAAAAAGCGTATAAATTATCCGCTCATCACAACACCAAACTAAAATTGTTGCTTGTCCCCAAGCAACCAAAAACAAAATAGGATAAAAAGAAGAGAATATACAATAAATTTCAAAATATGAATGAAGCTTAGTTCTAATTAGATGAGCGGGACTAGTAGCTTTTTGCTTCTGAACAGTTTTGGCATCTCACTTTATCCTTTGAAGTTCAGAATGATTGGCATCCATGGGAACTCAGAATTTAGATGGTGTTATTGATTCTCCTAGTTTAGTATGTTGATTCTTGAACACAGCTACTTATGAGTCTTGGCCGTGACCCTAAGCATCTTATTTTCCAGTATTACGACCGGATACATAGATGCCATAGACACATAACTGGGTGAACCTTTTTAGATTGTGACTCAGCTTTGCTAGAGTCCCCAGTTAGAGGTGCCCAGAGTTCTTAAGCACACTCTTTTTGCTTTGGATCACGACTTTAACCACTCAGTCTCAAGCTTTTCACTTGGACCTTCATGATACAAGCACATGGTTAGGGACAGCGTGATTTAGCCGCTTAGGCCAGGATTTTATTCCTTTGGGCCCTCATATCCATTAATGCTCAAAGCCTTGGATCCTTTTTACCCTTGCCTTTTAGTTTAAAGGATTATTGGCTTTTTCTACTTGCTTTTTCTTTTTTCTTTCTTTTTCTTTAATTTTTGCCATTTCTTTTGCAAGCTTTGTGCTTTTCACTGCTTTTTCTTGCTTCAAGAATCAATTTTTTTATTTTTCAGATTATCAATAATATTTTTCTTTTTTTTCATTATTCTTTCAAGATCCAACAATTTTAACATTCATAAACTTCATTATAAAAAATATGCACTGTTCAAGCATCATTCAGAAAACAAAAAGTATTGCCACCACATCAAAATAACTAAACTATTTTCAAGATAGAATTCGAAATTCATGTACTTCTTTTTCTTTTTCAGAAAATATTTTTCATTTAAGAAAGGTGAAAGATTCATGGAACATTCATAGCTTTAAGACATAGACACTAAACATTAATGATCATGTAATAAAGACACAAACATAGTCAAAACATAAAGCATAAAAACCAAAAATAGAAAATAAAATAAATAAGGAAATTAAAGAATGGGTTATGGAAAAACAAAAAGCAGAGCTTTTTTCCTTGTCTTTGTTGCTCCTCTTCCTAGAGGTTCCTCTAGCCTTAGGTGCCATTAATGGTTATGGAAAAACAAAAAGCAGAGCTTTTTTCCACACCAAACTTAAAAGGTTTACACGTCCTCAAGTAAAAGAAGATAGAAGGGAGTAGAAGAAGAATGATGCAATTAATTTTGAAAACTTATTACTATATGCAAGAAAAGTTAAAAAGAGTTGAAAAGAATTTGAAAAGATATGTAAGTTTTAAAAACGTTTTGGAAGAAATTGAAAAGAATTGAAAAAGAATTAAAAAGAATCGGAAAGATTATTATTTTTTTTTGAAAATAGAAATGGAAAGCTAAGCGTTTAAAATATGTTTGATGCAAAAAATTATGAAGTAAAACATGAAGAATCGAAAAAAATTGAATTGGAAACAAAATTACCTCCCTTGTGTCATCCTGGCGTTAAACGCCCAAAATACTATCCATTCTGGCGTTTAACGCCCACTTGACTGCCTCTTTGTGTCATCCTTGTCTTTGTTGCTCCTCTTCCTAGAGGTTCCTCTGGCCTTAGGTGCCATTAATGGTTATGGAAAAACAAAAAGCAGAGCTTTTTTCCAGACCAAACTTAAAAGGTTTACTCGTCCTCGAGCAAAAGAAGATAGAAGGGAGTAGAAGAAGAATGATGCAATTAATTTTGAAAACTTATTACTATATGCAAGAAAAGTTAAAAAGAGTTGAAAAGAATTTGAAAAGATATGTAAGTTTTAAAAACGTTTTGGAAGGAATTGAAAAGAATTGAAAAAGAATTAAAAAGAATTGGAAAGATTATTATTTTTTTTGAAAATAGAAATGGAAAGCTGAACGTTTAAAATATGTTTGATGCAAAAAATTATGAAGTAAAACATGAAGAATTGAAAAAAATTGAATTGGAAACAAAATTACCTCCCTTGTGTCATCCTGGCGTTAAACGCCCAAAATACTATCCATTCTGGCGTTTAACGCCCACTTGACTGCCTCTTTGGGCGTTTATCGCCCAGCCAGATACCCTGGCTGGCGTTAAATGCCAGGAATCCTTCTTTATTAGGCGTTCTTCTGAACGCCTAGAATGCTGCCATTTCTGGCGTTAAATGCCCAGAATGTTGCCCATTCTGGCGTTTAACGCCCAGAATGCTGCCTGCTTGGGCGTTAAACGCCCATTCTGCTATCCTTACTGGTGTTTAAACACAGTAAGCCTATTCTCCAGGGTGTGTTATTTTTTGATGTTGTTTTTTTATTCCACTTTAATTCAATAGCTATTTTTGTGACTCCACATGATCATCAACCTAAAGAAAACATAACATGGCACTGGAAAACAAATGTCTATATAAAAAAATAAATATAATTAAATAACATTGAGTTACCTCCCAATAAGCGCTTCTTTAATGTCAATAGCTTGACAGTGAGCTCTCAGAGAGCTTCACAGAGACTCAGAGCTTAATGGTGGCCTCCCAACACCAAACTTAGAGTTTGAATATGGAGGCTCTGCTTGACTCTGTATGGAGAGAATTGGATGAAGCTTTTCATGCTTCTTCTCCATGTTTACAGAAGAAGATCCTGGAGCCTTAAACACAAGGTAGTCCTCATTCAATTAAAGGACTTACTCTCCTCTGTCCACATAAATCACAGCCCTTGCTGTGGCTAGGAAGGGTCTTCCAAGGATAATGTATACATCCTCATCCTTCCCAGTGTCTAGGATTATGAAGTCAGCAGGGATGTAAATGCCTTCAACCTTCACTAAGACAGCCTCTACAAGTCCGTAAGCCTGTTTCATTGATTTGTCTGCCATCTCTAGTGAGATTCTTGCAGTTTGTACCTCAAAGATCCCTAGTTTTTCTATTACAGAGAGTGGCATGAGGTTTATACCTGACCCCAGGTCACACAGAGCCTTCTCAAAGGTCATGATGCCTATGGTACAAGGTATTAAGAATCTTCCAGGATCCGGTTTCTTCTGAGGTAATTCCTGCTAAACCAAGGCATTCAGTTCATTGATGAGCAATGGAGGTTCATCCTCCCAAGTCTCATTACCAAATAGCTTGGCATTCAGCTTCTTGATTGCTCCAAGATACCAAGCAACTTGCTCTTCAACAAGAGCTTCGTCCTCATCAGAGGGAGAATCTGCATCAGAGCTCATGAATGGCAATAGTAAGTTCAGTTAAATCTTTATGGTCTCTGTATGAGCCTCAGATTCCTTTGGTTCCTCAATATGGAACTCCTTATTGGTCAGTGGACGTCCAGCAAGGTCTTCCTCACTGGAAATCACTGCCTCTTTCTCCTCTATAGGTTCGGCCACTTTGGGTATATTGATGGCCTTGCACTCTCTCTTTGGATTCTCTTCTGTATTGCTTGGGAGAGTACTAGGAGGGAGTTCAGTAACTCTTTTACTCAGCTGACCCACTTGTGTCCCCAAATTTCTAATGGAGGACCTTGTTTCAGTTATGAAACTGTGAGTGGTCTTAGTTAGATTAGAGACTATGGAAGTCCATAAAATTTGTAATTCTGCTGCATTAGAGAAACTAATTGAGGCTTAAGCTCAAAGTTGTTTGCTCCAATTGCAGGAATTGAGATGCTTCTTCCATAGAAGTTGGAAGTTGGTGTAGTAAAGTCACCAAGCATCTTTCTTGCATCTCTAGCATTGTTGTTGGGTTTGGCTGCCATATCTGCTTCTTTTTTGAAATTTTTTGTTAGGTCCTCTCCACAGTGTTGTGCTTTAGCTTCTTTTAGCTTCCTCTTCAGAGTCCTTTCAGGTTCAGGATCAGCTTCAACAAGAATGTCTTCATCCCTGTTCCTGCTCATATGAAAAAAGAAGAGAACAAAAAAGAAGAGGAATCCTCTATGTCACAGTATAAAGATTCCTTTATGTATCAGAGAAAAAGAAGAATGGAATGAAGAAGGAAGAAGAAATTCAAACACAGAGAGAGAGAGGGTTCAAATTATGAGTAGAAGAGAAGTGTTAGTAAATAAATAAAATAAATAGAAAGAGATGAGAGAGAGAGTGTTCGAATATTAATTAAAAGAAAAGAAAAATATTTTTGTTTTTATTTTAATTATTGGTTAGTAGTCGAAAATATAAAAAGAAATGAAATAAAATTAGAATTTAAAACAGTTAGTTAATTAAAAAGAATTTTGAAAAAGTGGCTAGTTGTTTTTGAAAAATGAGAAGTGGAAAAGTAGTTAGGTGGTTTTGAAAAAGATAAGAAATAGTAAACTTTTTAAAATTAGAACAAACAAGTCAAGTAGTTAATTGAAAAGATTTAAAAATAAAAATTGAAAAGATAAGAAGTTAGAAAAAGATTTTGAAATTAAATTTTTGAAAAAGATTTGAAAAAGAAATTAAAAAGATTTGATTTTTGAAATTAAAGTTGATAACTTGACTAACAAGAAACTAAAAGATATGATTCTAAAACATAAAGATTGAACCTTTCTTAACAAGAAAGTAACAAACTTGAAATTTTTGAGTCAAAACATTAAATGTTAGCAACAATTTCGAAAATTATGAAATAAAATTAAGAAAAAGATTTTGAAAATTAATTTTAAAAAAATTCGAAAAAAATAAAAGAAAAATGAAAAAGATTTGATTTTGAAAAAGATTTGAAAAGATAGAATTTTTAAATTGAAATTTTGATTTGACTAACAAGAAACAACTAAATTTTAAAAATCTTTGACTAAGTCAACCCAAAATTTCGAAATTTATGAGTAAAATAAGGAAAATATATTATTTTTGATTTTTTTTGGGTTAATGAAGAAAGAGAAAAATAACAAAATGACATAAGACATAAAAATTTAAGATCAAAACAAATAATGCATGCAAGAACACTTTGAATGTCAAGATGAACACCAAGAACACTTTGAAGATTATGCTGAACATCAAGAACATATTTTTGAAAAATTTTTAAGAAAAGAAAGACATGCAAGACACCAAACTTAAAAATTTTTTAATGTTTAGACATCATGAATTCGAAAATGCACAAGAAAAAAAGAAAAGAAACAAAATAAGAAAATTTAAAGATCAAACAAGGAAAATCATCAAGAACAACTTGAAGATCAAGAAGAACACAATGCATATATTTTCGAAAATTTTAAGAAAATTAAATTAAAAAATGTAGTTGACACCAAACTTAAAATTTGACACTAGACTCAAAGAAGAAACACAAAATTTTTTTGGTTTTATGATTTTATTATTTTTTAAAAAACTTTTTGAAAAGAAAATAAAGGTTGAAACAAGAAAGAAGGTTACCTAATCTAAGCAACAAAATGAACCGTCAGTTGTCCAAACTCGAACAATCCCTGACAACGGCGCCAAAAACTTGGTGCACGAAATTGCAATCACACTTTTGCAACTCCACACAACTAACCAACAAGTGCACTGGGTCGTCCAAGTAATAAAACCTTACGCGAGTAAGGGTCGATCCCACAGAGATTGTCTTCTTGAAGCAAGTTATGGTCATCCTGTAAATCTTAGTCAGGCGGATTCAAATGGTTATGAGGTTTTGATAATTAAAAGATAAATAAAACATAAAATACAATAAAGATACTTATGTAATCCATTGGTGGGAATTTCAGATAAGCATTTGGAGATGCTTTGTTGCTTCTAAACCTCTGCTTTCCTATTGTCTTCATCCAATCAATTGTGCTCCCTTCCATGGCAAGCTGTATGTTGGTGGATCACCGTTGTCAATGGCTACTGATGAGCGGATAATTTGTACGCTTTTTGGCATTGTTTTTAGTATGTTTTTAGTATGATCTAGTTAGTTTTTAGCGTATTTTTATTAGTTTTTAGTTAAAATTCACTTTTCTGGACTTTACTATGAGTTTGTGTGTTTTTCTGTGATTTCAGGTATTTTCTGGCTGAAATTGAGGGACCTGAGCAAAAATCTGATTCAGAGACTAAAAAGGACTGCATATGCTGTTGGATTCTGACCTCCCTGCACTCGAAGTAGATTTTCTGGAGCTACAAAAGCCCAATTGGCGCGCTCTTAACGGCATTGGAAAGTAGACATCCTGGGCTTTCCAGCAATATATGATAGTTCATACTTTGCCCAAGATTTGATGGCCCAAACCGGCGATCAAAGTCACCCTCAGAATTCCCAGCGTTAAACGCCGGAACTGGCACAAGGATGGGAGTTAAACGCCCAAACTGGCACCAAAGCTGGCGTTTAACTCCAAGAAGAGTCTCTACACGAAAATGCTTCAATGCTCAGCCCAAGCACACACCAAGTGGGCCCGGAAGTGGATTTTTATGTCATTTACTCATCTCTGTAAACCCTAGGCTACTAGTTTTCTATATATAGGACCTTTTACTATTGTATTTTCATCTTCTGATCTTTGGAATCTTTTGATCTTTAGATCTTTTGGTCATTGGGAGGCTGGCCATTCGGCCATGCCTAGACCTTGTTTTTATGTATTTTCAACGGTGGAGTTTCTACACACCATAGATTAAGGTGTGGAGCTCTGCTGTACCTCGAGTATTAATGCAATTACTATTGTTCTTCTATTCAATTCCGCTTGTTCTTGTTCTAAGATATCACTTGTTCTTCAACTTGATGAATGTGATGATCCGTGACACTCATCATCATTCTCACCTATGAACGTGTGCCTGACAACCACCTCCGTTCTACCTTAGATTGGGTGGATATCTCTTGGATTCCTGATACACGATGCATGGTTGATCGCCTGACAACCGAGCGCTCGCCTGACAACCGAGCCAGCCATTCCGTGAGATCAGAGTCTTCGTGGTATAGGCTAGAACTGATGGCGGCATTCAAGAGAATCCGGAAGGTCTAAACCTTGTCTGTGGTATTCTGAGTAGGATTCAATGATTGAATGACTGTGACGAGCTTCAAACTCCTGAGGGCGGGGCGTTAGTGACAGACGCAAAAGAATCACTGGATTCTATTCCGGCCTGATTGAGAACCGACAGATGGATAGCCGTGCCGTGATAGGGTGCGTTGAACATTTCCACTGAGAGGATGGGAGGTAGCCACTGACAACGGTGAAACCATTGCATAAGCTTGCCATGGAAAGGAGTAAGAAGGATTGGATGAAGACAGTAGGAAAGCAGAGAGACGGAAGGGACAAGCATCTTCATACGCTTATCTGAAATTCCTACCAATGAATTACATAAGTATCTCTATCTTTATCTTTATGTTTTATTCATCATTCATATCCATTTGAGTTTGCCTGACTAAGATTTACAAGGTGACCATAGCTTGCTTCATACCAACAATCTCTGTGGGATCGACCCTTACTCGCGTAAGGTTTATTACTTGGACGACCCAGTACACTTGCTGGTTAGTTGTGCGAAGTTGTGTTTATGCCCTGGTATTGAACACCAAGTTTTTGGATTCATCACCGGGGATTAATTGAGTTGTGAAAAGTATTGATCACAATTTCGTGCACCAGCTACCATCCGTCCTATCAGTAAAAATGGTCCAGGTACATTTCCGCACGGCTAATCATCTGTCGGTTCTCACTTGTGTCGGAATAGGGTCTCTCTATCCTTTGGCACACTGTCACTGCGCCCAACATTCGCGATTTTGAAGCTCGTCACAGTCATCCCTTCTCCGATTCTACTCAGAATGCCACAGACAAGGTTTAGACTTTTTGGATCTTAGGACTGCTGCCAATTGGTTCTAGCCTATACCACGAAGGTTCTAACCTCACGGACTCGAATGCTCTGTTGTCAGGAGAGGCAAGTCAAATCCATGGATCAGAGACCCAAGAGATTATACTCCGGCTGTCGTCCAATGACTACGTTGAACATCATGTAGACCGTTTGTGGTTGTCAGGCACGCGGATCTTGGCTAAGCGAGTAACGAAGATAGTAGGTGATTGTCACGGGTCACCCCTTCATTTTGACTTAACTGAATTAAGTATGAGAGTATATCTTGGAGAATAAGTAGGTGTGAATTGAAAGAAAAATAATAGTACTTGCATTAATTCATGAAGAACAGTAGAGCTTCGCACCGTAATCTATGAGGTGTAGAAACTCCACCGTTGGAAAATACATAAGAGAGAAAGGTCTAGGCATGGCCGAATGGCCAGCCTCCCTCAAAGTGATCAAAAGATTATCAAAAGATGCGAATACAATAGGAAACACTAGTATTTATACTAAACTAGTTACTAAGTGCAGATAGTGCAGAAATCCACTTCTGGGGCCCACTTGGTGTGTGCTTAGGCTGAGCATTGAGCTTTACATGTGCATAGGCCTTTTCAGGAGTTAAACGCCAGCTTGGATGCTAGTTTGGGCATTTTACTCCAGTTCTGGTGCCAGTTCCGACGTTTTACGCCAGAAAAGGGTCTCTGGTTGGCATTTAGATGCTAGTTTGGGCCATCAAATCTCGGGCAAAGTATGGACTATTATATATTTCTGGAAAGCCCAAGATGTCTACTTTCCAACGCAATTGAGATCGCACCAATTGGGCTTCTTTAGCTATAGAAAATCCACTTCGAGTGCTGGAGGGTCAGAATCCAACAGCATCTGCAGTCCTTTCTCAGCCTCTGAATTAGACTTTTGCTCAGGTCCCTCAATTTCAGCTAGAAAACAGCTAAAATTACAGAAAAACACACTAATTCATAGTAAAGTCCAGAAATGTGATTTTTTGCATAAAAACTAATAAAAATATAATAAAAAGTAACTAAAATATACTAAAAACTATGTAAAAACAATGCCAAAAAGCGTATAAATTATCCGCTCATCAGTTTTATAACTGTTTTTCGTTCTGGGTTTGTTGCATTTATGATTTGTATATTTGGGCCATGAATGTAGTTTTATTAGATGCTCTAGAAACACTTTCTATTATATATGAATCCGGTCTTTTTGGCATATATCATGATTGGTGTAAATCGTTTAGCACTTATCCTAGGTCTTACGATCTTCTCCATGCAGATCATCTATTTTCAAGACTAAAAAAAAGGTGTGTATAATTATTTCATTTCTCATTCATCACAACCAATGGTTTGTTGTAAGCCCCGAAAAATTAACGAGTAATTAATTAACAAATTAAATTTAAAAATGGAAATTAGAAATGTAAATTTAAAATGCAAAATAAGATAGAGCTAATTAAAATGAGATTTTTGTCACCAATTTCAAAGAATTTGGTCCAAAATTAGGTCGAACGGACCGAACCGGTTGAACCAGATCTGAGCTGGGCCCGTGGGCCCAACTAATTCACTCATTTAAATGATCTCACTTCTCTCTCTTCTGCATGGAAAGGACGCAGAAGGCAGCCAAAGGGGGAAGAAGATAGCAAAAATTCACAAAAATCCTTGGTTCCAATTCAATCCTCCATAACTTTTTGCTCCGAGCTCCGATTGTCGCACTGTTTGCAGCCACGTGACCGCAGCATCAAGCTCTACAAACTCCAGTATATCACAAGGTATGAAAACCATTGCTGTGTTTCAGTTTCTTTCTCCCTAAAATTCGAATTATATGAGCAATTATGTTGAAAATTGCTTGATTTCAGTGTTTAGGATCAAATTAACTTGGCGGACTTGCCGTGTCTTGCCCAATTTCCTGTTGGTAAGGTGAGAATCCTAGAACACTAGTTAATTCTTTAATTTTGTGTGTTGGGTATTAAATTTTGGATATATATATATGTGGTAATGTAAAATTAGGTGCATATATATTAATTGAAGCTTGATTTGTGGACACTAAAGACTTGGTGGAGGATTGGGTATCATTGTTTTAAGGATCTTGAAACATTGGGGCTGTGTTTGGCGCTTTTGGTGGTGTCTTGGGTAATACGTGAAAATCGGCCAAGGTATGGTTTATGTTTCTCGTATGTAATATATAATGTCGTGTGAAAGCTTGGGCTAGAGAACTATAGGATAGGCTGGAATGTTTAAGTATATTGGATGCCTAGTATATATGATATTGATTGATGATGTAAGTTAAATATGTGTTGGTATTTCTATATTGCTGACAAGTTGATGATATGGATTATGTGTGTGTGTGTGTGTGTGTGTGTGTGTGTGTGATAAAATAGTGATGATGTTGTTGATGGAAGTGGGAACTTAGGGTGTGAATAGGTAGAAAGTGAAGTTGAAGGATTGTGATTTGATGAGTAAGTAGTAGAATTGTATTGAAATGCTATGATATGTGTTGGTACTGAATATTTAGATAGGTAGTGGGAATGGTGTTTGGCGTTAATGAAATTGAGGTTTGAGCTTTGTGAAAAATTAGTTTTTGGCCAAATTTCAGTGAGCCATAACTTGGCTTCCGGACCCCCAAATGATTTCAAACTTGTTTTGTATGAAAATTGGGTCGGTGAAGTTTATGTCATTCGAAGAACAGATGAAAAATATTTTAAAACGAAAAAGTTATGCGCGTCAGGAGTTTGAGGATTAAAATGAAAATTCTACAGATTCCAGACTTAACCAAATTCTTGCTAAGACACCCTTGCTTGCGTACGTATACCCCCTCATATGCATTGGGTAGGTTCTGTTTGGTATCTATGCGGTACGCATACATGTTCATGCGTATGCATCTTGGTCGAAAAAGAGACCTATGCGTACGCATAGCTCTTGCATGCGTATGCATAGCCCTATTTTTCAGCAAATGGATATTTTGTGTTTTAAAGCTAATTTTGACCCTCTAAACCTCTATTTTCATTCTGTTAACCCTAAATCCTATTAGTAAGCGTAGTAACAAGATGGAGTTAGGGAATGGTGATAACCTGGGGGTGAAGTAAGCAGGGAAAATAATGAGTTAAGAATGAAAAGTGCGAAGATGTGACTGAATTAGAGTTTAGGGGTGAATGTTGAGACTGGCAATGACTGGTAAGACCGGAATGGTCAAGATGGCAAGGTTTGGGGTGCGAACCGCTTGTGTGTTAACTTGAAAATATTTTCGGATGACAAGTTGAGGACGGAAGTTTCCTCTCTTGTCGTGATGGGGATATGGGGAAGGTGGAAAGGCACTCTCCTTTGTATTGTTTTTCCCACATTTTTCTCTGGTTACAAGGTGGAAAGGCACACTACTTCGATGTGGAAAGGCACTCTCTTTTGTGAAACCTTCATGAGAAGGTGGAAAGGCACTCTCTTTCATTTATGATCCTCCTGGAGATGCGCAACCTAAAGACAAATGTCTGGGTTAGCTACCAGATGTGTCGGGTTCTGAAAAAGTAATCGACACGTGAGCTCACGGCCAGTAGGATAGACATTCATCATATGCATTTTTATGATTTTGTTTGATTGTGCATTAATTGGGATTGCCAAAGTGATTATAATATGCTAATTGTTATACTTGCTATTTGTATTACTTGCATCCTACTTGTGTTTGCCATTGTCTACTTGTTTGTCTGTGCAACTCATCGGAGATGGAGGGATGGAGGAAAGGTGGAAAAGGTTTAGAGTATAGGTTAAGTTTAGTTAGGTTTGAGAACCTTTAGATAATCACCTGTTTATGGCTTCTATTTTTAGTTCTTTAAGTTTTATATCAGAGTGACGGTGTTCTAGGATTGTCTCTGGCATTCCCAGGACCTTATATATTATGTGCGTGACACCTTTACCATGATGAGAACCTCCGGTTCTCATTTCATACTGTGTTATTATTTTTCAGATGCAGGTCGAGGGGCACCTCGGTAGGTGTCTGGAGCTTCTGCAACGAAGTGGTTTTCATTTTAGGGTTTCCTTTGGTTTCTTTTTATATATGTATATATATAAACCTCCTTTTATATACTTGTTTATTTTGCTCCTCCTAGAAAATTATGGAGAACTAGGGTTTTATCTATGTATTTTGGATTTGGGATATGTATATATGTATGTAAATATTCTCCAGCCAGCTTTAGCTTTGCAAGCTGAGTTAAGAGCTTGTTATTTTGTATTCTTGACCCTCTATTCCTACTTTCTGTTTATTTATGCCTTTGAACCTTAGTTCCTTCACACGCAAGTAATCACACTTTCTGAGTGTTGCGTTTTTATATTTTGCGATTTTGGCTTTACCTTTTCTTCAAGACTCCTCGTATATTATATCCTTCCAATTATTATACTATACATATTTTATTTTTAGAGGTCGTAGCGCCTCGCCACCTCTATTTTACATGCTAGGTGTAAAGCTCTGTGTGGTAGGGTGTTACATTTGTCAGATCATATCAACAGACAATAATTATCTATATCATTTTGTTAATATATTTATTAGTCTCTTAGGTATAATTTCTAAGTGGTTGTGGCTCAAGTTGATCGGATTCGGTGGCCCGAAGGAATGCTTATTGTTCAAGACACTGCTGAGGTAATTAATGAGCTTGCGAGAATACTGAAGTCTATGAACTGGGAGGTTTGCATAATTTACACTAAAGAAAATGAGGACTTTTTGAGGATCCTAAAGTCCATGTGGTGGGCTACAGAGATTGTGACGCTCGAATATACTGTTTGATTGACATAATGGATAGGTAATTTTGGATTTTGTCTTAGAAAAATTGTTGTGTAATTGTACTTCCATATTTATCTATGCTTTGTGGTAATTAGGCATCTATGTATTGGTTTTGTTTTCCTCCTCATTTTGTTATTGATTTCAATCTCTATTTAAAGGTTTGGTGTATTTTGCTGTAACATAATGACATAGATAAAAAACAATTAATCACATTCTTGGAAATATAGAGGTCCTCAATTTAATTAGAAGTCAAATAATTGATATTCTAGACTAGTATATAACAAAGTGGATAATATTTATGTAATTAAATATTTTTAAAGTAACAACATATTATTTGATTTCAAATATTAATCACTATTCACTGGCGTAGCTGAACGGTTATTCTTTTTAAGATTCTTTATGAAAAAAATTGTAGAGATAAATTTTCTTATCCTTTTCTTTTTTTTTCTCCTTCCAAGAGGATTTTATTTAGATTACCTTTCCGTGCATGTATAAGTACTTCTATAGAGTTTTACTTGTGTTATTATCCATCATGCTACCAAACCAAAATCAATATTGATTACATTTAAAATGTATCTAGCTGCGCTAAAGTTAACATGCTATCACTTAAAAAATTACATTAAAAATAGCAACTAAAATTAAATATTAGCTCAAAATCCTTTTAAAGTAAAACCAAAGAAAAAAAGTCAAATGATTGTTATTCGGTCACGTCCAATTTTGTAATTACATTCTGAATATCTAATTCATAGCAACATAGCATGCTAGAGTTCTTGGTAATAACGTGTGTGTGTTTTATTAATTTTATTTCTAAAGGTCACAAAAAACTTGGATTTACTTAATATTAATGAAGGAGTAATTAATTTTATTAGATATCTAAATATTTTATAATTTAATATGATTTAGTTTATGTAAATACTTATACTCGAGTCATAAGTCATCGATAATAAGGTGGTACAATTCTCAAGGTGGATTATAATACTTATTTATAGATATAATTGAAAGGAAGTATTAAATGAAAAGTCTGAAAGAGTAAAATAAAATTGTGAATCGTAACGCTCACGTATCGGTAAAACAGAAAATAAAGCGTGATCAAAAGCGATATAAAGATAAAGTAGTAAAGGAGAATAAGACAAAGACAGAATATAGATATATAACATAAGTAAATAGCCACTACTCATGACCCGTGAAGTTTAAGTCGACTAGGGTATAGAATAAAAGCAGTTTGACAGCAATATCTCCTATCTCTCCAAAAGATACATAAAGGCCTCTATAGGAAAGTTTTCAAAAGGATTAAATATATAAAATAAGTTTTTCAAAACAAAACGGAGAGAATCTAAACGAAATAAAGCAAAAATCTAATTATCTTTGCCATCTCTCAGATAAAGCACAGCTCACTACTGAGCACCTGGACCTGTATCTGAAAAACAAGAGATATATACGGAATGAGAACTCCCGATCCATGGTTCCTAATATGGTAAAAGTACCAAATAAATACTGCATAAGGCAATTATTTCTAATCCATAATCTTGGCAACTAACATAAAGGAATTCTAAGTCTAAGTCAACATTTTTTATCTTTCCTCAACTCTTCATTCAACAGAATCATAATCATAACCAGCACTAGCTTTCAGCATCAACCAACACCAACATGAGGGACTTTTCAGTTGTACAAGTACAAACAAAATAGACAAGTAATACACAGGTAGATACAAATAATGCAAGTAGCATATAGTCATGTAATATAACATATACAATTAGGCAATCCAAAACAAGTAAGAAAACCCAAACAAGTCAAACATATGCAAATGATGAATGCCTGCCCTATGGCCGATGATATCATCTGTCGATTACATAACCAACCCGACGTGTCCTAGTATCTAACCATTGGACAGTCCCTGTGAGTGCACATTCCCAAGCTCAAAATCATAAATCATTCAATATATATATCCATGGGGGAGAGCTGATCTGGAAAGGTATAAGTTTCTGGCCTGTCCGGTCATACTTACGACGCAGGGTCAACAGAATCTCAGATTTCAACCTGGAGCAAGTGGAGCCAACCCACTGCATCTACCCAAGGAAATCTAAAACTCAGATAATTTCTCAAATCTCAAATCATTCTCGCCTGGGAGCAAGTGGGGGCTAACCACTGCATCTACCCCAGGAGACTCAAACCAGACCTGGAGCAAGTGGATCAATACCACTGTATCTACCCAAGAAGACAGAATCAAGCTCAAATAAAAATCTCGTAATCGTTATCATTCTCATCATCAATGTCATCATCATCATCATTCTCATTATCAATCTCATGATCATCATCATTCTCATTATCAATCTCATCTCAATTCAGATTCAATCTCAATTAAGCTCATTCGTCATTATCCATTCACTTGGCATCTTGTTTATTTCTCTCAATTTTACTAACTCAATTCATTTGGTTTTATCCCTAAGTTGTCCATCCCCAATTCCACTGACTCTAGACTCGTATCGAAGTTTATAAAGGTTTAGAAGGCCAAAAGAATGGTTAAAAGACTTAAAAACACACTTTTCCAAATTCTTGGAGTTGTGCGTACGCATGCATAAACTCGTATATGCATGGGTGAAAATTTGGGTGTCACATATGTAAGACCCCAAATTTTCAGAAATTAAATATTGTTATTTAATGATTTATTTTATTTATTCGAGAATAAATTTTTAGAAATTTTTATATCAATTGAGTATGTTCTTATTATTGATTTAAAACTTACTTTAATGATTGAAAAATAGTGAGAGTTTTATCCACTTTAGTTTGAATAATTAAATTTTGAATTTTATTTTATGATTTAAAGAAAATTAATTTAATTATCTCTTGTTATTGAGTTAGAGTATCTATTTAAAAATAAATTTATAAATTAATAATTAAATAGTGATTTTATAAATATTATTGTTAGATAAAAATTTGATTTTCATTTACTCTATTACCCTAATTTTATTAAAATTACTAAACTACCCAAAATCCCCAAACCCACACTCTCCTAACCCTAATTTTATTACACTTTTCTCCCTTTTCCTTCTTGTCTCAGCACCACCAGCCCCCTCCCCCTGACCGTAACACATACACACACACCCACTAGAGAAATGGAAAAGAGAGAGCACCAGCGGAAAATAAGAGAAGAGGGAGGAGTCGCGCCACCTCCGCACCCTATCGCACCCAGCCGCGTCTTGCTCGCCGTCGTGCCATCCACCTACGCCAAGAGGGAAGAAAGAAACATAGGAGAGTGGCGACACGTCTTGATGAATCCATATTTGATGATATATTTTGGTTTGATTTGAGTGGATTTCATCACATAAACCCATATTTATCCATGTAAATAGTATGGTTTTGTGTTTTTTCTCTAAATTGTGCCTAATTATGAAAACATGCTATTTTGAGCTTAAATTAGTGATTTTAATCCCACTTTTATGCCATTCGATGCCATGACATATTTGTTGAGTGATTTTATGTCCTAGAGACATGTTTGGCAAGTCAAAAGTGAAAGGAGCATGTACAAAGGGAGAAAACATGAAGAAAATAAAGGAGAAGCACACATTGGAGTGGGCGTGCGTACAACCCGTTGTGCGTACGCACAAGAACCACAAAGCCATGTGTGCGTACGCACGACCACCTGTGCGTACGCACAAGAGGAAAATTAGCATGTGTGCATACGCACACACCTGTGCATACGCACAGGTCTCATCTCGTGACTCATTTAATGGAAATTGCTGGGGGCGATTTCTGGGCCTTCAGAGCCCAATTTTTGGACCTTTTGAAGCTGATTCTTCCTATATTAGACAAGGCTTCACTCCATGTGAAAGGGGGGAGGGGAGAAATTAGGGTTAGTTTAACATTATGTAGGTTATTTTATAGAGAGAGAAGCTCCCCATTCTCTCTAGAAATTAGGGTTCTTAGTTTATTTTCCTTATAATTTCTCTTTTTAATTCTTGTTTTAATCTAGTTTCTTCTACCTTTCCTTGTTATATTGTCTTAATTTCATCATTTTATCTTGTCACTTTCTTTATTTTGCCATCTTTATGTATTTGCACTCTTGTTACCCTAATTTACATTTAATGCAATTTTATGTTTCGTGCCTCTTTTATTGCTTTATTGAGTTGCTCTCTTTATTTTCCTTCCTTGGTAGTTGTAGCATTTATTATTTCTTGTCATTTTATCATGCTTTCTTTTTATGCCTACCAAGTATTTGACAAAATGCTTGGTAGGATTTTAGCCTAGTTTTCTATACTCTTGGTTGGGAATTTGTGTGGTTTGGGTGAACTTGAGTGGTGGATGTCCATTCCACATTGTGTGAGGGTTGTTAATTAATTTGGTTTCCACTAACGCTAGTCCTTCACTAAGTTAATTAGTGAGTTGATTAGAACTTGTGGATTGAAATTAATTATGCCCTTTTAACATATTCTCGATGTAGGGTTGACTAATTGGGGTTAATCCACACACAATTATCACGTTTGTGGTCCACAACTAGGATAGGAATCTCTAATCACCCAATTCTCACCAAGAGCTCTTTTTGGAACTTAAATTCTATTTGCATTATTTTTACTTGCATGTTAAGTTACTTTCTTCTTATTTACCTTTCTTGCCATTTACATTTCCTTGCCTTTTTATTTCATTGCACTTTATATTTCTTGAAATCTCATGCCATCAATCCCCACTTCCCCATAGCCAATAATAGACACATCATTGCAACTCCTAGGAAAGACGACCCGAGACTTAAAACTCTCGGTTATTTTGTATTGAGTTTATTATTTGATTGATGATCAATTGTTGGGTTTGGACTATACTTGCAACGTTAAATCCTATTTTTAGTGTGAAAATCTAAACCCGTGCAATTGGGCATTGTCACGTCTACTATGAGCTCGCCGCTGAGGGAAGCCATGGTCACCATAGTTGTCCTTATCCCGACCTGTCCCTGTTGCTGGAGCCAGCCACCTTCGTTGCCATCCATTCCTCATCGCCGCCGTCACCGCGCCTTGTGAAGTTACCATCGAGATGACCGAACAAATGAGAGAAAGAAGGACGCCGTCGAGGAGAGAGAAAGAGCTCACGAGAGAGAAGCTCATCGCCGCCGCTGCCGTGGTTTCCTCGCCGTCGCTATTGTTGGGTAGTCACTGGAGGGAGCCATCGTTGTCAGTGCCACCGGTGGTTACCGCCGCCTTATTCTGAAATCCTTCCTAAGCACGGTAACTCCCTTTTTTCGGAACTTTCAATGTTAATGTTCTGTTAAAGTTTGTTGAAGAGGTTGAGATTTTTGGTTGCCGTAGGTCGAACTCCGAGGTTTTCATGTCAAAATTAAGGTTGCCATTGAACCACCAGAGTTTTTAGCCGCTGTCAGAGCTGCCGCTGGGTCAGCTCGGTATTGTGGCTGCTCTATTCTACTCTTACCATAAGTGTACTCTATTTCGAACCCTCGTTGTTAGTTTTCTATTATATGTTATTAAGGTTTTTGCGATATTTATGTTTTAGGATTCAGTAACCGAGGTTGCATGTGATTTAAAGCTATTTTGCTATTGCGAAAGTGTGCGGAGCTGGAATTGAAGTTGCTGTTGACATTTTGATTGAGTAACTCTGTTTGTGACATTTTGGAAGAAGCTAGAGAATTTGGATTTAAAAATGAACTTGAAGGTGGTTCTGATTTGAATGGACTAGTTTTGTTCTAAGCGAGTCGGTTTTGCAAATTGTTTGGGACTTATGAATTCTTGTGATTTGATTTTGATTCAAATTAAGAAAACAATAATTTTTAAGGATTTTTAATGAATTTAAGGAATTGAAATTTGATAGATTCTCCCTCAAAACCTTGAGATTTTGTGGTGGTAATTAATTAATAATTCCTAATTTAAAGTGGTTAAGCGGGTGTTTTAAGAATGAAATGATTTTTGAGGTTGGTTTGGGAAAATTAGATCGTGTAGAAAAGAATGTTATAAAGATAAAGGATTTTTGGTTTTAAAGTAAAGTGATTGAGAAAAAAGTAATATATGGCATGAATGATGATTTACTTGATGTGGATTGTTGAGAAAGTGCGAAAATGATTATGAATGAATTGGAAAGATAATGAAAATTAGCTTGAATTTGATTATAATATGCCTTTGGGTAAGATGCAGTGGTGTTATCCACTTGCTCTGGGTAAGAGGCGAGAATACCAGGTAAGATGTAGTGGTGTTATCCACTTGCTCCGGTTGAGAGTTTGAAACTCTGGGTAAGATGTAAGGGTGGAATTCTATCGCCGCTTGCTCCGGGTTGAGAACTGTAACAACACTTGGGTAAGAGGCAGGGTGAAGTTGTCCCCTGCTCCGGGTATGCGAGTAAGATGCAAGGGTTGTGTTGTTATCTCACTTGCTCCGTGTTTGTTGTTATGTCCATGGTTAGCTATCGGACATGTCGGGTTTGACTTTATAACCGACAGATGAGACTCATCTGCCATAGGACATGCATTCATCATATGCATCTATGTGACATTATTTGGATGTGTATATTGTAATTGGTTTGCCTATGTGAATAAATATGTTTAACTGCTAATTGCTCTACTTGATGTAATTGCTTGATTGTGTTTGAACCTTCTTACATGTGTTTGTAACTGAATTGAATGGATTGTGATGAATTGGACGTTGACAGAATTGTTTGGACTGGGGGCCATGTTTGGTTTGTGTTTCTGGTTTGGTAAAGTATGAAAAACTAAATTGGTTCACCATAGACTTAATGAATTTATGCTTGGAACAACTTGGTCATTCATGCTGTCTTGGAAAAACTTTTAAAAAGGTTTTGGATTTTTGAAGAATTAACAGATTTCTATTTTAAAAAGGATTTTGGATTTTTGAATATAAATCCTTGGTTTTCAAAAGACACATAAGGCGGTTAGTAATCACTGTACTTTAAGATAGTTTTATTTTTACATATCTTATTATAACAATTCTCTATCCCTATAGTGAGAACCAGCGAGGACGATGTTCTCACTCCCCTATAGGTCTTTTCTGTTTCAGGATATGGACGACGAAGTTTGGAAGAGCTTATTACTTTTCTATTTACACGATATTTTTGTATTGTTTTAGTATTTATACTTCCCTCGCCTTTAACTCTGCAAGTTCTGTAAGAGGGATAAGATTTTGATATGAAATGCTTGTAAAGTAATAATATGTATGTTTTCTTTGTAAGTATTGTAATTTGTATTGTAAGTATGGATTTATGTTCTCAATTAAAAGTCTTTCGATTGATTATTTTAAGTTTTAAATAGGCTCTTATTTTAGTGTTAAATATTTTAAGAGTCGTCATAATACCCAAGCTATCAGAGTGACACAACTGGAAGCGTGATATTCTGGTAGCTAGGGTGTTACAGCGTACGTGAGCCTTGTTCTCGTACGCGAGTGTTGAAAACAGTAGCCTTCCCTCACATCGCGTGCCACGTCCGTGTACACGAGTCTACAATTTTGACACTTCCGCGTACGCATGCCTCCTTCCGTGTATGCGAGATCACTGGACAGCACCAAGTGTCCGCGTCGTGTGGCACCTATACGTAAGCAAGTGTTGCAGAATTGCAAAAAGCTGTTAGGTATAAAAATCGGTTTTATGAACCCAATTTCCAAACCTTCATATCTTTTTGTATAAAATTCATTTTTCAATCATTCTTAAACCATTGGAAAGATCGATAAATGAATTTTCATAAAAATCCAATTTTGAAAGTTTTTCAACTCCGCGGACCGAGTTTTTCCCCGCCGAAATTGGCTAAGAATTTATTTTTACCAAAAACACACATTTACCAATTTTCCAAAGATTCACAAGCCTCAATCATTTTCAACCAATAAAATGAACCCAAACTATCTCAATCCACATATTCACACTCAACCAAATCCAAACCTACTCCATCTACACATTTCAACTCCAATACATCCTTCAACATTTCAAAAACCTCATTTTCTACTTTTCCATCAATCAATTAAATTCTCGTACATTGCATACCAATTCTTCATTCAATCTCATACATGATCACACAATTCAATCATCACTGATCCTCCTTATATTTTCTTGGCATCTGGCCCGATATTCATTAATTCAACACATATATAACTCAAAAATGCACAATTCATCATCCAACACGAAACAACTATGCATCATCCAAATCATCAATTCAAACAAAATCCTAGGGGAATCTATCCTAAGATTTCATACTACATTATACATTACTTAAATAAAACTAAAATCATACCTCTTAGAAGTCAAAATCAAGCTCTCAACTTGTGGAGTTTCACGAAAGCTCAGCTCTAAGCTCAACTCAACCCTTCCACAAGCAATATCCATGTTCCAAAAGTGTACCTAATAATCTAATACACATAATTTCATACATACTTCAAGGGTTTATAAAATTCATGATTCACAAGAGTTTGAGAATTTTTTACTTTAACCTATGAAATTAGTTGATGAAATTCACCAATGGCTCATACTAGAGCATCCCTAAACAACAAAAACCACAAAATTTTTCAAAACTCAAAGTTAAAATGTGAAATTGAGAGGGAAACAAAAACTAGATATGAGTTTTAAAATTTCGTTCCACAATACCTAGATAAACTTGAAGAGATTGTCGAGAGCGACACGTGGCCGCAAACGACTTGTGGGTTGGAGCTCTATAGAGAAATTTATGGTGGATTGAAGTATTTGGAAGCTTAGGGTTTTCTCTGCTCACTTCTCTCTTTTTATTTCAGCACCAACACAATAAATGAGGGTTGTGATGGCTGAATGACTTTAAGTTAGGGTTTATATATGCTGGGCTTGAGCCCAACTTGGGCATGTTCACATATATGACCCGTCTGGCTCACTTTTGAACCAAAATCTTTAAGACTAGTATTTTAATGTGCGTTTTAATTATTTTTACCATTTCGAGTACCAATTTTAACTTTTTAACCTCTCTTAGTAAAAATTAATTTTCTCAGCCGCAGTACCGAACAAATCTCAGTCGGTACTACCAGTCAAATTTTTAATTCATGTTTTTACGCAGAAAACTATGTTTTCTAACTCAAAAAAATTCACTGAGTCCAAATATCATATTGAAATGGTCAAATTATGATTGTTATATTTTCTAACAATTTTCGTCCATATTTAATTTATTTCTTAATTAATTTATGATTTGACCGGGTTTTACAACTACATCATTTCATTCTTGCCCCAAAAAATTATGTTATGTTATTATATTATAAAATAACTGTATATTTTTTATTTTGAAATATTATTTTTCATGATGAATATGTTGTGAACCGTATTGAATTATATTGAATTGATTATTTTATAATTATTTTAAGTTTTTTTTTGCTAATTTTTTTAATTTTTTTTAAAATGTCCATAGATACCTGTAGGTATATGTGTACTCTTAGGGAATAATTAAACAAAAAATTGCCACGAAGATAAAGAAAGAACAGTGAGCATTTTTTTAAACAGGAGTGAGGGATGAAAAATGGGCTTGTCGCTCTCCACGAGTATCCATTACCATCCCTAACTAGCAATGGTGATCCAATCTAAGCTGATTTGAGAAGGGACGTGTTGAATTCATCTGTATTAGGCCTTAAGATAGTAAACTTAAGTTAGATTTGAAACCCTAATAATAAGTCTATGTTAATCTTGCTTGCTTGGAGAATTTTATTTGGTCCAAGTATATCTTACATTAATATTTTGATTAATTGTTATAACAAATACTATACTGTTAAATATTATAATATTTATTATATATAAAAATTAGATATACTTACAAAGGAGTTTTTAATTCAAATTAAGAAAATTCTTTAATTATCTTTTTCTCTCTTTTAATTTTAAATATTATTTACTAATATAATAAAAAAGTGAAATAAAAATAATCACTTTTATAATTAAAATAAATCATTTTAATATATAAATGACACTATATATATCAAAAATTATTGTATATGATAAATAATTTTTTATTTTTTGTAATGGCCATATAGTTAATTTATGTATAAATTAACAAATTTTTATAACATATAATTTATTACATAATTTTTTTACTCTTAATATAAATAAATTAATGAATTTAAGATACAATATATTATTTATATTTTTCAACATACGGTATAAGCAACTTAAGATATCATATTTAGGACAATAAATACAAATATAAATACCTATTAATTTATTAGTATTAAACAATATATAAATGGTATAAATTGATAATTTTTTTTTTGTATAAAAGCAATAATAAATGTCATTGATTAAGTTAATTACATAATAAAAAAATTATAGATAATTTCTTAAATAATAAAAAATAAGATCACTTTTTTTACATGCTATAATATTTATGAAATAAATTTTGAACAATAAATCAATCCTCAATAAATTATATATTAGTCCTATAAAAAAAATAAAGTATATATTAGATATTATTATATATATATATATATTATTCATTATTAAGTTATAATTGATTTTTAACCCAATTCTTGGTAATTGAAATTTAAATTGTTGAAATCTTTAAATGCTAAATAATTTGCATCTATAATTTGCATCTTAAATTTTCATGATCGTACTAAAAGTTCAAGCGCTATTTATATATCTATAAACCTTTTTATTTTATTCTATCTCTATTTAATATCAAACCTTTATAAATACGAACTAGAATTTTAATCAAGAAAATAAAAATCTTTACTTTTAGCCACTTAGCCAAAGTGATACATATACAGACATAATCACATAGCGTTATATATATATATATATATATATATATATATATATATATATATATATATATATATATATATATATATATATATTTAGATTCTCAAATACAAGTCCTACCCCCCTAAAAATTAAAGACAATACATAGCGAGGGAAAAATTTAAGACTAAACCAAATACAGAAGATACAGTTACATATGTGCATAAAGTTCTGATGATCAGTTGCGGCTCTGCACCAAAGATTCCTGAACCTGTTGTTGAAAAGGAAATCTGTAGGGGGATGAGAACTTCGTCCTCGCAGGTTCTCAGTAGGGACAGTGAATGCCGTGAGAGTAAAGAAATATGTTGCAAATAATTGCTTTATAATTTTAAATTAATTACCATTAGAATTTGTCAAAACTTACTTTAAACAAATCCCAGTTACGTCACTTAGTTTTTGAGCTACAGTAATCAGTTCTCGGCTATCTTAATCCTTGACATATAAAGGAACCAACAAGCACAAACAGACATGCAATATAAGCACATAAACAGTTCACACATAAACTAAGTACAAGGAATTCACAAACAATACAGCACAGCACACAGAACACTCAAACAATTCATACAAATGCATATGATGAATGCTTTTCCTATGCAAGCCATGAGCTCATGTGTCAGTTGTCTACCCGCTCCCGATATTAACTGGACACGAGTCCCAGATATGGCTTTCCAGATGCATACAGTGTGCTTATAAGTCTTATGGATAGGCCGCATACAGTGCGACTTTCAAATTAATGAGCTTACATCTAGAAAATGGTTCTCAGTGTGTGGGCGCCCCCACTATACATATGGCACTAAGGCCCAAACAAAGTCGCATCTGCTCTCCTGTGGCAGACATTCTTTTAATTAATATATTCCTTTAATATTTGTTCCCTGCTTTCATGTGGCAGAGATTCCTTTGATTATCTCTCTTTCCTTTACTTTTCGTTCTTCTTCTTTTCTTTCTTATCAAACCAAACTCAAAACATAACTTAAAGCAAAATCCCTTCTCAATAGATTGAGTTTAAAACATTATACTTTTCTTAATAAATCGAATTGAAAACAAAACTCTTTTCGTAATAATCAAAATCAAATAATATTCTTATATCAGATTTGCTTTTAAATAACACTTTAAATAAAATCTTAGAGTTTTATAAAAATTTGGTAGCATTTACTCTAAAATTCAGACTATGCCACCCTTTCAAGGTACCAACCAAACAATCTCTCAACCATTTCGAATATCAAATCCTTTTCAATAATCAAACCATTTTCAAATATAAAATAATTCTCAATAATCAAATTCGTTTTCTTTGAAACTAAGCCACATTCTATTTTAATAAAGTTTATCTTCCTTTCAAATCCTTTGCTCTTGAATCAAACCAATAATTACTAATGAATCAAACCAATATTTTTTCAAACTCTTTCCAACGGTTTCAAACCCAAGTCACTCCTTAGTATAAAGTTTATAACTCAGACTTTGAATACAAAATCCTTTCCTCAATATGAGTAAATATGCAACCAGATCTTTCTTAACATAGGACCATTTTTTTAAAATAGGTTTATAAGTCGGATTTCCAATAAAAAGATCATTTTCAAAACAAAATCACTTTTTCGTTTGTTTTTACAAGAATAGGGGCGGAACCCCTCTTCAAAACTTGACTTCACCACCCTTACGGACTCCCTCAATTTCATAACTTCTCGACAGTTTACCAGCCTTCCATCAGCACTTTTCGAACACAAGCTAAGGTTCTCAATGATTGACATATGATTCCAATCCTAGGCATATCATTTATATAGTAACACCAAAAATCAATTACCATGCACTTTCTCAACCAAAAACTCAACTACAATCACAACCAATCATCCATAGCAAAGAAATCCAAACTCAATAACATTATAATTACTAACATATTTGAAATTATTTACTATACTTTTGGGCATTCTTAAATTGAAAACGGTTATTTTTAAAATAAAATGTCCTACTGATGAGCGGATAATTTATACGTTTTTTGGCATTATTTTTAGGTAGTTTTTAGTAAGATCTGGCTACTTTTAGGGATGTTTTTATTAGTTTTTATGCAAAATTCACATTTCTGGTATTTTCTGGCTGAAATTGAGTTTGTGTGTTTTTCTGTGAGTTTGTGTATTTTTCTGTGATTTCAGGAATTTTCTGACTGAAATTAAGGGACCTGAGCAAAAATCTGATATGAGGCTGAAAAAGGACTATAGATGCTATTGGATTCTGACCTCCCTGCACTCGAAATGGATTTCCTAGAGCTATAGAACTCCAAATGGCGCGCTCTCAATTGCATTAGAAAGTAGACATCGAGGACTTTCCAGCAATATATAATAGTCCATACTTTGCTCGAAGATAAACGACGTAAACTAGTGTAAAACGCCATGCTGCATTTTCGAGTAAAACGCCAGAAACACATCACAAACCAGAGTTAAACATCAAAAACACGTTATAACTTGGCGTTTAACCCCAAGAGAAGCCTCTGCACGTGTAAATCTCAAGCTCAGCCCAAGCACACACCAAAGTGGGCCCCGGAAGTGGATTTTTGCACTTAGACTTATTTATGCAAACCCTAGTAACTAGTTTAGTATAAGTAGAACTTTTTACTATTGTACTCACATCTTTGGACGTTTAGTCCTTGGATCAGTCTTGGTTATCTTGGTTCCCTCTCTGGGGCCGGAACCAATGAACACCTTTATCACTTATGTATTTTTAATGGTGGAGCTTCTACACACCATAGATTAAGGTGTGGAGCTCTGCTGTACCTCGAGTATTAATGCAAAGTACTATTTTTCTTCTATTCAATTCACGATTATTCTTATTCTAAGATATCCATTCGCACCCAAGAACCTGATGAATGTGATGATTATGTGACGCTTATCACCATTCTCACTTATGAACGTGTGCCTGACAACCACTTTCATTCTATATGCAAATAAGCTTGAATGAATATCTCTTAGATTCTTTAATAAGAATCTTCGTGGTATAAGCTAGAATCCATTGGCAGTATTCTTAAGAATCCAGAAAGTCTAAACCTTGTCTATGGTATTCCGAGTAGGATTCAGGGATTGAATGACTGTGACGAGCTTCAAACTCGCGACTGTAGGGCGTGGTGACAACGCAAAAAGATAGTAAATCCTATTCTTACATGATCGAGAACCGACAGATGATTAGCCGTGCAATGACAGCGCACCTGGACCATTTTCACTGAGAGGATGGACGGTAACCATTGACAACGGTGATCCCTCAACATACAGCTTGCCATGGAAAGGAGTAAGAATGATTGGATGAAAGCAGTAGGAAAGCAGAGATTCAGAAGGAACACAGTATCTTCATGCCCTTATCTGAAATTCCCACCAATGAATTACATAAGTATCTCTATCATTATTTTATGCTTTATTTATCTTTATATTCGAAAACCATTATAACCATTAGAATCCGCCTGACTAAGATTTACAAGATGACCATAGCTTGCTTCATACCAACAATCTCCGTGGGATCGACCTTTACTCACGTAAGGTTTATTACTTGGACGACCCAGTGCACTTGCTGGTTAGTTGTGCGAAGTTGTGAAAAATGTGTGTGAACCACAGTATTGTGCACCAAGTTTTTGGAGCCATTGCTAGGAATTGTTTGAGTTGTGAAAAGTATGAGTCACAATTTTGCCTATCAAGTTTTTGGCGCTATTGCCGGGGATTGTTTGAGTTTGGACAACTGACGATTCATCTTGTTGCTCAGATTAGGTAATTTTCTTTTAAAAAAAATTTCAAAAATCTTTCAAAATTTTTTTATTTTTTTTTGTTTTTCCAAAAAGAAATTTTTGAAAAATCCAAAAAAATTAATAAAATAAAAAATTTTAAAATCATAAAAACCAAAAATATTTTTGTGTTTCTTGTTTGAGTCTAGTGTCAATTTTTAAGTTTGGTGTCAATTGCATGTTTTTAAAATTTGTGCATTTTTCGAAAAACTCATGCATAGTGTTCTTCATGATCTTCAAGTTGTTCTTGATAAGTCTTCTTGTTTGATCTTCATATTTTCTTGTTTTGTATCTTTTGTTATTTTTCATATGCATTTTTTTATCCATAGTGTCTAAACATTGAAAATTCGGTGTCTTGCATGTTTGGTGTCTTGCATGTTTTTCTTTTCTTGAAAATTTTCAAAAATAAGTCTTGATGTTCATCATAATCCTCATATTGTTCTTGGTGTTCATCTTGATATTCATAGTATTCTTGCATGCATTAGTTGTTTTGATTCATAATTTTTATGTCTTGAGTCATTTTGTTGTTTTTCTCTTTCCACAATAAATTCAAAAAAATAAAAAAATATATTTTCCTTATTTTACTCATAAATTTTGAAATCTTTGGGTTGACTTAGTCAAAATTTTTTAAAATAAGTTATTTCTTGTTAGTCAAGTCAAGATTTCAATTTTAAAAATCTTATCTTTTCAAAACATTTTCAAAAATCAAATCTTTTTCATTTTTCTTTTGTAATTTCGAAAATTCTTAAAACAAATTGATTTTCAAAATCTTTTTCTTATCTTTACTTCACAATTTTCGAAAACTTTACTAACAATTAATGTGATTGATTCAAAAATTTAAAGTTTGTTACTTTCTTGTTAAGAAAGGTTCAATCTTTAAATTCAAGAATCATATCTTTTAGTTTCTTGTTAGTCAAGTAATCAATTTTAATTTCAAAAAATCAAATCTTTTTAAATTTATTTTTCAAATCCTTTTCAAAATAAATTTCAAATCATATTTTTTCAATCATATCTTTTTCAAATCATATCTTTTTCAAAATTTGATTTCAAAATCTTTTCTTACTTCCTATCTTTTCAAAATTGATTTTCAAATCTTTTTCAACTAACTAATTGACTTTTTGTTTGTTTTACTATTTCTTATCTTTTTCAAAACCACCTAACTACTTTTCTCTCTCTAATTTTCGAAAATCACCTCCCTCTTTTCCAAAAATCTTTTTATTTAACTAATTATTTTAAATTTTAATTTTATTCCTTTTTATAAATTTGAATTTTAACTTTAATTTGAAATAAAAGCAAAAATTTTTTTCTTTTATTTTAGTTAATTTTCGAAAACTCCTCTCTCTCTCATCTTCTTCTATATATTTATTTATCTACTAACACTTCTCTTCTATTCAAAATTTGAACGCTCTTCTCCCCTCTACCTGTGTTTGGATTTTCTTCTTATTTTCTTCTACTCACATAAAGGAATCTCTCTACTGTGGTAAAGAGGATCCCTATTATTATTTTCTGTTCCTTTCTTTTTCATATGAGCAGGAGCAAGGACAAGAACATTCTTGTTGAAGCAGATCCTGAACCTGAAAGGACTCTGAAGAAAAAACTAAGAGATGCTAAAATACAACAATCCAGAGAAAACTTTACAGAAATTTTCGAAAAAGAAGAGGAGGTGGCAGCCAAAAATAATGACAACAACACCAATGCAAGGAGGATGCTTGGTGATTATACTACACCTACTTCCAATTTTTATGAAAGAAACATCTCAATCCCTGCCATTATAGCAAACAATCTTGAGCTGAAGCCTCAACTAGTTGCTCTAATGCAACAGAACTGCAAGTTTGATGGACTTCCATCAGAAGATTCTTATCAGTTTTTAACTGAGTTCTTGCAGATTTGTGATACTGTTAAGACTAATGGAGTAGATCCTGAAGTCTACAGGCTCATGCTTTTCCCTTATGCTGTGAGAGACAGAGCTAGAACATGGTTGGACTCACAACCTAAAGATAGCCTGGACTCTTGGGATAAGTTGGTCATGGCCTTCTTAGCCAAGTTCTTTCCTCCTCAAAAGCTGAGCAAGCTTAGAGTGGATGTTCAGACCTTCAGGCAAAAAGATGGTGAATCCCTCTATGAAGCTTGGAAAAGATACAAGCAGTTGACCAAAAAGTGTCCTTCTGACATGCTTTCAGAGTGGACCATTTTGGATATATTCTATGATGGTCTATCTGAGTTCTCTAAGATGTCACAGGACCATTTTATAGGTGGATCCATTCACCTAAAGAAAATGCCTGCAGAAGCTCAAGAACTCATTGACATGGTTGTAAATAACCAATTCATGTACACCTCTGAGAGGAATCCTGTGAGTAATGGGACGCCTCAAAAGAAGGGAGTTCTTAAAATTGATGCTCTAAATGCCATACTCGCCCAGAACAAAATATTGACCCAACAAGTCAATATGATATCTCAGAGTCTGAATAGATTGCAAAATGCATCCAACAATACTAAAGAAGCATCTTCTGAAGAAGAAGCTTATGATCCTGAAAACCCTGCAATGGTAGAGGTGAATTACATGGGTGATGCCTATGGAAACACCTATAATCCCTGATGGAGAAATCATCCAAATTTCTCATGGAAGGATCAACAAAAGCCTCAACAAGGCTTTAATAATGGTGGAAGAAACAGGTTTAGCAATAGCAAGCCTTTTCCATCATCTTCTCAGCAACAGATAGAGAATTCTGAGCAGAGCCCCTCTAGCTTAGCAAACATAGTCTCTGATCTATCTAAGGCCACTTTAAGTTTAATGAATGAAACAAGGTCCTCCATTAGAAACTTGGAGGCACAAGTGGGTCAGCTGAGTAAGAAAATAACTGAAACTCCTCCTAGTACTCTCCCAAGCAATACAGAAGAGAATCCAAAAAGAGAGTGCAAGGCCATTGATATAATCAAAATGGCCGAATCCAAAGAGGAAGGGGAGGACATGAATCCCAATGAGGAATACCTCATGGGACGTCCTCCAGACAGAAAGGAGTTCCCTATTGAGGACCTAAAGGAATCTGAGGCTCATATAGAGACCATAGAGATTCTATTAAACTTCTTTCTGCCATTCATGAGCTCTAAGAACTATTCTTTCTCTAAAGAGGATGAAGATGTAACTGAAGAGCAAGTTACTCAATATCTAGGAGCCATCATGAAGATGAATGCAAAGTTATTTGGTAATGAGACTTGGGAAGATGAACCTCCCTTACTCATTAGTGAACTAAATACATGGGTTCAGCAAACTTTACCTCAAAAGAAACAAGATCCTGGTAAATTCTTAATGCCATGTACCATAGGCACCATGACCTTTGAGAAGGCTCTGTGTGACCTGGGGTCAAGTACCACTCTCTGTAATAGAAAAACTAGGGATCTTTGAGGTACAAGCTGCAAGAATCTCATTAGAGATGGCAGGCAAGTCAATAAAACAAGCTTATGGATTGGTAGAGGACGTGTTAGTGAAGGTTAAAGGCCTTTACATCCTTGCTGATTTCATAATCCTAGACACTGGAAAGGATGAGGATGAATGCATCATCCTTGGAAGACCCTTCCTAGCCACAGCAGGAGCTGTGATTGATGTTGATAGAGGAGAGCTAGTCCTTCAACTGAATGGGGACTACCTTGTGTTTAACGCTCAATTATCTTCCTCTGCAACCATGGAGAGGAAGCATGAAAAGCTTCTCTCAATACAGAGTCAAACAAAGCCCTCACAATCAAACTCTAAGTTTGGTGTTGGGAGGCCACAACCAAACTCTAAGATTGGTGTAGAGAAGCCCCAACATTCAAACTCTAAGTTTGGTGTTGGGAGGCCTTCATCATGCTCTGAACATCTGTGAAGCTCCATGAGAGCTCACTGTCAAGCTATTGACATTAAAGAAGCGCTTATTAGGAGGTAACCCAATTTTTATTTATCTATATTTCTATTCTTCTTTTATGTTTTATTAAGTTTATGATCATGTGGAGTCATAAAACAATTACAAAAATTAAAAACAGAATAAAAGTAAGCAGAAGAAAAAAGCACACCCTGGAGGAAAAGCTGTCTGGTGTTTAAACGCCAGAAACAAGCATCTGTCTGGCGTTTAACGCCAGAAACAAGCACCAAGCTGGTGTTTAACGCCAGAAACAAGCATCAGGATGGCGTTAAATGCCAGAAACAAGCTACATTTGCGCGTTTAACACCAGAAATAAGCTGCAGTCTGGCGTTAAATGCCAGGATTGCATACAGAAGGCGTTTTACACGCCTAAAAGGTGCAGGGATGAGAAATCCTTGAGAGCTCAAGATCTGTGGACCCCGCAGGATCACCTCAGGATCTGTAGACCCCACAGAATCCCCACCTACCCCACTTCTCTCTTCTTCACACAATCCAATACCACTATACCCTTCACCAATCACCTCAATCTCTCTTTCCCATTACCCCTTCACCAATCACATCCATCCACTCTTCCCCATAAACCCCACCTACCTTCAAATTCAAAATCTCTTTCCCATCCAAACCCACCCTAAATGACCGAACCCAAACCCCTCCCCCTCCACTATATAAACCCTTTCATCCTTCTTCATTTTCACACAACACTACCCTCTCTTCTCCCCCTTGGCCGAAACCCACACATCTCTCCCTCTCCTCCATATCTTCTTCTTCCTCTTCTATTCTTTCTTCTTTTGCTCGAGGGCGAGCAACATTCTAAGTTTAGTGTGGTAAAAGCATAGCTTTTTTATTTTTCCATAATCATTGATGGCACCTAAGGCCAGAGAAACCTCAAGAAAGAGGAAATGGAAGGCAATTGCTTCCACCTCTGAGTCATGGGAGATGGAAAGATTCATCTCAAAAGTCCATCAAGACCACTTCTATGATGTTGTGGCCAAGAAAAAAGGTAATCCCTGAGGTCCCTTTTAGGGTCAAAAAGGGCAAATATCTAGAGATCCGACAAGAGATTAGAAGAAGAGGATGGGAAGTTCTCTCCAATCCCATTCAAAAAGTCGGAATCTTAACGGTTCAAGAGTTCTATGCAAATGCATGGATCACTAGGAACCATGATCAAAGCATGAACCCAAACCCAAGGAATTGGCTTACAATGGTTCGGGGGAAATGCTTAGATTTCAGTTCGGAGAACGTAAGGTTGGCATTCAACTTGCCTATGATGCAAGAAGATGCACGCCCCTACACTAAAAGGGTCAACTTTGATCAAAGGTTGGACCAAGTCCCCATAGACATATGTGTGGAAGGAGCTCAATGGAAAAGAGACTCAAAAGGCAAGCCGGTTCAATTGAGAAGACTGGACCTTAAGCCTGTGGCTAGAGGATGGTTGGAGTTCATCCAATGCTCCATCATCCCCACTAGCAACCGATCCGAAGTAACTGTGGATCGGGCCATCATGATCCATAGCATCATGACTGGAGAGGAAGTAGAAGTTCATGAAGTCATCTCTCTAGAACTCTACAAAGTAGCCGAAAAGCCCTCCACCTTGGCAAGGCTAGCTTTTCCTCATCTCATTTGCCGTCTATGCAACTTAGCTGGAGTTGTCATAGAAGGAGACATCCTCATTGAAGAGGACAAGCCCATCACTAAGAAGAGGATAGAGCAAACAAGAGAGCCCATTCATGGATCTCAAGAGATGCATGAGGAAGCTCATCATCAAGAAATTCCTGAGATGCCTCAAGGGATGCATTTTCCTCCAAACAACTATTGGGAACAACTCAACACTTCTCTAAAAGGATTGAGTCATAACATGAACCAATTAAGGGTGGAACACCAAGAGCACTCCATCATTCTCAATGAGATTAGAGAATATCAAAGAGTTGTGAGGGAGGAGCAACAAAGGCAAGGAAGAGACATAGAGGAGCTCAAGAACACTATTGGTCCTTCAAGAAGAAGGCGCCACCCTCACTAAGGTGGACTCATTCCTTAACTTCCTTGTTCTTATCTCTCTGTTTTTCAGTTTTATGCTATATGTTTGTCTATGTTTTAGTATGTACTACATGATCATTAGTATTTAGTAACTATGTCTTAAGGCTATGAATAATTCCATGAATCCTTCACCTCTCTTAAATGAAAAATGTTTTTAATACTAAAGAACAAGAAGTACATGCGTTTCAAATTCATCCTTGAAATTAGTTTAATTATATTAATGTGGTGACAATACCTTTTGTTTTTTTGAATGAATGCTTAAATAGTGCATATTTTTTATCTTGTTGTTTATGAATGTTAAAATTGTTGGCTCTTGAAAGAATGATGAACAAAGAGAAATGTTATTGATAATCTGAAAAATCATGAAATTGATTCTTGAAGCAAGAAAAAGCAGTTAAAAAGAAGAAGCTTGCGAAAAAACAAAAAGAAAGAGAAAAAAGCAAGCAGAAAAAGCCAATAGCCCTTAAAACCAAAAGGCAAGGGTAAAAAGAATCCAAGGCTTTGAGCATCAATGGATAGGAGGGTCCAAGGAAATAAAATCCAGGCCTAAGCGGCTAAATCAAGCTGTCCCTAACCATGTGCTTGTGTCATGAAGGTCCAAGTGAAAAGCTTGAGACTGAGTGGTTAAAGTCGTGATCCAAAGCAAAAAGAGTGTGCTTAAGAGCTCTGGACACCTCTAACTGGGGACTTTAGCAAAGCTGACTCACAATCTGAAAAGGTTCACCCAGTCATGTGTCTGTGGCATTTATGTATCCGGTGGTAATACTGAAAAATAAAGTGCTTAGGGCCACGGCCAAGACTCATAAAAGTAGCTGTGTTCAAGAATTAACATACTTAACTAGGAGAATCAATAACACTATCTGAACTCTGAGTTCCTAGGGATGCCAATCATTCTAAACTTCTAAGGATAAAGTGAGATGGCAAAACTGTTCAGAAGCAAAAAGCTACAAGTCCCGCTCATCTAATTAGAACTAATATTCATTGATATTTTGAGATTTATAGTATATTTTCTTCTTTTTATCCTATTTAATTTTCAGTTGCTTGGGGACAAGCAACAATTTAAGTTTGGTGTTGTGATGAGCGGATAATTTATACGCTTTTTGGCATTATTTTTAGGTAGTTTTTAGTAAGATCTAGCTACTTTTAGGGATGTTTTTATTAGTTTTTATGCAAAATTCACATTTCTGGACTTTACTATGAGTTTGTGTATTTTTTTGTGATTTCAGGTATTTTCTGGCTAAAATTGAGGGACCTGAGCAAAAATCTGATAGGAGGCTGAAAAAGGACTACAGATGCTGTTGGATTCTGACCTCCCTACACTCGAAATTGATTTTTTGGAACTACAAAACTTCAAATGGTGCGCCCTTAATTGCGTTGGAAAGTAGACATCCAGAGCTTTCTAGCAATATATAATAGTCTATACTTTATTCGAGTTTAGATGACGCATACTGGCATTCAACACCAGCTACATGCTGCATTATGGAGTAAAACGCTAGAAACACGTCACAAACCAGAGTTAAACGCCAAAAACACATTACAACTTGGCGTTTAACCCCAAGAGAAGCCTTTGCACGTGTAAAGCTCAAGTTTAGCCCAATCACACACCAAAGTGGGCCCCGGAAGTGGATTTCTGCACTTAGACTTATTTTTGTTAACCCTAGTAACTAGTTTAGTATAAGTAAAACTTTTTACTATTGTACTCACATCTTTGGACGTTTAGTCCTTGGATCAGTCTTGGTTATCCTGGTTCCCTCTCTAGGGCCGGAACCAATGAACACCTTTATCACTTATGTATTTTCAACGGTGGAGTTTCTACACACCATAGATTAAGGTGTGGAGCTCTGCTGTACCTCGAGTATTAATGCAAAGTACTATTGTTCTTCTATTCAATTCACGCTTATTCTTATTCTAAGATATCCATTCGCACCCAAGAACCTGATGAATGTGATGATTATGTGACGCTCATCACCATTCTCACTTATGAACGTGTGCTTGATAACCACTTTCGTTCTACATGCAAATAAGCTTGAATAAATATCTCTTGGATTCCTTAATCAGAATCTTCGTGGTATAAGCTAGAATCTATTGGCAGCATTCTTGAGAATCCAGAAAGTCTAAACCTTGTTTGTGGTATTCTGAGTAGGATTCAGGGATTGAATGACTGTGACAAGCTTCAAACTCGCGACTGTAGGGCGTGGTGACAACGCAAAAGGATAGTAAATTGATGCATGGGAATTTGTCTCTCAACAAATTTTCTTCGGCAAGTATACCGAATTGTCGTCAAGTAAAAACTCACAATATAGTGAGGTCGAATCCCACAGGGATTGATTGGTCAAGCAATTTTAATTGGAAGAATGCTCTAGTTGAGCTAAGTAGAAAGTGGATATAGAATTGCAGAAAATTAAATGGCGGGAAAGTAAATGACAGAAAATAAAGTGCAGAATCTTAAATGGGAAATTAGGGTGACTAGCATGAAAGTAAATGACAGAAAGTAAAGAGAATGGGTAGGATCAGAAATGGGGAAATCATTGGGTTCAGGAGGTGTTGCATTTTCCGGATCAAGTTCATTCTCATCTCTTCCGCAATCAATGCATTCATTGATCTCCTTGGCAATCTTAAGTGATTGAATCCCAATTCCTTGGCAATCCAATCTCTCTAAACTTGAACAATTGCCCAATTCCTTGATTTAATTGCTCATGAGAAGAGATGAGGTATGGTCACTGATTATACCACATGTATTTCCAAATCAAAGTGTTGCTAGGGTTATATGTCACTATACCCATCCAAATCCCAATTTGGTCCAACATGAGAAAGTATTTCTAGCATGATCTCCTCATCCCTTTTCCAAGGCTCAGAGGAGATCCAATTATAGAAAGTTTCTTTCCCAAGATAACAATCCAATTAGATGAAGATCGAAAGCTTTCTAGTAAGATCAAGAGAAAAGAAAGAAGAAGAATAATGAAAACTATGATTGATCAATCAAATTACAACAAAGCTCCCTAACCCAATGAAAGGGGTTTAGTTGTTCATAGCTTTGGAAAATGGAAATAAAGAAGAAGAAAGATACATTCTAACTCTAGAAGTTGCAGAAAAGTAAAATATACAAAGTGTGTTTTTCTTCAATGTGCCAACCTCCTTTCTAGTTCAAAACTACTCCTATATATACTACTCTTCTTGGTCTTCTAGTCAATTCTGCAAGTTTTGGATATGGGTCTTTAATCTTAAGTTGAAGCAGTTGGGAATCTTCAGTGGGCTCAGCTTTAGTTGCAGAGAGAAAGTGATGTAAGCATGGACTTTTGGCTTGGGGCGTTAATGGCGTTAACGCTGAGTGCATTGTGGGTTCGAGAATGTTAGTGGCAATCACTTTTCTCACTAACGTTCCCACCACATGGCCCACGTTAACTCCAACGTTAGTGGTACTAACGTGACCACTAACGTTGCCTTACAAACCTTCGCAAGCGTTATTGGGACTCACTTTCCCAATAACGTTGCCTTGTGCCCCTAGTCCCCACGTTAGAGCTCACGTTAACTAAGTTAACGTGGCTCTTAACGTGGTTATGTCTCATCTTCGCAAGCATTATTGGGACTCACCTTTCCCAATAATGCTGCCTTGTGCCCCTAGTCCTAACGTTAGAGCTCACGTTAACTAAGTTAACGTGGCTCTTAACGTGGTTATGAATGCATCCCAACGTTAGTGACAAAGGTGAGTGTCACTAACGTTGGCTCATCAACTTCAACTCCACGTTAACTTTCACGTTAGTGACCACTAACGTGGGCAATGCAAGCTTGATCCAACGTTAGTGCCAAAGGTGAGTGTCACTAATGTTGGCATTGTTCCTCTCTTTCACGTTAGAGTCCACGTTAACTTAGTTAACGTGGCTCTTAATGTGGTTCATTGCCACATCTTGGAGTGTTAGTGGTGATCACAATTACTACTAACGTTGGAGTCTTTTTTTGTCTCCACGTTAACTACCACGTTAATGTAGTTAACGTGGCTATTAACGTGGCTCATGATGGCTTCGAGGGCGTTACTGGTGTCCACTTTTCTCATTAACGCTGTAGGCTTATCCCTATTCCACGTTAGTACCTACGTTAACTAGGTTAACGTAGATGCTAACATGGCTCTTCCTTGCTTCCTTTGTCCTGAAATTACACAAATAAAGTGCATCAAAGCTCTAATCCAAGTCATGAAATCATGCATTATCCAATCTAACATCCATTCCTTGCATAATTCTCATGAAATAATGTAAAATTCACATTATTTGTCTAAATCAAGATGTAAGTATTCTTTTATCTAAAACTTGCTTATTTCCTAAGAAAATGCATGAAGCTACACTAAAACAGTAAAGAAAAGGTCAGTGAAACTGGCCTAGATGCCCTGGCATCATAAATCTTATTCTTACATGATCGAGAACCGACAGATGATTAGCCGTGAGGTGACAGCGCACCTTGACCATTTTCACTGAGAGGACGGACGGTAGCCATTGACAACGATGATCTCCCAACATACAGCTTGCCATGGAAAGGAGTAAGAATGATTGGATGAAAGCAGTAGGAAAGCAGAGATTCAGAAGGAACACAGTATCTTCTTGCGCTTATTTGAAATTCCCACCAATGAATTACATAAGTATCTCTATCTTTATTTTATGCTTTATTTATCTTTATATTCGAAAACCATTATAACCATTAGAATCTGCCTGACTGAGATTTACAAGATGACCATAGCTTGCTTCATACCAACAATCTCCGTGTGATCGACCCTTACTCACGTAAGGTTTATTACTTGGACGACCCAGTGCACTTGCTGGTTAGTTGTGCGAAGATGTGAAGAATGTGTGTGAACCATAGTATTGTGCACCAAGTTTTTGGAGCCATTGTTAGGAATTGTTTGAGTTGTGAAAAGTATGAGTCACAATTTTGCCTATCACCTATTTTTGTACGGAACAAAAACAACAGAAGCTCTGAAAAAATTTTCTGACCAAGCTATATAGGTGTCACTAGTTAATGAATAGAAAAAAAGATGACACTGATGAATGAAGTTTTGCGGTGGTTATGGCATTATAGGTGTCACTGGTTAATAAAGGAATGAAGCATGTGTCATGATATATATATATATATATATATATATATATATATATATATAAAAGCTACGTTTGGTTTTCTTACTTTTTATTTTCTTAAAGGTTACGGTTAATAATAATAATAATAATAATAACAATAATAATAATAATAATAATAATAATAATTTTTGTCTACCAAAATATTTTTTGATAAATAATTCAAACTTAATAGTATAAGTAATAATTAAATTAAATTTTAATAATAATAAAATTCTATTTAATTATTTTTGTTAAAAATAGTTCTCTTAAAAACAAAATTTTAATATAATATAATAACTCATAAATAACTAATTATTTAACTTTCAAAAATTCGGAGTGTTACATCCTACTCCTACATATAAAATTTTTCGTCTTTGAAAAATTGTTTATTACATAAAACATTACATAGTTTTAACATTTTTTTATTATTATATATATATTTTTTGAAATACTTATGGAAGAAGCAAAAAGTCTCAACTCATATAGATACATATACAACTTCAAACACTTGGGTTTTCATATAGCAAAGTAGAAATTACAAGGTAGGCTTGATATCTCAGAAAAAATGAATAGCTCAGGAAATTTGAGTAAACATATGCAGTTAAGATCGAATGAAAACGCATATAAACAGGGAACATGATTAGAGAATAATTTAACTTTTATAAGAAAAAACCTCAGACAAAATTTCAAGACAAACCATGGAGGAATAAGATACGTAACCGAGTGATCCCGAGACGCAACTACTAACGCTTCCAAAACCCACGATTTATGTTACCTATTACTTCTATTTCGTTCATGATAACCCATTAGTGTTCTCGTATACACAAATCATCAGTGTTAAGTTGGCCATACTTAATACCATGAGAGATGCAACGGTCAACTAACAGCATTAACCAATAGACAATCACGCATCTGAAACTCAAATTTTTGTCACTAAGACAAGTCCTATTGCATGACATACATTCAGAGTATGCAGTGAAGCATAGTCAGTCTATTCCCAAGGCTCTAACAGGAACGAACTGCTCTGGTATCATAATGTAACACCATAACTTATAGCACCTCATGATCGTACTAAAAGTCTGAGCGCTACTTACCTCTAAACCTTTTTATTTTATACTATCTTTATTTAATATCGAGCCTTTACAAATACGAAATGGAATTTTAATCAAGAAAACGAAAAGCCTTTACTTTTAACCACTTAGCCAAAGTGATACATATACACACATGAAGTTCTGATGATTAGTCACGGCTACGCACCAAAGATTCTTGAACCTTTGGCTGAAAAGAAAATCTGTAGGGAGTGAGAACTTCGTCCTCGCAGGTTTTCAGTAGGGACAGTGAATGCCGTGAGAGTAAGAAAATAAGTTGCAAATAATTGCTTTATAATTTTAAATTAATTACCATTAGAATTCGTAAAAACTTACTTTAAACAAATCCTAGTTACGTCGCTCAGTTTTTGAGTTACAATAATCAGTTTTCGGCTATCTTAATCTTTGACATATACAGGAACCAACAAGCACAAACAGACACGCAATACAAGCACATAAACAGTTCACATATAAACTAAGTACAAGAAATTCACAAACAATACAACACAGCACACAGAACACTCAAGCAATTCATACAAATGCATATGATGAATGCCTTTTCTATGCAGGCCATGAGCTCATGTGTCGGTGGTCTACCCGCTGCCGATATTACACGGGCATGAGTCCCAGATATGGCTTTTCAGAAGCATACAGTGTGCTTATAAGTCTTACGGTTAGGCCGCATACAGTGTGACTTTCAAATCAATGAGCTCCCATCTAAAAAATAGTTCTCAGTGTATAGGCGTTCCCACTATACATTTGGCACTAAGGGCAAACAAAGTCGCATCTGCTCTCCTGTGGCAGACATTTCTTTAATTAATATATTCCTTTAATCTTTGTTCTCTGCTCTCCTGTGGCAGAGATTCCTTTGATTATCTCTCTTTCCTTTACTTTTCATTCTTCTTCTTTTTTTTTCTGATCAAACAGAACTCAAAACATAACTTAAACCAAAATTTCTTCTCAAAAGATTGAGTTTAAAACATTATACTTTTCTTAATAAATCGAATTGAAAACAAAACTCTTTTCGTAATAAATCAAAATCAAATAATATTCTTAAATCAGATTTGCTTTTAAATAACACTTTAAATAAAATCTTAGAGTTTTATAAAAATTTGGTAGCATTTTCTCTAAAATTTGGACTATGCCACCCTTTCAAGGTCCCAACCAAACCATCTCTCAACCATTTCGAATATCAAATTCTTTTCAATAATCAAACCATTTTCAAATATCAAATAATTCTCAATAATCAAATCGTTTTCTTTGAAATAAGCCACATTCTATTTCAATAAAGCTCATCATCCTTTCAAATCTTTTGCTCTTGAATCAAACCAATATTTTTCCAAAGTCATTCCAACGGTTTCAAACCCAAGTCACTCCTTAGTATAAATTTTATAACTCAAACTTTGAATACAAAATCCTTTCCTTAAAATGAGTAAATATGCAACCAGATCTTTTTCAACATACGATCATTTTCTTAAAATAGGTTTATAAATCGGATTTCCAATAAAAAGATCATTTCTTAATATAAATACATATACAAATCAGGTTTTCAAAACAAAATCACTTTTTCGTTCATTTTTACAAGAATACGGGCGGAACCCCTCTTCAAAACTTGACTTCACCACCCTTACGGACTCTCTCAATTTCATAACTTCTCAACAGTTTACCAGCTTTCCATAAGCACATTTCGAACATAAGGTTCTCAATAATCGACATATGATTTCAATCCTAGGCAAATCATTTATATAGTAACACCAAAAATAAATTATTATTCACTTTCTCAACCAAAAACTCAACTACAATCACAGCCAATCATCCACAGCAAAGAAATTCAAACTCAATAACATTATAATTACTAATATATTTATAATTATTTACTATATTTTTGGACATTTTTAAATTGGAAACAGTTATTTTTAAAATGAAACCATCTACTTTCGTATGGAACCAAAACAATGGAAGCTTTGGAGAAGCTTTCTAATTGTCTATACCTGCTAGAACTCCAATTGGCCGAATTCAAAGGGAAGAGGAACTATGTCACCATCAATTTCTACTGGACAAAAATAATGCTAGCGTGTAAAGAAAGAGGATACGAACATTTTTATCGGGTTAAATTTTTTATTGAAGTTACGAATTTCAAAAGATTAGAGCAAAAAACTCATGGTTTCCATAGAAGCTCATTCGGCCTTTCTTTCTTCTTTTTCCCAAGTTCATTCGGTGAGTAATGAATAGAAAGGAAGATGACAGTAATAATTGAAGTTTTGTGGTGGTTAAGGCATTATAGGTGTTATTGGTATATATATAGTGATACAAGATACGTTTGGTTTTTCTTACTTTTTATTTTCTTAATGGTTTCGGCTAATAATAATAATAATAATAATAATAATAATAATAATAATAATAATAATAATAATCAATTTAATTTTCGTCTACCAAAATATTTTTTGAAATAATTCAAACTTAATAGAATAAATAATAATTAAATTAAACTTCAATAGTCATAAAATTTTATTTAATTATTTTTATTAAAAATAATTTTTTTAAAAACAAAATCTCAATATAATATAATAACTCCTAAATAATTAGTTATTTAACTTTTAAAAATTTGGGGTGTTACAATACCTAACTAATTTTGTTTTTGTTACTAAAATTAAAAAAGAGTGAGTTATTAATCAATTCAAAATTTAAATTTAAATTTGAGTAAGAAAATAAAAAAATATTTCTAATTTTATCTCACTAACTAAAATTAGTTTTAAAATAAAAAATTATTTTGTACATCATGTGTAACACTCTACCACAGGAGTCTTATGCTTAAGTCATAAAGTTGAGGTGGCAAGGTATTACAACCTCTAAAAGTAGAATATATACATAATAATAATTGAAAGGAATTTTATATCAAGGAGCCTTTGAAGGAAAGTATAAAACAAAAGTCGTAATGCTCATGTGGACGATAAACGTAAATCGGATAAGGTAAGAGTAAAACCGCAAGGATATATATACATACTAAAAAATTTTCAAGGATACAGATATCAAAGCTCTTCACTCGGCTCGCGAAGTTTAAATCGGCTAGAGCATATATATATATATATATATATATATATATATATATATATATATATATATATATATATATATATAAATGAACCCAAAAGTAAGCCAAAATAGAAAACTGACAACCTATTTCTCCAAGCTAACCTCTAAGAGGGACAAACATAAAATACAAGGTGGAGAACCTAAATACATATATAAATATAAATAAAAATACAACCTTGAGTACCAAGAGTTCTTCGCTTCATCAGAGTCTCCAGAATACAGAGTGGTGCTTCTCAACCTGCATCTGAAAAACAACAATACTGTATGGGATGAGAACCGGGGGTTCTCAGTATGGTTAAGGTGTCCACATACATAATAAATAAGGTCTCAGAAAAGCCAGAGGCAATCCTATAATGTCGACACTCAGATTATAAAACCTAAAGGAATAAACTGAACTGTAAGTTTGGTAAAACTCTCTAAGGTACCTAAATAACGATATATCTCTAACCATGCAGTATACTTCCTGTCTCATTTAACTCTAACCCTTACCACTGACCCAACTAGTCACGGCCTATGGCCTAAATCAAACCAGTTCGGCCTCTGGCCCAAATAAACTCAACCCGACCTTTGGCCCATTTCAAATCAAATCAACATTATTACTTGTCCACCACCAAGGTACTCAAAACAAAAAGACAATCACAAGCACAAGCAAATACAAGGCAAACACATTTAAAGAACAATTACAATAAGTATCACAGTTATCAGTTAAATAGAATTTATCAGATAGGCAAACCAAAAAAATTATGCACACTCAAATAAAGCAAATAAATGCAACATGATGCATGCTTGTCCTACTGGCTGTGAGCTCACGTGTCAGTTAAACTGCCAGAATCTGACACATTCGGTAGCTAACCCGGACATTTGTCTCTAGGTTGCGCATCTCCAGGAGGATTATAAACGAAGGAGAGTGCCTTTCCACATCGAAGGAGTGTGCCTTTCCACTTTCTCTTGGAGGATATACGAAGAAGAGTGCATTTCCACATCGAAGGAGTGTGCCTTTCCACCTTACAACTAGAGAAGAATGTGAGGAAAGTAATACGAAGGAGAGTGTCTTTCCACATTCCCCACATCCTCATCATGACAAGAGAGGGAACTTCCGTCCTTAACTTGCCATCTGAACACATTTTCAAGTTAAATCAACCTTTCAAGTTTCTAAACCAACCTCAAACAAACTGAAATCAATCCCAAATCTTGTCAATCACCCCTTTACTCATTAACATATATATACCTTAATTTTCAACTTCAAGAACTAAAAAAATCAATCTAGTCTCAAGCTTAATCATTAGCATATCATCATTATATTATTCATTCAACATATTCACTCATCAACCTTTCTCCACATTTACAACATCCAGCAATACACCCATTTATCCACATACCATCATAACACACATAGCATTACTAAAGCCACCAAACATGCACCTAACATACAATTCAATATATCTTAAGTCATCTAGCCTAAGTTTTCACAAGACATTATATATTATATATGAGAAACCAAACCATACCTTGGCTGATTTTTCAATAACCTGAAACACCCCAAGCATTTCCAAAAGACAAGCTCCACAACTCTAGCTCCTTCACCAATGATACCCAGCCTCCAAAGCTAATCCTCTAGATTCTAATTTCTCAAATTAACTCCAACCGATAACCAATTTCAATCTAACATCACAATTATCACTATAATCAAAATAGAGTTCACTAAATCAACATCTCACAACGGGTTGGAGGGTTCTTACCTAACTTACAGCTTAAACAAGCTAAACCCGACAATATCTGACAATTCACGCAAGCTAATTCGGTCCTAAAACATCAAAATTGATAAAATCTCAACACCCAGTACATAATATTTTTAAAATTGGGGAAGGAGAAAATCTAAGCTGTGAAGTGATTTTCTTACCTATTAGAGTACTAGAATTTATAGAGAATTTCGAGACGAATGCATGGCCACTGACGGCTCGTCAATTGAAGCTCCGGATTGAAAGTTATAGACGATTGAATTTCCAGAGACGTTAGGGTTCTCTTCCCCGTTTTCTCTCTTCTTCATTCAATCAACGTGAATTCCCTTTGCTTTAAGGGAAAAGTGGCTGAAGCCACTTATAAGAAAGTGAATGGGCTGGGCCTTGGGCCCAATACAGGCCCAGTTCGCCCTGTTTGCTCTGTTCGGCCCAATTTTGGGCTAAATTCTTTGAAATTAGTGTCAAAATTCTTATTTTAATTTGCTCTATCCTATTAAACTATAAAATTATATTTTCTAATTTATTTAATTAATACTTAATTTTTTAATTAATTATTCACTAATTACTCAGGATTTACATCATGTTATAGGATAATGTGGTCATTTATTTTTTTAATAACAACTATTGTCAAATAAAATGGTGAAAAAATTAGAGTAAAATATATTTACCAATATGGGGATAATAATCTATTTTCCAACAAAATAAATTATTGAATAACAACAGTTATAATGGTTTCAATCTTTTCACACAAATTAATACTCAACGATGGTGTTTCAATAATGTTATCAAGGATCGGAATATTAACTAATCTAATAGTTTTTGTGATAGCGTAAGTCTATAAGTTTAAAAGCTTAGAATCAATTCATAAAATATGAAGTTTTAATAGGTAATAACGTTGATCATATTGTCTTGATTTCTAGAATCAATATGATACCAACAAATAAATTTATCCCGAGTAAATTTGAACAAAGACAAATTTTCATAACTATTGTTATCAATGAGAAATTGATCTACTTTAAAGACAAATATTACTTTCTTTTTTACCATATTTTCCAACTCAATAGATTTTAAAGACAAATACTATTTTTTTCACAGTATTTTTTAACTTAGCAGGTTGAGGACTAATTTACTGCAGATGGAAACTCCATTTAAAGGCTGTCACTAGCTAATGGGTTACTACACATACAAGATGGAATTTAAACCTTGATACTTAAACGGATGAATGAAATGACCACTCAACTGATCCAAATTGGTTGAGATAAATACTAATTATGTTTAATATTTTTAACATTAAAACCATTAAACTTTAAAGGTTTAATTGTAACTTTGTAAAATACTAATTATTTTTATTTCTTTTAATTTATTAAACCAAATTAATTATACTAATTATTTGTATTAGTTAATTAATTTGATTAGCTTATTTGTCATTAAATAATAAATCTATGAATAAAATAGATAACTAAGATATTTTCAACTAATAATTTAATTAAATCAAATCATATGTACTTAATCAAATTCAAATGATCTAAATTAAGGACTAAACTAAAATAAGATGATTTCTCTCTTATTCAAACTGAATGCAATAAATACAAATTAATTTTGTTAGATAATTATGATATTCTTGTCTTCTTTATATAGATGGTCAAACAAAATTATAAGAATAATCATTTTTATCACTCTTATTATTTCAACTCTTCTTTTCTTTTTTTTTCTTTTATGTATATTTTTTTATGTATAAATGTACTCAAAATGTGAAGGCATGGATGAGTGTTCCATTGATTCTTTGTTTGATGAATACTATAGCCCGAAAATGTCTCAATTTAGGCATTTTACCGCTGTCGATAGAAGTTGGACCTATAGTCATTCAAGGTGGTTAGTGTATTTTTTATAGTATTGGATAGAAGAATATTTGTTAAAATGATTATACCAATTGTAATGAATTTTACTTTGTTAGTTTGTTATCTTTTGCATAACAAACAACATCCATGTTAAATATATTATTTTCATCAAAAGCCAAACATGATTGATTAATAATTCTGTGTAAAAATACTCCTGTAGTGACTAAATACTGTATTGTTAATTCGCTAAAGTTAATTCTCCTATGATTATGCCAATGTATAACACTATTAGATGAAAACTGATTAGATTATATTTGTTTTTAATAAAGTGGACAAGCATTTAGGCCTAACCACAGTTGGAGTTGAGAAAGATCAGAAAAATGCTAATAATACAAACACGGTTTATTTTTAATACATAATAATAATAAATATATCAATTAAAACTAATATTGTTCTATATAAAATAATAAAATGTATATTATGCTCAAAACATATTGATGCGTGATAAACCACTATTTTATGGTTTACATTGTGTATAATTATGTGGTTTTATCATGATCCTTACCCACTTATTCATTAATTTAGCATGCATTTATATTTCCTTCCTGGAATTATTACATGGTTGAAAACTGCTTCCTAGAGACTTTTTATTATGCATTTTAGTTCTCCTTTATCCCATTCGATGCCATGATATGTGTGTTAAGTGTTTCAGGCTTTATAGGGCATGGATGAGTTGGAGATTGGAAGGGAAGTCAACAACAATAGAAGGAACACAAGAAATTGAGGAGACAACCAGCGAGAGGTGACACGGCCGCATGGCTCACGCGTTCGTGCGGAAGAGGATAAATCACAGTGACACGGCCGCATGGCTCATGCGACTGCGCGAAAAGGAAAAGCACAAGTGACGCGGAGGCTTAGACAACGCGAACGCGTGGCACGGAAAAATGCGAATGACGCGTCCGCGTGGACGATGCGATCACGTGACATGCGCGATCTGCACAATCTGCAGATTTCGCTGGGAGCGGTTTTGGGCCCTGTTTTGACCCAGTTCTCGGCCCAGAACAGCAGGGTAGAGCCAGAGAACATGCAGAAACGAAAAATAACATTCATTCTACACAATTTTAAGTTTTTAGATCTAGTTTTTTTTACTCCTCCTCTAGGTTTTCTCTTTACACAATTGATACTTTTAGGATATTATATTTCTACTACTTTTGCATTGGGATATTGAGAAGAGTTATTTCCTCATCAAGATTTCGTCATTCTAGTTCGTTCTCTTAACTTGGTTTATTTCTTCCATATTCTTTGCCTTGTTCAATTTTGTCATTGGAATACTTTTATGATTATTTAAAACAAGAATTGTTTCTTTCATTTTAATCCATTTTACCTTCCAATAATCATGTCTTCTTTTGATTCCCTTTCATATGTTATGGATTTATTATTTACAATGAGTGAGTAGTTCCCTAACTTGATGGAGAGTTGATTGAAAGGAACCAATTGAGTTGGAAGGCTTGAAAGAAAGATTATAATTGGGTTTACTGTTGGATTGCCTTCTAGTCACTAACACCAATCCCTTTTAATTAAGTGGGTTGCAATTTGTGAACAGACGTAGCATTCCAACGTGTTTGACTTTCCTTTGCCTAGTAAAGGATAACCAAACAAAATAACCTTTAATTATCAATTAATCTTGAGAGCATTCCAACTATAATAGGGACTCCAACTAATCAACTCCTAGTCAAGGCATTTATTTACATTGTTCAAATTCATCAATTTAATTTCCTGTCATTTAACTCAAACCTTTTTGAAAACATCTGATTAATAAAATAGCACACCTTTCTGCAACTCGTTGGGAGACGACCTGGGATTCATACTCCCAGTATTTAAAATTTGAATTTCTGTGACATATTTTTAAATTGATAAGTGGATTTCTGGTGAGTTAAGAACTACACTAACAACGTACACATTTTCATAATTTTTAATTCACCAATTTTCGCTGCATCAATTTTTGGCGCCGTTGCCGGGGAGTTGCAACAGTGTGTTAATTTATTGATTGGTATTTATTTTTATTGCAATTTTTTATTTTATTTTCTCTTTTCATTCTATCAATATGAACTGCACGTTTCTTTCGTTAAATGACGCGTTCGCTTCCTGATCCAAGCTTGCCAGCATTTGACCCTGAAATTGAAAGAACTCTTTCGCATATAAGGTGAGCTAGGCGTAGGCGACTCCTCTTTGAGGACGACCTGAACCGTCATTTAAGGAAGAAACAACCCCCTTTTCTACTGATCCAGTTCATTCACGTACAGGTGATATGGCAGCACCCAGAAGAGTCACCATCCAGGAGGAAGGAGCCCCTGATTTTACGCTCCAACCATTCCAGGCACACCACCCAGCAGTAGCTGTAGATTTTGAAATAAAATCTTCACTACTCAACTTGATGCCCAAATTTCATGGCTTACCTGCTCAAGAGCCTATTAAGCATCTCAGGGATTTCCAGACCGCTTGTTCTACTGTTAAGCGTGATGGAGCTGATGAAATCTCTATTCTACTAAAAGCCTTCCCATTTTCTCTGGAAGAAAAGGCAAAAGAGTGGTACTACACTCAGCCCAGAGAAATTATTTCCAACTGGGATACACTTAGGAGCGAATTTCTAGATAAATTTGTTCCAGCTGAAATTGCTGATAAGCTAAGGAAGGACATGTCTATGATCGTCCAGGACGAATCTGAAACCCTCTATGAATACTTGGAATGCTTCAATACACTTCGAAATGCATGTCCCCATCATATGATTGACAAGATAGTCTTACTCGGTTACTTTAGACAGGGTCTAAGACCTCATGATAGGACCACACTGGAAGGTGCTTGCAATGGTTCTATGAAAAAGCACAAGACTACAGACGAAGCATGGCAATTGATCAGAGACTTAGCTGACTCTACTAGGAATCATAGGCAGAGACAAAGTCGGTCAAAAGCTGTTGCGGAGGTATCCACTAATACAGAGACTACCGCTATAGCCTAGAATCTATGTGAAATTACTAACTTACTAAAGCAGATGCAACTGAATCAACAACAATCTCAGCAAGTTCAGCCTTCTCCACCACAGCACAGCCAGCAATTAGTCCCACAAAGAGTGTGCGGCATCTGTGCAGACTATAGTCACTATACCGATGAGTGTCAACAGCTCCAACCAGAAGACAATACTATAGCAGCCACTCACAACTTTTATGACCGCCACAATCAAGGGTACAATCAAGGTGGCAATTATAACCAAGGATGGCAGGATAATTCCAACCAAGGCTGGAGAGACAATTCTAACTTGGGTTGGAGGGACAATTCTAACAGAGGAGGCAGAGATAATAATGGAAATCAGAGGTGGAATAACAATAACAACAAGAAGCAGAATCAACCTTACAGAGCACCTCATTTAAGACAACCTCAAGCCCATCAGCAAACCTCTCAGACCACTAGCATCTCTTCATCCCCTAATACTGACTTACTACAAGCCATTGATCAGAGACATCAGGCTATGGAAGAAAATATTAAAGCAACTCTGAATACTTTCGCTTCTACTTTAAAAACTCTTGTCTCACAGATGGGATCAACGCAAAATTCCAGTAACTAGCCTTCAAGCTCTGGTGGACTCCCCTCTCAACCATTCCCCAACCCAAAGGGTGGTATTAATGCCATTACCCTAAGGTCTGGAACCACACTGTAGGATAGAATTCAGGAGGAGCCAAGCCCACCAGAACACGCCTCAGCTGAAGAGGTTGTGGAATTAGAAGATGTTGAAGAGGAAGAGGACATACAGAACATACCAGAGAGAGAAGAAGCTCAATCACATGAGAAAGCACCAAAAGGCGTAGACACTGCAGAAAACACCACTCCCATTCCATTTCCACAACTTGCAAGGAAGCCCAGGAAGCAGTTGGAACCTGACCCCAAGATGGTAGAAATCTTCAAAAAGGTTGAGGTAACTGTTTCCCTTTTTGATGTCATTCAACAGGTACCTAAATATGCAAAGTTTCTAAAAGATTTATATATACATAAGGACAAAATTAATGAATTAGAAACTATTCCTTTAGGAAGTTCCATATCTACTTTAATGGGAAGTTTACCTGAAAAATGTAGTGACCCAGGTCCTTGTATAGTTAGTTGTACTATTGGTGGTGTAGTAATTTATGATTGCATGTGTGATTTGGGAGCCTGTGTTAGTATTATGTCTTTATCTGTATATGATGTTTTAAGGCTCCCTCCCTTAAAAAGGTCGGCAGCTCATTTTGTGTTGGCAGATAAAAGCATTATTACAGTAGCTGGAGTTGCTGAAGATGTTTTAGTAAACATTAAAGGGCTCACATTTCCCACTGATTTCTATATCTTGGAGATGCCTAATAATGACTCAGATAAGCCATCATCAATTCTACTTGGTAGACCATTCCTGAAGACATCAAGATTCAAATTAGATGCTTTTTCAGGAACATATTCTTTTGAAATAGATGGCAGAATAGCAATATTCAATTTGAATGGAGTCATAAACAACCCTCTAGAAGATCATTCCATCTTCCAGTGTGATGTCATAGATGAAGCTGTAGCTAAAATTCACCAGGAAGAGCTGGAAGAAAAGTACACAGAACAAAGTCCAAGTGTGGGGACTCTATTAACTAACAATACGGACACTTCTGAACTTTCACAAGCTCCAGACAATCCAAAGCCTGTCCATGACCAGAAGATTAAGTTGAAACCTCTCCCTGCACATCTCAAATACTCTTATCTTGAAGAAAGGCAGAAGTTTCCAGTTATTATTACACAGGATCTTACTCCTGAACAGGAAGAGCAGCTACTTAATGTGCTGAGGAAGCACAAGAAAGCAAGAGGGTGGAGTTTGGCAGACATCGTAGGCATCAACCCTCAGGTATGTGAGCACATAATATTTTTAGAGGAAGGAGCAAGACCTGTCCGCCAACCCCAGAGAAGACTGAATCCCACTATTTTGGAGGTTGTCAAAAAGGAAGTGACCAGACTATTGGAAGCAGGTATCATTTATCCTATTTCAGACAGTGAATGGGTTAGACCAGTACAAGTGGTGCCCAAGAAGTCTGGAGTCACTATAGTGAAGAACGAGCATGGAGAGCTCATAGCGACCAGAGTACAGAACGCATGGAGAGTCTGCATTGATTACAGGCGTCTCAACCAAGCTACTCGCAAGGATCACTACCCTCTTCCATTCATTAATCAAATGCTGGATCGCCTGTCAGGTAAATCACATTATTGCTTTTTAGATGGTTACACACGTTATTTCCAGATTCATATAGCTCCTGAGGATCAGGAAAATACTACTTTTACATGTCCTTTTGGGACTTATGCTTACAAGAGAATGCCCTTTGGCTTGTGCAATGCACCAGCTACTTTTCAGAGATGCATGATGAGTCTTTTTTCTGATCTCATTGAGGACTGTATGGAAGATTTTATGGATGATTTTAGCGTTTATGGTGATTCTTTTAGCCTTTGCTTAGATGGATTATCTAGAGTACTAGATAGATGTGTCAATACAAACCTTGTATTAAATTTTGAAAAATGTTATTTTATGGTTAAACAAGGGATTGTATTAGGACATGTTGTATCTAATACTGGTATTTCTGTAGACCCAGCAAAGGTGAATGTTATTTCCAGTTTACCTTACCCCTCCTCTGTGAGGGAAGTCCGTTCGTTCCTTGGCCATGCAGGTTTTTACAGGAGATTTATTAAGGACTTCAGTAAGGTAGCAGTTCCCTTATCTAGATTACTGCAGAAGGATATTGAGTTCGAGTTCAGTGAGAATTGTAAGCAAGCGTTCGATAAGCTGAAGACCAACCTGACTCAAGCTCCCATTGTGAGAGGACCAAACTAGAGCCAGCCATTTGAAATCATGTGCGATGCTTCCAACCATGCAGTAGGAGCAGCGCTGGCCCAGCGTGAAGGTACGGATCCTTTTGTTATTGCTTAAGCATCTAAAACCTTAGACGCTGCCCAGTCCAATTATACTACTACTAAGAAAGAGCTTCTTGCTATTGTTTTTGCTCTGGATAAATTCCGAGCTTATCTACTTGGTACTAGAGTAGTAGTGTATTTGGACCATGCAGCTTTGAAGTACCTATTAGCTAAAAATGAATCCAAACCACGGCTCATACGTTGGATATTGCTTTTACAAGAATTTGATTTAGAAATAAAGGATAGGAGTGGTAATCAGAATCTAGTGGCAGACCACTTGAGTCACCTTGAGCACATTAAGGATGATTATACTCCTATAGATGATAATTTTCCATTTGATAACCTGCAAGAAGTATCTGAGGTAGCACCTTGGTATGCACCTGTAGCTAATTATCTAGTTAGCCGCACATTTCCTCCACATTTTTCTAAGCATCAAAGGGACAAGCTGAAAAGCGAGTCTAAATATTATATATGGGATGACCCATATTTGTGGAGATGTGGTGCTGATCAGGTAATTAGGCGTTGTGTACCTCAATCAGAATTCCAGTCCATTTTGGAGGCCTGTCACTCATCTGAGAGTGGAGGACATTTTGGCCCTCAAAGAACAGCTAGAAAGATCTTATACTGTGGATTCTGGTGGCCTACTCTTTTTAGAGACGCTGCTGAGTTTTGTAGATCTTGTCTTCCATGCCAAAAATTTGGTAATATATCCAGGAGGGATGAGATGCCTCAACAATTAATGCTTTTCTGTGAAATTTTTGATGTTTGGGACATTGACTTCATGGGTCCGTTCCTAAATTCTAATGGTCAATTTTATATATTATTAGCTGTGGATTATGTTTCTAAGTGGGTGGAAGCAATTCCCACCCGCACTGATGATGCTAACACTATTGTTTCCTTTGTGAGAAACCATATTATTTGCCGCTTTGGAACACCACGAGCAATCGTGAGCGATCAAGGCACCCATTTCTGTAACAGGAGACTAACATGATTGATGAAGAAGCATGGGATAATTCATAAGATCGCAACAGCATACCATCCTCAAACCAATGGACAAGCTGAGGTGTCAAACAGAGAGATAAAGCGTATCTTGCAGAAGATAGTCAAACCTCACAGAAAAGACTGGAGCACCAGACTGCAAGATGTACTATGGGCATACAGGACAGCATACAAAACACCCATTGGAATAAGCCCTTTCCGCTTAGTTTATGGAAAAGCTTGTCATCTCCTAGTTGAAGTAGAGCACAGAGCCTTTTAGGCAGTCAAGGAGTGCAACATGGGAATTGAGCAAACTGGAGCTGAAAGGAACTTGCAACTGCAAGAACTGGAGAGCCTTTGCCTAGAAGCTTATGAGAACTCAAGAATATACAAGGAAAAGATGAAGGCTGTGCATGATCAGCACATTAGGAGGAAAGAGTTCCAACCTGGGGATTTAGTCTTCCTTTACAAATCTCGACTAAGACTCATGCCAGGCAAGTTGAGATCGAGATGGGAAGGTCCATACAGGGTAGAGAAGGCCGAACCATACGGAGTTTATCACCTAAGCCACCCTTCACACTCTAAACTTATTAAAGTTAATGGACAACGTCTGAAGCTGTACCATGGAGAGAAGCTCCAGAAAAATAAGGAGCTTGAGATCTTCCTCTTGGAAGATCCCCACAGGCCAGAAGATTGAGCTACTGGAGCGTCCAACTTACGGACGTTAAAGCAAAGTGCTAGGTGGGAGACAACCCACCATGGTATGATCGTTCTTTTCTTTCTATCTTTAGTTTTTCCTAGTCAATAACTCTTCTCTTTATTAGCACCTTCATGCATCTGCATTCGCATTTTATATAAAAAAAAGAGAGCTGCGCGACGCGACCGCATCAGCGACGCGTCCGCGTCGCAGGAAGAGGTGAGAAAATAAAAAGCGTACAGAGAGTCACGCCGGAGCGTGGCTGGAGGCGTGCCAATGGCACAAATCATCCCACGCGACCGCGTCACTGACACGTCCACGTCACATGGGATTCCTGGCCTTCCACGCGATCGCATGCCCCACGTGACCGCGTGCCCTGGATTTCGACGTAAAAGGGTGCACAACCAATTATTGTGCTGCAGTGGTGCTGGATTGGTGCTGAATGCACAATTCTACCCACGCGGCCGCGTGACCCACGCGACTGCGTCACATTCCTCTAAAAAGCCCACTCACGCGATCGCATGCCCCACGCGATCGCGTCACCCCAATTTTGGCAAATTTATCTTTTTGAACAGAGAGTTGTGCAGCCGCGAGGCTGTACTCGCGCTAGAAGCACAATATGGGTCACGCGACCGCGTGACTGACGCGACCGCGTCACCTACCTTACAGCGCAATCACGCGAACGCGTGCCCCACGCGGCCGCGTCGTTTGCGCCGCACAGCTCCACCAAAACTGCCAAATTATCTTATCTTTCTCTCCTCCAAATCCTAATTTTTCTTTTCCCTCCTTATTTACCCCTTCTACCCTACCCCTCACTCTCTCTTTCTCTCACCTCCATTAACAAGGTTTTCTTTTCTTTCTTCCCTTCTTCCATTTTTATCATTATTCTTATTTTAGATGTTATTTTCTTTTCTTTTCTTTTTCTTTTCTTTATCATTATTTTCTTTCTTCTTGTTTCCTTTTTACATGGTGCTAGCATATTTATTTGAGCCATCATTCCTCATTATTTGCTTGTGTATTATTGTAATTTGTTTGGCACTTATATCTTATTCTCAAAAAAGGATTGCTTGCATGTTTACTTTAATACTTTCTATGCCTTATTTACCATGCATGCTATGTGTTTGTGAAAAGGCCCACCTCCTTCACCGCAGACATGGCCGTTCTACTATGGTGTATCCTCACAGACCAGCCTCTCAATTTACCGCGACATATCCGGAATGCTATAGAACATGTGCAGATCGCGGGCAACCTACCTTTTCCCGCATTGGTCTCTGATCTCATCTCAGGAGCCGGAGTATCCTACAGAGCTGGGGACACCAAAGCCATTCTCCCATGGGATGATCAATATGTTCCTCACAGGAAATATCTCAGGCCACAACTTGCCACTACTAGCCAGTCCACAGAGGATGCTGTAGCTCCTCCACCATCTACCAGTCAACTGCTACATCGGATTCTGAAGCGGTTGGACCAACATGAAAAGAAAGCAAAGCTCCGTAAACGCCGCAACCAACGCCGATTCAAACACCTCAGGGAGCTGCTTCGAGGAGATTGCAGAGGCTCTGCCACCCCGGACTCCACGTCTTTCACCAGCACAGGGAGCCTTGACAGCCCCGACTGTGGAGACACTGCCACCAGCCCACCATTATTCCTGACAGATGGCACCGAGGATGGTGCAAAGCCTTAAGTGTAGGGAGGTCGGTCAGTACCTGACTTCCGGAGGTAAATTCTCTTCCCTAGCACCAATAAATTAGGATATTTTAGTTAGATTTTCTTTTTCTTAGAATAGGTTAGTTGCATGCATGTTCTACTTGATTGAAAAGACAATAAGTTTCTTCTAAAAAATATCTTTAGAACAAATTTCACTAATTCTAATCCTAATTTTTTAGGATAAATCTGCTTGAAGTTGTATTTGGAACATAATTTTTGAGCTAAAGAACACACAACCTGTGAAAATTTGAGCCTTTATGCATGGTTACATTATTAACCATGATTATTTTATTCTTGTGTGTTTACTTCTCTATGATTGTAATCTATATTTTGTCTCATCCTATATGTCCAATAGTTATTATGTTTATATGCTTGCATGTGATTGAGGCCATTATTTGTTTAAACTTACTTATCCAAATTAATCCTACCCTTTTTAATTACCTTTGTTAACCACTTTGAGCCTTAAAATCCCATTTGTTCTGTATTTTACCACATTACTAGCCTTAAGCGGAAAAACAACTGTATATCCCAAATTGAATCTTTGGTTAGCTTAAGATAGAATTATGTATGCTAGTTAAGTATGGGAATATGTGGGAACAACAAAATTATAAAGGGAATGTATCATGATAATATAATGGGAATTTGGGTACCTACTCATGTGAAGCTATAAGAATTACAAATCTATGTGCATTGATAAGCTATGTTTAATGAATAAGGGGACAAAATTACCCCAATGTGAAATTAAAAATTCAAGGATCAATGCACACATAATAAAAAAAAATATTTGATACATGAGTATGGAAGGTAAAAGGGAATTCTGGGTAGCTAGGTATGACTTCTAAAGTTGCATAAAATATATAGGTTGGGTTAAAGCTGGGTTAATTAAAGATTCAATTTATAAGCTCACTTAACCATATATATATATATATATCCCTATCCTTACCTTGGCTCCATTACAACCTTAAAAAGACCTCATGATGTTTGCATTAGCATATTAACTGTTGTTGATTGGTTAGGAGAAAAACAAAAATTAGAAAGCATGATTAGAGAAGGATAGAGTGATCACCCTATACACTAGAGAGATTAAAGCGTACATACATCATCAGTGAGGGTTCTATACTTAAATTTTTATGTTCCCTGCTTTCACGAGTTATCTTCTTGCACTTTTATCTGTTTTACTGTATAATGATAGAATTAATGGAATTTGATTTGTAATTATTTTGAAGAGCTTGTTTACTTTTGATTAAGTGGGCAAGAATCATATAGTTGCATTTGTATATATATATAGGTTGTATTGCATTGCATGAATTTCTACATGTTCATACTCATTGTCTTATCTCCTTCAATTAAGCATGAGGACATGTTAATGTTTAAGTGTGGGGAGATTGATAAACCACTATTTTATGGTTTACATTGTGTATAATTATGTGGTTTTATCATGATCCTTACCTACTTATTCATTAATTTAGCATGCATTTATATTTCCTTCCTGGAATTATTACATGGTTGAAAATTGCTTCCTAGAGACTTTTTATTATGCATTTTAGTTCTCCTTTATCCCATTCGATGTCGTGATCTGTGTGTTAAGTGTTTCAGGCTTTATAGGGCATGGAAGAGTTAGAGATTAGAAGGGAAGCCAGCAACAATGGAAAGAACACAAGAAATTGAGGAGACAACCAGTGAGAGGTGACGCGGCCGCATGGCTCACGCATTCGCGTGGAAGAGGAGAAATTGAAGTGACGCGGCCGCATGGCTCATGCGACCGCGCGGAAAGGAAAAGCACAAGTGACGCGGAGGCGTGGACGACGCGAACGCATGGCATGGAAAAACGCGAATGACGCGTCCGTGTGGATGATGCGATCGCATGACATGCGCGATCTGCATAATCTGCAGATTTCGCTGGGAACAGTTTTGGGCCCTGTTTTGACCAAATTCTCGGCTCAGAACAGCAGACTAGAGCCAGAGAACATGCAGAAACAAAAAATAACATTCATTCTACACAGTTTTAAGTTTTTAGATCTAGTTTTTTTTACTCCTCCTCTAGGTTTTCTCTCTACACAATTGATACTTTTAGGATATTATATTTCTACTACTTTTGCATTGGGATATTGAGAAGAGTTATTTCCTCATCAAGATTTCGTCATTCTAGTTTGTTCTCTTAACTTAGTTTATTTCTTCCATATTCTTTGCCTTGTTCAATTTTGTCATTGGAATACTTTTATGATTATTTAATACAAGAATTGTTTCTTTCACTTTAATCCATTTTACCTTCCAATAATCATGTCTTCTTTTGATTCCCTTTCATATGTTATGGATTTATTATTTACAATGAGTGAGTAGTTCCCTAACTTGATGGGGAGTTGATTGAAAGGAACCAATTGAGTTGGAAGGCTTGAAAGAAAGATTATAATTGGGTTTATTGTTGGATTGCCTTCTAGTCACTAACACCAATCCCTTTTAATTAAGTGGGTTGCAATTTGTGAACAGACGTAGCATTCCAATGTGTTTGACTTTCCTTTGCCTAGTAAAGGATAACCAAACAGAATAACCTTTAATTATTAATTAATCTTGAGAGCATTCCAACTATAATAGGGACTCCAACTAATCAACTCCCAGTCAAGGCATTTATTTACATTGTTCAAATTCATCAATTTAATTTCCTGTCATTCAACTCAAACCTTTTTGAAAACATCTGATTAATAAAATAGCACACCTTTCTGGAACTCGTTGGGAGACGACCTGGGATTCATACTCCCAGTATTTAAAATTTGAATTTCTGTGACATATTTTTAAATTGATAAGTGGATTTCTGGTGAGTTAAGAACTATACTAACAACATACACATTTTCATAATTTTTAATTCACCAAGGAAATACAAGAAGTGATTCAAATTTCAAAATTAAGAAACTTGCAAGGAAATACAAAACAAGAAGTGGAGACATAGAATTGAGCAATTGAACCCCTCACCGAATGTGTTTACAGTCTAATCACTTAGTGTTTAGGATGTAATCACTCAAATATCCTCTAATAATGATTTCTAGGATTTTCTCTTCATCTAACAATCAATAAATACTTGATGCTTGTTTGCAAATATCATGAGGTTTTTCGAGGGTTGTAATGTGGTTAGCGTTAAGGAAAGATGAATATGGTCAAGTGGACTAAGAGATTGAATCTTTGATTAGTTTAAGTATCCACCTAACATATTCCAACCTAATCACTAAAATGCAATTCTAACTATCCACTAATTTCTTTTTACACACATTCATGCATTTTTTTTTCTCATTCAATCCACATATGCATTCCTTATTCAAAATTGTATATATATATATATATATATATATATATATATATATATATATATATATATATATATATATATATATATATATATATATAAGGAATGTGCACCTATTTTCCAAAATTTTCAATGAATACCCAAAATAACTTTTTATTCTCTACCAATGTTTCCCAAAATTCTCCCACACTTAAATGACACACACACCCCCCTCAACCTAAGCTAATCAAAGATGCAAATTAGGGTAATTCATGGTTTTTCGCTTAGGGTTAGTGATGTGGCAACAATTAGAACCAAAGGGGATTAAAGGCTCGAAAGTGTTTCACAAAGGTAGATATACGGGTATGGCTATATGGGTTAGTAAGCTTAAATTCAAAAATGGCTTCAATCATGCTAAATGCATTCAAACCTCAAATATTGAAAATAAAGAATTAAGCAAACCCAAGATTACATTCATAGAAGGAGCATATCACACAATGAACAAAATTTGTGGTTAAAATGCACAACCACACATTAAAAGCCTAACAACGCACAAGGTTGTTTGTTCTATCTCTTTTCTATGCTCCATAAAATAATCCAAGCAAGTTTAAAAATAATTTTTCGAATCAAATCAACGGAATACCCTAAAGATATTTTTTAAAAATTGTTTGTTGTTATTTTCACCAAAATTATTTCCTATGTAAATATGCATGATGTGTTAGATGCAATTTAAAATTTCTAGCTCATTTCCTAATTTCACTATCCAAAGAAATCAAGAATGTTTAGGAAAAACATGAACTAGATACCATCTACTATTCACAATATCCAATCATATTTATCATCTATAATATATATACTAAGAAAAATACAAATGCAATAGCTACAATAAGTCTAGAAATAGACTAAGATATATATAAGCAAAATAAGAGAAGTACGGTGCAATAGTTAAAAGTACTAATAACTATCCATAAAACATAGTAACTAAAAAACAAAATAGAGTGAAAAAGTGTTCAGAAAGAGAAATTTATGCCCCAAAATTGTGAATCCTCCCTACACTTAATCGTTGCGCGGTCCTCCGTGCATGTACACAATCCGGGAGGGGGGCATAGAAGCTATGAAGCTCCACCTTCAGCTGGTGGAGGGGTCTCGGACTGCTAATAGACAATCAAATCTGAAACTGGCTCAACCTCTCCATCCTCATCATACTCCTTATCTACTACGGCTCAGGTGAAGTAGCAGGAACTGGGTCAGGGTCTCTTCCCTCGAGCATCATCACCAACCAGCCAAAACGCCTTGCATTAAGGCGCTCATTGCGAAGGACTTCTTGTAGCAGCTCCTGGACCATCTCATATAAAGGCTGCACAATAGGTGTGAGTGCTGATGAAGATGGTGGTCCTGATGATGATGCGGGCTTGGATGTCTTCCTCTTCTTGCATGTCTTCTTTGCCGACTCCTCCCATTCTCCATATGGAAAAAATCGGTGGCCACTCGAGATCCTGACCATAATATCGGTCGGCCTCCTCTCCACTTCGGCTTCTGTAGCAAATTTTATAACCAGCGATGGGAAGGGAATGTTGAACTTTTGTTTCTGGTTCACCTTCCACATTGACTTACTAATCAAAGGTAAAATAGCTATCTTCTTACCCTCCATAATAGCCCAAATGAGCACAGCAACTCAAACTCGGATGTGGATGGTGTGGGTGCTAGAGAGTAGGTAATCAGCCAGGATCTGCTGCCATATCCTCACCTCGGGAGTGAGATCAGAACAAGTAATGCTAATGGAGGCAGAATGTTAGCTAGGCAAGATGCAAGGAATGTTCAAGAGGCCTTAATTTTCTGATATGCATCTTAGCTAGGCAAGATGCGAGGAATGTTCAAGAGGGCTTCAAAACCTTCATTGGAAGTATCCAATTACATTTCTCGGAGGAATACCATCTCTGCTTCCCAAGCCAAGAGATTGTCATAGAACTCCCGCACCATAGATTCATTGATTTCCATAAGGTATTACTTAAGAAACCCCCACTTAAAGGAGGCAATTTTGTCGTGGATAGTAGCCGCATACTTTTCTGGTATATTGAGCTTTCGCTCCTAATGTATGGATCTTTTCCTGCTCCTTACCTTTGTGGTGCATCTTGAAAAGGAACAAAAGAATAGAATTCAAGATCACAAGATAAGTGGCACAAGAAGACAAATGAGGAAGCAACAACAATATAAACAAATAACAAATACTTAATTGAGAAAAATTTTGTAAGAGTGTGGTTTAACAAAAGATAATGTGTGTATTCTAAGTATGTGCACGATTAGAACACACACATTAGCCGGTTAAAACGACAACCATAGAATCAGGAATTGAAGCCTAAGTTCCATAGTTAAGCGGCTTATGTTGCGATTCATATGATAAGCACAAATTGAAAAAACAAGTGGTCCACGAATCCCCACACTTTCGTACAGCTGTACCAGCAAGTGCACTAGGTCATCCAAGTAATACCTGAGTGAGTCAGGGTTGATCCCACGAGGATTGTGGTTTAAAGCAAGCTATGATTATCTTGTAGGTCTTAGTCAGGAAAATCGGAAGGTTGTTAGATTGATGCAAGGGAAATCAGTAATAGGAATGTAGTTCAGGATTGGAGTTGCTTTGTCTTTCTGAATTAACTCTGGTATTACTGTCTTCTTTGCTTGTGAGTGATTTCTTCTATGGCAGGCTGTATGTGATCAATGCCATGGTCCGTGGTCATCAATCTCCTCTACTCCAGATCAAACGCCATTGGCCATGGTCATCCGATCTGACAGAGGGTGAAGCTCTAATAGTTCATTCTCTTGGTGATCCTACTCCAAACATCACAGACAAGGTCAAATCTTCCAGATCAGAGAATGCTGCTTCTTTGAGTTCTAGCCTCTATAACAGAGACCTTAATCTCCCCAGAAATTGGCTAAACTGGTATCTTGAGAAGTCCCTAACGAAGTCATGGATTAGCCGTCTGAGAGATGTATAATCAAGCTGGCGGTTCGCGCTTTTCGGTCACGTATTCACACAAACCCAAGTAGACACGAGTGGTTGTTAAGCATGTGGTCCTAGTATGATGGACACAGATGATTGTCATTGATCATCGTATTCACCATGTTGAAGAACGAGTATACATCTTAGAAATAAATCAAACATGGATCGAAGAAGAAACAGTAATACTTTTATTAATTCATAGGACTCAGCGGGGCTCCTCTCCTCAACCTAGTAGGTTTAGAAACTCATACTAATAGGAAATACAAAGTGAAAAATGAAACTATGCTGAATGATGGGTGTAGATCCTTAACAATGAGTGATCTTCTACTTTAAACACTAAACTAATGACTAGTAATGGTAAAACAGTCTTTTAGTGCTAAAATCCACTTCTGGGGCCCACTTGGTGAGTGTTTGGGCTGAACTTTGATGAGATCCACGTGCTAAGAGGTCTCTAGGGCATTGAACACTGGCAAGGGGGTCCTCTCTGGGAGTTTTGACGCTGGACTCTGCATTGTGGGCGCTGGACGCCTGGAAGGGGACAGGAGACTAGCGTTGGAAGCCAGTTTTGGGCTTTCTAATCTGAAGCAAAGTATAAACTACTGTACATGGCTGGAAAGCTCTAAAAGTCAGATTTCCATATCCATTGAGAACACTCCATTTGGACTTTTGTAGCTCCAGAAAAGCTCTCCCGAGTGCAAGGAGGTTAGATTCAGACAGCATCTGTAGTGCTTTCTCTGTCTCTGAATTAGACTTTTGCTCCAGCTCCTCAATTTCAGCTAGAAATTATATGAAATTGCACAAAAACACAAAAAATCATAGTAGAATCCAAAAATGTGAATTTAACAGTAAAACCTATGAAAACTTAATAAAAACTAAACAAAACATACTAAAAACTATATGAAAACTAAGCCAAAAAGCGTATAAAATATCTGCTCATCAACAAGTAAGCTTAAGCGAACACAACATAAAAGGAATTGAATTCCTTGAGAAAATTGGTATTGAATTTGTGCCAATGAATGTTCAAGATTGTATAAAATAGCATAACAACAATAACCAAATCAAATAAAGAAAAGACCATTTATTCATCTCTACAAAAAAGTAATCAACATAAGCAAATACTTGAGTTGAATCAAGATAAGTTTGATTAAAACATCAAATAATAAGCCCTTTGTTATGTGATTATAATGATTTGAAAATCATGATGAAAAAAGAGTCAATTGAATTCATTTAAGCTTAATGCGTTTACCCAAAAATTCACCCATTATGCAACAAATTATGAATGTTCAACTCTACGGGTGTTTGCAAGTTCAACAAACTAAGAAATGCATTGCCAAATTCCAATTCAAGCATCACCAAAATCTCCTTAAAATTGCACAATTCACTAAAATTTTACCAAAGAAGAATAAGGTCTAAGACATATTGGTGCGGTATTTCTAACCACAGACTAACCGAAAAGTGTACCGAGTCGTACCAAGTAATACCTTACGTGAGTAAGGGTCGATCCCAGGAGGATTGATGGATCAAGCAACAATAGAGTTTGATAGGATAAGTTGTGCAAGCAAAAAATGGTTTTGAGATATTCAAAGACCATTAAACAGTACTTTAAGAATTTCAGAAAGCAAGCAACAATGAGTTAGGAATAAAATATTTGAGAGAACAGTTAAGGTTTCAGAGTTATCTATTTTTCCGGATTAACTTTTATTACTAGTTAATTTAATCATGCAAGATTTAATTTCATGGCAAACTATATGTGACTAGACCCTAATTCCTTAGACCTTCCTAGTCTCCTCTAAAATTCATCAACTGCCAATTCCTTGGTTAATAAATTCTAATTAGAGGGTGATGATCAATTTCTAGTTTATATGCCAAAAGAATCCTAATTATCCAAAAATAAGGGGATTATATGTCACGTATCCCGTTAAATACAAACAATTAGAGATTCAGTATAATATGTTTTCAAGTTGTTGTTCAAGTAAAGAGCTTTTCCAAGTTTTACAAGAACTCAATTAGGACATGGGTCATACTTCCGTTCCACCCATATTCATAAAATAAAGAACGAAAACAATTATTGAAATATAAATCAAGACATGAATTAAATTAAAAAGATCAAACGAATCAATCCATGAAAATAGACAGAGCTCCTAACCTTAACAATGAAGGATTAGTTGCTCATGGTTCAGAGAAGAAAAATAAGGGTTCTGGTAACAATGTGTGTCCTGTCTAAATATACAGAGTTCCTATTTATAACTAATCCTAATAAATTTAAAATCTATTTATCTAAAAATAAAATCTTTTCCTAAAAATCAAATTTGAATTTAAATTCGAATTAATTAAAAAGTCTTCTGTTGATGGGTGGGGACCACTTGATTTGTCCATTCTGCAGCTTCTAATCTGTGTTTTCTGGGCTAGAAGCTGGTTCAAAACGGCGGCCCATAATCCACGTCAGTGATTTCTCTAAATTCTGCAGATCGCGCACGTCACGTGTATGCGTCAGTCACGCGTACGCGTCGCTGGTCTTCTTCGCAAGTCACGCGGACGCATCGGTCACGCAAACGCATCGCTGAGCAAATCTTCAAATCATGTGTACGCATCAGTCGCGCGTACGCGTCACCATGGATACTTTCAGATCACATGCACGCGTCAGGCACGCGTGCGCGTCGCTTCTTGCAGCCATCTCCTTTGATTCTCGTGTTGTAGAAACTCCATCAAATCTAGCCGAATGCTACCTAAAATAAACAGTATTGCACAAAACTCAAAATAGCATTCATAGTGGCTAAAATATAATTAATTCTTGATTAAACTCAACAAATTAGATACAAATTAACTAAGAAAAGATAGAAAAGATGCTCACGCATCACAACACCAAACTTGAACTGTTGCTTGTCCTCAAGCAACCAAAACTAACATAGGCTTAGGATGTGAATTTGCATGATAATGAGAGTTCAATTAAGCTCATGTCTCTTTTTATAGTGGGGTTTATAACTGTAATCTTGGATAGGTTTGGCATCTCACTCTCCTTTAAATCAGGAGGATGTCATTGTCATTCGGAATTAGAATCCAGATAATATTTTGAATTCTCTGATCTTTTCATTTCAGTTTAATCCTTGAACACAGCAAAATTGACTTAATTTTTTTTCTTTTGTGCTTTGCACCTTGAGCTTAGCCGTGACTTTAAATGTTTTGTCTCAAGGATTACTTGACACAGAAACACCACAAGCACTTAACTGGGGGGACTCTCTTTAAGTCCTAATTTTTCTTTCAGTTACTCCCAGACAGTGGTGCTCAAAGCCTTTGGCATACTTTGTTAAACACACTTGGTCTCAACTCTAAGTGTTATGTCTCAAGGATTACTTGACACAATCACACCACAAGCATATGACTAGGGAAACAACTCTTTGAGCTTTTAATCATGTATGACCTCCCTAGTCATTGATGCTCAGAGCCTTGGACCTTGCTTTTATTATTATTTATTTATTTAAAATATTTTTTCTTTTGCTGTTTCTTTTGATTTAAGGATTAAATTTTTGTTTATTTCAGAGAAGTCATAATAATTCTCTAAATTCCTGTTCCTTATACATCAACATCCCTTGATTCAAATTCAACTATGCACTGTTCATATCATGCATTCAAAAATCACAGAAAATACCACCACCTTTAAGTAAATAACAGTATTCTTAGAATTAACTCAATTTCTCATGCAATATATCACTTTTAAAAAAAATTTTGATTTCAAGCTCAGTGGCAATACATGAGACATCTTTTAGAATTAAAGCATTTTAAGGAAAAACTAAACTAGTCCTAGGATTCTAAATAATAAAGGATCATCTAACAAACAAAGCAAAATAGAAAAAAACTAGAACATAACATAGAAGAAGAAGGGAGGAATAAAAAATATGAAAGGAACTCAACCACCTTAGTTATCCTAGTGGTCGCTTTATTCTTCAGGTTGTGCTCCTCCGTGAAGATGATTCGCCTCCCTTTTGTGCCAAAAAAAACCAATAAGCGCAGCTCAACACCAAACTTAAAGGTTTGCTTGTCCTCAAGCAAAGAAGAACTGAAAATAGAAGAGATAAATATTATGAGGAGAGAAAAATAACAGGATAAAAGAATAAGAGAGATTTAGGATTGGGAGAGAGAGAGAGGAGAAAGTGAAAATTGTGTGGTGAAGGCAATGCGTACGCATGCAACACGCGTACGCGTGGGTTGAAAATTTTCTTTAATGACGCGTTCGCGTCAGGCACGCATCCGCGTGCCATCGTTTTTGTGCAATTCGCGCGAAGCCAGCCGAGCACCCGCGCGTCTCTCTGTTGGTATGGCTTGGGAGTCACATTTTAAAACAACGCGTTCGCGTCATGCATAATCAGAAAACTAGTAAGAACGCAATAAAATAACTAGGAAAACTACTACTATGAAAAATAGCTAAAGATAAAAATTTATCGGGTTGCCTCCCGACAAGCGCTTCTTTAACGTCACTAGCTTGACGGTCAGTTCTGCTAGTTCAGCAGATGAGTGGATCTCTGACGATCAATCTCACCTCCAAGATAGTGCTTCAACCTCTGGCCATTCACTATAAATTTTCTGTCATAATTCTCTTCTTATATTTCCACATGACCATAGAGTGAAGCTCTGGTAACCACAAACAGTCTTGACCATCGGGATTTCAGCTTCCCGGGAAAGAATTTGAGCCTTGAATTATATAGAAGCACTCTTTGTCCTGGCTCAAAGACTCTGATGGCAATCTTCTTGTCATGCAGTAGCTTAGTTCTTTCCTTATAGAGCTTGGCATTCTCATAGGCTGAATATCTGAATTCATCAAGCTCATTCAGCTGAAGCATTCGCTTGATTCCTACAGCTTCTGAATCAAGGTTCAGGTATCGGATTGCCCAGTAAGCTTTATGCTCCAGCTCAACTGGCAAGTGACAGGCTTTGCGATAAACCAATTGATAAGGGGAAATGCCAATGAGAGTCTTGTAAGCTGTTCGGTATGCCCAAAGAGCATCATCAAGCTTCTTAGACCAGTCCTTTCTTGAAACACTGACGTTTTTCTCTAGAATCCTCTTAAGTTCCCTATTGAAAACTTCAACCTGTCCATTTGTCTGAGGGTGATAGGGGTTTGCCACTTTATGACAGACTCCATATCTCTGTAGAAGAGAGTCCAGCTATCGGTTGTAGAAATGCCTTCCTCCATCACTAATGAGTGTCCTTGGGACACCAAACCGGCTAAAGATGTATCTCTGAAGAAAGCTCATTACCACTTTGGCATCATTGGTGGGCAAAGCTACAGCTTCCACCCACTTGGACACATAGTCAACTGCCACTAGAATATAGTTGTTTGAATGTGAGGGTGGGAAAGGTCCCATGAAATCAATACCCCACACATCAAACAACTCAAACTCAAGAATCCCCTGCTGTGGCATTTCATGGTTGGCAGGGAGATTCGTGGCTTTCTCACATCTGTCACAGTGCTTTACAAATGCTCTTGAGTCCCTGAAGAGAGTCGGCCAGTAAAACCCACTCTGAAGGACCTTTGTAGCTGTCCTCTCACCACCAAAGTGGCCTCCATACTCAAAACCATGATAATGCCAAAGAATCTGTTGTTTTTCTTCATCTGGGACACACTTCTGGATGATCCCATCTGAACACCTTTTAAAAAGGTATGGTTCTTCCCAAATGTAGTACTTTGCATCAGTGAGTAGCTTCTTTACCTGTTGCCTATTGTACTCCCTTGGGATAAAATTCATGGCCTTATAATTTATAATGTCTGCAAACCATGGTGCTTGCTGAATGAGGAATAATTGCTCATCCGGGAACGTCTCATTCACAGCTTTGGGTGGTTGTATTTCTGCTTCAGGCTCAATTCTGGAGAGATGGTCAGCTACTTGATTTTCTGACCCTTTCCTGTCTTTTATCTCAATATCAAACTCCTGAAGGAGCAACACCCATCTGATTAATCTTGGTTTAGAATCCTGTTTGGTTAGAAGGTACTTCAAAGCAGCATGATCAGTATAAATGATAACCTTAGAACCAAGTAAATAGGACATAAACTTATCAACAGCATACACAACAACTAATAATTCCTTTTCTGTAGTTGTGTAATTCTTTTGGGCATTATTTCACACACGACTGGCATAGTAAATGACATGTACAAGCTTACCATGCCTCTGTCCTAAAACAGCTCCTATAGCAAAATCACTAGCATCACATATTAATTCAAATGGTAGATCCCAGTCAGGGGAGCTATAATGGGGGTAGAGGTAATGTTTGCTTTTAGAGTTTCAAAAGCATGCAAACAATCAGAATCAAAGACAAAAGGAACATCAGCAACCAAGAGGTTGCTTAGAGGTTTAGCAATTTTAGAAAAATCCTTTATAAATCTTCTATAAAATCCTGCATGACCCAAGAAACTCCTGATTGCCTTAACATTAGTTGGTGGTGATAATTTTTCAATTACCTCCACTTTTGCTCTATCAACCTCAATTCCCTTACTTGAAATCCGGTGTCCAAGAGCAATACCTTCTGTAACCATAAAATGGCATTTTTTCCAATTTAAAACAAGGTTTGATTCTTGTCACCGTTTCAAGACAAGAGATAAATGCTTAAGGCAAGATTCAAAAGAATTACCAAAGACAGAAAAGTCATCCATAAATACCTCAATAATCTTTTCAACCATATCAAAAAAAATTGAAAGCATACACCTCTGAAAAGTTACTGGAGCATTGCAAAGTCCAAAAGGCATTCTTCTGTAGACAAATACTCCAAAGGGACATGTGAATGCTGTCTTCTCCTGATCTTGAGGGTCCACTGTAATTTGATTATATCCAGAATATCCATCTAGAAAACAATAAAATGCATGACCAGCTAACCTCTCAAGCATCTGATCAATGAAAGGCAGGGGAAAATGATCCTTCCTTGTAGCAGTGTTGAGCCTCCTGTAGTCTATACACATTCTCCATCCCGTGACGGTTCTTGTGGGAATAAGCTCATTCTTTTCATTCTTGATCAATGTCATCCCTCCTTTCTTGGGAACTACCTGCACAGGACTTACCCAAGGACTATCAGAAATAGGATAAATAATTCCTGCTTCCCAAAGTTTCATTACCTCTTTTTGGACCACCTCTTTCATGGTTGGATTGAGTCTCCTTTGTGGTTGCACAACTGGTTTAGCATCATCTTCAAGGAGGATCTTGTGCATACACTTGGTTGGACTAATCCCCTTCAAGTCACTAATGGTCCACCCAAGAGCTGTTTTATGACTCTTGAGCACTGAAATAAGCGCCTCTTCCTCTTCAGGCTTCATGGAAGAGCTAATAATCACTGAATATGAGTCATTCTCACCCAAAAATACATATTTCAGAGAAGGGGGTAAGGATTTGACCTCAAGCTTGGGGCTTCTTCCTCTGCTTTAGGCGTGTGAACCATAGCTTTCTGGGGTGGTGAATTATCAATTTCAACTAAGTCATACTCAGAGATAGAATCTAGAATGTCATCAAGCACTTCAGCCTTCAGTACCTCTTGAACAAGTGGTTCAATAACATCTATTTTCATACACCCTTCAGAATCATTAGGGTGCTTGAGAGCTTCAAACATATAAAGGACCACCTATTCTTCATTGACCCTCAAGGTTAATTCACCATTTTGTACATCAATCAGAGCTCTACCTGTAGCTAAAAAGGGTCTACCATGTATAATAGAGGATTCACCTCCTCTTCCATGTCTAATATAACAAAATCAACAGAAAAGATGAATGGTCCTACTTTAACAAGTAAATCCTCAACAACACCCACGGGTAATTTAATAGAAAGATCAGCAAGTTGAAGAGAAATACGAGTGGATTTTACCTCCTCAATTTGAAGCTTTTTCATTACTGAAAGTGGCATTAGATTGATGCTAGCTCTAAGGTCACATAAAGCTCTCTGAATGGTGACATCTCCAATGGTGCAAGGAATGACAAAGCTCCCTGGGTCTGGCATCTTCTCAGGAAGGTTGTGTTGAATAATGGCACTGCATTCCTTGGTTAACACCAGTATTTCTTATTCCTTCCAGTTCCTTTTGTGGGTCAACAATTCTTTCATAAATTTAGCATAGAGAGACATTTGCTCCAGAGCCTCTGCATAGGGAATGTTGATCTGTAGCTTCTTGAAGACATCTAAAAATTTAGAGAACTGCTTTTCTTTGAAAGCCTTCTGAAGTCTCTGAGGATATGGCATTTTTGGCTTGTATTAAGGAGCCTTTGGCAATGTAGGATACGTGTCTAGAGAGTCAGGGAATGGGTTGTCTGCACACTTTGGAGGGGCGTGCTCCACTTCTTCCTTTTTCTCTTCTGGAGCTTTATTTTCAACTAGCTCTTCATTGGCCCTTGTCTCAGAGCTAGCTGTTTTACCACTTCTCAATTGAATAACCTTGCAGTCTTGCTCAGCTGACCCATTTGCACTTCCAAGTTTCTAATGGAGGCTCTGGCTTCCTGCATAAAACTCCTCATCATCTCCCAATTAGAATCTTCTTTGGATTTAGAGTTAGCCTGCTAAGGCTGAGATTGGCGGTTATTGTAGCTGTTTTGTTGGAAACCGCCCTGAGAGTTATTGTTGAAATTCTGAGGTCTCTGGGGTTGGTCCCTCCACCCAAAATTTGGGTGATTTCTCCATCCTTGATTGTATGTCTGAGAATATGGGTCATTATTGGGATTTCTAGAACTGCTCCCCATGTAATTAACTTGTTCAGAAGAGGATTGAGCATAATTATAGTTGTCATTCTGCACTAAATGTCCTGCCATGTCATAAGAGATCTCTTGAGGTGGATTTTTGGTGTTGATGGCTGAGACTTGCATGCCACCCATGTGTTGAGTAAGTAGATTTATTTGCTGAGACATAAGCTTGTTCTGAGCAAGAATAGCATTAAGAGCTTCCACCTTCATGACACCCTTCTTCTGAGGAGCCTCAGAGTTCACAGGATTCCTGTTAGATGAGTATAAATATTAGTTGCAAGCAACCAATTCAATAAGCTCAATAGTCTCATCCAGTGTCTTCTTCTTGTGCAATGAACCTCTTGCAGAATTGTCTAGGCACATCTTGGACATTTTACCTAAGCCTTCATAAAAGATGTCTAGTTGAGTCCATTTGGAGAACATGTCCGGAGGGTATTGCTTAGTCAGTAGCTTGTATCTCTCCCAAGCTTCATACAGAGTCTCACCATCCTTCTGCCTGAAGGTCTGAACCTCCATCCTAAGCTTAGACAGCTTCTTTGGTGGGAAAAATTTTGTGAGAAACTCAGTAACCACCTTGTTCCAAGTGTCCAAACTCTCCTTGGGTTGGGAATCCAACCATAACTTTGCTCCATCCCTCAGAGCAAACGGGAAGAGCATGAGTTTGTACACATCTGAGTTTACTCCATTTGTCTTCATAGTATCACAAATTTGCAGAAAACTAGAAATAAACTGATTTGGGTCTTCGTGGGGAAGACCGTGATACTGGCAGTTTTGTTGCACCAGAATGACCAGTTGAGGCTTCAACTCAAAGTTGTTCGCAGCAATAGGAGGCACCACGACGCTTTTCCATAAAGATCTGCAGTAGGAGAAGAGTTAGAGCCAAGCACTCTCCTTTGTTGCTCATTCCCATTCGGGTTTGCCCCATTGGCATTATCAGTATTATTTGGATCCATAGTGGATTCTGCATCCTTGTAAAGTCTTTCTTGTTGTAAACGCCGCCTGAAAGACCTTTCAGATTCGGGATCAAAGTCTAAGAGATGTTCTTTGTCTCTGTTCCTGCGCATAAACAACCAGGAAACAAGAAAGAATGGAAATCTCTAGGTCAGAGTGCAGAGAATTACCAATGAGGTAACCTGTGTAAAAAAATAAAAAAATACTAAATAAAATAAATAAAAAAATTAAATTAAAATAACTAATTAAACGCCAAACTTAATTTCAGAAATTAAGAAAAATATTAGTGCTATTTAGTTATTTAAAATAATTTTTTTTGAAATTTTTTTTTAAAAATAGATTTTTTAAAATTAAAAATAAAACGCCTAATCTAAGCAATCAAATAACTGATAGTTGTTAATCACAGTCAATCCCTGGCAATGGCGCCAAAAACTGGGTGCGGTATTTCGAACCACAGACTAACCGGCAAGTGCACCGGGTCGTACCAAGTAATACCTTACGTGAGTAAGGGTCGAGCCCACGATGATTGATGGATCAAGCAACAATAGCGTTTGATAGGATTAGATAGGCAAGCAGAAAATGGTTTTGAGATATTCAAAGAGCATTAAACAGTAATTTAAGAATTTCAAAAAGCAAGCAGCAATGAGTTAGGAATAAAATATTTGAGAGAACAGTTAAGGTTTCAGAGTTATCTATTTTTTCGGATTAACTTTTATTACTAGTTAATTTAATCATGCAAGATTTAATTTCATGGGAAACTATATGTGACTAGACGCTAATTCCTTAGACCTTCCTAGTCTCCTCTAAAATTCATCAACTGCCAATTCCTTGGTTAATAAATTCCAATTAGAGGGTGATGATCAATTTCGAGTTTATATGCCAAAAGAATCCTAATTATCCAAAAATAAGGGGATTATATGTCACGTATCCCGTTAAATACAAACAATTAGAGATTCAGTATAATATGTTTTCAAGCTGTTGTTCAAGTAAAGAGCTTTTCCAAGTTTTACAAGAACTCAATTAGGACATGGGTCATACTTCTGTTCCACCCATATTCATAAAATAAAGAACGAAAACAATTATTGAAATATAAATCAAGACATGAATTAAATTAAAAAGATCAAACGAATCAATCCATGAAAATAGACAGAGCTCCTAACCTTAACAATGAAGGATTAGTTGCTCATGGTTTAGAGAAGAAAAATAAGGGTTCTGGTAACAATGTGTGTCCTGTCTAAATGTACAGAGTTCCTATTTATAACTAATCCTAATAAATTTAAAATCTAATTATTTAAAAATAAAATCTTTTCCTAAAAATCAGATTTGAATTTAAATTCGAATTAATTAACAAGTCTTCCGCTGATGGGTGGAGACCACTTGATTTGTCCATTCTGCAGATTCTAATATGTGTTTTCTGGGCTAGATGCTGGTTCAAAACGGCGGCCCAAAATCCACGTCAGCAATTTCTGTAAATTCTGTAGATCGTGCACGTCACGCATACGCGTTAGTCATGCGTATGCGTCGCTGGTCTTCTTCGTAAGTTACGCAGACGCGTCGGTCATGCGAACGCGTCGCTGAGCAAATTTTCAAATCATGCGTATGCATCAGTCGTGCGTACGTGTCGCCATGGATACTTTCAGACCACGCGCACGCGTCAGGCACACGTGCGCGTCGCTCTTCGCAGCCATCTCCTTTGATTCTCGTGCTGCAGAAACTCCATCAAATCTAGTCGAATGCTACCTAAAATAAACAATATTGCACAAAACTCAAAATAGCATTCATAGTGGCTAAAATATGATTAATTCTTGACTAAACTCAACAAATTAGATACAAATTCACTAGGAAAAGATAGAAAAGATGCTCACGCATCACAACACCAAACTTGAACTGTTGCTTGTCCTCAAGCAACCAAAAACTAACATAGGCTTAGGATGTGAATTTGCATGAGAATGAGAGTTCGATTAAGCTCACGTCTCTTTTTATAGTGGGGTTTATAACTGTAATCCTGGATAGGTTTGGTATTTCACTCTCCTTTGAATCAGGAGGATGTCATTGTCATTCGGAATTAGAATCCGGATAATATTATGAATTCTCTGATCTTTACATTTCAGTTTAATCCTTGAACACAGCAAAATTGATTTAAATTTTTTTTCCTTTTGTGCTTTGCACCTTGAGCCTAGCCGTGACTTTAAATATTTTGTCTCAAGGATTACTTGATACAGAAACACCACAAGCACTTAATTGGGGGACTCTCTTTGAGTCCTAATTTTTCTTTCAGTTACTCCCAGACAGTGGTGCTCAAAGCCTTTGGCATACTCTGTTAAACGCACTTGGTCTCGACACTAAGTGTTATGTCTCAAGGATTACTTGACACAATCACACCACAAGCATATGACTAGGGAAACAACTCTTTGATCTTTTAATCATGTCTGACCTCCCTAGTCATTGATCCTCAAAGCCTTGGACCTTGCTTTTATTATTTTTTATTTATTTAAAATATTTTTTCTTTTGCTGTTTCTTTTGCTTCAAGAATTAAACTTTTTTTATTTCAGAGAAATCATAATAATTCTCTAAATTCCTATTCCTTATACATCAACATCACTTGATTCAAATTCAAATATGCACTGTTCATATCATGCATTCAAAAATCACAGACAATACCACTACCTTTAAGTAAATAAGAGTATTCTTAGAATTAACTCAATTTCTCATGCAATATATCACTTTTAAAAAAATTTTTGATTTCAAGCTCAGTGACAATACATGAGACATCTTTCAGGATTAAAGTATTTTAAGGGAAAACTACACTAGTCCTAGGATTCTAACTAATAAAGGATCATGTAACAAACAAAGCAAAATAGCAAAAAACTGGAACATAACATAGACGAAGAGGGGAGGAATAAAAAATATGAAAGAAACTCAACCACCTTAGTTATCCTAGTGGTCGCTTTATTCTTCAGGTTGTGCTCCTCCGTGAAGATGATTCGCTGGTCTTCTTCGCAAGTCACTCAGACGCGTCAGTCATGCGAACGCGTTGCTGAGCAAATCTTCAAATCACGCGCACGCGTCAGTCACGCGTACGTGTTGCCATGGATAATTTCATATCACACGCACATCTCAGGAACGCGTGCACGTTGCTCCGCACAGCCATCTCCTTTGATTCTCGTGCTACAGAAACTCCATCAAATCTAGCCGAATGCTACCTAAAATAAACAGAATTGCATAAAACTCAAATAAGATAGAAATTCTTGATTAAACTCAACAAATTAGATATAAATTCACTAGGAAGAGATAGAAAAGATGCTCACGCATCACATATAATGGCCATAGCATATGAATCAAACATAGAGTTCACTCAGGCAATTCAACAAACAATTGGTGTGCAAGGTGCATATTCAACAATTTTGAGCCAATTTCAAGCGACAACAACGCAGAAATCAACAAGCAAACAATAGCTCTCAGATAACAATCAATTAACCAAACTAAACCTAACATAATTTACTAAAATTAAAAGCAAAAACTAAGCCTAACTAAGGAAAAGAACATAAAGAAGAAGAATAAGAACATGAGAACTGGATAGTCAAAGAATGGAGGAAGAAGGTTGTTCCAATGCCACTGGGGGTTGCCACTACTAGAATCACAGCGGCTGGGCTTTGCCAGAGGCAGAACATGAGCTGGACTGGTGCAAGGGCATAGGCTGAGCTTGAATAAGAAGAGAGAGAATAAAAAAGAAGAAGAAGAAGAAGAAGAAGGAGGGTGGAAAAAGAAAGAGAGAGGCAGGGCGGCAGTGCGGTGCTGGCGGCGGTGATGTCGCCAGAAGAGATGGTGGAAGAGGGTGTTGTGTGGTGTGGCTGTGTAAAGAAGAAGAGAGAGGGACTGGGGGGTTAAGGCATGATAGGGTTCATGTAACAACCCCATTTTTCGAGTACATGAGATCTATTCTGAAAATACGGATTTCTCCAGAAGATCAGTAAGGGGAGAACCTCTGCTATATCATCAAGTATCTCAATCCTCATTGTCATTATGTCATCCTTAAGTTAGAACCTTTTCTGAGGCAAGCTCGATAACGCAGTCACGAAGAGCCTAGTTTTTGAACCGTATCGGTTAGGAGTTTTGATTTTGTTTTTGGTAAATAGTCTCAGTTTGATGAACCAGACTTGATTCACGAGAGAAGAGAGATAATAGGATAATATTATCATTATATTAGTATTATAATTTTTTTGAATGATATTATAAGGTTACCTGGTCTGTTTTAGTTAAAAACAGGAAATCGGTTTAACCGGGTTCACAGTTTACTGGTGCAGCTTAGCACCAGCACTCTCTGATGACTTTAGCAATGCTAATGCCTCATTGTGCATGTTCTATTCTCATATTAAATATGTTACTAGTGTCATTTATGCTAGTAGCTCACAAAATAATTTTTAGAGATGTTTTTACAAGTGTTCCGATACATCTAGTTTTAGTAGTTATACACCTGAGATATTTTAATATTATTTTAACCCACCTCCAAGCCAACCAATCACAACTCACCCTACAGCCCCAAAAACCCCCAAGGCTTCCTCATTTGCTCATTGTGGCCGAAAATCATCAAGTGAAAAAGGAGAGAAAGTTCTTTGTTCATAAATCTTCAAAGCTTGATTTCTGCTAAACTAAAACTCAAATCAAAACTCCGATTACACCAAAATGATCATCTCTTCTTTCTCTACATAACCATGTAACTTATCAAGGATGTAAATAAGGTGAGATGGCTGTTCCTTTCCCCTTTGAATTCGGTTTTCAAGGAAACATGCTTAAACATGTGTTTTCTTGATGTTCTTCCTTAGGAATCATGCTTAACTTGACTTGAGGGCCAAGAAAACGTTAATTTCTAGCAATCTAAGGTGAGATATCTCTTCCTAACGTGCTAAGAGAGATTTGGCCAGTTGAGGCTTTGTGGATTTAAAGTTGTTCTTGATGTGATTTAGGAGGAAAAAGTGCTTTAAGAACACTTTAAAGAGTAACTGGATTTGGAGCAGCAAATCAAGGTAGGGTTTGATGAAATTAATCTTGATTAATTGTGTTTGAGTTGTGTGATTATGATATGGTTTTGCTGTGCTTGAAATTGATTGTTTATATGCAAGCATTGATATACAACCCTATGACAGACAATGCCACAACACCTCAGCATAAAATAACAGAATACTGACTGAAAGGATTTTTGAAATGGAAACGTTTACCACAACAATGGAAGAGCGACTAAATGGAGTAGCGGTAGCTTTGATGGTGGTCCCGGAAACACCCACGCCACACCCGGTGGCCAGAACAGTGGCAACAACGGTGCAGCAGTTCAAAACCACAAACAGCGGCGGCGGACGACTGAAATAAACATGCAGTGAAGATAAAGGTTCCCAGTATCGAAAAAAATAGAAACCAAACTTTAAGACCCTTATTGATAGTGCGTTCTCCGGAGGCGGTGATGAGCGGATATTTTATACGCTTTTTGGGGTAATTTCATGTAGATTTTAGTATGTTTTAGTTAGTTTTTAGTATAATTTTATTAGTTTTTAGGCAAAATTCATATTTCTGGACTTTACTACGAGTTTGTGTATTTTTCTATAATTTCAGGTATTTTCTGGCTGAAATTGAGGGAGCTAAGCAAAAATCTGATTTAGGCTGAAAAAGGACTGCCGATGGTGTTGGATTCTGACCTCTCTGCACTCGGAATGGAATTTATGGAGCTACAGGAGTCTAATTGGCGCGCTCTCAGTTGGGTTGGAAAGTGGACATCCAGGACTTTCCAGAAATATATAATAGTCTATACTTTGCACGAAGATAGACGATGTAAACTGGCGTTCAACGCCAGTTCCATGTTGCAGTCTGGCGTTCAGCACCAGAAACAGGTTACAACCTGGCGTTCAACTCCAGAAATAGCCCAGGCACGTGAGAAGCTTAAGTCTCAGCCCCAGCACACACCAAGTGGGCCCCAGAAGTGAATTTCTGCACTATCCATCTTAGTTTACTCATTTTCTGTAAACCTAGGCTACTAGTTTAGTATTTAAACAACTTTTAGAGACTTATTTTGTATCTCATGACATTTTTAGATCTGAAATTTGTACCTTTTGGCAGCATGAGTCTCTAAACCCCATTGTTGGGGGTGAGGAGCTCTGCAGCGTCTCGATGAATTAATGCAATTATTCCTGTTTTCCATTCAAACACGCTTGTTCCTATCTAAGATGTTCATTCGCGCTTCACTATGAAGAAGGTGATGATCCGTGACACTCATCAGCTTCCTCAATCCATGAACGTGTGCCTGATAACCACCTCCGTTCTACATCAGATTGAATGAATATCTCTTAGATTTCTTAATCAGAATCTTCGTGGTATAAGCTAGAATTGATGGCGGCATTCATGAGAATCCAGAAAGTTTAAACCTTGTCTGTGGTATTCCGAGTAGGATTCAAGGATTGAATGACTGTGACGAGCTTCAAACTCGCGATTGTTGGGCGTGATGACAAACGCAAAAGAATCAATGGATTCTATTCTGACATGATCGAGAACCAATAGATGATTAGCCGTGCTGTGACAGAGCATCTGGACCATTTTTACTGAGAGGATGGGAAGTAGCCATTAACAACGGTGACACCCAACATACAGCTTGCCGTGGAAGGAGCCTTGCGTGTGGGAAGAGGAGTACAAGAGAAAAGCTGAAATTCAGATGACAAAGCATCTCCAAAACTCCAACATATTCTCCATTATTGCACAATAAGTATTTATTTTATGCCCTTTTTCCTTTTTCTATTGAACTTGAAAAACACTGTTGTTGGCATCCTGACTAAGAATAATAAGATAAACATAGCTTGCTTCAAACCAACAATCTCCTTGGGATTCGACCCTTACTCACGTAAGGTATTACTTGGACGACCCAGTGCACTTGCTGGTTAGTTGTGCGAGGTTGAGAAGAATTGTGATTTTCAATTTCGTGCACCAAGTTTTTGGCACCGTTGCTGTGGATTGTTTGAGTTTGGACAACTAAAGGTGATTCTTGTTACTTAGATTAGGAAAAATTTGTCTTTTTAGTTTAGAGTCACTAGGATTGCATCTTCTATTATTCTTTTTAAAAAAATATTATTTTTCTTTATTTGAATTTTCATTTTTTTATGTGAGTTTAGTTCTATATTTTAAGTTTGGTGTCAATTGCATATTTTATATTTTTCTTTAAATTTTTGAATTTGTGTTCTTTATTCTTCCTTGATCTTCAAGTTGTTCTTGTTAATTTTTCTTGTTTGATCTTTGGTTTGTCTTGTTCTGTGTGTTTTCGTGTTTTCCTTGTGTTTTTTTTTCAAAATTTTAATTTTCAAAAAAAATATTAACATATTTTTATACCTCTTTAAAACACGTTACATTTATAAATCTGTTGGCTAGAGCGTTGGCTTATGTTCTTGGCAATTGGGTATCATCTTTTTAAAATTTTTTCAAAAATATTTTTTTCTTTGATTAAATCTTGTGCCAAACTTTAAGTTTGGTGTTTTCTTGTTAATTTTTCTTTAATTTTTGAAAATTTGTTTTAGTTTTCCCAAAAATTTTAAGTTTGGTGTTTTTTCTTTTGTTCTTGGTGTTCTTGGGAATCTTCAAGGTGTTCTTGAGTTTTCCTTGTGTTTTGATATTAAAATCTTTAAGTTTGGTGTTCCTTGGTGTTTTCCCTCCAAAATTTTCGAAAACAAGGAGCATTAGATCTAAAAATTTTAAGTCTTGTGTCTTTTGTGTGTTTTTCTCTTTCATCATAAAAATTCAAAAATTCAAAAAATATCTTTTCTAACTATTTTTAAGCCATATTTTCGAATTTTTCTATAAAAATTCAGATTTCAATTTCAAAAATTTTCAAAATTTTATCCTTTTAAGATATAAAAAAAATTTTGATTATATCTTTTTCAAAAATATCCTAACCACTTTCTCTCTCCTCACTTTTTCGAAAATCTTCATAAAATATTTTTAAATTCTTTTTTTTTTAATTTTATTGTCGTCTTTATTTTATTTTATTTTATTTTATTTTATTTTATTTTATTTTATTATTTTGAAATTTCTTTTATATATAATAAAATAAATAAAATAAATTCACATCATCTCCCTTTCTCCATTATGGACTTAAGTGGAAATGAACAGTTCAGAAGGACTCTGGGATCATATGCTAACCCCACTACTGCTTCATATGGGAGTAGTAACTGTATACCCTCCGTTAGAGTTAGTAGTTTTGAGTTGAACCCTCAGCTCATTATCATGGTGCAGCAAAGTTGCCAGTATTCTGGTCTTCCACAGGAAGAACCTACAGAGTTTCTGGCATAATTTTTACAAATTGCTGACACAATGCATGATAAGGAAGTAGATCAGGATGTCTACAGATTGTTACTGTTTTCATTTGTTGTAAAAGACCAAGCTAAGAGTGGTTAAATAACCAACCTAAGGACAGTATAAAGACATGGAAACAGCTGTCAGAAAAATTTCTGAATCACTATTTTCCTCCAAAATAGATGACACAGCTAAGGCTGAGCATCCAAGGCTTCCAACAAGGAGATAATGAATCCCTTTATAATGCCTGGAAAGATATAGAGAGATGCTAAAAAAATGCCCCTCTGAAAAGTTCTCAGAGTGGGTGCAGTTAGACATCTTTTATTATGGGCTTACAGAGAAAGCTCAAATTTTTCTAGACCACTCAGCTGGTGGATCTATACACATGAGAAAGACAATTGAAGAAGCTCAAGAGCTTATTGATACAGTTGCCAGAAATCAGCATCTGTACCTAAGCAGTGAACCTTCCATTAATGAAGAGGCTAAAACAGTAACTGCTGAACTCAGTCCTACAGAACAAGTTACTGAGTTCAATCAGCAACTGGATTTTCTAACAAAACAGCTAGCCGAATTCAAGGAGATACTACAAGAAACAAGAATGGCTAATATGAATATGGAAGTACAGTTGAAGCAAACAGAACAATAATTATCAAAACAAATAACAGAAGAATGCCAAGCAGTTCAATTAAGAAGTGGGAAAACATTAAATACCTCACTTCAAGATAGCAGGAAGCCAAGAAATGAGCAAACTAACCAAAATCCCTCTGAGGATAGTAAGAGCCCAGAGAGGAATAATTCTAGCGCTCAAACGCCAGAGAATGGGTGGAAAGCTGGCGTTGAACGCCCAAACCATGCTCAGTCCTGGCGTTCAACGCCAGAAACAAGCAAGGAATTGGCGTTGAACGCCCAAAGGAAGCACAGTTCTGGCGTTCAGATGCTAGAAACAGATAAGGAGTTGGCGTTTAACGCCACTCCAGCTTCCACTCCTGGCATTCAAATGCCAGTGGGAGATCAGACACATACAAGTGCTGATAACAGCCCTTCTAAAAAGGCTTCTCAACCCACATTTGTAGGCAATAATCCTGCAGCAACTAAGGTTGAAGACTACAAAGCCAAAATGCCTTATCATCAGAAACTCCGCCAAGCGGAACAGAATAAGCAATTTGCCCGCTTTGCAGACTATCTCAGGGCTCTTGAAATAAAGATTTCGTTTGCAGAGGCACTTAAGCAAATACCCTCTTATGCTAAGTTCATGAAAGAGATCTTAAGTCATAAGAAGGATTGCAGGGAAACTGAGAAAGTTTACCTCACTGAAGAATGCAGTGCAGTCATTCTGAAAAGCTTACCTGAGAAGCTCAAAGATCCGGGAAGCTTTATGATACCATGCACATTAGAAGGTACTTGTACCAAGCAAGCTCTATGTGATCTTGGGGCAAGTATTAACCTAATACCTGCAGCTACTATCAAAAAGCTCGGGTTGACTGATGAAGTTAAACCAACCCGGATATGTCTCCAACTTGCTAATGGCTCCATTAAATACCCATCAGTCGTAATTGAAGACATGATTGTCAAGGTTGGGCCATTTGCCTTTCCCACTGACTTTGTGGTGCTGAAAATGGAGGAGCACAAGAGTGCAACTCTCATTCTAGGAATACCTTTTCTAGCAACTGGACGAACCCTCATTGACGTCCAAAAAGGGAAAGTGACCCTGAGAGTCAATGAGGACGAGTTTAAGTTGAATGTTGTCAAAGCTATGCAGCATCCAGACACCCCAAACGACTGCATGAGCATTGATATTATTGACACTCTCGTAAAAGAGGTCAATATGACTGAGAGTCTCGAATCAGAGCTAGAGGATATCTTTAAGGATGTTCAGCCTGATATAGAGGAATCAGAGAGAATAATAGAACCTCTGAAAATCCCTCAGGAAGAGGAGAAACCTCCTAAACCCGAGCTCAAACCATTACCACCATCCCTGAAATATACATTTCTGGGAGAAGGTGATACCTTTCCTGTAATCATAAGCTCTACCTTAGAGCCACAGGAAGAGGAAGAACTAATTCAAGTGCTAAAGACACACAAGACAACTCTTGGGTGGTCCATCAGTGATCTTAAGGGCATTAGCCCAGCCAGATGCATGCACAAGATCTTATTGGAAGGTGACGCTAAGCCAGTGGTTCAACCACAAAGGCGGCTGAATCCAGCCATGAAGGAGGTGGTGCAGAAGGAGGTCACTAAATTACTAGAGGCTGGGATTATTTATCCTATTTCTGATAGCCCCTGGGTAAGTCCTGTCCAAGTCGTCCCTAAGAAAGGTGGCATGACAGTGGTTCATAATGAAAAAAATGAACTGGTTCCTACAAGAACAGTTACAGGGTGGCGTATGTGTATTGATTATAGAAGGCTAAATACAGCTACCAGAAAGGATCATTTTCCTTTACCCTTCATAGACCAGATGCTAGAAAGACTAGCAGGTCATGAATACTACTGCTTCCTGGATGGATATTCAGGTTATAATCAAATTGCAGTAGAACCCCAGGATAAAGAGAAAACAGCATTCACATGTCCATCTGGAGTATTTACATACAGAAGGATGCCATTTGGTCTGTGCAATGCACTTGCAACCTTTCAAAGGTGCATGCTCTCAATTTTCTCTGATATGGTGGAAAAATTTCCGGAAGTCTTCATGGATGACTTTTCAGTATTTCGAGACTCATTCAGCTCCTGTCTTGACCATCTAGCACTTGTTCTAAAGAGGTGCCAAGAGACTAACCTGGTTTTAAACTGGGAGAAATGTCACTTTATGGTGACTGAAGGAATTGTCCTTGGGCACAAAATTTCGAACAAGGAAATAGAAGTGGATCAAGCTAAGGTAGAGGTAGTTGAAAAATTACCACCAGCTGCCAATGTTAAGGCAATCAGAAGCTTTCTGGGGCATGCAGGATTTTATAGGAGGTTTATAAAGGATTTTTCAAAAATCGCCAAACCTCTGAGTAATCTGCTAGCTGCTGACATGCCATTTATCTTTGATAAAGAGTGTCTGCAGGCATTTGAAACTCTGAAAGCTAAGCTGGTCACAGCACCAGTCATCTCTGCACCAGACTGGACATTACCATTTGAATTAATGTGTGATGCCAGTGACCATGCCATTGGTGCAGTGCTGGGACAAAGGCATGACAAGCTTCTGCACGTCATTTATTATGCCAGTCGTGTTCTAAATGACGCACTGAAGAACTACACAACCACAGAAAAAGAGTTACTTACAGTGGTTTACGCCATTGACAAGTTCAGATCTTATTTAGTAGGATCAAAAGTGATTGTGTACACTGACCATGCTGCTCTTAAATATCTTCTCACAAAGCAGGATTCAAAACCCAGACTCATAAGATGGGTGTTGCTTCTGCAAGAGTTTGATATAGAAATAAGAGACAGAAAAGGGACAGAGAATCAAGTAGCAGATCACCTGTCTCGAATAGAACCAGTAGAAGGGACGTCCCTCCCTTTTACTGAGATCTCTGAAAACTTTCCGGATGAGCAACTCTTTGCCATCCAGGAAGTGCCATGGTTTGCAGACATTGCAAACTACAAGGCAGTAAGATTCATACCCAAAGAGTACAGTAGGCAGCAAACAAAGAAATTGATCACGGATGCAAAGTACTATCTTTGGGATGAACCATATTTCTTCCAAGAGATGTGCAGATGGAGTAATCCATAGATGTGTGCCAAAAGAAGAAGCACAGAAGATCCTCTGGCACTGCCATGGATCACAGTATGGAGGACATTTTGGAAGTGAGCGAACAGCCACAAGAGTCCTCCAATGTGGCTTCTACTGGCCTACTCTCTATAAAGACTCCCGAGTGTTTGTACTTAATTATGACAGCTGCCAAAGATCTGGCAATCTGCCTCACAGTTATGCCATGCCTCAACAAGGGATTTTGGAGATTGAGTTGTTTGATGTATGGGGTATTGACTTCATGGGGCCGTTCCCACTATCATACTCAAACACTTATATTCTGGTGGCAGTGGATTATGTATCTAAATGGGTAGAAGCTATAGAAACACCCACTAATGATACTAAGACAGTGTTGAAATTCCTCCAAAAACATATCTTCAGCAGATTTGGTATCCCTAGAGTACTAATCAGTGATGGGGGCACTCATTTCTGCAACAAACCGCTTTACTCTGCTTTGGTTCGATCTGGAGTTAGCCACAGGGTGGCCACTCCATATCATCCACAGACAAATGGGCAAGCTGAAGTCTCTAATAGAGAACTTAAAAGAATCTTGGAACAGACTGTGATTAACCGTAGAAGGGATTGGGCAAGAAGCTTGGATGATGCTCTGTGGGCATAGAGAACAGGATTCAAGACTCCTATAGGAACTTCTCCACACCAGCTTGTGTATGGAAAAGCCTGTCACTTGCCAGTGGAACTGGAACATAAGGCATATTGGGCAACCAGATTCCTAAACCTTGATGCTAAGTTAGCTGGAGAAAAACGATTGCTCCAGTTAAATGAGCTAGAGGAATTCAGACTCAATGCTTTCGAAAATGCAAAAATTTACAAAGAGAAAGCAAAAAGATGGCATGATAAGAAGTTGTCATCCAGAGTCTTTGAGCCAGGGTAGAAAGTTCTGTTGTTTAATTCTAGGCTCAGATTATTCTCCGAAAAATTGAAATCCCGGTGGAGAGGTCCATATGTTATTACAAGTGTGTCACCATATGGATACGTAGAGCTTCAGGATAATGATTCTAACAAAAAGTTCATTGTTAATGGACAGAGAGTCAAACATTATTTTGAAAGCAATTTTGAGCAAGAATGCTCAAAACTGAGACTTGATTAAAGCTCAGTAATAGTCCAGCTAAAGACAATAAAGAAGCGCTTGCTGGGAGGCAACCCAGTCATGAGTTTATTTTATTTGTAATTTTAATTTTAAATTAGATAATACATTTCACTGAATGATACAAAGTTACAGAAGGCTTCAGAGGATAAAACAGCAAAAAGCAGCTCACTAGTGTGAAAAAGCCAGTAAGAGCTATTTTGGGCGTTGAACGCCCAAAAGAAGCATCTACTGGGCGTTCAACGCCAGTAGAGATAGCCATCTGGGCGTTAAACGCCAGAAAGAAGCATCTTCTGGGCGCTAAATGCCAGAAAGAAGCACCTTCTGGGCGTTTAACGCCAAATTTACAGCATCTTGGGCGTTCAGAAAAACGCCCATTAACAAAGGAGTTCCTGGCATTCAACGCCAGCTAGAAGCAACAGCTGGGCGTTGAACGCCCAGGAGAAGCTACAAATGGGCGTTAAACGCCTAAAACATGCAGCGTTTGGGCGTTTAACTCCAGGATTGTGGGGAGGAGGTAATTTCGTTTTCAATTCAAATTTTTTCCAATTTTCATGTTTCAATTCATGATTTCTTGCATAAACATGTTACAAGCTCTCATCTTTCAACTTCAATTTCAAAAAATTTTTAATCCTAAACATATTTCTTGATTTTTCTTTAATTTCTTTTCATATCTTTTTCAACTCATCATATCTTTTGAATTTCGAAATTCTCTCTCCTTCTATTCCTCTCCTTTCCTTTCTTTTGATTTTTCTTTGATTTCTTTTCATATCTTTTTCAACTCATCATATCTTTTGAATTTTGAAATTGCCTCTCCTTCTATTCCTCTCCTTTCCTTTCTTTGCTTGAGGACAAGCAAACCTCTAAGTTTAGTGTGATTTGCCATGATCACTAAGCTAAAACTCATCAAGATCATGGCACCTAAGGGAACAGGAAGAGCAAGGATGTGACTTGAAGGAACTGAAGCGTCAGAAATTATCTCTTGAAGGATCAAGCACCCCACAGACTAGAGGAACACCCACTTCCTAAAATAAAGGTTGTTGAGTCCTAATCTTTGCCTTAACTCTGTGATAACTATTCTTATTAGGAATTTACCTTATAAGTTATATATTAGTAGTAGTAATTAGTATCTCTATTTTGATTTTATTTCCAATTAAGTTATAATTTATTTTTCTCATCATCATCAAACATGAATAAAATAGTAGATTTTTAGAATAAAGAGGCAATTTAATTTTTTCGAGTTCTTAATAAGGAAAATTCTAATTATTTATATGTGGTGGCAATACTTTTTGTCTTCTGAATGAATGCTTGAACAGTGCATATTTTTTATATTGAATTTTATGAATGTTAAAATTGTTGGCTCCTGAAAGAATGATGAATAAGAGAAATGTTATTGATGATCTGAAAAATCATGAAATTGATTCTTGAAGCAAGAAAAAGCAGTGAAAAACAAGCTTGCGAAAAAAAAAAGGAAAAGAGGTAGAAAAAGCCAATAGCCCTTTAAACCAAAAGGCAAGGGTGAAAAGCATCCAAGGCTTAGAGCATCAATGGATAGGAGGGCCTAAGGAAATAAATCCAGGCCTAAGCGGCTAAATCAAGCTGTCCCTAACCATGTGCTTGTGGCATGCAGGTCCAAGTGAAAGACTTGAGACTGAGTGGTTAAAGTCGTGATCCAAAGCAAAAGAGTGTGCTTAAGAACTCTGGACACCTCTAATTGGGGACTATAGCAAAGCTAAGTCACAATCTAAAAAGGTTCACCCAGTTATGTGTCTGTGGCATTTATGTATCCGGTGGTAATACTGGAAAACAAAGTGCTTAGGGCCACGGCCAAGACTCATAAAGTAGCTGTGTTCAAGAATCAACATACTAAACTAGGAGAATCAATAATACTATCTGAATTCTGATTTCCTATGGATGCCAATCATTCTGAATTTCAAAGGATAAAGTGAGATGCCAAAACTGTTCAGAAGCAAAAAGCTACTAGCCCCGCTCATCTAATTAGAATCTGAGCTTCACTTAAAACTCTGAGATATTATTTCTTCATAATTTATTTTTATCCTATTTTATTTATCTAGTTGCTTGGGGACAAGCAACAGTTTAAGTTTGGTGTTGTGATGAGCGGATATTTTATACGCTTTTTGGGGGTAATTTCATGTAGATTTTAGTATGTTTTAGATAGTTTTTAGTATAATTTTATTAGTTTTTAGGCAAAATTCATATTTCTGGATTTTACTATGAGTTTGTGTGTTTTTCTGTAATTTCAGGTATTTTCTGGCTGAAATTGAGGGAGCTGAGCAAAAATCTGATTTAGGCTGAAAAAGGACTGCTGTTGTTGTTGGATTCTGACCTCTCTATACCCGGAATGGAATTTTTGGAGCTACAAGAGTCCAATTGGTGCGCTCTCAATTGGGTTGGAAATTAGACATCCAGGGCTTTCCAGCAATATATAATAGTCCATACTTTAAGCGAAGATAGATGATATAAACTGGCATTCAACGCCAGTTCCATGCTGCAGTCTGGCATTCAGCGCCAGAAACAGGTTACAAGTTGGAGTTCAGCGCCAGAAATAGGTTACAACCTGACGTTCAACTCCAGAAACAGCCCAGGCACGTGAGAAGCTTAAGTCTCAGCCCCAGCACACACCAAGTGGGCCCCATAAGTGGATTTATGCACTATCCATCTTAGTTTACTCATTTTTTGTAAACCTAGGCTACTAGTTTAGTATTTAAACAACTTTTAGAGACTTATTTTGTATCTCATGACATTTTTAGATCTGAAATTTGTACCTTTTGGTAGCATGAGTCTCTAAACCCCATTGTTGGGGGTGAGGAGCTCTGCAGCGTCTCGATGAATTAATGCAATTATTTTTGTTTTCCATTCAAACACGCTTGTTCCTATCTAAGATGTTCATTCGCGCTTCACTATGAAGAAGGTGATGATCCGTGACACTCATCACCTTCCTCAATCCATGAATGTGTTCCTGACAACCACCTCCGTTCTACATCAGATTGAATGAATATCTCTTAGATTTCTTAATCAGAATCTTCGTGGTATAAGCTAGAATTGATGGCGGCATTCATGAGAATCCGGAAAGTTTAAACCTTGTCTGTGGTATTCCGAGTAGGATTCAAGGATTGAATGACTGTGACGAGCTTCAAACTCGCGATTGTTGGGCGTGATGACAAACGCAAAAGAATCAATGGATTCTATTCCGACATGATCGAGAACCAATAGATGATTAGCGGTGCTGTGATAGAGCATTTGGACCATTTTCACTGAGAGGATGGGAAGTAGCCATTGACAATGGTGACACCCAACATACAGCTTGCCATGGAAGGAGCCTTGCGTGTGGGAAGAGGAGTACAAGAGAAAAGCTGAAATTTAGATGACAAAGCATCTCCAAAACTCCAACATATTCTCTATTATTGCACAATAAGTATTTATTTTATGCCCTTTTTCCTTTTTCCATTGAACATGAAAAACACTGTTGTTGGCATCCTGACTAAGAATAATAAGATAAACATAGCTTGCTTCAAATCAACAATCTCCGTGGGATTCGACCCTTACTCACGTAAGGTATTACTTGGACGACCCAGTGCACTTGCTGGTTAGTTGTGCGAGGTTGAGAAGAATTGTGATTTTCAATTTCGTGCACCAGGCGGCAGTAGGGTTTTGAGCAGCAGAAGCGGCAGTGGTTGGTGCGGTCTCTCCTTTCTCTCTTCTGCTCCCAAGCTCGCTCTCTCTCTCTCTCTCTCTCTGGCTCTGCCATAAGTGGCAGCACCCGACTCCATGACGAGGACGACGATGACGGGGGTACAGCAGCGGCGGCGACGGGCTTCACGATGATGGCGATGCTGGCGACGCGAAAAGGGCTTCGACGTGGTGGTTGGACCTCATCTCGACGTCAGATCCAGCTCTCTCTCCTTCGCGTGTCTCTCCTCCCTGCGCGGTCTCCTCGGCGCTAGCGCGAACGGCAACGCAATGCGACATTGGTTCTAAGCGGTGCGGCGGCTCCCTCGCGGCACTCTCCTTCTCTCTCAGATCTCCTCTCTCCTCTGTCAGCAGCGGCGGCGACGGTGGTAGTGACACCCACCGTGCCCCCTCCCTCTTCTCCCCCCTCTCCTTCCTTCCTCGGTCCCCTTTCCTTCTTCCTATTTCTTTCTTTTGTTTCTTTTCTGAAGTTGTTGCTGTGTGTGTGAAGAAGAGTGTGGTGCATTGTGTGTGTGTTGTGCTGAGTGAGGAGAGTGGCGATAGGTGTGGGAGAGTGAGTGTGTGGTTAGAAATTAGGGTTAGGAATAGTTTAGTATTTTTGAATAAAATTAGGGGTAATAGAGTAATTGAGAATCTATTTTAATCCAATAATATTTATAAAAATACTATCTAATTATCAAATTACAATTTATTTTCGAATAAATACTCAAATACAAGAATTAGAGATAATATAATTACTTTTCTTTATTCAAAAAAATTAAAGTAGCAAATTATAAAAATATCAATTATTTAGATTAAATCATATAAAATTCTTATTATTTCATAACTACCAACTTTATAATTTAAATATAGAAAATAATTAAATAATTATAAAATTAGACAAAGTTCTAATTTAAATAGTCAAACCTCATTATTTTCGAATTTCTAGAACTTTAAATCATAAATAGGAAAATAATCCATACGTATAGAGTTTGGATAAAAACCTTAATTTATTTCAAATCCAATTAATTGCGTTTAATTATGTTCACTAAAAATAATTTCTAAAATTAAAACTATAAATAAATATATGATTTGTGATTGATTCAAAATAGGACTTTTCAAAAGTCTTGGGTCTTACATCCTACCCACCTTATAAAAATATTCGTCCTCAAAAATTGATACAAAATAAAAGAGATTTTCATATTACTTCACTCTTGCACTCATTTAAAGAAAAGGCAAAAAGTCCTATATATATATATATATATATATATATATATATATATATATATATATATATATATATATATATATATATATATATATATATAGTTTCAAATATCACTACAAGAAAATAGCTCTATTGCCACCCTTTTAAAGCGTGGCAAAAAGCTGAAAAAAGCGTGGCGATAACTTTTTGCCACGCTTTTTGAGCTTACGCCACGCTTTTGAAAGGGTGGCCTCTGAAAGCGTGACGGTTGCTCTATCACCACGCTTTTGGTGACCTATCGCCACGCTTTTTCTTTTGCCATGCTTTTTACAAATGGCTACCCGTTAAAGCGTGGCCGTATGTGAGAGATATGACCACGCTTTGAAAGCGTGTCCATATGGGAGATATGGCCATACTTTTGAAGCGTGGCGATAGAGAGAGTTATGACCACGCTTTCAAAGCGTGGCGATAGAGAGATATGGCCACGCTTTTGAAGCGTGGCGATAGGGTTATATGGCCACACTTTAAAAGCGAGACAATAGCTTATAAAATTTAAAAAAAATCTTTTTCTGATTTTTAACTTCATCGATACAAAATATAAATTTTTCAGTTCTTTTTTACCAAACTTATAAATATAGTATGCAATTTTTATTACAAGACAAATCAAATAATAATTAGTGACATACATAATTTTTGCTATAATTATTTTATACATTAAAATACTAATACTCAAATACAAAATCTCGAATTCAAATTCCAAAACTAAAAACTCAGGAAAAATACAAAAACAATACAACTTAAATCCTAAGTCCTTTGCTGTTCCTCCTTCTTCTAGCCCTCTTAAACTTCTTTCTCTTAGATCATACATAATTGTTTTGGAAACATTTGTGAACTTTTTCACCTGCAAAAGATGGCGAAAACAGATGCAAAATTGATAAATTATTTTGAAGCTTCACTTTCCATTCTAGGCAACGCTAGCTTTATTTTCTTTTAGCTTATTACTCAAAGTCGCAAACCAAAACATGTGTTATCTTGTAAAAAAACTTTAAAAGAATATTAAAGAATAAAAGAAAAGGAAATTGCTGCTCACAAGCATAGGTATTATTATTATTTATTTTCTCCATCATATATTTGAAAGCCTGAATATGTTGTTCATAAAAAGACTTGCCATCCTTCCAGATAATACTTACTGTGTGCAGATTTCACTCTTTATAGTTGGATGGCAATCATTTCGAAAAGAACTTAGGGCATGAAACAGAAAACCGCTGAGAAACAACAGCTATCTCTTTCTCTTTACGCTTCCACAAGCTACACCAAATACAGCGCAAAAATGTCATATATTTAGTTCTAGTCTACCTATAGCTAAAGATCTACTTTTTATGGTCTAAACTACTAGTTTACAGTGCTCACTATAATCTGGATCAAACCAGGTCGATCTACTATGGAAGTAAACCTTCCCAGTGCTAATTTTTCTCTTCCATCTATAGACTCAAACTCAATATTTTGCTTAAGGGAACAAGTGCTAGGCCACTAGATACAGCCAAGCATTCTAGAGACACAATCTGAATTCTAACTGTCTATATTTTATACAAATGATATCTGAATATAAACGAAAGGTAAATTATGCTCTAAATCTTTTACACAACTATATCAGCTCCTCAAAATCTTAACCCACCAAAACATTATTACCAAATAGGAGGGCCTGTGCGTGAAGCTTCCACCAAATGAGATCTAAGGAGGGTAGAGAATAGAGATATATACAGTCTTATCCGTATAATCAAAAGAGTCTATTGGAATTTGAACCTATAACTTCCAGGTCACAAGGTTACAAGATTCCTATTGAATTGAGGTTCACCCACCACTAAAACATAATTATATGGAAAATAATAGTGCAAAACATGAGCTTTACATGGCATGCAATTTGCAAAAGATCACCAGAATATAAAACTAAGATTGGGCAACAACGTGCATCTTCTGAGAATATTGACAATTATTACAGTAAGTGCAAAATGGTGAACATATGGTGATCCAACCAATTATAAAACGTTCAGCTTAATCCACAAACATAGTAATATAAAGCTTCTAATATAGTTTTGCGTTCCCTAATTTTGTATATAGAGATTCTTCTTTTAGTCATATATGTTGGCATGGAACATTGATTACTTAATAGCTCTCACCATTCAAAAAACTTCAGTCCCCTGGCAACAACTTCTTCATTCGTCTCTCTAATGTCAAGTTTCCACAAGATGTTTTCATCACTTTCTATCTAAATTACCAAACATGAATTTCAGTCAACTAATCAAATTTCAACCAACTTATTGCAAGAAGTGTCTCCTAACAAAATTTAGTACACGCTAGTCCATAACATCAGCCAAACAAAATAAATCACCTACCAGTGAAAAATTAATAGCTGGAAATTAAATGTATTCCGATACTCAGTGATGCTTCTTCTCTTATCACAAGGATGAACTCACTGAGTTACAAGAATAAAGCACAGAAACGTTACACAAAAACTACATGAAATTAAAGAAGGGGAGGTAAAAGTATATTGCAGGTTCAATGTGTAATAAATGTCCTCTCATTACATACCAAATGCTCTCGGCACTGCTCTACTGCTATAAATGGTGGGCAATTCAGACTAGAAATTATAGGAAGACCACTATCTCCAACATTATCATTTATCAGAGGAGGCGCAGTAATCCCATCAGTGTATGCTTCACCACCAAAAACCCCAACTGCTGTTTGCATGTTCCTGCAAATATCACTTTGTACTTGAGGTATACCCTCACTAAGGAAAGAAAGAGAAAAAGAATATGGTTTGTTTACTAATATGCAAAGCATTTTTCCTATGGAACAATCAGAACAACTCTAAGAAAATACTTGTCTACAATATATACTGCATGCTAAAAGGACATAATCCAAATTAAAGAACATTACTTAGTATCAATATATAGGTAGGAATTAGCTGTTCACAAATACCATTTGATGGTTTTCTAATGATTCTCCCATTTTCAACCTTATTTATAGAAAATTTTTAAATTTTAACAAAAACTTGACAGTTGCAACATTTTTTTTACAATAGCTAAAATTGTAGATTTGAAAAAAGATCCAATTGCTGTTTTGTAGTGGACTTCCCATATACTCATATCAAATCACATCTTTCCTCAACTAATATTGGAAGCAATCAAATTATCTTGTATTATTTAGTAAATCTTTAAGACCTCGGTCACGCATAACACAAAATTTTAATGGGATGAGGTAACATATCTTGACACAATGAGATTAGTTCAAGCCTGAAGTGATTCTAAATTAAGTTAATAAACTAAGTCAATAAACTAGCTTGAAAAAGGTATGTAAATAACCTGAGAGATCATTTTAAAATTTGACAAATCCATAAAGAATAAACTACAGGATAGCAAACCACAAGTTCTTTGTCATATATTCAGCGGTGTGTCAGGCCAAAGCATGACCAACCTAATTAAGAAGAAAAAACAGACAAATAAGTATAGATATCTTTCAGACGAATTAATAAACCAAGAACCTCCTACAAATCTTAAACTGAAAAAACAATTAGTTAAACAAAGCACAATTATACCTCATGTCCAATAATAGTGGCAATCTCAGCATCACTTTTAAAATGCTCTAACAATCCGGTGTATACAACAATCTTACCACCAGGTAGCCAAAAGGCATTGACATCCAACTCATTAACAACAAGCACCTCCCAATTCAATCCATTGAGATGCGAGGTAGCTGGCCCTTTCTTTCTACTTTGCTGAACCCAACTGTCATCAAGGATTTCATCTTCCTTGTGCCAACCACTCTCTGCCTTACAATAAGCACTAGCATTAGTCAAAGATTTCAAGTCCTTGGATCCCATCACTACTCGAGACTCCCTGATATATCCCATGAACAAATTTGAGCCATGGTAAGAGAAGAAACTGAGAAAACCATAATAAAATCAGAAACCATATCTAGATTCTCTTTTTATTTCTTTTTCCAATGTGTTACCTGCTTCACTATAGTGACAGCCATGCTCCCACTACAAAAGCAGTCCGAATTCAGATGAGACCTGAGCTCTTTGTCCATAGACTTATATGCCTTCATAAAAGCTTCTCTCCATGTTGAATTTAGTTTATCCTCGGCTAATAAATTAATATGGACCAAGCAACAAGCAGAGCAACACTCAGCAACAACAAACCAAGGAAAATTAATGAAATAGTAACACTTTCACAGCATCTATTTTGGACAATGAAAAAAAATACAATAAACAGCAATCACAAGTCCAGAATTCAACACCAAAACAGCACAATAAACAAAATCAGCCAGCCCTAAACCAGGCAACTCAGACTATACACTCAACATTAAGAAAGATAAGAACAACCCTAAACCAGGCAGCTCAGAAAATTCTAACCATAACCAAAACCAGCCCTTCTCACGTATCACATATGTACAAGTACAATTTACAACTTCAAGCAGATGAACACGAAGAGTGAGATTCCCACAAAATTTAAAATGATCACAGCAAAATAATACTTAAAATCTCGATTTAAGAAACATAATAAAAATAGTAACAAGTTATCATGGAAATGCTCTAACCTTACTTTCAGCTTTGACATCCATATTCGGCGTAGCAGGGCTCCCCAACCGGACCATTTCACCACAAAGAAATCACTCATTGAGATTTTTGAAGATTAAAAAAAAATACAAATACTCATTGAAACCAACTCGTACCATCACTCCAATTGTTCACAACAGGGGATTCAGCAGCTAGGGTTCTTGAATTCGACCCCTTCGGAGGTTTATCTCATGCTGCGGTGCGACTCAGTTTCACAAGGCGATTCGCTAGCTCATTCTTCTCCCTCTGACACCTTCCCTTGTTGTCCTTGTTCGTTTCCACCTTCTCCGCCTTCTGAATCCTTCTCTTTCAGGAGAAGCTTCGGCGCTCCCTCCATGACAGACGGTGAGCGCCAAGGGAGTCACCATCAAATCCTCAAATGCTCAAAATGGCGCAGCGAGGGTGGGGATCTGAGCTCTTCTCCTCAAATCCTCAAAATGGCGTAGCGAGGGGAGATTGCCATAAATCGATGAGAGTGACTGTAAGAGTTGAGAGTGAGAGAGTCTCGATGAGGGGTGGGGATCTGTTGGCAAAGTTTTAGGTTATTGGGTTTGGGGCGGGTTATTAGGTTTCTTTTTAAAAACCTTTTGGCCACGCTTTTAAAGTGTGCCAAAAGAGCATCAGGATATGGCTGCGCTTTAAAAGCGTGGCAAAAGAGCACCAGGATATGGTCACGCTTTATAAATGGTACTGTAGTGAAACCCTGTTGCCACGGTTTCAAAACGTCCATGTTCTTGTCTATGGCCACGCTTTTGAAGCGTGGTAAAAAAAATGTGGCCTTATCTCTATTCAACCGCCACCCTTACAAAAGCGTGGCCATTGACCTTTTTTGTCACGCTTTTGAAGCGTGGCGAAAAAACGTGGCTACATCTATATTCAATCACCACCCACACAAAAGCGTGGATATTGACCACTTTAAAAGCGTGGCCATAGGCCTTTTTTTCTTGTAGTGTTCCAGGATTTTCATATGGCATAAAGGTATAAAAGATATAAGTGTGATGCGGAACAGAAGTTACAAGATAGGCTTGATGTACAAGATGATATATTTCAAACATGTGACGGTAAAGCAAGGTGGCAAAAGGTTATAACAATCTGGGTTTAAAACGATGTGCTTAACGTCCGCATACTGGTCTCATACCAACTTCAGAGATTCAACTATTTAAACTTCAACATAACTTATTTCTACCATTCTCAATTGTACTTCATTGAACAATTCATCTGAAGGTTCTCAATCTTGTCAAATACTTTACAAACCTTACTACTGCTCATAAGTTCCACATCAGCAGAACTCTTTCACGTAAAACAAGGTTTCACAACTCCCTGTGATGTCGTACACTTACGAGTTTCACCTTTTGCGTTTACCAAACGTGTCCTAAAGGACTAAGGTGTCATTTACTAAGTCTAACGGTCGCACAAGGTACCAAAACTAGTTTGGAGTATACTCATAAGGATAATAGACCATAGAAAAGAAAAAAAATGACAAGGACCGCGTTCGTGAGAATTTGAAAGAATACATGCAATTGTAGGTAAATAGGGATGCTCAAGCAATGAAGTTTGCTAGAAAAAATCAATTGACAACTTTAAGGATAACCCTTGGATCAAAGAAATTGAATAAGATCAATAAAAAGAAAATTAGCGTATTAATTTGAAACAAATCCAAGGTGAGTCGAAGAAGTATGAGATTTCATAGAAAAGGAATGATTAAAGACTATGGTGACGCATTACTGCAGAACAACTTCAAATGATCACGGGGGTTTTATAGTTCGTGGAGGAATATGGAATCAATAGCCGTGTTGCAAGAGTTTTAACATAGTTAGAAGTTTAAACATTCAAGATACACGTAAGGTACAAATGGCGAAGTAAGGAAATTTAAATTACATTCCAAGAAAAGAGAAAGAGGAACGACATCAAATTGAACGATACAATTTAGAACACATAAGCCAATACAACATAATAAAAAGGGGCACTTTACATTTTCAAAGATTCAAGGGTCGGCATCGTACCCAAAACAATTTCAATATTATGTCAAAGAGTACAAGATTTCATAAAGAGAAGTATGATGAGAAGGATATACGTTCTTAAAGATTCAAATAGCAGTTTACAAATAAGAGGCGGACGTATGGAGAGATAAAAAAATTCAATAGAGATGATGAGAAGAAAACGGTTCATTCGTTAGAATTGAATTCAAGCTAAATCAAAGTACAAGATTCACAAGAAAGTTACCAGAGTTAAGGACGTTGATCGCAAAATCCAAGGGAATGTGTAGGAACGTAATCAAATGAATGGTCCACAAGGAATAGATAAACTTAAGAGGAAGATCATCTTACCTAATAAAAAGAGAAGATATGAAATAAACAATTGAGGAAACTTAACAAAGTATAGATGTTTGCATTACCTCGAAATTCCACGACTCCTTCCAACCTTGTACACTTATCAAATTCATTTTTCATGCGCACATTTCACATCACTAGGAGCTAACTTACAAGGAATACGGAGCTTGAGAAGAGAAGGACAAACGGCACAAACAGTATTTGCGAGAAATCAGGAGAATACCTAGGTTTACAGTGAGACAATGATGGTATTTCGCAAGGATTTTGAAAAAAAATATGTGAGATTATCAACAAACAAAGATGTATATAAGCAATGAAGTGTATCGTAAGGAGCGTTAATTCGAAAGCTTAGGAAGAAATTTTGAATCAAGGAGTTTCGATATGAACAATAATGGGAAAAATAGTATAGCAGTTTTAGAACAACTTCAAATTAAACCAAAGGGAATTGGCTTATCTTTATCAAAGAATATATATATAAATTCAATATTTTTCAAAAAAAAAAACTAAACAAAGATAAATATTATGTTATGCTAAATCGAATTCAAATTAAAATTATTTATGTGAAGTTTATTAAATGAAAATTAATTGGAATGAAAACAAAAATCTTGCTTTAGGAAGTTTGAAGAGTTCGTAGATACATAATTAAGTAAATATATATATATATATATATATGCATAAAAATTTGGAATAATGTTGCAAAAGGATCAAATTATGTTCAAATAAGAACATCAAGGTAAAGTATTCATGCAAAGATAAATAAAGACTAAGTAGTGCTTTTAAATAGAAGTAGGTTGTAACTATATAAAGAAATTATTCAATTTTTGTACGAAAGTACTTATAAAATCAAAGGTTGTTGTATTCAGAATTTAAATAATGGTTACAATTAGAATCAAGCAGAAAAAGAACTAAAAGAAAACTATTTTCAAAAAAAATCCCAAGATAATAGTTTGTAGAAGAAAGCTAGTAGAATTGATACATTTTATTAAAACAAGGTCAATTTTTATCATTTTTACATAGAAACACAAAACCAAAGATTGTAATCCGAGCAAGACATATAATAGTTGTAGAACACGTGGTGTACGAAATTGTGATCTCAATGGTGCCAACAACTTGGTATGCACAATTGTAATATCACTCTTTTTCACAACTTCGCACAACTAACCAGCAAGTGCACTGGGTCGTCCAAGTAATAAACCTTACGTGAGTAAGGGTCGATCCCACAGAGATTGTCGGCTTGAAGCAAGCTATGGTCACCTTGTAAATCTCAGTCAGGCGGATTCAAATGGTTATGGAGCTTTAATAATTAAAATATAAATAAAATATAAAATAAAGATAGAGATACTTATGTAAATCATTGGTGGGAATTTCATATAAGCGTATGGAGATGCTTTATCCCTTCTGAATCTCTGCTTTCCTACTTCCTTCATCCAATCCTTCATACTCCTTTCTATGGTAAGCTGTATGTTGGGTGTCACTGTTGTCAATGGCTACTTCCCGTCCTCTCAGTGAAAATGGTCCTCTACGGTTTCTGTATGGCTAATCAACTGTCGGATTGCTCGTCTCGGATGAAAAATACCATGCACACATATCGTATGGCTAATCAGCTGTTGGTTCTCGATCGTGTAGGAATAGGATTTACTATCCTTTTGCGTCTGTCACCACGCCATACAGTCGCGAGTTTGAAGCTCGTCACAGTCATCCCATCCCAGATCCTACTCGGAATACCACAGACAAGGTTTAGACTTTCTGGATCTCAAGAATGCTGCCAATGGATTCTAGCTTATACCACGAAGACTCTAATCTCATATTCAGATGCCCCATTGTCAGAGGGGAGTCGATGTGAATCGTTGATTAGAAACCCAAGAGATATACATTCAAGCTTGTCTTCATGTAGAACGGAAGTGGTTGTCAATCACGCATTCATAAGTGAGAATGGTGATGAGTGTCACATAATCATCACATTCATCATATTCTTGTGTGCAAATGGATATCTTAGAATAAGAATAAGCATGAATTGAATAGAAAACAGTAGTACTTTGCATTAATACTCGAGGAACAGCAGAGCTCCACACCTTAATCTACGGTGTGTAGAAACTTTACCGTTGAAAATACATAAGTGATAATGGTCCAGGCATGGCCGAGAGGCCAGCCTCCAAAACGTGATCAAAGGATCAAAAGGTAATCTAAAGACATCTAATACACTAGTAAGAAGTTCTATTTATACTAAACTAGTTACTAGTGTTACAGAAATGAGTAAATGATGCAGAAATCCACTTCCGAGCCCACTTGGTATGTGCTTGGGCTGAGCATTGAAGCTTTCACGTGTAGAGGTCTTCCTTGGAGTTAAACGCCAGTTTGTAACTTATTTCTGGCGTTTCACTCTAGCTTGCAACTTGTTTCTGGCGTTTAACGCCAGAATAGGGTAGAAAGCTGGCGTTAAACGCCAGTTTGCGTTGTCTAAACTCGAGCAAAGTATAAACTATTATATATTGCTGGAAAGCCTTGGATGTCTACTTGCCAACACAATTGAGAGCGCGCCATTTGGACTTCTGTAGCTCCAAAAATTCCATTTCGAGTCCAGGGTGGTCAGAATCCAACAACATCAACAGTCCTTTGTCAGCCTCTGAATCAGATATTTGCTCATGTCCCTCAATTTCAGCCAGAAAATACCTGAAATCACAGAAAAATACACAAACTCATAGTAAAGTCCAGAATTGTGAATTTTGCTTAAAAACTAATAAAAATATACTAAAAACAAACTAAATCATACTAAAAACTATATAAAAACAATGTCAAAAAGCGTATAACTTATTCGCTCATCACAACACCAAACTTAAATTGTTGCTTGTCCCCAAGCAACTGAAAATCAAAATAAGATAAAAAGAAGAGAACATACAATGAATCTCACAATATCAAGGAAACTTAGTCCCAATTAGATGAGCGGGGCTAGTAGCTTTTTACTTCTGAACAGTTTTGGCATCTCATTTTATCCTTTGAAATTCAGAATGATTGGCATCTATAAGAACTCAGAATTTCAGATAGTGTTATTGATTCTCCTAGTTCAGTACGTTGATTCTTGAACACAGCTACTTTATGAATCTTGGTCGTGGCCCTAAGCACTTTGTTTTCCAGTATTACCACCGGATACATAAATGCCACAAACACATAACTCGGTGAACCTTTTCAGATTGTGACTCAGGTTTGCTAGAGTCCCCAGTTAGAGGTGTCCAGAGTTCTTAAGCACACTCTTTTGGCTTTGGATCACGACTTTAACCACTCAGTCTCACAATTTTCACTTGGACCTTTATGACACAAGCACATGGTCAAGGACAGCTTGATTTAGCCGCTTAGGCCTGGATTTTATTTCCTTGGGCCCTCCTATCCATTAATGCTCAAAGTCTTGGAACCTTTTTACCCTTGCCTTTTGATTTAAAGGGGTATTGCCTTTTTCTACTTACTTTTTCTTTTTCTTTCTTTTTCTTTTTCTTTTTTTTTTGCCAATTTTTTCTTTTTTTTCTTTTTTTTTCCGCAAGCTTTATTATTCACTGCTTTTTCTTGCTTCAAGAATCAATTTCATGATTTTTCAGATTATCAATAATATTTCTCTTTGTTCATCATTCTTTCAAGAGCCAACAATTTTAACATTCATAAATAACAAGATAAAAAATATGCACTGTTCAAGCATTCATTCAGAAAACAAAAATATTGCCACCACATCAGAATAATGAAACTAATTTCAAGATAAAATTTGAAATCCAAGTACTTCTTGTTCTTTTGTAATTAAGCACATTTTTCATTTAAGAGAGGTGAAGGATTCATGGAATTATTCATAACTTTAAGACATAGACACTAGACACTAATGATCATGTAATGAAGACACAATCATAGATAACACATAAAGCTCAAAACCGAAAATAGAAAAATAAATAGACAAGGAGATTAAGGAATGAGTCTACCTTGGTGAGGATGGCGTCTTCCTCTTGAAGAACCAATGGTGCTCTTAAGCTCCTCTATGTCTCTTCCTTGCCTTTGTTGCTCCTCCCTCATAGCTCTTTGATCTTCTATAATCTCATGGAGAATGATGGAGTGCTCTTGGTGCTCCACCCTTAATTGGTCCATGTTGTAACTCAAGCCTTCCAAGGAGGTGTTGAGTTGCTCCCAATAGTTGTGTGGAGGAAATTGTATCCCTTGAGGCATCTTAGGGATTTCTTGATGAGGATCCTCCTCATGCTCTTGTTGAGGTCCACGAATGAGCTCTCTTGTTTGCTCCATCCTTTTCTTAGTGATGGGCTTGTCCTCTTCAATGAGGATGTCTCCTTCTATGTCAATCCCAGCTAAATTGCATAGATGTCAAATGAGATGAGGAAAGGCTAACCTTGCCAAGGTGGATGACTTGTCAGCCACTTTGTAGAGTTCTAGAGGTATGATCTCATGAACTTCCACTTCCTCCCAAATCATGATACTATGGATCATGATGGCCCGATCCACAGTCACTTCAGATCGGTTGCTAGTAGGAATGATGGAGCGTTGGATGAACTCCAACCATCCTCTAGCCACAGGCTTAAGGTCCGGTCCTCTCAATTGAACTGAATTGCCTCTTGAGTCTCTTTTTCATTGAGCTCCTTCCACACATATGTCCATGAGGGCTTGGTGGTGCACGAATTTGCAATCCGTATAACTAACCAGCAAGTGCACTGGGTCGTCCAAGTAATACCTTACGTGAGTAAGGGTCGATCCCACGGAGATTATTGGTTTGAAGCAAGCTATGTTTATTTTATTAATCTTAGTCAAGATGCCAATAAGGTTATTTGGAATTAATTGTAAGAAGTTAAATTGTTTGGAATAAGGAATTATTACTTTATTAATGGAGAATATGTTGGAGTTTTGGAGATGCTTTGTCCTCTGAATTTCTACAATGTAATATTCAACTCAATTGTTTGTAAAGTTCCATCCATGGTAAGCTGTATGTAGGGTGTCACCATCGTCAGTGGCTACTTCCTATCCTCTCAGTGAAAACGGTCTAGATGCTCTGTCACAGCACGACTAATCAGCTGTTGGTTCTCGATCATGTTGGAATAGGATCCATTGATCCTTTTGCGTTTGTCATCACGCCCAGCAATCGCGAGTTTGAAGCTTGTCACAGCCATTCAATCCTTGAATCCTACTCGGAATACCATAGACAAGGTTTAGACTTTCCAGATCCTCAAGAGTGGCCGCCATCAGTTCTAGCTTATACCACGAAGATTCTGATTAAGGAAGCTAAGAGATGCTCATTCAATCTGATGTAGAACGGAGGTATTTGTCAGGTACACGTTCATGGATTGAGGGAGGTGATGAGTGTCACGGATCATCACCTCCTTCACAATTAAGCGCGAATGAACATCTTAGATAGGAACACACACACGTTTGAATGAAATAGAAACAATTGCATTAATTCATTGAGACGCTGCAGAGCTCCTCACCCCCAACAATGGAGTTTAGAGACTCATGCCGTCCAAGTGTATAAAATTTAGATCTGAAAATGTCATGAGGTACAAAGTAATCCTCTAAAAGTTGTTTAAATAGTAAACTAGTAACCTAGGTTTACAGAAAATGAGTAAAATAAGATAATTGGTGCAAAAATCCACTTCTGGGGCCCACTTGGTGTGTACTGGGGCTGAGACTAAAGCTTCTCACGTGCTTTGGCTATTTCTGGAGTTGAACGCTAGGTTGTGAAGTGTTTTGGGCGTTGAACTCCAACTTGTAACCTGTTTCTGGCGTTGGACGCCAGACAACAGCATGATACTGGCGTTGAACGCCAGTTTACGTTATCTATCTTCGCGCAAAATATGAACTATTATATATTGCTGGAAAGCCCTAGATGTCTACTTTCCAACGCCGTTGAGAGCGCACCAATTGGACTCCTGTAGCTCCAGAAAATCTATTTCGAGTGCAGGGAGGTCAGAATCCAACAGCATCAGCAGTCCTTTTTCAGCCTAACTCAGATTTTTGCTCAGCTCCCTCAATTTCAGCCAGAAAATACCTGAAATCACAGAAAAATACACAAACTCATAGTAAAGTCTAGAAATATGATTTTTGCCTAAAAACTAATAATATTCTACTAAAAACTAATTAAAACATACTAAAATCTACATGAAATTACCCCTAAAAAGCGTATAAAATATCCGCTCATCACAACACCAAACTTAAACTGTTGCTTGTCCTCAAGCAACTAGATAAATAAAATAGGATAACAAGAAATTAAGAAGTAATAATATCTCAGAGTTTTTAAATGGAGCTCAGATTCTTATTAGATGAGCGGGGCTTGTAGCTTTTTGTTTCTGAACAGTTTTGGCATCTCCTTTTATCCTTTGAAATTCAAAATGATTGGCATCCAATGGAACTCAGAATTCAGATAGTATTATTGATTCTCCTAGTGTAGTATGTTGATTCTTGAACACAGTTACTTTATGAGTCTTGGCCGTGGCCCTAAGCATTTTGTTTTCCAGTATTACCACCGGATACATAAATGCCACAGACACATGACTGGGTGAACCTTTCAGATTGTGACTCAGCTTTGCTAAAGTCCCCAGTTAGAGGTGTCCAGAGCTCTTAAGCACACTCTTTTTGCTTTGGATCACGACTTTAACCACTCAGTCTCAAGTTTTCTTGGACCTGCATGCCACAAGCACATGGTTAGGGACAACTTGATTTAGCCGCTTAGGCCTGGAATTACTTCCTTGGGCCCTCCTATCCACTGATGCTCAAAGCCTTGGATCCTTTTCACCCTTGCCTTTTGGTTTTAAGGGCTATTGGCTTTTGTTCTTTTTCTTGATCCAATGATTCCTTGTAAATTTTTTTTCACTGCTTTTTCTTGCTTCAAGAATCAATTTCATGATTTTTCAAATCATCAATAATATTTTTCGTGTTCCTCATTCTTTCAGGAGCCAATATTCATAAAATTCAAGATAAAAATTATGCACTGTTCAAGCATTCATTCAGGGAACAAAAAGTATTGCCACCACATATAATTAATTATAATTTTTATTATTAAGAACTCGAAAAAAAATTACTTCTTTATTCTAATTATCTACTACTTTATTCATGTCTGATGATGATGAGAAAAATAAATTATAACTTAATTGGAAATAAAACCAGAATAGATATACTAATTACTACTACTACTATATAACTTCTAAGGTAAATTCCTATAATAACACTATCACAGAGTTAAAGCTAAAATTAGAACTCAACAACCTGTGTTTTGAGAAGTAGATGTTCCTCTGATCTGTGGGGTGCTTGGTCCTTCAAGGGTTAATTTCTGGCGCTTCAGCTCCCTTAAATCACGCCCTTGCTCTTCTTGTTCCTTAAGCAGTTTGCAAAGCATGCTACTTTGATTGTTCTATTCTTCCTTTATTTGGTTCATAGCTTCTTGCAATTTGGAAATAGATGCCTCAAGATGTTCCCAATATTCAAATTGAGGAAGTTCTGGGAGGACTTCCTGTGCTCTCCTCTTGATTGGATCATCCTGCAGCTGTTGTCTGTCCATTGATATTCTAGTGATTGGCCTCTCAACTGAGATATACTCTGTTATTCCCATCTTCACCCCGGCATCTCTGCAGAGCATAGAAATTAAGCTTGGATAGGCCAATCTGGCATCCTTGGAATTCCTGTTTGCTATTTTGTATAGTTCACACGAGATCAGTTGTTGGACTTCTACTTCTTTTCCCAACATGATGCAGTGAATCATCACTGCTCTTTTAATAGTAACTTCAGAACGGTTGCTGGTGGGCAATATAGAACGCCCAATGAAATCCAGCCAGCCTCTGGCTGCTGGTTTGAGATCTTCTCTTTTGAGTTGATTTGGGATGCCAGTTGTGCTGGTGGTCCACCTGGCTTCAGGGATGCATATATCCTCTAGAATCTTGTCCAAGCCCTTATTTACCCTCATCATTCTCCTATTAAAGGAGTCTGGGTCATCTTTCAGTTGAGGAAGCTTAAAGATCTCCCTGATTTTGTCAGGATGGGTATGAACAATCTTTCCTCTGACTAAGGTCCGATGGTCATAGAGGGCAGCTCCAATTATTCTTTGCCTGTCTGTCTGCCATAGATTAGCATAGAACTCCTGAACCATGTTCCTTCCCACTTTCGTTTCAGGATTAGCTAGGATTTCCCAGTTCCTGTTTCGAATTTGTTCTTGAATCTCCGGATATTCATCTTCTTTCAGATCGAACTCGACTTCCGGGATCACTGATCTTAGACTCATTATTTTGTAGTAATGGTCTCAATGTTCTTTAGTTAAGAACTTCCCTTGATTCCAAAGTGGCTTTGGAGTATTCTCTTTCTTGCCTCTTGGGTTGTGTTATTTTCCTTTAGGGGCCATGATCAAAGTAAGTATGTTTTTGTGATCACGGATAAGCACACCAAACTTAGAGGTTTGCTTGTCCTCAAGCAAAAGAAAAGAGAGAAGAGGGATAGGAGGAGAGCAAGTGTGGAATGGTGGATGATGAGAGGGGCGCCGAAAGTGGATATAAAGGGAGGGGGTGGGTTTTTCGAAAATAAGAAAAAAGAGATAAGATAAAAGATAGATATGATAAGAAAAAAAAGATATAATTTAAAAAGATATGAATGATATTTTAAAAATAAATTTGAATTTTTAATTTTAAAAAAAAGATTTTAAAAGATAATTAAGTTTGAAAAAAAGAATTGTAAAAATAGTTGGATTGGATTGAAAAAAAAAAGGTTTATGTTTATGTATGAAGCCATGTTATTTTTGAAAAAGGGATTTTAGAAATTAGGGTTTTTAGAAAACTATTTTGATTTGAAGGATGACATTTTGAAACATGTTTATGCAAGAAATCATGAATTGAAACATAAAAAATTAGAAAATTTGTAAAGAAAAACGAATTTTACCTCCTCCCCACCATCCTGGCGTTAAACGCCCAACTGCTGCATGTTTTGGGCGTTTAACGCCCAATTGTTGCTTCTCCTGGGCGTTCAACGGCCAGCTGTTGCTTCTTTCTGGCGTTGAACGCCAGGAAGTCCTTTGTCACTGGGCGTTTTTCTGAACGCCCAGGACGCTGTCAATCTGGCGTTAAACGCCCAGAAGGTGCTTCTTTCTGGCGTTGAACGCCCAGAAGATGCTCCTTTCTGGCGTTTAACGCCCAGATGGCTACCCTTACTGGCGTTGAACGCCCAGTGGGTGCTTCTTTTGGGCGTTCAACGCCCAAAACGTTTCTTACTGGCTTTTTCACGCCAGTGAGCTTCCAACTTTCCCTGTAACTCTGTGAATTCAATCAATTGCTATTTTACCTTTTGAAGATACTTTGACATATACCTGTAAAAATCAATTAATTAGCAAAAACAAATAAAATTAAATTTTGTGAATGGCTGGGTTGCCTCCCAACAAGCGCTTCTTTAATGTCGTTAGCTGGACTATTATTGAGCTTTTAGTCAGGTCTCAGTTTTGAGCATTCTTGCTCAAAATTGCTTTCAAGATAATGTTTAACTCTCTGTCCATTAACAATGAACTTTTTGTTAGATTCATTATCCTGAAGCTCTACGTATCCATATGGTGATACACTTGTAATCACATATGGACCTCTCCACCGGGATTTTAATTTCCCGGGGAATAATTTGAGCCTAGAATTAAATAGCAGAACTTTCTGCCCTGGCTCAAAGACTCTGGATGTCAATTTCTTATCATGCCATCTTTTCGCTTTCTCTTTGTAAATTTTTACATTCTCAAAAGCATGGAGTCTAAATTCCTCTAGCTCATTTAACTGGAGCAATCATTTTTCTCCAGCTAACTTGGCATCAAGGTTCAGGAATCTGGTTGCCCAGTAGGCCTTGTGTTCCAGTTCCATTGGCAAGTGACATGCCTTTCCATACACAAGCTGGTATGGAGAGGTCCCTATAGGGGTCTTGAATGCTGTTCTGTATGCCCACAGAGCATCATCCAAGCTTCTTGCCCAATCCCTTCTTCGGTTAATTACAGTCCATTCCAGGATTCTTTTGAGTTCTCTATTTGAGACTTCAGCTTGCCCATTAGTCTGTGGATGATATGGAGTAGCTACCCTGTGGCTAACTCCAAAACAAACCAAAGCAGAGTAAAGCTGTTTATTGCAGAAATGAGTGCCCCCATCACTGATAGGGGTACCAAATCTGCTAAAGATGTGTTTCTGGAGGAATTTTAACACTGTCTTAGTGTCATTAGTGGGTGTTGCAATAGCCTCCACCCATTTGGATACATAATCCACTGCCACCAGAATATAAGTGTTTGAGTATGATGGTGGGAAAGGTCCCATGAAGTCAATACCCCATACATCAAACAACTCAATCTCCAAGATCCCTTGTTGAGGCATGGCATAACTGTGAGGTAGATTGCCAGATCTTTGACAACTGTCACAATTAAGTACAAACACTCGGGAATCTTTATAGAGAGTAGGCCAGTAGAAGCCACATTGGAGGACTCTTGTGGTTGTTCGCTCACTTCCAAAATATCCTCCATACTGTGATCCATGGCAGTGCCATAGGATCTTCTGCGCTTCTTCTTTAGGCACACATCTACGGATTACTCCGTCTGCACATCTCTTGAAGAGATATGGTTCATCCCAAAGATAGTACTTTGCATCTTTGATCAATTTCTTTGATTGCTGTCTACTGTACTCTTTGGGTATGAACCTCACTGCCTTGTAGTTTGCAATGTCTGCAAACCATGGCACTTCCTGGATGGCAAAGAGTTGCTCATCAGGAAAGGTTTCAGAGATCTCAGGGAGAGGGAGGGACGCCCCTTCTACTGGTTCTATTCGGGACAGGTGATCTGCTACTTGGTTTTCTGTCCCTTTTTTGTCTCTTATTTCTATATCAAACTCTTGCAGAAGCAACACCCATCTGATAAGTCTGGGTTTTGAATCCTGCTTTGTGAGTAGATATTTAAGAGCAGCATGATCAGTGTACACAATCACTTTTGATCCTACTAAATAGGATCTAAACTTGTCAACGGCGTAAACCACTACAAGCAGCTCTTTTTCTGTGGTTGTGTAGTTCTTCTGTGCGTCATTTAGAACACGACTGGCATAGTAAATGACGTGCAGGAGCTTGTCATGCCTTTGTCCCAACACTGCACCAATGGCATGGTCACTGGCATCACACATTAGTTCAAATGGCAATGTCCAGTTTGGTGCAGAGATTATTGGTGCTGTGACCAATTTAGCTTTCAGAGTCTCAAATGCCTGCAGACACTCTTTATCAAAGACAAATGGCATGTCAGCAGCTAACAGGTTGCTCAGAGGTTTGGCGATTTTTGAAAAATCCTTTATAAACCTTCTATAGAATCCTGCTTGCCCCAGAAAGCTTCTGATTGCCTTAACATTGGCAGGTGGTGGTAATTTTTCAATTACCTCTACCTTAGCTTGATCCACTTCTATTCCCTTGTTCGAAATTTTGTGCCCAAGGACAATTCCTTCAGTCACCATAAAGTGACACTTCTCCCAGTTTAAAACAAGGTTAGTCTCTTGGCATCTTTTTAGAACAAGTGCTAGATGGTTAAGGCAGGAGCTGAATGAGTCTCCAAATACTAAAAAGTCATCCATGAAGACTTCCAGAAATTTTTCCACCATATCAGAGAAAATAGAGAGCATGCACCTTTGAAAGGTTGCGGGTGCATTGCACAAACCAAATGGCATCCTTCTGTATGTAAATACTCCAGATGGACATGTAAATGCCGTTTTCTCTTGATCCTGGGGATCTACTGCAATTTGATTATAACCTGAATATCCATCCAAGAAGTAGTAGTATTCATGATCTGCTAGTCTTTCTAGCATCTGGTCTATGAATGGTAAAGGAAAATGATCCTTTCTGGTGGCTGTATTGAGCCTTCTATAATCAATACACATACGCCACCCTGTAACTGTTCTTGTAGGAACCAGTTCATTTTTTTCATTATGAACCACTGTCATGCCTCCCTTCTTAGGGACGACTTGGACAGGGCTTACCCAGGGGCTGTCAGAAATAGGATAAATAATCCCAGCCTCTAGTAATTTAGTGACTTCCTTTTGCACCACTTCCTTCATGGCTAGATTCAGCCGCCTTTGTGGTTGGACCACTGGCTTGGCGTCACCCTCCAATAGGATCTTGTGCATGCATCTGGCTGGGCTAATGCCTTGAGATCACTAATGGACCACCCAAGAGCTGTCTTATGTGTCCTTAGCACTTGAATTAGTGCTTCCTCTTCCTGTGGCTCCAAGGTAGAGCTTATGATTACAGGAAAGGTATCACCTTCTCCCAGAAATGCATATTTCAGGGATGGTGGTAATGGTTTGAGCTCGGGTTTAGGAGGTTTCTCCTCTTCCTGAGGGATTTTCAGAGGTTCTATTATTCTCTCTGATTCCTCCAAATCAGGCTGAACATCTTTAAAGATGTCCTCTAGCTCTGATTCGAGACTCTCAGCCGTATTGACCTCTCTTACCAGAGAGTCAATGATATCAACACTCATGCAGTCATTTGGGGTGTCTGGATGTTGCATCGCTTTGACAACATTCAACTTGAACTCCTCCTCATTGACTCTCATGGTTACTTCTCCTTTTTGGACGTCAATGAGGGTTCGGCCAGTTGCTAGGAAAGGTCTTCCTAGAATGAGAGTTGCACTCTTGTGCTCCTCCATTTCTAGCACCACAAAGTCAGTAGGAAAGGCAAATGGCCCAACCTTGACAATCATGTCTTCAATCACGCCTGATGGGTATTTAATAGAGCCATCAGCAAGTTGAAGACATATACGGGTTGGTTTGACTTCTTCAGTCAAACCAAGCTTTGTGATAATAGATGCAGGTATTAGGTTGATACTTGCCCCAAGATCACATAGAGCTTGCTTGGTACAATTACCCTCTAATGTGCATGGTATCATAAAGCTCCCGGGATCTTTAAGCTTCTCAGGTAAGATTTTCAGAATGACTGCACTGCATTCTTCAGTGAGGTAAACTTTTTCAATTTCCCTCCAATCCTTCTTATGACTTAAGATCTCTTTCATGAACTTAGCATAAGAGGGTATTTGCTCAAGTGCTTCTGCAAACGGAATCTTTATTTCAAGAGTCTTGAGATAGTCTGCAAAGCGGGCAAATTGCTTATCCTGTTCTGTTTGGCGGAGTTTTTGAGGATAAGGCATTTTGGCTTTATATTCCTCAACCTTAGTTGCTGCAGGTTTATTACCTACAGAAGTGGGTTGGAAAGCCTTTTTAGAAGGGTTGTTATCAGCACTTGTGTGTGATTGATCCCCCACTGGCGTTTGAATGCCAGGGGTGGAAGCTGGAGTGGCGTTAGACGCCAACTCCTTATTTGTTATTGGCATCTGAACGCCAGAACTGTGCTCCCTTTGGGCATTCAACGCCAGATTCATGCTTGTTTCTGGCGTTGAACGCCAGGAATGAGCATGGGCTGGGCGTTCGGCGCCAGCATTATCCTCTCTGGGCTCTGATTGTCCTCGGAGGGATTTTGAGTAGCCATTTGTTCATTTCTTGGCTTTCTGCTGCTTTGAAGTGAGGTATTTAATGTTTTCCCACTTCTTAATTGAACTGCTTGGCATTCTTCTGTTATTTGTTTTGATAGTTGCTTTTCTGTTTGCTTTAACTGTACTTCCATATTCCTGTTAGCCATTCTTGTTTCCTGTAGTATTTCCTTGAATTCGGCTAGCTGCTGAGTTAGAAAGTCTAGTTGCTGATTGAATTCATTAGCCTGATCTACAAGACTGAGTTTAGCAGTTGCTGTTTTAGCTTCTTCTTTTATAGAAGATTCACTACTCAGGTACAGATGCTGATTTCTGGCAACTGTATCAATAAGCTCTTGAGCTTTTTCAATTGTTTTTCTCATATGTATAGATCCACCAGCTGAATGGTCTAGAGAAATCTGAGCTCTTTCTGTAAGCCCATAGTAGAAGATGTCTAATTGCACCCATTCTGAAAACATTTCAGAGGGGCATTTTCTCAGCATCTCTCTGTATCTCTCCCAAGCATCATAAAGAGATTCATTATCTCCTTGTTTGAAGGCTTGGATGCTCAGCCTTAGCTGTGTCATCCGTTTTGGAGGAAAATAGTGATTCAGGAATTTTTCTGACAGCTGTTTCCATGTCTTTATGCTGTTCTTAGGTTGGTTATTTAACCACCTCTTAGCTTGATCTTTTACAGCAAATGGAAACAGTAGTAATCTGTAGACATCCTGATCTACTTCCTTATCATGTACTGTGTCAGCAATTTGTAAAAATTGTGCCAGAAACTCTGTAGGTTCTTCCTGTGGAAGACCAGAATACTGACAGTTTTGCTTCACCATGATAATGAGCTGAGGATTCAACTCAAAGCTACTAACTCCAATGGAGGGTATACAGATACTACTCCCATATGAAGTAGTAGTGGGGTTAGCATATGACCCCAGAGTCCTCCTGGACTGTTCATTTCTACTTAATTCCATGATGGAACAAGGGAGATGATATGTATATTGATATTATTTAAAATAAAATAAAAAATGGAATAAATAAAAACGAAATAAATAAAAAAATAAAATAAAAAAAAAGAAATTGAAAATATTTTGTGAAGATTTTTGAAAAATTTTGAAATTGAAATCTGACATTTTTATATAAAAATTTCGAAATTATAGTTTAAAATTAGTTAGAAAAGATATTATTATTATTTTTTTTTTAATTTTGAATTTTATGATGAAATAGAAAAACACACAAAAGACACAAGACTTAAAATTTTTAGATCTAATGCTCCTTATTTTCGAAAATTTTGGAGGGAAAACACCAAGGAACACTAAACTTAAAAATTTTAAGATCAAAACACAAGAAAGACTCAAGAACACCTTGAAGATTCACAAGAACACCAAGAACAAAAGAAAGAACACCAAACTTAAAATTTTTATAAAACCAAGATAAGTTTTCGAAAATTATATCAAACTTAACACAAAAACACTAAACTTAAAGTTTGGCACAAGATTAAATCAAGAAAAATTATTTTTGAAAAAGATTTTCAAAAGAACTGGTGCCCAATCATCAAGAATATAAGCCAATGCTCTAGCCAATTGGGAGTAAATGTAACACTTGTTCTGAATAGGTATATTCCTTTTGGAAGATTAATGCTTTAAAAAGAACACAAGTGAAACAAGAAGAAACACAGAACAAGAAAAATCACAGATCAAACAAGAAAAATTGACAAGAACAATTTGAAGATGAAGAAAAAAACAAGAACATGCAATTCGAAAAGTTAAAGAAAAATATAAAATATGCAATTAACACCAAACTTAGAACAAGACACTAAACTCACGAAAAATTAACAATTAATTAAGAAAAATAATATTTTTGAAAAGAAATTTTTGAAAAGAAACTATCCTATCAGAATTTAATGGCTCTATAACAATAAAAATAAATTATTCCTAATCTAAGAAATAAAATAAACCTTTAGTTGTTCAAACTCGAATAATTCCCCGGCAACGACGCCAAAAACTTGGTGCACGAATTTGCAATCCGTACAACTAACCAGCAAGTGCACTGGGTCGTCCAAGTAATACCTTACGTGAGTAAGGGTCGATCCCACGGAGATTATTGGTTTGAAGCAAGCTATGTTTATTTTATTAATCTTGGTCAGGATGCCAGTAAGGTTATTTGGATTTAATTGTAAGAAGTTAAAGTGTTTGGAATAAGGAATTGTTACTTTATTATTGGAGAATATGTTGGAGTTTGGAGATGCTTTGTCCTCTGAATTTCTGCAATGTAATATTCAACTCAATTTTTTGTAAAGTTCCATCCATGGCAAGCTGTATGTAGGGTGTCACCATCGTCAGTGGCTACTTCCCATCCTCTCAATGAAAACGGTCCAGATGCTCTGTCACAGCACGGCTAATCAGCTGTTGGTTCTCGATCATGTTGGAATAGGATCCATTGATCCTTTTGCGTTTGTCATCACGCCTAGCAATCGCGAGTTTGAAGCTCGTCATAGCCATTCAATCCTTGAATCCTACTCGGAATACCACAGACAAGGTTTAGACTTTCCGGATCCTCAAGAGTGGCCGCCATCAGTTCTAGCTTATACCACGAAGATTCTGATTAAGGAAGTTAAGAGATGCTCATTCAATCTGATGTAGAACGGAGGTATTTGTCAGGTACACGTTCATGGATTGAGGGAGGTGATGAGTGTCACGGATCATCACCTCCTTCACAATTAAGCGCGAATGAACATCTTAGATAGGAACACACACACGTTTGAATGAAATAGAAACAATTGCATTAATTCATTGAGACGCTGCAGAGCTCCTCACCCCCAACAATGGAGTTTAGAGACTCATGCCGTCCAAGTGTATAAAATTCAGATATGAAAATGTCATGAGGTACAAAGTAATCCTCTAAAAGTTGTTTAAATAGTAAACTAGTAACCTAGGTTTACAGAAAATGAGTAAACTAAGATAATTGGTGCAGAAATCCACTTCTGGGGCCCACTTGGTGTGTACTGGGGCTGAGACTAAAGCTTCTCACGTGCTTTGGCTGTTTCTGGAGTTGAACGCCAGGTTGTGAAGTGTTTTGGGCGTTGAACTCCAACTTGTAACCTGTTTCTGGCGCTGGACGCCAGACAGCAGCGTGATACTGGCGTTGAACGCCAGTTTACATCATTTATCGTCGTGCAAAATATGGACTATTATATATTGTTGGAAAGCCCTGGATGTCTACTTTCCAAAGCCGTTGAGAGCGCGCCAATTGGATACCTGTAGCTCCAGAAAATCCATTTTGAGTACAGGGAGGTCAGAATCCAACAGTATCAGTAGTCCTTTTTCAGCCTAACTCAGATTTTTGCTCAGCTCCCTCAATTTCAGCCAGAAAATACCTGAAATCATAGAAAAACACACAAACTCATAGTAAAGTCCAGAAATATGATTTTTGCCTAAAAACTAATAATATTCTACTAAAAACTAATTAAAACATACTAAAATCTACATGAAATTACCCCTAAAAAGCGTATAAAATATCCGCTCATCACTTGGTCAAACCTTTGATCAAAGTTGACCCTTCTAGTGTTGGGGCATGCGTTTTCTTGCATAATTGGCAAGTGGAATGCCAACCTTACATTTTCCGGACTGAAATCTAAGTATTTCTCCCGTACCATTGTAAGCCAATTCTTTGGATTCGGGTTCATACTTTGATCATGGTTCCTGGTGATCCATGCATTGGCATAGAACTCTTGAACTATTAAGATTTTGACTTGTTGAATGGGGTTGGTAAGAACTTCCCAACTTCTTCTTCGGATCTCATGTCAGATCTCTGGATACTCATTTTTCTTGAGCATGAAAGGGACCTCAGGGATCACCTTCTTCTTGGCCACAACTTCATAGAAGTGGTCTTGATGGACCATTGAGATGAATCTCTCCATCTACCATGACTCGAAGGTGGAAGCTTTTGCCTTCCCTTTCCTCTTTCTAGAGGTTTCTCTGGCCTTAGGTGCCATAAATGGTTATGGAAAAACAAAAAGCAATACTTTTACCACACCAAACATAAAAGGTTTGCTCGTCCTCGAGCAAAATAAGAAAGAAAGAAGTGGAAGAAGAAGAAAAATGGAGGAGATGGAGGGAGAAGTGAATTCGGCCAAGATGGTGGAAAGATGTATGTGTTGTGTGAATATGAAGGAGTAGTGAAAGGTTTATATAGGGGTGAGGGGAGGGTTAGGATTCGGTCATTAGGGTTGGGTTTGGGAGGGAACATTGTTTGACTTTGAAAGTGAGGTAGGTGGGGTTTTGGGGAAGAGATATGGAGGTGATTGGTGGGGAGGTGATGGAGAAGAATGAATGAGTTTATTGGTGAGGGGTATTTGGGAAAGAGTGTTGTGGGAGGGTAGGTGAGGATCCTTGGGGTCCACAGATCCTGAGGGGTCAAGGATGTATCATTGGTGCACGAAATTGTGATCATCAATGGCGCCATCGACATGGTACGCACAATTGCAATCTCAACTCTTTATCACAACTTTGCACAACTAACCAGCAAGTGCACTGGGTCGTCCAAGTAATAAACGTTACGCGAGTAAGGGTCGATCCCACGGAGATTGTTGGTATGAAGCAAGCTATGGTCATCTTGTAAATCTCAGTCAGGCAGATTCAAATGATTATGAATGATTCATGAATAAAGCATAAAATAAAGATAGAGATACTTATGTAATTCATTGGTGAGAATTTCAGATAAGTGTATGGCGATGCTTTGTCCCTTGCGTCTCTCTGCTTTCCTACTGTCTTCATCCAATCCTTCTTACTCTTTTCCATGGCAAGCTGTATGTTGGGCATCACCGTTTTCAATGGCTACAGTCCCATTCTTCTCAGTGAAAATGTTCAACGCGCTCTGTCACAGCACGGCTAATCATCTGTCGGTTCTCAATCAGGTTGGAATAGAATCCAGTGATTCTTTTGCGTCTGTCACTAACGCCCAGCCTTCAGGAGTTTGAAGCTCGTCACAGTCATTCAATCCTTCAATCCTACTCAGAATACCACAGACAAGGTTTAGACCTTCCAGATTCTCTTGAATGCCGCCATCAATTTTAGCTTATACCACGAAGATTCCGATTAAGAAATCCAAGAGATAAACATTCAAGCCTTGTTTGCTTGTAGAACGGAAGTGGTTGTCAGGCACGCGTTCATAAGTGAGAATGATGATGAGCGTCACATAATCATCACATTCATCATGTTCTTGGGTGCGAATGAATATCTTAGAACAAGAATAAGCTGACTTGAATAGAAGAACAATAGTAATTGCATTAATACTCGAGGTACAGCAGAGCTCCACACCTTAATCTATGGTGTGTAGAAACTCCACCATTGAAAATACATAAGAACAAGGTCTAGGCATGGCCGAGAGGCCAGCCTCATGATCTAGGAACTAGACGTCCCAAGATGATCCTAAGATCTAAAGTGATCAAAAGGTGAAAATACAATAGTAAAAGGTCCTATTTGTAGAGAACTAGTAGCTTAGGGTTTACAAAGATGAGTAAATTACATAAAAATCCACTTCTGGGCCCACTTGGTGTGTGTTTGGGCTGAGCATTGAAGCTTCTATGTGTAGAGACTTTTCTTGGAGTTAAATGCCAGCTTTTGTGCCAGTTTGGGCGTTTAACTCCCATTCTTGTGCCAGTTCCGGCGTTTTACGCCAGAATTCTTGAGCTGATTTGGAACGCCTATTTGGGCCATCAAATCTCGGGCAAAGTATAAACTATTATACATTGCTGGAAATCCCAGGATGTCTACTTTCCAACGCAGATGAGAGCGCACCAATTGGACTTCTGTAGCTCCAAAAAATCCACTTCGAGTGCAGGGAGGTCAGAATCCAACAGCATCTGCAGTCCTTTTCAGCCTCTGAATCAGATTTTTGCTCAGGTCCCTCAATTTCAGCCAGAAAATACCTGAAATCACAGAAAAACACACAACTCATAGTAAAGTTCAGAAAAGTGAATTTTAAATAAAATCTAATAAAAATATAATAAAAACTAACTAAAACATACTAAAAACAATGCCAAAAAGCGTATAAATTATCCGCTCATCACAACACCAAACATAAATTGTTTCTTGTCCCCAAGCAAATGAAAATCAAATAGGATAAAAAGAAAATAATATGCAATGAATTCCAAAAACATATATGAAGATCAGTATTAATTAGATGAGCGGGGCTTTTAGCTTTTTGCCTCTGAACAGTTTTGGCATCTCACTCTATCCTTTGAAATTCAGAGTGATTGGCTTCTATAGGAACTCAGAATCCAGATAGTGTTATTGACTCTCCTAGTTAAGTATGATGATTCTTGAACACAACTACTTTATGAGTCTTGGCCGTGGCCCAAAGCACTCCGTCTTCCAATATTACCACCGGATACATACATGCCACAGACACATAACTGGGTGAACCTTTTCAGATTTTGACTCATCTTTGCTAGAGTCCCCAATTAGAGATGTTCAGGGTTCTTAAGCACACTCTTTTTGCCTTGGATCATGACTTTATTATTTCTTTTTCTCTCTCTTTTTATTATTATTATTTTTTTCGCACAAAATCTCTTTTTTTTTGAATTCACTGCTTTTTCTTGCTTCAAGAATCATTTTTTGTGATTTTTTAGATCCTCAGTAACATGTCTCCTTTTTCATCATTCTTTCAAGAGCCAACATTCATGAACAACAAATTCAAAAGACATATGCACTGTTCAAGCATACATTCAGAAAACAAAGTATTGCCACCACATCAAAATAATTAATCTGTTATAAAATTCAAAATTCATGCAATTCTTCTCTTTTTCAATTAAGAACATTTTTTTTATTTAAGAAAGTTGATGGATTCATAAGACATTCATAACTTTAAGGCATAGACACTAAGACACTAATGATCATAAGACACAAACATAGATAAACATAAGCATAAGAATTCAAAAAATAGAAAAATAAAGAACAAGGAGATTAAAGAACAGGTCCACCTTAGTGATGGCGGCTTGTTCTTCCTCTTGAAGATCTTATGGAGTGCTTGAGCTCCTCAATGTCTCTTCCTTGCCTTTGTTGCTCCTCTCTCATGATTCTTTGATCTTCTCTAATTTCATGGAGGAGGATGGAATGTTCTTGGTGCTCTACCCTTAGTTGTCCCATGTTGGAACTCAATTCTCCTAAGGAGGTGTTGATTTGCTCCCAATAATTTTGTGGAGCAAAGTGCATCCCTTGAGGAATCTCAGGGATTTCATGGTGAGGAATTTCCTCATGTCCATGAGTGGGATCTCTTGTTTGCTCCATCCTTTTCTTAGTGGTATCCATGAGGACTTGGTCTAACCTTTGATCAAAGTTGACCCTTTTTGAGTTTGAAAGGGACCTCGGAGATCACCTTCTTCATGGCCACAACTTCATAGAAGTGGTCTTGATGCACCCTTGAGATGAATCTCTCCATCTCCCATGACTCAGAGGTGAAAGCTTTTGCCTTCCCTTTCCTCTTTCTAGAGGTTTCTCCGGCCTTAGATGCCATAAATGGTTATGGAAAAACAAAAAGCAATGCTTTTACCACACCAAACTTAGAAGGTTTGCTCGTCCTCGAGCAAAAGAATGAAGAAGAGAGTAGAAGAAGAAGAATTAGAGGAGATGGAGGTTGCTTTGTGGTTCGGCCAAGGGGGAGAAGTAGTGTTTAGGTTGTGTGAAAATGAAGGAGTGAAGATGGGTTTATATAGGAGTGGAGAGGGGGTGTAGGGTTCGGTCATGTATGGGTGGGTTTGGGAGGGAAAATGGTTTGAATTTGAATGGTGAGGTAGGTGGGGTTTTATGAAGGATGGATGTGAGTGGTGAAGAGAATAATGGGATTTGATAGGTGAGGGGTTTTTGGGGAAGAGGTGTTGAGGTGATTGGTGAATGGGTGAAGAAGAGAGAGAGTGGTGGGGTAGGTGGGGATCCTGTAGGGTTCACAGATCCTGAGGTGTCAAGGAAAATTCATCCCTGCACCAAGTGGCGAGCAAAAAATGCTCCTTCTGCCAATTCTGGTGTTAAACACTGGGCTGGTGCCCATTTTTGGCGTTTAACGCCAGCTTCTTGCCTCTTCCTGGCGTTTAACGCCAGTCTGGTGCCCCTTTCTGGCGTTAAACGCCCAGAATGGTGCTAGACTGGGCGTTAAATGCCCATTTGCTGCCCTTACTGGCGTTTAAACGCCAACAAGTTTTTCCTCCATGGAGTGCTGTTTTTCTTTCTGTTTTTCATGCTGTTTTTGCTTTTTCAATTGATTTTGTGACTTCCCATGATCATCAACCTATATAAAATAACAAAGGAAAATAGATAAATATAACATTGGGTTGCCTCCCAACAAACGCTTCTTTAATGTCAGTAGCTTGACAGTGGGCTCTCATGGAGCCTCACAGATACTCAGAGCAATGTTGGAACCTCCCAACACCAAACTTAGAGTTTGAATGTGGGGGTTCAATACCAAACTTAGAATTTGGTTGTGGCCTCCCAGCACCAAACTTAGAGTTTGACTGTGGGGGCTCTGTTTGACTCTGTTTTGAGAGAAGCTCTTCATGCTTCCTCTCCATGGTTATAGAGGGATATCCTTGAGCCTTAAACACAAGGGATTCTTCATTCACTTGAATGATCAATTCTCCTCTGTCAACATCAATCACAGCCTTTGCTGTGGCTAGGAAGGGTCTGCCAAGGATGATGGATTCATCCATGCACTTTCCAGTCTCTAGGACTATGAAATCAGCAGGGATGTAATGGTCTTCAACCTTTACCAGAACATCCTCTACAAGTCCATAAGCTTGTTTTCTTGAATTGTCTGCCATCTCTAGTGAGATTCTTGTAGCTTGCACCTCAAAGATCCCTAGCTTCTCCATTACAGAGAGAGGCATGAGGTTTATGCTTGACCCTAGGTCACACAGAGCCTTCATGAAGGTCATGGTGCCTACTGTACAAGGTATTTAGAACTTCCCAGGGTCCTGTCTCTTTTGAGGTAATTTCTGCCTAGTCAAGTTATCCAGTTCTTTGGTGAGCAAAGGGGGTTCATCCTTCCAAGTCTCATTACCAAATAACTTGTCATTTAGCTTCATGATTGCTCCAAGATATTTAGCAACTTGCTCTTCAATGACATCTTCATCCTCTTCAGAGGAAGAATACTCATCAGAGCTCATGAATGGAAGAAGTAAATCCAATGGAATCTCTATGGTCTCAGTGTGAGACTTAGATTCCCATGGTTCCTCATTAGGGAACTCATTGGAGCCCAGTGGACGTCCATTGAGGTCTTCCTCTGTGGCGCTCACTGCCTCTTTCTCCTCTCCAAATTCGGCCATGTTGATGGCCTTACACTCTCCTTTTGGATTCTCTTCTGTATTGCTTGGAAGAGTGCTAGGAGGGAGTTCATTAACTTTCTTACTCAGCTGACCCACTTGTGCCTCTAAGTTTCTAATGGAGGACCTTGTTTCAGTCATGAAACTTTGAGTGGTTTTGATTAGATCAGAGACCATGGTTGATAAGTCAGAGTGCTCTGCTTAGAATTTTCTGTCTGTTGCTGAGAAGATGATGGAAAAGGCTTGCCATTGCTAAACCTGTTTCTTCCACCATTATTGTTGTTGAAACCTTGTTGAGGTCTCTGTTGATCCTTCCATGAGAGATTTGGGTGATTTCTCCATGAAGGATTATAGGTGTTTCCATAGGGTTCCCCCATGTAATTCACCTCTTCCATTGAAGGGTTCTCAGGATCATAAGCTTCTTCTTCAGATGAATCATCCTTAGTACTGCCTGGTGCAGCTTGCATTCCAAACAGACTTTGAGAAATCATATTGACTTGCTGAGTCAATATTTTGTTCTGAGCCAATATGGCATTCAGAGTATCAATCTCAAGAACTCCTTTCTTTTGATTCGTCCCATTGTTCACAGGATTCCTTTCAGAAGTGTACATGAATTGGTTATTTGCAACCATTTCAATGAGTTCTTGAGCTTCTGCAGGCGTCTTCTTCAGATGAAGAGATCCTCCAGCAGAGCTGTCCAATGACATCTTGGACAGCTCAGATAGACCATCATAGAAGATACCTATGATGCTCCATTCAGAAAGCATGTCAGAAGGACACTTTCTGATCAATTGTTTGTATCTTTCCCAAGCTTCATAGAGGGATTCACCTTCCTTCTGTCTGAAGGTTTGGACTTCCACTCTAAGCTTACTCAATTTTTGAGGTGGAAAGAACTTTGCCAAGAAGGCATTGACTAGCTTTTCCCAAGAGTTCAGGCTTTCTTTAGGTTGTGAGTCCAACGATATCCTAGCTCTGTCTCTTACAGCAAAAGGGAATAGCATAAGTCTATAGACCTCAGGGTCAACCCCATTGGTCTTGACAGTGTCACAGATTTGCAAGAATTCAGCTAAAAACTGATGAGGATCTTCCAATGAAAGTCCGTGGAACTTGCAATTCTGTTGCATTAGAGAAACTAATTGAGGCTTAAGCTCAAAGTTGTTTGCTCCAATGGCAGGGATGGAGATGCTTCTCCCATAGAAGTCGGAAGTAGGTGCAGTAAAGTCACCCAGCACCTTCCTTGCATTGTTGGCATTGTTGTTGTGTTTGGCTGCCATGGGTTCTTCTTCTTTGAAGATTTCTGTTAGGTCCTCTATAGAGAGTTGTGCTTTAGCTTCTCTTAGCTTTCGCTTCAAGGTCCTTTCAGGTTCAGGGTCAGCCTCAACAAGAATGCTTTTGTCTTTGCTCCTGCTCATATAAAAGAGAAGAGAACAAGAAAATATGGAATCCTCTATGTCACAGTATAGAGATTCCTTGAGGTGTCAGAGGAAAAAAAATAGAAGGAAGAGGTAGAAGAATTCGAACTTAGAAAGATAGAGTTCGAATTGTGCATTGAGGAGGAGTGTTAGTCCATAAATAGAAGGATGTGAGAAGAGGGGAAGAAATTTTCGAAAATTAAAGTGAATTAATTAAAAGAAATTTTGAAAAAAATGGTAATTGATTTTCGAAAACTAAGATTGAGAAAGAAATAAAGTGATTTTTAAAAAGATTTTGAAATTGGAAATCAAAGAGATATGATTGAAAACTATTTTGAAAAAGATGTGATTAAAAAGATATGATTAAAAAGTTATGGTTTTAAAGAGATATGATTGAAAAAAAATTTAAAAAGATTTGATTTTTAAAATTAATGACTTGGCTAACAAGAAAAGATATGATTCAAATATTAAACCTTTCTCAACAGAAAAGGCAACACACTTGAAATGTTGAATCAAATCATTAATTGTTAGTAAGTATTTTTGAAAATGGAAAGAAATTGATTTTGAAAATATATGATTGAAAAGATATGATTTGAAAAAGATTTGATTTTGAAAAATTATGGAAACTTGAAAAAAATTTGAATTAAAAACAAAATCTCCCCTTTTGTGCCATCCTGGCGTTAAACGCCCAGAATGGTATCCATTCTGGCGTTTAACGCCCAAAATGCTACCATTTTGGGCGTTAAACACCCAGCCAGGCACCCTGGCTGGCGTTTAAACGCCAGTTTTCCTTTCTCACTGGGCATTTTGAACGCCCAGCTTTTTCTGTGTAATTCCTCTGCTGTATGTTCTGAATCTTCAATTCTCTGTATTATTGACTTGAAAAGACACAAATTAAAATTTTTTTTTGGATTTTTAACAATGAGGAATAATCAAAATGAAACTAAGATCAACTAAACAATGCATGCAAGACACCAAACTTAAAATGAGACACTAGACTCAACAAGAAACATAAAATATTTTTGGTTTTTTTATGATTTTGTAAATTTTTTTTGGATTTTTCGAAAATTATATGGAGAAGAAAATAGACATGCAATGTTAGTCTAAAGCTTCAGTCTAAAGAAATTAGACATGGCTAGCCAAGCTTCAGCAGGACATTTCATTCAAGAGCTAAATTGATGAAAATCAATCAGCTTTGGTGATGATGAAAACATCACCTTGAAACTCTAGAATTCATTCTTAAAAATTCTGAAGAAAAGTACCTAATCTAGGCAACAAGATGAACCGTCAGTTGTCCAAACTCAAACAATCCCCGGCAACGGCGCCAAAAACTTGGTGCACGAAATTGTGATCATCAATGGCGCCATCAACATGGTACGCACAATTGCAATCTCAACTCTTTATCACAACTTCGCACAACTAACCAGCAAGTGCACTGGGTCGTCCAAGTAATAAACCTTACGCTAGTAAGGGTCGATCCCACGGAGATTGTTGGTATGAAGCAAGCTATGGTCATCTTGTAAATCTCAGTCAGGTAGATTCAAATGATTATGAATGATTTATGAATAAAGCATAAAATAAAGATAGATATACTTATGTAATTCATTGGTGAGAATTTTAGATAAGTGCATGGAGATGCTTTGTCCCTTCCGTCTCTCTGCTTTCCTACTGTCTTCATCCAATCCTTCTTACTCTTTTCCATGGCAAGCTGTATGTTGGGCATCACCGTTGTCAATGGCTACAGTCCCGTCCTCTCAGTGAAAATGTTCAACGCGCTCTGTCACAGCACGGCTAATCATCTGTCGGTTCTCAATCCGGTTGGAATAGAATCCAGTGATTCTTTTGCGTCTGTCACTAACGCCCAGCCTTCAGGAGTTTGAAGCTCATCACAGTCATTCAATCCTTGAATCCTACTCAGAATACCTGATGAGCGGATAATTTATACGCTTTTTGGCATTGTTTTTAGTATGTTTTTAGTATGATCTAGTTAGTTTTTAGTATATTTTTATTAGTTTTTAGCTAAAATTCACTTTTTCTGGACTTTACTATGAGTTTGTGTGTTTTTCTGTGATTTCAGGTATTTTCTGGCTGAAATTGAGGGTCCTAAGCAAAAATCTGATTCAGAGACTGAAAAGGACTGCAGATGCTGTTGGATTCTGACCTCCCTGCACTCGAAGTGGATTTTCTGGAGCTACAGAAGCTCAATTGGCGCGCTCTCAACGGCTTTGGAAAGTAGACATCCTGGGCTTTCCAGCAATATATGATAGTGCATACGTTGTCCAAGATTTGATGTCCCAAACCGGCGTGGCAAATCAGCCTCAGAATTTCCAGCGTTTAACGCTGGAACTGGCATAAAACTTGGAGTTAAACGCCCAAACTGGCATAAAAGCTGGCGTTTAACTCCAGAAAAGGTCTCTACACGAAAATGCTTCATTGCTCAGCCCAAGCACACACTAAGTGGACCCAGAAGTGTATTTTTACGTCATTTACTTATTTCTGTATACCCTAGGTTACTAGCTTACTATTAATAGGATCTTTTGACATTGTATCTGTACCTCATGACACTTTACACGTTTCTTTGTGTACCTTCCACGGCATGAGTCTCTAAACCCCATGGTTGGGGGTGAGGAGCTCTGCTGTGTCTTGATGGATTAATGCAATTACTACTGTTTTTCATTTAATTACGCTTGCTTCCATTCCAAGATATTACTTGTTCTTAAACCGGATGAATGTGATGATCCGTGACACTCATCATCATTCTCAATTATGAACGTGTGCCTGACAACCACCTCCGTTCTACCTTAGATTAAGTAGATATCTCTTGGATTCTTTAACCGGAATCTTCGTGGTATAAGCTAGAACTGATGGCGGCATTCAAGAGAATTCGGAAGGTCTAAACCTTGTCTGTGGTATTCTGAGTAGGATTCAATGATTGAATGACTGTGACGAGCTTCAAACTCCTGAAGGCGGGGCGTTAGTGACAGACGCAAAAGAATCACTGGATTCTATTCCGGCCTGATTGAGAACCGACAGATGGATAGCCGTGCCGTGACAGGGTGCGTTGAACATTTCCACTGAGAGGATGGGAGGTAGCCACTGACAACGGTGAAACCCTTGCATACAGCTTGCCATGGAAGGAGCCTTGCGTGCTTGAAGAAGAAGACAGTAGGAAAGCAGAGATTCAGAAGATGGAGCATCTCCAAAACCTCAACCTATTCTCCATTACTGCAAAACAAGTACTTATTTCATGTTCTTTTACTTTTCACAATCAATCCTGATAATTTCTGATATCCTCACTAAGATTTACAAGATAACCATAGCTTGCTTCAAGCCGACAATCTCCGTGGGATCGACCCTTACTCACGTAAGGTATTACTTGGACGACCCAGTGCACTTGCTGGTTAGTTGTGCGGGATTGCAAAAGTGTGATTGCAATTTCGTGCACCAAGTTTTTGGCGCCGTTGCCGGGGATTGTTCGAGTTTGGACAACTGACGGCTTATCTTGTTGCTTAGATTAGGACTGTTTTGTTTTTGTTGGTTTAGAGTCTTTTAGTTGAGTCTAGTTTCATATTTTAAGTTTGGTGTCAATTGCATGCTTTTGCTTTTCTTTTAGTTTTTTCGATTTTGCATGTCCTTAGTCTCTTTTTGATCTTTAAAAATTCTAAGTTTGGTGTCCTCTTTGTGTTTTTCCCTTAAAAATTTTTGAAAATTAGTGTTTGATTTTCTAAAAATTTTAAGTTTGGTGTCATTTTGTTGTTTTCCTCTTTCCTCTTTTCAAAAATCAAATCTTTTTCATAAAATTTTTCAATCATATCTTCTTAATTGCTGATTTCAAAATCTTTTTAATTAACTAATTGATTCAGTTTTCAATTTGCTTTGATCTTATTTTCTTTTTAATTTTTGAATTTTTATTTTAATTTCCTTTTGTTTTATTTTATTTTTTTCGGTTAATTTAAAAATAATAATAATAATAATAATATACTTTGCTTGTGAATCCATATCATTTCCCTTTATCCATCATGGACCTAAGTGGGATTGATCAGTCCAGAAGGACTCTGGGGTCATATGCTAACCCCATTACAGCTGCATATGGGAGTAGCATTTGTACGCCTCCCATCAAAGCAAGCAGCTTTGAGCTAAATCCTCAACTCATTATCATAGTGCAGCAAAATTGCCAGTATTCTGGTCTTCCACAGGAAGAGCCTACTGAGTTTCTGGCACAGTTCTTACAGATTGCTGACACAGTACATGATAAAGAGGTAGATCAGGATGTCTACAGACTATTACTGTTTCCATTTGCTGTAAAAGATCAAGCTAAAAGGTGGTTGAATAACCAACCTACAGCAAGCATAAAGACATGGAAACAGTTATCAGACAAATTCCTGAATCACTTTTACCCTCCAAAGAGGATGACACAGCTAAGGCTGGACATCCAAGGCTTTAAACAAGAGGATAATGAATCCCTTTATAATGCCTAGGAGAGGTATAGAGGTATGCTAAGAAAATGCCCCTCTGAAATGTTTTCAGAGTGGGTACAGTTAGACATCTTCTACTATGGGCTTACAGAAAAAGCTCAGATGTCTTTAGACCACTCAGCTGGTGGATCTATCCACATGAGGAAGACAATTGAAGAAGCTCAAGAGCTTATAGACACTGTTGCTAGAAATCAATATTTGTACTCTAGCAATGAGTTCTCTCCAAAAGAGGAAGTCATGACAGTAGTCACTGATCCTAATCCTCAAGAACAGATGATTGAGCTTAATCAACAATTGCTCCTGATGACAGAACAATTAGCAGAATTTAAAGAGATGCTCCATGAAACTAAAGTTGCTAACAAGAACATAGAACTGCAGTTGAATCAAGCAAAACAGCAAATATCTAAACAGATAACAGAGGAATGTCAAGCAGTTCAACTGAGGAGTGGGAAGACACTGAATAACACTGCTCAAAAGAGCAAAAGGCCAAATAAGGAACAATTGACAGAGGATAACCAACCCACTGTTCAAAATCCCTCTGAGGACAGTAAGAGCCCAGAGAGGAATACTTTTGGCGTTCAAACGCTAGAGAGGGAAGGAAAGTTGGCGTTAAACGCCCATTCCTTGCCCAGTTCTGGCGTTCAAACGCCAGAAAAGGGGGAAAAGTTGGCGTTAAACGCCCATTTTCCACCCAATCCTGGCGTTCAGACGCCAAGGGAAGATCAGACACCTGAGAGTGCTGACAGTAATCCCTCTAACAAGGCTTCTTCAACCACTTCTGTAAGGAATAAACCTGCAGCATCTAAGGTTGAAGACTATAAAGCCAAGATGCCTTATCCTCAAAAACTCCGCCAAGCGGAACAGGATAAGCAATTTGCCCGCTTTGCAGACTATCTAAGGACTCTTGAAATAAAGATTCCGTTTGCAGAGGCACTTGAGCAAATACCTTCTTATGCTAAGTTCATGAAAGAAATCTTAAGTCATAAGAAGGATTGGAGAGAAACTGAAAAAGTGTTTCTCACTGAAGAATGCAGTGCAGTCATTCTGAAAAGCTTACCAGAAAAGCTTCAAGATCCAGGAAGCTTTATGATACCATGCACATTAGAAGGTGCCTGCACCAAGACAGCCCTATGTGATCTTGGAGCAAGCATTAATCTAATACCTGCATCCACTATCAGAAAGCTTGGGTTGACTGGAGAAGTCAAACCAACCCGGATATGCCTCCAACTTGCTAATGGCTCCATTAAATATCCATCAGGCATAATAGAGGATATGATTGTCAAAGTTGGGCCATTTGCCTTTCCAACTGACTTTGTGGTGCTGGAAATGGAGGAGCACAAGAGTGCAACTCTCATTCTAGGAAGACCTTTCCTAGCAACTGGATGAACTCTCATTGATGTACGAAAAGGGGAAGTAACCCTGAGAGTCAATGAGGATGAGTTCAAGTTGAATGCTGTAAAAGCTATGCAGCATCCAGACACACCAAATGACTGCATGGGCGCTGACATTATTGACTCTCTGGTAGAAGAGATCAATATGACTGAAAGCCTAGAATCAGAGCTTGAGGACATCTTCAAGGATGCTCAACCTGATCAAGAAGAATCAGTGGAAACAAAGGAATTTTCAAAAATTCCTCAGGAGGAGGATAAGCCTCCCAAACCTGAACTCAAACCACTACCACCATCCCTGAAGTATGCATTTCTGGGAGGGGGTGACACTTTTCCAGTGATTATAAGCTCTGCTTTAAATCCACAGGAAGAGGAAGCACTGATTCAAGTGCTAAGGACACACAAGACAGCTCTTGGGTGGTCCATAAGTGATCTTAAGGGCATTAGCCCAGCTAGATGCATGCACAAGATCCTGTTGGAGGATAATGCCAAACCAGTGGTTCAACCACAAAGGAGGCTAAATCCAGCCATGAAGGAGGTGGTGCAGAAAGAGGTCACTAAATTACTAGAGGCTGGGATTATTTATCTTATTTCTGATAGCCCCTGGGTGAGCCCTGTCCAAGTTGTCCCCAAAAAAGGAGGCATGACAGTGGTTCATAATGAAAAAAATGAACTGGTTCCTACAAGAACAGTCACAGGGTGGCGTATGTGTATTGACTACAGAAGGCTCAATACAGCCACCAGAAAGGATCATTTTCCTTTACCATTCATAGACCAAATGCTAGAAAGACTAGCTGGTCATGATTATTACTGCTTTTTGGATGGCTATTCAGGCTACAACCAAATTGCAGTAGATCCTCAGGACCAGGAGAAAACAACATTTACTTATCCTTCTGGCGTGTTTGCCTACAGGAGGATGCCTTTTAGTCTGTGCAATGCACCTGCAACCTTTCAGAGGTGCATGCTCTCTATCTTCTCAGATATGGTAGAGAAATTTCTGGAAGTCTTCATGGATGACTTCTCAGTATATGGAGACTCATTCAGCTCCTGTCTTAATCACCTAGCACTTGTCCTGAAAAGGTGCCAAGAGACTAACCTGGTTTTAAACTGGGAGAAATGTCACTTTATGGTGACTGAAGGAATTGTCCTTGGGCACAAAATTTCAAGCAAGGGAATAGAGGTGGATAAGGCAAAGGTAGAGGTAATTGAAAAATTACCACCACCTGCCAATGTTAAGGCAATCAGAAGCTTTCTAGGGCATGCAGGATTCTACAGAAGGTTCATAAAGGATTTTTCGAAAATTGCAAAACCTTTGAGTATCCTGCTAGCTGCTGACACACCATTTGTGTTTGACACATAGTGTCTGCAGGCATTTGAGACCCTGAAAGCTAAGTTGGTCACAGCACCAGTCATCTCTGCACCAATTGGACATTGCCATTTGAACTAATGTGTGATGCCAGTGACCATGCCATTGGTGCAGTGTTGGGACAGAGGCATAACAAGCTTCTCCACGTCATTTATTATGCCAGCCGTGTTCTAAATGTTGCACAGAAGAATTACACAACCACAGAAAAAGAGTTACTTGCAGTGGTCTATGCCATTGACAAGTTTAGATCCTATCTAGTGGGATCCAAAGTGGTTGTGTACACTGACCATGCTGCTCTTAAATACTTACTCACAAAGCAGGATTCAAAACCCAGACTTATAAGATGGGTGTTGCTTCTGCAAGAGTTTGATATAGAAATAAGAGACAGGAAAGGGACAGAGAACCAAGTAGCTGATCATCTGTCCCGAATAGAACCAGTATCTGGGGCGTCCCTCCCTTCTACTGAGATCTCTGAGACCTTCCTAGATGAGCAACTCTTTGCCATTCAAGAAGCTCCATGGTTTGCAGATATTGCAAACTATAAAGCTGTGAGGTTCATACCCCAGGAGTACAGCAGAGTGCAAAGAAATAAATTAATTTCAGATGCCAAGTACTACCTCTGGGATGAGCCATATCTCTTTAAGAGATGTGCAGATGGAATGATCCGCAGATGTGTACCCAGAGAAGAAGCACAAAGGATCCTATGGCACTGCCATGGATCACAGTATGGAGGACATTTTGGAAGTGAGCGAACAGCCACTAAAGTCCTCCAATGTGGCTTCTACTGGCCTACTCTCTATAAGGATTCCCGAGAGTTTGTGCGTAACTGTGACAGTTGCCAAAGAGCTGGTAACTTGCCTCACGGATATGCCATGCCTTAACAAGGGATATTAGAGATAGAATTGTTTGATGTATGGGGCATTGACTTCATGGGGCCATTCCCACCATCATACTCAAACACTTACATTCTGGTGGCAGTGGACTATGTATCTAAGTGGGTAGAAGCAATTGCTACACCCATTAATGATACCAAGACCGTGCTAAAATTCCTCCAGAAACACATCTTCAGCAAGTTTGGTGTTCCCAGAGTACTAATCAGTGACGGGGGCACTCATTTCTGTAATAGACAGCTATACTCTGCTATGGTTAGATATGGAATTAGCCACAAAGTGGCAACTCCGTATCATCCACAGACAAATGGGCAAGCTGAGGTCTCTAACAGAGAGCTAAAAAGAATCCTGGAACGGACTGTGATAGCCCGAAGAAAGGATTGGGCAAAGAGCTTGGATGATGCTCTGTGGGCATACAGAACAGCATTCAAGACTCCTATAGGAACCTCTCCACACCAACTGGTGTATGGGAAGGCCTGTCATCTGCCCGTGGAACTGGAACATAAAGCCTACTGGGCAACCAGATTCCTAAACATGGATGCTCAGTTAGCTGGTGAAAAAAGATTACTCCAGCTAAATGAGCTAGAGGAGTTCAGACTCAATGCCTTTGAAAATGCAAAAATTTATAAGGAAAAGGCAAAGAAATGGCATGACAAGAAGTTGTCAACCAGAGTCTTTGAGCCAGGACAAAAAGTTCTGCTCTTCAACTCTAGGCTCAGACTGTTTCCAAGAAAACTTAAATCCCGGTGGAGGGGTCCGTATGTGATTACAGGAGTGTCACCATATGGATATGTTGAGCTTCAGGATATTGATTCTGACAAAAAGTTCATTGTTAATGGACAGAGAATCAAGCATTATCTTGAAGGCAATTTTGAGCAGGAATGCTCAAAACTGAGACTTGAGTGATTCTCAGTAAAGGTCCAGCTAAAGACAGTAAAGAAGCGCTTGCTGGGAGGCAACCCAGTCATTAGGAGGTTATATAATTTGTTCTTACAGAGGCAAGTATCAAAAATGAAGGAATTCACAGAGTTACTGGTGGACGAAATTGTGATCACTTGTTCTTTTATTTATAAAGGATGTATACTCTGAGGACATTGTTTATTTTCTTCACAACTCCGTTCAACTAACCAGCAAGTGTACTGGGTCGTCCAAGTAATAACCTTACGTGAGTAAGGGTCGAATCCACAGAGATTGTTGGTATGAAGCAAGCTATGGTCACCTTGCAAATCTCAGTCAGGCAGATTAAACATGATACTTGATTAGATTCAAAATAAATAAAAAGGAATAATAAAAGGGATAGAATACTTATGCAGATTCATTGGTGGGAATTTCAGATAAGCGGATGGAGATGCTGTAGAGCCCAAGGACGCCTGCTCTCCTATTGCTTCTACTCAATCCTTCTTACTCCTTTCCATGGCAAGCTTTGTATAGGGGTTCACCATCAACTGTGGCTACTTTCATTCCTCACGGGGAAATAACCTGTGCGGCTGTCACTCGCACAGCTAACCAGTCTGGAGGCATCACCCATGGCTGATGGCTACATCCCATCCTCGCAGTGAAAACTATGCTAACGCACTCTGTCACAGTACGGCTAATCACCGGTTGGTTCCCGCTCCTACTGGAATAGAATCCCTCTTTTGCGTCTGTCACTGACGCCCAGCAGGTTAAAGTTTGAAGCACGTCACGGTCATTCATTACCGGAATCCTACTCGGAACACCACAGACAAGGTTGGACTTTCCGGATTCCCAGGATCCTACTCGGAATACCACAGACAAGGTGAGACTTTCCGGACCCTCATAAATGCCGCCAACTATCTAACTTATACCACGAAGATTCTGTTGGGGAATCTAAGAGATATACATTCAAGCTCTGTTGCATGTAGAACGGACATGGTTGTCAATCACGCGCGTTCATAATTGAGAATGATAATGAGGGTAATCTGACTCATCACATTCATCATGTTCTTGGGTACGAATGAATATCTTGGAATAAGAATAAGAGAGAATTGAATAAAAGAAGATAGAATTTCATTAATACTTGAGGTACAGCAGAGCTCCACACCCTTAATCTATGGTGTGCAGAAACTCCACCGTTGAAAATACATAAGCAAAGAGTCCAGGCATGGCCGAATGGCCAGCCCTCTCTAACGTGATCACAGGATCAAAATACAATCCAGGATGTCTAATACAATAGATAAATGTCCTATATATACTAGACTAGCTACTAGGGTTTACATGAGTAAGTAATTGATGCATAAATCCACTTCCGGGGCCCACTTGGTGTGTGCTTGGGCTGAGCTTGATGAATTCACGTGCTAAGGCATATCTTGGCGTTGAACTCTGAGTTATGACGTGTTTTGGGCGTTCAACTCCGGATCATGACGTTTTTCTGGCGTTTAACTCCAGACAGCAGCATGAACTTGGCGTTCAACGCCAAGTTACGTCGTCATTCTTCGAATAAAGTATGGACTATTATATATAGCTGGAAAGCCCTGGATGTCTACTTTCCAACGCCGTTGAGAGCGCGCCAATTGGAGTTCTGTAGCTCCAGAAAATCCATTTCGAGTGCAGGGAGGTCAGATTCCAACAGCATCAGCAGTCCTTTTGTCAGCCTTCTTCAGAGTTTTGCTCAAATCCCTCAATTTCAGTCAGAATTTACCTGAAATCACAGAAAAGCACACAAACTCATAGTAAAGTCCAGAAATGTGAATTTAACATAAAAACTAATGAAAACATCCCTAAAAGTAGCTCAAACTTACTAAAAACTATATGAAAACAATGCCAAAAAGCGTATAAATTATCCGCTCATCAGTTACAGAAGGATTCAGCTCAAAAAGCAGAGAAAAAGAGCTTACTGGCGAAAAAACGCCAGTAAGGGCATTTTGGGCGTTAAACGCCAGAATGGGTACCATTTTGGGCATTTAACGCCAGGAATGGTGCCATTTTGGGCGTTAACGCCAGAATGGGCACCATTCTGGGCGTTTAACGCCAGGTGTGCAGCATCCTGGGCGTTTAGCAAAACGCCCAGTGATAAAGGAATTCTGGCGTTTAACGCCAGCCAGGGCACCTGGCTGGGCGTTAAACGCCCACATTGGCTAGCAAATGGGCGTTAAACGCCAGAATGGATACCATTCTGGGCGTTTAACGCCAGAAAGGTGGGGACAGAGATTTTGCTTTCTGATAAAACTTTTTTTAAACTTTCCTTTTTTGAACCATACTTTTCTACACAAACACATTTCAAACTTTCATCATTCATCTTCAAATCTTCAAAAAAAAATCAAAATCATTCTTCAAATCTCTTTCAAATCATTCCCAAATCTTGTTCAAAAACTCAACTTTCTCTCAATTTCTTTCCATATCTTCTCAAATCTCCTTCCAAATTTTCGAAATTTCTCCTCCCCCTCTTATTTATACACGATCGGCCTCCCTATTCCCCCACACCATTCGAATTTGCTCTTCTCTTCTCTCTCTTCTTTCCTTTCTTTTGCTTGAGGACAAGCAAACCTCTAAGTTTGGTGTGCTTTTCCATGATCACTGAGTCAAGATTCATCAAGATCATGGCTCCTAAGGGAAAACAAACCAATTTAAGTGGAAAGAAAGAGAATAATCCAAAGAATCTTTGGAATCAAGAGAAGTTCTTAACCAAAGAACATGAAGACCATTATCACAAAATAATGGGTCTGAGGTCAGTGATCCCGGAAGTTAAATTTGATCTGAAAGAAGATGAATATCCGGGGATCCAAGAGCAAATTCGAAACAGAGGATGGGAAGTTCTAACCAATCCTGAGATAAAGGTTGGAAGAAATATGGTTCAGGAATTCTACTCAAATCTGTGGCTAACAGATAAGCAGAGAATGACTGGAACTGCTTACCATACTTACAGAACCATGGTCAGAGGGAAAATTATCTACTTCCATCTGGACAAAATAAGAGAAATCTTCAAATTGCCTCAACTGCAGGATGATCCTGAATCCTTTAATAGGAGAATGGTGAGAGCAGATAAAGGGTTGGATCAAGTTCTAGAGGACATATGCCTCCCTGGAACTAAGTGGATAACCAATTCTAAGGGTGTCCCAAACCAACTCAAGAGGGGAGACCTCAAACCAATTGCAAGAGGTTGGCTAGACTTTATTGGGCGTTCCATACTACCCACTAGCAACCGTTCTGAGGTCACTATCAAGAGAGCAGTGATGATTCATTGCATTATGCTTGGAAAAGAAGTGGAGGTTCATCATGTGATTGCTTGTGAGATCTACACAATTGCAAACAAGAATTCCACTGAAGCCAAACTGGCTTACCCAAGCTTGATCTCCTTGCTCTGTAAAGAGGCTGGGGTAAAGATGGGAGTAGATGAGTTCATACCCATTGAACATCCAATCACCAAGAAGTCAATGGAAGGACAAATGCAAGACAACTCTATCAAAAGGAGGGCGCATGAGTTCCTCCCTGAATTCCCTGAAATTGGCTACTGGGCCAGCCTAGAAGCATCTATCACCAAGCTGCAAGAAACTATGGAGCAACTTAAGGAAGAACAGCAGAATCAGAACTGCATGCTCTGCAAATTGCTGAAGGAACAAGAGAAGCAGGGGCGTGAACTCCAAGAGTTGAAATGCCAAAAGCTCTCATCTCAAGTTGAGGGAGCATCCACTTCTCAAAATCAAGGTTGTTGAGTCCTAACTCTGTGAAAACCTCTATCATTAGGAGCCTATTTAAATTTTTGTTTTCTATTTTTATTTTCTAGTCTCATCTTATATTTATTTTTGAGTCTTGTTTTTAATTCATAATTAATAAAATTTAAAATTCATGTCTTAAAGCTATGAATGTCCTATGAATCCATCACCTCTCTTAAATGAAAAATGCTTTAATCACAAAAGAACAAGAAGTACAGGATTTCGAATTTATCCTTGAAACTAGTTGAATTAGTTTGATGTGGTGACAATAATTTTTGTTTTCCGAATGAATGCTTGAACAGTGCATATGTCTTTTGAATTTGTTGTTTTGAGAATGTTAAAAATTGTTGGCTCTTGAAAGAATGAGGAAAAAGAGAACTGTTATTGAGGATCTAAAAAATCCTTAGATTGATTCTTGAAGCAAGAAAAAGCAGTGAATACAAAAAAAAAATTCGAAAAAAAAGAGAGAAAGAAAAAGAAAAAGAAAGAAATAAAGTTGTGATCCAAGGCAAAAAGAGTGTGCTTAGGAACCCTGGACACCTTTAATTGGGGACTCTAGCAAAGCTGAGTCACAATCTGAAAAAGTTCACCCAATTATGTGTCTGTGGCATGTATGTATCCGGTGGTAATACTGGAAGACAGAGTGCTTTGGGCCACAGCCAAGACTCATACACTAGCTATGTTCAAGAATCATTATACTTAACTAGGAGAATCAATAACATTATCTGAGTTCTGAGTTCTTATAGATGCCAATCATTCTAAACTTCAAAGGATAGAGTGAGATGCCAAAACTGTTCGGAGGCAAAAAGCTACTAGTCCCGCTCATCTAATTGGAGCTAAGTTTCCTTGATATTTTGGAATCTATAGTATATTCTCTTCTTTTTATCCTATTTTGATCTTCAGTTGCTTGGGGACAAGCAACAATTTAAGTTTGGTGTTGTGATGAGCGGATAATTTATACGCTTTTTGGCATTGTTTTTAGTATGTTTTTAGTATGATCTAGTTAGTTTTTAGTATATTTTTATTACTTTTTAGCTAAAATTCACTTTTTCTGGACTTTACTATGAGTTTGTGTGTTTTTCTGTGATTTCAGGTATTTTCTGGCTGAAATTGAGGGTCCTGAGCAAAAATCTGATTCAGAGACTGAAAAGGACTGCAGATGCTGTTGGATTCTGACCTCCCTGGAGCTACAGAAGCCCAATTGGCGCGCTCTCAACGGCGTTGGAAAGTAGACATCCTGGGCTTTCCAGCAATATATGATAGTCCATACTTTGCCCAAGATTTGATGGCCCAAACCGGCGTGGCAAATCAGCCTCAGAATTTCCAGCGTTTAACGCTGGAACTGGCATAAAACTTGGAGTTAAACGCCTAAACTGGCATAAAAGCTGGCGTTTAACTCCAGAAAAGGTCTCTACACGAAAATGCTTCATTGCTCAGCCCAAGCACACACTAAGTGGACCCAGAAGTGGATTTTTACGTCATTTACTCATTTCTGTATACCCTAGGTTACTAGCTTACTATTAATAGGATCTTTTGACATTGTATCTGTACCTCATGACACTTTACACATTTCTTTGTGTACCTTCCACGGCATGAGTCTCTAAACTCCATTGTTGGGGGTGAGGAGCTCTGCAGCGTCTCAATGAATTAATGCAATTATTTCTATTTCATTCAAACGTGTGTGTGTTCCTATCTAAGATGTTCATTCGCGCTTAATTGTGAAGGAGGTGATGATCCGTGACACTCATCACCTCCCTCAATCCATGAACGTGTACCTGACAAATACCTCCGTTCTACATCAGATTGAATGAGCATCTCTTAACTTCCTTAATCAGAATCTTCGTGGTATAAGCTAGAACTGATGGCGGCCACTCTTGAGGATCCGGAAAGTCTAAACCTTGTCTGTGGTATTCCGAGTAGGATTCAAGGATTGAATGGCTGTGACGAGCTTTAAACTCGCGATTGCTAGGCGTGATGACAAACGCAAAAGGATCAATGGATCCTATTCCAACATGATCGAGAACCAACAGCTGATTAGCCGTGCTGTGACAGAGCATCTGGACCGTTTTCATTGAGAGGATGGGAAGTAGCCACTGACGATGGTGACACCCTACATACAGCTTGCCATGGATGGAACTTTACAAACAATTGAGTTGAATATTACATTGCAGAAATTCAGAGGACAAAGCATCTCCAAACTCCAACATATTCTCCATTAATAAAGTAACAATTCCTTATTCCAAACACTTTAACTTCTTACAATTAAATCCAAGTAACCTTACTGGCATCCTGACCAAGATTAATAAAATAAACATAGCTTGCTTCAAACCAATAATCTCCGTGGGATCGACCCTTACTCACGTAAGGTATTACTTGGACGACCCAGTGCACTTGCTGGTTAGTTGTGCGGGATTGCAAAAGTGTGATTGCAATTTTGTGCACCAATACCACAGACAAGGTTTAGACCTTCCGGATTCTCTTGAATGCCGCCATCAATTCTAGCTTATACCACGAAGATTTCGATTAAGAAATCCAAGAGATAAACATTCAAGCCTTGTTTGCTTGTAGAACGGAAGTGGTTGTCAGGCACGCGTTCATAAGTGAGAATGATGATGAGCGTCACATAATCATCACATTCATCATGTTCTTGGGTGCGAATGAATATCTTAGAACAAGAATAAGCTGATTTGAATAGAAGAACAATAGTAATTGCATTAATACTCGAGGTACAGCAGAGCTCCACACCTTAATCTATGGTGTGTAGAAACTCCACCGTTGAAAATACATAAGAACAAGGTCTAGGCATGGCCGAGAGGCCAGCCTCATGATCTAGGAACTAGATGTCCCAAGATGATCCTAAGATCTAAAGTGATCAAAAGATGAAAATACAATAGTAAAAGGTTCTATTTGTAGAGAACTAGTAGCTTAGGGTTTACAAAGATGAGTAAATTACATAAAAATCCACTTCTGGGCCCACTTGGTGTGTGTTTGGACTGAGCATTGAAGCTTCTATGTGTAGAAACTTTTCTTGGAGTTAAACGCCAGCTTTTGTGCTAGTTTAGGCGTTTAACTCCCATTCTTGTGCCAGTTCCGGTGTTTTACGCCAGAATTCTTGAGCTGACTTGGAACGCCTGTTTGGGCCATCAAATCTCGAGCAAAGTATGAACTATTATACATTGCTGGAAAGCCCAGGATGTCTACTTTCCAACACAATTAAGAGCGCACCAATTGGGTTTCTGTAGCTCTAAAAAATCCACTTCGAGTGCAGGGAGGTCAAAATCCAACAACATCTGCAGTCCTTTTCAGCCTCTGAATCAGATTTTTGCTCAGGTCCCTCAATTTCAGCCAGAAATTACTTGAAATCACAGAAAAACACACAAACTCATATTAAAGTCCAGAAAAGTGAATTTTAAATAAAAACTAATAAAAATATAATAAAAACTAACTAAAACATACTAAAAACATACTAAAAACAATGCCAAAAAGCGTATAAATTATCTGCTCATCAATCATCTCTGCTCCTATTAGGCATGTAAATGCCCTTATAGTGCAATCCTGGCATTTAATGCCAGATTGCTGCTTATTTCTAGCGTTAAATGCCAGCTCTTATTTATTTCCTGCCGTTAAACACCAGGCTGCAACCTGTTTCTGGCGTTTAACACCAGATTGTAGCCTATTTCTGGCGTTTAACGCCAGTCTGGTGCTTGTTTCTAGCATTTAATGCCCAGAACGGTGCCAGACTGGGCGTTAGACGCTCATTCTCGTAAGTTGCTCCTCCAGGGTGTGCTATTTTTAATGCTATTTTTTATTTTTTTCCTTGATTTTTGCTATTGTTTTTGTGACTCCACATGATCATCAACCTAAAAAAAGAAAATAACATAGATAAATAAAATTGGGTTGCCTCCCGATAAGCGCTTCTTTAATGTCAATAGCTTGACAGTGAGCTCTCATGGAGCTTCACAGATGTTCAGAGCATTGTTGGGACCTCCCAACACCAAACTTAGAGTTTGAATGTGGGGGTTCAACAGCAAACTTAGAGTTTGGTTGTGGCCTCCTAACAGCAAACTTAGAGTTTGAGTGTGGGGGCTTTGTTTGACTCTGTACTGAGAGAAGCTTTTCATGCTTCCTCTCCATGGTTACAAAGGGAGATCCTTGAGTTTTAAACACAAGGTAGTCCTCATTCAATTGAAGGATCAACTCTCCTCTATCCACATCAATCACAGCTTTTGCTGTGGCTAGGAAGGGTCTTCCAAGGATGATAGATTCATCTTCATCCTTCCCAGTGTTTAGGATTATGAAATCAGCAGGGATGTAAAGACCTTTGACCTTTACTAGCACGTCCTCTAACTGTCCATAAGCTTTTTTCATGGATTTGTCTGCCATCTCTAATGAGAATTTGGTAGCCTATACGTCAAAGATTCACAGTTTCTCCATTACAGAGAGTGGCATTAAGTTTATGCCTGACCCCAGGTCAAACAGAGCCTTCTCAAAGGTCATGGTGCCTATGGTACATGGAATTAAGAATCTACCAGGATCCTGTTTCTTTTGAGGTAATGTTTGCCTAACCAAGTCAGTCAGTTCATTGGTGAGCAAGGGGGTTCATCCACCCAAGTATCATTACCAAATAACTTGGCATTTAGCTTCATGATTGCTCCAAGGTATTTAGCAACTTGCTCTTCAGTGATATCTTCATCCTCTTCAGAGGAAGAGTACTCATCAGAGCTCATGAATGGCAGAAGTAGGTTCAATGGAATCTCTATGGTCTCTAGATGAGCCTCAGATTCCTTAGGTTCCTCAAATGGGAACTCCTTTTTGTCCAGAAGACGTCCCATGAGGTCTTCCTCACTGGGATTCACGTCCTCCTCCTCCTCTCTAGGTTCGGCCACACCAAGTAAGGTTATGGCCTTGCACTCTCTTTTTGGATTCTCTTCTGTATTGCTTGGGAGAGTACTAGAAGGAGTTTCAGTGACTCTTTTACTCAGCTGGCCCACTTGTGCCTCCAAATTTCTAATGGAGGATCTTGTTTCATTCATGAAACTTAGAGTGGCCTTAGATAGACCAGAGACTATGTTTGCTAAGCTAGAGGGGCTCTGCTCAAAATTCTCTGTCTGTTGCTGAGAGGATGATGGAAAAGGCTTGCTATTGCTAAACCTGTTTCTTCGACCATTATTAAAGCCTTGCTGAGGCTTTTGTTGATCCTTCCATGAGAAATTTGAATGATTTCTCCATGAGGGGTTATAAGTATTTCTATAGGCTTCACCCATGTAATTCACCTCAGCCATTGCAGGGTTCTCAGGATCATAAGCTTCTTCTTTAGAAGATGCTTCTTTAGTACTATTGGATGCATTTTGCAAACAATTCAGACTTTGAAAAATTATATTGACTTGCTGAGTCAACATTTTGTTCTGAGCCAATATGGCATTCAAAGCATCAATTTCAAGAACTCCCTTCCTTTTAGACATCTCATTATTCACGGAATTCCTCTCAAAGGTGTACATGAACTGGTTATTTGCAACCATGTCAATGAGTTCCTGAGCTTCTGCAGCGTTTTCTTCAGGTGAATGGATCCACCTGCAGAATGATCTAATGATATCTTAGACAATTCAGACAGACCATCATAGAATATATCCAGGATGGTCCATTCTGAGAGCATGTCAGACGGATACCTTTTGGTCAATTGTTGTATCTTTCCCAAGCTTCACAGAGGGATTCACCGTCTTTCTGTCTGAAGGTTTGAACATCCACTCTAAGCTTGCTCAGCTTTTGAGGAGGAAAGAACTTGGCTAAGAAAGCCGTGACCAGCTTATCCTAAGAGTTCAGGCTATCTTTAGGTTGAGAGTCAAACCATATTCTAGCTCTGTCTCTTACAGCAAAAGGGAAAAGCATAAGCCTGTAGACCTCGGGATCAACTCCATTGGTCTTAACAGTATCACAGATCTGCAAGAATTCAGTTAAGAACTGAAAAGGATCTTCTGATGGAAGTCCATGAAACTAGTAATTCTATTGCATCAGAGAAATTAATTGAGGCTTTAGCTCAAAATTGTTTGCTCCAATGGTAGGGATTGAGATGCTTCTTCCATGGAAGTTGGAATTTGGTGCAGTGAAGTCACCAAGCATTTTCCTTGCATTGTTGTTGGGTTCGGCCATGTCTCCTTCTTTTTTGAGATTCTCTGTAAGGTTTTTTTTGGATTGTTATGCTTTAGCTTCTCTTAGCTTCTTTTTCAGAGTCCTTTCAGGTTCAGGATTTACTTCAACAAGAATGTCCTTGTCCTTGCTCCTGCTTATATGAAAAAGAAGAGAATAGAAAAGAGAGAGGAATCCTCTATGTGATAGTATAGAGATTCCTTTATGTTAGTAGGAAAAGAAAAGAATAGAAGAAGGAGAAGAGAAAAATTTGAACATAGAGAAGAAGGGAGGGTTCGAATTTTAAGATGAAGAGAAGTGTTAGTAAATGAATAAATAAATAGAAAGAGATAGAGGAAAATTCAAAAATTAATTAAAAAGGAAAGGAAAATATTTTTGTTTTTATTTTAAAATATAGTTAGAATTCGAAAATAAGGAGAAGAAATAAAATTAAAGTTAAAATTAAAAACAATTAGTTAATTAAAAAGAATTTTGAAAAAGGGTGAAGTGATTTTCGAAAATTAGAGAGAGAAAAGTAGTTAGGTGGTTTTGAAAAAGATAAGAAATAGTAAAACAAACAAAAAGTCAATTAGTTAGTTGAAAAAGATTTGAAAATCAATTTTGAAAATATAAGAAGTTAGAAAAGTTTTTTGAAATTAAAGTTTGAAAAAGATATGATTTGAAAAAGATGTTTGAAAAGATATGATTGAAAAGATATGATTGGAATTTATTTTAAAAAAGATTTGAAAAAGAAATTTTAAAAAGATTTGATTTTGAGAATTAAAATTGATTACTTGACTAACAAGAAACTAAAAGATATGATTCTAGAATTTAAAGATTGAACCCTTCTTAACAAGAAAGTAACAAACTTCAAATTTTTGAATCAATCACATTAATTGTTAGTAAAGTTTTCGAAAATTATGAAATAAAATTAAGAAAAAGATTTTGAAAATCAATTTTTAAAATTTTTGAAAATAATAAAAAATAAAAAAGATTTGATTTTTGAAAAAGATTTTGAAAAGATAGGATTTTTGAAATTGAAATCTTGACTTGACTAACAAGAAACAACTAATTTTAAAATTTTTTGACTATGTCAACCCAAAGATTTCGAAATTTATGAGAGAAATAAGGAAGAGATATTTTTTTTGAATTTTTAATGATGAGAGAGAACAATACAAAAATGACTCACAAGATGAAAATTTTGGATCAAACCCAATGATGCATGCAAGAACACTATGAATGTCAAGATGAACATCAAGAACACTTTGAAGATCATGATGAACATCAAGAACTTATTTTTGAAAAATTTTCAAGAAAAAAAAACTTGCAAGACACCAAACTTAGAAATTTTCAATGTTTAAACTCTAAGGATCCAAGAATGCATATGAAAAACAAGAAAAGACACAAAACAATAAAATGTAAAGATCAAACAAGAAGACTTACCAAGAACAACTTGAAGATCATGAAGAACACATGTATGAATTTTTGAAAATTTTTTTTAGAAAAATTAAAAAGATGCAATTGACATCAAACTTAAAAATTGACACTAGACTCAAACAAGAAACACAAAATATTTTTGATTTTATGATTTTATAGTTTTTTTTGTATTTTATTTTATTTTATTTTTTTGGATTTTTCGAAAATTATTTTTTAGAAAAAAGAAAAAGAAGAAAAATTTTTGAAAGATTTTTGAAAACATTTTTTTTGAAAACAAAATAAAGGTTGAGAAAAGAAAATTACCTAATCTGAGCAACAAGATGAACCGCCAGTTGTCCAAACTCGAACAATCCCCGGCAACGGCTCCAAAAACTTGGTGCACGAAATTGTGATCTCAATGGCGCCAACAACTTGGTACGCACAATTGTAATATCACTCTTTTTCATAACTTCACACAACTAACCAGCAAGTGCACTGGGTCGTCCAAGTAATAAACCTTACGTGAGTAAGGGTCGATCCCACGGAGATTGTCGGCTTGAAGCAAGCTATGGTCACCTTGTAAATATCAGTCAGGTGGATTCAAATGGTTATGGAGTTTTAATAATTAAAAGATAAATAAAACATAAAATAAAGATAGAGATACTTATGTAAATCATTGGTGGGAATTTCAGATAAGCGTATGGAGATGCTTTATCTCTTCTGAATCTCTACTTTCCTACTGCCTTCATCCAATCCTTCATACTCCTTTCTATGGCAAGCTATATGTTGGGTGTCACCATTGTCAATGGCTACTTCCCGTCCTCTCAGTGAAAATGGTCCTCTATGGTTTCTGTACGGCTAATCAACTGTCGGATTGCTCGTCTCGGATGAAAAATACCATGCACAGATATCGTATGGCTAATCAGCTGTTGGTTCTCGATCATGTAGGAATAGGATTTACTATCCTTTTGCGTTTGTCACCACGCCCTACAGTCGCGAGTTTGAATCTCGTCGCAGTCATCCCATCCCAGATCCTACCCGGAATACCACAGATAAGGTTTAGACTTGCTGGATCTCAAGAATGCTGCCAATGGATTCTAGCTTATACCACGAAGACTCTAATCTCGGATTCAGATGCCCTATTGTCATAGGGGAGTTGATGTGAATCGTTGATTAGAAACCCAAGAGATATACATTCAAGCTTGTCTTCATGTAGAACGGAAGTGGTTGTCAATCACGTGTTCATAAGTGAGAATGGTGATAAGTGTCACATAATCATCACATTCATCATGTTCTTGTGTGCGAATGGATATCTTAGAATAAGAATAAGCATGAATTGAATAGAAAATAGTAGTACTTTGCATTAATACTCGAGGAACAGCAGAGCTCCATACCTTAATCTATGGTGTGTAGAAACTCCATCGTTGAAAATACATAAGTGATAATGGTCCAGGCATGGCCGAGAGGCCAGCCTCCAAAATGTGATCAAAGGATCAAAAGGTAATCCAAAGATATCTAATACACTAGTAAAAAGTTCTATTTATACTAAAGTAGTTACTAGGGTTACAAAAATGAGTAAAAGATGCATAAATCTACTTCCAGGCCCACTTGGTGTGTGCTTGGGCTGAGCATTGAAGCTTTCACATGTAGAGGTCTTCCTTGGAATTAAATGCCAGTTTGTAACTTGTTTCTGGCGTTTGACTCTAGCTTGCAACTTGTTTTTGGCGTTTAACGCCAGAATAGGGCAGAAAGCTGGCGTTAAACGCCAGTTTGCATCGTCTAAACTCGGAAAAAGTATAGACTATTATATATTTCTGGAAAGCCCTGGATGTCTACTTTCCAACGCAATTGAGAGCGTGCCATTTGAACTCCTGTAGCTCCAAACATTCCATTTCGAGTGCAGGGAGGTCAGAATCCAACAGCATCAGCAGTCCTTTGTTAGCCTCTGAATCAGATATTTGCTCAAGTCCCTTAATTTCAGCCAGAAAATACTTGAAATCACAGAAAATCACACAAACTCATAGTAAAGTCTAGAAATGTTAATTTTGCTTAAAAACTAATAAAAATATACTAAAAACTACTAAATCATACTAAAAACTATATAAAAACAATGCCAAAAAGCGTATAAATTATCCGCTCATCAACACGAAAAAGGAGAACTAAATCACATAATTAGTTTACTACGAATCATGACTCTTAAGATTTCAAATGATTTAGGAATCAAGGATTATGCATTGCACCAAAACTAATTCGAGATCAAATCAACAAATACTAAATTTATGAACATTGTCAAGGTGGAATGTTCCTTAAAGATTCAAGCAACAAATAGGAACATAATCAAGCAAGGATATATATATGAATGAGTTGATATGGTAGAAAAATATCCAAAACACATTCCAAGAAAGAAATAAAAAACTAGAGATTCCAATACAATTGATAAAAAAAAGATAACGTTAAGCACGAAAAAAGATTATACGTCGAAACGGAAATAATCTCTAGAACTTAGTTTCTAACGTTCCCAAAACCCGCGACTTGTGTTATCTATGACTCGCATATCATCTATGATAACCCATTAGTGCTTACATATACATAATTTACTAGTGTTAAGCCGGCCAAACTTAATACCAGGAATTATGCAATGCAAGACTAATGGCATTAATCAATAGACCGTCATGTACATAAAGCTCTAATTCTCATTATCCGAACAAGACCTACTACATGACAAATGCTCAGAGTATGCAATTGAAGCATAGTCAGTCTATTCCTCAGGCTCTACAGGAAGGACGGCTCTATAGGAATGACCACTCTGATACCATAATGTAACACCCTCACTATCAGAATGTCACGCTTCCAGCTGCGCAACTCTGACAGGAAGAAGTATTATGACGACTTTATATACTTAATAAAATAGGAGCCTTTGACTTGACACTGTACCCCACTGATTTCTTTAAAATCTAGAAATAAATACTTTATTTTAAAAAAACAAACACATATATTCATATACAAGACTTCTTACATAATAGCTAATAATATAATATACATTTAAAACACACAACTCCTATCCCTCTTACAAAAAATTGTAATAACAAAGACGAGGGAAGAAAAATAATCTAATCAATACAACATCATATAAACCAAAACATAGTATAGCTCTTCGTAATGCTCTTTCATCCAATTCCTGAAAAGGTAAAGCTGTAGGGGGTGAGAACCTAACCACACAGTCTCACCATGGAGTTTTAGAATTTCCATAAGAAGATATTTAATAAGAAATCTGTTTTCAAGCTCAGTGATTATCATTGCCTTATGAATCCTTTTAAAAATCAATAGCTAATCGTTTAAAACCTTTTCAAAGAAACAATGTTTAATCTTTCAGAAATCTAAAAACCTTTCTTTTCTTATAAAAAAAGCTCAATCAGAAACCAACCACGTAATCAATGAACACAATCATCAATTTAGCACCAAAGTTTATTCTCAAACGTAGCACACCAAGACAAACACAGGCAAGACAGACAAGGAAAGAAAAGGTTCAGGTAGCAGTTACAGCAAAATAGTTCAGGTAGCAGTTAAGAATAGTTTAACAATTAGGCAAACCAAAACAAGTTCAAACCCAAGCAAAGCATACAAATGCATATGATGCATGCCTGTCCTATGGCTAATGAGCTCATCTGTCGGTTATCCAGCCAACCCAACAAGTCCGAAAACCTTAGACTGTCCCTCGACGTTCATCCCTAAGAGTCTATGCATAGCTTTTACTCAAATAATCAATATTGTTGATTGGGAGTAACATTCCCGGGAATTTATAATGCCCGGTCACCCTTACGTTGTAGGGTTAACAGAGTATCGAGTTTCAACCTCGTACACAGGTGGCAAGCCACGGTACCCAGGGAACTCGTGTCTCAGATAATTCAAATTTATAAGCCACAAGGATAATTCATTCATTATTTTTCAATATCTAAGTTATTCTCAATTTTATCATCATTCGTCAATCCATATCTCATTTCCAAATTCATTCAAAAATCACATTTCAAAGTCAATCCTCAACATCCTTCTTTCCATTCCATTAATCAACGATCCCAATCCAAAATATAAGTCTTTCTTTTTAAATAAATCAATCTTAAAACATATAATGTTTAAAACCAAATCTTTTTAAATAATTACTTCAAACAAAACTTCCAGTTTTATAAAATTGGTAGCATCTCCTCTAAAACTCGGACTCTGCCACCTTTTTCGGGTCCCATCCAAAACATTTTTCAAACCTTTCTCAACCATTTCCAAGTCTCAATCATTTTCCAAAATTCATCCAATTCCAATATCAAATTATTTTCAAATTGATTCACTTCCAATAATAAAACTTTTCAAAATCAAACCAGCTGCAATATTAAGTAATTTATAAATCAAACTAATTTAAAACCAAGCCACTTCCGAAAATCCATTCATTTTCATACCTCAAGTGATTTCAAAAACTGACTCAGTTACATTAGCAAACTAACTCCAAGACCAGGAAAAGACCCACATTTAATAACATCAAATTAAATAACTTTACAAACCACTCTTTTATCAATAACCATACACCACTGAAGCAATTAATAATTCAATACAGCAACAGCCACATCCATAAGACAAATGTAATCACAGAAATATATTTTTCCCATCGATATCTATTTTTAGCAACCCTGTAATATAAAATTAAGTTTTAAGAAAAACCCCTACCTCGATAAGTCGAAACACATAGCCCAAATGCCTCACATAGTTCCTTTCGCCTCAACCCGAATTGACGGCAACCAAAACCTCAGCTTTGCTTGCTCTCTCAAAAGCAGAAACAACTTCAAACACCACAAACAAACTCGAATTCTAACTCCTAAAACCATTAACATCGCAAATACTTTATTACATGAAACAAAAATTTAAAACACTAATGCAGGGACTTTTGACACAGAAATACTTACTGAACTAGTAAAACAAAGCAGCCGCAAACTTCGAGCACGACACGCAAGCATCGATATACAACCCTATGACAGATAATGCCACAACACCTCAATATAAAATACAGAATACTGACTGAAAGGCTTTTCGAAATGAAAATGCTTACCGCAACAAAGGAAGAGCGACTAAACCGAGTAGCAGCAGCTTCGATGGTGGTCCCGGCAACACCCACGCCACACCTGGTGACCAGAACGGTGGCAACGATGGTGCAGCAGTTCAGAACAACAAGCAGCAGCGGCGGACGACTGAAATAAACGTGCAGTGACAATAAAGGTTCCCGGAATCCAAAAGAACAGAAACCAAACTTTAAAACCCTTACCAATAGTGCGTTCTCCGGCGGCAGCAGCAGGGTTTCGAGTGGAAGAAGCGGCGGTGGCTGGCACGTGTCTCTCCTTTTTCTCCTCTGCTCCCGAGCTCGCCCTCTCTCTCTCTCTGGCTTTGCCATAAGTGGCGGCAACCGACTCCATGACAAGGATGACGATGATGCGGGTATAGTAGTGGTGGCGACGGGCTTCACGGTGAGGGCGACGCTGGTGACGCGAAAAGGGCTCCAACGTGGTGGTTGGACCTCAGCTCAGCCTCAGATCTCGCTCTCTCATTCGCACATCTCTCTTTCCCGCGCGGTCTCCTCGGTGCTGGCGCGAACGACGATGTGACGTGACGGTGGTCTTGAGCGGCGCGGAGGCTTCCTCGCTGCACTCTCCTTCTCTTTCAGATCTCCTATCTGCTCTATCAGCAGCGGCAGCGACGGTGGCAGTGACACCCACCGCGCCGCCTCCCTCTTCTCCCCCTTCTCCTTCCTTCCTCGGTCCCCCTTCCTTCTTCCCCTTTCTTTCTTTTTTTTTTTTCTGAAGTTGTTGCTGTGTGTGTGAAGAAGAGTGTGGTGCGTTGTGTGTGTGTGTTGTGCTGAGTGAGGAGAGTGGCAGTAGGTATAGGTGAGGTGAGTGTGTGGTTAGAAATTAGGCTTAGGGATAGTTTAGTAATTTTGAATAAAATTAGGGGTAATAGAGTAATTGAAAATCTATTTTTAATCCAATAATAATATTTATAAAAATTCTATCTAATTATCAAATTACAATTTATTTTTAAATAAATACTCAAATACAAGAATTAGAGATAATATAATTAATTTTCTTTATTCATATAAAATTCTTATTATTTCATAAATATCAACTTTATAATTTAAATATAAAAAATAATTCAATAATTATAAAATTAGACAAAGTTCTAATTTAAATAGCCAAACCTCATTATTTTTGAGTTTCTGGAACTTTAAATCATAAATAGGAAAATAATCCATACGTATAGAGTTTGGACAAAAACCTTAATTTATTTCAAATCCAATTAATTGCCTTTAATTATTTTCAATAAAAATAATTTCTAAAATTAAAACTATAAATAAATATATGAATTGAGATTGATTCAAAATAGGACTTTTCAAAAGTCTTGGGTCTTATAACTAGCAGTAGAGCATTCAAGTTCCCCCATGGAGTAGTGGAGGACTTGTTGGTTAAGGTGGGATAATTCATCTTCCCAGCAAATTTTGTAGTGCTAGACATAGAAGAATAGGCCAATGCATCAATCATAATAGGGAGGCCATTTTTGGCAACAGCTGGAGCTATAATTGATTTACAAAAGGGAGAATTGGTCCTCAGGCTGCATAAAGAAAAGATGGTATTCAATGTTTTTACTGCCATGAGTTACCCAAAGGAGTCCATTGGAGAGTGCATGATAGTGGACACAATGGAGACACTGGTCCAAGGATTCCTAGAAGAAGATCAACTTGAAGATGTAATAGATCAAGAGCAACAAGCATTATGTAGTGAATCACCACAAGAAAGCATGGATAGTTCAATTATGCTATACAAGGCAAGGAAGGAGAAAGTAGAAGCACCAAAGCTGGAATTAAAGATTCTGCTTCTAAGCTTGAAGTATGCTTACTTGGGGAGCAATGATACATACCCAGTGATCATCAACTCATGCTTGAGTAAGGAACAAGAGGAGGAGCATATTAAGGTGTTGAAACAACACAAGGATGCCATTGGGTGGACACTTTCAGACTTAAAAGGAAATCGGTCCTTCAATGTGCATGCATAAAATTCTTCTTGAGGAGGATGCTAAACCTTCAATCCAGCCACAAAAAAGATTGAACCCATCAATGAAGGAAGTGGTGCAAAAGGAAGTGCTCAAGCTATGGCAAGCATGGGTGATATACCCCATCTCAGATAGCCCTTGGGTGAGCCCTGTTCAAGTAGTCCCCAAGAAAGGAGGAATCACATTTGTGCCAAATGAAAAGAATGAGTTGATACCAACAAGAACAGTGACTGGATAGTGCATGTGTATAGACTACAAAAAGCTTAATGAAGCCACAAGGAAGGGCCATTTTCCTCTACCATTCATGGATCAAATGTTGGAAAGGTTTGCTGGGCACGAGTACTATTGTTTTTTGGATGGATATTCAGGCTACAACCAGATTGTAGTGGATCCTAAGGACCAAGAAAAGACATCTTTCACTTGCCCTTGTCGTGTTTTTGCATATAGACGTATGCCCTTTGGTTTGTGCAATGCACCTGCCACATTCCAAAGAAGCATGCTGTCCATTTTCTCTAATATGATTGAGAGGTTTATTAAGGTTTTCATGGATGATTTTTCAGTGTTTGGTGACTCCTTTCCTAATTGCTTACACCATCTAACCTTGGTGCTCAAGTGATTCCAAGAGACTAACCTAGTTTTGAACTGGGAAAAATGTCATTTTATGGTTACTAAAGGGGTAGTCCTTGGCCACAAAATCTCTAAGAAAAGCATAGAGGTAGATAGAGCCGAGATAGAAGTGATTGAAAAATTACCCCCACCTTGCAATGTAAAAGTAGTTATGAGCTTCTTGGGACATGCTGGTTTCTATAGAAGGTTTATTAGAGACTTTTCAAAAATTGCCAAACCTTTAAGCAACATACTTGTCTCTAATGTACCATTCATATTTGATAGAGAATGTATGTAAGCTTTTGATGAGCTTAAAAGTAAGCTCTCCTCTGCACCTATTATAGCACCACCTAGCTAGGACTTGCCTTTTGAATTGATGTGTGATGCATCAGATTTTTCCATTGGTGCTGTCTTAGGACAAAGGAGAGACAAGCTATTGCATGTCATCTATTATGCTAGCAAGGTTCTTAATGAAGCCCAAAGAAACTACACCACTGATGAGCGGATAATTTATACGCTTTTTGGCATTGTTTTTAGGTAGTTTTTAGTATGATCTAGTTACTTTTAGGGATGTTTTCATTAGTTTTTATGCTAAATTCACATTTCTGGACTTTACTATGAGTTTGTGTGTTTTTCTGTGATTTTAGGTATTTTTTGGCTGAAATTGAGGGACCTGAGCAAAACTCTGATAGGAGGCTGACAAAGGACTGCTAATGTTGTTGGAATCTGACCTTCTTGCACTCAAAATGGATTTTCTGGAGCTACAGAACTGAAAATGGCGCGCTCTCAACGGCGTTGGAAAGTAGACATCCAGAGCTTTCCAGAAATATATAATAGTTCATACTTTATTCGTAATTAGATGATGTAAACTGGCGCTCAACGCCAGTTCTATGCTGCATTCTGGAGTCAAACGCCAGAAACACGTCACGAACCAGAGTTGAACGCCCAAAACACGTTACAACTTGGCGTTCAACTCCAAGAGAAGCCTCAGCTCGTGGATAGATCAAGCTCAGCCCAAGCACACACCAAGTGGGCCCCGGAAGTGAATTTATGCATCAATTACTTACTTCTGTAAACCCTAGTAGCTAGTTTTCTATAAATAGAACTTTTTACTAGTTTATTAGATGTCTTGGACTATCTAGTTCTTTTGACCATTCGGTCTTTCATGGGGGCTGGCCATTCGGCCATGCCTGGACCTTCATCACTTATGTATTTTCAATGGTGGAGTTTCTGCACACCATAGATTAAGGGTGTGGAGCTCTGCTGTACCTCAAGTTTCAATGCAATTATTATTTTCTATTCACTTTGACTTATTCCTATTCTAAGATATTCGTTGCACTTCAACATGATGAATGTGATGATCCGTGACACTCATCATCATTCTCATCTATGAACGCGTGACTGACAACCACTTCCGTTCTACCTTAGATCGGGCGCATATCTCTTGGATTCCTTAATGAGAATCTTCGTGGTATAAGCTAGAATTGATGGCGGCATTCATGGGAATCCGGAAAGTCTAACCTTGTCTATGGTATTCCGAGTAGGATTCTGGAATTGAATGACTGTGACGAGCTTCAAACTCGCGATTGCTGGGCGTGAAGACAAACGCAAAAGAATCAAGGGATTCTATTCCAACATGATCGAGAACCGACAGATGATTAGCCGTGCTGTGACAGAGCATTTGGACCATTTTCACTGAGAGGATGGGATGTAGCCATTGACAACAGTGATGCCCTACATACAGCTTGCCATAGAAAGGAGTGACAAAGATTGGATAAAAGCAGTAGAAAAGCAGAGATTTAGAAGGAACACAACACCTCCATACACTTATCTGAAATTCCCATCATTAAATTACATGAGTAACTCTATCTTTATTTTCAGTTTAATTTATTATTATTATTCAAAAAACCAATAATCTCTTAATATAGTTGAATCCGCCTGACTGGGATTTACAAGTTGACCATAGCTTGCTTCATACCAACAATCTCTGTGGGATTGACCCTTACTCACGTAAGGTATTACTTGGACGACCCAGTACACTTGCTGCTTAGTTGTGCGGAGTTATGACAAAGTGTGATTTCTGTTTGAGAGCACTAACTCTTTGGAGCCATTGTTGATGATCATAATTTCGTCCATCAAGTCAGGGATTATTCGAGTTTGGACAACTAACGGTTCATCCTGTTGCTCAGATTAGGTAATTTTCTTTTCAAAAAAGAAAGTTTTCAAAAATTTTTCAAAATTTTTCTTTGTTTTCATTTTTCCCAAAAATTATTTTCGAAAAAAAATAATAAAATAAAATACACAAAAAAGAAAAAAAAATCATAAAATCATAAAAATAAAAAATATTTTGTGTTTCCTGTTTGAGTTTTGATTCAATTTTAAAGTTTAGTGTCAATTACATGTTTTAAAAATTTCTTGCATTTTTCGAAAATTCATGCATTCATAGTGTTCTTCATGATCTTCAAGTTGTTCTTGGTAAGTCTTCTTGTTTGATCTTGATGTTTTCTTGTTTTGTGTCCTTTATTGTTTTTCATGTGCATTCTTACATTCATATTGTCCAAGCATTAAAGATTTCTAAGTTTGGTGTCTTGCATGTTTTCTTTGCATCAAATTTTTTTCAAAAATATGTTCTTGATGTTCATCATGATCTTTAAAGTGTTCTTGATGTTCATCTTGACATTCATAGTGTTCTTGCATGCATAATGTGTTTTAATTCATAATTTTCATGTTGTGAGTCATTTTTTTATGTTTTTCTCTCTCATAATTAAAAATTCAAAAATAAAAAAATCTTTCCTTTTTTCTCTCAAAATTTTGAAAATTTGGGTTGACTTAGTCAAAAATTTTTAAAATTAGTTGTTTCTTGTAAGTCAAGTCAAATTTTCAAATTTAAAAAAATCTTATCTTATTAAAACTTTTTCAAAAAAAATCAAATCTTTTTCTTTTTTTTATTTTATTTAATTTTCGAAAATGTAATTTTTTTAAAATATTTTTCAAAAATCTTTTTCTTAGTTTTATCTTTATTTTCGAAAATTATGCTAACAATTAATGTGATTGATTCAAAAATTTGAAGTTGTTACTTTCTTGTTAAGAAAGGTTCAATCTTTAAATTCTAGAATCTTATCTTTTAGTTTCTTGTTAGTTAAGTAATTAATTTTAATTTTAAAAATTAAATCTATCTTATCATATCTTTTATATCATATCTTTTTCAAAATTTTATCTTTTTCAAATATTTGATTTCAAAATATCTTCTTATCTTCTTATCTTTTCAAATTTGATTTTCAAATCTTTTTCAACTAACTAATTAACTTTTTGTTTGTTCCTTATCCTTTTCAAAATCACCTAACTACTCTCCCCTCTCTAATTTTCGAAAATACCTCCCTCTTTTTCAAAAAAATTCTTTTTAATTAACTAATTATTTTAAATTTTAATTTTAATTCTATCTCATCTTTAATTTTCAAAAATCATTAACTCCTTTTCAAAATTAATTTTCGAATTTTCATTCTCATATTCTTCTATTTATTTATTCATTTACTAACACTTCTCTTCACCTCTCTTCATCTCCAATCACTGCCTCTATCCTTACCCTTGTGTTTGGATTCTCCTTTCTTTATTATTTTCTTCTTCTACTAATAATAAGGATCCTCTTTACTGTGACATAGAGGATTTCTCTTCTTTTCTTGTTCTTTTCTCTTTTATATGAGCAGGAACAAGGAAAAAAGCACTCTTGTTAAAGCTGATCCTAAACCTGAAAGGACTCTGAAAAGGAAACTAAGAGAAGCTAAATTACAAAATTCCAGAGGCAACCTTTCTGAAATTTTTGAACAAGAGAATGAGATGGCAGCCAAACCCAACAACAATAATGCAAGGAGGATGCTTGGTGATTTTACTAAACCCACGTCCAAGTTTGATGGAAGAAGCATCTCAATTCCTGCCATTGGAGCAAACAATTTTGAGCTGAAACCTCAATTAGTTGCTCTAATGCAACAGAACTGCAAGTTTTATGGACTTCCATCTGAAGATCCTTATCAGTTTTTAACTGAGTTCTTGCAGATTTGTGAGACTGTTAAGACAAATGGAGTAGATCCTGAAGTCTACAGGCTCATGCTTTTCCCTTTTGCTGTAAGAGACAGAGTTAGAACATGGTTGGACTCACAACCTAAAGATAGCCTGGACTCCTGGGATAAGCTGGTCACGGCCTTCTTGGATAAATTCTTTCCTCCTCAAAAGCTGAGCAAGCTTAGAGTGGATGTTTAGACCTTCAAGCCAAAAGATGGTGAATCCCTCTATGAAGCTTGGGAAAGATACAAGCAGATGACCAAAAAGTGTCCTTCTGACATGTTTTCAGAGTGGACCATATTAGATATATTCTATTATGGTCTATCTGAGTTTTCCAAGATGTCATTAGACCACTCTGTAGGTGGATCCATTCACCTAAAGAAAACGCCTGTAGAAGCTCAGGAACTTATTGACATGGTTGTAAATAACCAATTCATGTACACTTCTGAGAGGAATTCCGTGAATAATGAGACGCCTCAGATGAAGAGAGTTCTTGAAATTGATGCTCTGAATGCCATATTGGCTCAGAACAAAGTGTTGACTCAGCAAGTCAACATGATTTCTCAAAGTCTAAATGGATGGCAAAATGCATCCAACAGTACTAAAGTGGCATCTTCTGAAGAAGAAGCTTATGATCCTGAAAACCCTGCAATGGCAGAGGTAAATTACATGGGTGAACCTTATGGAAACACCTATAATTCATCATGGAGAAATCATCCAAATTTCTCATGGAAGGATCAACAAAAGCCTCAACAAGGCTTTAATAATGGTGGAAGAAATAGGCTCACCAATATCAAGCCTTATCCATCATCTTCTCAGCAACAGACAGAGAATTATGAACAGAATACCTCTAACTTAGCAAATTTAGTCTCTGATCTGTCTAAGGCCACTTTAAGTTTCATGAATGAAACAAGGTCCTCCATCAGAAATCTGGAGGCACAAGTGGGCCAGTTGAGTAAGAAAATCACTGAAACCCCTCATAGTACTCTCCCAAGCAATACTGAAGAAAATCCAAAAAGAGAGTGCAAGGCCATTGATATAATCAATATGGCCGAATGCAAGGAGGAGGGAGAGGACGCGAATCCCAATGAGGAAGATCTCATGAGACGTCTCTCAAGCAGGAAGGAGTTTCCTATTGAGGATCCAAAGGAATCTGAGGCTCATATAGAGACCATCGAGATTCCATTAAATCTCCTTCTGCCATTCATGAGCTCTGAAGATTATTCTTCCTCTGAAGAGGATGAAGATGTAATTGGAGAGCAAGTTGCTCAATATCTAGGAGCCATCATGAAGCTGAATGCCAAGTTATTTGGTAATGAGACTTGGGAAGGTGAACCTCCCTTGCTCATTAGTGAACTTGATACATGGGTTCAGCAAACTTTACCTCAAAAGAAACAAGATCCTGGGAAATTCTTAATACCCTGTACCATAGGCACCATGACCTTTGAAAAAGCTCTGTGTGACCTAGGGTCAGGCATAAATCTTATGCCACTCTCTGTAATGGAAAAGCTGGGGATCATTGAGGTACAACCTGTCTTATTCTCATTACAATTGGCAGACAAGTCAGTAAGACAAGCTTATGGATTAGTAGAGGATGTGTTGGTAAAGGTTAAAGGCCTTTACATTCCTGCTGATTTCATAATCTTAGACACTAGGAAGGAGGAGGATGAATGCATCATCCTTGGAAGACCTTTCCTAGCCACATCAGAAGCTGTGATAGTTGTTAACAGAGGAGAATTAGTCCTCCAATTGTATGGGGACTACCTTGTGTTTAAGGCACACGGCTATCCTTCTGTAACAAGGGAGAGTAAGCATGCAGAGCTTTTCTCAATACAGAGTCAAACAGAGCCCCCACAATCAAACTTTAAGTTTGGTGTTGGGAGGCCACAACCAAACTCTAAGTTTGGCGTTGAATCCCCACAACCAAACTCTAAGTTTGGTGTTGGGACTATACAACATTGACCTGATCACCTATTGATGTGTGGAAAACGATCCAACACAAAACTCACCGGCAAGTGTACCGGGTCGCATCAAGTAATAAAACTCACGGGAGTGAGGTCGATCCCACAGGGATTGAAGGATTGAGCAATTTTTGTTTAGTGGTTGATTTATTCAAGCGAATCAAGTAGTGGTTGAGTGGTTTATCATTAATAGAAACTAAATTGCTTGGAATGTAAAGGGAGAGGGGAGAATTGCAGTAAATTAAAGAGCAAGAAAGTAAAAGATGCTGAATCTTAAAGAATAAGAAATTAAATGACTGAAACTTAAAGTGCAAGGAATGTAAATTGCAGTAACTTAAAGTACAAGAAATGTAAATTGCTTAAATGGAAAAGGGATTAGGGAACTGGGATTTCAGAATTCAAACAAGGGAAATTAAATTGCAACAATTATCTAAACAAGAGATGAATTGAAATAGACTAGCTCTCAAACAGAAATGGAAATTAACTTGCAGCAGAGGTTCACAGAAGAACCTAAAGGAATTAAAATGGGATCTCAGGACTCAAGAGACTAGATAGCAAAGTCTAGATCTCAATTGCCTTCCCAGATCCAAGTTCACAAAGCAATTGACAAGAAATTAAAGAAGAAGCAATAAAGGAAATGTAATTCAAATTAATTATGCAGAAGAGGAATTAAAGATATCTTGAATGAAGATTGAGACAGAATTTCCTCAATTCTTCACACCCAAGACTCAAACAAGAAAAGTAAAAATGCTCAAGCAAGAACAAGGAAGAAGAGAGATCAATTCTCCCCCCAATTCTCTAAAATCTCAGTGAAGTCTCCAAGAGAAAGTTCAAAAGTTCAAAAATAAAAGTAAAGATTCCAAGCTCAAAAGAAAGGTTTAAGTTCAAAAGTCAAGGAAAGGTCCTAATTACATCAAACTATCTCCTATTTATACACTTTCTATTCTTGGATTTTGGAATTTGGATGGGCTTTTGAGTTGGTGAAGAAATGAATTAAATGGATTTTTAAACCAATTTTCAGCCTAAGAACAATTGCTTCCAGGAGGCTGCCCTGCCCTTATGGAGGGCAGGGCAGGAAATTGTGCGTGCGGCCCTTGGTGCGTGCGTGTGGTGCATGTTGGTGCTGCAGGATGCTGCCCTGCCCTTGTGGTGGGCAGGGCAGAAATTTTTGGTGCGCCAGATTCTGCCCGTGCGTGCGTGCTGTTGCTGCCGAAGCTCCCTTGGTGCGCCATTCTGGTGCGTTGGCTGTGCACCACAAAATGCTGCCCTGCCCTTGCGGAGGGCAGGGCAATGTTTCCAACATTGAAGCTCCGCGTTCGAAACTCGGGCAATGCCCACGCTACCTTTTTTTCTTGGTTTTCTTGGCACCAAAATAAGGCCTAGTTCCTTGCTTCCTCATGGTGCCGTTTTCGATCCTTGTGGCAAGCATTGGTGAGCTTTTTCCTTGAATTTATTCCTTTGATGAGCCCGATATTGCCCTTGAGGAGGGCAGGGCAGAGTTTTTGCTCTCCTTAATCCATGGCACCAATTTGTGTTCCGCCCTTGAGGAGGGCAGGGCAGTGTTGCTTCTCAAGCTTGTTTCCTTATGTTGCCCTCCTAGAGGGCAGTGTGCCCTTGTGAAGGGCAATGTTTGCTTCCTCCCTTCCATGCACCACACTCTTTTCTCTCTTGGGCCATGCTTTCTTAAGCCACGCTTCCTCTTTTCTTCTTTTTTTTCACCTTCAAATGATCAAAACAACTAATCAAAGTATCACTAAATTCACAAGGCTTATAAATCAATTAAAAATCAATTAAATTTAGCTTAAACCTCATGAGTTAGCATCAATTTAATGGTATTTGCTTGATTTAAAGAAGTTATGCATATTTCATTCCAAATCACTTACTTGAGATACAAGAAAGTGCATAAAGACTAATAAAACAAGTGAAATTAGCTTGAAAAATGGGTATATGATGACTTGTCATCACCTGTGAGGCTCCATGAGAACCCACTGTCAAGCTATTGGCATTAAAGAAGCGCTTATTGGGAGGCAACCTAATTTTTATTTATCTAATTTTATTTTTTATTTTATTGTTCTTTCATGTTTTATTAGGTTCATGATCATGTGGAGTCACGAAAAAAATATTAAAATTAAAAACAGAATCAAAAATAGCAGAAGAAAAATACACCCTGGAGGAAGGACTTACTGGCGTTTAAACGCCAGTAAGGAGCATCTGGATGGCGTTCAACGCCAGAACAGAGCATGGATCTGGTGTTGAACGCCAGAAACAAGCAACATCCCAACGTTCAAACGCCAGGAATGCACCCTGAGGAGAGCTGGCGCTGAACGCCAGAAACAAGCATGGAACTAAAGTTCAACGCCAGAAACATGCTGCACATGGGCGTTGAACGCCCAGAACATGCATCACTTCGGCGTTTAAATGCCAGAATTGCATGGAAAGGCATTTTACATGCCTAATTGGTGCAGGGATGTAAATCCTTGATACCTCAGGATCTGTGGACCCCACAGGATCATCTCAGGATCTGTGGACCCCACAGGATCCCCACCTACCATATTCTCCCCTCTTCTCAACATTCATCCTCTCTTTCTAATAAACACTCTTTCCCAAAACCCTTCACCAATCACCTTAATCTCTCTTCCCAATCACCCCATTCACCACTCACACCCATCCACTATTCCCCATAAACCCCACCTACCTTCAAAATTCAAATTTCTTTCCCACCCAAACCCACCCTAAATGGCCGAACCTACTCCCTCAACCCTCACTATATAAACCCCTCCATTCTTCTTCATTTTCACACAACACAAACATCTCTTCTCCTTCTTGGCCGAATACACCTCTCCCCCTCTCCTCCATATTTTCTTCTTCTTCTTCTTCTCTTCTTTCATCTCTTGCTCGAGGGCGAGCAATATTCTAAGTTTGGTGTGGTAAAATAATAGCTTTTTATTTTTCCATTACCATTGATGGCACCTAAGACCGGAGAAACCTCTAGAAAAGGGAAAGGGAAGACAAAAGTTTCCACCTCCGAGTCATGGGAGATGGAAAGATTCATCTCTAAAGCCTATCAAGACCACTTCTATGATGCTGTGGCCAAGAAGAAGGTGATCCCTGAAGTCCCTTTCAAGCTCAAGAAAAATGTGTATCCGGAGATCCGACATGAGATCCAAAGAAGAGGTTGGGAAGTTCTAACCAACCCTATCCAACAAGTCAGAATCTTAATGGTTCAAGAGTTCTATGCCAATGCATGGATCACTAGGAACCATGATCAAAGTAAGAATCCGAACCCAAAGAATTATCTTACAATGGTTCGGGGGAAATACTTAGATTTTAGTCCGGAAAATGTGAGGTTACCGTTCAACTTGCCCATGATGCAAGGAGATGCACGCCCCTACACTAGAAGGGTCAACTTTAATCAAAGGTTGGACCAAGTCCTTATGGACATATGTGTGGAAGGAGCTCAATGGAAAAGAGATTCCAAAGGCAAGCCGGTTCAACTAAGAAGACTGGACCTCAAGCCTGTGGCTAGAGGATGGTTGGAGTTCATCCAATGCTCCCTTATCCCCACTAGCAACCAATCTGAAGTTACTGTGGATCGGGCCATCATGATTCATAGCATCCTAAATGGAGAGGAAGTAGAAGTTTATGAAGTCATCTCCCATAAATTCTACAAAATAGCCGATAAGCCATCTACTTTAGCAAGGCTAGCTTTTCCTCATCTTATTTGCCATCTATGTTACTCAGCTGGAGTTATCATAGAAGGAGACATCCTCATTGAGGAGGACAAGCCCATCACTAAGGAAAGGATGGAGCAAACAAGAGAGCCCATTCATGGAACCCAAGAGACACATAAGGAAGCTCATCAACAAGAAATCTCAGAGATGCCTCAAGGGATGCACTTTTCTCCCAACAACTATTGGGAACAACTCAACACTTCCTTAGAAGATTTGAGTTATAATGTGGATCAATTAAGGGTGGAACATCAAGAGCACTCCATCATTCTCCATGAAATTAGAGAAGATCAAAGAGCAATGAGGGAGGAGCAACAAAGGCAAGAAAGGGACATAGAAGAGCTTAAGGACATCATTGGTCCTTCAAGAAGAAGACGCCACTAAGGTGGATTCATTCCTTGTTCTTATTTTTTCTATTTTTCGTTTTTATCTATGTTTTGTGTCTCTATTTCATGATCATTAGTATGTAGTAACTATGTCTTAATGCTATGAATAAATTCCATAAATCCTTCACCTCTCTTAAATGAAAATATTTTTAATTCAAAAGAACAAGAAGTACATAAATTTCGAAAATTGTCCCTGAATTTAGTTTAATTATATTGATGTGGTGACAATACTTTTTGTTTTCAGAATGAATGCTTAAACAGTGCATATTTTTGATCTTGTTGTTTATGAATGTTAAAGTTGTTAGCTCCTGAAAGAATGATGAACAAAGAGAAATGTTATTAATGATCTGAAAAATCATAAAATTGATTCTTGAAGCAAGAAAAAGCAGTGAAAAACAAAAGCTTGCAAAAAAAATATATTGGCGAAAAAAAAAGAAAGAAAAAGAAAAAGCAAGTAGAAAAAGCCAATAGCCCTTAAAACCAAAAGGCAAGGGTAAAAAGGATCCAAGGCTTTGAGCATCAATGGATAGGAGGGCCCAAGGAAATAAAATCCAGGCCTAAGCGGCTAAATCAAGCTGTCCCTAACCATGTGCTTGTGGCATGCAGTTCTAAGTGAAAAGCTTGAGACTGAGTAGTTAAAGTCATGATCCAAAGCAAAAAGAGTGTGCTTAAGAGCTCTGGACACTTCTAACTGGGGACTCTAGCAAAGCTGAGTCACAATCTGAAAAGGTTCACCCAGTCATGTGTCTGTGGCATTTATGTATCCGATGGTAATACTGGAAAACAAAGTGCTTAGGGCCACGGGCAAGACTCATAAAAGTAGCTGTGTTCAAGAATCAACATACTTAACTAGGAGAATTAATAACACTATCTGAAATTCTAAGTTCCTATAGAAGCCAATCATTCTAAACTTCAAAGGAAAAAGTGAGATGCCAAAACTGTTCAGAAGCAAAAAGCTACAAGTCCCGCTCATCTAATTAGAATTAATATTCATTGATATTTTAGAATTTATAGTATATTCTCTTCTTTTTATCCTAATTGATTTTCAGTTGCTTGGGGACAAGCAACAATTTAAGTTTGGTGTTGTGATGAGCGGATAATTTATACGCTTTTTGGCATGTGATTTCAGGTATTTTCTGGCTGAAATTGAGGGACCTGAGCAAAACTCAGATAGGAGGCTGACAAAGGACTGCTGATGCTGTTGGAATCTGACCTCCTTTCATGACTGACAACCACTTCCGTTCTACCTTAGACCGGGCGCATATCTCTTGGATTCCTTAATCAGAATCTTCGTGGTATAAGCTAGAATTGATGGCGGCATTCATGGGAATCCGGAAAGTCTAACCTTGTCTGTGGTATTCCGAGTAGGATTCCGGAATTAAATGACTGTGACGAGCTTCAAACTCGCGATTGCTGGGCGTGATGACAAACGCAAAAGAATCAAGGGATTCTATTCCAACATGATCGAGAACCGACAGATGATTAGCCGTGGTGTGACAGAGCATTTGGACCATTTTCACTAAGAGGATGGGATGTAGCCATTGACAACAGTGATGCCCTACATACAACTTGCCATAGAAAGGAGTGACAAAGATTGGATAAAAGCAGTAGGAAAGCAGAGATTCGGAAGGAACACAACACCTCCATACACTTATCTGAAATTCCCATCATTAAATTACATGAGTAACTCTATCTTTATTTTCTGTTTAATTTATTATTATTATTCAAAAAACCAATAATCTCTTAATATAGTTGAATCCGCCTGACTGAGATTTACAAGATGACCATAGCTTGCTTCATACTAACAATCTCTGTGGGATCGACCCTTACTCACATAAGGTATTACTTGGACGACTTAGTACACTTGCTGGTTAGTTGTGCGGAGTTGTGACAAAGTGTGATTTATGTTTGAGAGCACCAAGTCTTTGGAGCCATTGTTGATGATGACAATTTCGTCCATCAACCACCATAGAAAAAGAACTCCTTGCTATAGTATTTGCGTTTGATAAACTCAGATATTACCTCATTGGTTCCAAAGTTATTATGTTTACTGACCATGCAGCTCTCAAATACTTGTTAACCAAACAAGAGTCCAAGCCTAGATTGATCAGATGCACCTTATTACTCTAAGAGTTCAACATTGAAATCAAGGATAGAAGTGGAGCAGAAAATAAGGTGGCATATCACCTATCAAGGATCCCACACATGGACAATGAAACACACAACCCTGGTGTAAATGAGAGCTTCCCAGATGAGCAATTGATGATGATCCAAGAGGCTCCATGGTTCGCAATCCTAGCCAACTTCAAGGCCATTAGAGAGTTACCTTCCAATATCAACAAGCACTTGAGAAGGAAGCTCATCAATGATGCTAAGCATTATATTTGGGATGAGCCTTACCTCTTTAAGAAGTGTGCTGATAGAATTCTAAGAAGATGCATCTCTCATGAGGAAGGACAAGAGGTTCTTTGACATTGTCATGGATTTACTTATGGAGAGCACTTTAGTGGAGAAAGGATTGCAGCCAAGGTGTTGCAGTATGGATTCTTTTGACCTACTATATTCAAAGATGCAAAGGAGTTTGTGACAAGGTGCAATGAGTGTCAAAGAGCTAACAACCTACCTAAGAAGAATGAGATGCCACAAAGATTCATCATGGAGTTGGAATTATTTGATGTTTGGAGTATTGATTTCATGGGACCTTTCCCACCCTCATACTCAAACAATTACATATTAGTGGCTGTTGACTATGTGTCCAAATGGGTAGAGGCCATAGCAACATCAACTAGTGATAAGCTTCTTGAGGAAGAACATATTTAGCCGGTTTGGGTTCCAAGAGCTCTTATAAGTGATCGGGAAAGTCACTTTTGCAACAAGCAACTAGAGACCCTCCTCCTCAAATATGGTGTTAAGCACAAGGTAGCCACCCCATACCACCCACAACCAATGGTCAAGCTGAAATTTCAAATAGAGAGCTCAAGAGGATCCTTGAGAAGGCTGTTGGGAACTCTAGGAAGGATTGGTCTAAGAAGTTGGATGATGCTTTATGGGCCTATAGAAAAGCTTTTAAGACACCTATTGGCATGTCTCCATACCAATTGGTGTTTGGAAAAGCTTGTCATCTACCAGTGGAGCTTGAACATAGAGCATTTTGGGCTCTAAAGATGTTAAACTTTGATATTCAAGTTGCTGGGGAAAGAAGGTTGTTGCAGCTGAATGAACTAGAAGAATTCAGAACTCGAGCCTATGAAAATGTCAAGATTTATAAGTATAAAACAAAGAAATGGCATGATCAAAAGCTGTCAAGAAGAGAGTTTGTAGAAGGCTAAAAGGTTCTCTTATACAATTCAAGGCTCAAATTCTTCCCAGGAAAGCTGAAATCAAGATGGTCAGAACCCTTCACAATCATCAAAGTTTCCCCTTATGGTCATGTGGAGCTTATAGATGAGAAAACACAGAGGACTTTCACTGTTAATGGCCATAGACTCAAGCATTACTTGGGGGACTCACTAGATGAGCAAAGAGTGAACTACAACCTCAACTGAAGAGGAAGAACCGTCAAGCTAATCACGTTAAAGAAGCGCTAGTTGGGAGGCACCCCAACACTGATATCCTTTCAATTTCAATCTTTCTAGATTATTTTATGTTTAGTTACTTTGGTTAATTGCTTTCTAGTTTCTAGTGTTAGTTATTTAGTTGGTAGCTTTTTAGATTTTAGCTTCAAAAGTTTTCTTAGTATCGCTGAAAGTGCAACTTTGCATTCTTTAATATGTGATGTCTTTAATTGGGTTGAGAAATTGGCTGAAGAACTAAGTTTGGTGTGGCCACCAGCCCACTTATTTTTTTTAGCTTACATAATAACAACTTAATTGATCTTAAGAGTAAGCCAAAAATTAAGTTTGGTGTGGCCACCACCATAAGAATTCCATTCGTGCATCCAAGTTCAGCCCAATTAATTGGTATCCTAATGCATTCAGTAAGTTGGTGAGAAGGTTACTTAATTGTGTACACATAGAATGAAAGTGGAAGGGTATGAAGAATTAAATTTCTTCCACTCATAATGTATACAATAAAGTTTAATCATGAGCGAGTTACCAGATAAAATGAACTTAAGTTTGGTGTCCAAAAGACACACAAAATGAATGCCAATTAATTGGAGGAAAATGAAGCAATCCTTGATCACTAATGAGAGTTTATAACTGAATTTTTCAGGATAAGATGGGGCCCACAAGACATTAACCACTCATCAAGTCAAGGGAGTGAAAGTGTACTTCACACATTGGAACTCACAACCTGAAGAAAGCTAAAACATCTTTAGATTTGCGTTTCTCCCACATTAGGCGCCAATACCAAGTGTGAAAACTTTCAATTTTGCAATCAATTGCCCCCTTCCATATTATTCTTCCCCCCATATAATGCTCTTACTCACCCTTCTTCTCCACACTACACACTTCTATTCTCTCTTTCGTATCCCCACTCTTTTCCCTTCTCTACCTTCTTACCTTCTTTCTTTCTTTCTTGTTTTCTTGATTGGGATAACCAAGTCCTAAGTTTGGTGTTGAGCAAATCCTTTTGCTTTGCTTTTCTTCTCTTTCTTTCTTCTAACCCTTTTCATCATTCCACAAATGGTACCACCAAAGGCCACTGGCTCAAAGAAATGAAAGACCAAGAAAATCTCCTCTGGCTCTTTAAGCTATAATGAGTACAAGTTTCTTTAATTTTTTTCCACCAAAACTAATTCTATGGGTGGGTGAGTAAAAGGTAAATCATTCCAGAGGTTGGTTTCCAATTGGAAAGAGATGAGCACAGGAAAATCATCATTAAGATCAATAGTAGGGGCTGAGAAATCTTGTGCAATCCACCAAAGAAAGTGGTGGAAAGCCTAATAAGAGAGTTCTATGCCAATGCCATGCCACAACCAGGTCAACAATTTAACTACCTAAGTTTTGTGAGGGGGAAGAACATTGATTATAGCCCTGTAAACTTTGAAAGAATGCTGGAAGTAACGCACACAAGGAAGGGCTTTAAAGACATTTTGAATGAGATATGTGTCCTCAACACTAATTGGATCAAAGACAAGGATGGAAGGCCAAATCAATTAAGAAGGAGAGATTTGTGCCCTCAAGCTAGAGGGTGGCTGGATTTTGTAAAGAGATCCCTCAACCCTACCTCCAACACCTCGGAGGTAACTTTGGAAAGAGCTGTGCTAATCTATAGCATCATGAAGGGGGAAAATATGAATGTAGGGGAGATGATAGCAACCAACATTCATAGGGTACTGAAAAGCACTAAGGATAGTACAAGGCTGGCTTTTCCAAGCATTATCCAGCAATTATGTGATAAGGCTAGAGTAGAAACTATTATTGATGAGACATTGCTAGAGCAAGACAATCCAATAACTGCCAAGAAGATAGAAAAAGTGGTGGCTATCAATCCACTACAAAGGGATAGAAAGCATAGAGCTCATGTGCAAGAACCACAAGGTCCACCACAACAAGAAGATGCATATGTCCAAGCACCAATTCCACAGTTTCAAGCACAATTTTCAGAAGGTTTCAATTGGGAGGAGATGCAGGGGAACATCCACCATATGCAAGGACATATCAACCAACTTATGGAGCAACAGAAGCACTGGGAACAAATGCAAGAGAGCATCCAGTAGCTTCAAGGAAATGTGGAGCAAATTAAGGAGTAGCAAGGGGAATTCCATTGGGGAGAAATGCAAGGAAGCTTCAACAAAATTCTAGAGCAACCAATGGTTCAGCAGAGGAATCTTGCTAAGTTTAGGTCCCTTTATGAGGCTAGAACCACTTCAAGAAGATAATATGATATAAACACACAAGCGAAGCTGAATCACTTGTGTAATGTGGTAGCCATTCTAAACCCTGACTATCCAATATTTAGCAAGGAATGGAAGAGTTTAGTGTAAGGCAGGAGGAGATTTTGGCTAAACATAAGGAGGATGAGAGGACTTTCATGAGGAGGCTAGGCTTTTGGAAGCCAAAGGACACCCCAGCACAAGCAGGAGCCTCTACAAAGAAGAATGATGATGAGTCCTCCAAGAAAAAGGATAAGCGGAAGGGATCTATGCATTGAGAAGCATCATGACAAGCGAAGGTTGTTGAGTCCCATGTTGAAATCTATTTTCTAAATTTACTGCTTAGTGGTTGTTTTGATATGTTAGTTGTTTGTTTTTTTTAGAGTCCTTCTATGAGTCCTTGAATTTCAGTTTTTACTTTGCGAAAGAAAATGTCTATTGTCAAGTTTTACAACATCAATAAATTTAACTTGTTTCTAAAAAATGAGTCAATGATGAGTTGTTGCAAAACAAAAGTAAGAAACTAAGACCCAAGTGAGTTTAATTCAATATAAGAGATGGGGAACAAGTATAGAATCATTGATTGAAGTTTGGGAAGTAAGTAATCCATAATGAACAATTAGACATAGAGGACATAACAAGTAGATGCTAAGGATGACCCTTGAATATCAATAGAACCAAGAAATAGTAAGCAAGACCCAAGGCTCTCAGCATCAACTACTAGGAAGAAAAGAAAGAAATAAATAGCTCAAAGATCCAAGATCCTAGTAGATGCTTGTGGTGAAGATGTGTCAAGAAGAGAGACTTCAGCAAGTAAATTCTTGAGGGTGTCTCAACACCTAGTACCCTAAAACCAACTGGTTTGGGAGTGCTAATTGAAAGCTTACTTTAAAGGGTCGTCTTGAGACAAAACACTTAGAGTCGTGGTCAACCAAGGAAACAAAAGGATAATGAAAGAAGAAAAAGAGAAAAATAACAAACCTTACTACTTCAAGGTGATAATCAATAGAAAGGGCTCTAAAAGCAGGCACTTAAGGAGATCCTTAAAGGTCTAAGGGTTTCATTGTAGGATGAAAGCAAATAACCAAGTTCATGCATAATTTAATACTTATTCTTTATCTCTAATTGTTGATTGCATTCTCTTAAGGGTCAAGTTTCAATCATTTAGAACAATTCACATTGATTTGCATGAGCACAAGCAAAAATTAAGTTTGGTGTTGTGATGACTTGCATCATCTACCTATTTCTCTCATCAAAAATAGCTATAGAAGTGATGAATTCTCATTCATTTGATCCATTTACAAGAACTATATGATGAATTTATAGGACATTGCTTTGAAATGAGTCTTGTTTGGATTTCAGGTGAAAAGAGCAACAAAAGAGAAAGAAAACAAGCAAAGGTGCTGGGCGTGTGTGTTGAGCGTGTCACTTCATGCAAATGCCACCATCTTTGACTAAGCATGGCACGCCAGCTATTGGGCATGGCATGCTAGCTATTATCTCTAGGAAGGAAATTTGAAGGATTACTATGGGCGTGGCACGCCAAAGCTGGGCGTGGCATGCCAACTATATTTCCTAGAAAGGAGTCATGGAGCTTTACTATGGGCATGGCACACCAAGCATATGACCCAGGAAGGAGTCCTTGAAGAGTTTCAATGGGCATGGCATGCCAGTTATACTTTCCAGATGAGAATCCTTGATGAGCTACAATGGGCGTGGCACGCCAAGGCCAGGCGTGGCACGCCAGTTATCATGTCTAGAGAAGGAACTCCAAGATCAACAATGGGCGTGGCACGCCAACTCTATTCTCCAGAAGAAGGTTCTTCAAGATAAACAAAGGGCATGGCACGCCAAGCTATTTTGGGTTCACATGCGTACGTACAGATGTGTGCGTACGCACACTTTGTTGTTTTGTCTCCTGTGCGTATGCATAGGTACTTGTGCGCACGCACACAAGCAAATTCCTTCTTGTGCGCATGCACACTTGTTTATGTCTGCTTTTCCTTATTTTCTTCATGTATTCTCCTTTGTACATGCTTTCTTCCACTTTTGCCTATCCATTCTTGCCTCTAAGGCCTGAAATCACTCAACAAACATGTCATGGCATCAAATGGAATAAAAGTGGAATTAAATTGCTCATTTCCAGCACAAAATTGCATGTTTTCACATTTAGGATCAAACTGGGGACAAAACACAAAAGTATGCTATTTTGATGCTTAAGTGTGAGTTCATGTGCTAGAATCCATCCAAATTGAGTCAAAATATATCATCAAATATGGACTCATCAATTCCCCCATACTTAAACAATAGCATGTCCTCATGCTAAACCAATAAGGACAATAATTAAGGGTGTAACCAACTTATTGAATGCAACTATCTATATGTGTGAATATATATATATATATATATATATATATATATATATATATATATATTCATTCAAAATTATAGACATATAGGGCTAAGCAAAGAATTAATTCAATTCAATCAAAATCTAGAGAATTGATTCAAGATATCAAAATGAAGCAACTTGTAAGAATACATGATAAGAGATAGAGGAACATAGAATTGGGTAATTGAACCCTCACTAGGTGTGTGTATACTCTAATCACTCGGTGTTTAGGGTCAATTCACTCAAATCTCCTCTAATCATGCTTTTAAGGATTTGCTTTTCATCTAACAATCAACAAATATGTGATGCATGAATGCAATTATCATGAGGACTTATTAGGGTTGTAATGGGGTTAGAGTTAAGGTGGGATAGATATGGCTAAGTAGACTAAAAAATTGGATCTTTGATTAGCTCAAATATCTCACTCAACCTATACCAACCAAATCACAAAAATGTATTCTAACTACCCATTACTTCTTTTCACACACATTCATGCCTTGGTTTTTATTTAAAACACATATGCATTTCTTATTCATTTTTTTCTTTTTCTTTGGGATAACTTTTGTCCCATCTTATTATTTTTTTTTCATTTTTTTTCAATCATTTTTTATGACAAATGCATATGGTTAAAGCAAATTGATACATGAATGTGCACCCATTTCCCAAAATTTTTCTCTTTCAATGCATACCCAATACAAACTTTTTCATTCACTACCAATGTTTCCCAAAATTCCCCCTACACTTAAATGAAACACACTCTTCAACCTAATCTAATCAAAGATACAATTAGAACAAAGGGGATTAAGAGGCTCAAAAGGGGTTAACAAAGGTAGATGCAAGGGTAGATCCATATGGGTGAGTGAGTCTAATTAAAAAATCGCCTTAATCATGCTAAATGCATTCAAACATCAAATATTGAAAATAAAGAATCAAGAAAAACTAAGATCACAATCATAGGAAGAGCATAGCACACAATGAACAAAATTGTGGTTAAAATGTGTAACCACTCATTTAGGATCAACAACTCACAAGGTTGTTTGTTCTATCTCTCTTCTATGTTCCACAAAATCATTTGAGCAAGTGTAAAAATAGTTTTCCAAATGGATTCAATAGAACGCCCTAAAAACAAAATTCTTAGAAACCTTTGTTGTTTTTCACCAAAATTATTTCCTATATGTATGTATGAATGTTGTGATGAATGCAGTTTTTTCAAATATTTCCTAGTTCTTTTCCTAATTTTCAACAAGCAAAAAGTAACATGAACAATTAGGATCATCAATGAACTAGGCATATGCTATCCACATCATCCAATCACAATTTCTATCTATGAAATATATACTGTTCATACCCTGGGTCGAGTTACCCGACCCGGGATAATTGGCGATAAAAGCGACCGACCTCCTTAGGTCCGACTAGCCGACCTCTTCTCAAAGAGCTCGGCCAAATCGACAGGAGAGCCCAATAAAGGGCCCAAACAGAGGAACACGACCCAAATCCTAGGGCAACCCAAGCCTATAGAGATAAAGGCGGTTCCATTGAAGATACGCTGACCTCAACTCAAAGATAAAGATAAGATAAGATAACTAACTTATCTTATCCAAAAGGTCACATCTCATCATTATAAATATGCTGGAGCACCCAGGTATAACTCATACTCTGATTCTACATAAAACCTGCTTAATACCCTTGCTAACTTAAGCATCGGAGTCCCTTACAGGTACCCCCACCCTTCGGTGATAGAGGATCAATAGCACCATCAGTCCAACAAGTTGGACGTACCGGCTCCGGCTGTCATCCACTTGCCGGACACACCAGCTACGACCAGTACGAAAGATCTTGTCCGAGATCGACCTCCAGTTTCAGGTAACCCTCGAAACATTGGCGCCGTTGCCGGGGACCTGGAAGTCATCCCATCACCATGGCGGACGACCATGACAATGACCACGATTCAGGTCTGGAAGATAGAACACCGTACAAGAATGCGGATGTCACGCTGCAAGATACCCCAGAAACCAACAAGGACAAAGGCTCACCAAATTCGGGGGCAATAGAAGCGCTCCTAGATCGCCTAAAACAACTTGAAAAAGAAACCCAACAACAACGAGAAATCGAAAAAGATCTACAAAGAGAGGTGCGGCGACGTCGAGAATTGGAAGAAAAACTACAGCAATTGGAAGCCGATCTTAAATTAAAAGCCCCTCTGGCCAATCTCGAAGAAAATTCACGCAAAGAACAAGACCCATTCACCAGGGAAATCATGAAAACCAAAATTCCAAAAGACTTCAAACTCCCGGATATGACCCTGTATGATGGCACCACGGACCCCAACCACCACCTCAGCAACTTCAGAAGCAGAATGTACCTTACCGACTCCCCAGATGCTGTTCGCTGTAAAGCCTTTCCAACAACTCTCACAAAGACAGCAATCCGATGGTTCAACAACCTACCCCCAGAGTCCATCTCAAGCTTTGATGACCTAGCTAAAAAATTCCTAGCCAGATTCTCCATTCAGAAAGATAAGGCCAAGCACGCCCACAGCTTACTAGGGATCAAACAAGGAGATCGGGAGAGCCTCCGCAACTACATGGAGAGATTCAACAAAACGTGCATGGACATACAAAGTTTACCAACAGAGGCCACCATCATGGGACTCATCAACGGCCTACGAGAGGGACCTTTTAGCCAGTCTATATAAAAAAAGTACCCGACCTCCTTAGACGAAGTACAGGAACGAGCAGAAAAATATATCAACATGGAAGAAAAAGCTCGGTTAGGAGAGACCTCAAAATCGGGGGCCTCCTACCGAGACAAAGACAAGGAATCCAAGAGAAAAGAAGATCGACAAAGGGAGAAAATAAAAAAATACCATAATTACACTCCTCTCAGGGCATCCCTGGTCGAGATATACAAAGAACTCTGCCATACAGAAAAAATCCCCCAGCACGGCCACTCAAAGGCAAAAGGGGAGGAGGAAACCGGAAGGAATATTGTGAATACCATCGAGTCCGAAGACACTCCACAAACGAATGCTTCGACTTAAAAAATATCATAGAAAAATTGGTGAGAGAAGGAAAATTAGATCGATTTCTGGCCACCCAAGATGATGATCAAAGAAAGAGACGAATGGATGAAGATACCGAACGAATCGAACAATCACCTCGGACACCAGAGAGACATGTCCACATGATACATGGCGGATTCGCAGGAGGTGGGATCTCCAAATCATCTCCCAAAAGATATCTCAAAGAAGTATATCATGTCGAAGGAAAGGAGGAAGCACTCAACATCACGGCAATAACATTCACTAAAGAGGACGGCTCCGGCATCATCTCAGGATATGACGATCCCATGGTCATCACCATCATATTGGCAAACGCCAATCTACACCGCACCCTAATAGACCAAGGGAGTTCCGCCGACATCTTATTCAAAACAGCCTTCGATAAACTCGGCTTAGAAGAAAAAGAACTTAAAGCATATCCAAACAGTCTGTTCGGACTAGGAGATACCCCGGTTCAACCACTGGGATACATACCACTACATACAACCTTCGGAAAAGGGAACCAATCCAGGACCCTCAAAATAGACTACATCGTGGTCGATGTAAGTTCAGCTTACAATGCTCTCATAGGTCAGACAACACTCAACCAACTTGGCGCAATAGTCTCGACCCCACATCTATGTATGAAATTCCCCACTATGAAAGGAATAGCCACGATAAAAGCAGATCAAAATATGGCACGTCGCTGTTATAACGAAAGCCTAAATCTCAGAGGTAGAGGAGAAGAGTTCCACACAATCGAGCTGGGTGGAGTCCAACGACGAGAAGAGCTTCGTCCACAGCCAGAAGGTGAGACAGAGAAGATTCAGAACGGGGATACTTCGGAAAAAACAACTAATATCGGCACAATCCTAAGAGAAAATTCAAAAGAATTACTAATACAATTCTTACGAGATAATGTTGATCTCTTCGTGTGGAAAGCCGCAGACATGCCAGGAATAGATCCTAAGCTAATGAGTCATAAGTTGGCGGTCTACCCAGGATTTCAGTCGGTACAGTAGAAACGAAGAAAACTTGGGCCAGAGCGATCCCAGGCTGTGGAAGAACAAGTACAAGCACTACTGGAAGCAGGATTCATAAGAGAAGTCAAATACCCACTATGGCTAGCCAACGTCGTCTTGGTGAAAAAATCAAATGGGAAGTGGCGAATGTGCACCGATTACACCGATCTCAACAAAGCTTGTCCAAAAGACCCATACCCACTCCCAAGTATTGACGCTCTGGTAGATGCTTCCTCCGGATATAGATATCTCTCGTTTATGGACGCATACTCGGGGTACAACCAAATCCCCATGTATCCACCAGATCAAGAAAAGACCTTGTTCTTAACACCGAAAGCAAACTACTGCTACATTGTGATGCCTTTCGGTCTCAAGAATGCAAGAGCTACTTATCAAAGGCTAATGAATAAAGTCTTCTTGGATCACATCGGAAAGGTCATGGAAGTCTACGTGGACGACATGCTAATAAAAACACAAACCGAAGAGACATTATTGTCCGACCTGGCCCAAGTGTTCGACACCATAAGAAAGCATGTCATGCGACTCAATCCCGCGAAATGCACTTTTGCAGTAGAAGCGGGCAAATTCTTAGGTTTCATGCTCACACAAAGAGGAATTGAAGCAAATCCAGACAAATGTTAGGCCATACTCAACATGAAGAGCCCAACCTGTGTCAAAGAAGTACAGCAACTCAACGGGAGATTGGCCGCCCTATCCCGATTCTTAGCAGGAGCTGCGATAAGATCTCTCCCCTTCTATGCTACTTTAAGAAAGGGAAAACAGTTCGAATGGACAACAGAATGTGAGCAAGCCTTCCAAGACTTTAAGAAGTTCTTAGGACGGCCACCTAACCTATCTCAACCACGAGAAGGAGAACCACTCATATTATATCTCGCAGTAGGAAGCCGGGCAATAGTCTCAGCACTAGTCAGAGAAGACGAGAATGGACAACAACCCGTCTACTTCATTAATAAAGCACTACAAGGATCCGAGTTGAACTACCAGAAAATAGAAAATTCGCCTATACTCTCATTTTAACATCCCGACGACTCCGCCCTTACTTCCAGGCTCACACCATTAAGGTTCGAACTAACCAGCCCTTAAAAGGAATATTACAGAAAATAGATTTAGCAGGCAAAATTCTACAATAGGCAGTTGAGCTGTCTGAGTTTGACCTCTAATATGAAGCTCGGACGGCCATCAAATCACAGTATCTGGCCGACTTTATCGCAGAATTCACAGATGCCCTGGAAACCCTCATAGAATGGAATCTCTATGTGGACGGTTCTTCAAATAAAACTGGAAGCGGCGCAGGCGTAATAATAGAAAGCAACCAAGGAACCCAAGTTGAGCTCTCCCTCAAGTTCGGGTTCCCGGCCTCAAATAACCAGGCGGAATGTGAAGCATTGTTAGCTGGTTTGAAGCTGGCTGAAGAGGTGGGAGCTCAAAAACTAAACATTTACAGCGATTCACAAGTGGTCACATCACAAATAACAGGGAGCTACCAAGCCAAAGATCCCACCATGAAAAAGTATTTGGATAAGACCAAGGAATAGCTCGGACAAATCGGGGAATATAAGATCTGCCACATACCCCACGAACAAAATGCCCGAGCTGACGCACTCTCGAAACTAGCCAGCACCAAACCAGGAGGCAACAATAGAAGCCTCATCCAGGAAATGTTACAGAACCCGTCAATCTCGGAAGAGGAAAAAGTCCTAGCTATAGTAAACCAGGACCAAGGATGGATGACCCCCATAAGCAACTACCTCAAAACAGGAACACTCCCCACAGAAGAAAAGGAGGCAAAGAGGCTAAAAAGGGAGGCACAGTACTACACCATCATAAACAACATCCTATACAAAAGAGGGATCTCAGTACCATTATTAAAATGCGTGCCAACCTCCCACACAAAGGAAGTGTTAGAAGAAGTACACGGCGGCATTTGTGGCAATCATCTCGGAGCACGGGCCCTCGCCAAAAAAGTACTCCGGGTAGGGTTCTATTGGCCAACATTACAGAAAGAAGCCACAGAATTTGTAAAGACATGTCCACCATGTCAGAAACATGCCAACTTTCACATCACCCTGCTAGAAGAGCTCATCAGCGTGACTTCGCCTTGGCCGTTTGCAAAATGGGGACTCGATCTTCTCGGCCCCTTTTCGCAAGGATCAGGACAAGTTAAATTTCTCATAGTAGGGGTAGATTACTTTACAAAGTGGATCGAGGCAGAACCCCTAGCCACCGCCACCGCCCAAAGAAGCCGAAAATTCCTATATAGAAACATTGTCACAAGGTTCGGAGTTCCATATTCAATAACCACAGAAAATGGCACTCAATTCACAGATGCAGGCTTCAGAAAACTAGTAGCCGACTTGAATATAAAGCACCAGTACACCTCCATCGAACATCCACAGGCCAATGGACAGGCCGAACAGACCAACAAAGTCATATTGGCCAGGTTAAAACGGAGATTACAAGATGCAAAGGGAGCCTGGGCAGAAGAGCTTCCACAGGTCCTATGGGCATATCGAACGACGCCACATTCCACCACAAAGGAATCCCCCTTCCGGTTAGCATACGGAATAGAGGCAATGATTCCAGTAGAGATTGAGGAAAGATTGCCTAGAGTAGTTCATTACAATGAGGGAGCAAACTCCCAACTTCAGAGGGAAGAGCTCGACTCACTACCTGAAATCCAAGAAAGAGCTCGGATCAGGGAGGAAGCTCTAAAGCGCCGAATGGCTTCCAGATATAATCAAAGGGTAGTACCGAGAAGTTTTGCAGAGAATGATCTTATCCTAATCCGAAATGATATTGGAACAACTCGACCAGGAGAAGGAAAGCTGGCAGCAAACTGGAAAGGACCCTACCGAGTTATAGAAGTACTTGGGAATGGCTACTACAGACTGTCCAAACTCGATGGACGAGAGCTTCCCAGATCATGGCACGCCTGCAACCTAAGAAGGTACTACAGTTAGAAAAGGTAAAGGATCTCATTATTGGATGCACTCTTTTTCCTGAAAAGGTTTTTTAATGAGACACCAAGTTGAGACCTAGATACTATCCAACTTAAAAGGATGAAAAAATTCCCACATGTATATATTCGCACTTTTCTTTGAATAAAATTTATTTAGATATTCTACAAGATTTCAAGACACATTAATCTGAAGTATTCATCGTCCGATTATAAAGCAACAGATCGGCAGAAAGTGAAAAACAATTTCACTGCACGATCACGATAAAGATAACCGTCCGATAAAGGTGATAACGCGATTCACCCAAAAGACGATCTAAAGATGCCAACCACTTTCTACAAATCGGCAAAGATGAACACAGAATAATGTAAGAAGTCATCGAAAGCAATCCAAAAAAGAACCTGACGAGGTCTTACGAATAGCTAAAATAATAACTTAAAGACTGGCCGACGTTCAGAAGTCAGACCAAGTCAACCCAAGTTATAAGTAAACCCTGGAAAGAGGTCTGGCCAACCCTATTAAAGAAGATTACTTTAACTTAGAAAGAGATCGACCTAACAAAGTCGGTTTCCTACAAAACAAAGTTATAAAAGTAATCCCTGAAAGAGACCTAACAAAGGTCCAAGAAAGAGGATTACAAAAATAGCTTAGAAAGAGATCGACTTAACGAAGTCGGTTTCCTACAAAACAAAGTTATAAAAGTAATCCCTGAAAGAGACCTGACAAAGGTCCAAGAAAGAAGATTACAAAAATAACTTAGAAAGAGATCGACCTAACGAAGTCGGTTTCCTACAAAACAAAGTTATAAAAGTAATCCCTGAAAGAGACCTGACAAAGGTCCAAGAAAGACGATTACAAAAATAGCTTAGAAAGAGATCGACTTAACGAAGTCGGTTTCCTACAAAACAAAGTTATAAAAGTAATCCCTGAAAGAGACCTGACAAAGGTCCAAGAAAGAAGATTACAAAAATAACTTAGAAAGAGATCGACCTAACGAAGTCGGTTTCCTACAAAACAAAGTTATAAAAGTAATCCCTGAAAGAGACCTGACAAAGGTCCAAGAAAGAGGATTACAAAAATAACTTAGAAAGAGATCGACCTAACGAAGTCGGTTTCCTACAAAACAAAGTTATAAAAGTAATCCCTGAAAGAGACCTGACAAAGGTCCGAGAAAGAGGATTAGAAAAATAACTTAGAAAGAGATCGACCTAACAAAGTCGATCTCCTACAAAACAAGTTATAAAAGTAATCCCCGAAAGAAACCTGATAAAGGTCCAAGAAAGGGGATTACAGAAATAACTTAGAAGGGGACCAACGCAAAGGAATCGGTTACAGAACGCCAAAAACGCGTACAAAAGCGAGAAAAACGAGAAACAAGTCGGACCCCACACAGACACAACCTCAAAGGATCCAAGCTATAAACAATACGTACAAAGCAATCCAAAGAGGTCGAGCTACAAGGTTCCAACATTCTCAGAAAACAGAAGAGATAACAAGTCAAAAACCTTGATACAATCTACAAAGTTATAAAGCCTCGGAGGCCATCAAAACCTACCTTAAAAGGATAGCGAGCTACTCTTTGTTTTTCAAAATAAAAGTTGCTAAAACAAGCAACTAGAAAACGTCAGCAAATAAACAAAAAGTTTTAAGAGCCCACAAGCCGGGCCAACTACATAAATATCCAGAAAGAGATTAGCAAGCATCAGGAGCCTTCTTGGCAGCATCAGGACAAGGAGAAGGAGGACGAGTCTGAATAGGCACAGCATCTATAGTTCCATCCTCCCGGTTCAGAACCTGGCAATCCGAATCAGGTACAACCAGAGGAGCAGAAGAGGTCGACACTTTGGCAAAGGACACAGGGGGAGGATCAGCATCATCATCACCCTCGTCATCAGGGACAATCTTGCCATCCCTGACAACGTTGTCCAGGCTGAAAGGGGTGAGATCAGCCTCGGGAGCAATGACCCAAACTTGCTCCTTCAAGTTCTCGTAAGCAGCAGTCACGCTGCCAACGAGATGACCTTGGAGCTCAGAATAATCTTCTCGGGCATTGTCCAACTCCCCCCTCAGGCGCATCACCTCCCGATAAGACGTAACGTAATCCTTATGCATCATGGCCGTGTCCTCGGCTAACCTCAAAGAAGCTGCCAGTGAAAGAGAACTCGCCTTCTCGTTCTCTAGATCCTTCTCCAACTTAGTCACCTTTACTTCAAGTTCCTCCTTCAGGTCCCTCATTCGGTCAAACTCCTGCTTTGCCTCCTCCATAAATGCTTTGGTGGCGTGGAGAGGAAGATTCTGAGCAGTCCGGTATATAGCAGCCGCCATATACGCCATCTTTATGTTATTTCGGGCCATAAATTCCAAATCATGGAGGATGGACACATCGTCCATGGAGAGGGTACCATAGGGACCGATTTGCTGATCCACAAATTCAATAGCATTAAAATCGGGAGCATTGAGGTCAAAAGGCTCAGCTGTTTTTTGTTTTTTATTGGGAGGAGCAACAGAAGGAGCAGCAGAAGTAGGGTGAGGATCCACCAGACGAACTTGGGGAGTAGGGATCTCCTTCTTCACCCCAGGGGAACTCAGCACAGACGGCTTCACGCGCACTTGGGAGGATCCTTCCCCAGCCACCTTGGCCGAGATGTTTCTAGCAGCAGTTGCCCTCTGCGCTCTTTTAAAAGCTTTCATGGATTCATTATTCTTCATTTCCTCTGCAAATAAAACAGAAATTAAGCTATAAGTCGGAAAAGACAGTCACAAGCAATATAAACAGATAAAAAAGGAAACATAAAATACCCAGCTCAGTTTGAAGAAGAGAGGGATTGGTTAGAAATTTCTTTGTATCGAGACGGGGAGGTTGACCCCAATGTTCTTTCAAGACAGTCACAAAGGCTCGCTAAGCCTCATCCAACATTTCCCACGTATATCAGGACACCCTCACATCTTTTTGCCATTCCAAGGGAAAAGCAGGCTCGTCATTTTCATCCAAAAAGAAGGGTCGAGCTCCTTCAACAGCTCGGACCTTGAAAAAGTAGATTTTAAAATCGCGGAATGACTCGTCAAACATGGAAAAGACCTTCTTTCCCTGGGTAGAGAGAAAGGAGACCCAAGTTGTCTTCTTTTTTACCACTCCGGGCTTAGTCAAGACAAACAGATAGAAAAAGAGAGATTGGGAAGAAAGGATACCAAAACCATTGCACAACAATTGAAAAATCTTTATGAAACCCCAGGAATTAGGGTGAAGTTGAGAGGGGGCGACATTACAGGACCATAACAGGTCGACCTCAAATTTAGTAAAAGGAAGGGTGACACCCAGCTGACCAAAGAAAAAGTCATAAACATAGAAGAAAGGGCGATCGTCAACAACCCGAGTAGAGAAGCAGACTCTCTCGTCAGAAGAGGGAGGGACAAGTTCATAGTTCTTCTCATCACCAGGATTACTACAGACACTATTAAACTGCCTAAGCTGCACGCAAAACTCAGAATCAACCAGAGAGACACACATAAGAACCATCGAGTCCACCCAATCGGCCATGCCCTCAAGGACCTGGGAAGGCATCTCTACAACGTTATTTCAGGAATACATGAGGCCAACTAAATGCTACAAAAAGAAAAAAAGAGTGGATTACTTAAAAAAATCTCGGATGAGGGGGCAAAACAACTCAACGGACGGACAAACAGAAAAGGAAAACCCTAAGACTCAAGCCAAAAGTCATGGGGCATCCCTTGGAGGCAGTAACAAAGCAAGTGTTGTTTAAGAAATCTCTACAGCTCACGTCCTGACACTCATCAAAAAGAAAATAAAGTCTCAAAGGATACAAAGGAAGTAAAAACACAAAGTCGCCACCCTTCTACAGTTTATCAGCAAAAGCATTGTCAAAAACACCAAAAAATGCCAAGCAGAAAAACAGCAAAGACGCAAACTTTTTCGGAATCAAGCAAAAAATCATCAGCGAAGGCACAAGCAGAAACGGTGACAACATAAAGAAAAAGATTCAAGCAACAAGAAAAAGATTCGCACCAAAAAATGAAGAAATTCCAGAACATGCAAACAATCAGGCATGATAAAAGCAGAAAGACCCAAACTTCCTCTAAAAAAAATGCAAACTTTCCACATATAAGGAAACAGAAGAAAGAAAAAACAAACCTGGAAAAAAGTAGAAGAAAACCTCGAAAGCCGAAAGAACAGAAGCCACAAAGCCACCCTTCGAAAGCGGAAAACTGTGGAGGAAAAAACCTAGAAATCACCCCTCTTTCACAGAAAGCAGCAACATAACAGACGGAAGAAGCTACGAAAGAAACAGAAAATGAGAGAGTAAAGGGAGAATTTACGAAGAAGTAGTGAAAAAGAGAAACCGTTTTTTGATTGAGAAATTCAAAATAAAAGACCAAGAGAAAATGGGGCAATTAATGCCAATTAAATGCAGATATTAAAACCTTCTCGCGTTCCCAAAAAAGCGCTGATATAAAAGCGTGCGCTTTTAGAGGAAAACGTTCTTCATTCAAAAGATTCTACATAAGGAAGAAATCGACGAAATGCTTGAGTTTGGCTTCATCATAGAAGGACCGAAGTCCAAAAAACTCGACCTCGACAAAAAGACCGAGCTCAAGCAGGGGCACTGTTCATATCCTGGGTCGAGTTACCCGACCCGGGATGATTGGCGATAAAAGCAACCGACCTCCTTAGGTCCGACAGGAGAGCCCAGTAAAAGGCCCAAACAGAGGAACACGACCCAAATCCTAGGGCAACCCAAGCCTATAGAGATAAAGGCGGTTCCATTGAAGATACGTTGACCTCAACTCAAAGATAAAGATAAGATAAGATAAGATAACTAACTTATTTTATCTAAAAGGTCACATCTCATCATTATAAATACGCTGGAGCACCCAAGTATAACTCATACTCTGATCCTTCGTCCCCGGAGGGTGGGGGTACCTGCAAGGGACTCCGATGCTTAAGTTAGCAAGGGTATTAAGCAGTTATAGAGTAGAATCAGAGTATGAGTTATACCTGGGTGCTTCAGTGTATTTATAATGATGAGATGTGGCCTTCTGTGGATAAGATAAGTTAGTTATCTTATCTTATCTTTATCTTATCTTTAAGTGAGGTCATCTTATCTTTCAAGGGAACCGCCCTTCTCTCTGTAGGCTTGTGCCGCCTTAGGATTTGAGGCGTGTTCCTCTATTTGGGCCCTTCTCTGGGCTTTCCTGGGGACTTGACCGAGCTCTTTGGGAAGAGGTCGGATTGTCCTGACCTGAAGAGGTCGGTCGCTTTGTCTGTCGAACATCCCGGGTCGGACACCTCGACCCAGGGTATGAACAGTTCCCCTGCTTGAGCTCGGTCTTCTTTTTGAGGTCGAGTCCTTGACTTCGGTCCTTTTTTGGTGAAGCCGAACTCAAGCATTTTGTCGATTCCTTTGTAGCAGCTTTTGAATGTAGAACGTTTATCGGCGCTTTGGGAACGTGCGAGGGTTTAATGCTTTCCTTAATTTTAGCATTAATTGCCCCGTTTCCCTTTTGGCTCTTTATTTTGATTTTGAAAGCCCCGAAACGGTTTCTCTTCTTTCGCCTTTTTCATAACTTCTTTTCTCCGCTCTCTCCACTCTTCTGTCTTTGCAGCGTCGTTTTAGCGTTTCTAGAGCTTCTATTTTCACCTGGAGTTTCGCGTTTCTCCCTGCGACATTACCCTTTGTTCGCGTTCTTTCCTTTGCTTTTGAGGAGGCATTCCCAGATTCCGTCTTCTATCTTCAGTTTTCTTTTGAAGCTTGCTGCTTTTTCAGGTTGGTACTAACTTTCTTGTTTCTTTCGTGGCTTCACTTTTAGTTTTTTGGCGAAGCTTTGACTTTTGCATGCTTGAAAGTTTGAACCTTTTCGTGATCTTGCATTTGTTTGTCGCTGTAAATGCATTTTCCTCGGCTTACTTACGTTCTTTTGGCATTTTCGTCGAGGCTTTCTAGGGTTTTGTTGTTGCTTCTGATAGAGAATCTGCATCTGTTCCTCGCTTTGCTTGGTTGCTTTTTATTTCTGATTTTGAGAAAGTTTGTACCTTTAATGATTTCTACTTGGCGCGCTTTGATGTTTGGGAATACTTTTTGCTTGGTAAACTGTGATGACTTTATGCTTCTGAAAATGCTTGCTTGTTTGAAGTCTTTTCCTTGTTTGAGAAATGCTGGGGTAGGAGCTGTAGATTTTCCTAGAAACCTTACTTGATTATTGCCTCCAAAGGATGCCCCAAGGCTTTTTTTTTTAGTCTTGGGGTTTTCCTTCTCTGTTTGTTTCGCCTGTATCGTATTGAGTTGTTTTCTCCCTTGTCTGAGATGTTTTTAGTAATCCCATCTTCTTTTCTTACTTGTAGGATTAGTTGGCCTCATGTCTTCTCGCAATAACATTGTAGGGATGTCTTCCAGAGTTCCCGAGGGGATGTCCGATTGGCTGGACTCCCTTGTTTTGTTGTGTGTTTCTGTTGTGGATGCTGAGTTTTGCACAAAGCTGAGGAAGCACCATAGGATTTGTGGTATCAATGCTCGTGAAGAGGATTACGAGCTTATTGCTCCTGATTCTGAGGAGAGGGTTTGTTTTCCGACTTCCATTGAGAGGGAGCGTCCCTTCTTCTATGCCTATGAATACTTCTTCAGCCAGTTGAATGTTACCTTTCCTTTTACTGCTTTTGAGACCGACCTGTTGTAGTCGTGTAATATTGCTCCATCCCAGCTTCACCCCAATTCTTGGGGTTTTATTAAAATTTTTCAACTTCTCTGCCGTGAATTAGATGTAACACCTTCCCAGACTCTTTTCCTTTATTTGTTTGTTTCCACCAAGCCTGGCGGTTCTTTAAAAAAGAAAGCTTCTTGGGTTTCCTTCAGGTCCGCCCAGGGCCACAAAGTTTTTGCTATGTATGATGAGTCCTTCAAGGACTTCAAGAATTACTTCTTTAAGGTTTGTGCTGTCGAGGGGGCCCGCCCCTTTTTTCTTGATGAAAATGATGAACCTTCTTTCCCTCTGGAGTGGCAGAGGGATGTGAGAGTGTCTCGCTATACCTAGGAGATGCTTGATGATGTTGAGCGTGCTTTTGTTGTTGTGCTTGAGGATCAGTGGGGAAAACCACCCCATCTTGATACCAAAAGGTTTTTGAATGACCTGTCCTTGGTTTGGACTGTTTTGGGTATTTGTCTGACTTGTCTTTTATATTTGCTTCTTAATTTTTCTCCTCTTGTTTGTGACCGTAACACTTTGCTGTGGCTAATTCTGTATTTCTAGAGATGTCAAAGAACAACGACTCCAAGAAGGCTTTCAAAAGGGCAAAGAAGGCAACTGCTGCTCTGAACATCTCGGTCAAGGTGGCCGGCGAGGGATCGTCACAGGTCCCAGTGAAGCCTCCTGTGCCGAGTTCCCTTGGGCCGAGGAAAGTAATTCTTACTCCTCGGTTTCATCAGGTCGATCCTCCTCAGACTTCTGCCATTGCTTCTGGTGTCCCTCCCTTAAAAAAGCAAAAGACATCCGAGCCCTTCAACCTGGATGCCCCAGACTTTGATGCTATCAAGTTTGTTGACCAGCAAATTGCCCCCTATGGTGGGCTTTCCATGGATGACGTGTCTCTTCTTCAGCATCTGGATTTTATCACCAAAAGTAGTGTGAAGATGGCTCATATGGGTGCGGCTATTTTCCGAACAGTTCAGAGGATTCCGATTCATGCCACAAAATCCTTCATGGAGGAGGCCAAGTCAGAATTTGATCAAATCAAGGGTCTGAAGGAGGAGTTGGAGGTGAAGTTGGCGAAGGTGGAGAAGGAGCTGGAGGGTGAGAAGGCCAGCTCTATTGCCTTGGCTGCTTCTTTGAAGTTGGCTGAGGACATGGCCCTAAAGCATAAGGATAGCTATGTCTTAGCTTATAGGGAATTAATGCGCCTCCGGGATGAGTTGGAAACTGCTCGGGCTAATTATGGCAAGCTTCAGGGTCACCTTGTGAGCAGCGTAACTGCTGCCTCCGAGAACCTAATCGAGTAGTTCCGAATTGTTGCCCCTGATGCCGACTTGACTATTGTCAGCCTGGACAATGTTGTGAGGGATGGTAAAATTGTCCCTGATGACCAGGATGATGATGATGCTGACCCTCCCCCAGTGCCTTCTCATAAGGTGTCGACCTCCTCGGTTCCTCCCGTTATGTCTGATCCGGATTGCCAGATTTTGAACCAGAATGATGGAACTATAGATGCTATGCCCCTTCAGACTCGCCCTCCTTCTCCCCGTATTGATGCTGCCGGGAAGGCTCCCGATCTTAGCTGATCTTTTTTTCTGAATATTTGTGTAAATAGCCCGATTTGTGGGCTTTTGAACTTGTTTTTGTGAATGATGTTTTATTGACTGTTGATACTCTAGTTGCTATTTTTAGCAACTTTATTTTGAAAACAAAATGGTTTCTTTGAGGTTGATTTCGGTGGCCTCTTTGAAGCTTTATCATGCTATGCTTTCATTGTGCTTTAGCAGGGTGTCTGTTGATTTCGTACTTTTGAGGTCGTGACATATGGGGGGTCCAACTTGTTTTTCGATTTCCTCGCTTTTGTTTTGTGTTTTTAGTGCCTTATAACCGATTTCTTTATGTTGGTCCCCTTCTAAGTTATTTTTGTAATCCTCTTTTCTAGGCCTTTGCCAGGTCTCTTTAAGGGATTACTTTTATAACTTATCTTTGTAGGAGACCGACTTCGTTAGGTCGATCTTTTCCTAGTTGTTTTTGTAATCCTCTTTCTTGGACCTTTGCTAGGTCTCTTTCAGGGATTACTTTTACAACTTGTTTTGTAGGAAACCGACTTCGTTAGGTCGATCTCTTCTAAGTTGTTTTTGTAATCCTCTTTCTTGGACCTTTGTTAGGTCTCTTTTAGGGATTACTTTTATAACTTGTTTTGTAGGAAACCGACTTCGTTAGGTCGATCTCTTCTAAGTTATTTTTGTAATCCTCTTTCTTGGACCTTTGTTAGGTCTCTTTCAGGGATTACTTTTACAACTTGTTTTGTAGGAAACCGACTTCGTTAGGTCGATCTCTTCTAAGTTGTTTTTGTAATCCTCTTTCTTGGACCTTTGTTAGGTCTCTTTCAGGGATTACTTTTACAACTTGTTTTGTAGGAAACCGACTTCGTTAGGTCGATCTCTTCTAAGTTATAGCAATTCCTCTTTAATAGGGTTGGCCTGACCTCTTTCCAGGGATTTGCTGATAACTTGGACTGGTTTGATCCGATTTTTTAATATTCGGCCAGTCTTTTTTAAGTTATTATATAGCAATCGATAAGACCTCGTCAGGTTCTTTTTCCGGATCACTTTCGATAACTTCTTGTATTATTCTGTGTTCATCTTTTGCCGATTTGTAGATTGTGGTTTCTGTCCTGGTTTAATCGACCCTTAGGTGAATCACGTTTTCACCTTTGTTGGTCGATTATTCCTATCAAGATCGTATAGTGAATCTGTTCTTCACTTCTTGTTTGATCTGTTGCTTTATAATCGGACGATGAATGCTTCAGATTAATGCGTCTTGAGCATTTGTAGAATATCTGAAATGTATTTTTATTTAAAGAAAGTGCAAATATATATAGGCAGGAGTTTTTCATACCCTTAAGTTGGATTAAATCTCAATCTTGACGCCTCATTAAAAAACATTTCAAGAAAAAGAGTGCGTCTTGTGATGAGACCTTTATCTAACTATAGTACCTTCTTAGGTTACAGGCGTGCCATGATCTGGGGAGTTCTCGTCCCTCGAGTTCGGACAGCCTGTAGTAGCCCTTCCCAAGTACTTCTGTGGCTCGGTAGGGTCCTTTCCAATTAGCTGCCAGCTTTTCTTCTCTAGGTCGAGTTGTTCCAATATCATTTCGGATTAAGATGAGATCGTTCTCCGTGAAATCTCTTGGAACTACCCTCTGATTATACCTGGATGCCATTCGTCGCTTTAGTGCTTCTTCTCTGATCCGAGCTCTTTCTTGGATTTCTGGAAGTAGGTTGAGCTCTTCTCTTTGGAGTTGAGAATTTGTTTCCTCATTGTAGTGGACTACTCGGGGAGATCCTTCCTCGACCTCTATTGGAATCATTGCCTCCACTCCGTATGCTAGTCGGAATGGTGATTCGTTCGTGGTAGAATGGGGGGTCGTCCGATACGCCCATAGGACTTGTGGAAGTTCCTCGGCCCAAGCCCCCTTTGCTTCTTGCAGTCTACGCTTCAACCCGGCCAATATGACTTTGTTGGCCGCTTCGACTTGTCTGTTGGCTTGGGGATGTTCGACGGAGGTGAACTGGTGTTTTATATTCAAGTCGGCCACTATCTTTCTAAAGCCTGCATCTGTGAATTGGGTGCCATTGTCTGTGGTGATGGAGTATGGGACCCCAAACCTTGTAATGATGTTCCTATATAGGAATTTCCGGCTTCTTTGAGCAGTGGCATTGGCTAGGGGTTCTGCCTCGATCCATTTCGTGAAATAGTCTACTCCTACTATGAGGAATTTTACTTGTCCCGATCCCTATGGGAAGGGTCCGAGAAGATCGAGTCTCCATTTTGCAAATAGCCAGGGTGAGGTCACACTAATGAGTTTTTCTGGCGGGGCGATGTGAAAGTTGGCATGTTTCTGACATGGTGGACATGTCTTTACAAATTCTGTAGCTTCCTTTCGTATAGTTGGCCAATTGAATCCTGCCCGGAGTACTTTTTTGGTGAGAGCTTGTGCTCTGAGATGATTGCCATAAATGCCGCTGTGTACTTCTTCCAAGACTTCCTTTGTATTGGATGTCGGGACGCATTTTAAGAATGGTGTTGAGATCCCTCTTTTGTATAGGATGTTGTTTAAGATAGTGTAGTACTGTGCCTCCCTTTTTAACCTCTTTGCCTCCTTTTCATCTGTGAAAAGCGCTTCTGTTTTGAGGTAGTTAATTATGAGGGTCATCCATCCTTGATCCCAACCTGTTATGGCTAGGATTTTTTCTTCTTCCGATATTGATGGGTTCTATAGTATTTCCTGGATGAGACTTCTATTGTTACCCCCTGGTTTGGTGCTGGCTAGCTTTGAGAATGCATCAGCTCGGGCATTTTGCTCGCGGGGTATGTAGCAGATCCTATATTCTCCAAGTTGTCTAAGCTGTTCTTTGGTTTTATCCAAATATTTTTTCATGGTAGGATCTTTGGCTTGGTAGCTTCCCGTTATTTTTGAGGTAACGACTTGTGAGTCACTGTAGATGTTGAGTTTCTGAGCTCCAACTTCCCTAGCCAGCTTCAAACCAGCTAATAACGCTTCGTATTCTGCCTGGTTGTTTGAGGCCGGGAATCCAAATTTCAGGGAAAGCTCAAGTTGGGTTCCTTGGTTGCTTTCGATTATCACACCTGCACCACTTCCAGCTTTATTTGAGGAACCGTCCACGTATATGTTCCACTCTATGGGGATTTCTGTGGTGTCTGTGAATTCTGCAATGAAGTCGACTAGGTATTGTGATTTGATGGCTGTCCGTGCCTCGTATTGGAGGTCAAATTCGGACAACTCCATTGCCCACTGTAGGATTCTTCCTGCTAGATCTATTTTCTGTAGTATCCCTTTTATGGGCTCGTTGGTCCGAACTTTGATGGTGTGCGCTTGGAAGTATGGGCGAAGTCGTCGGGATGTGAGTATCAAAGCGTAGGCGAACTTCTCTATTTTCTGGTAGTTCAGCTCTGACCCCTGTAGTGCTTTACTAATGAAGTAGACGGGTTGTTGTCCCCTTTCATTGATGCCAGGGCATCTAGGCCAGTTTCACTGACCTTTTCTTTACTATTTTAGGGTAGTTTCATGCATTTTCCTAGTAAACAAGGCAAGTTTTGGGTGAAAATACACTTACACCTTCATTCAAGCAACTATTGTGAATTTTGCATGATTTCATGAGATTTTTGCTAGAATTACATGATATTTTAGTGATGCATGATCTCATGATTTTGACTAGAGCTTTGATGCACTTTAATTGCTTGATTTCAGGACAAATGAAGCATGAAAGAATCACGTTAGCATTCACGTTAACTTAGTTAACGTGACTACTAACGTGGGATGGCAATTGTCTTGCAATGTTAATGAGAAAAGTGATCACCAATAACGCCTGCGAAGCCATTTCATAGCCTATGTTAAGAGCCATGTTAACTAAGTTAACGTGGTACTTAACGTAGAAGGAAAGGAGAACTCCACGTTAATGAGAAACGTGAACTCCAATAACGTTTCTCCTCAACGTTAGTGGTAAAAGTGAACACCACTAATGTTGGGAAACTAGGCAATGCCCCACGTTAAGAGTCACGTTAACTAAGTTAACGTGAACTCTAACGTGGACAAGGATCAACAATGCCAACGTTAGTGACACTCACTTTTGTCACTAATGTTGAATCATTTTCATTGCCTACGTTAACTCTCACGTTAAGATTGTTAACGTGAAAGTTAACGTGGAGTGGGGTTCAAGGAACCAACGTTAGTGACACTCACTTTTGTCACTAACGTTGGAAGATGGCTTCATTACTATGTTAAGAGCCACGTTAACTTAGTTAACGTGGACTCTAGCGTAGGAGATTAAGGCAAATAGAGCATTAGTGACAAAGGTGAGTGTCACTAACACTCTCGAAGGTGATAGATGCCCACGCTAAGAGCTACGTTAGCTAAGCTAACGTAAGACCTAACGTGGAAGGCAAAGGGCAAGCAACGTTAATGGGAAAAGTGATGCCCATTTTGCGAAAAGGGGCACAAGCCAATGTTAATGGGAAAAGTGAGTCCCATTAACGTTGGCCAAGAATTGATTAGGAACGTTAGAAGTCACGTTAAGACTTCTAACGTAGAGAATAACGTGGGCATATAAAGGGTGGAACGTTAGTGGAAAAGGTGAATGCCACTAATGTTCTCGCACCCAGAAATGTATTCCACGATTAATCTCACTAAGTGCCTGAACCTAATTCATATTTCTCTGCAAGCTGGGCCCACTAAAGATGAGAATTGCTTCAACTCAAAGTCCAAAGCCCACATCCAAGACTTGAAGAACTCACTAGAAGATCATGAAGAGTAGTATATATAGGAGTAGTTTTGAACTAACTAGGGACTTTTGGCATTTTGGAGAACTACTCTCTACATATTTACTTTTCTATACTTCTATCATGGATTCTTCTTTTCTGCCATTTTTGATTCCTAGAGCTATGAACAACTAAACCCCTTTCATTGGGTTAGGGAGCTCTGCTGTAATTTGATGGATCAATATTAATTTTCATTCTTCTTCTTCTATCTTTTCTCTTGATTTTACTAAAAAGCTTTCAATCTTAATTCAATTTGTTAGTTATATTGGAAAAGAAACTCTCCATAATTGGATCTCTTCGGAACCTTGGAAGAGGAATAAAGAGATCATGCTAGAATTGCTTTCTCATGCTGGACCAATTTAAGCTGGGATGGATATGTGACTATTATCCCCTCAATACTTGAATTGGGAAATGTATGTGGTATAATCAATGACCATACTTCATCTCTTCTCATGAGCAATTGACCAAGGAATTGGCTATTGATCAAGATTTGAGAGATTGAATTACCAAGGAATTGGGATTCAATCACTTAAGATTGCCAAGGAGATCAATGAATGCATTGATTGAGGAAGAGATGAGAATGAATTTGATTCGGAGAATTGCAACATCTCCTAAACCTAATGATTCCCCCATTTCTAATCTTACCCATTCTCTTTAGTTTCTGCCATTTACTTTTATGAGCACTACCCCAATTCCCCATTTAAGATTCTGCACTTAAATTTCTGTTATTTACTTTTTAGTCATTTAAATTTCTGCATCTCAATCTAAATTCTGTTTAGCTCAACTAGCATATTCTTCTAACTAAAGTTGCTTGACCAATCAATCCTTGTGGGATTCGACCTCACTCTATAGTGAGTTTTTACTTGACGCTAATTCGGTATACTTGCCGAAGGAAAATTTGTTGAGAGACAAGTTTCCATGCATCATTCATCTTCTCTAATTAGTGCTGAGGCTATTGCCCGACTTCCTACAGCGAGATATAGTATGAGTGGTTCTCCCTTTCGTGGTCGAGATAGGATGGGGGGCTGTCCCAGGAATTCTTTAAAGTCTCGGAAGGCTTGTTCACATTCCGTTGTCCACTCAAAGTTTTTTCCCTTCCTTAAGGTAGCGTAGAAGGGGAGGGATCTTATTGCTGACCCTGCTAGGAATTTGGACAAGGCCGCCAGTCTCCCATTGAGTTGTTGGACTTCCTTGACACAGGTCGTGCTTTTCATGTTGAGTATGGCCTGGCATTTATCTGGATTTGCCTCGATTCCTCTTTGTGTAAGCATGAAGCCCAGGAATTTTCCTGCCTCTACTGCGAAGGTGCATTTAGCCGGGTTGAGTCGCATGTCGTGCTTCCGTATGGTGTTGAACACTTGAACCAAGTCGGTTAGTAATGTTTCTTCACTTTGTGTCTTTATCAACATGTCATCCACATAGACCTCCATGATTTTTCCGATGTGGTCTGAAAAGGCTTTATTCATTAGCCTTTGATAAGTGGCTCCCGCATTCTTAAGGCCGAAAGGCATTACGATATAGCAATAATTTGCTTTTGGTGTAAGAAACGAGGTCTTTTCTTGATCCGGTGGATACATTAGAATCTGGTTGTAGCCTGAGTATGCGTCCATGAAGGAGAGATACTTATATCCTGATGAGGCATCGACTAGAGCATCGATGCTTGGGAGTGGATAAGGGTCTTTTGGGCAGGCTTTGTTGAGGTCGGTGTAGTTGGTGCACATTCGCCACTTCCCATTTGACTTTTTCACCAAGACGACGTTTGCTAGCCATAGTGGGTATTTAACTTCTCTTATAAACCCTGCCTCTAGTAGTGCTTGTACTTGTTCTTCTACAGCTTGAGACCGGTCTGGCCCGAGTTTTCTTCGTCTTTGTTGCATCTGAGGCGTCAGTGAGGTACATTCTACTTCTGAAGTTGCTGAGATGGTGGTTGGGGTCTGAGGTGCCGTCATATAGAGTCATATCTGGAAGTTTGAAATTTTTTGGGATTTTGGTCTTCATAATTTCCTTGGTGAATGGATCTTGATCTTTCTGAAAGCTATCCTCTATGGAGGGTTGTGTAGCTTTAGTTTTGAGATCGGCTTCGAGTTTCATAAGCTTATATTCTAATTCTCGGCGCCGCCTTATCTCCCGATGTAGATCCTCTTCTTTTTCGCGTTGATGTTGGGCTTCTTTCTCAAGTTGCTTCAATCGATTTTGAAGTGCTTCTATCGCCCTGGGATTTGATGAATTTTTGTCTCCATTGGATTCCGGAGTATCTTTAAGTATAGCATCCGTGTTTTTGTGTGGTGTTCTATCTTCTGAACCTGAGTCGTGGTCATTGTCATGGTTGTCCGCCATGGTGTTGGGATGACTTCCAGGTTCCCTGGCAACGGCGCCAATGTTCCGAGGGTTACCTGAAACTGTAGGTCGATCTCGGTCGAGATCTTCTGTGTTGGTCGTAGCCGACGTGTCCGGCAGGTGTATAGCGGCCGGAGTTGGCGTGTCCGACTTGTGGGACTGAAAGTGCTGCTGATCCTTCGTCCCCGGAGGGTGGGGGGTACCTGCAAGGGACTCCGATACTTAAGTTAGCAAGGGTATTAAGCAGGTATTGAGTAGAATCATAGTATGAGTTATACCTGGGTGCTCTAGTGTATTTATAATGATGAGATGTGGCCTTCTGTGGATAAGATAAGTTAGTTATCTTATCTTATCTTTATTTTATCTTTAAGTGAGGTCATCTTATCGTTCAAGGGAACCGCCCTTCTCTCTGTAGGCTTGGGCCGCCTTAGGATTTGAGGCGTGTTCCTCTATTTGGGCCCTTCTCTGGGCTTTCTTGGGGACTTGACCGAGCTCTTCGGGAAGAGGTCGGATTGTCCTGACCTGAAGACGTCGGTCGCTTTGTCTGTCGAACATCCCGGGTCGGACACCTCGACCCAGGGTATGAACAGTAGCGTTTTTGCCTTTGAACAATTTTGGCATCTCACTTTATCCTTTGAAGTTCAGAATGATTCGCATCCATTAGGAACTCAGAATTTAGATAGTGTTATTGATTCTCCCAATTTAGTATGTTGATTCTTGAACACAGCTACTTTATGATTCTTGGTCGTGACCCTAAGCATCTTGTTTTCCAGTATTACCACCGGATACATAAATACCACAGACACATAACTGGGTGAACCTTTTTAGATTGTGACTCAGCTTTGCTAGAGTCCCCAGTTAGAGGTGTCCAGAGTTCTTAAGCACACTCTTTTGCTTTGGATCACGACTTTAACCACTCAGTCTCAAGCTTTTCACTTGGACCTTCGTGACACAAGCACTTGGTTAGGGACAACTTGATTTAGCCGCTTAGGCCAGGATTTTATTCCCTTGGGCCCTCCTATCCACTGATGCTCAAAACCTTGGATCCTCTTTTTCTGCTTGTTTTTCGCTGCTTTTTCTTGCTTCAAGAATCAATTTTATGATTTTTCAGATTATCAATAACATTTCTCTTTGTTCATCATTCTTTTAAGAGCCAACAATTTTAACATTCATAAACTTCACTATAAAAAATATGCACTGTTCAAGCATTCATTCAAAAAACAAAAAGTATTGCCACCACATCAAAATAATTAGACTAATTTCAAGATAAAAGTTGAAATCCATGTACTTCTTGTTCTTTTGTAATTAGGAACATTTTTCATTTAAGAAAGTTGAAGGATTTACGAGACATTCATAGCTTCAAGGCATAGACACTAGACACTAATAAACATGTAATAAAGACACAAACATAGAAAACATAAAGCTTAAAAATAAAAAAAAAATAGAAAAACAAATAACAAGGAAATTAAAGAACGGGTCCACCTTAGTGATGACGGCTAGTTCTCCTTCTTGAAGATCCTATGGAGTGCTTGAGCTCCTCAATGTCTCTTCCTTACCTTTGTTGTTCTTCCCTCATAGCTCTTTGGTCTTCTCTAATTTCATGGAGGATGATGGAAAGCTCTTGGTGCTCCATCCTTAGTTGCTCCATATTGGAACTCAAATCTCCTAGAGAAGTGTTGAGTTGTTCCCAACAGTTGTATGGAGGAAAATGCATCCCTTGAGGTATCTCAAGGATTTCTTGATGAGGGACTTCCTCATGCATTTGTTGAGGTCCATGAGTGGGCTCTCTTGTTTGCTCCATCCTCTTTTTAGTGATGGGCTTGTCTTCTTCAATGAGGATGTCTTTCTCTATGACAATTCTAGCTAAACTGCATATGTGACAAATGAGATGAAGAAAGGCTAACCTTGCTAAAGTGGAGGGCTTGTCAACCACTTTGTAGAGTTCTAGAGGTATGATCTCATGAACTTCCACTTTCTCTCCAATCATGATGCTATGGATCATGATAGCCCGATCCACAGTTACTTCGGATTGGTTGCTAGTAGGAATGATAGAGCGTTGGATGAACTCCAACCATCCTCTAGCTACAGGCTTAAGGTCAAGCCTTCTTAGTTGAACCAGCTTGCCTTTGGAGTCTCTCTTCTATTGGGCTCCTTCCATACAGATGTCCATGAGGACTTGGTCTAACCTTTGATCAAAGTTGACCTTTCTTGTAAAAGGATAAAGATCTCCTTGCATCATTGGCAAGTTGAATGCCAACCTCACATTTTCTGGACTGAAATCTAAGTATTTTCCCCGAACCATTGTGAGCCAATTCTTTGATCATGGTTCTTGGTGATCTATGCATTGGCATAGAACTCTTGAACCATTAAGATTCTGACTTATTGAATGGGATTGGTGAGAGCTTCCCAACCTCTTCTCCTAATCTCATGTCGGATCTCCGGATGTTCTCTCCTTTTGAGCTTGAAGGGGACCTCGGGAAACACCTTATTCTTGGCCACAACTTCATAGAAGTGGTCTTGATGGACCTTTGAGATGAACTTCTCCATCTCCCATGACTCGGAGGTGGAAGCAATTGTCTTCCCCTTCCTCTTTCTAGAGGTTTCTTCAGCCTTAGGTGCCATTAATGGTTATTAAAAACAAAAAGCAACACTTTTTCCAACACCAAACTTAAAATATTTGCTCGTCCTCGAGCAAGAGAAGAAAGAAGGGAGGAGAAAAAGAAGAAAAAGGAGGAGATGGAGAGGTGCGAGTGGTTCGGCCAAGAATGGTGTTTAAACGCCAGTTTGCTACCTTTATTGGCGTTTAAACGCCAGTTTGCTTGCCAGTCCTGGTGTTTAACGCCTAGAATGGTGCCAGGCTGGGTGTTAAACGCCCATTCTGGTATCCTTACTGGCGTTTAAACGCCAGTAAGCCTTTCCTCCAGGGTGTGCTATTTTTGATGCTATTTTTTATTTTGCTTTAATTTTTATTGTTGTTTTTGTGACTCTACATGATCATCATCCTAAAGAAAACATAAAATAACAATGGAAAATAAAATGAAAGAGTAAATAATATAGATAAATAAAATTGGGTTGCCTCCCAATAAGCGCTTCTTTAATGTCAATAGCTTGACAGGAAGCTCTTACAGAGCTTCACAGGTGCTCAGAGCATGATTGTGGCCTCCTAACACCAAACTTAGAGTTTGAATATGGGGGCTTTATATAGGAGTGGAGAGAGGGGTGGGGTTCGTGTATTAGGGGTTGGGTTTGGGAGGGAAAGGATGTGAATTTGAATGTTGAGGTAGGTGGGGTTTTTGGGGAAGAGTGGGTGGATGTGTGTGGTGAAAAAGTGATGGTGAAGAGAGATGGAGCTGATTGGTGAAGGGTATTTGGGGAAGGGTGTTATTGGAATGTGTGAAGAAGAGAGAGAGTGAGTTGAGGTAGGTGGGGATACTGTGGGGTCCACAGATCCTGAGGTGTCAAGGATTTCTCATCCCTACACCATTTTGGCGTGTAAACACCCTCAGAGTGCTAATCCTGGCGTTTAAACACCGGGCTCAAGCCCTTTTTTTGCGTTTAAACGTCAATCTGCCTGCCAGTCTGGCGTTTAAATGCCCAGAATGGTGCCAGGATGGGCGTTTAAACGCCCATTTTTCTACCTTTACTGACGTTTAAACGCCAGTTTGCCTGCCAGTTCTAGCATTTAACGCCTAGGATGGTGCCAGGCTGGGCATTAAACGCCCATTTTGGATCCTTATTGGCATTTAAACGCCAATAAGCTCTTCCTCCAAGGTGTACTATTTTTGATGCTGTTTTTGATTTTGCTTTAATTTTTGCAGTTGTTTTTGTGACTCTACATGATCATCATCCTAAAGAAAACATAAAATAACAATGGAAAATAAAATGAAAGAGTAAATATTATAGATAAATAAAATTGGGTTGCCTCCCAATAAGCGCTTCTTTAATGTCAATAGCTTGACAGGAAGCTCTTACAGAGCTTCACAGGTGCTCAGAGCATGATTGTGGCCTCCCGACACCAAACTTAGAGTTTGAATATGGGGGCTTTATATAGGAGTGGAGAGAGGGGTGGGGTTCGTGTATTAGGGGTTGGGTTTGGGAGGGAAAGGATGTGAATTTGAATGTTGAGGTAGGTGGGGTTTTTGGGGAAGAGTGGGTGAATGTGTGTGGTGAAAAAGTGATGGTGAAGAGAGATGGAGCTGATTGGTGAAGGGTATTTGGGGAAGGGTGTTATTGGAATGTGTGAAGAAGAGAGAGAGTGAGTTGAGGTAGGTGGGGATACTGTGGGGTCCACAGATCCTGAGGTGTCAAGGATTTCTCATCCCTACACCATTTTGGCGTGTAAACACCCTCAGAGTGCTAATCCTGGCGTTTAAACACCGGGCTCAAGCCCTTTTTTTGCGTTTAAACGTCAATCTGCCTGCCAGTCTGGCGTTTAAATGCCCAGAATGGTGCCAGGATGGGCGTTTAAACGCCCATTTTTCTACCTTTACTGACGTTTAAACGCCAGTTTGCCTGCCAGTTCTAGCATTTAACGCCTAGGATGGTGCCAGGCTGGGCATTAAACGCCCATTTTGGTATCCTTATTGGCATTTAAACGCCAATAAGCTCTTCCTCCAAGGTGTACTATTTTTGATGCTGTTTTTGATTTTGCTTTAATTTTTGCAGTTGTTTTTGTGACTCTACATGATCATCATCCTAAAGAAAACATAAAATAACAATGGAAAATAAAATGAAAGAGTAAATATTATAGATAAATAAAATTGGGTTGCCTCCCAATAAGCGCTTCTTTAATGTCAATAGCTTGACAGGAAGCTCTTACAGAGCTTCACAGGTGCTCAGAGCATGATTGTGGCCTCCCAACACCAAACTTAGAGTTTGAATATGGGGGCTTTATATAGGAGTGGAGAGAGGGGTGGGGTTCGTGTATTAGGGGTTGGGTTTGGGAGGGAAAGGATGTGAATTTGAATGTTGAGGTAGGTGGGGTTTTTGGGGAAGAGTGGGTGGATGTGTGTGGTGAAAAAGTGATGGTGAAGAGAGATGGAGCTGATTGGTGAAAGGTATTTGGGGAAGGGTGTTATTGGAATGTGTGAAGAAGAGAGAGAGTGAGTTGAGGTAGGTGGGGATACTGTGGGGTCCACAGATCCTGAGGTGTCAAGGATTTCTCATCCCTACACCATTTTGGCGTGTAAACACCCTCAGAGTGCTAATCCTGGCATTTAAACATCGGGCTCAAGCCCTTTTTTGGCGTTTAAACGTCAATCTGCCTACCATTCTGGCGTTTAAATGCCCAGAATGGTGCCAGGATGGGCGTTTAAACGCCCATTTTTCTACCTTTACTGGCGTTTAAACGCCAGTTTGCCTGCCAGTTCTAGCATTTAACGCCTAGGATGGTGCCAGGCTGGGCGTTAAACGCCCATTTTGGTATCCTTATTGGCATTTAAACGCCAATAAGCTCTTCCTCCAAGGTGTACTATTTTTGATGCTGTTTTTGATTTTGCTTTAATTTTTGCAGTTGTTTTTGTGACTCTACATGATCATCATCCTAAAGAAAACATAAAATAACAGTGGAAAATAAAATGAAAGAGTAAATATTATAGATAAATAAAATTGGGTTGCCTCCCAATAAGTGCTTCTTTAATGTCAATAGCTTGACAGGAAGCTCTTACAGAGCTTCACAGGTGCTCAAAGCATGATTGTGGCCTCCCAACACCAAATATAGAGTTTGAATATGGGGGCTTTGCTTGACTCTGCATAGAGAGAATTGAATGAAGCTTTTCATGCGTCTTCCCCATGTTTACAGAAGAAAATCCTTGTGCCTTAAACACAAGGTAGTCCTCATTCACCTGAAGGACTACCTCTCCTCTGTCTACATCAATCACAGCCTTTGTTGTGGCTAGGAAGGGTCTTCCAAGGATGATGGATTCATTCTCATCATTCCCAGTGTCTAGGATTATAAAATCAGCAGGGATGTAAAGGTCTTCAACCTTTACCAAGACATCCTCTACAAGTCCATAAGCCTGTTTCTTTGATTTGTCTGTCATCTCTAGTGAGATTCTTGCAGCTTGTACTTCAAAGATCCCTAGTTTCTCCATTACAGAGAGTGGCATGAGGTTGATACTTGATCCTAGGTCACACAAAGCCTTTTCAAAGGTCATGGTCCTTATGGTGCAAGGTATCAAGAACCTTTCGGGATCTTCTTTCTTTTGAGGTAACTTCAGCTGAACCAATACACTTAGTTTATTGATGAGCAATGGAGGTTCATCCTCCCTAGTCTCATTACCAAATAATTTGGCATTCAGCTTCATGATTGCTCCTAGATATTGAGCAACTTACTCTTCAGTAACATTTTTGTCCTCTTCAGAGGAAGAATATTCCTCAGAGCTCATGAATGGTAATAGTAGGTTTAGTAGAATCTCTATGGTCTCTAGATGAGCCTCAAATTCCTGTGTTTCCTCAATAGGGGACTCCTTGTAGTCCAGTGGATGTCCCATGAGGTCTTCCTTACTATGAATCACATCCTCCTCCTCTTCCATAGGTTTGGCCATTTTGGTTGTATTAATGGCCTTGCACTCTCTTTTTGGATTCTCTTCTGTATTGCTTGGGAGAGTACTAGGAGGAGTTTCAGTAATTCTTTTACTCACCTGACCCACTTGTGCCTCCAAATTTCTTATGGAGGACTGTGCCTCACTCATGAAATTGACGGTGGTCTCAGATAGATCAGAGACTATGTTTGCTAAGCTAGAGAGGCTCTACTCAGAATTCTCTATCTGTTGCTGAGAAGATGATGGGAAAGGCTAGCTATTGCCAAACCTGTTTCTCCCACCATTATTGTTATTGAAGCCTTGTTGAGGTTTTGTTGATCCTTCCATGAAAAATTTGGGTAATTCCTCCATGAAGGATTATAGGTGTTTCCATAGGATTCTCCCATGTAATTCACCTCTTCCATTGCAGGATTCTCAGGGTCATAAGCTTCTCCTTCAGAGGAGGCATCTTTAGCTTGCAATCCAGTTAGACTCTAAGAAATCATATTGACTTGCTGAATCAATATTTTGTTCTAAGCCAATATAGCATTCAGAGTGTCAATCTCAAGAACTCCTTTCCTTTGAGTCACCCCATTATTCACAGGATTTCTCTCAGAAGTGTATATGAACTGGTTATTTGCAACCATTTCAATGAGTTCCTAGGCTTCTGCAGGCGTTTTCAGATGAAGAGATCCACCAGCAGAGTGGTCCAATGACATCTTGGATAACTCAGACAGACCATCATAAAATATACATATGATGCTCCATTCTAGAAACATGTCAGAAGGACACCTTTTGGTTAATTGCTTGTATCATTCCCAAGCTTCATAGAGGGATTCACCTTCCTTCTGTCTGAAGGTTTGGACATCCACTCTAAGCTTACTCATCTTTTGAGGTGGAAAGAATTTGATCAAGAAAACATTGACCAGCTTGTCCCAAGAGTTCAAGCTTTCTCTAGGTTGTGATTCTAACCATGTCCTAGCTCTGTCTCTCACAGCAAAGGGGAAAAGCATAAGTTTGTAGACCTCGAGATCAACCCCATTGGTCTTAATAGTATCACAGATCTGCAAGAATTCAGATAAGAACTGATGAGGATCTTCTAATGGAAGTCTATGAAACTTACAGTTCTGCTGCATTAGAGAAACTAATTGAGGCTTAAGCTCAAAGTTGTTTGCTCCAATGGCAGGAATTGAGATGCTTCTTCCATAGAAGTTGGAAGTTGGTGCAGCATAGTCACCAAGCATCTTCCTTGCATTTTTGTTATTATTTTCGGCTGCCATGTCTTCTTCTTTTTTGAAAATTTCTGTCAGGTCCTCTCCAGAGAGTTGTGCTTTAGCTTCTCTTAGCTTCCTCTTCAGAGTCTTTTCAGGTTCAGGATCGGCTTCAACAAGAATATCCTTATCCTTGTTCCTACTCATGTGAAAAACAAGAGAACAGAAAAGAAGAGGAATCCACTATGTCAGAGTATAGAGATTCCTTTATGTGAGTATAAGAAGAGAAGAAGAGAAGAATGTGGTAGAGAGAAAATAAAGAGAATTCTAACACAGAGAGGGAGAAAGGGTTCGATTTTTAAGAATGAGAGAAGTATGTGTAAATAAATAAATAAATAGAAAGAGATGAGAGAGAAGAGAAATTCAAAAATATTAGAAGAAATAAAATTAGAGTTTAAAAAAATTAGTTAATTAAAAAGGTTTTTGAAAAAGTTGTTAGTGGTTTTCAAAAATTAGAGAGAAAAAAGTAGTTAATTGAAAAAGATTTGAAAACAAATTTTGAAAAGATAAGAAGTTAAAAAAAATTGAAATTATGTTTTGAAAAAGATATGATTGAAAAAGATTTGAAAAAAGAAATTTAAAAAGATTTGATTTTGAAAATTGAAGTTGATGATTTGAGTAACAAGAAACTAAAAGATATGATTCTAGAATTTAAAGATTGAACCTTTCTTAACAAGAAAGTAACAAACTTGAAATTTTTTGAATCAAATCCTTAATTGTTAGCAAGGTTTTCAAAAATATGAAATAAAAATAAGAAAAAGATTTTGAAAATCAAATTTTAAAATTTTTCAAAAATGTTAAGAAGAAAAATGAAAAAGATTTGATTTTTTTGAAAAAGATTTGAAAAGATAGAATTTTTTTTTGAATTTTAATGAGGAAAGAGAGAAAAACAAAAAAATCGACTCAAAACATAAAAATTTTGGATCAAAACCAATGATGCATGCAAGAACACTTTGAATGTCAAGATGAACACCAAGAACACTTTGAGGATTATGATGAACATCAAGAACACAATTTTGAAAATTTTTTTAAGAAAAGAAACTCATGCAAGACACCAAACTTAAAAATTTTTAAGCTTTTTGACTCTAGAAATTCGAAAATGCATATGAAAAACAAGAAAAGACACAAAACAAAAAAGTCACAAGATCAAACAAAGACAATCATCAAGAACAACTTGAAGATCAAGAAGAACATATGCATGAGTTTTCGAAAAATGCTAAAAAATAAAAACATGCAATTGAGACCAAACTTAAAATTTGACACTAGACTCAAACAAGAAACACAAAAATTTTTGATTTTATGATTTTATTAAATTTTTTTTCGAAAATTTTTTTTGGAAAAACGTAAAAGAAGAAAAAATTTTTGAAAGATTTTTGAAAACTTTTTGAAAATAAAATAAAGATTGAAACAAGAAAAAAATTACCTAATCTGAGCAACAAGATGAACCGTCAGTTGTCCAAACTCGAACAATCCCCGGCAACGGTGCCAAAAACTTGGTACACGAAATCATGAATTCACACTTTTCTCACAACTCTGCGCAGCTGACCAGCAAGTGCACTGGGTCGTCCAAGTAATACCTTACGTGATTAAGGGTCGATCCCATGGAGATTGTCGGCTTGAAGCAAGCTATGGTCATCTTGTAAATCTCAGTCCGGCAGATTCAAATGGTTATGAGGTTTTGATGATTAAAAAAGAAATGAAACATAAAATACGATAGAGATACTTATGCAATTCATTAGTGGGAATTTCAGATAAGCGTATGGAGATGCTTTGTTCCCTCTGAGCCTCTGCTTTCCTATTGTCCTCATCCAATCTTGCGTACTCCCTTCCATGGCAAGCTGTATATTGGTGGATCACCGTCCTCTTAGTGAAAATATATCTGCTACAATTTCCAGCATGGCTAATCAGCTGTCGGTTCTCGATCGTGTCGGAATAAGATCCATTGATCCTTTTGCACACTGTCACTGCACCCAATAGTCATGAGTTTGAAGCTCGTCACAGTCATCCCATCCCATATCCTACTCAAAATACAACAGACAAGGTTTAGACTTTTTGGATCTCAAGAATGCTGCCAATTGATTCTAGATTATACCACAAAGACTCTGATCTCACGGAATGGAAGGCTCTGTTGTCAGGAGAGGCAACCATGCGTCATGAACGATGAGGCCAAGAGATACACACTCAAACTCTTGTAGATAGAACGGAGGTGGTTGTCAGGAACGCGTTCATAAGGGAGGAGGATGATGAGTGTCACAGATCATCACATCTATCAGGTTGAAGTACGAGTGAATATCTTAGAACAAGAATAAGTGTGAATTGAATATAAAACCAACAGTACTTTGCATTAATTCATGAGGAACAGCAGAGTTCCACGCCTTATTCTATGAGGTGTAGAAACTCCACCGTTGAAAATACATAAGTGATAAAGGTCCAGGCATGGCCGAATGGCCAGCCCCCAAAACGTGATCAAGAGATCAAAAGTGATCCAAAGATAGTCTCAAAAATGATCTAGAGATATAAATACAATAGTAAAAAGTGCTATTTATACTAAACTAGTAAACTAGGTTTACAAAAAATGAGTAACAAAGTGTAGATAGTATAAAAATCCACTTCCGGGGCCCACTTGGTGTGTGTTTGGGCTGAGCATTGAATCTTTCATGTGCATAGGCTCTTCTCTGCGTTTAAACCCCAGTTTTGGTGCCAGTTTGGGCATTTAACTCCAGCTTTGGTGCCAGTTCTGGTGTTTTACACCAGAAAAGGGTCTCTGATGGGCGTTTGGACGCCAGTTTGGGCCATCAAATCTCGGAAAAAGTATAGACTATTATACATTTCTAGAAAGCCCAAGATGTCTACTTTCCAACGTAATTAAGCGCACTAATTAAGCTTCTGTAGCTCCAGAAAATCTACTTTGAGTGTTGGGAGGTTAAAATCCAACAACATCTTCAGTCCTTTCTCAGCCTCTGAATCAGATTTTTGCTCAGGTCCCTCAATTTCAGGCAAAAAATACCTGAAATCACAGAAAAACTCACAAACTCATTGTAAAGTCTAGAAATGTGATTTTTGCATAAAAATTAATAAAAATATACTAAAAAGTAACTAAAACATATTAAAAACTATGTAAAAATAATGCCAAAAAACATATAAATTATCCGTTCATCACCACACAATCTAATCGGTAAGTGTACCGGGTCACATCAAGTAATAATAACTCACAAGAGTGAGGTCGATCCCACAGGGATTGCTGGATCAACCAAGTTTAGTTATGTGATTAGTCGAGTTGAGCTGACAGTGAATTAGATGGAATTGATATATATATCAGAAGGTAAGATGCAAGAAAATTAAAGAGTAGAAAGTAAATTGCATCAAATGTAAAGGGCTTTGGGTGCAGGGAAACTAAATGAAACAGAAATAACAGAGAGGGGAATTCATTAGGGATTGGAGATATCAAAATCTACAATGAATCAAATGGGACTCAACTCCTCTCTCAATCATATGAGTAGATGTATGGGGGATTGAAATTGATTGGATCCCAATTTATTGGCAATCCAATCTCTCTAATCACAATCAATCTCGCCAATTCTTTGATCCAATTATCATGAGAAGAGGTGAGGTATATGTCTCATCCATAAGCCACACTAACTCTCAAGATCTCAATTACTCCCAAATAAAGTCGATCAAGAGAGTAGTGAAGGATAGAGCCTCAGTTCTAATGCTCATGATTCCCTTTCTGAGGCTCACACAAGCATTTACAGGTTCAAACCCCCTTTCTAGAGTGAATGAATCATTAATCAAAATAGGGGTTATCCAATAGCTACACAAATGAATTGAGAAGAAGAAGAAGTTCACTTAATCATGTTTATTATAATAGAGATCTCCCATAATGAGTGGGGTTAATGGATCATAGCTCAAAGAATAGATGTAGAAAATGTAGATTGTAGGAAATTAATTCAAGCTCAATGAGAACAGAAATGTAAAATTGGCAGAAGAAAAAGTTACAGAAGAGAATAGCAGAATTGAAAATGAATATGCTCAATTTAATTCAACACTGAAATGTAAAAGTGCAGAAAAATAAAAGTGTTTACAAGAGAGTCTTCTATTCTACTCATACTCCTATTCCTACTACTACCACTACTCCTAAAGCTCTGTGCTAGCTTACTGCCTCCTTCCAATTAAATAAAACTGATGCCTTTATATAGGCTTTCCTAAATTACAAATTGAAATGAAATTCAAAACAAATTACAATTAAATGAAAATCCCATCTAGATGCTCCTTGTGCCTTTGAGTGATGTCAAATGGGCTCTGCTTGCTTTGAAGTTTCAATGGGCTTGGAATCAGACCAGATAAACCATAATTCTGCTCCCAGGAGAACGTAGTGTTCATTTAGTGAACGGAGCTTTCGGGCTCCCACGCGTACGTGTGCTATACGCTTTCGCATCCCTGGTGCTTTGGCTCATCGACGCGTACGCTTCTTGCGTGCGTACGCGTCCCTTGCAGTGCTTACAAAACAAACGTAGCGTTCCTTCCACGCATACGCGTCATGCACGCGTACGCGAGGATGATGAAACTTCACTTCTGCGCCCAGCATCATGTACGCGTCTGCGCCCATCACTACTTTTATCACATCGACACGTGCGCGTCATGCACGCATATGCGTTGATGCCCATTTTCAAATTCAATTCCTGAAGGCATCGCAGGCGTTTACTCCAAGTGAGCGTAGCATTCATTTCTTGTGAATGTTTATCCTCAATCCACACGTGCGCATCATGCATGCGAACACGTGGATTTCAAAGTTGCTCATTCACACAGAGGCGTCTTGTGTGCTTGCGCGTCGCGTGTGAACGTGGCATTCTTTATTTGAACATAGCGTTACTCTGCACTGCCCTTCTTTCTCTCCATTTTTCACCTGAATTCAACCAAACATACAATCAAAGCCTTGGCAAGATCATCAAATCTTGCATCATTCATATTATCAACTAAATCTTGCAAGAAATCAAATGAAAATGCATAAAATTAACAATGCTTGATTGAATCAAGACAAGCATGAATTCTTATTCAAACACTTACTTATTGCCTAAGAAATGTATGAAAACTAGTAAAAATGAAGGAAAAAGGCTTATGAAACTAGCCTAAGATGACTTGTCATCACAACACCAAACTTAAACCTTGCTTGTCCCCAAGCAAGAAAAGAATCATGTAGTAAGTGTTGACAAACGAAGGTGAGAAGGATAGCAAGTTGATGTTCATGGTTGGCTAGTTTTCTATGTATGCTACAATTACAAAAGAAATGTAAATGATTGATGCTTCTATCTGGCTCATTTTATGAAATCTTTTCCTTATGTTTCTTCCTTGAAACAAGCTTTTCATTCTCTTATTAGCTTCTCCTTTTGGGTGCTTTGCCCCATGAGTTCATAACAAAGCTACGACTCTAAATGTTTTGTTTTCAAGTATTACCACTTGATACATAAGCACCACAAGCATTTAATTAGAGGACTTATTTGAGCTCATTTGTTTCTTTTTCTTTGCTCTCTAATCATTGATGCTCAAAGCCTTGAGCTTTGAGGGAGTGCTTTTGTACTTGAGCCTAGCCTTGACTCTAAGTGTTTTGTTTTCAAGCTTTTTACCTGATTGATGAACGGATAATTTGTATGCTTTTTGGCATTGTTTTTAGTATGTTTTTAGTATGATCTAGTTAGTTTTTTGTATATTTTTATTAGTTTTTAGTTAAAATTCACTTTTCTGGACTTTACTATGAGTTTGTGTGTTTTTTTGTGATTTCAGGTATTTTCTGGCTGAAATTGAGGGACCTGAGCAAAAATCTGATTCAGAGACTAAAAAGGACTGCAGATGCTGTTGGATTCTGACCTCCCTGCACTCGAAGTGGATTTTCTGGAGCTACAGAAGCCCAATTGGAGCGCTCTAAACGGCGTTGGAAAGTAGACATCCTGGGCTTTCCAACAATATTGATAGTCCATACTTTGCTCAAGATTTGATGGCCCAAACCGGCGTTCAAAGTCACCATCAGAATTCCCACCGTTAAACGCCCAAACTGGCACCAAAGCTGGCGTTTAACTCCAAGAAGAGTCTCTACACGAAAATGCTTCAATGCTCAGCCCAAGCACACACCAAGTGGGCCCAGAAGTGGATTTTTATGTCATTTACTCATCTCTGTAAATCCTAGGCTACTAGTTCTCTATATATAGGACCTTTTACTATTGTATTTTCATCTTTGGACATCTAGTTCTTAGATCATCATGGTAGCTATCTTTGTTCTTATGCTATCTTAGATCATTGGGAGGCTGGCCATTCGGCCATGCCTAGACCTTGTTCTTATGTATTTTAAACAGTGGAGTTTCTACACACCATAGATTAAGGTGTGAAGCTCTGCTGTACCTCGAGTATTAATGCAATTACTATTGTTCTTCTATTCAATTCCGCTTGTTCGTGTTCTAAGATATCACTTGTTCTTCAACTTGATGAATGTGATGATCCGTGACACTCATCATCATTCTCACCTATGAACGTGTGCCTGACAACCACCTCCGTTCTACCTTAGATTGGGTGGATATCTCTTGGATTCTTTAACCGGAATCTTCGTGGTATAAGCTAGAATTGATGGCGGCATTCAAGAGAATCCGGAAGGTCTAAACCTTGTCTGTGGTATTCTGAGTAGGATTCAATGATTGAATGACTGTGACGAGCTTCAAACTCGCGATTGTGGGGCGTTAGTGACAGACACAAAAGAATCACTGGATTCTATTCCGACATGATCGAGAACCGACAGCTGGATAGCCGTGCCGTGACAGGGTGCGTTGAACATTTCCACTGAGAGGATGGGAGGTAGCCACTGACAACGGTGAAACCCTTGCATACAGCTTGCCATGGAAAGGAGTAAGAAGGATTGGATGAAGATAGTAGGAAAGCAGAGAGACGGAAGGGACAAAGCATCTTCATACGCTTATCTGAAATTCCCACCAATGAATTACATAAGTATCTCTATCTCTATCTTTATGTTTTATTCATCATCCATAACCAATTGAGTTTGCCTGACTAAGATTTACAAGGTGACCATAGCTTGCTTCATACCAACAATCTCTGTGGGATCGACCCTTACTCGCGTAAGGTTTATTACTTGGACGACCCAGTACACTTGCTGGTTAGTTGTGCGAAGTTGTGTTTATGCCATGGTATTGAACACCAAGTTTTTGGGTTCATCACCGGGGATTGATTGAGTTGTGAAAAGTATTGATCACAATTTCGTGCCCCAAGTTTTTGGCGCCGTTTTCCGGGGATTGTTGAGTTTGGACAACTGACAGTTCATCTTGTTGCTTAGATTAGGTATTTTTCTTCAGAGTTCTTAAGAATGGATTCTAGTGTTTCAAGGTGATGTTCTTATCATCACCAAAGCTGATTGATCTTCATCAATTTAGCTCTTGAATGCAATGTCCTGCTGAAGCTTGGCTAGCCATGTCTAATTCCTTTAGACTGAAGCTTTAGACTAACATTGCATGATTCCTGGAATTCTCATTAAGAATTTTGATATCTTTATTTTCTGTTCCACTTAATTTTCGAAAAAATCCAAAAAAATTACAAAAGCATAAAATCCAAAAACATTTCTTGTTTGAGTCTAGTGTTTCATGTTAAGTTTGGTGTCAATTGCATGTTTCTGTTCTTCTTGCATTCATCCATGTGTCTTAAGTGATCTTCAAGATGTTCTTGATGATTTCATTGCTCTGATCTTTGAATTCTCTTGACTTGAGTGTTTTGTATATGCATTCTCATTTTGTTAGTGTCAGTAGTATACAAACTGCTAAGTTTGGTGTCTTGCATGCATTGTTTATTTGATTTTAGTTGTATTTTGATTATTCCTCATTATTAAAAATCCAAAAATATTTTTAATTTGTGTCTTTTCAAGTCAATAATACAGAGAATTGAAGATTCAGAACATACAGCAGAGGAACTACACAGAAAAAGCTGGGCGTTCAAAACGCCCAGTGAGGAAGGCAAACTGGTGTTTAAACGCCAGCCAGGGTGCCTGGCTGGGCGTTTAAAGCCCAAAAGGGTAGTGTTTTGGGCATTAAACGCCAGAATGTGCACCATTCTGGGTGTTTAATGCCAGGATGGCACAAGAGGGAAGATTCTGTTTTCAATGCAATTTTTTTCAAGTTTTCAAAATTTTTCAAAATCAAATCTTTTTCAAATCATATCTTTTCAATCATATGTTTTCAAAATCAATTTCTTTCCATTTTCAAAGATACTTGCTATCAATTAATGATTTGATTCAACATTTCAAGTATATTGCCTTTTCTGTTGAGAAAGGTTTAATGTTTGAATCGTATCTTCTCTTGATAGCCAAGTCATTAATTTTCAAAATCAAATCTTTTTAAATTGTTTTTCAAATTATATCTTCTCAATCAGATGTTTTTAAAACCATAACTTCTCAATCATATCTTCTTAATCATATCTTTTTCAAAATAGTTTTCAATCAAATATTTTTTATTTCTAATTTCAAAATCTTTTTCAAAAATCAATTGATTTCTTTTCCACTCTTATTTTCGAAAATCAATTAAAGTTTTTCAAAATGTTTTTAAAATCTTTTTAATATTTTCGAAAATTTCTTCCCCTCTTCTCACATCCTTCTATTTATGGATTAACACTATTCCTTAATGCATAATTCGAACTCCATCTTTCTTGATAAGTTCGAATTCTTCTACTTCTTCCTTCTATTTTTCGTTTCCTCTGACACCTTAAGGAATCTCTATACTGTGACATAGAGGATTCCACATTTTCTTGTTCTCTTCTCTTTCATATGAGCAGGAGCAAAGACAAAAGCATTCTTGTTGAGGCTGACCCTGAACCTGAAAGGACCTTGAAGCGAAAGCTAAGAGAAGCTAAGGCACAATTCTCTGTAGAGGACCTAATAGAAATCTTCAAAGAAGAAGAACACATGGCAGCCGAAAACAACAACAATGCCAACAATGCAAGGAAGGTGCTGGGTGACTTTACTGCACCTACTCCTGACTTTTATGGGAGAAGCATCTCTATCCCTGCCATTGGAGCAAACAACTTTGAGCTTAAGCCTCAATTAGTTTCTCTAATGCAACAAAATTGCAAGTTCCATGGACTTCCAATGGAAGATCCTCATCAGTTTTTAGCTGAATTCTTGCAAATCTGTGACACTGTCAAGACTAATGGGGTTGACCCTGAGGTCTACAGACTTATGCTATTCCCTTTTGCTATAAGAGACAGAGCTAGGATATGGTTGGCTCACAACCTAAAGAAAGCCTGAACTCTTGGGAAAAGCTAGTCAATGCCTTCTTGGCAAAGTTCTTTCCACCTCAAAAATTGAGTAAGCTTAGAATGGAAGTCCAAACCTTCAGATAGAAGGAAGGAGAATCCCTCTATGAAGCTTGGGAAAGATACAAACAATTAATCAGAAAGTGTCCCTCTGACATGCTTTCTGAATGGAGCATCATAGGTATTTTCTATGATGGTCTCTCTGAACTGTCCAAGATGTCTTTGGATAGCTCTGCTGGAGGATCTCTTCATCTGAAGAAGACGCCTACAGAAGCTCAAGAACTAATTGAAATGGTTGCAAATAACCAATTCATGTACACTTCTGAAAGGAATCCTGTGAATAATGAGACTAATCAGAAGAAAGGAGTTCTTTAGATTGATACTCTGAATGCCATATTGGCTCAAAAAAAATATTGACTCAGCAAGTCAATATGATTTCTCGAAGTCTGTCTGGAATGCAAAATGTGCCAGGCAGTACTAAGGAAGCTTCATCTGAAGAAGAAGCTTATGATCCTGAGAACCCTTCAATGGAAGAGGTGAATTACATGGGAGAACCCTATGGAAACACCTATAATCCTTCATGGAGAAATCATCCAAATCTCTCATGGAAGGATCAACAGAGACCTCAACAAGGTTTCAACAACAATAATGGTGGAAGAAACAGGTTTAGCAATGGCAAGCCTTTTCCATCATCTTCTCAGCAACAGACAGAGAGTTCTAAGCAGAACACCTCTGACTTAGCAACCATGGTCTCTGATCTAATCAAAACCACTCAAAGTTTCATGACTGAAACAAGGTCCTCCATTAGAAATTTGGAGGCACAAGTGGGACAGCTGAGTAAGAAAATTACTGAACTCCCTCCTAGTACTCTTCCAAGAAATACAGAAGAAAATCCAAAAGGAGAGTGCAAAGCCATCAACATGGCCGAATTAGGAGAGGAGGAAGAGGCAGTGAATGCCACTGAGGAAGACCTCAATGGACGTCCACTGACTTCCAATGAGTTCCCCAATGAGGAACCATGGGAATCTGAAGCTCAAAATGAGACCATAGAGATTCCATTGGACTTACTTCTGCCATTCATGAGCTCTGATGAGTATTCTTCCTCTGAAGAGGATGAGTATGTCACTGAAGAGCAAGTTGCTAAATACCTTGGAGCAATCATGAAGCTAAATGACAAGTTATTTGGAAATGAGACTTGGGAGGATGAACCCCCTTTGCTCACCAAAGAACTGGATGACTTGTCTAGGCAGAAATTACCTCAAAAGAGACAGGATCCTGGGAAGTTTTCAATACCTTGTACCATAGGCACCATGACCTTCAAGAAGGCCTTGTGTGACCTAGGGTCAAGTGTAAACCTCATGCCTCTCTCTGTAATGGAGAAGCTAGGGATCTTTGAGGTCCAAGCTGCAAAAATCTCACTAGAGATGGCAGACAACTCAAGAAAACAAGCTTATGGACTTGTAGAGGATGTTCTGGTAAAGGTTGAAGACCATTACATCCCTGCTGATTTCATAATCCTAGAGACTGAGAAGTGCATGGATGAATCCATCATCCTTGGCAGACCCTTCCTAGCCACAGCAAAGGCTGTGATTGATGTTGATAGAGGAGAATTGATCATTCAAGTGAATGAAAAATCCTTGGTGTTTAAGGCTCAAGGATATCCCTCTGTCACCATGGAGAGGAAGCATGAAGAGCTTCTCTCAAAACAGAGCCAAACAGAGCCCCCACAGTCAAACTCTAAGTTTGGTGTTAGGAGGCCACAACCAACTTCTAAGTTTGGTGTTGAACCCCCACATTCAAACTCTAAGTTTGGTGTTGGGAGGTTCCAACATTGCTCTGAGTATCTGTGAGGCTCCATGAGAGCCCTCTGTCAAGCTACTGACATTAAAGAAGCGCTTGTTGGGAGGCAACCCAATGTTATATTTTATCTATTTTCCTTTGTTATTTTATATTTTCTGTAGGTTGATGATCATGAGAAGTCACAAAATCAATTGAAAAATCAAAAATAGAATGAAAAATAGAAAGAAAAACAGCACACCCTGGAGGAGAACTTGCTGGCGTTTAAACGCCAGTAAGGCTAGCAGATGCGCGTTTAACGCCCAGTCTGGCACCATTCTGAGCGTTTAACGCCAGAAAGGGGCACCAGACTGGAGTTAAACGCCAGAAAAGGGCAAGAACTTGGCGTTAAACGCCAGAAATGGGCACCAGCCCGGCGTTTAACGCCAGAATTGGCACAAAGAGCAATTTTGCTCGCCACTTGGTGCAGGGATGACTTTTCCTTGACACCTCAGGATCTGTGGACCCCACAGGATCCCCACCTATCCCACCACTCTCTCTCTTCTTCATCCATTCACCAATCACCTCAATACCTCTTCCCCAAAACCCCTTCACCTATCAAATCCCATCTTTCTCTTCACCACTCACATCCATCGTTCATAAAACCCCACCTACCCCACCATTCAAATTCAAAACACTTTCCCTCCCAAACCCACCCTCCCATAACCGAACCCCACCCCTATATAAACCCATCTTCACTCCTTCATTTTCACACAACCTAAACACCACTTCTCCCCCTTTGGCCGAACCACAAAGCCATCTCCATCTCCTTCATCTCTTCTTCTTCTACTCTCTTCTTTTCTCTTTTGCTTGAGGACGAGCAAACCTTTTAGGTTTGGTGTGGTAAAAGCATTGCTTTTTGTTTTTCCATAACCATTTATGGCATCCAAGGCCGGAGAAACCTCTAGAAAGAGGAAAGGGAAGGCAAAAGCTTCCACCTCCAAGTCATGGGAGATGGAAAGATTCATCTCAAGGGTGCATCAAGATCACTTCTATGAAGTTGTGGCCTTGAAGAAGGTGATCCCCGAGGTCCCTTTCAAACTCAAAAAGAGTGAATATCCGGAGATCCGACATGAGATCCGAAGAAGAGGTTGGGAAGTTCTTACCAACCCCATTCAACAAGTCGGAATCTTAATGGTTCAAGAGTTCTATGCCAATGCATGGATCACCAAGAACCATGATCAAAGTGTGAACCCGGACCCAAAGAATTGGCTTACTATGGTTCGGGGGAAATACTTGGATTTTAGTTCGGAAAATGTAAGGTTGGCATTCAACTTGCCCATGATGCAAGGAGATGAACATCCTTACACTAGAAGGGTCAACTTTGATCAAAGGTTGGACCAAGTCCTCATAGACATTTGTGAAGAGGGCGCCCAATGGAAGAGTGATTCAAGAGGAAAGCTGGTTCAACTGAGAAGGCATGACCTCAAGCCCGTGGCTAGAGGATGGTTGGAGTTTATCCAACGCTCAACCATTCCCACTAGCAACCGGTCAGAAGTTACCATAGACCGGGCTATCATGATTCATAGCATCATGATTGGAGAAGAAATAGAGGTTCATGAGGTTATAGCTCAAGAACTTTATAAGGTGGCGGACAAGTCCTCTACCTTGGCAAGGTTAGCCTTTCCTCATCTCATTTGTCACCTCTGTTATTCAGTTGGAGTTGACATAGAGGGAGACATCCCCATTGATGAGGACAAGCCAATCACTAAGAAGAGGATGGAGCAAACAAGAGACCCCTCTCATCATCAAATCCCTGAGATGCCTCAAGGGATGCACTTTCCTCCACAAAATTATTGGGAGCAACTAAACACCTCCCTAGGAGAATTGAGTTCCAACATGGGACAACTAAGGGTGGAGCACCAAGAACATTCCATTCTCCTCCATGAAATTAAAGAAGATCAAAGAATCATGAGAGAGGAGCAACAAAGACAAGGAAGAGACATTGAGGAGCTCAAGCACTCCATAGGATCTTCAAGAGGAAGAACAAGCCGCCATCACTAAGGTGGACCCGTTCTTTAATTTCCTTGTTCTTTATTTTCTGTTTTTCGAAAATTATGCTTGTGTTTATCTATGTTTGTGATCATTAGTGTCTTAGTGTCTGATACGTAAAAATGAGAATTTACGTATAACCGGCAAGTATACCGGGTCGTATCAAGTAATAAGACTCACAAAGAGTGAGGTCGATCCCACGAGGATTGGTAGATTAAGCAACTTTAGTTAAATGGTAAGTTTAGTCAAGCTAACATGATTTTTGATTTTATGAGCAATGTGACTTTTGAACAAAATGACAGGAATTTAAATGGCAATTAAGAACAAGAATATAGAAATAAAATGGAAGTAAATAACTGAAACTTAAATTGCAAGAAACTTAAATAACATCAAAGATAAATGGCAAGGAATTAAAGGGTGCAGAAATTTAAAGAACATAAGAGTAAATGGCAAGAAGTAGATGAACAGAATGTAAATAACAAGAGTAGTAAATAGACAGAATGTAGAAAGGGATTGGGAAATGGGTAATCAAATAACTAGAGCAAGAGAAATGAGAATTAATGATAGAGAGGATCATTAGGGATTAGAGATGTTAGTTTTCATGAATTGATGTTAGTCAAATCCTTCTCAATCTTGGGTATAGATCTATGGCAAGTGGGTGATTGGATCCCAATCTCTTGGTGATTCAATCTCTCTCAACATAACCAACTGCCACTCTCGTGATCTAATTGTTCATGAGAAGAGATGAAGCTCAAATCTATCCAGCCACACAATTCCTATAATCTCAACCAAGGAGAGTTACATCTCACATACTAACCAAGGTATATTGATTAAAGAAATCATGAAAGGATGAACTCTAAACTGAATTATGTGGCTCATTCCTCAAACTCACCACATAATTCATATAGATTAACCCCTCTCTCGATGGTGGTTGAATCTTTGAAGATCAAGAGTCTCCTCTTTAGATCAACCACTAGAATTGAGGAGGAGAAGATGGGTTCACCAATTCATTCTAACAAGAGCTCCTCCCCCTAATGAAAGTGGGGTTTAGTGAGTCATTGCTCCAATTTCATCAACAATTGCCATGAACAAAAATTAAACTAAGTATAAAGGAAGAAGAAGAAGAATGAAGTGCTTAAAACTTGAAGATGAAGAAGAAAAATTCCAATAGAAAACCAAAGATGAGCATTCCGGGCATCCTCCCGGAAGTGCTAACAAGTAAAAGTGCTCAAAATATGAAAAAGTTCTAAGTGTCAAAAAGTGTGTAAAAGTGTAAAAGTCCCCTACAAGTACATCAATCTCTTCTATTTATACTACTCCTAAAACTCTTTCAAAGATCTTGAATTGGTTTAGCAATATGGGCTTCTCTTTGTTGAATTCTTGGCTCAATTGAAGAAGTTGTTGGCCTTTGTGATGAATAGGGGAAGTGGAGCAAGTTGGCACCAATTCTGGCCCATTGAGGGCGTTATTGGCACTAACTCCCGGCCAAATGCACGTTGGCAACGTGCAGGACAATTTCCTGGGCATGAAGTATGAGACTTGGGCGTTGCTAGCCCAAGTTGTTGCCAACAACTTGCTTTTCCTCTTCTTGGCCTTACTTTCATGCTAAATGTAGCCCAGAATTTGAGTGTCAACCTTCAGCTTCAATATGGACTATCATACATCATTGGAAAGCTCTTGATGTCTATTTTCTAATGCCACTGAAATCACCTCAATTGGACTTTCCTAACTCAAGTTATGGTTCCTCAAAGAAGGTAAGGTCAAGCTGCCAAGTTGTTGCCAAGTTGTTGTGAATAACGCACCCTCAACCCCAAGTTGGCAACGTGCTCGAGCATCACTCTCCCAAGGCAAGGACTTGGGGCTGGCGTTGTTGCAAAACACGCCTCCCTTGTGGCACGTTGGCAACGTGCTCGACCCACACCCCAAGGCCAATCTCTAGCTTTCTTGAATTTCACTTCATGTTCTTGTTTTTAGGGCCTAAAGATGACTCTGGTTTGGCTCCAATCTTGTGCTCCACCATGGACTATTATATATGGTTGGAAAGCTCTGAATGTTAGCTTTCCAACGCAACTGGAAGTACTCAATTTGGATCTCTGTAGCTCAAGATATCTTCCATTGAAGTGGACATGTTCAGGCTGCCTTGTTTTGGTAAGTTGGCGTTGGCAACGCCCATCCAGCGTTGGCAACGTGAGTGGTGCGCCAATGGGCGTTTAGAATGCTGGTTGGTGCGCCATTGGGCGTTTGGCAGCCTGGTTGGTGCGCCAATGGGCGTTTGGCAGCCTGGTTGGCACCAAAACTTGGTGCCTAGCCAAACTTTCTTGTGTGGCGTTGGCAACGCCATTCTTGAGTTGGCAACGCCAGCTCCTTTTCTTCCATGGCTCCATTTGTTGCTTGGTTGTGTGGCGTTGGCAACGCCCATCTTGAGTTGGCAACGCCAGCTCCTTTTCTTCCAGGGCCAAGCTTGATTGTTTGGCGTTGTTAGCCTGCGTTGTCCTCAAAAACGCCCCTCATCTCTAGGCTGGCAACGTGCTCGAGGCTCCAAATTAGCTCTCTAAGATTGCTTGGGTGGGCGTTGGCAACTTGGTTCTAGAGTTGGCAACGCCAACCTTGCTTCCAGGGCCAAGTTTGCTTGCTTGTGGCTTGTGTGTGGCGTTGGCAACTTGGTTCTAGAGTTGGCAACGCCAACCTTGCTTCCAGGGTTGCCAAGCTTGCTTGGTATGATTGTGTGTGGCGTTGGCAACGCCAATCCCAAGTTGGCAACGCCAACTTCTTGCCTTGGTTGCCTCCAGGGCTAAGTTTGCTTGCTTGTGGCTTGTGTGTGGCGTTGGCAACTTGGTTCTAGAGTTGGCAACGCCAACCTTGCTTCCAGGGTTGCCAAGCTTGCTTGGTATGATTGTGTGTGGCGTTGGCAACGCCAATCCCAAGTTGGCAACGCCAACTTCTTGCCTTGGTTGCCTCCAGGGCTAAGCTTGCCTTGTGTTGTGGAGTTGGCAACGCCAATCCCAAGTTGGCAACGCCAACTTCTTGCCTTGGTTGCCTCCAGGGCCAAGCTTGCCTTGTGTTGTGGAGTTGGCAACTCCAATCCCAAGTTGGCAACGCCAACTTCTTGCCCAGCTTGCATCATTCTTGCTTCCATGCTTCCTTGTTTCATCACCTATCATCAACAAGGGAAATAGCTTCAAAGTCTTACCAATTCAAGCAATAAATTTCATGAGATTCATTCATACTCATTCATATATGCATTCCTTAAATCATTTGCATGAATTTGGCTAGAATTAACATGTTCCTTGATATCATCATGCATGGAAACAAAACTCATAAAAGGACTTGTTTATTAAGAGAAAATGAGTGAATTTAAGCTAAAACTAACTGAACTAACTAACTAATAAAGCAAATATGCACTTGCATCACAACACCAAACTTAAAGTATTGCTTGTCCTCAAGCAAAATATAAAGGACTTTGTCACAAGCGTTTAAGATGTAAGACTTGAATGTTCTTCCAGAGAGTCATTTCTCATTGAGCATGTCATCCTCACTTGTGTGGTCATTAATTTATTGTAATTGAACACAACTATTCAACTTTTTCAATTAAAATGCTTGCTTCACTACTAAATTGGTTAACTTCACTAGACTTCTTTCATACCTTAGCACATGATCCTTGAACCAATTTTTTTGCTTATTTCTTTTTCCCTTTTTTTTTTCAATTAAGCTCGAAATCTTGTCTTAAGGCGGCTCTTTAGCATAAGCTTTCAATCAACAATCCCAAACCAGTTGGTTCAAGTTGTTAAGTGTTGAGACACTCTTAAAGATTTACTCACTCAAGCCTCTTTCCTTAACACATTCAGTCACAGGCATATAACATTGAAATTTTTGTTTGGATAGTGGTGTCCAGCACCTCTTTGGGTTGCTAAATGTTCTGTTATAGAGCTACTCTTGATTGTGGGTTTTCAATCGATAATCCCGAGTTAGTTAACTCAAGTTACCGGGTGATGAAGCACCCCTCGGATTTACTAGCCCAAGTATATCTCTTAACATCAATCACCACAGACACATATCCAAATTTTGTCATTGATGCCTAGCCTTTCATTCTTTGTACTCTATTTTCTTTATTGTCAAGGTTATTTGTGCTTTTACTGTTAAAGTCTTTGTGATCCTTAACCAAACTAGTCTTGTATAGCAAGCATTCTTTTGAGTTCATTGAACCTTGATTCTTTCACAATAAATATACTAGCACTTTTCCTATGGGATAACATGATCCTTTTTAAGCTAGATTTCTCTCTGTTCTTGCTCAAACTACATCTTTTATTCCAATGACAAGTAAAAGTATTAAAGACAAGCAACCATTCCAAATCTGTGAGTGGTGATGCATGGAATGGGCAACATAAAAGACAATGCTTCAAAAATAAAATGCATCCTAGAAGGTATACCATATTTCAGACATACATCTTCTTTATTTAATAGAACATAAGAAAAAAAAAATATATAGGAACTTCACCACCTTTAGTCTTCATGTCCCTTTTCCTTTGCTTGATTCTCCTTGCTTTCCTTTGCCTTTTGGGTCTTCTTTCTTTTTGCTTCTCCTTTCTCCTTGTTGTTGTGTTGTTGCATCTCCCTTTGGATCTTCTTTCTTTTTGCTCCTCCTTTCTCCTTGTTGTTGTGTCGTTGCATTCCCTTTTGGATCCTCTTTTTGCCAAATTCCTGAGCTTATCATTGTCTCCTGTAGCCTCTGTTGATTGAATCTCACCCTTGCTAGTTCTTGCTGTTCAAATATCTTCCGAGCCTCATTAAAACATTTGATTTGTGGGTTGATCAATGGGGTGTGGAACAGAGGTAACTAAGCTTTTCTTGGGTGCATATGTCATAGTCAAGTCTGTCCTTGTGCCTGGCTTCCTTGAACATTCTGTTTTCATTGAAATCTCTGTAGAGTGTTTCATGCCTAGCATCCAACCTATGGAGAAGTTCTCTTTGCTGAGCTTGCTCCATCCTTAATTGAGCTTGTTCTTGTATCACTTTCTCCATGGCTTTTCATGTTCCATAGCTGAATTGTTGATGGCTCTTGCATCTTGGCATATTGTTCTTGTTGCAACTCCATCATGTGTGCTTGGTACTCATTTTGTTGGTTCATCCATTGAACTTGAACCTCTCTTTGTTGATCCATCAATTGCCAAAGGTCCCTTTGTTGTTGAACTTGTTCCTCTTGGCTTCTTTGAATTTGTGAATACTGCCCAGAAATCCCTTCCAAGGCGGCTTGGAGTTGGTTCATGTTCAAAGTGTGGGATTCATCCATTTCTTGAGGCTCCTCCTCTTGTCTTACTTCCTTCCTTTTCTTCCTTCTTGCTAAAGGTTGTCTTTCCAATTGGGTTGTGGTGATGAACTCCAACCTTTCTTTGGTAAGAGGTTTTCCAATAGAGACCAAATCAGTTTCTTCAAATTCTCCCAGAGGCACTCCAGCTTCTTCACATAGGCGCAGAATAGTACTAGGATATCCTAGCCAGCTGTCCTGTTTGACCTTTTGAGCTATTTCAATGATGTTCTTGGCTATAATGTCTCCAACATTGATTTCCCCTCCTTTCATTATGCAATGGATCATTATAGCTCTATTCACCGTTACCTCAGAGTTATTTGAAGTAGAGATCAATGACCTCCTCACTATGTCATGCCATCCTTTTGCTTGAGGTATGAGATCACCTCTCCGAAGTTTGAGTGGTCGGCCATGTGAATCCAATACCCAATCAGTGCCTACTCTGCACAAGTCACTCACCACATCCACATATCTTGGGTCATTTTCAACCCTTTCTTCATAGCTAGGTCGTTTGAACTGTTTGTGCTTGACCCTTAGCACCCTATTGATGGTGTCCGGGCTAAAATCAACATCCACACCTCTTACATAGCTCATGTATGGTTCTTCATCATCATATTCTCTTATCACATTAGTGAAGAACTCATGGATGAGAAGCATGCTTATTTCTTGAGGTTGGTCACAGAGGAGCTCCCATCCCCTTTTTCTGATTATTTTTTGTATCTCAGGGTATTCATCTTTTTTAAGCTTGAATGGTAGCTCTGGAACAACATCTTTGCTTGACATCCAACTAAAAATTCGCTCATTGTGTTTGGATTTGAATCTTCTTTGATCAAATTCATCTTCTCTCCTATCCCTTGATGATGAGGCCATTGAGATTCACTTGCAAGATTGAATCTCCCCAACACCAAACTTAGATGAATGCTTGTCCTCAAGCACAAGGAAAATGATTGTGAATGAGAGATGTGAGGTAAGCACGGTGACTTAGAAAATGATGGTGAAGGAGATTGAGTGTTTCGGTTATGTGAGAGATGTGATGCTTCAAGAGGAGTTTTGTTGGGTAAAGATGAGGTTCAAGGTTAGAATTTGTGAAACATGGAGTAGGTTGGAGGTTGAGTATGAGTTCGGTTAGTGAAGTGAAAGTTGGTGGGTAGAAGAATGAATGATGAATGAATATGGTTGAAGTATTAAAAGTGAAAGTTGGTGGGAAAGCATTTCAGGCTCGGTCATGGCATGCTTCCTTGTGCATAATGCATGTTGATTTCTCTTTCCCCATGTACAAAGTTCAAAATTCATGTGACTTCCCTTCCTTGTGTATCCGTGACCTCCATCCAAGATTCCCCATCATTTCTTTCTTTCTTTCATTATATGCTTCCAAGATTCCCCATCACCTCTTTCTTTCTTTCCTGCAACAAAATGCCAAAAGCTTAAGATTCTTAAAGTGACATTAATAGCTAGAAGCTTATGATGATATTCCTATGCAAAATTAACTAAGCTAAAATTAAAAATTTATGAATTGATTCCCTAATCTAATTTTTCTAGCATTAATAATGTAAGTAAAGACACCAAACTTAGTTTGTGACTAAGTGTTATATGGAATTAATTTCAAAGGTAGCCACATCAAACTTAGTATTTTACCTACATTATATGCTATTTTCACGTTTTTTTTTTTTTTAATATAACTAAAGTGGATGACAAAACTTTCATAGCCTAGCATTTTCGTGTATGCATGGACACCAAACTTAGTTTGTGGCTAAGTGTTGTAGAACACACATTTGCCATTACTTCAAGATTGGCCACACCAAACTTAGTGCCTTGCATACACCATGTACTAGTCTACTTGATCATTATTGGTTACTAAAACATGAAATTAAAAGACTCCCTGTGCATGGGTTGCCTCCCATGAAGCGCTTTGTTTATTGTCCTTAGCTCGACATTGCAGCTTCTTTGCTCATGTTAAGAGTTGCACACTCTCTTCCTTGCTCCAAGGGCCACCAAAATAGTGCTTCACCCTATGTCCATTGACTGTGAAGGTTTGTTTTGAGGCTTCGTCAAGCAATTCAACATAGCCATGAGGTGATACTTTGGTGATGGTGTATGGACCAGTCCATCTAGACCTCAGCTTCCCAGGGAAGATCTTCAATCTTGAATTGAATAATAACACCTTTTGGCCTGGTTCAAATGTTCTTTGAGAGATCCTCTTATCATGCCATCTCTTTGCTCTCTCCTTGTATATTTTGGCATTGTCATATGCCTCCAATCTGAACTCCTCAAGCTCATTGAGTTGTAGCAACCTCTTCTCTCCTGCTGCTTGAGCATCTAGATTTAGAAGTTTGGTGGCCCAGAAAGCCTTATGTTCAAGCTCTACAGGGAGGTGGCATGCCTTTCCATACACCAACTGAAATGGAGATTTTCCTATGGGTGTTTTGAAGGCTGTCCTATATGCCCAGAGTGCATCATCCAGCTTCCTGACCCAATCCTTTCTTGTTGTTCCCACAGTTTTTTCCAGGATCCTTTTTAGCTCTCTGTTGGCAAGTTCAGCTTGTCCATTGGTTTGAGGATGATATGGTGTGGCCACTTTGTGAGTAACACCATATTTGTGGAGTAAAGAGTTGAGTTGCTTGTTGCAAAAGTGGCTTCCCCCATCACTTATAAGTCCCTTGGGCACTCCAAATCTAGTGAAGATGTTCTTCTTGAGGAATTGCAAGACCACGTTGGTATCACATGTGGTGGTGGCTATTGCTTCTACCCATTTGGAGACATACTCCACTGCTACCAGGATATATTTGAACGTGTAAGATGGGGGAAAAGGTCCATGAAATCTATTCCCCACAAATCAAAGAGTTCCACTTCCAAAATGAACTTTTGAGGCATCTCATTTTTCTTTGACAAACCCCCTGCTCTTTGACATTCATTGCATTGGCTCACAAACTCCCTAGAATCCTTGAAGATTGAAGGCCAATAGAAACCACTTTGAAGGGCCTTTGCAGCAGTTCTTTCAGCCCCAAAATGACCACCATAGCTAGAGTTGTGACAATGCCATAGTATGTCCTTCATCTCACCTTCTGGCACACATCTTCTTATCATTCCATCTGGGCATCTTTTGAACAAGAATGGTTCGTCCCAAAAGAAGAACCTAGCCTCATGCAACAGCTTCTTGACTTGTTGTCTTGTGTACTCTTGTGGAATGATTCTTCCTGCCTTGTAGTTGGCCATGTCTGCAAACCATGGGACATGTTGAATGTGCAAGAGATGTTCATCTGGAAACTCTTCATTTATTGATGGAAGGTTGTCTTGGCATTCATCTTGTGGCACCCTTGATAAGTGATTAGCAACTTGATTTTCACTGCCCTTTCTATCTTTGATCTCAATATCAAACTCTTGTAAGAGTAGCACCCATCTGATTAGCCTTGGTTTGGCATCCTGTTTTGACATAAGATACTTAATGGCAGCATGGTCAGTATACACTAAGACTTTAGATCCAATCAAATATTGTCTAAACTTATCAAAGGCATACACCACGGCTAGTAACTCTTTCTCTGTTGTGGTGTAGTTTCTTTGAGTTTCATTCAATACCTTACTTGCATAGTAGATAACATGAAGCCTCTTTTCCTTCCTCTGCCCCAACACAACACCAATTGCAAGGTTGCTTGCATCACACATGAGTTCAAAGGGTAGTCCCCAAGTTGGGGGTGTGATGATTGGTGCTGTGGTGAGCTTAGCCTTTAGAGTTTCAAAAGCATGTTTACATTCATCATCAAAGATAAAAGGATTGTCTACCACCAGCAAATTGCTTAGTGGCTTTGCTATTTTTGAAAAATCTTTGATGAATCTCCTATAAAATCCAGCATGCCCCAAGAAACTCCTAACGGCTTTCACACTAGTTGGCAAAGGAAGTTTTTCTATAATTTCTACTTTTGCCTTGTCAACCTCTATACCTTTCTTGAAATTTTATGACCAAGAACAATGCCTTCGGGTACCATGAAATGGCATTTCTCCCAATTCAAAACTAAGTTTGTTTCTTGGCATCTTTTCAAGACTAAGGTAAGATGGTGCAAGCAAGTATTGAAGGAATCACCAAAACAGAGAAATCATCCATAAAGACCTCAATGAATTTTTCTACCATGTCTGAGAAGATTGATAGCATGCATCTTTGAAAGGTAGCTGGGGCATTGCAAAGTCCAAATGGCATTCTCCTATATGCAAAAACTCCAAAGGGACAAGTGAAGGATGTCTTCTCTTGATCCATGGGGTCAACCACAATCTGGTTATACCCAGAATATCCATCAAGAAAACAATAATAAGCATGGCCAGCCAACCTTTCAAGCATCTGATCAATGAAAGGTAGGGGGAAGTGATCCTTCCGTGTGGCATCATTCAGCCTCCTATAGTCAATGCACATCCTCCATCCTGTCACTGTTCGTGTTGGAATAAGCTCATTCTTCTCATTAACAATGACAGTCATGCCTCCTTTCTTAGGTACTACTTGCACTGGACTAACCCATGGGCTGTCAGATATAGGGTAAATGATCCCAGCCTTGCACAACTTCAGAACTTCCTTTTGAACAACCTCCTTCATTGTGGGATTCAATCTTCTTTGAGGTTGTACCACCGGTTTGGAACCCTCCTCTAAGAGTATCTTGTGCATACATACAGCAGGGCTTATGCCTTTCAAGTCATCAATGGTCCACCCCAACGCCTCTTTGTGAGCTTTCAAAACCACAAGGAGCTTCTCTTCTTCCTCTTCATTCAAGGTGGAGTTGATGATCACTGGGAAGCTATCTTTCTCACCAAGAAATGCATATTTAAGATGAGGGGGTAGTGGTTTCAACTCTTGTTGTGGTGCCTCTTCTTTGGTGGTTTCACTTGGTTCCTTTGATGCTTCCAACGTGTTTTCTTCTTGTCCCTTGATGTTATGGACTTCCTCTTGTTTCATTTGATGGTTTGTGTCAAGCACTTCTTCAACCAAAGAATCTACTACATCAACCCTCATTAAACTTTCTTTCTCAACAGGGTGTTGCATTGCTTTGAAGACATTTATGGTCATTTGCTCATCATGCACCCTGAAAATCATCTCTCCTTTTTCCACATCAATGATTGTTCTAGCTGTAGCCAAAAAGGGTCTACCAAGAATGACTGAATTGTTCCCCTCTTCATCCATGTCTAGGACCACAAAGTCAGCTGGGAATATGAAGTTTCCCACCTTCACCAAGAGGTTCTCAACTACTCCATTTGGTACTTTGATGGATCTGTCAGCAAGCTGGAGTGACATCCTTGTGGGCTTGAGCTCTTCAATCATCATTTTCTTCATCATAGTAAGTGGCATTAAGTTAATGCTTGCTCCAGGTCACAAAGTGATTTGTCAACAGCCATGCTCCCAATCGTGCAAGGTATGAGAAAGCTGCCAGGGTCTTTGAGTTTTGGAGGTAACCCTTGTTGAATGATGGCACTACACTCTTGATTGAGAATCACGGTTTCTTTTTCTTGCCAACTTCTCTTCTTGGTGATCAATTCCTTAAGAAACTTTGCATATAATGGCATTTGTTCTAGAGCCTCTGCCAATGGGATGTTGATTTCAAGTTTCTTGAAGATCTCTAAGAACCTTGGGAATTGTTGGTCTTTTGCTCCTTTGTGTATCCTAGTTGGGAATGGAAGCTTGGGTACATAAGCTCTCACTCCTTCATTTTTGTTTTCTTTTTGTGGATTCATACTCTCCTTGCCATCACGGTTGCCTCCTTGACTTGGTGGATTGCCTTGTGGCTTGACAACCTCCTTGCCTTTGTTAGATGTTGAAGCCTTTTCCTCATCTTGCCTCTCCACTGTGTCTTGCTCTTTGGGTTTTGTTGCTTCTTTATTTGAACTTTCACCAACTACCTTGCCACTTCTCAACTGCAGAGCCTTACATTCTTCTCTTGGGTTGGGTATTGTGTCACTTGGAAGGACATTGGTTGGTCTCTCGGCTTGTTTGGCTAGCTGTCCCACTTGTCTCTCAATGTTCTTCATGATGACCTCATGTTCCTTGTGTCCCTTAGCTAAGGCTTGAGTGGTTTGAGCAAGTGCTTGCAAGGTAGCTTCAAGACTTGCAATTCTAGTCTCATGATGGTCAATTGGGGTTATGATAGGGGGTGATTGTTGTTGGAAGTTGTTGGGTGGATTAGTGTGGTAATTCTGTGTGTTGGATGTTGGTGCAGAGAAGTTATTTTGGTGGGTTTGTGAGTTATGATGGGGTGGTTGATATGTGTTTTGTGGTTTTTTATATTGGTTAGTGTTGTTGGCATGGTGATTTTGGTTGCTTGTGTGACGGTTTTGATTGTGGTTGCTATTCTTTTGCCAATGATTTTCACCCCACTTAAGATTGGGATGATTTTCCAAGATGGGTTGTATGTATCTCCATGAAATTCATCATGAGAATTTGAAGTATTCTGCATGTATTGAACTTGTTCTTGTGGTTGTTCAACATTGGTCCCTTCACCTTGGTTCCATTCAAGCACTGGTTGATTTGTTGTGTTCACTGCTGCAAGTTGCAAACCATCCATTCTCTTTGTTATCATCTCCATTTGTTGTTGGATTTGTTGGTGCATTAACTTGTTTTGTGCCAAGATAGCATCAACACTTCAAGCTCCATTACACCTTTCTTTGGGGCGGATTGTTTTGCCTCTCTGATGAGTAATAGAATTGGTTGTTTGCCACAATCTCAATGAGGTCTTGGGCCTCCTCGGCAGTTTTCATCATGTTGAGTGATCCTCCTGATGAGTAATCTAGTCCCTTCCTTGCTTCAAAGCTTAAGCCTTCATAGAAGTTTTGGAGCTTAACCCAATCACTAAACATGTCAGGGGGCATCTTCTCATTAGTGATTTATACCTTTCCCAGGCTTCATACAATGACTCCCCTTCCATTTGCCTGAAAGTCTGGACCTCTGTCTTCAACTTGATGATCTTTTGAGGTGGGTAGAACTTTGCTAGAAACTTGCCCATCACTTCATTCCAATCATTGAGGCTTTCCTTGGGGAATGATTCTAGCCATTGAGTGGCTTTATCCCTCAAAGAGAACGGAAATAACAATAACTTGTAAACATCTGGATGCACTCCATTTGTCTTCACTGTGTTGCATATCCTCAGAAAAACAGAGAGATGTTGATTTGGGTCTTCAAGAGGTCCCCCTCCATAAGAGCAATTGTTCTGTACCAAAGTGATGAGTTGAGGTTTTAGCTCAAAGTTATTGGCCTGAACATTTGGTGTAGCAATACTGCTCCACAATGTCTTGGATCAGGGATAGTAAATGATGATAACACCTTCTAGCTTGTCCACCATTATTGTTGACCCTCAGGAGGGTTTTGCATCTCATCATCCATGACTTGATCTTCTCCTCTGATTCCTCTGATCCTTCTTCACCACTATGAACTTTCCTCTTTCTCTCTCCTTAACCTTCGGCGGTTCTCTCGTCCTCAATATCACGTCTACTTGTTCCTGACATACACAAATAGAACCAAAATCACAAATCAACACCTAAATTAGAGTGAAATAAGTTAGTGAAACAAAGTATCAAACAGTTAGTGGCTTAATGAAAACACAAAAGAAAATGCTTAATCTAAACACCTTTCACTTAATCATTGTCAATCTTTCCAATCCCCGCAACGCGCCAAAAACTTGATACGTAAAAATGAGAATTACGTATAACCGGCAAGTATACTGGGTCGTATCAAGTAATAAGACTCACAAAGAGTGAGGTCGATCCCACGAGGATTGGTAGATTAAGCAACTTTAGTTAAATGGTAAGTTTAGTCAAGCTAACATGATTTTTGATTTATGAGCAATGTGACTTTTGAACATAATGACAGGAATTTAAATGGCAATTAAGAACAAGAATATAGAAATAAAATGGAAGTAAATAACTGAAACTTAAATTGCAAGAAACTTAAATAACATCAAAGATAAATGGCAAGGAATTAAAGGGTGCAGAAATTTAAAGAACATAAGAGTAAATGGCAAGAAGTAGATGAACAGAATGTAAATAACAAGAGTAGTAAATAACAGAATGTAGAAAGGGATTGGGAAATGGGTAATCAAATAACTAGAGCAAGAGAAATGAGAATTAATGATAGAGAGGATCATTAGGGATTAGAGATGTTAGTTTCATGAATTGATGTTAGTCAAATCCTTCTCAATCTTGGGTATAGATCTATGCAAGTGGTGATTGGATCCCAATCTCTTGGTGATTCAATCTCTCTCAACATAACCAACTGCCACTCTCGTGATCTAATTGTTCATGAGAAGAGATGAAGCTCAAATCTATCCAGCCACACAATTCCTATAATCTCAACCAAGGAGAGTTACATCTCACATACTAACCAAGGTATATGATTAAAGAAATCATGAAAGGATGAACTCTAAACTGAATTATGTGGCTCATTCCTCAAACTCACCACATAATTCATATAGATTAACCCCTCTCTCGATGGTGGTTGAATCTTTGAAGATCAAGAGTCTCCTCTTTAGATCAACCACTAGAATTGAGGAGGAGAAGATGGGTTCACCAATTCATTCTAACAAGAGCTCCTCCCCCTAATGAAAGTGGGGTTTAGTGAGTCATTGCTCCAATTTCATCAACAATTGCCATGAACAAAAATTAAACTAAGTATAAAGGAAGAAGAAGAAGAATGAAGTGCTTAAAACTTGAAGATGAAGAAGAAAAATTCCAATAGAAAACCAAAGATGAGCATTCCGGGCATCCTCCCGGAAGTGCTAACAAGTAAAAGTGCTCAAAATATGAAAAAGTTCTAAGTGTCAAAAAGTGTGTAAAAGTGTAAAAGTCCCCTACAAGTACATCAATCTCTTCTATTTATACTACTCCTAAAACTCTTTCAAAGATCTTGAATTGGTTTAGCAATATGGGCTTCTCTTTGTTGAATTCTTGGCTCATTGAAGAAGTTGTTGGCCTTTGTGATGAATAGGGGAAGTGGAGCAAGTTGCACCAATTCTGGCCCATTGAGGGCGTTATTGGCACTAACTCCCGGCCAAATGCACGTTGGCAACGTGCAGGACAATTTCCTGGCATGAAGTATGAGACTTGGGCGTTGCTAGCCCAAGTTGTTGCCAACAACTTGCTTTTCCTCTTCTTGGCCTTACTTTCATGCTAAATGTAGCCCAGAATTTGAGTGTCAACCTTCAGCTTCAATATGGACTATCATACATCATTGGAAAGCTCTTGATGTCTATTTTCTAATGCCACTGGAATCACCTCAATTGGACTTTCCTAACTCAAGTTATGGTTCCTCAAAGAAGGTAAGGTCAAGCTGCCAAGTTGTTGCCAAGTTGTTGTGAATAACGCACCCTCACCCAAGTTGGCAACGTGCTCGAGCATCACTCTCCCAAGGCAAGGACTTGGGGCTGGCGTTGTTGCAAAACACGCCTCCCTTGTGGCACGTTGGCAACGTGCTCGACCCACACCCCAAGGCCAATCTCTAGCTTTCTTGAATTTCACTTCATGTTCTTGTTTTAGGGCCTAAAGATGACTCTGGTTTGGCTCCAATCTTGTGCTCCACCATGGACTATTATATATGGTTGGAAAGCTCTGAATGTTAGCTTCCAACGCAACTGAAAGTACTCAATTTGGATCTCTGTAGCTCAAGATATCTTCCATTGAAGTGGACATGTTCAGGCTGCCTTGTTTTGGTAAGTTGGCGTTGGCAACGCCCATCCAGCGTTGGCACGTGAGTGGTGCGCCAATGGGCATTTAGAATGCTGGTTGGTGCGCCATTGGGCGTTTGGCAGCCTGGTTGGTGCGCCAATGGGCGTTTGGCAGCCTGGTTGGTGCGCCAATGGGCGTTTGGCAGCCTGGTTGGCACCAAAACTTGGTGCCTAGCCAAACTTTCTGTGTGGCGTTGGCAACGCATTCTTGAGTTGCAACGCCAGCTCCTTTCTTCATGTCCATTTGTTGCTGGTTGTGTGCGTTGGCAACGCCCATCTTGATTGGCAACGCCAGCTCCTTTTCTTCCAGGGCCAAGCTTGATTGTTGGCGTGTTAGCCTGCGTTGTCCTCAAAAACGCCCCTCATCTCTAGCTGGCAACGTGCTCGAGCTCCAAATTAGCTCTCTAAGATTGCTTGGGTGGGCGTTGGCAACTTGGTTCTAGAGTGGCAACGCCAACTGCTTCAGGGCAAGTTTGCTTGCTTGTGGCTTGTGTGTGGCGTTGGCAACTTGGTTCTAGAGTTGGCAACGCCAACCTTGCTTCCAGGGTTGCCAAGCTTGCTTGGTATGATTGTGTGTGGCGTTGGCAACGCCAATCCCAAGTTGGCAACGCCAACTTCTTGCCTTGGTTGCTCCAGGGCTAAGTTTGCTTGCTTGTGGCTTGTGTGTGGCGTTGGCAACTTGGTTCTAGAGTTGGCAACGCCAACCTTGCTTCCAGGGTTGCCAAGCTTGCTTGGTATGATTGTGTGTGGCGTTGGCAACGCCAATCCCAAGTTGGCAACGCCAACTTCTTGCCTTGTTGCCTCCAGGGCTAAGCTTGCCTTGTGTTGTGGAGTTGGCAACGCCAATCCCAAGTTGGCAACGCCAACTTCTTGCCTTGGTTGCCTCCAGGGCCAAGCTTGCCTTGTGTTGTGGAGTTGGCAACTCCAATCCCAAGTTGGCAACGCCAACTTCTTGCCCAGCTTGCATCATTCTTGCTTCCATGCTTCCTTGTTTCATCACCTATCATCAACAAGGGAAATAGCTTCAAAGTCTTACCAATTCAAGCAATAAATTCATGAGATTCATTCATACTCATTCATATATGCATTCCTTAAATCATTTGCATGAATTTGGCTAGAATTAACATGTTCCTTGATATCATCATGCATGGAAACAAAACTCATAAAAGGACTTGTTTATTAAGAGAAAATGAGTGAATTTAAGCTAAAACTAACTGAACTAACTAACTAATAAAGCAAATATGCACTTGCATCAGTGTCTATGCCTTAAAGTTATGAATGTCCTATGAATCATCACCTCTCTTAAATGAAAAATGTTCTTAATTGAAAAAGAGAAGAATTGCATGAATTTTGAATTTTATAACAGTTTAATTATTTTGATGTGGTGGCAATACTTTTGTTTTCTGAATGTATGCTTAAACAGTGCATATGTCTTTTGAATTTGTGGTTCATGAATGTTGGCTCTTGAAAGAATGATGAAAAAAGGAGACATGTTACTGAGGATCTGAAAAATCATAAAATGATTCTTGAAGCAAGAAAAGCATGAATTCAAAAAAAGAAAGGA